>NW_026087378.1:3746250-4995000 GCF_022539395.1 Myiozetetes cayanensis | reverse complement strand
GAATAGCACAGCAGGCTTTTCCTTCAGTGAAGAGGAGAGGTTATGTATCTGCCTTGGTACTTGTACAGCTCCATTTTGGTTAAATCCAGTGCCCCAGCCTGTTTCTCATGTGGAAGTTACAGCAGGTCCTTCCGAATAATGACCTGTTCTTTTCCCAACACAGGATAGCTCCAAAGCCCCTTAAGGTAGCTAAAAATATATATTTTAGGCAAATGGACACTCTAACCAGAATTGTACCCCGACTGTAGCTAAATGTGGGGATAAATCAGAATTTGAGTTTTACTGTGACGTCTGTGAATGTTTCACTGTATCTCCAGCATAAGGGATCCCATTGTATGTATCAAGGATGTCTCAGCTTTTATGGGGTCTCGTCTACATTTCTCAGGATTTAATATTTGAGGTTCCTTCTAGGGATGTATCAAAGGAAAAGCTGGATTTGAACTCCATTCAGAAAGCTTTCACATATTCAGAATTACTTAGCGCTCATAGAAGTAATTTGGTTCTGTGGAAGATGTTTAATGAATCTCCTGGCAATGGGGTGTTTTGTCCCGTTGAGCAGGAGCCTGGGCTGTGAATGGGACCCGAGCAGCAGAGCAGGGCTGTGGTTTAACATCCTCCCGACTCACCCGGGGACGTCCAGCCTAAACCCTTCCTTCCTGCCCAAAGTGGAATTATCATTAACTTGTAACTAGTTTTCAAGAAGAACATTTTTTTTTTTTTTTTGTAGGCTGTGGAGTTCTTCCAAGAAGTTTTCAATTTTTACAAATGAAAATATAGGCTCAGCCAGATGCCAACTAAAATGCAGTTACTTTATACCAGCCAGCCCAGGCACTGTACCACAGTCTCAGCAGCACGACCTTTAAAACAGCCTTTTTAGAACAAGCTGGGAGAACACTTTCTAAAAAGCCACAATTGCAGCTGCTCTCATTACTTATAATATCCTTGATGGAGAGGAACTTAAAAATAATTCTTAAGGAACTTAAGCTTCAACAACCCCCAGTAGACTTAGTTTATGTGCAGTGCAGGCTTCCTTCGTGGGATTATAGGCTCGGGATGGTGATTATAGTGTTGATGATAATGTACATTTTCTAAATCATTACTTGCTTAAGAATAAAATAAAAGGAGTGAAGCCTTTGCTTCACTTTTCTCATGCACATGAATGGATCAGGGATTTAGCCACTGGTTTCTAAAAGCAGACACACATTTCCATGTTTCCTCCACATATTTATTAAAATAACAAGTTTAATGCATATATAAAATGCGTTTGGATACTGTATTTCAAATCAGTAGAATAATTTGAGTCATCAGCTTTGTAGATGCATAATTACATATTACTTCCTGGAATTTTTAAAATATTCTTATTTGTAATAAGCTGCTCTTTAATTAAAACTGGCATTTGGGATCCAATTTCTTTAGGGTTTTGTGTATGGAAATCTGGGCCCTAATTTTTATATATTCATTAATACCTTGCAGCTTTCCTGACTTCACACCCATCCTCTACTCCAAAGCTGGTTTGAGGGTGCAGAGCAGGATTGTGGCCCTGTTGAACTCAGGAGATCAAACCAACATTAAATCCAATTTATTTCAGTAGAACCAGGGACGATTTTGCACCAACACTGCCAGGACACTTTAGTCTTGACTGAATGATATTTTTTCCATCTGTGAATTTTCTGTTCTTAAATTAATTACAGCAAATATGTTGGGATATGGATAAGAATTGTCCTGCCTCTTCAGCTTCTTTAAGATGGAAACAAGATACCTTTTCCTTAAACTCATTTATTTTTGCTCGTTTTTCTATTCCTCTTTGAATACCCAGCACTTTGGTATTCAAATTTGTCACCTTACAAAGCTGTGGTTATTGATATTGAAGGATTTGAGCCATGATCTCCAAGCAGCTGCAACCCCCTGCTCTAACTCCCCTCATTTCCACCTCAGCCACGGTTTCCTCAGCCCTACATTTCTTCCAGGTAGGACTTGATTTCCAAAAGACCTGGTTTTTGACTGCTCAATCTCTTTCTTCAGTTTATTTTGCCCTAGTAAGGGGCTGCAAGGCCAGCACTGGCTTGTCCTTTCCCATAGTCTGGGAGCCCCCAGCCCTCAGCTCCCGGGACCACTGCTGATGCGTAACCTGCCAGCTGTGGGGACAGGGCTGTTATTCCGGTGGGAAGACGGGAGCCACAGCTTTGCTCTCCCAGACAATGACTGCTGGCTCCTTCAGCACATTGTTCTGTGCTGGCAGGAACAAATTAAGGCTTGGTCTTTGCTCCAGGAAATTCCCCGTCCTCCCTTGACGGGGTATCTGGCTACATCAAGAGCCTTTCTGCTCCCACAGCAGTGGATCTCAACACCCATGTACAGGACTGGTGTCCTGGGGTGGATTTTTATTTTAGGGCTGACTTGGGAAGCTTGTCCATAGAAAATGAATAAGTAATTAAATAATTAACAATTAAATATTTTCCAGCTGGATAGCTGGAACACCTCCATACTCTGGCCAGGGTTTGGAAAGTTGATGGGGTGATGGGACATCAATCTGTGTCTTCTCTCATTCCTCTTAAAACTCTCCCTGAGCTTTGGGAAGCTATGGGCATTTGGCAAAAGATGGTGGTGGTGACTCTGCAATGAGCCTGCTCTGGTGTCCTGTGTTCTCCAAGTGGGATGTCTGTGTGAGCAGGACCAGACTCTCCCAGTAAGGCTGTGGGGCCAGGGGGAGCCGTGTCACTGGACACCAGAGCCATAGAAGAGAGGCTTTCTCTTTTTGGTGTGTGCTTGCTGAGACAGCCTGGAGGAAAAAACGGAGCAGGGAATCAAATAGAAAATCTGTATGTTTGGTGGAGGAGGGAAAGTTGGAGTGAAGGTAGCCTGGAAAACCGTGGGGTGTTCTGTAGCCTGAGAGGGGAAAGGGGGGTGATAAGGTCTGGGACAGTGCCAGGAGAACAGGAGGAGGCAGAGACCGTGGAAAGCAGCTGGGAAGAAGCCTGCTTTGCGGGAGGAAATGTTATTATTAGTGCTCAGTTTCCTGAACAAAAGATTCTTGTCTATTTAAATACTTCAGCTTCACGGAGCTGCAGTTCTCCAGACACAATAAAATTTGCCTTTTCTCCCTGTCATTGTCATTTTCCGCTTGCAGCAGGTGGTTAAGGCTCCTGTGCTGTGGATTAAATAATTTCAGGCTGCTGTGTGGGCTTGCTATGGTCTGGAAACAGAGAGGGCAAGCCCTGGGAACGAGAGGTTTGTCCCTTGTGTCCCCCTGCATCTGTTCTTGGAAATGCTGCTCTTAAACACCAGTGCAGATGCTGCTGGTTTAGAGACAAGGATCTATCAGATTTGAATAAAATTAATAAAAGCATAAAAATTCATTAAAAAGTTAAACATCTGGATATAAACTACTCTTAAGAAACCTCCTGGGCCATTCTCACTCTTCCTCAACCAACCATGGCAGGTTTTATGCTCCAGCAGCATCATGCAGAACCTCACTAATTCCAAATAATCTCAGCTAATGGCTAATTTGAATTATTCTTTCCATCCAGGGATGTGCAAAGAACACACAGAAGTTGAAGTTGCTGCTGTGTGAGGAAGAGAGCAGGTTCTGTGCAAGGTGGTGCTCACACTTGTGCCAAAGCCATCCTTTGGTGAGTGAGGTGCTGCCGTGGCCCTGCTGTCTCCATGTGCTCTTCTCCACGTGCTTCAGCAGGTCAGGCTGTTTTCCACAGAAATTCCAGATCATTTTATGTTATAGGTAAGAAGTGCTTTTTCTATCTGTCTTGAAATGTTAAAATCTGATAACAATTTAATAGGAATTTACTTTGTAGAATCACTACTTTTGGTTTTTTTTTTCCTATATACCGGTAGCTTGAGTTTAATGTCAGATCTATCCCTACAGTGATAGAAATGGAACTTTTTTTCCGTAAAAAGATGGGAGATGTCTCACTCTGCTCACTTCCTGATTATAATTGTTCCTTGTTCCAAGCCCTGCAAGACTTTGAAAAGTCAGCCTTCCTGAACGTATGACAAATATAAATATATCAGAGAATTGTGGTATATCCTGAGTTGGAAGGGACCCACAAGGATCACTGAGTCCAACTCCTGGACTAGATATAAATATATATTTATATTGAAGTTACTACAAAAGTGCAGATGTACGTAGAGCAGTCTGACAGTGCTGCAGGGGGACTCGTGGCTGTCACGAAGGACACACAGGATGCACAGCTGCTAAACCACTAAAAGCACGTCCTGTCCATCTCAGTGGGGAGGGTTTCTGCTTTGGGGTTCTGGAAAACTGAATAATTCACTCGTGGTGAATGAATAGGTGAAGCCAACCTACAGTCATTCCAGTTAGATATATTTTTTAATCAGAGAGTTTTGGAAGATGACAACAGTCATTCTTTGAATACTGAGTATGTGGGGATGAGCTGTCAGTGTTTTATGGGCATGAATTCGGTTAGGTAATTTCTTTCAGGGTAGGTAGAGCCCCAGCCATGTGTGGCTCTCGGCCTCATCAGTGACATGTCAGCCCTAGCAATTAGTACTTCTGTTTCACAGCAGCTTGCACTGTTCTGTGCCTGATTCGTGCTTCTGCAACAGGCTCAATCCAGCACTGCCCCCAGCCCTGCGAGGCTCCGAGCATGGCGCTGCTGCTCCCCTTGCCCTGGGGGTTCTACTCCCAGCCAGGACCGACCTCTTCTCTCCTGTGAGGATGAGTGAATGACTCTGCCTCCTTGTTCCAGCAGTCCCAGCTTTGCCAGGAGGTAGGGAAGGAGTAACTTTTGACCACAGGAGTATGTTCTGTGAGTGCTGAGGTAACTCGGGGCAGGCAGCAGCTGCTGTTGGAGCCGATGGCAGGGCTGGGAAGCAGAGGAGTGTTCAGGCTGTCAGCAGTTCCCTGCCTTCCCTCTGGCTGGGAGCACAGGAGCTCTCAGTCTCCAGCCAAGGAATGCCGCCCCCGGGCCCTTATCTCTCCGGAAAGTGCAGTGGTGAGATGTTCTGTGCAGCTTTGTAATTCTCCTGACACTCCTCAGGCGGGGCTCTGGCACACTCTGGTTTCCCTCCTGCTACAGCCAAGCTTGGAGCTATGGGAATGTGGAGATGGCTGGGTGAGCTGTGCCTCTGTCCCTCACCTGGGGAGGTGACAACTGCCACGGCTGCCTGTCCTGGGGCAAGGACAGGTATTCAGGGACTCCTGCCAGGTTGTTTGGCTGTGGATAAAAACAGGCAGCAGGCTTGGTGTAGCCAAGAACATGTACAGAAGCAGGAGAAGTGACCAGATGAGCGGGAGAACTCATGCCAGAGCTTGCCCATGGTAGTAGGATCGCAAGGGATAAAGCACTTTGTTTGCCCTCCAGGCCAGCTCTGCCTCTTGCCACTCCAGGGCAGCTGGTGGCCATGGGGACAGCAGTGGCTCCCGAGTGACTGCTGAGTGCCTGTTGGCCCTGGTGATGTGTTGAACTGCTCGAGCAAATCATCCTAAAATAGACTTCATATGTGATGCAGAAGAACCCAATCAAAACACAAAGCTCAGCCAAACCCAAATTTATGCTTGTGGTTACTGAAGCTCGTGAGATCAATTTTTTGTTTACTTAAAACTGATTTCAAAGAGGTTTTCTTTTTTTCTTTTAATTCTTATTCTTGATCGTTGGGTTGGGGGATGGTCATGGCACTGCTTCAGCTGGGGCTGAACATCATGCTGTCATCAGAGAGATGCTCTGTCCCAAAATGCACAGAATTAAGGTCCTGGTGAGGTGGTGACTTGGGGAAACACAGGGCCTGTGGTTGCTGCTACACTGGCACATCCCAGCAGTCACCCACAGAGAATACCCACCTGAGAGATTCTCCTATTTTCATGAAAACCTGGAAAAGTAGAGCTTTTTTTCTATTTCTAACTTGTAAAAAGATTAAAGTTATCAAGTGTTAAAACCACTAGTTCAGTTAAAAAAATAAAAAGGGGGGGGGGAGAGCAAAAATAAGAGAAAAAATAGCTGAGAAACAAAAAAAACCCTCCAAATCCCACAAAACCTCTGTGGAGCTGGTAGAAGTCAGAGCACAATAGTAGCAGCGCTGGCTGATTCCATCTCCCGTGTCGTCCCACAAGTTGGGCTTACCCCAGCAGGACAGGAAAGTCTAGAAAGTCCAAACTGCCATATTTCAGGACAAACCATATAGAAAATAAACACATGAGATAAGTAAAACACTGCCAGGAAGTGATGACTTTGTGGGACAGAGACCTGAGGTGATGCTGGTTGCAGCTCCCGGCTCGTGATGCCGGCGTCACTGCCCAGCCTGGCCGGGGCAGGGAAGCAAGGGAAACACACACCTACTTTATTTTTTCATGAATCCCTGTCTGTGTGGCCCCTGTTTCAGCAGAGAATTCCTGCACCCTCAGCGTCTGAACTGGCCAAATCCCTGCGGGGTCAGAGCCAGCAGCTCTGTGTGACCAGGACCCATCGTCCCTTTACAAGTGATGTGGTGAGTGCATCCCGGTGCCAAGCCCAGATGGAGTTGTTCCCCAGGCAGATTCCTTCCTCCGGGTCCTTTTATTTGTTCTTTTCTTTTTCTTGTCATCACTTACTTATTTGCAGATTTGTCAGCATTAGGGGTGGTGTCCCAGTGGCAGTTTGTGTTGGCTTTCCAGGGCTGCTTGGGGTTCCTGTGCTGTGGGAGGGGCAAAAACTCTGCAGGGATGGATGGATGAGACCAGGCAGCACAAACTGTGAGGTGGGGGGAGCCTGGGCTGGGGGTTTAGCACTGGAAGCTTGAGGAAAGAAAATTGAATTTGTGTTTGTGAATGGAAATGGCTTTGCAGAAAAAAATCCTGGAGAGAATGGGGTGGCTGGTGCTGCTGCTGTCGCGTCGTCTGTCCCTGCAGAACCTCACTGCTCCCGACCGGGGTTATTGTGCTGCCTAATTGCTTTTGGATGGTGTTCAGGCAGCAAAGTGGGGCAGCAGCAACTCTCCAGGCTGGTTTAACTCTTCTGTGGGGTGTAATTTCTGGTTGGTTACATGGGGAGGTGAGCTGGGACACTGGGTGGGCAGCAGTGGGGCTGGAGCTAAGAGGAGTGGGAGCTACAGCAGCACCAGACAGTAGGACCTTGGAGGTGGACAGGAGCTAAGTGAGCATTGAATGCAACCAGAAAATGGATTTTACTAAAAAAAAGTGAGGTTAAAACCTGCAGTTCAGTGTGGAAGGAGAAGAGATGTCTTTAGGATTTGGAATAATGGGATGGAGCAGCTCCTAGCTGGGGGAGCAGGACGGTCCATGAAGCTGTGCTGTGCACACTGGGCCCCATCCCATGGGCACAGAATAAATTAACATGTGTCACAAGTGTTTGGAGGGAAGAAGGCCTGTTACAGAAACCCAGCCCAGAGCAAGCTTGGGGAGGGCAGGGCGTTTAAGAGCTGTGGGGCCTCTCTTTGCTCCGTGGTGGAGACAGTGTTAATCGTTTGGGCTTAGTGGCGTGCAGTGGATCCCGGGCAGGAACAGGAGGGCTGTTAAGCAGGAGGAAATGGTTTGCTGTCTAGATGGGCTTAACACAATATAAACTACATGGTGCACAAGGAAAGCTAAATCCTGAAGTGGTGAAGGAGCTGGAGTCACCCTGCACAGCAGTGCAGGTGTGAGTGGGGTGAGGGGTTTCCTCATGGTGGTGGTTGCAGCTAATGCCGAAGCACAGTGTCCATGTGCCTTTTGCTTCAGACACAAAGGCATCTGCAATGACAACTGTGAGGCAGTTGTGTTGTTTTTCCCTTCCTGCTACTTTGACACCATCATTTTTTTCCAGACTAAAATTTCAGAACCATCTAGAAAGGAGACTGGGGGGAGAGGTGACCTAAACCTGAGCAAGGGGCTTCCTGCTCGGTACCATCAGCATCTGGCTCTGCCCAGCTCATCCAGGTGACATGTCCCTCCCTCTCTCCTTCCCTCCATCTTTACCTGGCTCCACATGGCATATTGAGGAACCTGGATGGGGAAAACTCAAGGTGCCTTAGTGCATTTTCCCAGACTGTTGATGTGGACAGGCACAGTAAGGGCAGGGTCTGCCTTCCTTATAGATGCCCTTCACAAGCTCTTTCTTAGACAGGTTGGCTAGAAAAAAATAGGATTTTTTTGTGTTGGGGAAAACCTGTCCAGACTCTGAGAAAAATTGGTAAACCAGTATTTTAATTATAATTCATTGTTTTGTTTTGTTTTGGAGTTGTCTTGTTTTGGAATTGCACCTTTGGCCAGGGTACATCTCGCCAAAGAGGCTGTGGTAGTGCCCCAAGCCTTCATCTTGGTTCTCATTTAGTTTAGAAATGTAATTAAAGGAGGGTAAAAAAGGAAGCGACAGTTACTGACTCTCAAAAAGTGAAGGGTTTAGGCCAGACTCCTACTAGGAAAATAAACAGAATTCCATTTTTTTGTTTCAAGTTCTTCCCATATATTGAATTTCCGTGCTTGGTGACAAGGGGGATCTGCCCGAGTGAGCAGCGATTGGATTCAGATGGCTTTGAATTGCACTTCGATTTGCTTTGGAAAGCTGGAGCTGTCCTTGGAGAGCAGGGTTTGGACCCGAGCTTGAGGCCTTGTTCTCTAAAGAGCACAGACTTTGCAGTCTGAGTTATCAAGCTGTAACTTTTCATGGCTGTGTTTTTTTGCCCAGTGTCCTGCCCAGCAGTGCTGTGACAGAGCCTTTCCTTCCTGAATTAGGCCAGCGTTTGATCTGAGCCTAGAAACCCCTTTTAATTGAGGCAAGTTGCAGCAGCCGGCTCTTTTGGCACGTGTGGGTGCAGGTACCCACTCCCCGCTCCTTCTCAGCTCCTCTCCTGCAAAAGGAGGAAACCCATGTTGGGATAATTTCTGCGGAGAAGAAGTAAATTTGGGACGGTGGAAAGCGGGTTGAGCTCGTCCCAAGTGTATTCACTACCAGGACCCCCTGATGTGGGGCTGTGCCGGTCAGGGGTGAGCCCTGGCAGTGGGGTGGGAGGTGTTTTGGTGGTTACCGTGAGCACCAGGGTTCCTCTGGGCATTCAGTGGTGACAGCAGATGATCCCAGGGGAACCGCCTTGGGAGCCAGGGGGATTGAAGATGCTCTGAGCCTTGGGTGATAAATGTGTCGTGGCCCAGGCCCGGAAATGTGGCAGGGAAGGATGTGAGTGACAGAGGATTCATATCCCGGAAACGCCGTGGTGTAACGGCTCGGGAATTCAGCGGGATAAATGCATTTGCATGTCCTGCTGCAGACAATCTGCTTAATGTGGGAAGCAGAGCTTCCTGTAGCACTGAGTCAGTGGGGAAGGGAAAACCCTGAGAGCCAGGAAGGGCCGGGGAGAATTAAGCAGGTAAACCCATTAGCAGTGACCACCTCTTTGTGTGGGGATTACACAAAGCTGCTGCTTTTGGATACTCAGTATCTCCAGAGGAGTGAGGACTGGGCGATGGGGCCTCTTCCCCCTCCTGAGGGGCTCGACCCCAGAGCTGGGATTAGCACTTGCCACAAGCCACCCTCACTAGCCAGAACAAATTGCTGCACGTGCTGAGAAAGAGCCCAACCTGCACGAACTGCAGTGATGCTGTGAGGTGGAGGTTTGGCAGACCTTGCTCTGGCAAATCCCTCCATTCTTCCCAGTGGGACCTTCCCTATGGAAATTGCTCCTCTTTATTGAACAGATTTACACTGTCCCACTACCCTGGCCAGAGATTTACCCTCCACAGCTCAGGAACTCTTCAGATACTGGCTCTGAAAACAGAGTCACAGCACAAATGGGAATAGCTGTGCTGTCCCAAGAGCTTGTTTCAGTCAGCACATCCTGAAGTGGTTTGGCATAACTGTGCTCAGGAAAGGCTTGGGACAGTGAGGAGGGAGGTCTGGGATGCAGCAGGGGGTGCTGGAGATGGGTGTATGGAGATGGGGGTGTGGGCAGTGCTGCTGCAGCTCATTGGCCAGGGAGAGCTTCAAGGATGGGCATCATGAGGTGCCAGGCTGGGGCTGTGATTGCAGGGACTCCCTCAGTCCTTGCCGGAGCCTCAGAGGGGAAGATGCTCCACGGCATCCATGGTGCCCAGCACCACATCCCACAGCTCCTGTCCTGAGCGGTGTGTGTCCTCCAGCAGCCTTTCCAAAATGCCAACCACAGGAAAGCAGCAGAAACCCAAGCTTTCCTTTTGCTTGGATTCCCATCAGTTCCCAGAGTTTAATAACAGACTATTCCAGGCTCCCTTGCTCGGGTTGGTTTGGCTCATCACGCTGGGGCCGAGCGCTGTCTCCCGGGCAAAGCAGCAGCAGGGTGAGAGGATGGGGAAGGAGAAGCCACGTTAAGGCATGAGCGGTTTTGCCAGGAGTGTAACCCCACTCTGCCCTTCCTGCTGCCCACGGGGGTCCCTGGCCAGCCCCAGTCCCACGCGGGGGGCAGCGGGGGCTCCCTGGGATGGGCGCAGCACCAGCACCCCTGGGGAAGTGGGGGGACCCACCTCTTCCCGGGCCCCCTTCAGCTCCTCTCGCTCCATTTGTCCGCCAGATGCTGAGCCAGATGTTGGCGCTTCGATGTCCGCCCGCTGGCACCGGCAGCGCTGGGGATGGGGGATGCCCGGTCTTTCCCCGCTCCCGGCGCTCCCGGCGCCTCCGCACCGCCACCTCCCGGGCATCCCGCGGCTCGGGCGCGGCGGAGCTTCCAGAGGGAAAGCGGAATTCGCGTGTGCCTTGGGGGGCAGAGTTTGTTTGTTTTCTTTATTGTTCGATGCCTCCCGCCCTCGTAGCTTGTCCCTGCCCGGCTCCCGCCGGCTCCCGATCGGAAAGCGAAGACGAAAGAGCAGCAGCCCTGGTGCTCCCTATGTGGACTTCCTTGGCTGAAAATCATAGTCATGGAATAATTTAGGCGGGAAAAGCCCTCTAAGATCATCGAGTGCAACCGTTGCCCCAGCACTGCCAAGGCCACCACTAAAATATGTCCCTAGGTGCCACATCAACATGGCTTTTAAATCCCCCCAGGGATGGGGACTCCACCACTGCCCTGGGCAGCCTGTGCCAGGCCTGGACAGTCTTTTCAGGAAGGAAATTTTCCCTAATATCCAACCTAAACCTCACCTGGCACAACTTGAGGCTGTTTCCTCTTTCCTGTCACTTGTTATCTGGAAGCAGAGCCCGACCCCCACCTGGCTCCACCCTCCTGTCAGGGAGTTGTAGTGAGTGAGAAGATCCCCCCTGACCCTCCTTTTCTCCAGGCTTAACCCCCCAAGCTCCTTCAGCTGCTCCTCATAAGACTGGTGCTCCAGTCCCCTCCCCAGCTCCATTGCCTGCCCTGGACACAATCCAGCCCCTCAATGTCCACACAAAGATGGAGAGTACTGGACAGGACATCTGCCCTGTATGTACAGGGAGCTCATGATGGACTGAAGGACCACTGGTCCATCTGTCCCATGGAGCAGAGGTGTGTGTTCCCACCCTCCAGCACATCCCACTGCCCAGTCCAGCTGTGCAATGTGGACCGACCCAGCTTTTACCTTTCTCTGGCATTTTCTTGTCCCTCCCTCCCTGCCTCCCTCCCTTCTTTTGTTCCTTCTCTTTCCTTTCTTCCCTTTCCTTCACACTTCAGAAAACCTCTCACAGCACACTTGGGCTCCCTGCACTTACTGGGAAAGATCTTCACGTGTAATGATTTTATTAAATCTTATAATTCTCCTTCCTCCCCCTTCGCCTCACCTCTCACCCTGAGGACAAACTCCCTGAGGTGAGCATGGTTTCCCTGGGCAATGCCATCCTGGCTTGTCCATCTGTCTGAAGCAATTACTGTGGCTTCCCTGGGGTTATTTTTCAGCCCAAGTGTTGACATTTTTCCCCGGTTGGGCGTCAAGCGTGTACCTGCGGGGGCGGTTTCTGAGCGGCAGAAGCCTAACGAGAGGAGAGCCCTGGGTTAATGAGGTGTTGCAAGACAGCACAGCTAAATCTGGCATTACACGTTCCAACTTTCCAGTTTAATTAGAAACCTGGATCTCCCGCTCATGCATTCATTCACTTCTTGACTTGAGTGACAGCCCGGCCTTTCACAGGGAAAGCAACCACGGCGTTTAAGAAGGGTGTTGATGTTGTGGGCCTTCCACATCGCTCTGTCTTGCCCAGCTTTGAGTTTGCCATGGGAATATCATGCTGGGCCCATGAGAGCAGCTGAGCCAGGGCCATCGGTAGTGTCTGGGTCCCTCTCTTGGCCTTTCTCCTGCTGCAGCTTGTTGGCTGAAATCCAGGATTTTTGCAGATATTCTGTCCTTACTGGGCACTGTCAGGTACTTCTCAACTCTTATCCACTGCAATGAAGCGAGTACAAGTTCAGAGCAGCACGGATGGCAGAGGTGGAGGGGTCCATCCTGTTGAGGGATCCATGTCCCTGTAGGTGTAGGATGAGGGAACGCATGAGGACGATGAAGACACCTCCATGGGGTAGTGCTTGCCAGCTGAAAGGTTGCAGGGAGCTGTGTCTGCTCTGGTGTGAGTTATATTAAGGGGCTTAGATGTGAAAATAAGGCAACATTGCAAATCACAGATGTTTGCCTGTTCAGGCTTACCTGGGACACAGGGATACTGAAAAACCCCAAAGTTATCCCACTGATGTGCTTAATTTTTTTGAGGGGGGAAGACAACAGTGCAGAGTAGATTTTTTGTAAGCATTATTGTTTTCTTTTAATTGAAATGTTTTAGTTGGTATGTAGAAATATATATATTAAAAATGTGCCTTTTTGGCTCTTGGGAATTCTAAGTAAGAACTGAAAACTGATGTCTGTGGTCCTTCCAGCATTCGGTGTGCACAGAGTAAATACTTGCAAGACCACCCATCTGCCCTCCCTGTGGGTAGCTCTACGGGAATGTTGCTGTGTAAAGGACAAGAGGAGCAGCTGGTACCTGCAGGATTAGCAAAATTCACCTTTCTGCTCCATTTCCACATGGATCCCACAGGTGAGAAGCAGCACTGAAGGGACATGGCAGTGAGAAGGTGCAAGGAGCTGGTGCAGGCTCCTTCACAGCCACGGCTCTGCCATTCCCATGCCAGCTCCCTGTTTGCCCAGGAGCACTGGGATTACCTGTGATGCTATCAGTGCTGGGGAGAAGGTTTCAGAGCCAGCAAGTGCAGGAGTGCAGTAATTAGAGAGACTGTAAAGTGCAGTAATTAGCAACTAATTGCTGTAGCAGAAATATGCAAGGCAGAGTGCCCTTTATTCCTCTCTTGTGTAGAGATGGCTGCTTGGGGTTTGCTGGGAACAGAGAGCACTTGTCTCTTGTCCCTGTCCATGATGGCAGGATAACACAAGGGGGAATGCCTTTAAGCTGAAGAAAAGTAGATTTAGATTAGATATTAGGGAAAATTCCTCCCTGTGAGGGTGGTGAGGCCCTGGCACAGGTTTTCCAGAGAAGCTCTGGATGCTCTGGGTGTAGTGTGGCAGCTTGGTGCTCCTGTGATGCTCTCAGTGGCAGGAGTGGCTCTTGAGCTGCATCATGCCAGGTGAGGAGAAACAGCTTCTCACAAGGTTTGGGAGTCATCAAGGGGCTCCAGTGGCATTTTTAGAGCCCCATGTAGCCAGACACCAGAGCAGTGGGGGAATCCCCCTGGGAATGTGTGCGATGTGCAGCCACTGTCACGCAGCCCCTTCCTGACACCCTCACACCAGTCACTGACTGCCACTGCCACTGAGACAGCATCAAGGGGCTTTGGTGCCTGGAATTACCTATGAACAGACTGTAGAAGAGACATACTTACTTAATAAATAAATAATAATAACATGTGGCAGGTACTAGCATAAAATACAGCACTACAGGTGTTGTGAGGGAGGCCAAGGTCTGGGTCTGGAGCTTTGCCTGCTTGTTCAGCTTAACACACCAAGGATATTGGCCAGCATTCACCAGGCTGGCCCTGGATAACAGGACTGATGGTGCAGTCTGGGATTGCTTGAGGTCACGTTAGAAGCTACATACTTAGATAGATAAATACGTTAATACACAGTATCCAGGAGGGGTTTGCCTTAGGATGCCTGGGGACACAAAGCATGCACTTCTCTGGTAACTGGGGTGACCTTGGGGTGCCCTTTGGGCAGGTTTCTGGGTGCCTGCCTGGGGCAGGTCCATGTGTGTCCCCAGGATCTGCAGCGTGGTCATGGCACACAACAGAGGACAGCGGAGGGCAGGGGGAGCCAGGGGGGCCGGTGGCCCTTGGGAGGGTGTCAGGGCTCTTCCCCTCATCTCTGCGAAGCTTTGTGCAGAGCTGAGGAGCTCTGCTTTGGCTAGTTTTGGTAAAGCCTTGACCTAAAGCTCGGAGCTCTAACGAGCTCTAAGGAGGCGGCAGCGGTTGGGTTTTGGTATTTGGGGTCATCTCTGAGCTGCTGGGACGGGGCTTAGTCGGCTGAGACAGGCAGCGGGAGGAAGAGAATCGCCTTCTGGCCGTAGTGAGTCCGCGGCCCCAGCTTGCTGTTCCCGTTCTTCTTCAGACCCACAAACCAGTTCTTATCAGCGTGCTTTTTGGAGATGTACGTGTTGTAATGGTTTTCTTCGATCCTTTCCAGGAACAGGCACTCCTCACCCAGTAACTGCTGAAAGAGAGCCCGGGGGAATGACAGTGAGCAGGGGCGATGCCGTGGGGATGGGGATGTGTGTTCCTAATGCGGTAATCCCAGCTCGGGTACTCCCTGATAGGATGCTGTCCAGACCCACCTCTGAGATCTCCATGCCCCAGTAAAGCTCATCATAAAGCATGGAGGTAAGTAGCCTTGATTTTGTCCCCTGGGCCACTCCTGCAGCAACATATCTATGGCCTGGACATTTTATTTGGCAGTGATCGAGTCTGGCCCCGTGCTCCATAAGCTGAGCCTGGCCCTGGCTCCTGCTCTGGCACTAAGCTGTGGGGTGGCAGCTGCAGGCTCAGAGCACAGAACCATGGAATGGTTTGGGTTGGAAGGGGCCTTAAAGATCATCTCATACCATCCCCCTTCCCCTAGCCCAGCTGTCAGCTGCTGAAGGGCTGCAGAGCAGCTGCTGCTCCAGGTATGAAACACAATATTTATCAAACATCAGATAGGAAATCCAATATTTGTCAGAGGCAGGGCGGTAATGGCGATATTTGGTTATTTATTTATTTCCCCCCAAAATAAAGCCAGATGCAGAGCGACTGTCCAGCTGCCAGAATCACAAACAGAGCCTAATTATTGCCTGTGGTTTGCATTACTCAGAGCTATGAGATTTCTGCAAACCTCAAGCCCTCTCTGTGTCTGGTCCCACAGGATCCTCCCACTTACCGAGCCATAGAGCATCCCGTTGGTGTCCATGGCCAGGTACTGCCCCGACTGGGTGCTCTTTATGTACACCACTCCCACGCTTTCTGCGCTCAGCTGGAGCTGGACTGGAAGTAAAAATGAAACAATAACAACAACAGTAAAAGGAAAATAGGAAAAGGGGGGAAAAGAGCTGCTAGGAAGGTTAGAAGGGTGTTTTGTTCCAAAGCCTGGCTTATAAAGTGTTTATAGGAAACAGTACAGTGTGTAATAAAAGTGTCTCCTTGTACCCTCTCCTTCAAAGAAACCCCACAGCCATCCTTTAGGAACCAAAGACCAATTTTCCCCTTATTTTACATCAAAGGAAGGGCAGCCTTTTGGTTACGATGTTGGAATGGGACACAGGAGATTGGGGTTTTAATTCTGGCTCTAATTTACAAATTTCTCATGTGGTTTGACAAGACACTTAAGGAGTGACATATGAAGAAGTATTTTGAGAGCTAAACCAGTGATGGGCAGAGTGCAGATGCCTGCAGTGCAAACTCCTGATCCAGCATATCCCATCCAGCCCTGTGCTCTGGCTGGATTTATTCGGGGCATTGTAGGTGGAGAGTGGAGAAATGGCAAAGTCTGATCTTCATCCTTAAAAAGTACCTCCTGTAGGTAGTCACACCTTAGATTGTCCCAATGTGTGATGCTAACATGGATTTGATGCTGAAGCAGGACCTGGGTCTGCCAGGGCACAGCCTGAGTGGGAGCAATGGAAGCTACCTCAGTCCCTGCAGCCACTGGACACCGGATTCCATCCCCATCCCCGATGCTGGACCACAGCTAGAAACTCCAGGGCAAAAAAAGTTCTTTTTTGGTCTTGTGCTGAGGGAAGTGAGCAGGGGAGCTGCAGCATCCTGCTCTACTCAGCATCCTGTACCTCACCCAGCAGCTTTAAACTTTCCATTCGTCTGGTTCCTTTTTTCCTTACTTTGCTGATTACAGGAGTCTTGGAAAGTGATTAAAACTTGGCTCAAGTACTTGTTGAATATACTTATCAGGAAAAGGCTGTTTAGTTGGAGAGAAGCCTTGGGAGGACAGTTCTCCAGTGCTGTGTGATCAGGGAGGAGCCCATGGGGCTCTCATGGGTGGGCAGGAACGCTGCAGCCAGAGCCATTAGTGGCCCCACCGGTGGGTGCGGAGGCTGTGGCTCTGTGGCTGTAGTTAGTGTGACTGGCAAATTCCAGCTCTTCCAAATGATCATTCCCATCTCCTAGACAGTTTTTTTTCATGAGATTTATAACAGCAATATTTAGATTGGTTTGAATGAAATATGAACGGATGCCTCAGCTCCAGCTCCTTCCTTCCTGTTTATATTTAATTTATTTATCCTTATTTAGATGAGGTAAAAGGCAATGTTACCTCTCGGCCTGGCAGAACACTCTTCCCAGTGAAATCTTTGCTGTAATTGTTCACATTCTTCCTTATTTTCTTTTTTTCATTTCTTGCCAGTAAATGATGGCTAATTAGGAAATGGTGTGGGTGCAGATTTGCAGGAATACACAGTCCCAGTGCATGCCTGGTTTAGGCAGTGGGAAAGCTCCAGGCCACGTACATTCACTCGGGTGCTGCAGCCCCAGGAGCAATCCGGGGGAAAGAGGGGATTGGGATGAAAATGATGATCCTTTCCTAAAAGCTGTTCCTGAGAGAGGGGAGTGAGGATCCCTCCAGCTGCCAATGGGGACATTGAGGTCTTCAGCCATAGAGAGAAGGGAGAACGGTGGGTCCGGAGGAAGGAGCTTGTGCTTCTTATGTCCTTTTACAGGTCTGATTTCCTTCCATGAAGTAATGGGATGAAACAGGAAAAATAAGGCTGTTTGTGGTAACAAGCTTCGTCCCAAGGTGTCTGCAATGTCCTGGTAAGTTTTCTTCCCATTTCACAGTGCAAGCTTGGGATGCCCACACATAACAACAAAGAATGCAGGGAGGGAATCCTGACATTGGCCTGGATGACAAGGGCTTGGAGGGACTCCTGCACTCCTTAGAGATCCTCCCTGATTCCAGGGCTAGCACCTGGCAAGGCCAAGGTAAAGATAAGAATTTTTTATATTTGTCAAGAGCGAAATGAGCTCAAGCAGTTTGCAGAGCCTCAGTGCAGACTATAATGCCTCTGTGCACATTGGCTTCCCAATGAGCTGTGGGTGTTCCCATGCCTTGTCCCTCCCTGGGGCTGGCAGGTGCCTGTCCCAGCTGGGTGGGAGTATCCCATGGTGCTGGTCACAGTCCAGGCTGCTCCCCTTGCACTCCAGGGAATGGTGCTGAGCAGCTCCAGCATTTCCCAGGCACAGGGGCAGGACCATGGGCAGCCGCCGGTGCTCAGAGCAGGGCACCTCATGGCAGGGCTGCTCTGCTGGCATGCAGCCCTTCCAGGAGTTTCCTCTGTAAATATTAGTACATTCCTATATCCAAGTTTATGAGATCATTTACAGGAGGTTCCTTTCTGGCAGAGGTTTTCAAACACATGGCCCCAGGCCAGCAGCCGGGGAGGTGTGGAGTGTGCTGGGGCGCAGGACCTGCCTGCACTCGCTGCCCGTGTGTGCTATGCAGCCGTGGAGACCAGCTCATTCCCAGGTGATGGATTTGTTTTTCCAGAGGGAAAAAGTCTGGGCTGTGTGGCAGCATCCATGCCATCAGATGGCAAGTTGAGGCTGAGGTGCAGGAGCTGGAATGCTCAAGGCCCTGGTAGCTTCCCCTGTCCCTGGAGATGCCATCTTGACCCTCACCTCTCCTTCAGACTCCAGCAAAACCTCTGGAAAATGCTGCAGAGACACTGGGTGAGCTCATATGACCTCTCCTTGTGCGTCTTGTGAGCATGGTCCTGTCTCCTGCAGATCCTTCGGGTCATTGTCCTGGCTGACTCTCCCAGGGGTTTGAGCAGGGTTATGTGCTGGGTTCATACCCAGCTGGAGTCTGGAACCCCACTCTGTGTTCATCCAGCCTCAGGAAGCTGATCCTCATCCATGCCCCAGCACTGCCTCGTGCTGGGCAAGTGGTGGGAGACAGTGTTTGTAATTAAAACTCAACTATAAACTGCCTGTCATTAAAATAATAGCGAGAGGAAAGGTTAAGTTCGGGGAGAAGCCACATGTGCTGCTTGTGGTTTAAAGTAAATAAAAGTACTTTTTGTAGCACTTTGTAGGGCTGACTTGGCTCCTCCCAGCCCTTCCTTCTAATCAGATAGGAGCTTGGCAGGTCCCAGTCACATTCCAGTAAATGTTCAGGGTATGGTACCCAGAGGTTTCTGCTGAGAGCCAAAGGGAAGAGCCTGGTCCTGCTGACCACGGAGCACCCCTGAGCTTTGCTGTGTG
Organism: Myiozetetes cayanensis; assembly: GCF_022539395.1. Classification (NCBI taxonomy): domain Eukaryota; kingdom Metazoa; phylum Chordata; class Aves; order Passeriformes; family Tyrannidae; genus Myiozetetes; species Myiozetetes cayanensis. Next base: position 4,976,427 of record NW_026087378.1, on the reverse strand, counting down.
GCTGGTCCAGCTCTCTTGGGCATCGGGTTAAAAAAAACCCACTGAAGAGTTTTTGGCAGTGCAAGAGCTAAAAAAGCATAAAACTTCCCAGTGACTCCTTGGTATGACAAATGATGGCATCTGTGGGGGCAGTTTCTCCCAGCAGCAGGTCCCCATAGTCCCGTGGGCTGGAACCACCAGCATCATTGATTGCAAGGATGGGGACAGGTGACATGAGACCCTGACCATGGGTGACCTGTTAAAATGCTGTGGCAAACAGATGCAAATGCAGAAACAGCACAGAATTCCAAGTGATGCCTTCCTATGTGGGATGCCAGGGCTGCTCTAAGCCCTTTGTGCCAGCTGCCAGCTTCCCGTGTGACCCAGTCCTTCTGCATCAGTGTTGCCTGCCCTGTATCTGCCTGCCTTTCACAAGGTGGTGACCAGTGTCATATTTAATACTTCATATATCTCTTTATGTACTTTATATCTGTACTTTTATAGCACACATACTGTGCCTTCCCTGCTCTGCCTGTGGGCTATAAATGTGTGACTCCTGGAAGGTGTGTCACCACCAGGACTAAAGAAACCTTGGTCCAGAGCCTGCCTTCCCCAGCTCCCCCCATCCCAGCTGATGGAATCATAGGAGCAAGGAGGGCACCAAGAAGACCCCATGGGTTTGCTTACTGTGCTCGTCGCTTCGGTCCCTGGTCCCATCCACTGTGCCATCTGGGAGGATCCGTAGGAAGTGGCCCCCGTTGCTGCAGTACAGGAGTTTGGGTTTCTTGTAGTTCCCCGGGGGCAGGTTGAACTTCTCTGTCAGGGCAGTGAAGGTGGTGATTTCTCCCTCGGCCATCCCGCAGCCTCTCCCACGGCCGGGCTGCAAGAGATGTGGCAGCAGGGGTGGCACCAAGTGCTGGGCACAGGCTGCTGCTCCTGGGCTTTAAAGGGAAGCGGGGAGGGGGGAGCCCGGGGGTCCCTGCTGGTCCCCGGGCTGGCTGCAGGGCAGGTGATTCACAGCGGTGATGGCTCTGGCAGTGACAAAAAGTGACACAAAGGTGATGCTCCTCCAGCGTGGGAGGTGGCGGGGGGCTGTCTCCTCACTGGGAGGGGCTCTGTCCTTTTAATTTTATCATAGTGAATTCTGTTTTTGTTCTGCTTTCTATTGACGTATGTGCTAAAATTATACACTCAAAAACCAATTTGAAAAACACCCAGTGTCTGATTGGAACCCACAAGAGGCGGGAAGGGAGCCCAGGTAATAACTTTCTCCGCTATTATGACTCTCAAACACAATTATGACCAGGAATTGCAACACCCACTGCATGCCAGGTAGTAAATATTGCTCGTATCTTGGCACTTAACAGCTCACCTGGCCCAGGAACACACAGAAAAAAGGTCAGAACACACATTAGTCGTGGTGGGAGATGAGCAGGGGGCAGGAGCTTTCACTGCCTGGGGGTGAGTCCGAGGATTACCCAGACAGTGATTAAGAGCATATGAAAAACAAGAACTGTGAGTCTAGATTATGCCATGACTATATCAGCAGCATTCCAGTGTTTAAAGGGACTATAGGAGAGCTGGAGAAGAACTTAGAGAAGGCCTGGAGTGACAGGACAAGGGGGAATGGCTTCCCACTGACAGAGGCAGGGTTAGATTGGATATTGAGAAGAAATTCTTCCCTGTGAGGGTGGTGAGGCCCTGGCACAGGTTGCCCAGAGAAGCTGTGGCTGCCCCATCCCTGGAAGTGTTCAAGGCTTGGACCAGGCTTAGAGCAACCTGGTCTAGTGGAAGATCATATTGAAACCTCATTTTGTAGGAGACTGTATGGTCATGATCCATGTTTAAGCTGACACTGCAAAAACCTGAAGGCATCAGACTGATAAGAAGAAGATGCTGTGGATGTCTGAGGGTGACAACTGCCCTCACAGCTGTGTCATCAGGAGATGACATGGGAGATGACTAGAGTCCCACACACATTCCAGGTACATTCATGTTTCTAGCCTACAAACTACACTTAAAATCTCCTGTGAATTCATTCTCTCTTTCATATGTGGAGTTCCATAGTGCTTAGAGAGAAGTGGATTTATGAACAGAAAAAGACATGGCACAGAATAAATCTAGATACAGGAAATTACTTTAAATGTCATGTATTCCCATAGCTGGATTATGGAAAATATTTTATAGTCACTGTTTATATGTGTTTATAGATTGTAAAAATGTCTCTTTAGCACTGAGTTGTGCTACTGGTACATTGGGATGCAGCCAGTACCACGCTGTGTGGGTTTGCTGTGGTGCTTGGAGTGCCCTGGGAGATATTAAGGATGGCAACTCTCTGCAATACACACTCACACACACACACACATATATATACATAGAATCTCTAAACATTTGGCTCTAAACTCTTCAGTAATTAAATCTACAAATGCAGCTGCAAAAAGGGAAACTACTCGTTGAAATGGATCCCAGAAGCCTGCAGAGGATAAAAACATCTGCAAGTTGGATTGCTAAAAGCTGAAACCTTGGACATACATGTATGGCTGTTGCTGAAAGCACTCCCAGCCATTGCACCAGCTTTGCTTCATACAGACTTCATTCCTTGCTCTCAGATACCCCATTCAACACAGACCAGGATTTTGGGAAGTGCTCTCTGGAGTGATAACATGGGCCAAACCCCTGCTTCTCTGAGACTGGTGAATCAACCCACAACAGCTCCTAAGGTCTGTGGCTCCTGATGGTTTCAAAAGCAGGTGATGGACCAGCCAAATACAAACTCAAAATCCTTTTTGAACACCATTGTCAGGTGAATTAGGTATTTCTCTGAGTGTTTGGTCCCTAAATTTACTTTCCTGTCAAGAGATTGTACTTTCCATGCAGTAGTTTGTTTTTCCTTGCCAATTCCTTCTCTGAAGGAAAGCCTGTAAGTCACCCAGTGCAGCCCAGGGGGCTCTGGTGCATTACTGAGCGTTAATCAAGATCAGCGGCGTTGTGTAATTTCCTGGAACCAAAGCTTTTCTTGAACCTTTATCTGAGTGCAAAAGGCACTCAGGAGTCTCCTGGGCTGATGATGGATGTTACTGAGAAAGAAATATCCCAGCTCCAAGAGCTCCAATCAGGATCTCAGCAAACCCTGAAGCCAGCAGCAGCGAGGAACAGGCTGGATGCTCCCCATGGTCACCTCTAGGTCTGAGGGCATCTCTGGGTGGCTTGACCAGAACAGCTTCTTCATAATTACTTATTTCCTTTAAGGGTTTTTTGCCATTTTTAGAATGACTCCAGTGCTCACCAGCTGCCTTAACTGCCTCAGAAAAGCTGAATGAACACTTTTCCGCTCCTGTTGTCTCTGTGCTAAACACTATCGCTCTCCTCATACTTTATGACCATGGAGTTCTTCCTCTACACACACCACCACTCATGGCCCTACAATTATACTTTTGGCAGGAACATGTTAGGTTTTTATGGGAATTAAAAAGCACGAGTGAGAGAGAGAACCTGAACCAAAGACAACATAAAGGGCCTTATTTCTTTGGGTAGAAGCCCAACAGTGCTATTAAATAGCTCAAAGCAGAACAGAGAGCTCTCTCCAAGAAGCAAAGCTGAGAGTCACCACACTCCAGCAGTTATTTGGTGCCCCATGGAGAAAGGAAAATGTTCCAGGAGAAGATTGCTGTAGGAGATTGTTGCTGCTGAGCACTGACCCCGCCGGTCGCACTAGGACAGTGAGTTGGAGCTGAGTTGGAGACTGTTTGTCCAAGACCAGCTGTGTTTGTGGCTCCTCTTTCCTGCACCTCTGTGTAACAGCTTTCCTGTGCTGTGCTAAGAGAAAACCCCCACAGAGAATGAATCACTGGGAGCTGGACCCAGGGCACCTGCTCCAGGGCAGCCCCAGCTCTCTCTGTCTGTGGCACAGGGGACAGAGGGTCCCACCAGCAGCCTGGTGGCACCCAGCTCTTTCTCCTGGAAGGAGATGTCAGCACCCCAAAGGATCAGAAATAGCCTTCTGAAGGACAAAAAGGACTTAAAAAGAGAGTTAAACCCGAATGTTCATTTGATCCAGGTCCTGCTGAGCTGTGGTGGCTGAAGCACTGCCGCGTGCCTGCTCCTTGCAGCACTGAGGGGAGATGAGCCCGGCATGGGACCGGAATAGCTGTGAAATTCTGAGAAGTTTGGCTTTGGTTCCAAACTTTATCACTGGCCAAACCAGTGGCTTTGATGTGAAATCCCAGACTCTGCAAGCATCCGAGTCTGAGCATCGAGGGCTGGTTGCACTGCCAATAATGGGCGTGTGAGTTCCGAAATAACAGTGCAGGCTGGGAGCCATGGAAAAGGAGTGGGGTCCTTTTCCCTTCCTGTTTTAAAGTCGATGCAGACTTCACTAGATAGCACTGCTGTCCCCTTTGCTTGCATTGCAAAGGTGGTGTTGATGGCAACTTGGAGGATTGCTAATGGTCCAAAAGTTTTTTGCATGTCTGGATTGCCAGGAACTTTTGTGGCTTCTCTGTGGTTCCTGTGGCACAAATTAAGTAGCCAGCAAAGATTCAAATTGGGAGGTGGCCAATTAAGGTGAGCCTAGCTTTTTTTCCTTAGATATAAAATACCTGGCTACTAAGTGGAGGAAAGCAGAAGTAGCTCACCTATTGGGTTAAAACCAGATTGGAGTATAACCAAATACTTCAAATTGTCCTTGGACACAATCCTTTATATGGGGTTGGAAAGAAATATTCTGGATAGTCTCTGTGTGGCTACAGTGATGAAAAGTGCAGTTAATCACAATTGTCATTTAGATGATCAGCTAAAGATCATGCAGAGAATTAGAAGGAGAATTCCAGAGAGATGTGAACCTGCTAAACCCGGGAGTCTCCTAAGAGTCAATCAACGAGATCAGCGTCTCCCGAACCCAGCTCTTGTGAGTTCAGTGGAAACACTCCAGTTGGTTTACTTTGGAAAGTGTTATTTTCTCCAATAAAGTAGAAATCCTGTTTCTACCTGGGTGTGTGACTCAGCTGGGATCAGACAGCATCACTGCCTGATAAGCTCCTTTCCCATTCTCACTTCTGACTGCAGCCACCCGGACAGAACAGTCACTTCCCAGGCAGTTCAGACACTCCATATGGGAATCAAAAGCAATTACTACAGGTAGAATATTCTTTATGAATTCAGACTCTGGCTTTCCTCCACCCACTGTCTGTCCTGAGGGTTCCCTAAGCAGCCTGTGGGCTGCCCATTACGGCTTTGGGGTGATCTGAGAACACCTGGGAATGTGGAGTAAACATCTCTTGGATAAACAATGATTTTATTAATCATAAGTTTTAGAAATCCATTACATGGGATAGATTTTCTCATCCAGGAAAGGATTAGAGACCAGGCAGAGGTTTCCTCATGCTCTGGTTGCTGCAGGAGTGGCAGCACAGTAGGTCTGGGGTTATCAGATGCCTCCCATCCCGAGGGCTCATGGTGCAAGGCACGACTTGAATTCCTTGGCTATGCATCCTCTTAGAAGGACTTAAATGATTAGGTAAAGCATACAATAAATATGTAATAGGTCATTCTGTATCAGCAGAATGCATTGGCTCGTTTCTAGTCTTGTTTATGGCCAGGTGATTCTATCTCTAGCAATGTGATTAACTGCTTAATGAAATATTTATCAGCCAGGTTTTACCCTTTGGAAGTGGAATATGTTGCATGAAGTGTGACCAAAACTGTAGAAATCAATTTAACTAATGCCTGCTGTCATCATCTCCTGCTCTCCAGCAGGAAACACAGTCATTCCACTCTGGTCATGCTGGATTTGTGGCAGGTAAAACAGACAGGGGTGAAACTTTTAGTATTTTCCTGAGTGTGTGTCACTAATGGCTGATGACAAACACCAGGAGCATCATGGTAAAGCCAGATTGGGTAAAGGTGGCATCCTGCCTGGGAGGGAGGGACAGGGGTCAACCCATCCCAGGTGAAGGGAGAAAATCCTGTGCCTGTAGGGATGCCCAGGGGAAAGTCCTGTACCCTGCCTTGGAGCTTGGCATGACTTCTGCAGGGCTGTGAGCCTGGGACAGCCCAGATGCTGCCTCACGCTGGGACAGCCAGTACAACATCCCATCAAACTGGTGGTGTCTGTGGGGAGACAGGAAAACCAAAAGATGACCCACTTTCTAATTACCTTCCCGCCTCTCCCACCTCCCCACCCACGGCCCTTTGCAATCCGGTGATTAACTTAATTGCAGTTCCAGCTCCAGGAGTCAATCCAGCCCAGGAGCAGGAGCTGTGCCAGGAAGGTCTTGCCCCTGTGTCCTATCTGGATTCAGACCAAGAGCATGGACACGTAGACGAGCAGTGCTGGCTGCAGACACAAATCCCACCACCTCATGTTGGGGATTTAAGCCCAGACTCCCAGTGCAAGCCAGATGTGTGGGACCTGCTGGATGGAAAGAACACACTGGATGGAGAATTGCCAAAGCTCAGTCCCTCCAACCAAGGATGGACTGTAGGATGTGTTGCTCCCAGAGGACCAGGGGACATCTCTGGACTTGGCAGAAAAGGCAATGCCATTGCTTAGTTATGAGGAGGATCCAGGGATGGCTGTGGCTCCCCTGCAGATGCAGGTATTGGTCCTCCCTCAGACCAGGGTCTGAGCAAAGACTGCCGTGACTGTGACCACTGTGCAGGAAACTGGCAGGAGGTGACAGCTACACCCAGTGCTTCCCAACTCATCCTAGGGGATTTGCTGAGGCTCTGCTACACTGCAACAGGTGTTCTAATTACAAAAGGCAATTAGTGGAGAAACACCCAGGGTTCCTCCTTCCTCCAGGAGAGGGCAGGTGCTGCCTGTCCTTTAAAAGTGCCCTTTCCCTCTTGCAGGCTTGTGCTGAGTTCATTATAAACCATTATTTGTGCTCCTATGCTTCGCTGCCTGCCAGCACCTCATTCTGGCATATGGAACTGGCTGGGAGCAGCCAGTGACACGTGCCATGAGTTACACCATTGCTGTGGTCTCATCTCTGTCACCCAAGGAGGGTGGCTTTGTGCTGCCAGAGCTGCCAAGGACCCAGGGATGATGAACCAGGTGCAGGTACCTTGTTTTGGGTGTTTGCTATCTTGGTTAAGGGCAGGGCTGTGGGTGCCTTTCCTCCCTGGGTCTGCCTGAGCTTGGCTTCCCAGGGAAAAGTGTCTGGAGGGAGAGGAAACCACAGGAGATGATATAACAGCTGATGAGTTGTTGGGTGAAATGTTTTGTGATGAGTTAGGAAGCTCCTGGGGGCAGGGAGCACTCAATGTGCCCCTTGGCTCCTGCTCAGCAGCCCTTAGGCTGGGGAGCTCCACGCAGTGGGGTCCCTGCAGTGGGGTCCCCACCCACACCCTGCCCAGAACCTGCTACCCGGTTCCTGGCAGGCAGGAGGGATGTTAAGCTGGGTGACACTTCACAGAGCTTTTAAATGTCACCATCCCCCTGCCACCCACCCCCAGTGTCCGTGCAGGACACTGGGCACAGTGTCAGACCACAAAGCTCTGGCTGTCCTGTCTGGGCTGGCCCTGCAGGTGTGGCTGCCCCTCTCGCCCACGGATGGACGGACAGAAGGATGGGTAGATGACGCCAAGTGACAGACTCTAGCCCCAAAACTTCCCTCTAGCAATGCTCTTAATCCAAGGGGTGATCTGGTTCTCCTGTTGCACCATGCCCTGTCTGAGCCCTCCTGTCCCATCCCAAGCCAAGCCTCCTGCCGATGCCCCGTTCAGGTACGTGCCTGGTCACCGGGTCTCTGGGTCACCGTCCGTCAGCCGCGAGCCCTCGCCAACCCCTCGGCGCTCAGACGGGTCCGACACCTCCGTGTGCTGTTGCTTATACTCATGAGGCTGGAATTAGGAGCAAAAAGCAGGAATGCTCGTGCGGTGTCAGGCAGCACTTCCTGCAGCTGGCCATCTGAAGGTGGCCAAGCCCAGCTGAGGGTTGGCTCCAGCTTCAAAACCGGGATTTGAGTTTGGGTTCAGCCTTTATACTGTGTCCTTCCCCAAAGAAGCAGAGGATGCTGGAATCGAGGGTTTCATCTCCAGGCCAAGTGAAACCCCACATCCATCCTTGTGGTTAACCATCAGTAGACATATCATCGCTCAGAAATCCAACTTCCTTCAGCAGAGTCTCAGTCTGGGTTGTTCCAAGGAAAATCACTTGGTTCCTGCGTTCAGCATAAGCTCAGCAGTGATTTACTATGAAAATGTGCAGGGAATTAATGATGTTCATCCTGCAATGTTTGTGTAAGGGCTGTACATCTGCTCTTGTTGACTTCTAAGTAAAACTGGTTGGAAGAATCCTGTTCTAAATTCTGTTGCTCAATATCTTATTTTAAATTCAGTGTCTAGTACCCATGGATGCTACCTCCTGGGTTTTTTTTCCTCCAAGCTGTGTGAGTAAGGAGCTTGGGCTGTGTTTTCCAGTGCACACTGTTGCTCAATAACTTAACAGTGCAATAAAAGCTTGAGATAATAATTGCTATTACCAGGAAAATTCTCCAATAAATAATAATTTTCTTATCTGCATGACTTTGGGACTGGAGAAAATGCCTTTCAGTGGAAAGCTGCAGTGCATAAGAGCATGCAGGGGGTATTTCAGATGAAAGATCAGAGCAAGGCAAGCTCAGAGCTGAATTTTGTTCAGTGCAAATGAGTGGGTTAGCAAAAAACCTGGAATAATTAGTGTGGATAAGTAGCCACTGTAGTAAACTAGGGAGAGCAGCTGGGCATCTCCACCTCTTGTGGTCTGTAGAGCTAGACAGGTCACTGCTTTGACTTGTGGTCTTTAGGCAAAATTTGGAGAACTCTCAGTTCCAGTAGTGGGTGGTTCTGGAGGCCGAGGACGCTGAGCTCTCCATTTGTCACCCTCATCTCCCGCCTAGAAAGGAGTGTGAGTCACACCCTAGGACCTGCCAGACCTTGGTGGAAGGTACAGCCCTAATTCTGGTCCTCCTGTCCCAGACAGGGAAACACCGAGGCACCTGTGTCTGTATAGAGATGGGCACCTATTTGGCCCTTGCTGTGACATCTGTGACCACAGGCTGTGTGACAACAGGCAGGAGAAGGCAGTGCTTCCACACTGCTCCAAGGAAAATAGTGCCCTGCCTTGGATGCTACTACAGGTTTCCATTACAGAGTCCTCTGAGGGAAGGGGATATATTTTGAAGTCTCTTCTACCCTTTCTCATCTCTGTAAACAATAAACCACCACAAAGAGCATGGTGCAGGAGAGAAGGCTGCAATTTTAACTACCTGCTGAACCTCAGCCCCAGAGGTGACACCCACACGGGCTATTTCCAGCCCCTGAGTGGGCAGTCTAAAGACACCGGGATGTTTGTTGTGCCCAGTGTTTCCACAGCTGGTTTAGGGGAAAGCTGGGGGTCAGGCTGGCCCACAGGGATGCAGCCAAGGATCACAGAATCACGGAATGGTTTGGGTTGGAAGAGACTTCCAAGTTATCTCATTCCGCCCCTCTGACATGGGCAGGGATACCTTCCACTAGACCAGGTTGCTCCAAACACCGGCCTTGAACACTTCCAGGGATGGGGCAGCCACAACTTTTCTGCTGTGATGCAGATAGAGGCAGAAAGATGCCCTGGATTGTCCAAGTGGGGAAAAAACCCAAAACTAAACCAAAATCTTTGGGACAACTAGGCAGAGTTTTGGGATCAGCAGTTGCTGTGCCCCCTGCCCAGCTGGAGGTGCCATCACCAGGACCCCAATGAGTTTCTACCTTTTTCTCACTCATGAGCTGCATGTTCAGCCCCACACTGCGATGCAGGATCCCCAGGGAGTCACTGAGCATCCCCCAGCTGTGGTTTGTGAACACCTACACGTGTGCTCCTGGTAAGGATCACACCCACACCAGCTTAGGTGTGAGCTCCAAAATCCCTGTCTGAAGTCTGGCAGCCAGCAATCCATCCTCCCTTCCCATCAGTCGGAAGCTTTTGTGAACACCCTGCAGCAATGGGAATATTAAGGAAGGGGAAGGGAGGGTGTTTTACTTGATGTTAAAAACTTGTATTTTATGTCCAAGATTTGACCTGCAGTTGAGGCTCAAGTATAAAGGGAGGTAGAAATTCTATTGGAAAATGTACCCAGTTGAGTAGTTTTGTGTAGAAGACCCAAATGCCCTGTGGGGGTGTGCAGGTGTTGGAGAAATAACAAAATAATAATGGACCTCTCCGGGGAAAAACAAAACTGGATTAGGTAAAAGCAGGGCAGCCTTGGGATCTGCCAGTCACAGATACAGGGATGGTCCTGCACCAGGTCTAGGGGATTTGGAAACCTGTGGAGGGGTGTGTGGTGCTCCATCTTCTGCTTGGATGATGCAGGGATGCAGAAGGTTGTGCCCTCAGTGACTGTCTCAGGCAACATGTGGCAGGGAGATGGGCAGGGAGCAGCTGGGTCATCCAGCACTGAGCTCCCATGATCAGCATAATTTTCAGGGGTTTTATGGCATGCAGAGAGTCTGGAGTAAGCAAACAGCTGGGATCTGGAGTTCATCTTTGGATGCACAGAGCAGGTTTTGTCATGGTAAAGATCTCCCCCTCCCGTCCGCCACGGCAGCGAGGATGAGAGTGAAGGAGGGAATCAGCTTGCATTCCTGCTCTTGTTCTGTGACTGAGCACGGTTCAGACAGCTCACTGTGCAATTGGGGGCCACCCTGAGTGGGTGAGGGTGACTGTGCCCCCAATGTGGGCTTGCAGGCTGGGTGAGCTGCCTGCCTGACCCCCTGGGCTGGGAGTGTCCGGTGGGACCTTCATCCTTCAGGGCAGGCGCAGGACTGTGCCCCTCATATGGGTCACTGCCAGGCTGGCTCCACCTTGGAGGGATTAACAGATGTGTAGATGTGGCACTTGGGGACATGGGCTTGGCAGTGCTGGGGGAATGGCTGGACTCAATGATCTTAGAGGGCTTTTCCCACCTGAATGATTCTGTCATTCTGTGATTCTGCAGAAATAACGTCCCTGCACAGGTGAGAGCTGGCAAGGGTTGTCTGCAGGTGGGACGGGTGGATTTACCAACCCCAGAGATGTGGGAAGGAAAGATCTGAGATTTCAGCTCTTGAGGTACAGATCTAAATTAAGAGCCAGGACAGACTTTGTGAGTGCAAGTGGGTTGTGAGTCATGTGTGAACTGTGTGTCCAGACCGTTGTGGGCGAAGGGCAAAGCCTCACAGCAGACAACACTTCTGAAAGGAGTCTGCAGGGGACAAAAGGGTTTTGGATGTCACTCCATGAGTCAGTGGCACCCTGGGCACAGCAACCAGCCCAGCTTCTGCACCCTGTGAAACACTTCTGCAGTAAACCCTTTTCTTCCTCTTTTCTGATCTTTGTCCTCAGGCTTAGCTGGCAGGCCCAGGTACTGTGAGCTTGGGAATGCTGTCTATGGGATCTCTGCTTGGTCCATTCCTGGGCAGCCTTCTTAGTCCAGTGTGTACCCTGGGCAAGGGAATGGGTTTGGGGATTTGGGTCAGCACAAACAGCAGGGGAAAGGGGAGGGTCCTTTCCCAAGAGAATTCCCAAATATTAACCCTGGCACTGTGAGGATCTGCCACATTCAACAGGTGGAAATGAAGCATTTTATTACACTCTTTTTCTTAGCAAGCTTTTAGAGAGAAAAGCAAAGCTTGTGACAGCCAGAATTTTGTCATCTGCAGATGCCGGGTGCTCTGCATGCTACGGACCTGCCTCTGCCTCCTCCCTGGGCTGGAGGCTACGGCTGCCTAGACCCAGGCACGAGGCAGTCCCCACCCCTTGGTGGGCAGCGCCACCTTCCCTGTTAAAACCAACAGAATCTGGAGAATACAAAACCTGCAAGTCACCGACTGCTGCTGCGGCTGCTCTGCACCTCAGTGTTTGCTTTGGTTCTTTAAACCAACAGACACCAATGCTGGGAACGAGGGAAAAAATAGCAACTGCCATTGCTGAGAAACGCGAGGCAGGCACCTTTGTAAAACAAAGGGGGCGAGGGAGGATTCCTGCATCCACAGCAGAGGCTGTGACAAAGCCATAGTGTCTCTTTTTCTCTCGCTGAACTGGTTTTCAAAAAATTCTTCTGCAAAGAGATTTCTTTTGTGAGATTTCTATTTGAAAGGCAGGCCTCCAGGCCTCACAATAATCCCTGACAGCTCTGCACTGGCAGACAATGTACACAGGATTCCCAAAAATGCCCCAGCCATGAGTCAGTGCCTACTGTGCCCAGGAGGGAGATGTGCCGCTACTCACGGGCAGCCCACTAGGTCAAGGCAGGGTCTACCTCTCTGGAATATACATTTTCCTTTAGGGAATATTTACGAAAAGAGTTGGAAGATATAGTACAAGTGCTAATGTGTTTTGAGGCCAAAAAAAGGAGGGTCAAAAAAAGATTGGAGATGGAGTAAGCAAGGAAGACCGAAAGAGAAATGGAGGCTAAAGATGAGAAGAAGCCTGTAAAAGAAGTGGAGTCACAAAGAAAGTTGGGGAGTAAAAACAGTAAAGGAGTGCAAGAGAAAAAGAACATTGACCATAAGAGAAAATGAGGCCAGAAATAATAGAGGCTGCAAAAAGGTAGAGGGCCAAGAAAGGGTGGGAGGGGGAAAGAAATGCAGAGGCTGAAAAGGGCAGGAGGCCAAAACAAAGAGAGAGGCCAAAGGAAAAGTAAAGACAAAAAAAAAGAGGAGGGTGGAAAGGGGTGAGAGGTCGAAGAGGCACATGAGACATACGGGAAGGTCTGTGCAAAGAGGGGTCTAAAGTTTAATCGGTTCCTCGGGGCTGGACGGGGCTCAGTGGCGATAAGGCAGCACAATGTCCAATTGTTCTCCTTGCACACCGAGTCAGCCCAGCTTCCTCTGCCTTCTGGGCTCGGGATGTGCAGGAACACAGATTTTGGATTTGGGCTGGAGAGAGTTTGGGTCTGCCGAGGTCCCCAGCCAGACCTAGAACTCTGCAAGTCCTTTGGATAAACTTTCCTTCCCAGCTCCACCCCAGCTCAGGGGATAAACTTTTCCTCCTAAGCTCCCTAAATTACTCTGGCCTTCCTCCCACTCCTGAGACCTTGATCTTCCTCCCAGCTGAGGCAGCTCATCGTGCAGCTGGCTACAGCTCCTTGCCCTTATTCCTGATCAGCCGCACACTTGGCTCCAGAGCTGAAGCCCCACAGCACCCTGGACCCTCAGCACAGCAGGGATGGGGAGCTGTTGCTCTGTGCTGCTCTATCAGGGAGTTTCCCCTTTGCTAAATGGCCCAAAGGGGCCAAGGGGCTGCAGGTGGCAGAAGGTGGCAGTGGGGACATGTGACTCCAGGGGCATGTGGAGGCTCAGCCCTGACAACAGCTGCACCCCCAGCCAGGGTCATTCGAGCCTTGCAGCAATTTGTCTTTATATTTGACATCTTTGGTTCGGCTGAGAGAATTCACAGCTCAGAGCATGGTGGTGATGAGGAGTCAGGGCTGACAGGCCCATCGGGATAATATGGTGTTATTTCAGCTATAAATCCTAGAAGGTTTGGGTTGGAAGGAACCTTCAAGATCGCCCAGTTCCAACTCCCTGCCATGGGCAGGGACACCTTTCACTAGACCAGGTTGCTCCCTGCCCAACCTGACCTTGAATACTTCTAGGGATGGAGCATCCCTAATCATCCTTAATTGCCCAGAGAAGCTATGGCTTGCCCCAGTCTTACCATGGTTCTATGATTTTATTCTGTTTTTTTTCATCAAAAATGATCCATTTATACTGCTGTGTCACTGCACTGTATCATTGCTGTTTGTTTGGGGGTTTTTCAGTTTGTTTGGTTTTGGTTATTTTAATGGCCCAAATATTGTGATTTGCCATTTAAAATGTTTTTATTTTGTTGTATATTTCGGTCTGAATTCTGATCTGGGCTTCTGCTTCTGCCCAGAGCTTTAGGTGAATTTGCAGTAATTTGGAGAGTGTCATTTGGAATGATGTTCCTGGCTGCGGAACTGCTCCTGTCTCCCGGGGTCTGGGGGCACCTGCAGGATTTGGGGGGGTTTGTCGCAGTCGAGGAGAGCAGCACACTGACTCCCTAAAGCTGTCCCTGGAGAAGGGACCTGCTGCCTCCCCACTCCCCACCCCACCCCTGTGCTCCGGAACCTCCCTCTGCCCCCTCACTCCAAGAATCCCATGGGGCTGGCAGAACATCACATGGGCATCTGTGAGGGTAGCAGAGCATGGATCCGTGGGGATCCATGTGGCATGTACTAGCATCCTGTGGGCATCCCAGAGCCTCCTGCGGAGGTCCATGGGGCTGGCAGAGCATCCCATGGGGAACCTGAGCATCCTGTGAAGCTCCGTGGGGGTGGCAGAGCATCCCATAGGGATCAGTGAGGGTGTTAGAGAATACCATCGGGGTGGCAGAGCATCCCATTGGGATTCGTGAGTGTGTCAGAACACCCCCTCGGGCTGGCAGAGCATCATATGGGGATCTGTGGGGGTGGCAAAGCACCCCGTAGAGATCCGTGGGGCATGTATGAGCATCCTGTGAAGACCCTATAGCCTCCCGTGGGGATCCATAGGGCTCGCAGAGCATCCCATGGGGAACCCAGATCATGCCGTGCGGCTCGGTGCAGTATGTACCAGCATCCCCCGGGGATCCCAGAGCCGCCAGTGGGGATCCGTGGGGCTGGCAGAGCATGCATGGGGATCCATAGGGTATGTGTGAGTCTCCCGTGGCGCTCCGTGGGGCTGTCAGAGCCCCCCGTGGGCTCAGCCCCGCCCGCGTCTCGCCCCGGTGCGGGTCTGCCGCCCCACCCCCGCCCCGCACCTACCGGCGGCTGCGCGGCGCTCCCGGCTGCGGCTCCGCGAGTGCGCGCGGGGAGAACCGGGATGGAACACAGGGAACGGGGATGATGAGGATGAGGAGGAGCTGCCTCGGGGCGGGGGAGCGGCGGGAGGATGCGCGGGGCGGGGGGGAAAGAGGGGCGGCAGTGCGCGATCGCATCCACTCCCGCAGCGGAGCAGGGCACCTGCATGCACTGCCCCACCACGGGTCAGCCCAGTGGACAGGGGCTGGGCGGGGGCTGAGCCCCCGCGGCCAGCAGGATCGGAGAAAATCCCCCAAATGTCGGAGGAGCATCAGCATTCCTGTCCCTCGAGTTTCCCCCTCCCATCACTGCGCTCCTTGACATTCCTGCGTTGCGGGGCGTCTCAGTACCCTCTGAGAATGCTATGACCCCCCTCATCCCTATCAGCTCCGGGTGCCCCGGGCAGAGGCAACGGGGTTCCTGCCCTCCCTATGGGAGTCCCTGCCCTCCTCTTGGGCATCCGCAGAGAAGGGGCCGGGGCAGGGGCGGCCACAGGGCTACGCCGGCTGTGTTCCCACTGGCACTGTGAGAGCTTGGCCTTAAAAGCCGAAGTGTTCCCGAGAGCGCTGTCAGCAGGATAAAATGCAGCTCCGTGTCCCCAAGGACGGGAACTGGTGCCGGTGCTGGCTCTGCCGTAGGGCAGCTGTGCCGGAGCATCGGCTTTGCTGGGGTGCCAGGGCTGGGCTTGTGGGGTGCCAGCCATGGGCTAATGGGCTCACGGGATGTCAGGGTGGATTTGTGGGATGACAGCAGTGGGCTCTTGGGGTGCCAGTGGTGGGCTTGTGAGGTGCCAGCAGTGGGCTTGTGGCCTCATGAGATGCCAGGAGGATGGGCTTGTGGAGTGGCAGCAGTGGGCTCGTGGGCTTATGGGGTGCCAGTGGCGGTACATGTTGGGGTGCAGCTGTGTGGGGTGTGAGGCTGCGGGTCGCTGCGTGTTTGCTGCTGCTGCTGCGCTAATGAAGCCCGAGCGATGACTTCAGTGCTTGGCCGGGCTCCACGAGCGCTTTGATGTGGTGTTTAGGCTGTGTTATCTAAGGCTCGCCCAGAATAGGCTTTTAGTCCTGGCTCACGTGGAGCCAGTGTGTTTGGACAGGCATTCCGGGCTGGAAATGCCGTGAGCCCAGACGTTTGGATAAAACATTCCCGAGTTGACTGTGGTTACCAGTGGCTGGTGCAGATGGCTGTTAATGCACCCCACAGCACAGGTGGACTCTATGGCCTTTCCTGCTATAGCACTATTCCTTTTTTTTTTTTCAATTTGAACAATCCCACACATTCCTCCTGCTATTTCAGGAAATAATAATAATAAAAAAATAGCCAAACATTCCTGAATCTCATAGAATGGCAGTCCTGGCTTTGCCTCTGTCTGTCCTGGAGGAAAGGCACTGGTGTTTTGAGTATATGAGGAAGATTAGGAAATGCTGCTCCTTTTCCTCACTCAAGGGATCACCCCCCTTGTTTTGGAGCTGCAGGGAGACTGGCCCCTCCCTGCAACCCAGCCTTCCCCACTTGCCTGGCTCCCCTTGTACCCTGGTTGTGGTTGGCATTCAGCAGCCCTGGTGCGATGCAGGGCACGGAGTGCTGCAGATGGTGTCCTGCCAAATGGTGTCCTTTCTGCCTGTCCTGAAGGCAGACGGCCCCAGGACGGAGCCAACAGCCAGAGTGATGCATGGACGTGGAACAAACACAGGCTTGGGCAGTGGGATCTGCACCGGGCACGAGGGGAGAGGAGACTTGGCCAAAATCCAGACACCAACAGTACTGCAGTAGCCCCAGGCCCTGCAGTGAGAGCTGGAGGGATGGGGGACACTGTGGAGATGGGGACACTGAGGAGATGGGGGTACTGAGGGGATGAGTGGTACTGCGGGGCACTGCCATGGCAGCAGCTCTGCCTCCCTCTGCCCTCCTCAGTCTGGCCCTGCCTGGGCAGTCCCAGCTGCAGCAGGTGCCAGTGGTATTTCCCAGGCACTCAGAATGGATTTGGATGGCTGTTCCTCTCCTGCTCCTGCCTCTGGGGTAAAGAACCTCTTCACCTCACTGCCTCAAACACCCACCAGCCTCCTTGGCTCTGAGTCCCATAAATAATACACACTTCCTGGAGCTGTTTGGAAGCACAGTGAATAATTAACCATGGAGCCCCAAGGAAGCTGTAGGTGTTTCTCTCTGTCTGGCACCAGCTCACACAGGCAGTGCCTGTGCGGGCAGCTGAGCCCCAGCACCTGCTGCCCCAGCAGCTCCTTATCCCCGCAAACCATGGTCCTGCAGCAAAGACAACTTAGACAAAACGTCCTGCATATTTTAAATGAGACCCAGAAGATCTCCCATCCTTGGGCTTTGGTTCCATCCCTCTTAGAGTGGCATTCCTGGAAAGAGTCAGTGAGCACCGCTCAGCCCAGTACAAGCTGGGAACTGCACCGTGGTAGAAAGCCCCTCCTGCCAGAGCTGGAAGGAGGAAAAGGAAATGCCAGTTGTTCCCCAATGCCACACATGTGGCCGAGCTGGCGAGCTTGGCCAGGAGTTCAGGAACCAGGACCGTGCGGTGTAGACTCTTTGGGAAGGGGCTCCAAAGGCCCCGGGAGGCTGTGGCTCTGCAGGGTTCTCTGCCAGGGGGAAATGGGGAATGCTGGAAGAGGCACTTACCTGAGGGTCAGTCGGGGTGTGCAGGGCTGGGTGATGGGGTGACTGGGAAGCTGGGGTCACCCTGCCCCTAGCCCCGCTTCCCGGAGCCAGCAGCTCCTGCAGCGATCGCACCCACACCCCTCGCAGCACTCACGGGTGTCCCAGAGCAAGGCAGGGTCCCTCAGATGGGCACAGGCACCAGGAATGTGCCGGGTCCTGGGCAGTGGCTGGTGTCTGCCGGAGGGCACCAGAGCGACACCGTGGCTGGCGGTGCCGGCTGCCGCTCTGCACCCACATAGGACAAGGAAGTATGGATAATCCTTCGCCTTGCTATTTTTTTCCTCTCATGTGATCTTGTTTTTGGACAGCTATTTTGGGGCTGGACTCCAGCCCAGGTGAAAGACAAGGATTGAATCCAGCCTCCCCCTTTCCCGGAGGCCCTCCCAGGACCTCTGCCTGCCTGCCCACGGGATGGGGTGAAACCCTGCCACTGGCTCACGGTCTGTGCCTGCTTCCAGCCCTTTCCCTCTCTTGCTGCAGAGCCCTTTCTGTTGTGTTCTGCTCTGTGTAGCCAAGGGGGGATGAAAGCAGGCTGTGGTGAGCACACCTCAGCCCCATGGAGTCACCCCTCCA
This sequence comes from Myiozetetes cayanensis, assembly GCF_022539395.1. Taxonomy (NCBI): domain Eukaryota; kingdom Metazoa; phylum Chordata; class Aves; order Passeriformes; family Tyrannidae; genus Myiozetetes; species Myiozetetes cayanensis. The sequence goes on along the minus strand of NW_026087378.1, from coordinate 4,958,392 downwards.
CCCCCTGGCCTCGCCCTGCCCTTCGGGCCCAGGGCTCTGCTGGCACTGGCTCAGCTGCACAGTCAGAGTCTCCCCAGCACCATTTGCCTCTTTCTGTCCGTTTACCCCCAGACCAGCCTGGCAGGAAGCTGACGGAAGATAAATACATTAAAAATATGCTCAGAGCTTGTAGCAGCCTCGGAATGAACTACTGAAAGCCCTGGCTCTGCGTGCTGCCCATCGTCCCCCTCCTGCCGCTGGAAGCATCCCACCAGCGCCTGGAGGAGGTGGACAGGCAAGGACATGGGTGAGGGGGAGAACTCTGGGAGTCCATGCTGTGTTCTGCCCACCCCTGCCCTGGGGGCTCTGCTGGGGACATCCTTGGGCATATCCTGGTGTCAAACGCTCAGCACTGTCAGGATTGACTATTTTAATCCCATTTATGTCTTTCAGCCCCCTGGATGAAATCAAGGGAGGTCAGTGGGGCTCTGGGGAAGGGCAGCCCGGCTCTGTGGCTTGCGGGAGCTGCAGGAGTGACCCATTGCGTGGGCAGGAGTGTGGCAGAACATGGATGTCTGGGATGTGACACTGGCTCTCCCTGTCCCCATGCGCAGGTGTCACTGCGGACACATCCGTGCCCTTTCACGGCGGATGGCAGGAGGAGTGGGTGCTGTCACGGCTTGTTTGGCTGCCTAAATTGGGCCTTTGCATGACTGAAACTCGTTGACAAGTCTCAGAGAAACCTGAATTTCCCTCTCCCCAGTTCAGCTATGAAAGAAGGGGGTTTCAGCACTGACTCCACAGCACTGTGGGCAGGTGGCACATGGCAGCACGGGACAAACGAAGGACAGGACCCACCGTGGGAGACTTCAGTCAGAAGTGAGTATGATTTATGTTACAGAGAAATGGATTATTCCAGAGGTGTGTTACACAAGTGAAAAATTCGGGTCCAAAAATTAGAGAACCATTTTTTTCAGCCTGTTTCCCAGTCTTTTTTTTTTTTTTTAACTAATATTCTTTATTCTTTTAATATTTGATATATTAAATACATATAAAATACATTAAATACATCAAATGCATATTAAATATATAAAACTATAAAATTAAGAATTTTTTTATATATAAGAATATATGTAATTGTTTTCTTGTTACTGCTGGTAACCAGTTTTATGTCACATAAGGACTTAATAAAGAATTCCTCTCCAACACCTATTAATTGCTCTGTTCTCTTTCAGGGGGGATGAGAACTTTCACCATGTACCCCACCAGAGTCAAAGCTTTTCTGTTGCACTCGCTGCAAATTATGGTATTTATAATAACGAGGTGAATTTTGTGAACCATCAACTCTTAGGAAGCCACTTTTCCCCTTTGCAACAATCTCTGGGGAGGGCTCCGGGGGAAACCAGTTACTTTATAAAAGTAACAGAGGTTTTAATAATGGAAAAGATGAATAAAATTACTGAGTAGAGAAAACCCTGCAGAAGAGGGAGGTGCAGGGAGGCGTCGGGGCCGCCAGAGGGCGCAGCGGGGCCGCAGCTGGAGCATCTGGGCACAGCTGGATGGGGAATCGGGCACCGCAGGGGGATAGGGCACAGCTGGATGGGGGGCACCGCTGGGGGATAGGGCACATCTGGGGCACAGGGCAGAGGGGGAAGTGGGCAGCGGCACTACCGAGGGGGCACATCTAGAGCAGGGGCACAGCTGGGGCCCTGGCACAGCTGTCGTGGCTGTGGCACAGCTGGCAGCCATGGGGCATCTGAGGCTCATGCGGGTGCAGCATCCACAGCTGGGACGTACCTGGGTGGCAGCAGAGCTGGCAGTTCTGGCCAAGTGGCAGCAGGTACATCTGGCACTGCGCACATTTGGTGTCACATCCATGTGCACATCTGGCAGTGCACCACATCTGGCACTGAGCACATCTGGCACCTGGTGTCACACCCATATACACGTCTCGTGGTGCATCCATCTCAGGTATGGCTGGCACTGTGCACAGCTGGTGGCACACCCATGTGCCCAGCTGGCAGTGCACTCACCTCCAGGCTCGGGGCCCAGGTTACCTCTGCTGGCTTCCAAAAGCCACTGCAGCTGCTCCAGGCTTGGGTTTGCTTCCTGCATGAGGTGGGGATGGGGCTCTGCCCCTGTAAGCAAGGCAGGAGCTCCTCATTAAGATCCTCTCGCTCTGATCTCTGCCCAAACCTGTCAATCGCCCAGCCACACACACAGCACAGTAATTTTGTTTGTCTTTGCCGTGGTCTCGCACACTGCTCTCAGTCCCAGCTCCTGCACCAGGACCCTTTTGGTCTTTCCCAGTCGCCGTTTCCCAGGAGGGAGCAACCCATCCTGAGGAATGACTCGGGGTCTTTGTATTTTAACAAATTGAAACGAATGTTGTTTACTCCCCTCGGCACTAGTTCAGAGTCAAGAGCTGATTCCCAAAGGACTCTCCTGGATACACTAACCAAACGAGGCCTCTTCTCCTGTAATTACATTCCAGAGACAACAGACATCTCCTGATTCATTTAATATGTGCCATGTCGTATTTAGATACGTAACAGAAGCCCTATTACCTTAAAAGTCCTGCTGTTTTCAAGTACTGACTTAATTACAGTTTTATCTAAAAATAGATCAAGTTAGCTTGACAGAAATCATTTGTCCTCCTCCCCTGCTTCCCAGTGATGTTTTTTCCCTGCAGTTCCTGCTCCATCATGAACAGCATCAATCCACTGACATAGCCTTTTCCTGAGACCTGCCAAGAGCCCACCAGCATGTCTGCTATTCCCTCATCCCAGTCTTGCAAAATAGAGAATCATAGAAATCATAGAATGATCTGGGTTGGAAGGGACCTTAAAGGTTCCACCCTCTGCCACGGGCAGGGACATCTTCCACTACACCAGGTTGATCCAAGCCCTGTCCACCCTGGCCTTGAACGCTTCCAGGGATGGGGCAGCCACAGCTTCTCTGGACAACCTGTGCCACTTATATATAAACACAAATCTATATCTATATCCATATCTAAAACCACGGACTGCCCAGGACACTCTTTGGGCTCAGGTTATCCAGCTTTGGCTGCCTTTATCCTTCCTGACTTTGGGAGCTGCTGCCACCCAGGTAATTCCTCTGAGCAGGAAGTGGTGCATCGCTGCTGCTCCTTCATCCACTCTTTGCCAGAGCTGTTGTTGTTCCCAGCCCCCACCAAGGTGAGGCTCAGAGCCAATATCTGCTCATCAGCATCACTTTCCTCTTTCCTCTGATTGTTGTGTGGTTTCCACAGCTTTTGTAGTTGCCCTGCTTTACTGGAAGCCAAGCCAAGGCAGCTTTCTTCCCGCTTGGGGAAGAACCGGCTCCGTGAGCGTGGGCGGTGTCACTGGCAGTGGTGGCTCAGAAGGAAAGGTGGGAAAGTCCCTTCTAGGAAGGGCCCCATCAGAGCTGTCCTGGCTGGTCCTTGTGCCGTGCTGGGCTTTCATTTTATTTCCCATGTGCTTGACAATGGAAACAGACTTTTTTCTCCTCATTTGGGCATGAGCAGGATGAAGGCCACGCTCCGGCAGTGCCAGCAGGGCTGAGGGCACTGGGTGCTGGTGCTGCAGGGCTGGACGGATGGGTGGACTTGAAGGATCTCAACTCTCCTAATGTGTGCCACTGGTGGAACTTTCTTTGCCTTGCTGCATCAGAAGCTTTTTGTTCCCTTGCTGGATGAGGGAAGGCAAGGAGGGCAGTCCAGGACCCCGGAGCAGCAGCTTTCCCAGGAATGTCAGCTCTGCTCATTGCAGCATTGGATTTTCTGATCTGAACCCCTGAGGAAAACTGGGACTTCTGTGTCTGAGAGCTGCTCCAGGAGATACCTCACTGCCCAAAATCTCCAAGAATTCCTGATTTTGTCTTTGTCAGCCCAGCCACTTGTGCAAACAGTGTCAAGCCAGGGCTGGGCACACAAAGCAAGGTCGGTTATAAGCCGTTCTCCTGGAACAGAGGCACTTGGAGCCAGCACAAAGGAATCTCTGTCTCTCCCCTGCACTGGCATCCTGGCAATTAACCCAGAAAATCGCAGTTTGGCCTTGTCCTGGGTGCTGAGTGTGGGTCTGTGCAGTGTGAGGGGCGTCTGGCCCGGCTGGGAGGTCTGACCACTCTGTGGCCCCTGGATGCACAGGGAAATGGAGTGGTCAGTGTCCAACTGGGAAGTACCAAATGAATAGGAAACTCGCCCACTTCTAGAAGAAGTGAAGGAAATAATTTTGGTTTTTACACTGAATTGTGTTTAAGAGATGTATATCCAGAAAACAGCAAAATTAGGAGTCACCTGGATCATAAAACCATGGAAGAGCCTGAGTTGGAAGGGACTCACAAGGACCATCGAGTCCAACTCCTGCCCCTGCAAAGGACAACCCCAAAAACCACACCACGGATCAAACATGAGCAACCTGACAGAAACACTGAGCTGGTCTGATCCCCACTGAACAACGTGTCACACACTGCCAGGGACACAGGAGCCCAGGGCAGAGCTCGGCTGGCGGAAACTGAGCCCTGCCCTGCCAGGCTCCTGCTGGAAACAACAGCCATCCAGAGCTAAACACGGCGCCGTGGGAAGTGCTGGTGAAGCAGATAATCCACAGGCAGAGGCTGTGACAGTCCACTCGAATATGTCACGGCACTGTCATCATTAAAAATACAGTAATTGGGTGCCTGGGCTGGGCTGATGTACGCGCAGGGGAAGTACTCTTGAATAATTAAAAAATATTCTGTATTCATTTTGCCACTGCACTTCCTGCAGATCAAATTAGTGAGGGATGGATCCAATTGCAAAGTAATCTTTTAAATCTTTGTGTTTGTTCCTTTGAGAATTTTTGTTTCATTTTTTACTGTGTAAAGCCCCCAGCGAAGCTCACAGCAGCCTCTAAAGGCATGGAGAGCGAGGGAATTAATGGTAAAAAAAGGAAGGCAGAGAGGAAGATTGTAAGTCATGCTTAAAGGGTATTGTAGAAACTCCAGTTCACCCAAGTCCAGCCCACTAGGAAACAAATATTTAATTGTACAGTAAATAACATATTTTTACAGTTCCAAAGCCATATCTCAGAAGCCAAGTGAATATAAACAGGAATGTGAATGGATTGCAGAGCCCCTGGTCCTCTTGTGTCCTGCCACAGGATGGGGACAGCAAAGGGACCCAAACGGGAGGGGAACCAGGGCTAGACCAGTTGACTGGGAATTGTGATTGGTATCTGGGGGACTCGTTTCCATTTTTTGTATGGAAAGGGACTGCTGCTCTCTGAGAAGCAATATTGGAAAGGAAAGTGCTGAGGGTGGATGGGCATTTCAATGCTGGCCCCAGGAAGCTGACGTGTGGCTGGGCATGGGCAGAGTGGGTAGCAACACTTCTGGGATTCCCTGAGGCTGCTGTGGTGCCTGGGGAGCAGCCAGTGATGCCCACGGGGCCTCCTGGAGCTGCTGCAGTGCCCGGCATGGGTGCAGTGCCCGTGGGACGTCCCAAGGCGGCTGTGGTGCCTGCCATGCCCTTGCAGCAGGTATCAGATGAGGAGCTCTCCAGTCACTGGGTGTTTTTAATAGCAAGTGGAATTGCTCCCCATCATCAGTATCTTATCTGCACGTTTCAAGGGCACGTCCTCTGCCAGCGTGAAAGCAAACACGGGGTTTGCTTGGCAAGGTGAGTGTGAGGAGCTGATCTGGTTACTGCCCCTGCCCTGGGGGCTGCGCGTGCCCAGGCATACCCAGCGCTAGGAGGACATTTCACACCATAACCTTGAGAAGATGAAATATGTGCCTGGAAAATAATTGGGATGATGAGGATAAATTTGTTCTCCTGCTCCCACAGCTGCTGCCTCATGTGCTGTCTCAGTCTCCTTGTCCCCCAGCAGTGCCATGAAGCCACCACACCAAAATGCGGGGACAGCCAGGTTTTCTGGCTGGGTGATGTGTTTTGGTGCTGCCATGGTAAAAGTGGGTTAAGGAAGGCACCAGGCTGTTGCTGGCATCACTGGAATGGCACTGTCCGTCCTCATCCATCTCCTTGGAGAGCTCTGGGCTGTAGAGGAATGTCACACTGCTGAGCTGCAGGTACCAGCACTGTACTGAACTTCAGCCCCCACAACCAGTTTAACACTACCTGATGTTTACTGGGGCTGTGTCTCACTGCACACTGCTCCTTAGGGGATGCTGTACCCCACAGCCCCCTTGGTTTGCAGGCAAACCCAGTCCTGGGAGTTTGCATCCCCCAGTGCCACACTCCAGTCTCTGCTCCCCACCCCCCACAAAGCCCTGGACATGGGCAGGCTCTGCAGGACATCGAGCATGAATGCTGAGCTCCAGCCCCTGATCCTCTGGGTTTGGAAGAAGCCACCTCCCTGGAGCAGGACAAAACTTCCTTGAATTCAAAGCCTCGTTTGCTCTCTGTCTGTGGGCTGGGCTGCTGGACACATGGATGGCTGGCACAGTTCCCCACAGGGCAGCTCCTTATCTTCCTTCTTACATTCATTAACTGCAAATCTGTTTTCTGGTTCTTATTGCCTTTTCTCGAAAGCCAGTCTGGCTGCAGCCTGTCAGATCCTGCCCCTTTCAGCTTCTCTTGGCCAGCTGGCTCAGCACCCCTGGGATCCCGAGACCCCATCACACCCAGCCCCTTGGGGACCCTCACAGTCCCTCTCCTGCTCAACCACCATTCCCTGTCTTCTGCTGAGAGATGGAAAAGGAAATGTCAACCCCTGAGAACTCAGAGCAGGGGAGAAATGACATGCAGAGCTCAGGACAGGTGGAGGTGACTTGGGTGCAGGGTATGGTGACCCTGGGGGGCTGCAGCCCCTGGAGGGTCAGGCAGGGGGGCCACAGGGATCGGCTCCTCTGAACTCCAGCCCTTTGTCTGGGCTTCCAGGAATGGCTGGGATAGTTAGTGGGGAATTCCACAGGAATCTGGAGAAGCTGTTTGAAGATATTTTTATGCAGGAAAGGCAGTGGCCTTGCTTAATTATTAAAATTCAAATGATCTGTGCTTAAGCCAACAGTAGGGAGTTGCTGTAAAGTGGCACATGTAGGGGTGGTCACTGAGTGTCAGAGAGAGGAAAATCTCCATCCACATTACAGAAACAGAGGCAGAAAAAGAAGGAACACTGAGATCTGGGACCACTGAGCAGCACCAGGAGGAAATTACTATTTACACAGGGAGAGGCAGCGCTTACATCCCTCGTACGGGTCGTACCAGGGCTAATGCACAGCAGACATCTCTGGAGCCCCTCCAAAAAGGAAACTAGAGTTTGGTTTGGGAACTTCTGGTTCTAATTCCTGGAAACACAGCTTCAGCTCAATTTCACAGTGGTTTGTGACTTTTTTCCAGTGGTTATACAAATTTTGGGAAAGCATTCCTCTCCTTGGAATTTTCTTGTGATAATATAACGCCACTTAAATGGTCGGAGGTTTTGTACAGATTCACACCCCTCCAGAGGGGCCTGTGAAAAGCAGCCCCCATCCTCCTGGCATGGATCCTGGCCCGTTAGGCACAGGAATCCTTAGGGATGGGCTATCCCCTGCATGTCTGCAGTCTGATTCCAGACTGCCACTGGATTTTGACACAGGAAGAAGGAGAGCCCATAGCACGTGTGGGACTGGGGACTGAGCTCAGGGGGCAGGCTCGGTCCCAGCTGGATCCCTTTGGTCTGTGCAAGCCGTGCCAAGCTGGGAACAGTGCAGGGCAGGCAGCACCCTGGCTCCAGTGTCAGAATGGGAGAGAACTGAGCCACAGGACAGGTGAAGGCTCCTCTGGCCTTGGGCTGGCACTGGTCAAGGCAAGGGCTTGGGTTAGATGAGACATAAGGAAGAGATGATGAGAGTGGTGAGATACTGACACAGATTATCCAGAGAAGCTGTGGCTGCCCCATCCCTGGAAGTGTTCAAGACCAGACTGGATGGGGCTTGGAGCAACCTGGTCTAGTAGAAAATCCCTGCCCATGGCAGGGATGTGGAATAGGATGGCCTTTAAGGTCCCTTTGTGATTCTATGACTCTGAGCTTCCAGGTGCTCCCCATGAAGGGCTGACCCTCCCCAGGTGTTGCTGGGAGAGGGATCAGCTGCAGTGAGTCAGTGCTGATGGGATACAGGGCGGAGCAGGGTTTAAGTGCTGCTGCTCTGGGGGGCTGCAGCCTTTTAGGGAGCTTTGGAGTGTTTGTGGCTGTGCTGGGCACCCAGCCTGGGAGCAGTGGTACCTGCTGGGATCCTTCCTGGATGAACTGGGGCTTGCCTCCAGCTCCTCCAAAGGCAAGGTGATTGAATGGGGCATATGAGTGTTTAATGCAGGTGATGGTCAAAACCTTTCCTGCCTTGGGTTTGGGCTTGGTGCAAGTTATGTTTCTGTGTGCTGCCTGTTGCTGTTCTGTCTCCAAGGTGTACATCTAAGCCTTTCTGGGAGAGTATGACCTACTCCTACATTTCCAGCTCCTTGGGGTTCTGCTTCCCTGCCTGTTGCTCCTTCTTCTCACCACAAGTCCCTGTGTAACACCTGTGGAATTCTTTTTCCATGGAGCATTATGAGACCAAAGCTCCCATGAAGAACAAGGATAAAGCTGATATTTTGTGTTTGGAGAGGAAATGAGTGGCAGCTGCTTGGCTGGGACTTTAGGTAGACTTTGTATTCCCCAAAAAATAAAAGCAAGAATAGACAGACTGTTTGGCCTTTCCTGACAATGAGACTTTGTCATTTCTATAATTAACTCTGTTGCTTAAATACTTCTTCCATAGACATCTTTGAAGATTTCATAGCCCTCGGTTCCCTTACTTTTCCATTTCAGCTTCCTGTGCTGCAGTGACTCCCAGGGGCATGACTAATGACTAATCTCACTTTTCCATTTAATTGAGAGCTTGTTTCTGACTTTGCTTTTTTATGTTTAGCTGTACCTTGGGCAGCTGCTTGATACCTTGTCCCTGCCCAAAATGCACCTGTCAGGCCTTTTATCTTCTTCCTGGAGAACTTAGAGGACATCTGTGACCAGCTCTTTCTTCCAAAAAGACATTTTCATCACAGTGATGCATCCTGGATTTTCTTTATTGTGTGCTATGTGTACCCCTCCCCTCTTAAGGAATTCACTAGAAAAATCCCAAGCTTGAAACTCTTCTTATTTATGTATCCTTTATCATTTTCTGTTGGTAAGAACTTTCTTGGGGGCCTGTAGTTATGTTTCCTTTGACAGTATCTCTGGCACTTGCAGAGAGCAGATTCCTTTCTTCCACCCACTTGCTAAATATCCACCGCTCTGCTCTGCAGAATCTGTGCAGGTGAGGCCTGGAGGGAAAGGAGCCACTGAAGCTTTTGGACAGCATGGTGAAAGACCACAGATGAGAGGAATGGTGATGCTGGAAGCTCACCCTTCCCTCAGGATGAGATGTAGCCTGGACCATAAGCAAGGGAATGGTGATCTTCAGCAGCACTAACCCTGTCTTTGCCTGAAGGTAACTAAATATACAGATACACATGAGTAAACACTGGAGTTGTGGCTGCCCTATCCCTGGAAGTGGTCAAGGCCAGGTTGGATGGGGCTTGGAGCAGCCTGGCCTAGTGGAAGGTGTCCCTGCCCATGGCAGGGAGTTGGAACTGGATGATCTTGAAGATCCCTTTCAACCTGTACAGTTGTACGAAATTCCCTTGTGTGATCTTCCTGCATCATGTTAAATGTACTAAATGCCTCTAGACATCCCAGCCTCCTGACCCAGCAATGTCCTACCCTCCTCTTTGTGCTTGAACGACTGTCACATCTCCAGAAGCTGTGACCTTGCAGCCACTGCCTTCGTGATCTGTAACACAGACTGGCTCACGCCGCGATGGCGGGTGATAAAGCAGAGCTTTGTTCTGTCCCACATGTGTGCACAGCGCTGTTAACATTTACAGTGGGAATGCTGCTCCAACGGGAGACAGAGAACGGGTCATTGTGGCTTGACTCAAACAGGGACTTGTGCTGCTGGGAAAATGAGCCTCTGCAATCTCCCCATTAAGGCATTGCTCTTTAAAATAATGTTTCTGGTTTGTAAGTTATTTTATGTCCCATTCTTGGGCAGGGCAGGGTGACCACAGACCCAAGCACGGTGATTCTAAAAGCTGCTTTTCATGGTGCTTCAGCATAAGGCTCCCATGGTGCCTTTGATCATCATCAATACCATCACCAGATTATGGAGAGACAAAGGAAACATTGAGTGTGGAAGCCTGGCTCCAGCACCATGAGGATCATCCTGGAAACAAAGGTCAAAGCTTAACATCAGGCTAGGAAAAGCCACAGGGGTTTGTGAGTATCCCTGTGCTCTGGGGAGGATCCTGGTTTGGTGTCCTGTCAGCAGGAACGCCAAACCCTGTCAGGGGAAGGGAGAGGCAAGAAGCACTCTGGGGAATTGTGCCAAAAATCAAGTGGCAAAGTGCCACCTCTGCAGTGTGAAAGGATGGACCTGGTTAGCAAAGCTGAGGGGGTCAGGGATACACACGGCTGCTCAGTGTCCTGGCTGAAGAGTACTGAGAAGGTTTGCTTTTATTTTTAACAAGGAATCAAGGGAAACAACTTCCTAAACTGGCTAAAAGCACAAGCACTAGAAAACCCTTCACCCTGAGGAGTGTCCCTGTGCTTGCTGCACCAGGAGCTGGGTCTTGGTCTATCTGTTCTGACACCTGCCAAGAAGATGAAAGGGAAAGGTGCATCTCCTGGAGACAGCTCCCCTCGGATGCACTGCCTGTGGGCTTTGTCCCTGAGATTCCTGCTCTCTCCTCGGTATTCCCAGATGCCTCCCAGAGGCAAGTGCCAGGTGAGTGGCTTGGCAAAGGCGGCGCTGTAAGGAGCTGGCATGTCCTGGGCATGTCCGGACGGGTGCGAGTGCTGCAGAGCACGAGCAGGAGGCAAAGCCAATTAGCTAAAATAGATGACAGGCTCATAGCAGCTATGGTTACAGCACTGTGCTCTCTGCAAGGAAGAGGAACTCATTGCCCAAGGCACGAACACTGATTTAGGGACCTGGAAGGAGATAGATGTGAAGATCACTGCAGCAAGTAGGACATCGTAGGCTGACTAATAGTATATCATATCAATATTCCCATTTAAAGGCAAACCAGCTTCCAAAACCAGTTACCAAACCTCTGGTGTCTGGGAAGACTTGGCAGCACAAGTGGCTACTGATGAATATTGCAAAAAATTATTGGAGGTTAACAAGTGTGAGCTGGGAGCTGAGGAGAGTTTGTAGATGGAGCAGGGACCCCAGCCTGGTTTGCTTTTCACTTCAGGGAGATCTGTCCTGCTGCAGAGGCTGAGCTGTGTCACTGCTGTTCCCATCTTCTGTCTTGTCTCACCCACCCCTGCAAATCTGCCTGAAGGCCAGGAGGAGAATCTGTAAGGAGAAAAGTGAGCTGGAGAAGGGAAAGAAGAATTGAGTAGGTGGAAATCCATGTTTGATTGCTAGAGGCGCAACGCGGGAAGGAAAAGTACTGTTCCACTGTAAAATATATATATATGTAAAATCATGATAGTTATATGTATAGCTCATAAATGCTCAGTGGAGGGAGCACTCTGTTACACTGGAGGTGTCACTAAGGCTGTTTTCTGCAGTCACATGGAAAAGTATGAAATAAGAACACCCAGAGCACACTTCCAGGATGACATGGGAGAAGGGGAAGCCCTTGGTGTTGTATTGAATGCAACCCTGGAGTTGTATTCACAGCCAACAAAAGGTGCATGGCCAGGGATCAGGTCTCTTGGAAGGCTGTCAGTACAACAGGTCAATACATGCCCTTTGGTTTACAACAGGGAATTCACGGCGATTCATTGCGATGGTCTAATGTGTTATCTGGAACAGGGTTGTTTTATTTTTGCCATATACAATGCCTCATCTGTGCCTAGCTCAGTAAAAAAATCCTGGGAGCAAGGAAGACGTGTGATGTACAGTCACATAATAAATAGACCTTGAACATTGCTGCCTGAGGGCAATTCCAAGAAACCTCTCCTTTAGCTCCTGGATTCTGACAGTCAGGATGCCTGTTGTTGTCTCCCAGGACTTGCTGAAATGCATTAGTGCCCAAGCCACTGATGTTGTGAGACCCGGTTAGTAGGTTGTTTCAAACCCTCCTTCCCCCTGTAACACTGGTTCTGATTTTCACAGTAGTGGGAATGCTGCTGGGAGGGGGGTCATCCCCAAGGCAAGACAGTTGTAGGATGACCAGGTTTAAAAGGTCCCACAGCAGGGCTTACTGTCCCTGTGTGTGGATGCTGGTGCTCAGCACTGGCCTCCCCCCAGGGCTCTGTCGCTCCAGGACAGATGTGAGATGCTGGGAACTGACACAGGGGCTCAGAGCTGCTGTGTGGGGATGGGGCTGGTTCCCCACCTCCCGCTCCTGCTGTCACTCTGGCTTTACCTGACTAGTGTCACTTAACTGACAGAAAGCTTTCCTGGATGAGAAGGGGCTTCTTGTTTCGTGTTAGCAATTGCAGTAATAACTGCAGCCAGCACAAGGATGTGGCAGCAGTGGGAAGGTGGGGAGATGCTGTGTTCAGATGAGGGAAATGTTTGCAGTGGAAAACTCACTCTAAAAAAAGTTGCTGATTTTCAAACAAACCTGTTTAATTCACTGTGTGACCCACCCTGAGATAACGCTGGTGGCAAGGGAGTGCTGGGAAGAACAGCTGGGACTGATCTGATGCTATTGCAGTCAAAGAATAATAGAGTGATTTGGGTTGGAAGGGACCTTAAAGATCCTCTGGTTTCAACTCCCTGCTATGGGCAGGGACACCTTCCACTAGACCAGGTTGCTCCAAGCCCTGTCCAACCTGGCCTTCAACACTTTCAGGGATGGGGCAGCTGCAGTTGCTCTGGGCAACCTGTGCCAGGGCCTCATCACCCTCACAAGGAAGAATTTCTTCCTAACGTCTCCTCTGACCCTGCCCACTGTCAATCTCCCCCTTCCTCCTGCTTGGCTGTGGCAGCTCCCACCCCTGCACCTGGGGTTACTTGATCCCAGAATCAGCTCATGTAGGTAGAAACTGCTCTCTTAGAATTTTTTTTTTTTTTTTTGCTGGTGTTTTTTTTTTAAAGCTGGACTAGTTTTTCTGCTGGCATTGTTCCCTGAGCGAGTGAGCTGTGGGATGCGGGATGGTGACTGAGCGAGGGAGAATGTGCTAATGTGTGGTCAAGGACGGGTGCAGGGGTGGGAGTGTGGGATTACGGCGGCCGCAGCTTTCATTTGCGGGAAGGATGTGTGAGCACAGCCTTGGAGAGGCTCGGAGGAGTGCTCGCTGAGCTGCTGGGCCCAGCACTGTGCCCCAGGGATCCGTGGGCAGGGTTCTGCTGGGATAACGGCAAAGCTACTGGATCCCTTCACAGTGTCCAGCTGACCTGGCTCGCTTGGGGTGAGACAATCCAGTTGCTTAAAAAAATAAAGCAAGCAAATATGGCAGGGATTGCAGCTGCTGTTAGTTACAGGCAGGAGTATGTGGAATTTGGGGGTTTTGGTTGTTTGTTTTTTCCTTCAGGCATATAGAAGGATTCCCGTGCAAGGCCACGAGTTGGACTCGATGATCCCTGTTGGTCCCTTCCAACTCAGGATATTCGATGATATTCTTTCCCTGGAAGCACAGTCCTAGGAAAACAGAGCTGGAAGATGTCCATGGCTGTTTCTCACCAGTGCCTGCTGCCCTGCTCTGCTCCCACACTTGGAGCTCAAACACAATGAGTGTCTCCTGGTGAATGAAGCCAGAAAAAGGGAAGAAGAGTCCTCACTGCCTGCCTGAGGCCTCAGTTCCAGTCCTGTGGTGTGTGTGGTGCTTCATGTGTGACAGAGCTTTGTAAGGCCTTGATTCTGTCTTCATCAGAAAAGGACAGTCTGAGCATTGTCACTTTCTGTGGTTCTGGAAAAGTACTGAAAAAAATTTAATTTCCAGCCCCAAATATTCTGATCCTCTAAGGCAGTGTCCTACAAATCTAGTTAGAGGATCTTCTCTATTAGCAGTAAGCACTGGAACACTTTTTAATATGAACGAAAACAATGGTGATGCAGAAGGATAAAACCAAAATAATGCTCCTGTGGCTTTGTACAGTGTAGAATTAAGGAATGTAATCCAAATAATAACATCTCGTGCTTTTATGGGGCTGCGTGCATATGGCATAAATGACAGCTCATTAAACTTTATATCCTGCTTACAAGATAAGCATGTAATTAGTATTACATCCTTTTTTATAATTAGGAGGCCTCATCCAAAAAAATGTGGCTCGCAAACCATATTTGAAGGCGGTGACTCAGCCTGAATTAGGCTGTGGTGTGAAGATTGAGAGAATCGTGCTTTAGTGGATAAAAAAAGCAGAGACAAAAGGTTGAGCTGGTGTCAGGTTCCTGCGCCCGGATCCACCCGCTGGAAAACACAGGTGGATTAACTTTTTGACATGAGGCGTGGGCTGGGGCCCATCCTGTCAGCCCAAGCTTTGTGCAAGACCATCCCTTCTCCCCAGTTTGCAGAAAATCCTGAAGCTGGCACAGGCCCCGCGTCGTGTTTCATGGCTGAGTTGACAGGAATGCCGCGCTCGATCTGGAACGAGCGCTGCGCTGGGGCTCGTGTTCACCCGCCGCCCTCGCCCTCTTCGTGAGCCTGGACGGCTGGGGTGGAGAACAGGGGAATTCCAGTCATCTGGGGATTATCCACAAATGTGTCTGTTTGTCACAGTCTGGGGTGAGAGGTCACCGATGGCTCCATTGTGCATGTCTCTGCCCGAGGGGTGGCTCAGGGTGGCTTGACATGGCTTGGGCTTGACTTGGTGCCATTGTTTATATTAGGAATTGATTTTCTCAGCTCCGTGGAGCTGGCACTGATGGTCTCTCCCGTTCTCCTAGTGAGTAGCTGCCACCATCCACCTTATGGCAGCCAGAAAGACTGACGAGGAGCAGTTTGCTGGGCTGCAGTTTGCTCCTGGAGGCTCCCAGCCGAGGCAAGGAGGTGATGAGGCAGCTGCTGCGCCAGAGCCAAATTCCTGACGTGTTCCTGAAGGAAACGGGCGGCAGGGAGAAGTGACCGGGTGAGTGTGTGACGACAGCCATGGAGACAAGTGGGGACAGCCATCCTCCCTGGGACGGTGCTCTTCTGGGGACGTCATGGCACACGTCCATGGGGTCGGGTCCCGCAGCCTCTCGGTGGTGCTGGCTCTCCCGCCGCCCCTCCACGACCAGCCCTTCCAGGAGATTAAGGGTTTATTCTCTCAGCTCACACACACTAAACCGGGCAATAATCTCCGCCACAGATGTGCGATGGGAGGAGAAACGTGCGAAGCCACCACCCGGGCGGGCACGGGGCGGGCCGGAGCGGCGTTCCCGCAGGCCGGGGCGCGGCTTTCCCCCCGGGCGGGCCGAGCCGTGGCGCGGGGAGCGGGGCGGGAGCGGGGCAGGGCCGGGCTGCCCTCCGGCCCCCACGGCGGTGCCGCCGCTGCCCGCGGGCGGGTCCGGCCCAGGTGCGGGAGCCGCGGGGGCGGGCCTAGCGCGGACCCGCCCTCTCAGCCAATCGGCGGCGAGGGCGCGGAGGGGCGGTGCGGGGCTCGCCCATTGGCTGTCGGCGCGCGGGGGGCGTGGCGCGGTGGCGGCGCGGGCCCGGCCCGGGCGGCGGCCCCAGAGCGGCGGCAGCTCCGCCCCCGCCGCGGCTCCGCTCCCGCCGCTCCGCCCGGCCCCGCTCCGCTCCGCCCGGCTCGGCCCGGCCTGGCCCGGCACCGCTCTCCCGCCGGCTCCCCGCACGGCCGGCTGCGCGCCTCGCCTTAGGAAACCTCTGGTTTTTCTCCCCTTTTCACCGTTTCTTGCCGGTTTCCCCCCGCAGTGCCCGGCAGCATGGGGCTGCCGGCGCTGGAGTTCAGCGAGTGCTGCCTGGACAGCCCGCAGTTCCGGGAGCGGCTGCGCTCCCACGAGGCCGAGCTGGACAAGACCAACAAGTTCATCAAGGAGCTCATCAAGGACGGGAAGTCGCTCGTCGCCGCCCTCAAAAGTAAGTGCGGGGCCGGGGGCGGGATCCCGCGACCCCTGGCTGCTCCCCCGGCCCGCCTGCTGTTCCCCGCGCTGCCCGGGCCGGGCCGGGGGCTCCTGCTCCATCGGGGGCTACCTGCGTCCACCCTGTCCCCCCTGCATGTTGTGGTCTGGCTGGGCCATTGGGATGTGCCTGGTCCAGGTCCAGCGGGACGTGCATGATCCATCAGGATGTGCCTGGCCGTGGTCGTTGGGGACATGTGTGGTCCTGGGTGCTGGTCCTAGTCTGTCTGAATACGTGTGGTCCATCAGGATGGATCCTTCGGGATGTGCGTGGTTCTGGTCCTGGTCCATGAGGATGTGCATGAGCATGGTCCACTGGGACATGTTTGGTACTGGTCCTGGTCCACCAGGATGTGCATGGTCACGGGAAATGTGTAGTCCTGGTCTGCCAACTCCCAGTCCGTGGCCCTCAGCAGTTGCATCCTTTGGGGATGGTTTGCCTGGGTGATGGGTTGGTGCTGTGCCCACCCCCCCAGTTGTTGTCAGTACCCTCGTTGCTCAGGGTGGGGGGTGCCCCATTGTGGCTCTGACTGGGCTGACCCCTCCATCCCTCGTGGGGAAGTGTAGATGGTGTGGGGGGGCAAAGCTGCAAACCACTATGGTGGGTCTGGGTGGGAGGGGGATGCAGCAATGCAGGCTGTGGCTCCAGAGCTGGGGAGACCCTCACCTGTGGCTGGCAGCATCCTTGTTCTCCCTCATGCCCAGGCTGGGCTGACTCCTGTCCCCACAGCTAAGGTTGGGCCCAAATCACAGGGCACTTCCCCAGCCAGGGGTTTCAGGCTGGCAGCGTGCGTGGTTACCTTGCCAGGCTCAGCCTGCCCCAGTCGGTGCTGTGGGGTAACAGAGGGACACATGACACAGATCTGTGCCATGGAACTCCTGTGGCATCACCTGCCATGCCCCAGCCTGGCCTCGGGGATGCAGTAGGGTCATTGTGGGGCTGTGGGGCAGGGCTCTCACCCTGGGATGGGGGGACAGGTGATGCTCTGGCCAAGCCCACCACTCTGTCCATTCCTGGGAGAGCTGACTTCTGCTCCCTTCCTTTCTGATCTCACACTAAGCTCTGTGTGTGTAGTTCTTCTACGCTGGAGTAGCAGCTGGTAACATCTGGGTTATGTGGACCCCTATTGTACCAATTCTTGGCATTTTGGGTTAAAATAAACCCCAAATCCTTCAGCTGTCAACAGTTTTACAGCTCTGGAGGTCTGAGATGTGTTCTGCTGTGGAGCATTTGCTCAAGGCAGCCAGTGCCTGACCTTGCCTGGACTGTTCATTTTATCCCTACAGCATTTATCCTACAGCATTGTTCTTCACTGAAAATACATTTTAGGAGTTAACTGGTGGGTCCCGAGGGTGCTCGGCTCTGTGTTTAGTCACTGGGCATGTTTAGCAGGTGCTGGCTGAGGGGGCTGGCTGTGCCCTTGCTCAGTCACGCTGTGTGCAGGTATTTTGGGGTGTGCTGTGAGCCCCTGTGGGTTCGTGGCTGTTAGTGGGCTCCTGTCCCGCTGGCCATGGCCGTGCCTCACGGCCCCGCGCCCCAGGCTGCTGCACTGGGGCAGGAAGAACGCTCGCCGGCCTCTGGAGATAAGGATGTTTTTATGGCTGAATTGTTTTGTAGCCGCTATTGAATACGTTCCTGGATTAGCCCTTAATTCCTGCGCGGGGCCGGGGGGTTGCTCCGTGGGTGCCCCGGCTGCAGGGACAGGAATAACGCCGATTCTGCTGGAGTGTGAATCAGTGCCCAGGCGCCGGCGCTGCTGTGACCACATCCCCTGCACGTGTGGCACGGTCTGCAGGGCATTTTAGGGGGAAGGTCTGGGGATGTGTGGGGCAGGGCACTGCCTGGGATGCTGGGAAGGGTTGTCCCCTTCCTGGCTGGATGCTCAGCTGCTCTGTACATCCTTCTCCTGCTGCAGGAGTGACTTCACTGGCTGAGGGGCTGCTCCAAGCTGTGATGCTTGTGACTGCTTCAGCAGAGCTGGCACAGGACAGGATCTGTCCCAGCTCTCCCCATGTGTGTTACCCTTGGTGTGTGGTGGGTCCAAGGTCTGACACGTTGCCTAAGCTCTTACAGACCATTCTGGCAGGGATGGAGATGCTGCAGGAGGAGGGAGCTGCTCTGCTGCCTGTTGCTTGGTGTTGCTTTCATGTCTGGAGATGATGTCCCCCCATCTGGGGACAGCTCAGGGCTGGGGATGTCACCCCTGTCAGTCAGTACAGGTGATATCTGGGGCCATTCCTGGCCGTGACTGGTGCTTGCTTCTCTTAGCCAGCTTTTATTTTTCTCTGGTGTCTCCAAATTGTTCATCTCCTCATTCATTGCTGGGCATGGTGGCCTTATCTAGCTGTCATTGTCTCCATGCTGCTCCTCAGCTGTTCTGGCATGTGGAAGTGGAGGCAGGCAGGCCCAGAGAGCAGCAGACCCCCAGCTCAAGGCACACTACCCTTGGAGCGAGGGGCTGGGAGGGTGTCTGGGCCCTTGGCACAGCACAGTGTCCTGGAACCAGAGTTACGTGAGGTCTTGGCAATATCCTTGCTCATTTTCCTTCCTCTTGCCTTTGCTGAACATTTCACATCCTCTTTGTTTGAAGATGGGCGTGAGGGGAACATAACTCCTTGTGTATCGGCGAGGGGTAGCTTGGACGGGCCGGGACGATGGTGATGGGAGAAGGTGCAGGAGGGGGGAAGAGCCCTTACAGTGCTGAGCAGGAGTGTTCTCCTGTTTCCCGCTCGGCCTCTCATGGCTCCCATGCTGACACCAGCATGCAGGGATGGTGAGGCTGGATAATGGCACGTAAGAGTGTCTCTGCCAGGGTTTGGTGAAGGGGCTGCTCTGCCCTGCTTTTGCCCTTCATGAGGTATGGAGGGAAACGGGACTGATTTCACAGCTCTTTATCCTTCCCTTAGAGAAAAAATAAATTTAGAAGATTGAAAATGATCCTCATTTGCTGAAGGACTGGTCTTCCTAAATGTCTTCAGATGCCGGGGGCATCTCTGGAGTGTGTGTGTATGTGTATATAGATAAATGCTGTTGGATTTTTTCTCCCCAGTGAGTTTCTGTGCCCGTTTCCATTGTCTCCCTTCGCTGCTTGGCTGGTATTCGGAGTGACCTGGTTTTCAGCAAAACGTGTCCCTCTTCCTCCCTGATCCACCACCATAAATTATTCAGAAAGTTTTGCAGATGCAAAGACTTCGAGTGTGACATAAATAATGAACTCGAAGCCTGGATGCCGTGAAACTCGTTCTCTAGTGAAGGAGCTGTGGTGACCATCAGGAACAGGCATGCTGAAGGATTTTGTCCCTTTGTGTGCCCCTGTGCTTGTGAAAGGGGTAGGCAGGGAGCTGTGTCCCAGCCAGCAGCTTGTCCCAGACCTTTTGCTTCCATGGAGGAGGATATGGAGCCCAGGTGCCCAGATGGTGATGCAGAGATGCCTGCAGCTTGCTTTGGAAGACAGGCAGCACATGTAAAGATGGAGGAGTGGGGGTGCAGGTGGCTGCCAGCCATCATCTCCCCCATGC
Organism: Myiozetetes cayanensis; assembly: GCF_022539395.1. Taxonomy (NCBI): domain Eukaryota; kingdom Metazoa; phylum Chordata; class Aves; order Passeriformes; family Tyrannidae; genus Myiozetetes; species Myiozetetes cayanensis. Next base: position 4,938,879 of record NW_026087378.1, on the reverse strand, counting down.
TGAGTCTGGGGGCTGAGCTGGGCACTCTCCTCCTGTCCCTCCTCCTCCCTGTCTCCCTGTCCTGCCCGTGTCCCCGTGGCAGTGGGGCTGTCATCCCCTTCAGGCGCTGGGTGCAGCCCAGTGCCCTGCCACGTTTCTGCTGGTTTGTTTTGCTTCTTCCAACTCCCAGGCACTAATTTGAAGCCACCGAACCCGTCCACACCCCGGCTGCTGCCGCGCTCCCATGGCAGAGGCTGCAATTTCATTTATGTGGTGGGACTGGGATGGGGCTGGCTCTGTGAACCCTCTCCCCACGAGGGGCACAAGGGCTGGACCCCGAGGGGCTGGACCGTGCCCTGAGCTCCCATGGGAAGGGTGGAGGTGCCCTGCCCCAAAAGGCAAAGTTAGGCTGGTGTGGTGTTTTGGATCACTTTTGCTTTGGCTGATTTTTGTCTGGGTCACTTCAGAGCTGTGGCTGGCAGTGAGGAAGGGCAGGACTGAAGAGGGATGTAGGAAAGGAATGATGCTGGTGTGGACCTTGATCCTGCAGCAGCCTTGGGGTTTCTCTGGCCCCACTGGCTTCTCAGGGCAGATGCTGTGGTACTGTCTCACAGGTCTCATACCAGCTCTGCCTTCCACCAGCATGTCCCATCCTGGCTGCAGTGAGTACCTGGGGTTTTCCCCTGCTCCCAGCTGAGGTTTCCAGCTGGTGCATGTGGCTGACTGAGAAGTGTGGTCGCCCTTCTGTCTGTGCCTGCAGGGTGTGATTTTAATGAGCTGCCCCCCCGGGATGACCCCTGTGTGCCTGCACTGCACCAGGGTGGCGGTGGTGGCCGGTGATGCCAGCAGGGTTTTTGCTGCAGCTGTGGGGTTTTTCCTGCGACAAATCCAGTTCCAGGGTTGCTGTGCAGCTTAAAACGTGAAGTGGGGTAGTGGGGTGGTTGCTGGTGATGCTGTTGGTGTGCTGGGCTCGGGGATGTTCTTGCACACAGGTTCTGTTCCACATCTCAGCAGCATCTTGGTGAAGCCAATCCTTTATGAAACGGCCGTGGCTGTGTCCTGGCAATGCTGTACCCAGAGCTGTGCCCATGGCTGTGGGGCAGCAGTGAATGGAGCTGGCACTGATTGTGCAACAGCCTGGAAACGAAAGTGAAACTTTTGCCCAGTGTTTACTTAATTCCCTTTTGCACTAAACAAGGCTTAGGCGGGTGATAAGGAAACGTTTCACTGGCCAATACGATACCTTCAGTTGCCCACTTTGCCACCGTCACTGCCTCTCCCTTCCTGCTCTGCACGGCCCCTGGCTCAGCACACTCGGTCCCCGTGGGGAGTGGGTCTGGGGGAGCCCTGACTCAGGTGGGCAGAGGGCAGGTAGGCTGTAACAGAGTGCCGTGCACTCAAAATGCCCTTGTGTGCCTCTGCAGGGGCAAAGCCCTCGGCTGTATTGGAAGACATGCCCTGTCTTGGGTTGCTTTGTAACCCAGTTCCTTGTGCCCCACTGGTGCTGAGGAGGAGGAACCCAAAGCCCATTGTAGGTTATTTTCATCCTTTTTGCCCTTCTGGTCCCCGAAGCCCAAAGCTTCCCACCACGTTTGTGCAGAGGAGTGGAGTGATCAAAGTTAGATCTGGTCTTTCCAGGGACGGCTCCCTGTTTGTGCAGGTGCAAACATGAGTGCTCAGAGCTGTGCTGCTGGCCAGGAGAGTCCTGGACTTTGCAGGCTCATGTTTGGAGGAAAAGGAGTATTGTGCAAAAGTAACCCCCCTCTGGGTTGCTGTGACCGCTGGCACTTGGTTCTGCTCTGGTTGTGCCGTGAGAAATGATGTTTGGCTGCTGCCATTGAGCACTTGGTGCCAGCCACCCATGAGCAGCATTGGGTGCGAGGTGGCCAAGGTGAGTCACCTGTGGCATCTTCCCAGAGCTGGGGAATTGCTGCCTTGCGGCACAGGAGGATTTCCCAGAGCGTCCATGCGGGAAGAGACTCCAGTACCTTCCTGGGTGGTGGGAGCCAGTGTTGCTCAAGGAGCTTGCCCTGTGCTCAGAAGGGTTTGGAGTCCCTGCCTGCACCCCCAGTGTGGTGAGGCACAGCCAGGCCCCCCCGTGGGCTTTCCCCCACCTTGGCCAGGCGAACAAACCGCAGGGCTGGTCTGGGGGAAAGCACGTGGGTTTGGGGTTTGATTGGTAAAATGATTTGCTTCTGACTTTTCCTGCTTTGTTCACCCAGCCAAGGTGTAACGTGGCTCCCCTGTGGTGTCAGGATGTATTTTTCTCCTCTTCCTTCCTGTGGTAAACATTTGGTGTAGGGAATACTTTGGGCCAAGGAGAGGGATGTGATTACAGCCCAGTCAGGGCTAAAGGCACTGAGGAATTCTTCTTTGCATGACCTGTGTGGCTTGTGCAGCCACATCTTTAATAGCTTGCCTGGGATTTTATTCAAACGAGGAGTAGGACAGGTGATAATACTCTGCTTCATTTTCAGGACAAATTTAAAGCTCCTGCTCTTCCTTCCCAGTGGAAATTAGTGACAGGAATGTGTTCCTGCTTGGGAGAGGCTCTTTGTTTGTGATGGTGGGCCTGCACTGTGAGCCCTGGAGGAATTGTAATGCCTGCAGTGCTGGCTCCAGAGGGCTGCATGCTTACCCTACCTGCCTCTGCCTGAGAGGGAAACTTGCCCTGCCTGGATGCTGCAGTGGCTCACCCATGTGCGCTGCTGTGGTTGTGATCTGTGTTGGAGGTTCCTCACAGCATCCCTAGGGACCATTCACCCATCTCCCAGGGGTACCCCTGCCCCAGCCATGACCCTTCAGTTTGTGAACTGATGGTGGGAGCCAAGCTCCCAGTTGGGGTGGACTTCTTGAGTCCTGTGGTAGCCACCAAACGAATACCATGAGCTGCTGAGCTGGAGCCAGATCCGGCCTGTTGGCAGTGCTGGAGAGGGAAGCTGGTGAGCGGAAGGGTTTGGGTGTGCAGGAGAGGCTGTGTCGTGATTACATCTTTTAAATTATCCTGACAGAAGGCTCATTAACAGGGCTGGGAGATCTCCTTAATTGGGAGTGTGCCACAGAGCACCTCTGGGCACATGTCCTGACGCTGATGTGGTGATAGAGCCTGGAGAAGCCGCAGGCTCTGTGTGTGCTGCTGCCTGGCCATGGCACCTGCAACTGAGCGTGTGCCCCACTGTGGGTTAAAACCAGCCTTTTGGGTTGGAGGGGGATGGACTGGGATAAACAGCAGCTTCAAGAGGCAAGGGCTGGAACTGCTGTGGTGCCAGAGCTGGTGTAGCCTTAGGTCACACCCCAGGGTCCAGGAAGTGAATCTGAGCTGGAGGTGGATGGTCCTGGGGAGGGGAATGCGAAGGGGCAGGTTGGATGCCCCAGTGTTCCTCCAGCACCGGGAGCCAGGTACCTGCTGCATCCTGCTCACACTTCCAGCATGGAGCAGATTTGCCTGTTTTGGGTCAAGAGAGTGTTTTTCCGAGGCTGCAGGTGTGCTGTCATAGCTGCATCTTCTGTCTCCATTTGTTCTTCCTGCAATGCCGCCAGACTGAGAGGTGCATGCAACGTGCATGGCATCACCTGTGGCAACGTGTGGCATCACCTGTGTGCCCTGGACACAGGCTGGAGGCAGTGGGCTCTTTAGATTTCTTTTCTTTTTCTTTCCTTTGAGGGTAGCAGCTCACAGTGACGTTGGGAATCCATGAGAGGAAATGCCGTTCCCATGGTTGCTGCGGGGAGGGTGGGAGGCAGCAGCGGTGCTGGCTCTGCGTGTCCCTGTGCTTTCTGCAGGTTGGCACACGTGGTGCTTTCGTGGCTGATGCCAGCCCACAGGAGCCCTTAGCTGGGATGGAATGTATGCCCTTGCTGTGCTGCCAGCCCCCTCCCTGGCTGGCAGAGCGGGATCATCAACCCCTTTGATTGCGCCCTCTCTGCACAGGCACCCTAAAAAATCATTGTGTGCTTCTTGCTTCTTCCTGAACTCCGTGACCAGGCATGGGGTTGCCATGGCCAGGGCAGCATCCCTGCACAAAACAGGGCAGGGGTGCTCAGGGGTTGGCATCCCTCCACCTCAGCAGAGGGGCTTCAGTCCCCCCACCCTGTCTGAGGGGCAGTGGCAGTGTGGCCAAGCAAACCCTGCCTGTGCTGTGGGACTGATTTGGGGTATTCTGAGCCCCTTCTGCACCACACAGCGGTGGGGGACAGCAGGAGGACGGGCTGTGCCAGGGATCCATCGCCGGGTTCCGCCTTTTTTTATCCATCACTTTTCAGGATCTGGGTTCAGCTGCGGTGTGATGAGTAGCTGTAGCGTGACCGAGGTGGGTGGGAGGGGAGGCAAAGCGAGGGGGAGCTCGTACCAAAACCTGCACAGCTTGTTCACTTCAGCGTGAATCATCCTCCTCCTCCCCCGGGCACGCGAGCGGCTGTCACCGCGGCCGGCGCAGACGAGGCTGTTTTCCCTGTTTTCCTGGCATGCTCCCTGTGCCAAAGGTGCTTCCACCTGCTCTGTGCAAGTGGCTGGTGACCCCGGGCCTGCGGACTCCTGACGAGATGGGATCTTTAGGGCATCACCCAAGCTCTTAATAGCCAGGATGGTCCCAGGTGTGGCTTGGAGAAACTGGGAATTGCACTGCTCTGCCTCCTCTCCCACCTGCTGGTGGGAGCTGGGGGGTCATGGCATGTCTGGGGTGCAGGATGTTTACTGGGGAGGGATGGTAGCTGCAGGATGCTCTGCACTGTGGAGACTCTGATGCCAAGGGGGAAGGGGATGTCTCTGTGGTGATGCCAAGATGGTTTCTAGCTGGAGTTTGTGGGAAGCACACCAGCCTCCGGACCATCTGGCTCCCGCACGTGGAGCGGCGGGCACAGCCGTGCCGTGTGGGGGCCGGGGCTGCCTGTGCCAGCATGGGGACAGGGGGCCAGCAAAGGGTCTGGATGCTGCTTCCTCACCCTTCCCTGCGGTTTGGACCCTCAGGCAGGGCTTGGAGGAACCTGGTATAGTGGAAAGTGTCGCTGCCCATGGCAAGAAGGTGGAATGAAATGAGCTTTAAGGTCCCTTCCAACCCAAACTGTTCTGCTATTCCATTATCCATAACAATGGAAGTGTGAAGGGTTCTGTGCACCAGCTGAGTGACCTGTAAAACGAGCTGGCATGTGCCTTTTCCACAACACTGCCCGCCACAGTGTCCCTTTGCTGTTTTTATATTCTTTTTCTAGCTGAAACAGTGTCTGTCCAAAGCGATGCCCTCGCTGAGTGCTGGTTGCTTAGCAATATTTAAAAAAAAATCCAACCGTTGCAGAGGAGAGCATTGGGTGTCTCTCCCATGAATTCCAGGAGAAAATCCAGGTTTCCTTTCCAGGAGAGTGATCAGGTACTGGAACAGGCTGCCCAGGGCAGTGGTGGAGTCACCATCCCTGAACGGATTTAAAAGATGTATGGATGTGGCTCTTGGGAATGTGGTCAGTGGTGGCCCTGGCAGTGTTGGGGGGGAACGGCTGGATTTGAGGACTTAAAGGGCTTCTCCAATCAAACTATTCCGTGATTCTATGATGCACCCTGGGCTGTGCATCCTTGTTCTCACCCTGCGTGCCTCCCTAGGCTCTGCTGGAAATTTTAATTTATATTTTTTTTCCTGCCAGAGCAGGAAAAATTGACTCACTTGCCAGTGATGTTCCTGTGAACACGGTGGGATTTTTCCTGTTCTTACAGCTGACGTGGTGGAGCACTGGAGACAAAAGGATTTCCGCAGCCTCCTTGGGAGGAGAAGGAAGCAGGTTGTGCAGAACCACTTCTGGAGGGGCTGGGAGCTGACCCCATTTCCCTGCCCTGTCTGTGGGCACAGCCCCTGGGATGGGGACCCAAGAGGGGGGGACAGGGGAGGCACTGCCCCACACTATGGGCCAACTGGGATGTGCTGGGAAAGCCTCCTGTCCTGCCTGCAGGGACAGGGTGTGGGTCCCCTCCCCACATGGAGCACAGGGACCCTGGGAACCCCTATGATTTGGCGCCTGCCCCTGGAGAAAACAAGCTGGCTCCCTGCGGCCCACCTATTAACTAATTAGGTTTAATAACAGACTAATCCAAATGTGGGGCCTGTGCCTGAGGCATCTGCTTCTGCCCTGCACGATGCCTGGTGGGGGGCTCTGCCATAGCCCCCCCATCCCAGGACCCCCCTCCCAGCCAGACCTCTACTTGGCCTTCTGCTCTGCTAATGGGCATTGCCTCGGTCAGGAGCAAATTTCTTCTGGATTAGTGTCCTCTAAATCGATTAGCTGTCTCGGGCAGGGCATTCTGTCCTAATGAAATGTGATTCCAGGCTCCAGTCGATGAAATATTGTGGCAACGAGGGTAAAGTCATCTGCAGCCTTCCTGTGGGTTGTGCCAGGGTTTGGAGAGGAGGGGAATCACAGAATTACAGAATGATTTAGGTTGGAAATGACCTCCAAGATCATAAAGTCCAGCCTGTGACTGATCACCACCTTGTCAACAAGACCAGAGCACTGAGTACAACATCCAGTCGTTCCTTGAACACCTCTAGGTTTGGTGACTCCACCAGCTCTCTGGGCAGCCCCTTCCAGGACCTGACCACCCTTCCTGTGAAGAAATTCTTCCTAATGTCCAACCTGAACCTCCCCTGGCACAGTGAGGAAAAGGCTTAGAGGAGAAATTACAGTTATCAAGGCAGTGTTACGCTAACACAGACTCGCCTGCCTTCCCCATCGAGGGAACTAGGGGAAATGGGGAGCTCTGGGAAAAACATGGCATTTCCACCTGCTTTTTAGAGGCACTTTACAGGTGTAAGGCTGAAGGCATTTACACAACCTGCCTGGAGCAGCAGCAGTGGGGCAGCATGCAGGTAAATGTGATATTCAAACCCCTTGTTTTGGGAATAGTGTTCAGGGATTGGGGTTTGCAGGTCAGGCAGCTTGGTGCAGTGGGACAGCCGTGCTCTGCAGGTCTGCCATCTCTCTCTTTGAGCCAGTGCTGTGCCTAAATCCCTGGCCCTGCTTGGGACACAGGGATTTTTCACTGCTGCTTCCTCACATTGTTCACTCGTGCAGTTGGCTGCCCATGGAAATGCCAGCTGGGGCAGTACTTTTCCATTTCATTACCACGTCCCTGATGTTTTCCAGGCACTTAAGCTGTTGCCTGTGTTTGCTGTTTGGATGCATCCCTTCTCTGTCTTGGAGTGGTGAATATTTACATTTGATTTCATTCAGAGACCTTGTCTGCTCCCACCTGAGCTCCTGTTGCTCCAATGCTTGGCCACCCGCCCAGCAAACTGTGCTGGTTGGGATGGGACGGGGGGCTCTGTCATAAAACAACACCAGGATGTGAACAAAAATAAGCACAGGGAGAAGTGCCAGACATGGAGTTGGGTGGGGAAGTGGAGAAATCCCGTTTTGTTTTGTTTTGCTGCTAAGTGCATGAAATGCTCCGTGTCCAGGGTGAGTTCAAGAGAGCGGGGGTGGCACCTGGGCGATGCTACCCTGTCCCAGGGGGCAGATGGGCTGTGATCCACTGGGAACTGTGGGCAGTGATGCTCTGGGGGCTGTGGGAGGACTGGGATGTTGCCCTGTTCATGCAGAGCACCAGGAAACCCCCTGGGCAGGGGGCATGGAGGGCTCTGTTCGGTGCTGGGCGGTCAGAGAGTGGCTGTGCTGATCTGATGGGCTGATTTCTGACACAGTGATGGTCAGCCTGGAAGCTGCCTGCTGGGTTGGCAGTACTTGGCTTCAGGCCCCTTATCTTCCAGGGCCATCCCAGGAATCTTGTAGCAGTTCCCAGTGCTGCTGGCAGGGTTCTGACAGGTTCTCGTGTTTCTCCAAGTCTGGCTGCTCCTTGCTGGGAGCGAGGACTTGTGTTAGGCTGTGCCTTCCTGCAGCTGCAGACATCTGTCTCCTTAGCCTCTCCAGGAATGGGAAGCCTTTCCGGGGTTCATTTGCATCATTTATGGGTTTTATGTTCCTCCCTGTCCTGACTGCAGGCAGGGTTGGCTTGCAGTGCTGTGTCAACCCTGCACCTGCGCCGGGAGCTCTCGGGACATTTTGTCTTCTGTGGCTGTCCTTTATCCCCACCCAGCATCACCCCTGTCCACCCTCCCCCATGTCCCTAAGCAGCTCATTAAAATAACCTGATTAATGCAGAGCTGGGCCAGGGCCAGGCTCTGCCGGGCACAAAACAGAGCACTTCACTTTGGAGTGGTTCCTGCTGAAAAATCCTGTTTGGGCAAGTAGAGAAAATCATCCGGAGTTTCCATGCAGGACAGATGGGAGTCTCCCGACGCCTTCCTTTCCTGATGGGATAGAGAGGTTTGATGGTTCCCATGCCCAGTGCTGAAGTGAGGGTCTCTTCGGGTGGGACCCTTGGCAGTGGTCAGGGACACTTTGTTTTGATAAACCTGGGCCAGTTTATCTCCCACCAGTGTCACAACCTGGCGAGGCTGTGAGTGGGGAAAGGCAGAGCTGTTTGCATGAACTGGGCTTCTGCAGCGTCTTTGCCACTGTGAGATAAGGATCTGAGTCACAAAAGTGGCTGCTGGGGCTTTGTTGCAATAGGAAGTGGTGGACAAGTGCTAAGAAAAGGCGAACAGGAAGGATGGAGAGCAGTGGTGAGACCTTTGCTCTGGGTGTCTGAGGCAGAGCAGGCTCAGCCCTGGCCTTGGGGCTCCAGAGCCTGAGAAGTCCAGGGCTGGTGCAGAGTGGAGAAGTGGGGCAGAAGGGCGAGGACTCTGACTGACTGTCAGCTTCCTCAAACTGGGGGGAAATGGAAGGGAGGCTGTAGCAGTGTGAGCCAAAGGGAGCAGCTTCTCACCTCAGAGCTGCTGCAGCCCCAGTCCCACTGCAGGACGTCACACTGGACATGCAGGGCTGGCAGCTTGGGACTTTACAATCCTTCTGGCTTCATTTCCTTTGGATCTTCGTTGCCTTTCATCAGGAATATTGGGAAGCTTTGCACGAATGTCCTGGCCTGGCAAAGCTCCCAAGATAACTCCAAACTTTATTGATTTGGGGGTGGCACGGTGACGTGGCTGGGTGCTGGGCTGGTGGGCAGCGGGGGATAATTTTAACTGTGCAGCCAGGCAGTCCTTTCCAAGGGAGAACTTTGTTTTCATGAAGCGCAGAACCTTTATCCCTTAAAATACCGTGGAAATAATTCATGTCTTCGACGTGTTACTCAAATCTGATCTGCTGTTTGAGCCCGGTCAATGGTGCCATTCAGCCCACAAAGGGTTCTCTGTCCCTCTGGCAAACGTGTTGCCATACGGAGCCACATTGAGTGTGTCAAGGGAGGCATACAGGGATGCCTCGGCTGGCAGCAGTGCTGTGGCTGCATGGAAAGGCTGGGCAGGAGCTCATCCTCCTGGATCTGCAGTCTTGGGGCGTCTTGGACAGGTCATTCAGTTTTTCTTGCGCTTTAGAACGTCCAAGCAGCTCTGGGTTTTTCCCTGGTTTGTAGGGAGTGTGTGTGTTTGTATACTTCCCATGGTAAAAATTAGGTTTTGGGATTTGGGAAAGAGGGGTTTGGCCTCCCTGTGTGTGCCATTGAGCTGAGGTATGGTGCTGCACTTCAGCTAGAGGCTGTGTGTGTGGAAGAGGCACCAAAATGAGGTCTGGGGGGCAGTGTGGGGTCATGGCAGAGATGCTCTCCCCACCTCAGGAGTTCTGCCTGGGGTGACGGCAGGGACTGAGCCCATTGCACCACTCACTGTCCTCACCTCACTGCCTTTGGCACCCTCAGACCTCCATGTCTGACACGTGCTGAGCCAGGGCAGCCTCTCCATGGGCTTTTGTGTGGGAACATGACAGCAGAAGCTGCACTGGAGGTGGGGTAGGCTCTGCCCATCTGGGTTTATGTATTTACTCAATGATGATTCAGAGGGGGAACCTGCCAGCAGCTGCTGTCCCATCCTAAATCACTGATTAACTCCAACTGCCTAGTGGAGTTGTTTAATAAACAAATCAGTGCTAATTCTCTATGGAAGGGACTTGGGGATTGGGCTGGGTCCAGAGGACTGCGGTGTCTCGTGGGAGCAGGGCTTTGCTGACCTCGCTGGGAAGTGCAAAGAGGGGATTTAAACCTCCTGGAGCAAATGAAGTGTTTAACGATGCTGCCCTGATGCTTGGTGCCAACCCCTGCAGTGCACGGGCTGGGACTGGAGGGTAAAACTTGATGCTGGCAGCTGCAAATACTGATTTTTAGGCACCAGTTGCTTGTTGCTAGATTCCTGTGTGAACTGCAGGGCCAGGTTTGGACAGTGTCCCATGCAGAGTGCTCGCATGCATCTATGGGTCAGGTCCAGTTGGCCATTCCCAGCTTCAGTCGTTCCCAACCCCCATCCCTGGGCACCGGGAGGTGTCGTGTGACCCCACAGTGGCTCACTCTGGCGTTGTGCCGGCAGCCCCAGCTCACTGGGTGCTTGTTGTGGGGATAGACACCATATTGCTGCTTTCTAAGCACCCTTGGCGGGCTGTAATCCGGCTGTTTTGGCTGCTGATTAGAGCAGCTGTTCCCTGGATTACCCATCCTGGCTGGCCCCTGCCTGCCGTGGGGGTGCTCTGTGCCGGCTGCGTGGCTGGGGAGCTGTGGGGCTGCAGAGGTGCCTCAAGAGTGGCCAAGTGCTGTGTCCTGCTTTTGCTTCGTCCAAATGCGGGGTCTCTGGTGGTGACCCCCAGATCTACTCTCTCTGGGCTCCTGCATTTGGGGTGTTTCCCAGGGCAGACCCATCTGGGGACATGGGCGGTGTCACTGCTGGCAGGAGCAGGGGACTGGGGACCCTCCTGTCCCTCTGTGGGGGCTTGCAGGGGACATGCAGCCTGAGCCTGCTGTTCCTGCTGTTCCCTGCCACGGGGGAAGGAAGGGGCAGGAGTCCTGGTTCCTGTTGTCCACTTGAACATTAAATATAGGCTATTAAGCAATTTTCTTTGCAGGAAGTGTAGAAATCCTGCTCTGTGTGAGCACAGCCTCTGTCAGAGTCTGGAGCCTGCCTTGCAGCAGCATCCTCTGCTTCCCCTTTGCAGCAGCATTAACCCTTCGTGGTCAGACCCAGCAGCACGTTTATCTTTAACCTGAACCACCCACGGCATCGTCCTGCTCCTGCCCCTGTCCTGGGCCCAGCTGAGCCTTTTGCTTTTTCCAGCTTACGTAGCAAACTGGCTGCAGAGTCAGCTGTGGGGAGAGCCCCAGCCTCTGAGCCAGCAGTTTCACTTTTCTCTGGCCAACCTGATCTTTCCAACACGGGACCAGGCAGCAGGACTAGGCATTTGTCTGCTCGACATCTCATTTTGCTGTGTTGCAGTTCCCCTCTGTGTCCTGGGTCACGTTTCCCAGCCGTCCATCCAGAACATGCAGGTGGAAGAGTTCCAATTTCTTTTCTACTCCTTATGAGTTTTGGTTTAAGGGAACTGCAACTGCTCTTTATCTGTCCGTGCTCTCAGCACAGCTTATCTCTGTTCCCTTTGGAAAAGCTTGAAGAGGTTTTAAACACTCAGAGGGAGGTGTGGCAGGGGTGTTGCACAGAGGTGAGGTGTCCAGCTGAGGAATAAAGCTGAGGAAGGAGCTGGAAGCCAGTGACCAGGAGAGAATGGCTTGTGGCAAGGCTGTGGTTTAACTTTTTTAAAGTGGTAGAGGCTCCTTGTGCCAGATCACCTGAACCAGGGACACGTTAGATGAGGCACCTGTGCCCTGGGGAGCAGAGCTGCCCCATCTCACAGCAGCATGTCCTGGGGGCTGCCCCTCTGCAGCACCAGCTGTAGACCTGGCTGGGATGGGGTCATCCCGTTGTTGCTGGGGGTTGTGAAATCACATCTTCCTTCTAGAAACGGCCTTTCCCAGTAGTTCCAAATTCCTTTGGAAGGGGCTTTTTATGTAAAAACCAAGCACGTCAGGCTCGTTGCCTGACATCCTCTTGCGCAGCAACCGCTTCCAAGAAAGATTTGACCCTCAGTAGCTGAGGAGGAGGGTCTGAGGGAGCACGAGGGGCTCCCTTGCTGCTGATCCCTTGCAGGGCTGCTGGGGCCTGGAGTAGCATTGGCTTCAGCTGGGTTTGGAGGGAGCCTGGGGATGTGTGGCTGGAACAGGAATCCAGCCAGCAATTACCTGGCTCCCTGGCCGCAGAGGGAGGAGGAATGTGGGGTGACCCCTGAGCTGGGCGTAAGGGAGGAGGGACGGGCAAAGGGGTTAAGTGAGGCTGCTGCCTTCTGTCCTGCTGGGAGCCATCCTCCTTCCTGCTGTTCCTGTGGTGGATGTCGAGGATGCCATGGATGTCAAGGATTCAGTGGATGGGGAGGATGCATCACATTTAAAAGGGCATTTTATTTAGGTTCTTGTTTGCCACAGCTGTGCAGCTGGGCCTCTGGCATGTAGTGAGTGTGCCTGCTTCCTGTCAAGTGGACTTTCCCGAAGGGAATCATCCCATCCCCAGCAGCACTGATGAGAAGGGGGAGCCGTAGAAGGTGATGAAGATGAGGAGGAGGACTGTGACCCGAGCTGGTTGTGTTGCTCAGGCAGAAGGATTTTTCAGGTTTTTTGTGGTGGTTTTCCCTGATGTTGCAGTTGATCGATCAAGCCAGTGGAGAACTTGGAAGGAAAACTTCCAGAGCCCTTGGCACAGCCCAGCTGTGACTCATGTGCAGTGTCTGGGTGGTTTTACCCGTGCATGAGAGGAAGCAGAAGTTTCTGTCGAGCCTTTGTAGGATTTTGGGTTTTCTTGTTCACAGCCCTAGGGAAGAAGAACCCTCAGGAGCTGAGCTGGCCTGTGGAGGGGCTGCCTTGTTCTCGCCACGTGTTCCAGCTTCCACTGGAGGGGTTTTCCCCAAATGTAGCTGAGAGGTTCCAACTTATAGGAAAAGGGGATGCTAGGGTGTGGGTGGGTCTGACAGGGAGGACAACAGAGCCCCACAGGGCGGGCATGGGTGCCCCTTTCTCCCTTTCTGGCCGATCCTGCTGCTAATTTTATCCTTTATCGCTGTTGCACTGGGAGTTATCTCCATCACCCCCTGCCTTTCCCTTGCCTATTTATAAGCACCCTGGGCTATTGCTGTCAGTGCTGCTGGCTCCAAGGGCTTCTTGCCTGGTCCCAGAGCCCCGACCTCATCCTCACTCTGAGTGGGAGGGATGGTGACCCTGCCCTGGGCCATGGGAGCTTGGCTCTCTCTGGGTGTTCATCCCTGTGCTGCAGCAGCCTCTGGCTCTGGGGTCCTGCCCAGCTGGCAGTGGGCACAAGGGGTGTCACATGTGGTTGGGTTTGCGTGGGCATGTGTCACATGTAACATGGCCAAGAGCTCAGGGAAGCCACGCTATGTGTGAAGAGAGTGTGGCTGGTGGCTGCCAGTCAGCAAGGGGCTGGGGGGGAGGAAGTGGCTCCTTGAGTCATTAACGTCATCTTTGTTATTATTCCAGAGGAGGCAGGAGGCCACTTGGCTCTGGGACTGGGTGAAAGTCCCCAGGCCCCCCAGCACCAGCATGAGCCCTTGGTGGGGAGTGGGAAGAGCTGCCCAGGACTGTGCCAGTGCCCTTCACTGAGCCCCAGAGCTGGAGCAAACCCTCCAACCCCCGAGTCTCTCTTTTCAACCCTGACAGAAGCACCTGGGGAAACTGCCCCTGAAAAAGATGTGACTTGCATCTGTAGGTGCTGATGGAGATTCCCAGCAGCTCCAGGCACTGGCAGGGTGTAAGCTGTGCTCATTCCATCCTCCAGGGAGCAAAGTGCAAATCCGTTTATGTGTGAACCTTCTTGGAGAAGCCCCTCTCTGAATTTTTCCACTGAGAAAGCTCCTGGTGTCTTCCCTCTCTCTGCCTGCCGTGTCTTGGTGGTTTTTTGCTGCCTTAGGAAGCAGTTGTGTGAAGGCAGCCAGGACTGAACTGGGCAGGATTAACCCCAGGCCTGTCAGCAGGAATACTGGGAGAAGAGCTTTCATGCTTGGAGAAAGCTGCCAAGTGCCTTATCCCATGGGAAAAGCAAAACACTTGGATTCTGCTGTGATTATCTCTTGGCTGTCGGTGTCTGAGAGGAGGAAACAGCCTTTGTGTGCAGGCATGTTTTCCTCCGGTGCTTGGAAAGGGGGAAAAAAAATACTGAATTTTGGGCTTTGAGTGAAGAAATGCTCAGGGCGCTGAGCATTGTGTCTTCCCTTTGGAACCAGTGGCCTCGTGGTGCCCAGGACCGTGTCTGCATGTGCTGGGTTATGGGGCCGGTTTGAAAAGCCAGTCCTGGATCCACTCAGGTCGCTGCAAGTAAGAACTTAATAGGATCCAGATCTCAGAGAGAATCTGCAGCTTGGGAAGAAGAATGAACCTCTGCATTACTGCCTGTCTGTGGGGCCTTCCCTCAGCAGGACTGGGAGCCTGGCAGAGGTGCCATCTCTTGACGGGCAGTGTCACTGTGTGTCACCGTTTGGCATTGCCCCGTGGCTCTGGGCTTGGGCTCCCATGGTGTTCTCGTGGTGTTTTGAGGTTTCATCTGCTGTAGGGCCCTGTCCCTGGGGTGGATGCAGAAGGGCAGAAGGACCCAGGTGCTCTGGGGTTTCTCTGTGTCCCATTGAACGGGTCCCTCTGTGCGTGTTTGCCAGCTGGGATTACGTGCCTGCCTGTATCCTGCTGTTGGGGGACTTTTCCATTTCTAACATCCCTGTTTTCCCTGCTCCCACTCTCTCACAGATCTGTCGGCTGCCAAGCGCAAGTTTGCGGATTCCCTCAATGAGTTCAAATTCCGTTGCATCGGCGACGCTGAAACGGATGATGAGATCTGCATAGGTGAGTCCTGGTACTCCTGGTGCCCTGGACCACTCTCCAGATGCTTCAGCAGGGCACGGGGGGAAACCAAGGCGTGCAGGAATTTGTGTGCTTTCCTGCTCTCTGAAAATGGCATATTCCTCCTGATTCAACATCAGCAAAGCCTTTCCCAGGGAATCACTTGTTTCTTTTTGGCCTAAATCTGTCACTGCCAGATAAGAAAGTGAGAAGATTGCCTGTATCTGAAACCATCTTGATTATCTGGACCTTTTGTATTAGAGAGCAGGATCTGGGTGTGGCTGTGGCTCCATACATTGCAAGGGGCTGTGACCTGAAGCAGAGGAGCAGCAGTCTCACTGCTGGCTGCAGGAGCACAGGGCCCTGTGCTGGTGGGAACCAGCAGTGCTGAGCCTGGCAGTGCTCCCTGAACTGGGCCTCGCTCCACCATGGAGCTTCTCCTGACACAGGGCAGCAGATTCAGCCACTTCCCTCTCCCCATTATCCTGCTCTTGCTCTAGCTGGACTTTCAGAGCTTATTGTGCACATCGTCTGGAGCCAGGAGAGCAAAGGAGCTTTAGCCCTGATTTAACTTCACTTGTTTATTTGTGCCTGGTCTCTCAGCAGAAATAGCTCCTCACTGGCTCCGGGTCCCTGTGCTGGTGACCTGTCCCTTGTGCCCTGGGTACAGCTGAGACCGGTGCTGTGCCATGGGGCTGGTCAGTGACCAGCTGTTGGCTAGGGCAGGTTTGAGGTTAGGGTGTTGCTTTCTGGAGGTGGGAATATGGTCCTGGGGTTGCTCTGTTGCCAGTTCATTACATAGGCAGCTGGAACCTTTCTAGGGAGAGAGCAAAGAGGATAAAAAAACCCCAAACCACCAACCCCCAAAACACAGACAGACAAAAAAACCCAACTGTTCAGTTTCTCTCTTTTTTAAAAAATTGAATGTTAAATGCTGACTGTATCCCTTCCAGCCAAGTCTCTGCAGGAGTTTGCCACGGTGCTGCGGAACCTGGAGGACGAGCGGATGCGCATGGTAGGGCCCCGTCTGTCCCCGGGAGCAGGGGATGGTGACACCACTGCTGCTGCCCACAGCTCTGTTGTGGCACCCTGGGCACTGAGGTGACAGTGGCTGCCACCCCGGTGCTCCTTCCCTCACCCATGGCAGAGCCACAGCAGAGAGCAGAGGGAGGGGAGGGTGGCCTTGGCCGGGGAACACTTGAAAAGCATCAGAAATGGAGTCTTGCTGTTGGAAAATGGGCGGTGCTGGTGCTGGGAGGGCTCACAGGTTTGGTGCAAGCCCCTCAGCCAGTGCAGAGCTGGAGGGGTGAGGCCTGTGAGTGTCTGTGGACTGTGGGAGGGTTTTTGTGGAAAGGCTGTTGAGCAGCACAGGTCAGCAGAGCTGTGTCTGTCTTTGCCCACAGATCGAGAATGCTAGTGAGGTGCTGATCACGCCGCTGGAGAAATTCCGCAAGGAGCAGATCGGGGCCGCCAAGGTAACCAACCCACTGTCCCCTCTGGGAGCCTGAGCTCAGGCAGAGGAGCACAGAGGTGGCCAGGACCTGGCACACTGCAGGGATGGGCACGGGCATGGGAGGAGGCAATGTGCTGCTGTGGGAGGGACACAGAGATGAACCAGCTCCCGGGAAGAGCCAGGAGTTCACCTGGGAGTTCTGCATTCACCCACAACCAAGTAACATGCCGAGGGCCAAAAATCACATACCAGTTGAAGTGAGCTTTCTCCTTACTCCAAGCAAGAATTAGGATTTTCTTGGAGGGGTTCCCAATCACCCAAACTCCCTGGTCTGCACTCCCCACCCTGGTGTGTCACTGGGTGGCTGCACGGGAACTCAGATGGCTTCTGGCAGGACGGGGAAGCGCCAGTGTGGCTGAGAGTGGCTGTGAGACAGCCTGACCCCCCCACTTTCTTTCCTGCCTTTGTTCTGAAATGAAAACCACTGTCTGCTGCTCCCCTGTTGTTATAACAACCTGCTGCTGCCTGCAAGAAGCTCATGCCAGTGCCTGGGGCTGCGTTTGCACGGCAGCAGGGTGCCCAGCCCAGCAGTGCTGCCCTGCCTCATGCAGCTGAAAACAAAAGACAGAGAGGAGTCCTCCAGAAGGGAGCTGGTTATAAGCAGGTGCCGGCATGGGTTTTGTACTGGTGTGTTGGGATTGCCTGACTGGGATGGGAGGTACAAAAGAAAGTGAAGTTGACATCCTTTTTTAACGCTCCTGCCATAAACAGCCATACTGTGTCATAGTCCTGAGTGACACGAAGGAGAAGCTCTTGCGAGGATTGACAAGGGTGGGATGTGAAATTGTGATAATATTCTAGTTCAAAAGCACTTTCCTCACTGTGTTGTCTTTGGACCAGGCCTGGTCTGGATGTTTTACCAAGCGTTGGTCCCCAGAAGTAGAGGAGGGGCTCCCTCAAGCCTTGGATTTTGGCAGCATAAGCTGCTTTCTTGTAGGTGCCTGATGTTGACAGATAAAAGCAGCTTCACCTGCTTCCAGCTGATGCCCCCAGGCCATGGTCCTGTCTGATGTTAACTCCCAGCTGGGATGTGCTGTCCTACCGGGTGCTGTAGGCATGCCATGGGTCCTCACGGCTAATCCAGTGCCGCTGTGTTCAGTGACACACATTTTGTTCTGTTTTGTAGGACGCCAAAAAGAAATATGACAAGGAGACTGAGAAGTATTGTGGTGTCCTAGAAAAGCACTTGAACTTGTCTTCTAAGAAGAAGGAATCCCAGCTTCAGGAGGTGAGAGCAACCTCTGGGTTTTCATGTCTGGCTGTCACTGTGGAGAGCTTTTTGAATGCCTTCCCCAGATTATAACAATGGTTCCCTTGACTGTAAACTCATTTTTTCCCTCATTCTGGCTGCGAGTGCTGGGTTTTCCCCTCTTCCTTAATGAAAGGGAATGGAGCTGTTTTGGTGAGTAAATCAGAGAGATCCCAAAAGGGATAGCAATCAAAAAGGAGAGAGGGTTTATAATTAAAGAGTGTAACAGAAGGGAACTGGTTCTGCTGCAGGCTTCCCGTGTGCCAGCACAAATCAAGGATGTCTGATCTCCTCTGCAAGTGGCTGTGCTGCTTTGGGCTCCAGGGGAGGAGGGATCAGGCTTAGTGCCTTAAACTGCTTTAGGAGCCAACCCTGACTCAGGATGTGGGTTGCTGTGGTGCCAAATGCTCTTACTGGATGACTACACTGAGTTTTCAGTCACTTCTTCCAAGTTTGAAATTCCCTATGCTGCAATTGGTCCCCTCAGTATGTATGCCCTTGCCTTTGGGCATGGTGCTGGTGTGCTGCTGATCCCTTACTGGGGGCACTGGTGGGCACAAGGCTCCTGCACCAGGACAACACAGGTGATGGGACAATGCCCAGTAGAGCTGGGAACTTGAGAGCAGAAATACTTGTGGCACAGATAATCATCTTCCACCAAATCAGAGCTGAGGAGGGGTCAGAATGCAGGAAGATATGCCTGAAAGCCAGCTGGTAAATAACTTCCCGTATGGAAGCACCCCTGTGTCCCAGGGGATGATGGCTTTTGAATGACCACTGAACCCCTGGTTTAGTTTGTGTTTAAGACGTTGGTGTGGGGCACAGGAGTGGAAAGAATTCTGTCCAGAGAGAGAAGGATCCACTCATGGCTGTCAGGGTACAATGGTGGCTTTTAGAGGTGTGATCCTGTGCCCTGGACAGAGCATGGCCCTGCGGGGCTGCCCGGAGACGCAGTATGGGATGCAGGTGGGATGTAGGTGGAGGCTGTGTGGGGATGTGTGCAGGATGTAGGCAGTGGCTGTGTGTGGATGCTGTGCAGGTGTGTTGGATCAGTGCTGGCTGCTGGTGCCATCTGGTGGCATCTCCCACCCCAGACACTGACTTGGGCTGTTGCTGGAGAGGCAGGAGGAGGGAGGCTGGAGCCTGCTGGAACCAGCTCCCAGTTCGGGTGCTGGGGCCTGCTTCCCTGAGACACTGGCAAGTGTACATGGTTTTGATGGCTCAGGCCCCATTGAAGAGGAATGCCTTTGAAAGAGTATCCAGCATGAGGGTTGTGAAACGTGGATGTGGCATTCATGGCGTGGTGCAGCACTGGACCCATCTGGCACCTCCCTGGGGGCTGCCCATCACCATCCCTGCTGGCCACGTGGCTCTTGGGGTGGTGCAG
This sequence comes from Myiozetetes cayanensis, assembly GCF_022539395.1. Lineage (NCBI taxonomy): Eukaryota > Metazoa > Chordata > Aves > Passeriformes > Tyrannidae > Myiozetetes > Myiozetetes cayanensis. The sequence goes on along the minus strand of NW_026087378.1, from coordinate 4,920,008 downwards.
GTGAGTGCACAGGAAAGGTGCTGGTGGCTGCAGGATTTCTGGGAATTAACACCACCTGTTTCTGAGAGTCTGGAGCACCACTGGACCCCCGCATGTCCTGAGACAAGTGTTTGTGTGCAGGAGATTTGGTGGTTTCTGTTTCCTAACCTCTTGCTGTCCACATCTGGAGGGTGATAGCAGCCACATGTGCAGCTGCTGTGGTGAGGCGGGGAGAGGAGGAGGCCATGGGAATTCTCTGCTGCTTTGGCTGTTGACCAGTTAAACAACATGCAGAGTCTAATTTGCCATTTAACTCCTGGCAGAGCTACATGATTACATCATGTTTTCTGCTTTTCAGAACTCAGGTTGCTGATTCCCTCAGCCTGCACCCTGTGGGCACAAAAAATGGTGGCAGGTCAGTGAGAAAAACAGGACATTTCATGGGTGTGTCACAGGAATGAGCTGCTTTTCACATCCAGGAGGGTGTTTGCCAGCTGGATTTTGTGAGTGCAAAACCCCAGTGACACCCTGGGTTGCTCTATGCGAAGTGTCACTTGCAAAATGTCACCTCAGCAATCTGGACTGGTGGAAGGTGTCCCTGCCCATAGAAGGGGCTTGGAACAAGATGGTCTTTAAGGTCCCTTCCAACCCAAACCACTTTGGAGATTCTGTGTCACATTCCAGGGATACTTGTGTCCCTCACACTGCTTTTGGTGCAGCAGCTCCACTCCGTGTGTGTGACCAGGTTATTTTTAGGCACTGGGATTGGGGCATATCCCTATTTTTGCTCATTTGGGCTTTCAAAGCAGAGGGGATTTGCTGTCTGCTGATCCACCAAAGTGACATGCTGGTGGTGGGTGTATGTGCCACCCGCCTTTGCCCTGGGATGCTCTGGCAGATTCCGTCATGGTGCTTTCCAGAAAGTGGAGGATTGCCTTTTCTTGTCAAGTGTGCAATGATTTCCCATTTTCCTCGCCTCTCCTGCGTGTTTTCTGCACAGCTGTCGGGGAGGTGAGAACATGAGTCACCAAAAACATTTTTCTCGTCTGAAGGAAGAGCATGTTCATGTGAATCAGGTTTATATTTATCACTATGCCATCTGGCCAATCCAGGACTGGGGGCTGAAGCTGAATTTGTTCTGCACGGCCACGTTGCCATCAGACCCAGGTGTGCTGTGGTCAGAAGGTCAAGTGTTTCCATTCGGTACTGAGCTTGAGTTTCCTCTCCAATCCATCTGCAGGCAGACAGCCAGGTGGACCAGGTTCGCCAGCATTTCTACGAAGTCTCTCTAGAGTACGTCTTCAAGGTGCAAGAGGTCCAGGAGAGGAAGATGTTTGAGTTTGTGGAACCTGTAAGTGAGTGCTCAAGCCCCCTCAGCCTGCAAAGACCAGGGGATTGTGTGGTGAAATGGGGAGCTGGGCTGTGGTGTGGGTTCTCTTGCGGTGGGAAGGCTTGGGGCCTCCAGCCTCACCCCACAGCCCCTCTTACAGAGGGAGGTTTGAGGGGCGAAAACACCATGGGAGCCTTGGGGCACAGAACCATTGGCTCAGTGGCCATGTGTGTGCTGGAAGCATTTCAATATTTAATTTTTTATTGTGGAGACACTCTTATTGGAATGGGCTAGGCTGAGGGGCCTGAACAATTAAAAGAAAAACACTTTTGATTTGGGAAAAAACCTCAAATTATAACTAATGTTCACAAGGAAAGAAGAGTGCAGAAGTGACAGAAATAAGGAAAAAAATATTTTCTAAAATGTACCTTTGTCCAGGTGTTAAGTCCTTTAAAGCGGCTCTGGGAGAGGCCAGACCTTCCAGTTCTTTGCAAAGGTGATTCCTGCTGATCCAGGAGTAACTTGGAGTTGGGAGAGGCACAGTGTGCTGCCTGCTGTGCTTGACATCCTGGCTGTGCTCCCTGTGACTCCAGGGCCTGGGTGATGCAGAAAGGGGGACAGAGTTGTGTGGGGTCCTGGGCTGGGGTCTTGCCTTGACTCTGGGGAGGGGAAACACAGCCTTGGCTTCGGGGCCCATTCAGAGGAGGTGTGAAAGTGAAATGAGGAGCAGGGCGTCTCCCCAGGGCCCACCAGTGAGCCCCTCTGCCTGGAGGGGCTGCAGGACCCCTTCCCCTTGGCAGCAGCAGCTCTGGGGTCAGCTGTGGGTCTCCACTGACCATCTTCATTCGTTTTGCCCCAAAACAGCTGCTGGCATTTCTGCAGGGGCTTTTCACGTTCTACCACCACGGCTACGAGCTTGCGAAGGACTTCAGCGATTTCAAGACAGAGCTGACAATCAGCATCCAGAACGTGAGTGTGCCTGTGCCACGTGCCCATTGCTGTCACTGTCCAGCCAAGCTAACTCGCCTTTTGATGTATTTTAGTCATAGAACCACAGAATGGCTTGGGTTGAAAGGGACCTTAAAGCTCATCTAGTCCCGACTGCCTGCCATGGGTAGGGACACCATCCACTAAACCAGGTTTCTCCAGGCCCTGTCCAACCTGGCCTTTAACACTTCCAGGGATGGGGCAACCACAGCTTCTCTGGGCAACCTGTGCCAGGGCCTCACCACTCTCACAGAGAATTTCTTTCTAACATCCAATCTGAATCTCTCCTCTTCTAGTTTAAATTCATTCCCACTTGTCCTATCATTATTTGCCCGTTGAAGAAGTCACTCTCACTCTTTTTTGTAAGTCCCCTTTAAGTACTGGAAGCCCCTTGCGAGTTACGATAATATTTTTGCTTTAGCTTCAGTTCAGGCCCAGGAAGCAAACCTGTCCTGTTGTTGTCAGTGGGCTCCCCTGTCCTGTTTCCCACATGGCTGTAAGGATCCAGTTGAGGTCCCACTCCTTGTGGTGCCTCTGTGCTGCAGAGCCCACTGTGGGTCCATGCACTGGGGAAGACATTCCTGTTTTAATTTGCAGACAAGAAACCGTTTTGAAGGAACAAGATCAGAGGTTGAAGCTTTGATGAAGAAGATGAAGGAGAATCCTCACGAGCACAAAAACATCAGCCCTTACACGATGGAGGGTTATCTCTACGTGCAGGAGAAGCGTAGGTGTTGGGGTGGCGGAGCTGCCTGATAGGGAATGTGGTGGGTGGGAGTCTGGGGAAGGGGTTTGTTGGGGTGTAGGACATGAAGGCTGGTTCAGCAAGTACAGAATCCCTGAAAGAAAGAGATTGGCCTAATGGGTGGGATATTAAGGTGGGAATACAGGAGCTGGGTTCTCTCTGGGAGGGAGAGTCACTGCCAGTGCCTCGTAAAAGTCTTTCCCCTGGACAGAAGGAGGGTGATAACACTTAATCCAACTGGAAAGTGTAGGTATAGGAATCTGTCATGTTAAATGATCATTAAACATAGCAAGTTGTTAATGGGAGGGCACTGGTTCTGGGAATAAAAACTACATTTGCTCTGTAGGTCACTTTGGGACTTCCTGGGTGAAGCATTACTGCACGTACCAGAGGGAATCGAAGCGGATCACGATGGTGCCATTTGACCAGAAATCAGGAGGAAAAGGGGTGAGTGCTGGCATGGAGCAGGATGCTGTCCCAGGGCTCTCCTGGGAAACATGCAGCACTGCTGGCTGCAGGCTCTCCTGGGAGCCAGACTGTGTCACCTTTATGGCAAGGTGGCACAAGTGCAGTGAAGTGGGACTTCACTGATCAGGTGCCATATGGGAATTAACTTGGCACCTTGTTTGAGAAAGAAAAAAGTCAACAAACCCCCCAAAGCCCTCAGATCTTTGCCATATGAACCCACTATGCTGCAGTGCCGTTGGTGCCTGCTTCTCAGTCCCTCATTCCTGCTCCAAGACCTGGACAAGAGAACCTCTTCATTATTTTGCACCTTCCCCAGTGCCTATAACTTAATCAAGTCCAGGTTGGATGGAGCTCTGAGCAAGCTGGTCTAGTGGAACATGTCTCTGCCCATGGCAGGGGATTGGAATGAGATGAGCTTTAAGTTCCCTTCCCACCCAAACCATTCTGTGATTCTCTGATGATCCTATGACTTGGCCAGTGAAGTTGTTTTGTTTTGGACAGAGCCGCAGGAGAGTCTGGAGTTCCCCTCAGCCCCGAGGGAATGTGAGGAGCAGGGGGAGCAGTGGATGTGGGGGACCAGCAAACACCATGTGCCCACTGCTCCTGGGGCTGTATCCAGCACTGGCTTTGCTCCTTTATACTGCAGGAACAATAGACTCCTCCGGAGTGTTCCCAGCTGGGACGGTTTGCAAACACAATTCCCTTGCCAGGGAGCGCCTCGGGAGCTGGACAGGCTCCCACATGGCTTCCTGCTGTGGGGAGGGCAGCTTCTAAAATTAATTTCCTCTTGCCTTGGAGCATCTTCATTAGAGCTCCACATTAATATATCCCAGCCCTGTAATCGTCAGTGGCTGCACAGTGTTTCATCTGGGCTCTTCCCATTCCAGGGCTCCCCTTGCACTTGGGGCACAGGCACTGCCCATCTCACACCTTGCAGGAGCCCCACTCCAGTGCTGTGCCAGCCATGCCACTGTGGCTGCTCACCCAGAGACTTGTGACTTGTACCACCCTGGCATGAAACACTGCCTGTGCCAGGGCAGCTCTGGCTGGGCCCCAAGGTCTGTTGGTGATGAGTGGCATGAGCATCCAAGCGTGGAGCAGCCCAGGGACTTGGGGGCTGTGCTGCAGGGAATTTCATGGTCTGGCTGGAGCAGGTGCCAAGGTGCTGCAGGAGGAGACTCATGGCTCGTGGGTCACAGAGGACACTGCTCATGGTATCAGCCCCTCGTGACTGTGCGTTGAGCTGTGGCTGGAGCTGGGTATTAGTGGGATAGAAATGGGGGCATTCCCTGAATACTGGACAGGGAGCTGGGCAACATGGGAGCAGCCTGGTGCTGGCAGCAGGCCAGGCTGGGAAGGACCAGGGGCAGGTGGCCTCTGCTGAACCCTAGGGAGATGCCCTGCAGGAAGCTCTCAGGTCTGTCTTCCTGAGTCTGCTCTGGGTCCCTTGTCTAGGACACGAGGGTTATTCATGTGTTAGAAGCCACAGAAGCACATGAGAATGGTCACATAGGAGTTAGGGCTTCTTCCCCGAAAGGTGGCATGTCCTGCAACATGGGCAAGGAACGGGAGGTGCTGGAAGCCAGCAGGAAAACTATGGCATAGTTGCCATCCCGGAGACATGGTAGGAAGACTGGTGCAACTGGATGGTTGCAAACTCTTTAGAAAGGATCAGCAAGGGAGAGGGGATGGTGAGGCAGGACTGTGTGTTGGAGAGTGTTTCGGTTGTCTGATGGTGGGGTGGGATGTTTCTGTGTGAGAATCCAGGGGAGTCACCGTTCCTAGTGGGATTCAACAGATGTGTAGTTGTCTCATGTGTGGACATGGGTTAGTGGAGGGCTTGGCTGTTCTGGAGGAACAGTTGGACTCAATGATCACAGTGGTCTTTTCCAACCTAAACGATTCCGTGATTATAAATATGTTTCCTAGAAAAATGGGGATGTCAGGGAACAGGGTGGTCAGCCAAGGTGTCATCAGGAACAGCACAGAGAGCACAGAAAAGTGTCTGTCTCCAGGAACTCCTTCAGAATTCATTTTCTCTTGAGTCATCAGTGGAATTTAACAATTGCAGGAGAAATGTCTGTGCTGGCAGGGGCTGAGCCAGGATTTCCTCCAGCAGAGGACAGCAGTGCACACGGATCCTGCTGGATTGCTGCTCAGCCTGTGGAAAGCCAGTACAACTTGGATGCAGAGAGGCATTTTCTGCATGAGAGAATGGTTTTGTCATTGCTTTGTTATATAATAAACATTTAAAGGCATGTTTGGTCCTGTTAAGAGTCCTTGTGTGCAGAATGCTGCCAAAAATGCAGCCTGGAGTGAAAACTGACAGCCAGGTCTATGGTGTATCATTCAGTAATGGAAAATAAAGCTGACTTTGCCTAGAAGTTGTGTTTCAGCGCTCCCTGCCTGCCTGAAACATGGGCTATGTGATGCTTAATGCACAGATTTGATCATGGGCATCCTGAAGGGAAGGCTCCTCCTGAAACTTTTAGTCCAAACAAGAGTGAAAAGGCTACTTCTTATGTCAGAGGTATAAACAGGTATTTCTAACAGGGTGATGTTCCTAAATCTCCCCTGGTCTGAACCTGTTCATTGACAGCGGTGGGTGCTGGGGACAGGCAGGTGTTCTTGGCCTCAGTTGCAGTTTTGTCTCTTCTCAGGGAGAAGACGAAGCCGTTACCCTGAAATCCTGCACACGGCGGAAAACAGACTCGATCGAGAAGAGGTTTTGCTTCGATGTGGAAGCTGTGGATCGGTGAGTGCCCAGAGGACAAACCCGGGGTTACGGTGACCGTGTGCAGGGAAGGGCTGTGCTCATGTGCACTTGGCTTTCCTGTGCAGTTTCCATGTTTCTCTTCTCCTTTAGTCATATCCTCTGTGAATGGAAAGCATTAATCCATGGAATCACACCTCTCTCAGCCAGATGCTCTCTGTGTATTGATTTGGTGCTTCAGTTTACAAGGTGCCGAGTTTACTCAAGTCTCTCTGATTTTAATGGTGCTTTAGCACTTTTGCAGGCTCTGGCCATGCAAGGGAAATGGTTTTCAGTCTGGAAAAGATGATCTGTGGGTGTTTTGGCAGGGATGTGATGCCTCTTTCCAGCTCTGGGTATGCGTTGGTCAGCTTTTGTGCTGGAGCGTGGCTGTTGCTGGTCCACCAGATAATGGATGTCTGGCTCGTGCCTCTGGGCACTTTGGATTCACTTCTTTTTCCTGAAGGAGTAAAATGCTTCTGCTGTGACTTCTCACTTAGCAGCTGAACCAGAGATATGTGTGGATTCATTCTACAGCAGCCTGTTACCATATCAATTAGCATCGTGCATGGGTTATGTATATAAACAGGAAAGCCAGGCTGGAGTTGCTCTTCCAAGCGGAATTAGTCACTGCCTTGGATCTCTCTCGCTGCAGGAAGTTCACATGGTTCACAAAAGCCCACTCCAAAGCCACTCAGTGTCTGTGTCCTCCCAGTTTTGTGCCTGTCAGTGGTCCAGCTGTCCTCCCCTCTGCAGGAATGCCCAGGAGATCTTGGAAAAACCCCAGCTCATGGAAATCCGAGGTGTTGAATAATGCTGGAATAACCCATGGTGTCTTTCCAGCTTGTGCTTCGGCAGCATTTTGGTGCCAGCCCGTGGCAGGGAGGGGTTGGGGTGATGGAGCTGTGCCTGTGTTGGCTGAGGGATAAGATAACCCGGGGCTGCCTCCCACTCTCTGGAGCTGTGCTTTCCTCCAAAAAGCTGCAGTATTTCAGCTGACGCAGGGATTTTTTTTTTCCTCTGCCCTGAGGATATTTTTTTATAATGTGAAAATCAAACTAAAAGTGGGAGGAGGAGAATAGAACCACCACAATAGTTTTCTTCTGCAGCTTTTTCAGAGGCAAATGAACCTTCCCTTGATGTGTGGAGCCTGCCAGGCATGGGATCGAGAGCTGCTCCAAAAATCTGCCTGCTCCATGTAATCATGGCAGGGGAGCGGCACCTGAGGAATTACTCGTTTCATGTACTTGTTCCTGCTGCAGGAATTTGCTCCTGTCCAAGAGGGCAGGGGAACAGGATGCCTGAAAGAAAAGGCTGCTTCTCCCCAGTATACAGGGAGCTCTGCATACTTTGGTTATCAGAATTTTTCATTAGATATCTAAAATATAGATTATTCCCAAGATAAACTAAAAAGAAGAGGAAACAACAGGTTTTGTCATGTGTAAAAGGGAGTGTGATGTGTTCAGCCTGTCTCCCTCTTCCTGGGATAGATCTGGGCACCATCAGGGCATTGGGTGATGCTGTCAGTGTCAGAGTTTGCTGGAGATCACCTTCACCTTGCCTGGCAGTCAGGGTTTGGCCTGTTTTACAGAATCCTGTGTATTGAGGAATGGTTTCCTTGTTAGTCTGGGATTACTGGGGCTTGGCAGTGTGCAAGGCTCTGGGGACATGGAGGACCTGGAGCTTGTGGTGCAGAGGGGCCTGTTTGCAGCCAGAGGTGCTGGGGCTCACCTGGGAGAACCATCCTGCTGCTCTCGAGGGCAGCCAGGCTCAGGCAGCAGGGAGTTATCCTCCCTGGAAGCATCACTTTCCATTTCATGCTGGAAGAGATCATCTCCAGCATAAGGACCCAAGCAGAGGCAATAACTTCAGCTCACAATCTCCACCCAAGTGTGGGACCATAAATGATGGGGTATCTCTGCCCAAGGACTGGCTGGAGCTGTGCCTGTGTTCACAGAATGCCAATCTGTGGGCTTTTTTGCCACAAGCTGGGTTTTTTTGGGATAGTTTTCTTCTTTTTTTTGGTGGTTTATTATTGTCTCTACTATTGGAGAGGTTAGAAACTTGATGTCTTGTTCTTGGGGCCCATGCAGGAAGTCTGGATACAATGAAGGCAAACATGCCCAAGGTGCTTCTCTGTCTCCCATACACTCTGGGTTTGACTTACAGCACTTCTCCCCTTTCACAGGTGTGACTCGGTGGCTTTCAGTGAGTTCCTCATGTCACTTGGTGCTGTGTGGACAATGTGAAGTCCATTTCACTCCCAGACTCTCTTAAAGCCTATTCAGTTGTGTTTTAAGCTCTCTGTGCACACACTGGCTTAGTTCAGTTTGTTTAATTATGGCCCGACAGGTTGTGTCAGAGGCTGTGTTGGTCTCACTGACTGTCCATGCCGACTTGAGGGTGTTGTAGGGTGTCCTACAGTGTGATCCTGGTGCTGTGCTGATGCAGGCACAGGGACCGGGAGCTGGAGCTCCTGGATCTCGGTACAGCCTGGAGGTGGCAGCCTTGGCTGGTCCTTCTCGAAAAAGGCATCACACAGAAACGGGCTTGTTGTCAGTGTTGCGTTTTGGGAAACTGGTACTCAGGCATGGGGTGCAGGGCTGGAGGTTATAAATAACACCCTAAATAGCAACAGCTAAGAGCTGTTCCTTGTTAGGGGGGAAAAAAAAAAATGTGTTTTTTTCTCCTATAAAGATGATTCAGCACTGCTGAGATGAAAGTCTGGAACCTAATCTGTTATTACAGCATTGCTTCCTTGCCATGGAATTAGAGAATCCCAGAATGGTTTGGGTTGGAAAGGACCTTAAAGGCCATCTTGTTCCATCCCCTGCCAGGGGCAGGGACACCTTCCACTAGACCAGGTTGCTCCAAGCCCCATCCAGCCTGGCCTTGGCATTTGCAAATAGTTCTGTTGTTCACTGTAGCAAGTTTTTTATTGCTTTGTTACAGCAAAATTAGCCCCAGAATGGTGTTCTAGTGTCTGGCTGAAATGGATACTGTGATGGATACTGGCTGTGATGGATACTGTGTTTTACTGTTAATGCTCTTTTTTCATTAACTAAACTTATTTACAGTCTCTGCACGTTAAATCAGGTTTGTAAACAAAGTAAACAGGGATGACAGCCGGTGTCTTACAATATGAGCCTGGGGAGGAGGAGTATCCCATTTGACTGATGACAAAGGCTTTGTCATTTAGGATAATGTAGGTCATTGCTCTGGGACAGAAGCAAAGTGCTTCTACGTGCCAGTTGGCTTTTCTGGGAGCAGGCGGTTTTCAAAATGGGGGTTTGGTCGTTCACAAAGGCAGTGAGCTCTGCAGGTACCACCATTCCCCTGGGCTGCTCCTGAGGGGGCTTGTCACTGTGCTCTGTGGGCAGTGTGATTGTAGAATAGAATCCCAGAATCACTGAGGTTGGAAAAGACCTCCAAAATCATCAAGTCCAGTCTGTGACCCATCCCCACCTTGTCAACCAGCCCAGAGCACTGAGTGCCATGCCCAGTTGTTCCTTGAACACCTCCAGTGTTGGTGACTCCACCACCTCCCTGGGCAGCCCATTCCAATGTTTGACAACCCTTTCCACAAAGAAATTCTTCCTGAGAGAAGGATTGGCATGGCAGTGGCTAGGTGGTTGAATTGGGATGAGTGAGCTGCCAGGCACCCTGCCAAGCGTTCCCGTGACCAGATGGTTTTCCCTAGGAAGGCTGTTGCTCTGGTTAAGCACCTGACAGACCTGCGTGTCTCTGAGTGCCACCCTGATCATGGCAGGACCTGCTCCCCACTTCCCTGTACTGAGGCTGGGTGGCTGGCAGGGACCCCACCTCTGCTGGTGTCCGTGGCTCCGACGGTGGCTCTCACCGGTGCTCTGGACAGCACGTGCAGTTCAACTTGTGCTTGTTCCTCTGCCGGTGTCGCCTTTCCAGTGACCTTTAAAACAAAGCATTGGGGGGTTGTCACAGGCGGGCTGGTGATGAGGGATGAGGATCCTTTCCTGTCGGCAGCCACAGGGACCCACAGAACGTGCTGGTGGTTGTTGTACTTCTGATGGTGCTTTAAGCTCTACACGGACACTGAGACTTTCTGAGCTCAGGAGCGCAGTCTGCCCCTTATTTCCATCTTTCCTCTTCTGTGTTTTGGGTCCACATCTGGCTGCTGGTGCCCTGGCCTGTGGCCGTGGGGTCTTGTCTGGGGTCCTTGCTCTTCTCAGATTGGGACTGTGAATATCTCTGCATGTTCGGCTCCGCTCAGCCCTCAACCCCTCTTATTAATCCACTCTTATGTGTTTTCATCCAGCAGTTTAGATTGTCTCACTGTGATAAGCTGCTGTAAGAGTTGGAAGTTCTTATCTGTTTCTATTACTTTCCTTATTTATTTGTTTTTCTGGAAGAAGGAAAAGCTATTGGACTTTCTCATTTTCTCGGCGTGCTTAGTCACAGCTCCTTAAGGCCAGGCTGTTTGTCACAAAAGCTGAGATATTGAGAAAATTCAAATTTCCTGTGTGGTCTCATATGGAAAAGTCTTCCGTTTTTAGATTGTAGCATATTGAAAATATACTTTCTTGTGAAGTGTTTGCCATATTCTGCTCTGGTCTCACCCTCCTGCAGCCACTCCATTTAGAAATGGGTTCCTTCTGATCCCAAATCTCCACTTTGCATCTCAGAAGAAGGCAAAGGTGTTTGGTGCCTGGAGGTGGAAATGCAGGATGCAGGTCAGGAATGAATCAGCAGCTCCTTGATGTTGTTTGACACAAGAGCTCCCGTTTGTGCATCTTGGATGACAGATCCAAGAGGGCATTGTGCTGTCCCAATTTGCTGTCCCACAGTTGTGGGCTGGCTGGGATGGGCAGGCTCCTCCGTGTGGATCCGGTGCATCCCATGTCAGGCTTTGGATCCCACGTCAGGCTTTGGGGGAGGATGGGAGCTGCCCCATAGCAGGATCTGTATTTGCTGTATATTACCTGTATAAATAATTATCTGCATAAATGACCCCCAGTATTCAGGGTGATTTGTTGGGGGAGGGGACAAGGACAGATCCGTTTTGTTTATCTTTTGGGGAGATAAGTCACAGCAGGATATATTCCCCATGGCTGGATAGCTGAGATATATCCCTAATCTAACAAGCACACTTTGGAAAGTAGTTGATCTTCCAGGAGACTCCAGGTGAGGACTCCATGAGGATGAGGCTGGCTGCAGGCAGTATTCAAGCCAGGCTGATGCTGACAGTGTTGGCAGGAGGCTGATCCAGCGCCAGCCATCAGACCTGGCTGTAAGCACAGGGTGCTCTGTGGGCATGGGCCACATCAATTATGAATGAGGCGTAATGTGTGGGTGCATTTTAAATTTATCACAACCAGGAAGATGGTTCTGCTCAGGAAAGTGATGCAATGGGTGCCCTGGCAAATAAACACTGGGGGAGGAAATGCAGAGCTATTTGCAATGGAAATTTGGTTTAATTCAGTTTTGCAGCCCCTCCTCTTATGCTGGTAAAGAAGTCTGACTTTGAAGTGAAGCCAGAGGAATTGTTTGTTATCTGTTTAGAGTCAGAAAAAAACATTTTTGTGTTATCACCTCTTTGCCCTGTTCTGAGGGAACCTGGCACGTCAGATACCAGGACTGCCACACCAGAACCAAACTCTGCTGGTACTCCGCTCCAGTGTACCCTAAATAAAGGGTTTAAAATTCTTTGTTTTAATGTCTTGGCTAAAGAGACAGAAATCCCAGTATTTCATTTGCCTGTGTCTCCCTAGCTCAGCAAGAGCCCTTCCAGGGCTTTCTGCCTGGGATATCTGTGTCTTCAGCAGCAGCTTGGCTTAGACTTAAGCCCTGTCTTAAGCGACCATTCAGCTCCCCAGGTACCAGGGACTGCTCTTCAGTTGCTTTGTACCTGCACAACAAGGAGCTTTGTGCCATGTTTTGGACATATTTGCTGTTAGATGTGGAGTATTTTCCCTCTCAGATGGGGCAATGGTTAAGTGGTTTCCTCTTCCCTTCAAAGTGAGTAAACTTCCAAACCACTAAGCTGGTGAATATTGACTGACTCACCAATGGGATTAACAGAGATCAAGCACATTATGTCTGGTTTTCTTGGACCTGGGCTTGGTGCAAGGCTAAGCACACAGCATCCACTGGTGGGACAATGCTGGGCTGCTGCACGTGCTGAAAGCCAGTGGCTGGGTGGGTTGGATAGGGAGCAGAGTCAGGGAGAGGGGTTAATTCTCTGTTCCTTGCCTGTACGTGCCACAAAGCAACAGAAGACGGGCCAAACCCACCACTTGAAAGCCCCCGTTGATGTTTACTCTTCTAACAGAGGACCGGCTCTTATCAAGGACCAAAGGGCTTCTGCAGACTGTTGGTGCAGCTCACGTTCTCCTGCTGAATCACCCTTGGGAAGTGCAAGTTGCAAATCACCTCTCTTCCCAGGCTTTATCACTTTTTGAGGATTTAGTTCTGAACAGAGCCTACGTGCTCTGCGGAACACTCCTGCTCTCCGCAGGCGGTTGGCAGCTCCCAAGGTTTAATCGCTCTTCCCACCTTGTGCCGCGGCATCCTGGGACCCCAGAGCAGTGATCCTGACTCCTCTGCCATTCTGGAGCCTTGTGTTTTGCCATGAGTGGGAAGAGCAGTGTCAGAGGTTCTCCACTGTCATAGTTCCCATGGAGCAGAGAAGCACCAGCAGCCCCCCCGAGCCTGCTGAGCCACGCAGCGCACGGGCCGTGCCTCTGTCTCCCCGTTGCCAGGGATTCTGCCTGCTCTCCAGCAGGAATAGCTTCTGTGCTCTGCTAATGCGTCTGAAAATAGCCCAGGAGGAAGCAGCAGGACTAGAGCAGACACACAGAACATATCTCACTGTCTGACTGAGCCTGGGGGCTCTGCCCAGCCCCGCTGTGGGGAGCAGTGGTGGGATGGGATGCGGCCACCCCTTAGGAGCTGGAGACCTGGTTCAAAGGCACGATGCTGAGGAGGTACAGCAGTAGCCAGGCTGTGTGTGTTGGGATCAGCTGGCTGTGGGATGAGCTGGGAAGTGGAGATGGAAATCCTGGCAGCTTGCAGCCGAGCGAGGTGCAGTGAGTCGCCAGCCTACGGTGTGGGAGCACAGCACTGGCTTCGGTGCAAACACACACCATAACTGGGGTTGTGCAAACACTCTCCTGTGTGTTAAATCCATCCTGACCTTGCTGATTGTGCTTATCAGGGCAGGTAATTGAGGTTTAACTCCTTGCATGGAGAGGATGTAGCATTCACTCAGGAGCGTGGTGGTGGCGTTGGCCCTTGGGTGAGGGCGGGACGGACCAGTGCTGTCCTCTGGCTCCTCTGCTGTGTGTGCAGCACTCAGGCCTTTCCCCTTCTCATTACAATAAATGAGCCATCATTTTCTGGAGACTGGATTTACAGGGCAGCTCAGGGCTGTTGTGTGTGTGATGGCAGGGGCAGGACCAGCACCCTGGGGCAGACAGGATTCCTGCAGTACTTCCCTACTGCTGAAGGGGTGCACAGTCCAGGATAGCCTCACTGCCACTGCTGCCTGTGACAGCAGGGTATGGACAGGGTCAGGGCACTTGCACAGCAATGCTGGCATAAACATTCCAGGGATGTAATGCTTCTCACAGCAGAAGGTCCCCTCCATGAGCTGGTGCATGAGGTGGTGGTGGGACATGGAGGGCTGGGGTGTGGGGCTCCTGCTTGCTTGGTTACCTTCCTTGGTTACCTTCCTTGCCTTCTGCTGCTGCTGGATGGACCTGCTTAGCCCAGGGCAGGTGAACTGTCTGGCTGAGGGCCAGAGGAGGAATTTGGCATCCAGCTCTTACACTAAACCCACTGGAAAGGTGTGTTGATCATTGGAGATGTCCTCTGCTTGCTTGCTGATCCTGGTCAGAACCTGCAGGCATGTCCAGGGAGAGGTCAGGCTGGGCTCAGCCCCATTTGCTGGGACTTGGCTAGAAAGAAGCTTGTCCTCTTTCTGTCTTCTTCTCATGGGAAATTTATCTCTGCTTATTTAATTTTATTTTGATTTCCATCCGGCAGTTTATTTACGGCATCCCCCTTCTCTCTGCAGGCCGGGCGTCATCACCATGCAGGCACTTTCGGAAGAAGACCGGAGGCTGTGGATGGAGGCAATGGATGGCCGGGAACCGGTGAGCAGAGATAGTACCCAAAAAGCAGAGAAAATTGTGGAGAGCTTCTGGTAGCCCGGGGCAGATTGTTTGCTGCAGAGCCCGCTGTCACGCAGTGCCGTGCCTGCCAGCCAGCGTGAGAGCTGTATCCGTGGGGCAGCTCCTGCCTCCTGCCAAGAGAATAGTTTAATCCCTTAGTTAAATATTTGAGGTAATACTGTATCTCCTGTGCTTGGATTGCTTGAAGGTGCGGTGGAGAGGAGGAGGGTAGGCTTGGCCAGCACAAACACGCTGCTCTGCTGTGCTGAAAGGAAAACATGGCAAAAAGAGCAGTGGAAGAAAATATGCTGTAGATTTCGAGGGCTTTTTGAGTCCTGCGACTCCTTGGCAGCCGTTTCTCAGTCTGGTAGAGAATTGCACATTTCGTGTGAGCGGAGGAGCGTGGCCCCTGTTCCCCGTGCTTGCTCCTGCCCTGCCAAAGTCTTCCTCACCTCTGGAAGGGATTCTGGAGGTTTGCAGGTTGTCAGTTTTTATTTTTGAATGCGTTTTCAAACCTTCCTGCCAGCTCAAAATTTGACTGGTTCCAAGTGGGTCCCTCGGAGGGTGCAGGTGCTGGTGTGGCCCATCCTGGCTCGGCGTGGGGCTCTCCCGTGGCACACACGGCACCACCGAGCAGCCAAGACCAGCCTGTGACCTCCATTCCTTGGCGTGGCCAAAAGCATATCAGGACACGAAAAGAAGCCGTGCACAGAGCCAGAGCAGCCCAGGCTGTTCTGTGACAGCTCATGTGGTTTGGAGTTGGGTGTCTGTGCTCTGGGCTCGAGTCAGGCTCTGGCAGTTGGAGTGGAGTCCATGTGGCAAGCATGGTGTCACATCCCAGCACAGCCCACTGCCACAGACTGGTACTGGTTTGAGCAAATCCCCCCCCCAAATCCATGGAAAGGTTCTTATTTACCACAGAAAATGTTCATTGAAGCCAGGTGAGGTGTGGAAATGTGGGGTTGTTCTGAGAGTGCTGGAAAGCACATGCTGGGCTTAGTCAAGCACTCGCTTTTAGAACACACAGCGGTTCAGAGATCGGGAGGCTGGGTGTGGAAGGCTGCTGCCCTGCATTTCAGGGAAAGGATTGCGTTGTGGATTACAGCCAGGTCCCAGCCTGGAATCGTAGATCCATCAGGTAATTCAGGTAGGACGGGAGCTCGGGAAATTTCTAGTCCAACCTCCTGCTCAGAGCAGGTTGCTCGGGGTGTTACCTGGTTGGGAGCTGAGAGCATTCAAGGGAGGAGAGGGCGCAACCTGCCTGGGCTCGAGCTTGGCTGCTATCATGGCCTCCTGATCTCTGGGCTGAACCTCTTCTGTTTCAATTTACCCCTGCCCAGAGAAGCTGTGGCTGCCCCATCTTCAAGTGTTCAAGGCCAGGTTGGACGGGGCTCAGAGCAGCCTTGTCCAGTATAAGGTGTCTCTGCCAATGGCAGGGGTTTGGGACTGGATGATCTTTAAGGTCTCTTCCAATACAAACCATTCCATGATTTGATGACTCTGTGACAGCCTCTGCTCCCTTTTTCTATCACCTGTTGAAACCCTTGCTTGGGACAACCAGCCAGCTCCTCCACCTTGGCTCTTGAGCCCTGGGGAAGCTGTACTGAGACAACCCCCTCCAGCTCCAGGTGCCAGCTGTCTTGATCCCTCTTAAATGAATCCCTGCCTTGATTCTGGTTGTACCTGGAGACCGAATAGATAATATTTTCCGTTTCTTCAGGAGCAAAATGTGCATTGTTGCTCCCAGTCTGCTCCCTTGTCCTGCTCCGGCCTGCTCACCTGCTTCCCACTGCCCACCTCTGCTGGGAGCTGCTGTTGCAGGGATGGGAAACCCAGTCACCTGCAACAGGAACTGCTGGAATATTGTCACCCAGTTGTGTGCTGACCTGCTGATGTTACCAGGATGTGGCACACGAGCAGAGCCACTCTGTAGAGGTGCAGACAGAGACTTTTGGGTGCTTGCAAAGCGCTGTGCGTGCGAAAGGAGCTGTGGGGCAACCAGCACAGGACTGCCTGGATTATCCTGTTCCAGAATGTGGTTATGAGAGCTCCTTCAAAAACACGCAGGTCTTCGTGCCGCCTGTGTGTTGCTGTTCCTCCCTATCATGCCCATCAGCTGAGGGCAGCCTGCTCATCCAGCGTGTCAGGGGTTGTGGCTGCGCGTTAATGCAACACCTCATGGCTCTTAAATGCTAATGGCTTAAACTGGCCTTCCAGGTGTGGAGTGGGAGCCATGGGAATGCAGCCCATATGGAAACAGATCCAAGAGGCACTTAACTGACGAAGGTGGTGCGTGCTGACAAATGAGGCACCTCCTTGTCCTCAGTTATCCTCCTGCATCCATCAGGAATGGAGTTGTGGGCTGTTCTGTTTGGGTTCTTATCTTGCAACACCAGGGTGGGGTGTGTTACCTTCTCCACAGAGATTTCCTTGAACAAGAGACAAGGATTTAACCTTTAGACTCCTAGAAATATCCATCCTATGCTTTGACTTTGTTTCTGTAACTGAAGAACTCTACTGGAAAGAATGTCTGGTTTTCCTTTGATTTGACTGTTGAGTGTGGGGAAGGTTTGGCATGGCGGGGGCAGTAATTCCATGTGCAAATTCAGGCTGTGAAGAGATTAACGTGGACTGGAGTTTATTTCTTAATTATAATGAAGAAAGTAAACCCAAATGTCAAATTACATCTTAGTGAGATCTAAACATAGAATGTGGCTGCATTAGCCAAGACATTTGTCACAACTTGAGAAGATTTATGCTGTATCTCACAGCCGGAGCAGCCTCCAGACAACTCTCATCGCACGGTTAACTCTTACCACTTGTTATTAATTTGGATAAACCCCCTGTGTTGACTTTGGGTTTTCTTTGGTATTACAGAGGCTGGAAATAGGAGAAATTGCTAACTCCACGGTGGGTCAGTGGTGTTTGGTTTTATTAAGATACTGAGGTCAGTTTCCTGTAGATTTACTGCTCTGGTGATGAAGTTTGTAAATGTATATGGTGGAGGCCAGAGTAATTCTGAAACTTCCTTGGAACCTGAGTCAGGAATAAAAGCTATGTTAGCTGATGGTGGGCTGCAAGATTAGGAGAGGCACAAATTAGACAGTGTATTTTGTGACAAAGAACAAGGTAAGCATTTTGGTAAGGTTGTGGTTTTCTTGCCAAGCCTGTAGCTAGAGTGGAGGAGAGACTTTATCCCTCTCTGTAACTCCCTGACAGGAGTGGGGAGCCAGGTGAGGATCGGGCTCTGCTCCCAAGGAACGAGGGACAGGACAAGAGGAAATGGCCTTAAGCTGTGTCAGGGGAGGTCCAGGTTGGACATCAGGAAGAATTTCTTCCTGGAAAGGGCTGTTGGGCATTGGAAGGGACTGCCCAGGGACGTGGTGGAGTCCCCATCTCTGAAGGTGTCCAAGGAATGATTGGACGTGGCACTCAGTGCTCTGGTCTTGTTGATTAGGTGGGGATGGGTCACAGGTTGGACTCCGTGATCTTGGAGGTCTTTTCCACCCTAAATGATTCTGAGACTCTGTGCCATCCTGGAGAGATGTCGGTGCCCTGCAGCTGCTCCCCACTAGAGGGCAGCTGAGACCGGCCACTCATGGCACTTGTGACGTGTGGGCTTGGCCACGACCCCCCACACCCCAGGGCTCTGCGGGGTCGCTGGGGCTGCCCTCCCCCCTGTCCCACAAACTGGAGGTCTGGAGGAGGGACGTGCCCCCCGAGCCTGCCCCCAGTTCCTGCATTTGGGCTGCTCAGGATGGGGACAGTGCTCACTTCCCGGCTTTTCCCCCGAAACCTGGCACAGCCCCAAATCAGAACCACCTCTCCCTCCTGCCCCTACACAAGAAGCTGATAGTTTTGGGATGGCAGCGTTTAATCTGGGTGCACTGAGAGAAGGAGAGTACAGACCTTCAGAACCTGTCAGGTCTCTGGGTTCCTCCCTCCACAGCCATGGGCATCTTTCCCCTCTCCCTGCCCCTCCACGTCCCCCCAGTCTGAGGCTGGGTGCTTCCACAGTGACCTCTGCCACCGTTCTGGGAGCTGTGCTGTGGTGCTGGTGGTGGGTTTGGGTTGGTGAGAGGAGCAGAGGTGAAGCAGCAGCAGTGTGGTCACATCTCTCCACCCACTGCCAGTCTGGCACCGTGGGGCAGGACTCCCTTCCCTGCGGGTGTCCCACTCAGGGTCTCTGTTGGCTCCTCCACGTGGGCTGGGTGCAGTGGCCCTCCAGGAGCTCTGGCCGTGCACTGAGGCTGGTGGTGATTCCTCTGGAGCTCTCCATGCTGTGGTCCTGTTCCCAGCCCCGCAGCCACGCTCCAGGTGGGACAACAGGTCAGTGATCGAGGAGCTCCTTCACCCCTGCTGCTCTGGAGATGCTGTGTGGTGTTTGTGTGCCAAACAGTGACAGCAGAGCCCAGCCCCGCATTCCTGCCCAATGCACGTCCCACCTCCTCCTTGGATATTGCTGCTGGGAATTCTTTCTGAAATTGTTTTTCATTTTCCTTGTCTAATTATACAAAATGGTGAGGGATTTATTTCCCAGTGGAAATGATGTCTTTTGAACTCACTCCAGTGCTTTCAACCTCGGCATTCCTGTCATTTTGGCTCATTCAAAAAGTAAATTAACTTGAAGGACTTCAGTCCCAGCGCCCGTGTGGCTGCTGGGGAGCAACCTTGCACCTACCACCACACCCCTGCCCAACCCCCTCACTGGGCTGGGACTCACTGGAGCTGCAGATCTGCTTTGCCCTTTTAATTCACTCCATCTCAGTTGTCAGAGAAAAATCCTCACGCAGGGAGAAAAATCCTCACCCAGAGCATCTTTGCGTACAGACGGTGTCTTTGGCCGAGTTCTCTTTGCACGGGGAGCCTGGGACAAGTGTTGGAGTGATCACCTTGTTCTTCCCCCTGCTCGCCTCAGGGCTGGGTCCATGTCTGTCTCTCCAGCTTGTTTCCTCACAGCCTTTTCCATGCTGATCTTTGTACACTCCCGATCCCACAGACGTGTGTTTTTGTCAGCTTTCTGGAGAAGATGTTTTTTCTGTGTACTCTTTATCTTGCAGGTTTTCAAGGCCTTCATCTTGCCTGGGTTTGTTTTCTTATAGCAATTTTTTTTTTTGTTTTTCTCCATGACCTGAGTCATTCCCACTGCTGCTTTTCCATCTCCCTGTCTCTCTCTCTTTGCTCAACAGAACGTTTTTTCCCCACTCTGCCTGCTCTTAATCTCTTAAGTTCACCCAGTGAACTTTCCCTGAACTGGTGCCCAGTCTCTCCTTGCCCTGGGAGCATCCGTGCTGCCTCCCGGAGCGGCAGCACTGCCTCGGTGGAGCCGCACTGGTGGTGAGTCCCACTGGGCCCCAACCTGGCCCGGGGGAACTCCTGCTTGGCTTATTTTTGCATCCCACAGTTCAAGATTATCGCTCCAGAAAATTCATAGTCTTTTTTGGAGACAAGGTGGTAGCAGAGGATCTTCAGAGAATCAGCCGGAGCTTTCAGACGGAATGATGCATCACTTCCCATGTTAGTTCTTGTATCACGTGCTCTTCCCACTGTTCCCTCCCTCTCCCTCCCCTGTTTGGTAACTCATTTAAGCCTGTAATAGCAGTAACTTTACGTGGAGTTCATAAGCTTTTATTTTGCTTCTAAAGCACTTAAGCCAGTGAGGTCTTAAGCCTTGACTTCAGGCTTTTATTCCTGGTTCCAATGACTGCTGCTTCACTGGCTGTTGTCTCACCCAGCTGCAGTCACTGCTGGCTTCAGGCTGGCAGGTTTTGTCCTTTGCTTAAGCTGCTTGGGTGATAGAGAGAGCAATACTGAGAGAAGCATTCTAGATGATTTTTAAAAGAGAAAAGAGCCCTCTGGATTGCTTTTACACACCTAAAAGTGCCTTGCCACACAGTTTTGACCTCTTCTTCCCCCTATGTTGTTGGGGACGTGCAGGAGCAGAGCAGTAGCTCTCCTGTGAATACCTCATCAGTTCTTTAATGCGTTCCTTGCTCCTCCTTGGGGGTCTGTGCTGCAGAAATTGGCTACGAACATTTGGCTTTGCCTGGAAATGGGTTCAATTGGTCCCAGGAGACCAGCTGGATTTTGCTCTCCTGGATTTTGGCAGATGGTGTTGGCTCTGCTGCACATCTCCCATGTTGTGTTACTGCTGATACCCCCCCAAGGGAAACTTGCAGAGGAGTGAGGAATGGGGATGCGAGTGCAGGTCCCATCACTGATCCACTGGACATCATACAACACTCATCTCCTGTGTGGGACACCCACCAGCTCCACTGCACCATGGGGTTTGGGGTTTTTGGGGGTTCAGGCCAGAGGTGAGCGTGGTGGTGAGAGGTGGGTTGAGTCTGCAGAGTACCTGGGTAATGTTGGTTAATTGAACCTGGATTGCAGCACAGTGTGTGGAACAGGACGGATCAGCTACATGTGGCAACTTGTTTGTGAGTCTGGGCCTGGAGAGGTGAACCAGCCTAAGGGAAGGGTGCAGAGGGGTTGCATCCCGAGATTTCATTGCATAGTTTGGTAGGAACTTGCTGTCCACCCTTTGGCTGTGCTGGCACCTCTGCAGGGAGGCACAGAGCCTTGGCTGGAGTGACAGACCAAAGAATGTGTGCTTGCTTTGCCTTCCTCTCTGCTCTTCATCACGTCTGCTTAGAATGATTTGATCAGGCACTTCAAGAAACATGTAGAAATTTAGAGAATAGCTAGTTTTTAGGAGAGCAAACTCCCCTGACAGTTTGAATAGACTATTAAAAGTATTGTTTCCTATTTTAAATTAAAAATTAAAGTGAATGTTTCATCGTACAATGAGTTGCAAAACTGCCCTCTTCCTTTATTGGTTCTTACATTTGGATTTAAGCAGTGATTTCCTGTCCTGCTGCAGCCTCACCACTGTCCATGACCCAGGGGGTTTTCTTCTCCCAGCTGCAGCCCCAAGAGAAGGCCTGTCCTTTGAAACTGTTTTAATCATCTTATTTCTGTCCTTCTGGTCTCTCTTCTGTTCCACCCTTGATTTGCCATTCCTGGCAGATCCCTGTGCAGAGCTGGGATGCTGGACTCTGGCAGGAGCAGGATTGGGAGCAAGGACAGGAGCCAGCAGGCAACAGGCTCAGGCCGTGCCAGTGTGCAGGTGGACATGTCCCACTCTGTGCCTCAACCAGTGTTTGTTGGATACCACATGGTAGAAATGCTGCTCACGAGTGCTGTGCAGCTGTGGGTGCTGGGCATGTGCTGGGGTGAGTGATTTCCCAGGGAGGTTATTAGTTTTGTGGAATTTCAGGTTCTGTCTGGAAAGGGGCAGATGTCCTGCTGCAGTTTTGGAGAGGGACACCACCATTTAAGTCTCCATCGGGCTGGCTCCCAGCTCCAGGGAGGAACCACCCATGCTGCCTCCCAGGGCTGCTCCGAGAAACCTCTGCAGCCACCCTGGGCTCACAGGGGTCTCCATGGGAGCAGAAGGATGGAATTGTGTCCCCTTTCTACTGGCCTTTCCCAGAGCCTCAGCCCCATGGCTGACCCAGGAGTCCCCTCATCAACAGCTGTGCCAACAGGGGACTGAAAGTGGTCTCAGCTCAAGGATTGCACAGTGTTTAAACCAGCAGCCAGTGGTAGTTTAACCAGTGCTGGCACTAAGCCACCAGCGTTGTTCGGAACACCCGGGCAGTGTCAAACTTCTTTCACAGAGGAGGAGCGCCAGGCATGGCTGTGTTACAGTTATTTTAAAAATAAAGATGACACTGTCATTTAAAATTAGGCTGGTTTTGATGTGTTGAGAGCCCGTGTTCGTCAGCAGACGTTGGGAGGAGGAAGGGCGTGTGTGCTGGCTGGGGCTGGCTGGGCTCCAGGGCAGAGCTGCTGGAGGAGGATGTGCAAGTTGTTGCTCAAGCATCCTAGAAAACTTAGGGGAAGCTTAGACTGATAGAAGTTTTCACTTTTAATCAGTCATTTGAGTGATCCCAACGTATTTGCTCTCCTGGGCTTGCCTAAAAATGCTGCTCTGGGAAACTTCAGGCACTTTAGTTATTCCAAAAATGTATTTTACTGAAGCAGTTGACCTTTAGCTGCGTTATTCTGAGGCTGCCATAGATCTGACATGCTATCCTCTGTTACGTCCGTGTAACCCCCAGAGTAGCTGCTGCTGGATTCCCTTTCCGCAGTTACACGTGGGAAGTTGACAGTTTGACCCAGGTAATTTTTTCCTTTAGTTTGACCCAGGTAATTGTTTCCTTGGGTGACAAACATGGTGGGTTATATAACTGAGCTGAGCTAAGCAGCCCAGCTGGCTGGCAGGGAGCCCGGCCGGCCTCGGCTCCGGAGGCCCTTGGGAATGCCTGCACTTGTAATAAAACGTGGGCTTGTTTTTAATTAGAACCATCCTTTAGTTCAGCTCCAAGAGGCAGGAGAGCAGGACCCGTGTAGAGGATTCAAGCCCCCAGATGCTTCACTTCTGATAGACTTCTTTTCTTCGTCTTTTAATCAGGCCCTGGGTGGGAGTTGTGAGCTGAAATTCGTGTTGGAAGGAAGGAGGAGGAGAGAGAAAGGGGGACACAAGGTGGGAGATGACTCCGACAGTGATGAACAGTAGGCTGGGAGGAAAGGAAGGAAGGAAGGAAGAAGCTGCCAGGGTCCCTGGCCACCCTCTTCCAAATGAACAGCCTCGTCTGAATGACATAAACCAGCATTTCACAGTGGGTTTCTGCTGCCCTGCCAAGTTCTCCACTTGGGAAGCAAGGCATGTTTTTTCCTCCTCTGCCGCTGCAGGGAGGTTTGCAAGGATGTGGGCTGGGAGAGATCATACTCCTATCTGTATCCTTCTGGCTCGCAGAGCAAGGAAGGTTATTTCTAACCACAACACAGTGTAGTCTAGCTCTGAAAATCCTGCTTGTACTACAAAAACCTGGCTGTCAGACAAAAATAGAACAGGGTTGATAAGGCAGAGCCAGAAACAAGGGCTGATTTCATCAAGGTTGCCAGGTGTCCTGCTTTTAATAAGGAAATAGGCTTTTTGTACATGATCTGCCCTGCTCCGTGCTTTGCTGGGATCCTGCTTCTGGGCTGTGTCCCAACGCAGCATCTCTGCAGTGCTGTGCCAAGCTCGGGTGTCAGGTGCAGAGGATCCTGGCGTGGCACATACCTGTGCCATCTCACTCTTCTCTTCTTCTTTCTTCCTGTCCATCCTTCCTCTTTCCCCTTCCCTGTTGCTGCGGGGTGCCCTCCCCTCCCCAGGCTTGTTTATGCCATCTCTGAAGGGCTCCCTGGGTGGTCAGAGGCTCTGGCCCCACTCTGGGCATCCCTGTGTGCACCATGGGTGTGGCTGTCTATGGGATACGCTCTGGAGTGCAGGGACACAATCAGGTGCATCACTGGTGTCCAAGTGAGAAAGACATTAAGGGGAAAGACTTGTTCCAAGTGGATCTTCTGTTGTAGGGCAATTAACAGGTGGGAAAAGGGATGTGTGAGAGTTCCATCCTGTGTTTGCCACTGCTGGGCTGAGTGAGGCCTTGTGCAGGGGCTCTGCTGGAGCTCCAGGGTGCTCGGGGTGCTGCAGACACCCCCCAGCACCAGCTGAGTCAGTCAGAATGGCTGGACTCCAGCCTCCAGGCTGGTTTTAAGCCCATTTTCCCTTTTCCTTTATAAAAGGGTTGCAAAACACCCTCATGGAATGTCTGTGCTCCTCCTGCCCATATCTTCTCAGACCATCCTGGGTGGCTGGGAAGCCACTTGGGCTACCAAATCTGAGAGAGTATCTATTTATACCCTTTTGGCTCGTGCATCTTCTGAGCTGAAAGTTGAAAGACTTGTTCCTGGCTGTTTTGAGGATTTTTGAATATGAATCACAAGGAAATTGCATAATACTGCAGCATTTCCTCCCATTGCTCTGGGCCTTGCAAACACCATGCTTCTCCAGGGAGACCAGGGAATTCTGGCAGGACTGGCCCCTTCTGATAGTCCAGATGGAAAGTCTGGATTGAAGGGAAGGTCCCAGCACGAGTGAAAGAAGTGTGAGGTGGAATCTTCCACTCCAGGGTGTAGTGGTTGAAATCCTTCTCAGATGGAGGTTGCACTCCCTCCAAACCAGGTCTGCTGGCCTCATGGTCTCTGAGGCTTTCCTTAAATCTCTGTTCTATCTGAGAAACTGGACAATTCTTTCCTCTAGATTTTAGCCATTGCACAGAATTTCATGCTGATGTTGGAACCTGAACGATTTTGGGAACTCTGCTGAACACTGTGCAAGCTCTAAGAGATGCAGCTTAGGTTGGGCCATTTTGGATTTGGAATTTTAAATGAGAAGTTGCTTTTTGTATAAAATGTGTGTTCACAGAAAGTTCGTGGCACCCCTAAAAGTGCCTTACGAGAGCACAGTCTGTGTCTTGGGGAGGTTAATGGACACTGTGGACAGCAGTGTGACCCCTGAAATGAGGAAATAAACATTAAATTACTCAACATCATCTTTTTGTAGTTCCCCTTCCAACCCCCAGCTACTTCCTTTTCCTTTTCTTTTCCCACAATCCAGTTTCATCCCAAACCACCCACACACCCGTTTGCTCTTTGCACGCTCACGTGTGCAATTTATTTAGGATCAGGTTGGAAGACTGATGGATCAGATTCTTCTTGGTTTATCTGTGCACAAGCAGAAAATGCCATCAGATGATGAATAGTGGCTGTAGGACTATTTTAGGCTCTGGATGGTGGGCATCGGTGCCTGTGGAAGTCTTTTAGGCTTTGCGTGGTCGCTGTTGGTGTCTGCAGAGTATTTTAGACTCTGGATGGTGTCTCTAGAGGTGTTTTAGGCTCCTGATGGTGACTGTCAGTGGCTGTAAGGGTTCTTTAAGCTCTGAATGATGGCTCTCAGAGCATTTCTGATTAGGAAAATCCACAGCTGATGTTTGCCTCACCCACAGCTCCGGCATCATGTGTAGATGTGGTAATGGCAGGACTGAATTTGGAGGGGGCAGGAGCAGATGCGGTGTCTGTGTTGCTGCCTCTACCCAAACTTTGGTGCACGTGAAGGTGGGGACATGGACTGAGGAGCAAACACATGGCTGTGGCTGTGAGTGAGTTACCCTCTGGCTCAAATCACCGGCTCCGAGGGAGCACGATGGCTGGAGGTGCTTCCTGGGCTGTGTGTTCCTCTAGCACACCCTTGAACACTGTAGACCTCTTAATCATCCCTATAAAATGATTTCCTGTATATTTGGTGAAATAATCTAACCAAAGGAAATAACTTGTTCTTTGATGAATTATCTTAAATATCAAGTTCATAATTGAGCATAGTGCAAGTGTTAAAGTAGTCATGAGTTGCAACTGCTGTTGTGCTCTTATAAAATTTATCCTTCTGGATTACTTAGAGATGTATCTTGGAATTTTTCAATAATAGCTCATAAAGGCCTTGTTTAAGCCTCCAAACAGCAGTGATCCTACAGGAAAGAAAAAGCAGTAGCTTCTGCTGATGAAACGATGCAGTCTGGTTTTGTTCAGGATATTTGACCATCTACAGTGTGAATTTAGGAAAGTAAATTCAAGTCATCAAGGTCTGCAGGTTTTGCACTAGGTTAATATATATTTTTTCTATATACTTCACTTCTGAAACTGCTTAGTAAAGATATTTTGGCTCTTTGGCACTCAAATGGGAATAATTAGTGAGAGGGTGATATTAAAGCATTGCAGCGCTGCAGGGCAGGGATCTGTCTCCAAGTTAGTCACTAGCCCGAGTTCTGAGTTTTATAACCCAGCCTGTTCCCACACGTGTCTGTGGGACATGGGCTCTTCACCTCTGAGTGATGTTCTTTCCCTCAGATTTCCCACCCTTTGTCCATGACTAATACTGAAAAGTGAAAGAAGCTTTTTATTTCACTGCAAGCTTTCTGGGTTTAGGTCTGTTTTCTCCAGAGTGTGTTAACAACAAGAAAACAGCATGTGGGTATAAAAATACACTTATTTAATGGTGTTTTATTGTCTGGCTCAATGCTGGGTGATGTGTGTGTCTGCAGAGCTCCTGCCTGGCCTTTTCCTGTGCTTGGCAGCCCTCCCACGTTGGGTGTTTGTTGGGTGCTGTCAGCCTGTGAGGTGTCACTGCGCCATCCCTTCGCATTTACCTGGCACAGGCGTTGGGAGCCCCACGTCCCAGTGCTGTGTCCCGTGGGAGGCAGCCCACAGCCAACATGAGCACGGGAACTGTGTGCAGACATGCAAGAGAGAGGATGTTGGGTGGGAAAAAATCAAATCCAGCCCTTGGCACTTGTTTGGAAGAGGACTCAGAAGAGCTGGGACCATGTGTTCCCAGCTAGGTGCCCATCTCTCCTGGGACAGAGGTGCCACAGGCCCAGGCTCGGTGCTGTGTGTGTAGTGTAGGGAATAGCAAGAACCTCTTTAAAATTCCACACCCTTTCACAGGGGGAGGTTGGTTCATCAACTGACTGTCTTATATGTGAGGCTTAATCTTCAGAGGCATCCTTGTGCTTTAAGCCTGTGCTTTAAGCATGTTATCAGAGCTGTTTTGGAAAGAATAGAATATTAACATCCCAAGATCCAAGCTGGGCAGGAGCCCAAGGGTTTGTCGAGGGGGCAGATGTGACCTTTGGGGCACTGGACGAGCCTTCCTCTTGGACTTCTTGGACCTCTTACACAGCAGCCCCTTCCTCAGACTTGGAAACTTTCTCTTACCCTGAAAAATCTCTCTCCAAAAGATTTGAGGCAGTCTAGGAAAAGTATTTCTTTTTAAAAGTAATGCTTTTCTTGAAAAACAAAAGGATATTAAAGGATATTAGCCATTGCAAAAAGATTTGGGGCTTAGTTAAAACCCTGATGATGTAGAGTGGTGTTAGTGGATTAACACAGACAATGGATTAAAGGTTTGTCCTCAATAAGATGGATGCAGGATCACAGTGTCTCCTTGTTTTATGGTTGCAGTTGACCTCTGCATGAAACTTCTTGTTGTGTGCACACTTTGCAATTAATGGCATAAGCATGTTGTTTCCTTACCTGCCCTTTTCCCTTGTTGTAGGAGCAGTCTCTGGTGATTAACAATCTCTATTGTTTCGTGGATCCAAACTGGAACAGCGAATGCGCAGGCAGATGATCTCCCTATATCTGATGTGCTGTGCACCATGACTCGAGCAGGATGCTTTAGGTTGGAAGGGACCTTAAAGCTCATCTCATTCCACCCCCTGCCATGTGCAAGGGCATCTCCCACTAGACCAGGTGGCTCCAAGCTCCATCCTTCGCTGTATATAGTGTTAGCTGTGTGTCTGGGGTGAGCCAGGGCATGAAGCCTGGGTGTGATCCAAGCATGTGTCTGCAAGCCTTTGAGTAAGAGTCACCTCAGGCTGTGTCCCTGGTCCCTTCAACAAGCCCTCCAACAGAGGTTGGAGAGAAAAACCTCCTTAGGGAAGGCTGACACCATGGCTGGGGCTGCTGGGCAGCACTACTGGCAGGGGAACCCACGGGTGATTTCCTTCCCTCTTTTCACTTATTTTCTTGATATAAACACTGTTCCTAGAGGAAAACTCACTTGCTGACTGCAGCTGGTTTTGCTGCTGAATCATCCCCTGCTTGCCAGATGTGGCCTGATGGATTTTCTCCTGCAAACAATCATCTCTACTTGGTCTTGCGTTGCATAGCCCTGTGCCCTGGGAGGGAGGGAGGGTGAAGGTGTTATTTGGGAACTATTCCAGGAATTAGTGTTGAAGGGTTAGTGTCTGCCCAAACCCCTGGTTTTGAGCTGTTCCACTAGATTTGTGCTTCCCTGAGCATGTCCTGGATGACAGATCTGATCCAAGGTGTCCTACTGCCCTCTGGCTGGTGCCCAGACAGGCAGGAGAGCACAGGAATAGCCTGTGTTTCAGTGACCTGCAGGGAAGGAAGCTGTTTATGTGCCCTAATGGTGACGTGCTGTGTGACACACAGCCTTTTTGGGGTGTTTTTGGTTTGGATGGGGGGGTGTTGGGCTGGTTTTGGGGCACTGAGGGTGGGCACCATGGTGACCTCTGCTGTGGTGAACAGCACGTGCCTGGCGGCCTCTGTCACTGAACCTTTGAGGACATCACACCTCCCCAGCCTCATCCTTCTGCTGGAGTTCCTGGAGACCCCGCTGGAAGCACAGACCCTCCCTCCTTCAGTGTTAATATCAGGGATTGGGATCCCATGGAGGGAAAGCCGAGCCTGCAGCCCGGCGCCTCTCCCGTCCCCGCTCCCGTGCGGCTGTTGCTGCCCGTGTGTTGCTATCAACACGGCCTTTGGAAACGTTCCTTCCCCCCCCCGGCTATTTTGAGAGGAAGCATGTGATGCAGGCAGCTCCCTGTG
Organism: Myiozetetes cayanensis; assembly: GCF_022539395.1. Lineage (NCBI taxonomy): Eukaryota > Metazoa > Chordata > Aves > Passeriformes > Tyrannidae > Myiozetetes > Myiozetetes cayanensis. The sequence continues at coordinate 4,891,296 of NW_026087378.1, read as the reverse complement.
CCGGCTCCCTATGGAAGGGGGCTTCCAGCCCTGTTCCCAGCAGAGGAAGGGTGTGAGCGATGCAGCTCCAACAGCCTGCACTGGCTTTTTGTCCTGCCCTGTGGATGGTGCAGGAGTCAGCTCCAGCTGGGACACTGCTGGAGCTCTAGGGGGGGTATGTGTGTGTTCCTGTAGGGACTCTGAGTACTGAAGGATGATTTTAAACCATTTTACTCTGTTGAGCTGGAGAAATACAACCTGTCTAAAGGCTGATCTTCTTACAGCTGTTATAGGCATTATGCTGGACTTTTAAACCACCCTCACACCATGATTAAAACCTTCTGCCTGTGTTTTTTCCCTTTTAATTGTATCCACTGAAACATCACTTTCATCTCAAGTAGCCAAGCTGTGGTGGTGATGGGGATGGGAGGAGGAGCTCTGACATTGGAAGGCTGGAGAGGCTTGGGATGGAGTCTGGCGGTGGCTCTGCTGCGGGCAGTGCTGGATGCATTGCCTCACCCTGCTGCACTTCATGTCTTCTCTAAGTTAATGACATTTCTTTTCCTCTTGTACTCTTTGCCTGACTCATTTGCTCAGGCTGTAAGCACCTGAGGAGGGTGGCTGCCTGCTCCATGTCTGACCTGCACCTACCAGAGGTTCCTGTAATGCCCGTAAGGCAAAGCCTGCTTTGCTCCAGGTTTATATCCTTGATGTGTGTCTTCCAGAACAGGAGTCATAGAATCATGGAATAGTTTGGCTTGGATGGGATCTTTAAAGGTCATCTAGTCCAACCCCACCTTCATTTCGTTTAAAAAGCCCTGTAGTTCTGGTTTTACCTGGTCCACGCTATTTGCATTTTCTTGTTGTAAGTTCTATCCTAGTTATTATTTTAATACAATTCCAGAGCTGTGGCCTTTGGGTGCAGAAGGTTGTGTGTGGTCTTTGGGGACCTTGTTGCTAGGGGAGGTGGAGGCAAGTCCTGGCAGCAGACACCATGGGGGTGACACCAGGCATGTCAGCAGACCCTTCCCAGCTGGAGCCCAGGTCCTCATAAGACTTTCTTCTTGTGTTTTCCAGGTGTACAACTCGAACAAGGACAATCAGAGTGAAGGCAGTAAGTATTTCTTCACAAGCCTGATCCCTATGAGGTGACTGAGCTGTGTGGTGGGTTAGCAGGAGGTTCTGGTGACACTGGGCTGTGCTGGGCTCCCCTGGGCTAGGGGGTGACAAGAATTGTCATGGGCAGCACAGGGTAGCCCAAGGAAAGCTGTGTCTGGTACCCAGCAGGGACCAGGGGCAGAAACCTGATGGTGGGACCTGGGGCCACAGAGAGCAGTGTGAGGCAGTTCCCTCTGCCCCTCAGGGTGTGTCCCGTCCTGCCCCAACCGTGATGTCCCTAGGGTAGTGCAGGGGTGGCCTTGGAACCTGCTTCTGATGCTCAACAGAGAGTTCAGGTGGCACCAGCTTTCCTTTCTGAGCCAGAATGTATGGTATGAACATGCCTTTCCAGAGGGGAATTGGAGCACAGATACAGGAGTGAGGAGGTCCCATCTCATCAGGATTGTCAACAAGAGCCCTTAAAAATAAAAAAGCTGTTTTTATTGTAGTTCAGGTAATCAAAGCCTAGAGTCAAGAAAGCACTTGTTTTTCTTCCTAGAGGAGCAGTTGCACCTGGTCCTGCCTCTGACGTCCTGTATTTTAAAACCCTTAATTGAGCCATTTCCCAGTAGGTTTGATTTGCCATAATTGCAATACTCCAACCTCGATCCCTTCCCTCCTTCCCTCAAAACCACCGGCCATGCAGGAGCCCGGCCTGGGCTGACGGTCAGTCCATGGTTCATTTTTGTGCTGCCTCCAACGCACCATTTTCATCTTGAGCCGAAGCATTTTTCTCACAGTAATCGGTATAATTTGCAGCTAATGTTCCTCACACCCATTTCAGCCCTTGCACAAAGCATCCTCTTCCCCTCTCTCCTCTCTCTGCCGTGGTTTTTCCTTCCCTTTGATCCTCCCTGGCATCAGCTGCACATCCATCCTTTCCTGTATGTGTTCCTCCTGGCTCTGTGCATCCCAGGTGATCCTCACAGAGCTCAGTGCTGTGCCTCACACTCAGGAAGGGCAGCATGGCCAATGCCCTGTGGGGTAGGAACTCTACTAGAACAGCTCATCTTGTCTCAGTTTTCCAGAGGGGCAAAAGAAGATTTTGAGGTACAGAGACCAGGACTGGCTCAGCTCTGTCCTACCTGGCTGTGAGCTGTCACCGCTCTGTGTTCCCTGCACACAGCCCCTGACTCTGCCAGGATTGTACCTGGAGATTTGGCTCAAGAGACCATTTTGATGGTCTGTCTTAAAAATGAGAAGGATCTTCCCTGTCTGCTCCACAGACTGTCCTTCCTGGCTCTGGAAGAGGGTTGGAACCCTTGGCTGTGTACATAACAATGCTCCTGAACCCTCCAGTTGGGCTGGGCTGGTGTGGTCAAAGATCTGACTGCCTCAGCCCTCATTAAATCCATGTCTTGGAGCTCTGCTTGCCTCACCAGCCACTCTAAAATTGATTCAGGGACTGGCTTTCTGCCAGCAGCCCTTGATACAGGAGCTTCCTATAAGGACTTGAAATGAGTGTGTTGATTGAGTGGGTCCGGATGCAATTCCTGACCCTGGAAACCTCTATACCTCTGCTTCCTGCTCGTACTTATGGGAGTGTGAAAGCACCTCGCAGTGCTGTAGTGGCACTTTTTGGCCACTATCTAATTTTACAGAGCTTTTGGTTTTACACCCTGCTGAGTGGCCAGATGGCCATCGGCCCACAGGTGATTTATCTTAATCTGCTTTGGGAGGGGGAGGAAGCCGTGCCGAGGGGGTGAGTGGGTGTCACTGAACCACGCGAGCCGGGAGGATTTAGATGAACTAGTTTGCAAACCAGAAGGACTTGTCCTGCTCTGTGGAAACAAATCCTCCAGGACATTTGTGCTTATTGCATGGAAAAGCACAGAAGAACTCCTTTCGCTTCTCTCCCTATTTCCCTCTCCTTTTTCCGCATTCACTTGGTTCCCCATTAGTTGAGGACCCCATCAAAAGTTGTCTTTATTTTCACAAGCTCTTCATGTGCCTTGAAACCCTTGGCTGCCCTGTCTGCAGTGCCCTTATCTGTGTGGATCTGGCTACTCTCAGCAGGCACAGTCACGAAATCTCGGAATGGTTTGGTTTGGAAGGGACCTTTAAAGGTCATTTAGTCCAACCCCCTGCCATGGGCATTGGAATCTTCCACTACACCAGATTGTTCCAAGCCCAATCCAACCTGGCCTTGAACGCTTCCAGGGATGGGGCAGCCACAGCTTCTCTGGGCAACCTGTGCCAGGGCCTCACCACCCTTGTTGTAAAAAACTTCTTCCTTTTATCTAACCTAAATTAACCCTGAATCTTCCTTTTCCCAAACTTGGCAGCTCACTGATAGTTTGAGACTTGAAAACTCATTTCTGGTAAGACTTGAAAGCTCATTTCTCTCTGGTCTCTGCTTTTTGGTCTCTCCCCACCTCTGTGGCTCTTATTCCCTTGAAGTCTTTGAAACAATTCAAGTCAGTGATCACTGCATGGCACAAAAACGTGTGGTGGGGAGGCAGAGGAGCTGCTTTGACCTTGCACTGCTGCGACCGACACACAGCTGGAGCCAGCCAAGCTGCAAAGAGCTGATTCAGTCCTGCCCCCTTCCTGATGCTCTGATATGCCACATCAGCGTAAAGTAAAGGAATTAATGGATTAAATAGAAATAATCTGCTAGGCAAAAATAGAATGGGATGAGACCAACTCACTAGCACTAGAGATGTGATGCTACTTGAAGGTCAGATGAGTGTGGGGGTGTGTCTGGGCAGCAGCTGCAGTACAGGTGATGTGTATCACTCTTGCCGATGTAAAATGTTTCTCTGGTAGATTAATTACAGCCTGGGGAGTGCATCTCCTTGGCACTGGAATGCTGCTGCTGTAGGAAGAGCTCGGAGCTGGGTCTCGCATGCTTCCCTGGGGAAAGAGAGCCTCAAGGGAGCCTCTTTCGCTTGCCCTTGGACAGGCAGACAGGGACTGTTGGAAATTAGGGTTGTCCAGCCCTGGCACAGGCTGCCCTGGGCAGTGATGGAGTCCCCCATCCCTGGAGGGATTTAACAGATGTATGGATGTGGCCCTTGGGGACACGTGTTCGTGGTGGCCTTTTCAGTGCTGAGGGAACAGTTGGACTCTATGACCTTAGAGAGCTTTTCCAACTGAGACGATTCCATGATTCTGTGATCTGGACAGCAGTAGATCCAAATCTGCCTTTGATCTGGGCTGTTGCTGAACTGAATCATTGGGTAAATGACTGAGATAAAGAGCAGCTGCTCTGTGAGAGGGGAAATCAAGCTTTTACAATGCTCATTAAAAGTTAAATTTAAGGATGAATAAAGGCACTTTGGATATTTAATCAGATATTATTTCTGGATGTAACTACTGCAAATAAATCCCCGACCTTTCCTGATCCAGAGCTCGGCAGTGAGTGGAAGAGCTTATTCATCTGCTTAGAGGGATTATTCCAGGTCACTTCCATCCAGGGGGACTTCTGGGTTTCCTGCCCCTGCTATTGCTGCAGGGAGGTGGGATCCCAGCCCTGCTTGGCCATGAGGCAGTTGGCTCTGCAGGGTTATAGAATCATGGAATCAGAGAATGGTTTGGGTTGGAAGGGATCTTAAAGCTCATCTCATTCCACTCCCTGCCATGGGCAGGGACATCTTCCCCTAGACCAGGTTGCTCCAAGGCATGTCCAACTTGGCCTTGGGAGTTGTAGGTGTCTTTTGCTCAAGTCCAAACATGTGAGGGACAAAAGGAAAATTGTTGTTTTATGAAATGGGTTGACACTTGCATAAACCAGGCTCTTGCATAAACCAAACTCTCTCTTCAGAGAGCCTGAAACAGTGATCCGTGTTGGCTGGACAGCACCACGCAGGGACACCCAAAGGTCAGGGTCATATCAGTGCCAAGCCAAGGCTGATCAGACCTGCTAAACAAGGTTTGCTGGTACAAGAGAGTTTCCACACTGTGGTTTTGTGCTTCTCAGGTACCCTTGTACCTGAGTGATCTGGGGTATGGCAGCTGTGCCCTGCTGATGCAGAAGGCACATTGGTTTTATTCTGTATCTGTGTTTGGAGAGTGGTGCTGGGAGCCCTCCAGGTGCCCAGGAAAGGGCCCTGCAGTTTCTGGATATCCACATGTCCTATGGCACAGGCATCCTGCAACTCGTGTGCTTATGTTGGCTCGGTACTAAAGCCTGCTTGCCCAGAAAAACACAATAGAGCTGTTTTACTTTGCACTGTTTTGGGTCCTTGTGCCATTCATCAGACAAAGAACACCCCCAGCAGAGAACTCAAAACAAGGGATTAGGAAGGGACTGCTCCATGCAACTGTGAGCTGGCAGCTGGTCATGGAGCAGCAGTGGATCCATGTGTGAATAAACGATGTGAGCAGGGGGAATGCAAAGGAGGGAAGTTGCACGTGCCTTGCTGTGAGGGCAGTGCCAGCCCTGGGCTCTGATCCCTTTCTGCCCTGCTCTCCATAGAATGAGTTGTGTCTCTCACAACACGGCATTCCCTGGAGTCTGGAGCCCAGGGAAGCTTTGCACACCCTTCTCTGTGGGTCTCCTTCCTATGGAAGGTTTCCCAAACCTTTCTGTAGGAAGGAAGTAATTTTCCATAACAAATAGCTGTCTGTGAGCAGTGTTTTCCAGGCAGTGGTGGAAAGCTGTCTGTGGGATGAATTTTTTCCAGCAGGTGTTTGGATCTGTGTGCAGTTAATTCCTTGAAATTAAAAGTGAAAACCTGCATTGGCACGAGTGAGTTGAGTTGTACGTCCCATTAACTCCAATGTTTTAGCTCTCAGTCTCAGCCAGAGTCAGCTGCCTTTGGGACACCCTAATTTACTCAAATAAATATGTCATTTGTGCTAATAAAAGAATCTGAACTGTGCACATCTGTGCTGGGTGAGGCTGAGCAGGATGGTATGTGATGGCTCATGGGACTTTGGCCTCGCTGAGGGCAGGAGCAGCTGCCTGGGCTGTGCAGGAGGGATTAGGGTCAGTGCTGATGGGCACCCCAGGGGCAGTTTCCCTCCCACTGGGCATAGGAGATGCTTCAGACAGGGATTTGACCCAAAATTTGTTCCCATCTCCCAATTCCTAATGCTCTTCCATCATCACATGCTGTCAGCTCTCTCCTCTCCATGTGATGTTTTTACCTCCACGTTTTATAGAATCACAGAACTGTTTGGTTTGGATTGCTCTCCAGCACGTGTGGCTTGGTTGGCTGGGTGCAGAGCAGAAAGGATGTATAGGAATTCCATGGGACTCATCAAGAAAGCTGCCGTTTTTGGGGATTTGTTGTGTCAGTAATGTATTATTTCCTTTTTTCCAAGCAATCTGTTGTCAACTTTCCAGACAAGTTTGGGTTATCTCACCTTGATCCTAAAGTAATTTTTGACCATCCACAGAGGTAGATGCCTGGCAGAGCCCAGGGCTCTGCTTCTCAGTGGGTGTGGAGGGGCTGGTTCAGAGGGACATGGAGGCTGGAATGACAGTCAGTGTCTGTGCTTGCCTGGGTTACACCCGGTACAAGCTGCTGTACTCAGGCTTTTCTACCCTGAACACCTCATTTATCTACTTCTCCTCCTCCCTACCTCCTCTGGGCAGTGGTGCAGCACTGCTGGGGATGGCAGGGATTCAGGAGGAGCGTTGTGCTCTGTCTCTCTGCCAGGTGTTCATCACTTCTCTCTTCTCTTTCCCTGCAGCTGCCCAGCTGGACAGTATCGGCTTCAGCATCATCAAGAAGTGCATCCACGCTGTGGAAACAAGAGGTAGGGCAGCTTTGGGGCAGCCCTGCAGCTGTTGGTAGTGGAGCAGTTGCTTTCCTGCTCTTTTCATGGACAAAAGTGACTCATTAACCCTCAGACCCACATCAGATGAACCCAGTAACGTGCTTGGGCCGATGCTGTTGCCGAGACACGCGTTGGCCCTGTGGTTGGACTCAGCAAACATTGGGGCAGAGTTGGGCAGTAACACACTGGGTGTGCAAAAGAGGGGATGAGACCAAAGCCAGGGGTTCATTTGAGCATCCTTGCTGCAGGAATGCTGCAGAGCACGTGGGATAACAGAGGTGGGCACAGCACTGCTTCCCCAAAGCCCCTTGTGGAGACTCCATCCTGGCCCCACATGGGGGAGTGAAGAAATGCAAAAGGCACAGACCTCAACCTGAAGACTGTGGCACAGTAAAATTTTCCCAAACTGCCCTTGTTAAGTGCAGATCCTTCACGGAGCAAGCTGTAGCTCCCCTGATGGCCGTGGGGAGGAGGAAAGGCATTCTTAGATCCTTATTCCTGAGCTAATTGAGTGTAACACTTCTAATACATAAAAACCTTTATATCAACCCCAAATTTTACCCTCTTATATAATTTGGTATGTAGCTGGTGAGAAGGTTTCAGTGGCTTTGCTATTTGAGAAGCCAAAGAAATGAAAGAAATATTAGCAGCTCTTGTGACCTTCTCCTGATAAGCTCCTTATTTTTCCTAGGGATCAATGAGCAGGGTCTCTACCGGATTGTTGGAGTAAACTCCAGAGTTCAAAAGCTGCTCAGTATATTAATGGGTAAGTATCTGGTATTTTGTTAAAGGCAAGCTGACTGTGTGGCTTTGAAGTCTTGCCAGCTGGGAGCAGAGGCTCTTGGTGGAGTCCCTAATTGTGGTGAATGTGCCCTTAGGACCACGTGCTGGTAGAGGCTGGGAGGTCCCTGGGCACCGCTGGCAGGTCAGAAGGTAGGACTCGTGTAGGACGTTGCTCTATGAGGTCTCTGGTGCAGTCACTGGTGTCCTGCTCACATGCACTCTGAGTTCTGGCAGCCTTCCCAAATGCAAACCAAAATCTTCAAAGAAATAGCTGAAAGCTTTGGGTTTTCATCTCCTACCTGCCCCCTGTTCCCAGCACACTTTGAAATTATTTTCTCCTGCGTGTCGCATGCTGCCTGTGGCACTTCTTGCTTTCCCCATGGACCTTCTTGTGCCTGTTTATCACAGTCTTGCCCAGACCTTTCCAGCATGTGTTTCCCTCGTGCCTGAGGCATTGGACCTTGCAGTTTTGGATGCTTGGGAGAGAAAAGCTGTTGAATCACGCCATGACAGAGCTTGGTGTTGACATTGTGCAGCCCCCTGTGTCTGCCCAGCAGCCTCAGAGCCTCTCACCTCTGACATGATGTGATGGTCGGAGAGAGGATGTGTTTGCTCCCAGTGCCTTTGTGCTCTGAACCAGCATTCCTGTGGGCTGGATCTGAGCACTGGAATGTGTAGGAGCAAATAGGTCTTGTGTCTGAGAGCTGGTTGTTGTTCCTGGGGCAGGTCTGGGACGCCATGGCTGACTTTTCCTGGAGTGGTTCCTTTTTGGAAATATCGTGCTTCCATCACCCACCATGGTGCAGAGCCCTGTGTTGGGTCACACTTTTTGGGCTGCACTGAAGAAATCGTTATCCTAACTCCCAGTCCAGTTCCATGTCAGCTACAGCCTGGGGGTTATTCTTGACCCAAAGAGGAACTCAGCCCTCCCACTCTCTGCTCTGTTTACTGCCCCTCCAGAGCACCTTCCCTGCTCGCTGTGGTCCAGGCTGGTGCTGAGGTTGGCTCAGGCTATATGGGACAAAACCATTTCAGCCCCTGGCATCGCAGTCAGCATTTCCATCCCACAGCTGTAGCCCTAGGCAGTCTGTCAGTCTGTCCAGGCATGTCTTGGACACACGGTTGAAGAGAGAACACATCTGGGCTGGAGCAGGGCAGCTGCCTCTTGGCCAGTCCTGTCTGGTGCTGCTCAGACCTGGCGAAACCACCTATGAAATTGTTGTGGGAATGGGAAAACAAATGCTTAATAATTTGTTAGTGCCCGATTAAATGTGTTTTGTTACTCCTTGAGGGAAATAAGTGGCATTTCTGGTCTCTTTCGTCTTTCCCTTCACTTATTATCATTCCTTTGCTACAAGAATTCATTTTCCTTGCCCTCACAAAACTCCAGTGCTCCTTTCTCTACGCATTTCTCCTCACAGGAAGTTTTAATCTGTTGTGTTTCACTTTAAACATATTTTCCTTCTCCTTTTCCAATTCCCCCTTCTTTTCCCACCATTGAGGTGTTCACTGATCCAAGCCCCTGGTGGCTGTTACAGCTGTCAGCATCAACCTATGGAAAATTGATAATCCAGGGGTGATTGGAGCAGAAGGGCACGGCACTAAATCCAGGCTCAGGGGACCTCCGTGTGCCAGCTTTGCTCTGGCATTTGGAAAGTTTGCTGCAGTCACGAGAGCTGGTGACTGATGCTTTTATTAGAGAAGTTTGGCACAGGCTGTGGGACACATGAAGGTGCCCTGTGGCCCCCCAGGTCTGGCGGGGGAGCCAGCGCTCTCCCATGGCACACGTTGGGCACGGTTGCTTTGGAGCATCAGATGAAGAGCATTGCTCTGGGGTGGGTGCTCAGGGGGGCAGCAGGTCCACAACCAGGTCCTCTAGTGATGCTTGTCATGCTGCTGCACCTCATCCTGTGGGCTGGCAGAGCGATGGACCCTGAACTCTCCTCTAAGGGTGGTCTTGGTCTTGGTGAGTCCTGGGGCTGTGACAGATGGCAGAACTTGCTTGGGTGAAGCTCTCCAGAGCTGGGAGGGATTCAGTTTTGGATGCCATCCAGCATCCGTTATCTCCTCAGCGACTGAAGCCACTCAGCTGTCGACCTCGTGTCTCATAACACCGTGATATATTGCTGGTGGTTTTCCTTTGTCCTGGCGTGTCCTCGTTACTTGTTGATGCTGGAAGCCCTGTTACAGGCGAGTGGGGGCTGGAAGCAGGACACTCTTTGGGGATCCCCCATGCCATCCGTTGTTGGGATGCTTTGCAAACCCATGACTCCATGTCTTTCTCCAAATTGTGGGTGATTAAATCTTCCTCAGCCCCCGTGTTTGGGCTGTCTGTGAAGTCAGTGTCACACAGAAACATGCCTCTTGTCAAACCCCATCTGTTCTTGCTGCCCTCAGGGCTCTGATATCCTGCCGGCAGCGGCACCGCTCTGCTCGGACACTCCGGTTCGGATCCAGCCCTTGTGAACGGAGGAGCCAAATTGTACTTACAACATCAGGTTTCCCTTATATTTAGAAATGAATGTGGGCAGCATTACTGCTTCACATACAGTTTAAATGGCAAAAAGATCAAGTTTCCCTGAGCTGGTGTCAGTGACACTGCCGGGAAGGGCTTTGGCATGAGGTGTCCCTGCAGGAGGTCGGTGCAGGGATTGTGGAGCACCATCTCCCCATAGGCAGCAGCTGGATCAGGGACAGCCCCAGCCTGTGGGTTTCAGGCTGAGGCAGCACAGCTTGTCACGGTCTGAACCAGGGTGAAGCAGTGGGGAGGTGCTTCCAGGGACAGGTCATCTCCTCAGCCTTCACCGGCACCAGGTGCCATCAAAAGGAGGACAAAACCCAACAGATAACCAAACTTTTATCAGTGGGAGCTCTTGTGAAAGGATTTATTGTGGTAGTGTGTCAGAGGACAGTGGGGGCACCAGCAGGTCTGAACTCAGCACTGGGATGAGTTACAGCATCCGATCTGCTCTTGCTCCTTGCCCATATGGGCCATAAGGGCTGGGAACAGGCTCCTTCAGGCCCCTCAGTGCTGGGATGGAATGTCCCTGTGGTGGTTTTGGAAGTCTCTTGGTGAGAATTACAACTGGGTGATGAGGTGGTGCCCCAGGTGGTTCCTCTTGCCCTGGAGAAATTTGTTAGAGACATCAGATCAGTGACTGGCAGCAAAAAGCAGCTCCAGGGTTAATGCTGACTTTGGGCTATGGGTGCCTTTCCAGCCTCTACCCCACACTGACCCCAGTTCTGTGGAAGTGTGTCCTTGTGGGAGGCAGAGCTGCGGCTCTGGCTGCGGCATCGCTGCCTGAGGAGACAGATGCTGCAGCTGGAGCCCACGGCGCTCACTTTTTGCAGACTCATAAATTTGAAGGTCAAGGGGAACTGATTAGCTGCTCTGAGCCTTTTCATGGGACCGACTGTGGAATTTCACCTCGCGTTCCATGATCCTGCCTAGAAGCTGCTGGATGAGGTTTTGCAAAGACGCACAGTCTGGACTTGTCTATTCTCCTTCAGTTAAAAAGTTTCTTTTAAAAAAAGGTGGAACTTTTTTGATGGGTTTTGTTTGTTTGTTTTTTACTATGCTAAGCTTATTTTGACTCTATTAAAATTTCCTTCTTATAAAGGCAGTGCAGTAGGAAGTTTCCTCAGCATTGACATGGGAGGATGGAGTTCATTTGTGTGATTGCTGAGACACACATGATCTTTGTGTGAATATACATTTCTCACATGTTTACTTTTCCAGGTGCACCTCTTGATGTTTTTGGGTTTTTTTAAAATTAAAATAAACCCATTGCTCCAAGGGAAAGCCACACTCTAATCAGGGCATTCTTTTAAGTAGGTTGAAAATTACCCAACGCTTACCTGGGGCTTTAAAATTCAAAAGTGCATTATTTGTGTCTGTGAAAAGGCAGAAATACCCCCTGAGCTGAGCCTGTAGGAGCAGATGGTGCGAGCAGCTGTGGCTGTGTCAGCCTTGGCCTTGGGCATGGTGGGAGCCCCCGCGCCTGCGCTGCTCCCCAGGGACGCTTGGCACTGATGGGATCCCGGGATCCCCGCAGAGGCTTCCCTGGGATTTCGGTGGGAGCAGGATCCTGGCTGCGTTTCCAGCACTGAGTTAGCAAAGAGTGTTTGGGGAGGAGCATCCACATAGGGGAGATGGGGCACAGGGGGCACATCCATGCCCTGCCTCTCCCTGGCTGTGGCCGGCGTGGTGCTCCTCACCCTGGCACGGAGCCATTGCCGTGTTGGGACTCAGTGCTGTGCCTGAGGTATCCATGGCCAGGCCACTTCCTGCTGGCCTGATGGTGGCTGTTTAGGAGATGGGCTGTAATTGCCTCTGCAAGGAGGTGGATGCAGGATGATGTCCCTGTGCCCTGGGTCCATGTCCTGTCTGTGCCCGGCTGTCACCGCTGTCACTGAGCACCACAGGCTGCTGTGCCTTCTGTCCTGTCGCCCTCAGAGCCAAACTGCCCATGTCCTTGCTTGGGATGGATGATTCCCTTTCCTTTCTCTTGTCCCACCCCAGTGAATGTTGTCCATCCCGGATGATGAACCCCATTCCCCTGCTGACATGTCTGTGGGGGTCGGCTGTGAACCCTGGGCTGGGAATAGCAAATAAAATGGGATGTGACAGTCTCTCCACACAGCTGAGCTGGCACAAAATGGAATTGTCTTCACTTTGCTTCTCTTTTGTCTTTTTTGTCTTCTTCCTTAGATCCCAAAACAGCCACAGAGACAGACACAGAGATCTGTGCAGAGTGGGAGATCAAGACCATTACTAGTGCACTGAAAACATACCTGAGGTAAGGAGAAAACCCTCACCTGGCTTCAGGAGGGGTTCAGTGATGGTCTGGGACATTACTGCCCATTATTGCAAACCTTTAGCGACAGCACTATGATAGAAACAGAGCAGAAACTGCTCTTAGGTGATTTATTCTGGCTTTTTGCTGACCTTCCAGCGTGTGTGAGTATAATCTGGGGAACACACTCATCTCTGACAGACGCACGTATCATACAAACATGATTTTAAAAGTTCATTCTTGCATTTCCTGCCTTAATTTAAGCTTTTCCCTGAGCTTTTCCCAATGGACTTCCACCTTCTGAGCTCGTGGCAGGAGGTGGGGTCAGTGCTGTGTAAAGGGCAGCAGCTGTAGAGCTTTTCCAGACGCGGTGCTGAGCTTTATTGTAGTTATAATTTCTGTGTGTAAGTCGATGCCTTTATCGTCCTGGGTATCTTCCCACCGGGCTCGGGTGTTGGCAGCCGGCAGCATCTCATTATCCACAACATGCTTCTACCTGCTGTGACCGCAGCTTCTTGCTCTCTGTGGCTGCTGTGTGTGCTGGGTTGTGTTTGACAGAGTGAGGGAGCACAAGAGAGAGGCTAAATCCAATTAGGGTGATGACTGTAATTAGCATGGTGGAGCTCAGCTGAGAACACTACAGAATTCTGCGTGATTGGCAACCTTTGCTCCAGAGTTTGAACTGTTGGAAAAGCAAAGAGGAATGTGGGCAGCACCAGTGTGACCCTCTGAAGGGATGCAGCAGTGGGAGGGGGCAAGGGGAATTGAATGGGAATGGAGGTAGTGAAAGTTTTACACCTAGGCTTGTTTATCTTTTTAATTTATTTTTAAACTTACTTGGAAGTCACGGGCTCAGTAATGCAGTGAAACTCCATATTACTGAAGGAATGCTAAAATTATAGATTAATTTAGTGATGAATAAATCAAAGGTACTTGCATAGATCTTATTCCTTCTGATGAGGGGAATTAATTAGAGTTGCTGCTGCTTAATTCTGCACTTTTCAAAATGGAGCTGAATTTCTGGTAGAGGCAAAGCTTTCTGTGTGTGGATTGTGTTCCCCAGATGTGTTTTGTGCCTGTTTCCTTTTTATCTTCCAGAATGCTCCCAGGGCCCCTCATGATGTACCAGTTTCAAAGGAGCTTCATCAAAGCAGCGAGTGAGTTTGTTGATGTTTATGGCCCTGCTCCCAAAGTGGAGCCTCATTTGCAAGTTACTGAGATTCCCTCTGCCCTGCTGCCTCCCCACCGACCTCCCGGGCTCCCGTCCCAGAAAGCAGCATAAGAATGGAGAGCCACGGGGCAGGTTGTTGTTTGGGAGGTGACCAGATGAAGAGGAAGCACAGATGGTGCTGGGAGCGCGGAGCTGGCGGCGGCTCCCGCTTGTTGTGACCATCAGCTGCCAAGGCGGGGGAGGCTGTTGTTCAAACAACGCCCACGGGTGTTTGATGGGACCAGTGGTGGTTCAGATGTCTGTGCTGTGTTCCTGTCACTTTCCTGGGAAAAGGGGCTTTGCTGGGAGCAGGTAACTCTCTGTTGGCAGCTATGGAAGGAGCCAGGGCCATGAGGGGCTCACGTGGTCCGTGGCCACAGCGGTGGTGGCCTCTGCCACCAGCTCTCATTTAGTACCTGTGAATCCAAATGGATGCTCCAGCCTGACCTTTGCTGGGCACACTGAACATACAGAAAGGGAACCTGACAATATTCCCATTGCTGGAGTCACTCTGGTTACAGCCAGCTCTGCCCTGCCCTGCTCACCACTGGCTGTTCACGTGGCATCTGCTCTTGGCTCACAGTTTCAGCCCATTAAGTGTCTTCCTTTGGAAACAACTGCTTGGAGCTGGTAGGATGGAGCAGTGCCATGGAGAGTATCTACACCATGCCTGGGTGTGAGCAGGTCCTCGGGATGTCATTGGGGTTAGTGTTAATGAGTCTTCCCATAACAAGCCCCTTGATGCAGAGATAAATCATCTGTTTCCCATGCAGAACTGGAGAATCAGGAATCCAGAGTGTCAGAGATCCACAACCTCGTTCATCGACTGCCAGAGAAAAACAGGCAGATGCTGCAGTTGCTCATGAACCACTTGGCAAAGTACGTTTATGACTGATGTGTTTTTCTCTCCTTTTTCCACTTCCTCTGAAAGTTAGTAGTGGTGGAAAAGTTTCCTTGTGTGTGTGTGTGTGGTGTTGAGTCATATCTGGTTGGCAAGAAACTGGAAACCCATGTGTGAGTGAACCAAGGGCTGAGCGACAGAGTGGGGTGGGAGGGAGGAATGAGGAGGGGAGGGATGAGGGAGGCAAGGATGAGGGAAGGGGGCTTCCCGACCAGCCCCCGGCCCTGTGTCGGCACCAGGAACCCGTAAGCTACTGGGAATCTCGTGTTGCTTTTTATGGCCTGGAGTGGGGTTTGGCTGCCCAGGAGGCAGAGCGGACGTGCAGCTCCTCACAGGGTTTCCGATCAAACCTGGCATTGAAGGACTAAAAGTGATTTCTTTGCCCAACAGACAACTACTCTGGGGCGTATTTTCTACCTTTATGCACCCCCATGAATCAGTATTTCTGGGTCACCTTGAAACTTTGCGAGGGCAAAGGAATGGAATAATTTTTTTCTTTCAGCGATAGAGCTGACCTGTAATTTCCCATCTTCTTCCTGCTCCTGCAGGTTCCCATGGAAACCTTTGATTAGTGTTTTAAAAGTGAAAGCATCATCAGATGTTTGTGGCAGCCTCAAGGCTGCGGGGTCGGACCTGCTCTTGCAGTTTGCACTGGTGCTGCAAGAGCAGCAGGGATGAGGCAGGACTGGGAAACCTGGGGATTGAGTTAATCGGGATGACTGCTTAGGAGAAGGTCTGGGAGAACCCAAGTTATCTGTTTAAGGGAAAAAATAACAAATGGTGCTTGAAATAGGCTTAAAACCAACTCCAGATGCTTTCTTGTGACATGGGTTTGTGTCTCCATGGACTCCCTGGCAAGGCTGTTAAAAACCAAAGAGCTGGTTTAGGTGTTGGTTTCAAACCTTCCGTATTTACAGCCTGAAGCCAGAGCCAGGCTCTTTTGGGTGCTCCCCTTGGCCAGATGAGATTGCCCAGAAAAGTTTTGGCTGCCCCATCCCTGGAAGAGAGGTGGAATGAGATGAGATTTAAGGTCCCTTCCAACCCAAACCATTTGGGGATTCTGTGTGTGCGAGGAATGCAAAACTGTTTAAGTGTTTTCCATTTAAAGGAAACCCTGGTGATGGAGTGAGACACGGAGGGGGAGGCAGGTGTACAGTGGGGTTTGTGCTGTTTTGGTGGGGAAGGAACTGAAACAAAACAAACAGCGAGTGTGGTGGTGTTGCTATTTTAGGAAGAGAAACAGATCATACTGTTATTTAATAGGAAAAAAATTATCTCAGAGAAAGGCAGGAAGCTGAGGAGCGAGAGCCTGCTCTGCTGAGCTCTCCCAGCCCTGGTGCCACTTCTGGGGGATCCTGGGCTGCGGAGGGAGAGGCACAGCCAGCCCCAGGCATGGACTCACAGCATCCCTTTGGTGTTAGTCCTGCAGCCCCTGCTCCAGGAGCATCACCCTGATCTGGGAACAGCACCCTGCTCAAGGGGTACCTTGCGGGGCAGCTGGGGACAGGGCTTGTTGCCACAACTCTTCTAAATGAGCTGTTTGAGGCTGCAGTGCCATAAAACCATATTAAAGGCATGAGTGGAGATAAATCTGCACATCTGCAACAGATGTTTGGAGGGAGGGACTGTGTTGCAGAAGGGATGGGGCCTGGCTGTCCCACGGGGTGCTCTGAGGGGTGGGACCAGCCGGGGTCTGGGTGCTGCTGAGAGCAGGGCACCCATAGCCAACATGGGCAAAGCTAAGGCCTGCTGCCTGGCCCTGCCAAACTGGGCCACGCTGCTTGGAGGGGATTGTCTCATCTGTTTCTGTTTGGGTTTTTTATTTTAAGTAACATATGAATAATCAAGATTTGCGTGTTTATCAGATGAGCTAAAAAAATATTTCTCACAGTCTTGCTGCTGAGAATTCTGACACTAAAAACAGAACTTGGGCTGTGTCAGTTGAATAGAAAAAGAGCCTGTCCTCGCTGGTTTATGGCTTCTGGGTTTTTGGGGTGTACGTGCACCGGTGCACTGCTGCTCTGACGAGGGACGTGGGGCTCCTCATGTGATGGGGCTGCAGTTATTAACAGTAATAAAACTGTGCTAAGAAAGCAGATACATTGAGAAATGGCAATTATTAACACCAATATCAGACAGGGTAAGTGCCTCTGAGGTAATTCAGCAGTGCCCTTCCTCCTGCACAGCAGAGGAATGCAGTGGGTTCCCTGTGGCAGCTGGGTGCCCCCCAAAATCGAAGTACAGTGAGAGGGACTAGCAGAGGAAGGAGAGGACAGATCTCAGGAACAGGCCCAGATGGGATGGAGAGAAAAGTGCATATCAGTAGAAAGTGAACATGATTTCTGCCTCTTACTGCATTTCCAAGACTGTTCAGACTATCTTATGTCTGTGTGTCCAGGCAGTTATCCATTAAGACACACAGAGCAGGAGTGATTCCTGTCCATGCTCCTTCATCCAGAGTGTAATGCTGCAATTCCCTCCCCTGCTCTGCAGACCCTGGTTCCAGTGAAACTTGCTATAACAGTTTTATTCCTTGACCAGTGAGTAGGTAAACCCTTTAATTTTTTTTGCTGGGACATGTTCACACTCTCAGAATCCCTGTAATAAACCCAGCTGTGATTTGCTGTTCCTGAGAGCAAGAAGATCTCTTTGTTCTGGTGCTTTTCTGAGGAGATGTCATTAGGAAAACCTAAGCACCCACAGCCTGGACCATCCCCTGAGCCTGTTCCTGCATCCTGGTGACAGTCAGTGAGACTGGATTGACACTGGCACAGGTTTCCCAGAGGTGGATGGGGCTTAGAGCAACCTGGTCTAGTGGAAGGTGTCCCTGCCCATGGCAGGGTGTGGAATGAGATGAGATCTAAGGTCCCTTCCAACCCAAACCATTCAGGTGTTCTATGGTCAAACCAATTTTTTTTTCTGTCCAGTAAGTCAAAGCTAAGTGAGGCTCCCACAGTGCTGCTGGGCTGGCAGAGGCACTGCCAGAGTTGAGCTGGTTGCAGAAAATTGCCGTTTTCATTTGTGGAGCTGCAATATCATCCCTATCTCTTTCTTCTTTTTTTAATGTACATTCTCACCCAGGAGTCAGTGCTGTGGAGGTGCAGAGCAGGAGGATTTCACTCTGATTATGTTTCAAGCATTTCAGGAATTAGTTTTTGTGCACGGCCATAATTTGACACCTGAGCTTTGCTTTGTTCTCGTGACAGTGAGTCCAGTTCTCCAACACAGGTGGTGGTGAGCTCGTGCATCCTCTGCAGGGCTCCCAGACCCTCCTGTGGGTTGGCATTGCCCCAGCATCGCTGCCGCTGCCCCAGGTGTCCCCTGACCCGTGCACCCACTCCTCTCCTGGCCAAGGTCAGGACATGGAGGAGGCTGCAGCTGAGCTGTGTGTACGTGTATTTAGCAGAATTAATTATCTCTAATCTCTCCCAGCTGCAACCTGGCCAACACCGACTGGTTCCTTTTGGTTTTGCTCCAGTGGTGTTTTCTAGTTTACGTTTTTTAACCAAGAAGACAGTGATTGTTATCTCTAGCACAAATTGTTTGTTGCTGATTAGCACGATGGTTTCCATGGGCTCTGCAGGGCAGCTGCAGTCGGGGATCCAGCAAAACCCATGTTGGTGCAACAGGGCAGGGGCCGGACATGGTGTGTGGTGTGTTCCGGAGGGCTCACTGCTGTGTACGAGGGACTGTTGGCAAAGGAGAAGAAGAAAAAAATTCCTCCAGGTCTTCTGCCTAAAAATACAACCAGTGCTTGTTTTCCTCGGCGTGGAGCAGCCCCGGCCTTGGCAGCCCCGTGCCACGCTCCCAGCCGTGCTGCCCTGCAGAGCCCCCTGGGAACCGGCCCCCGGTGCTCACCATGGTGGGCTCTGTGCCCACGACTTCAGGAACCCACCAAGATGCCTGTGTGAGACCAGGGGTGGCAGAAATGTGCTTCTCCTTGGGTTGTTTTCCTGGTTTTCCCCGAAGGTGCAGCCTGCGAGGAGGCTGACGCCTCTTGGCACAGCAGGTCTGATTTCATCCCCGTGGCAGCTGTTTATGCTGCTGTCTGGTAACTATTCATTTGCTTGATTTATGTATTGCTTCCAGTAAGTCATTCTTGTCCCGGACATTCTGGAAATTTCCACTAGCCACTGAGGCCTCTGAGATGCTCCGCTCTCATATGCTCCTCACCTGATTTGGCTGCCAAAAGCGAACAGGGAGCATTCTCTGAGCCGGTGCGGCCGGGCCAGGCAGTGATCCTCGTTGCTGCCTTTGGGAATGCCATGTTTTTGCCCAGTGTCTGTTTTTATTCCTTTTGGATCACAGCACTGCTGACCCCTGGACAAAGCCCTGGGAGTTCGAGTGACCCAAAGGATCTGGGTGCTCCCATAGGTAGCAAAAGGCAGGTCATATGGAAGGTGACTCCCTGTAGGCATGTGCTGCCTTTCTGGAGATGGGAGAATCCTGTCTGGGGCTTGGCTGTCCTGGTTCAGGCTCGTGTCAGGCTCCTGACGTGCTTTCTTTGCCCCTTTTTCCCTAGTTGGAAATAGGTGGACTTTAAGGTCCCTTCCAACCCAACCCATTCTGTGTTTCCACGATTGTATGATTTGTGCTTTGGAGCCAGAGGTGTCAGAGCCTTGCAGAGCACAGCAACACCTTTGGTTTCCCCTTTGCTCTCCTCTCCCTTATCTGTTTTGGTGGAGCTGGTGATGCTTCCACAGAGTTCAGACAGCACAGTGTGCCCTG
Organism: Myiozetetes cayanensis; assembly: GCF_022539395.1. NCBI lineage: Eukaryota > Metazoa > Chordata > Aves > Passeriformes > Tyrannidae > Myiozetetes > Myiozetetes cayanensis. The sequence goes on along the minus strand of NW_026087378.1, from coordinate 4,872,011 downwards.
CAGCACTCTGTACCTGCCTTCCCCTTGCCTGCTCTGCCTCCCTTTTACTCCTCTGGTTTTGTTTTTGAGATTCTGCAGAATTAAAAAGAAAAACCACCACAAAAAACCCTGTAGGTGTTCACTGGGTTTTTTGGGCTTGGCTTCCTGTAATGTGTAAATTAGCAAAAGATTTTGTTCTGCTTCTGCAAATGAACTTTTAACCCCCTCAGCCTGGATTGTCCATGGAGCAGCTGTGTGTGTGCCGGTAGCTTTTCCTTCCAAGCTTCTCCAAAAGGTCCTTTTATATTCTGCAGGCTCCCCAGTTTTTAGCAGGAGAGGAATGAGCTCTGGAGCCTCCAGCACCTCTTGTTAGGTTCTTCCCGCACAAGACTCATGTTTGTAGGTATGATAAGGGGGGTCTTGGACTAAAGCTGATGTCACCAACCTGTAATGATGGTTTAGGAGCTCATAATGCAGCACATGGCAGGTTTGCTGGGGAGTTTCTGTGGTTGAACATCTCTGATGAGCTCCCACTTGATGCCCAGGATCTCCAGGCATTTTGCATTCCTCGTGTGTGAATGCTTGTGGGCTTGCATTTGAACTTGGTGTTGTGGATAGAGGTTGTTGATAGCACATAATTCTTTTTAATTGTTTATCACAGTGAAACTGAAACTGTGTATGGAAACAGACTGAATTGAGAGCGAGCAAAAGATTTCCAATAACTCACTGGTCTTTCCCTGGTGGCGTCTGCGCCGTCCCCCTCAGACAGAGTGGGATGCAGATGTCTTAATGAGCACATCCCTTGATTGCTCTGTATGAGTAGACCCAGCACTGAACCAAACTCAGTTACAGAGATATTTAGTCCAGTCTTTATTCAGCAGAAGGAAGGAGACCAGAGATCACCAGCACCAAGTTGTTTTTGAGCTGCAGTTTTCCACGGGATCTCCAGCTCACAGAATCACAGAAAGGTTTGGGTTGGGAGGGACCTTTAAAGCCATCTTGTTCCAACCCATGTGTGCGTGGCAGGGTACACAGAACTGGGGGATTGAGGGGTGTTTTCAATCACTGGGCAAAACCTTGTCCCACTGGCAAAGGTGAGACAAGCATTTTTCCTGCTGTTTTTCACCAAGACTGAGTTTATTTTGCAAAGCTGGTTATTCCTGTATTCCCTTTCTTCCAAAGTTGTTGGTTTATGAAATGCAGTATTTTGGAGGAGTGGCCACTAACCTTGCATTTGTGAAGTGAATGTGCTCCAAAGCACCTGTAAGGGAAAGAAAAAAGTCAAACCCCCTCTGTGTTCTCCTTCCCCGTGGCCACTGCACTCGTGTGAACATACAGGTGTGCACCAGGCATGTCCTGCGTGTGGCCCCATGACCTGGCTCCAGCTGGGAATGATTCCCTGCAGGGACGGTGGGAGCTGCACTTGCTCACCCCAGTGCCAGTTCCTGACAGGAGGCTCCCAGGCAGCCCGTTTACTTTGGCTGTTTTCCACGCAGCAGGTTGTAGACTTGGGCACAGCGCTTACCGTGGCGGCAGATCTTTCAAAGGATTGTTTGTAACTTATACCTCTCCTTGGGGCTCTCATTGCCCTGCTGGCCGTGTGGGTTTGTTATTGCACTGTGACAGCAGCAGTGAGTTCTGTTTTTGAAGGAAAAACCTGCCCGCTCAGCAGGGGCTGTGCTGGGGCACTGGGACTGGGGATGGCAGTGGCACAGGGGATGGTGTTTGCAGCCGTGGCAGCCCCCATTCCACCCTGTCCCTGGGGATGTTTGAGGGTGAGGCCCCTTTGGCTTCTGTATTTGTGCAGGTGGAAACCACAGTGACATTTAACATCAAGTCGTGGCCATGCCTGTGGATTTCACCAGGGTGATGGGGTGATGCTGATGCAGTGATGGGGTGCAGGGAGTGTGCCAGCCCGGCACCACTCAGCCCTGGGCTGTGGGTTGTTGAGCAGGTCTGGGATCCCTCTGAGATCCCCTAGTAAGCTCAGATTGCCCAAAACCAGAAAGGACAGAGAGGATGGCTTTGGAAACCACCCTGGCTTGGTCTGGTAAGCCTGAACTGGAGCAGTGTTGCAGGTCCCTCTGTGTTTTCCTTGCAAGTTGCAGCACGTTTGGAATTCACACTGATCGGACTCGCTGATACTGAACCTCACATTTGGCCTCGGCATCTTCTCAGTGCAACATGAGCCCTTTTTTTTTTTTTCCTGGGAGTGAACCCAAGCATCCAGCTGTGGCCAGATTCACCCAGAGGAAAAAGAGTCTTGTTGGAGCAAGTCAAAGCGCCTGGAATCAGTGCAGGCACAGGTTTGATCCTTGCCTGAGCAGGGAACCCGAGAGCAGCGTGGCTGCTTGCTGGGACCCCTTTAGTCCCCAATTTTGCCTCTGAAGGTTTTTGCTTTCAGCAAGTTTCCCCTTGTCTTTCCCTGGTGATCTGTCCTCCTTGTGGATCCGCTGGCCTCCATCTGCATTCCTCAGGCTTGGCTCTCCTCGCCAGAGCGGCAGGGCTGGGGAGGGTGCGGAGCTGTAAGCCTGTGGCCTGCAGAGCCTGGGCTTCAGGCAGCAGGGTTTGTCCATATTCCAGATGTTCCCAATTCCCACAGTGTGGCTGAGTGAGCCCAGTGACCTCATGCCACTCCAGACTCCTCTGGCTCTTGCAGAGCTCCCTGCATCCAAGAGCAGCCCAAAGAGTACGGTCGAGTCCAGAGCCCCCAAGAGCAGGATAAAGGGGTGGTTGTGCAGTTTGGAAGTGTGGCAGTTCTGTGCTTGTGTGCTCCGGCTTGGGAATCGTGAATGTTGGAGAAACCCTCTGAGGTCGTTGACTCCAACCATTACCCCAGCACTGCCAAGGCCACCACTAACCCTTGTCCCAGGTGCCTTTCAAACATGAGCAGAAGCAGAGCTGGCAATGCTCCTTGGTTTTCCATGGCCATCTCCCAGCAGCCACTGCAGCCCGGTGTCCCTGACACCTCCTATGATGCACACAACCTTTTTAGGAATGATTTAGGAATGTGTGTGATTAACCAGTTTAGCTGCCTGGGACACCAGTGGGTGCTGCTACAGGTGGAATTGCACAGGTGGTTTCACCAGCTGGGCGCCGTGGTCGCAACCCACCTGCAATAAACACCTGCTGTAGCCATTGGACACATTCCCGAGGCTGGGAAACCCACCGTGGGTTTGAGCAAGAGTGAGTCATCCCCAGGGACCTGCAGGGCCATCATCTCCTGGGATACAACTCTGCCAGCCCCTCAGAGAGGGATGAAGCCGGGTGGGGACCAGCCCGGCCCCTCACCCACTCTCCACCTACACACTCATTCGCTGCAGCGCAATTAAACTCAATAATGTGCAGGGATGAGTTAAATGCACCCAGGAACATTTCCCAGAACTCATTAGATTGTGTCTGATAAATACCAGCAATTGTGTGCGCTCACAGCCGTCTGTGTCTGTCGGTCCATTCCTGGGTGATATCCAGATTAAATGGCTGGAAGTGGGGGCAGCTGGGAGCAGGGAACTGTGGGGTTCCACCTGGACAAAGCCTGGCTGTGCTGAGCCTCCCCGAGCACAGCCTGTGCTGCCATAGGGGGGCTTTCTGGATCGTGTCCAGAGACAGGCAGCAGAGCTGGTGAAGGGTCTGGAGCACCAGGAACAGCTGAGGGGCCTGGGGGAGGCTCGTCCTGCAGAAATGGAGGGTCAGGGACGACCTTCTCGTGCTCTACAACTCCCTGACAGGAGGATGGAGCCAGGTGGAGGTCTGATCTTTCCTCGGATAACAAATGACAGGACAAGAGGAAATGGCCTCAAGTTATCCCAGAGGAGTTTTCGGTTGGATATAACAGAAATTTCCTTCATGCCAAGGTTTGTCCAGCCCTGGCTGCCCAGAGCCGTGGTGGAGTCACCATTCCTGGAGGGAATTAAAAAGCCATGGAGATGTGGCACGTGGAGATGTGGGTTAGCGGTGGCCTTGGCATTGCTGGGGAACAGTTGGGCTCAATGATCCTGGAGAGCTTTTCTCACCTAAATAATTCCATGATACTATGATTCTTTGGATGAACCGGGTGGGAACTCAGTTGCTGCCCTGGTGGGCTCTCCCTAGTGTGGGAAAGTGCAGTTCTGCCACACGCCAACACCCCACCCAGGATGGTGGATCCACAGGTCCCCTTCAGAGCCCAGCTTGCTACCTGCACTCCCTCTGCTTTTTACTTCTCATGCATGTCCGGAGTCAAAGCTAGTTTCTATCAAACTACCCAGAACAACCTAAATAATTTTGGGAATTGCTGGCCTCTGCGTGACTGGCTTTTCACGTTAAACAGCTCTACTGGTGATGGCAGACAGGAGATGGATTTTTACCTGTAGCAATAGGAATTAGCTGCATTATTTTCCATCCTCTAAGGACTTGCTAGGCCAGCCACAACAAGCACTTTGTTTTCAAAGGTTTGTCCCAGACACGGAAATAGAAACACTCCAGACTTTGCCTTTGTTCCCTTCAAATGGTTGTTTGCTCAGAGATTTTGTTCTGAATCAGGGAAGATATTTGAACTAATAATGGTGCTTCTGGCTGATACTCAGATACATGTATTTTTTATATATAAAATATGCAACCGGACTTGTCTATCTCGCATTGGCCTTTTTAGCCATCAGGTGCTTGTAGCAAGCGTGGGTAGAGCCCTTCTCAAATCTTCGTTCGCGAAGCCTAGCCATGATGATGATGATGATGATGATGATGATATAAAATACATACATAAAAGTGTGTATATATATATATATATATAAAATTGTATACACATATATAAAATACATGCACAAAGTATGTATTCCAGACACAGGAAACAGGAGTTCTGTGGGGAGCAGAGCTGGGTGCCCCCGTGGCATCCACTGGAGCAGCCCCCATGGAGCTCTGTGGCTCTTGGTGCCCAGTGGGCAGGGGTTGGACCATGTCCACCGGTGTCAAGTGATCCCACTGGTGCCAGGTCAGAGCCCAGCAGTCTCATGCTGGTCCATTTTGTGTTGTCCTGGGCCCTGTGCTTGATGTTCAGCTGTGGTGCTGGCAGCAGCTGCACGGTCCCAGCACTGGGCTGGTGCTGGATCTTGGCTCTTACTGGGAGGACTGGAAGCACCTGTGTAGGTTGCTGGAGAAGCAAATGAGTTCTTTGACTGGGTCTCAATGAAAATGAGTCTGAGCCATTGAGCAGGCTGAAAAGGCCAAATTCATTAATCTCAGTAAGAGGAGTGAGGGCCCGTGCTGTGCTGCCCGCCCATGGCACCCGCTGCTATTCTCCTCCCCTACACGGTGCCGACCACGAGCCAGCGCAGCCAGGGAATATTTACTGTTCCTGTGCTTTCCCTGTGCTGATCCTTGGCTACCAGTTACCCTGTATTAAATTGCGGTTGGTCATGGCGGTGATTATACGGTATCCAGGCAACCTGGGCATAATCTAATTTACCACACAACATGGATTTACTCCGCTCCCATTCTCCTTTGTTTCGCTGAAAGTGAGTGTAAAATGAGCGGCGTCCACAGATGCCCCGGGAAATGACCTGCAGGGATGGAGCTCCCACGGGAGCACCGGGCTCCCGGCCCAGGGTGTCCCGGGCTCGGTCTCAGCACCACTGGCTGGGTGCTGGCAGCATCCAGCATGGCTCCTGGGTCAGCACCAAGTGGGTCAGGTCTTCGTGGAGCTGCTCATTGGGGAGGCACTGCTGAGTGCAGATATTCCCCTGGCCAAGGACTGTCCCGTGCTGCCAGGCTGATCTCCCACTGATCCTGGAGGGAGGCATGTGGGAACCATCCTGTGTTGAGAGGAGGAGGCACAGCCCAGAGTCCAAAAGCCAGTGGTAGCTCAGCCCGTTGTGGGCCCCAAGGAGGAGTGAAGAGGTTCTGCACATTCCTCCATTAGTTGTTGCTTCTTCCCTATGCTGGATGTGACTCCTCCAAAGTGGGTATGGAGAGGGAGTGGAAAAAGGGCCCATCAAAGTTAATGTTAGTGCAGTTCTTTCAAAGTGCACTGAGGGCAGGGAAGAAACAGCAGGTTAAAAGGAAAATACAGTGAATGCTTGGAAACCTTCTAAAGGGCAGCTGAGGAACGGCACTGCTGGTCCCTGCTGAACAGCCCCAGCATTAAGCTCACTTTGGGCTGAGAACACCCCATCTTTAGAAACTGTGGCATTACTTCCTAGTACAAAAGATGATGAAGAGTTATAATTTAGAGTAAATCATCCTGTGGGTAATGGATGTGGAATTTGAAGGATGTGAAAGGTGGATCATGTTTTGGAGCGTAGCTGTGGTGACCCAGTGTGGGGAAGGCTATTGCTGGAGAAGCACCCGGGATGCAGATCAGGAGTTCATGTGCCACTAGGGTTTATTCCAGAAAGGAGCCAGATTGCACAGCTGCAGAATGGCTCCCACACTTTCAGAGGCAAAATAAAACACAGTGGAGTTTGGTGATGGAGGCAAGGGCCACCCATGTGGATGTGTGGACGTTCCTTGGGCAGGCTGGTGCTGCAGGACCATGTCCTGCCTGGGAAGCCATTAATAGCTCAGTCTGAAATAATTACCCAGGCCACGCACAGCTGCCTCGCCGTAATGAGCCGGTGACAGTGCAATTTATTAGAGTGATGTAGGACATGGTAACGGTAATGAGAAATGGAGGGACCTAATTTTGTATGACTTAGATCAATTTGGTTGTTTTTTTTATAAATGAACATTGTTTTACTAACCACAGAAGATCACTAAAATTATTATTTTATTAGTACTTTTCAAAGCCATTTGAATTGCGTTTTCCAAATCCGGTTAGGAGCACGTGAATGTGTGTTTGAAATGTAGATGTTGCAATGCGAAAATGTCTTGGTGAGGAGATGGGTGGGAGTGAGGGGAAGGTTTGAATCCTCACAGAAGTATTATGTAGTGTATAATGGTTCTTACTGGACTTCTGAGTTTCTCACTGATGCATGGGGTTGTGACTCCCCAAGGCAAGTTTGCTCCCCCTTTCCAGGGCTCTGTGAGTCACGGTGGGTGGTGCCAGCATTACCGTGCACAGGTTGGCTGTGGCGGGAACGGGGATGGTGAGAGGCACTGTGCCCATCTGGGCATGGCAATGTCCAGCCTGGATGGGGTGAGAGCAGCCCTGTGGGCAGCACATCACCTCAGCACTGGCAAGGTTGTCATCTCTGTGCCAGAGCCCGTCTCCAGGGCAGCCCATCTCCCACAGCTTTTACTGACACTGGAGATTTCCCACACACCTGCAATAAAATATTCAGAGCTTCCTGACAGTGGGGGGAGTTACGGGTAAGAGGGAGGTTCCACCAGCTCCCAAGGGGCTTTGGCCAGGACCTCCCACCTTTGAGCACAGACTCGGTGGAGGTGACAGCTCTGGCTGTTCTCCAGGGATGTAGCATGCACTGGAGTGAGGCTTTTTGCCTGGGCAGTAAGCAGGGCTGATGCTGCTGTTTCGAGAAGCTAGACCAGCAGCCCTGAGCCCTCCTCTGTGCTGAGGTCCCCATCTGCTGCCTGAGGAGCTGTATATAGAGATGAGGAATGAGTTCTTTGCTGGTTCAAGTGAGATTTGGTTGGAAAAGGATGAAAAGCATCTTTCCTTTTAAGCCCAGCCTGTGCTTACAGTGTACTGAAATACATTGAGCATGCACACAAATATCCTGGCCCCAAGATCAATAGTAAAGGCTCATGGCAATGAATTTTTGGGGCAGCCCAGTCTGTGCTCCTCCCCTACATTTGTCCGTGGAAACAGGAGAGAAAGAGTGAAGGGAAAAGACACTATAACCCCCTCCGGCTGAAACTGTGTGAGCACACAGCCTGAAGCCGCCGCATTTCCTGGTTGAAGAGGTCAGGAGAAACCACAAGAAAGACTCGGGGAGATGGGGCTGCAGGGCTGTGCTGCAGGTCCCGGCTGCGCCGCCCTCACGTGTCCCCGTGTGACTCAGCAGAGTCCACGGTACCCGGACAGTTCTGTCCATGCCTCAACCAGGCTTTTACCACGGGGCAGCCGAGCACCTGGTCTCTGCATCCATGGTCTGACATGGATGGGGGCTGCTGGGCTGCGTCCTGCATGCATTGTGTCCTCAGTGCACAGTGGCATGTCCTCGGGGTGAGACAGAGCAGAGGATGTGCCCCATTAGGGCTGGTGGGGATTTGCACCACTAAGACCAGGGCCACATCCTCAGTGTGAACTGCTTCACTTTTCTGAATTGGTCTGTGCCCTCCTGTGAACAAAAAAGAGATGGAGGTGGCAGGGAGGAAGCTCGAGTGCTGGTGGGTCCCTGGGTGAGCAGGTTCTCATCTCAGGTGGCTTCCTCAGCAGGATGGAGAAGGGCAGATGTGGGGCATGGGGATCTGGGGTTAAAGACCCACTGTAACCTCCCAGCCAGTCTGGATGGCCTGGATGGGGCTGACCTCTGGTGCAGCCCAGAGCTGGAATGGCTGAGAAGGAATTGGCCTTTGGAACATATGAGGTCACTCATTGAGTTGGAGAGCAGCGTGTGTCAGAGGTCCAACAATTTGTTTTCAGAAGGGTTTTAAGCATTAATGATTCAAGATGTTTTCCTGGGAGTGGTTTGCAGCATGAGGCTCAGTGGCCGGTGCGGGCTTGGGGTTTTGTGGGATTAGTCAATTCATGGAGGCTGAAAGGTCTCCAGGAACACAACAGTTAAATTTGTACTTTTCCACATGGCTGAGCCTTCAAGGAGCTCACCAGGAGCGTAAAAAATGTAAACAGCATTGTAAGCCTTGTGCCAGCCACAAGTCGGGGAGAGCAGAGAGGGGTTTCCCTGCAGATTAATTCCATCACCTACTTCATTTTCTTTCTCTTTTTTTTTTTTTTTCTCTCCCAGAGTTGCAGATAATCACAAGCAGAACCTGATGACTGTTGCTAATCTGGGTGTGGTGTTTGGGCCGACGCTGCTTCGACCTCAAGAGGAAACAGTCGCTGCCATTATGGACATCAAATTCCAGAACATCGTGATTGAGATTTTAATAGAAAACCACGAGAAGGTAATGGCTTCCCTGGCTTCTTTCAGTGTCATCAATTTATGGGAAGGAATTGACCTCTCTTTCCCAGTGGGAGCTCCCTCTCCCAGGGCCCCCCACATTCCCTGTAACCAGCAGCGCTGCCAGCTTTGCTGCAGGTGGGGGGGCTGTGCCAGGGAAGGTCCAGCTGGCAGCTGCCTGGCACTGTCACTAGTGAGGGACACAGCTCAGGGGAGGGCACAGAGGTCCCAAAATTGCCTGTTCCTGGGCTGTAGTTGTGTAAACAGGCTGTTTCTGGCATCCCAGTATGAGTCAGCATGTCTGTGTCTACATCACAGAAATACTCTTTCTCCCCCTTTCCACTGTTCAATAGGTATTTGTCCTTGGTTTCAAGAGAGATGAGCACTAAAGGAAGCCAGTGCAAGATGGCTTACTTGGCTGGCTCCTGCTTTGCTAAGTAAATCTGGGTTTATCAAGTACTGGCTTTATCCACAACACTGATCTCCTGAATCCTGATGCATTTGTGTTTGTTGGCCATGAGGATGTTGTTTGTCGGTGAAGCAGTGTTGGCTTGGTGGGGCCATGGTGCTGGATGTCCCTCCCAGTTGGCTGCATGGGGTGGCTGCATGTGCTGAAATACACCATTTTCTTCTAAATTCATCCAGTTCCATGATTATGCCCTTTTGTTAGTCTGGTTTTGGTTGGAAAGTAGTATTTAATTTGTGCATTTGGGCTGGAAAGGTAGACGTAGCGATCAGCTTGCCCTGACCAGGGTGGTGGTGCAATGGGGCCTCAAACATGCAGCCAGTGGGGTCAGGAAGACAGGATCTGTGATTCTTGGAGATATTGCTACTGTGGGCACAGAAAGGCTGTGGTATTGATTTGGGATGGAGGAGCTCAGGCATGTTCTCCTCAGGAAGGTCCCTGTGCATCAAAGTGTTGCAGCCCTTGCATTTGGCTTTACATTACAGCTACCATTGGGAACTGCTGCCCTTTGGGCCATCTCCCATGGGTCTGACACCAGATCCTCTGGAAATGTGGAGTAACCTTGGGATGGGAGTAGGATCCGGGCCTGGGGAGTAAGGAAGGGATGATGGCTCTGTTTGCCTGTCAGGTGTTGCAGTAGAGCAAACAGGAGCCTAAGGAAGCTGAGCAGGAGCCACATGCCCTGCTCTGCTGCTCAGCACTTCCTAACGAACCCCAGCATCACTTTGCTGAACAGGATTTATCCATGAGTGATTCTCAGCCTTTCCTCCATGTGTTTGTGACTACGATACATTAATGTATTATAAAAGATACCTAATTCTCTGTAATGCCTCCTGTGCTGCCCACACCTCTCTCTGCTTCCACAAGAGCATCTGGAGAGCCTTTGTTGAGGGTGCAGTGCAGGTCATGAGATATTTGGGCTGACTGGGGGCTTTAACAGAAATACAAAGTTATGGTAAGATCTCAGTGCTGAAGGTTTTAGCAAAATAGTTTCATAATGATGTTCCAGCTGCATTTGAAATGAGGCTGCTTTTAGTCACTGAGTTCCTCATTGAAGAGCATTTATATCTTCTCTTATTATAAAAGACCAAAAAAAAAAAACCCAACCTGAAACAGAAATCTGGAAGTTTATTTTCAAGTGTGCTGTGGGAATTGTTGTATAAAATGCAATTCATAAATCAATACTTTTATCTTGCTTGGTTTATATATTTCATTATATTTCCCAAGTTGAATTTATTACTGAAAAGCAATTTGAAAGCAAGAGCACATTAAAGCAGGCAGTGGCCGTGCTGGGTGTGGGGAGTGGAGCCCAGGGCACGCAGGGTGCCCTGGGACCAATTTCAACCCCTGTGCTGAGGCTCCTGCCCCCCAGGAGCTGTATTTAGCCTGCTGAGCACAGGGCTCATGGTGGGTCCCAGAGCCAAGGAAGGCACCTGAAGCATGTGCAGCTGTGTCGGGTTTAACGTGGTAAGCAATGAGCCATGAATAGCCCGGCTAACTGGGACTGTGGGATGTGCTGGGCAGGGCTGGTGGGGTGCTAGTGAGCTGCTGGGTGCTGAGGAGGACAGATGGGGGTGCAGAGAACGTGGTGCATCAGCCGTGCAAGAGGCTGGGGAGACACCATCCCCCAGACTCCAACGGGGAGACTGGGAACCAGCCATTGCGGAGTGGGAATGGCTGTGGGCAGGCGTGTGGGAGACAACATTCGGTGCTTCTTGCAGAGAGCGTGAATGGGGCTGCCTCTCTCTCCACTAATCCCTGAACCCATGAGGAATGTGTGAATGAGCACAGCAGAGCTCCCCAGGAAGGGCTCAATGATCTCTCCGTCTGTCCCACCGTGCAGTCGGATCCAAGCGCTCACCGGGCCGGTGCTGGGCCCTGCTGCGCGCGCAGGAGCTGGACACAGGGACTCAGCTCCAGTTCCTGTGCCTCACCCCAGCTGTCAGCTCCAGGGCTGATCCTGAGCCCAGACAGAGTCCCTATGGACAGAGAGGCTGGGGAACAATGTCCTCAGAAAGGCCAGAGAGGGATGTCCTTGGCCATGTGGTGCTCGATCTGCTGGGAGTGGATCATCAACTCCTCTCAAGGGCCAAGTGCTGCCCTTCCCGCTGCCCCTGCGCGCTTCTGGGAGGGACAGGACATTGACATTTTTGGCTGAGGCATCCTGGCACTTTATCAGGGCTTTGTAGGAATCATCGTGGAGGGCTGGTGTGTGTGTGAAGATGATGTTGTTGTTTCATGAAACAAACCCATTATCTGCTGGCAGCGGCTCTGCTCGCTGGTGGCATGTAATGGCCACTGGAGAGGGCTGATGGTGACCTTGGCCATGGCTGTTGGTGGCCACTGTGATGGCTGCCAGTGACTGTGGCAATGGCCATGTGCTCCAGAGGAACCACCCCATGCTGCGGCGGGCAGTGAGCTTTGCCAAAAAGCAATTTTCCCATTGGGAACCCCGTCCATGCTGGTCGACTGTCTGGCAGGGGCAGGTAGAGGGGGAAAGACACTGAGGGATGGGGTTTAATGGGCTCTAGCAATGAAGGGAGACCTTGAGAGAGCTGATCTGGAGGCTGCTGTTGTCTGAGCCTGGGGATCCAGAAAAGGAACAACAAATAACCAAATATCAACAGCCAACAAAACTGCTTCTCTTTGGGTTCATGCAGTTTTAAAATTCCATCCCCTTGAGAAAAATGTGATTACTCAGTTTTCTGACAGCTGTGGCTGGAAGTTGCAGAGACTTTCCCAAGCTGGCCTGCAGGCGTGGGAGTGCGGGCGCCAAGGCTGCGCCACAGGGGGCATGGGGGGAGTGATGGCTGGTCTGTCCATGGGATGGGACACTCGCCATCGTCTGCAGCCCCAAAAATTCAGCAGAGTGCCAGAGTGTCAGGGTTCTTCCCATTCTGCAGTGTGCATCTTGGGTGCAAAATAGAGGAGTGCAGACAGAGTGGAAATGTGGAATTTAGGAAATTCTACCCAAAATGTTGCCCCATTGAACACATGTCTTCTGCAGAGGCTGCACTGCGGAGCGGTTCTAGAGCGGTGCAGCCCAGGCAGGTGGGCAGCTGTCCTGTTGGAAGGATGATGCCAGAGAACAACTTGTTTATTATTTTTAACAGATATTTAACACCGCGCCAGAGACTCCGGCATCAAACTCACAGCTGCTGTTATCCCGCAAGAAGAGCACGGACTCGAAGCCTCCCTCCTGCAGCGAGCGGCCGCTGACGCTCTTCCACACGCCCCAGCCCAACGAGAAGCGTAAGTGCCCAGCCGCCCTCCCAGCCCTCCATATTTGTCCTAATCATGCCTAACAGATTGTCATTCCCGTGCCATTCCCATGCAGTTCTACTGCTGCCAGTGGAAGAGATGATTCCATAACGGGGTCAGGCTTCGGTTTCCTCTGCTGTTGCATTGGTGGGGAGTGTGAAGCTCTCCTGGCATCTGAGCCCTTAACCAGGGCTCGACACGAGGCTGCCGTAGCACGGGATAAAGTGTTGCTGTCCCTTCCCCACCTGACGGGCCCCTGTCTGTTCCCCTTCTCATGTTCCTCGCCCCCATCATCGCCATCATCAGCTGCCAGGACGCGGGTGCCACACCTGTGCCGAGGGTGGCCACCCGCCGACATCCCCACGGGGCAACCCTTTCGGGATGCCCTCAGGCACTTTGCCTTTTACAGACAGGAAAACTTGGCCAGGAGGTTTGGCATTTTCCTGAGGATTATGTACCACGGCAGTTTAAAAATATTGGAGCTCATCTTTCCATTTATGTCACTAATTGATGCTCCAGATATCTGGGTGAAAGAGCCAAGGCCCCATCCCTGCTCATGGGGTGGCAGAAATGTGTCTGCTCAGGCTGTGGCTTCACATTACAGCATAAACCCAATTCCCAGCTCTCTAGTTCATCCAGACCATGTGCTCCTGGAACCAACTGGGAGCTCCCCCAGTTTGATCAAAAAGCAAGGGCGTCCTGGTGAGCAGGACAGGCACACATGGAGCAAGGAGCAGGGGAGGGCTGGAGGTAGCCAGCGTGGACAGAGTGGTCGCTGTGGACTTGCTGACTCTCAAAACATGTGGGTTTGTCTGATTGAGTTACTGTTAATTACCAGGCACTGTCATTTTCGGAGGGTGCCGGAACGATCCGTGTGAGTTTGAGGAAGCAGTGGTGGCACCAGAGCGTGCTCTGGGAATGGTGTAGCACAACTGTCGGAGGAGCCTCAAATATCAGAAGTTCCTTTTGAAAAATTCAGCCCCAGTAATTTATTTTCTGCTAACTAAGCAGTTGCTTCTCACACTCCAGGGTCAATGGGCTGCTGGAGCCTCTGTGTGCCATCCTCCCCATGCCTAGAAGAGGAACTGAGCTCATGTATTTATTTCTGCATTTATTTATTCCCAGATGAAGCAATGTTTTCTCAGTTTTCCTCCTGTGTCTTTGGGAAGCCACTACCATTTTATTCAGTGTGTGCTATCTCGGCTGCACATGTCACTTGAGGAATAATGTGAGGCTTCTTTTGTCTTCATTTCTTCTTCCTTTCTTACTCCTTTCTTCTTTCATTTCTTTTCTTTCTAACTGCTCCAGAGATGGGCCAAGGCTCAAAATCAGGTTGAAGCACGAGGGCTTGGGCAGCAGCTCAAGCACAGTTGAGCACCACAGAAATTGAAAGCTGAAAATTGAAGCTAAAACCATTCAAAAGGGGAACAAGATGCATATTTTTTTAAGACTGAGAATGATTTTACCATAAGAAGTGAAGTGGGACAGTGAATTTTCCATTACTAGAAATCTGTTTATTGAAGTCCAATATCTTTATAAAATTTTCACTAGAATTCATCATACAAAGCTGTGTGTAAGTCAAAATTTATCATGTTCAGAAGACAAGGTCATGCAAGGGAGTGGATTAGATCATTATGATTAATCTATGATTATAGTGATTATTTTGTTGTTAAACATTTCCATTTTTGCTCACAACTGACCCAGGGGGGTCTCAGAGAAAAGTTGCAGGTTTGATTTATTGATAGGATCTCTTGCTCTTCTTCTTTGCAAAGTGGCTCTTCTCCCTTCTGCACTCTGCAAGTGCTCTTTAGCTGAAAGGCAGTTCTGCTCTTGTAGCTGTAAGACCAAATTAAATCTCCCAGTGAAGAATCCTCCACATAAGCATTTAAAAACATGAAGCAAAACACAGTTTCAGCCTTTTAAAAAGGAGGAAATAAAATAAAGCAGGAGTTTCAGATTCTGCCATTCATCTCCCTTCCCCTTTACTGAAACACTTCCAGTTCCGTGGCTGACGGGGACTCTAATTCGATATTGGCTGGTAGCTGGTGTGGAGATTAGGCAGACAATCCACACTGATCTGTCAGGCTTATGGAGCTTATTCCTGCACTTCAGTCTTGGGTAGAAAATGTTTGGAAATAATAATCTGTAGTGTTAGTCCCCACTCAGGGTCTCAGGTTGGCCCTGGGTCCAGCCGGGCTCAGCACGAGCAATCCCTGGGCTTGGTCATGTGTGTTTAGGTGGTCTGTCACAGGCTGCCCAAAACCTGCTCTGGCAGACACAAAAATAGAGGGATTTGGGGTTTTTAGGTCCTTAGGCAGCTTATTTCTCTCTCATTTCGTCTGCTGGCTCCTATGTCTGCATGTCGATGTTTGTGTTGCTCCACACTTGGCTTTTCTTTACTTTTCTGTCTTTGTCTTCTGCACAGATAATCTTTCTCATCACAAGGTGCTGGTGCCTGCTGAACCCAGAGGTTTCAACTTTCACAGAGCTGGGGACAGAGAGGTGTCTGTGCTGCTTGTCCCCATGGTGACTCATTGCAGATCAAGATTAATGAAACCCAATTTCAGGAACGTGTTGACATGTATCAACAAAATTAACACATCCTGGGCTTTGGCTCATCTCTGGCAGATAAGCTCAACCTCAGATAAACCAAGGTTTAGCCCTGTCCTGCTGCAGTGTAGCTGCTGATTTTGTCCAGGTATCTGGGAATTCTGGGAATTGCAGCAGCTCCAGCAAAGGAGCAGGACAAAGAGTGTCAGACCCTGCTCTGGACATTCACAAACCTGTGGCTGATATGGTTTTTCCCTTTGGAGCAGTGGCAGAGCTGCCTCAAACTCTGAGACAACACTCCTGCCAGGCTGTTTTACAGGCAGTTCCTTTCTGCTGTGTGCTCAGGATTAACTTTTCACAAATCCTAGGAGTTCCTCTTGTACTCATTTATCACTCTTTAAACGTGCACAGGATATGGATGAATATTGCATGTTCTCCTTGCACAGACAGAGGTGGCAATTAAGGGGGATTGAGAACAAGGATTTCCATATTTCTATGTGCTTTATGGTTGTAGTTGGACCATATTGTTGTGCGCTGGAAAAATAATTTTGGAAAGATGTATCCTTGAAGTAGGGCTCTCTGTCTTTTCCAGCAGTTGCCTGTCTTTCAGGAAAGCATCATTCCAGAAGCAGCAGTTCTCTGCCTGGGGCTGCTGTCGTGCCATCAGTGTTGCTAATTGCTTCTCACAATTACAATTACTGCTCATATGGAAAAAGCTTCTCCTGGAAATGAGTTAATGGGATTTTAGGGGATCTGGGGCAGAGATGAGGAGGGGCCCATGCTGTGGTGTCGGCTTGAGATGCACAATATTGTCAGTGCTCACTGCTGAAGTTACACAAATAATGAGGAAATCTCTTAATGTGATTGAGAGAAACAGGAATCTCTGAGAAGCTCTGGACTGTCAGCAGAGCAATCCCCCCAGCGCTGGGGGATGCCCAGCACATCCCATTCCCTTTCAGATACAAAGCTGGCTTTTGTCCCACCATGGCTCTGCATTTTGGAAGAGCTGGGCTGAAATGGAGCAGAGACCCCATTACCTTTCCCCTTTAGACCTGGACAGGAAAGAGCAACAGTAGTGACATCAAGTATGAGACTGAAGCATTTTTTGCTGAGATAAACTTAGGTCCTTAGACAGCTTAGGGTGATCTGTCCTGTTCTTGATCTAAAGTGTTGTCCTGCTCTCTTGTCCAAACACTCCATCCCTTGGGAGCTGATTTTAGTCACACAGATCCATTCCTGTGCATAGTTGACATTTTAATTTCTTTCAGGTTGGGGCATTTTGGACGTCTTTGGGAATATAAAATATTAATGCTTTGAGAAAAGTGCGTATTTTCTTACTAAAAACGGTGCTTTAAATGTACCTTAAAACTGAAAGAACCAAAGAGTTCCTGGAATTTCTTGTGGTTTAATGTATAATATCTCTGTAACTAGCTGTGAGCTCTGGGGAGATGCTCCCAGTTTTCCCTGGGATGGGGTTTGGTGGGAACACTCGATGACTTTGCAGCCATTTGCTCTTTACTTTGCCTTCAGTGGCAGCTGATGATTCTTGGGTTTTGGTGTTTTTTAGAGGAGAACAGGAACAGTATCATCAACTCCAGCCTGGAATCCGTCATCTCTTCAAATGTAAACAGCTTCCTCAACTCCAACAGCGCTCCCCAGCCCAGCCTGAACTCGAGTGATCTTGAACTAGAAGTAATTAAGCCCAACAGGCCAAATTCCCTGTAAGTACAGTGGTAATTAGTGTTTTATAGACTCTCCATCCTTAATCTTTAATCAGGGTTGTTTCTTACTCTGAATCCCAGCAGTTTGCTGAAGAATACAATTTAACATTTTAATTTTTAATGGGCACCAAGCATGTGCCCTGCATTTTTAACTTGGTCTAAATGGTGGAATTAGTTACTGTGAGTTACATCTGCCAGTGAGTTCCAGCTCTGGGGGTTTTGCCCGTGTGGAATATTTTTGAGCAGAACTCCCCAGTGCTGCTCAGCCCATCTGGTGATAACTCCAACACACACAAAGGACTTTTCTTCTGAGTTCAATTCTCTGACTGTTGTCAGTACAGTTGATCTCCGGCCAAATCTGTGCTGTTGCTTCTGCTATTGCTTCCTTCATCTGGAAAGTTCAAGGGAAAAAACAGCGACCTTAGCAATGCCTCCCTGGGGATGGCCGAGTTATTTACGAAGTCCCTGAACTTGCCGCAGCGGAGCCCTCGCGCGATGGTGGCTCCGCTGGGGGAATTTCCTTCCTGCCGCGGCTTGGCCGGGCCCGATAGCATTTTCCCACAGAACCTCCCCTCCTTGTCATGTGAAGATCTGCTCAGATCTTCAGGAGCTGAACCCAGTTTCCCCCTGGTGCTCCTCGGCACGCCCCTGCACATCCCTGTGGATCGGCCGGCGGGAACGCTGCTCCCACCACGGCAGCTCGTGGCCTCGCTGCGTGCAGCGACCTTCTCAGTTCAGGGAGACCTTCCTTCCCACCCCTCCGGTCCTCCCACAGGCCTCAAACACTTCCAGTTCCTGTTCATCCCCAGCAGCCCCCGTCCCCTGAGAGCCGACAGGGACATTCCTGATTTAGCTGGATGCCGGTGGAGGGCTCGGCCAAGTGCCAGGGCAGGTGCTGCAGAGATGGTGAATCTCTTGGCTGTTGGCTTGGATGGCACCAGGGTTGGGTTTGGAGGTTCAGGGTCCAGCCCTCGCTCCAGCAGGTGGGATGGCTACAGGCCCTGCCCATCCGGGGTCTCCCAGCAGGAAGGTAAGTGTGGAGCAGCCAAGACAGGCTTCATCCAGCTTCATCATCTGCTCTGCCTCCCTCCTCATCATCGCTGCCACTAAACCCTGAGCTGCATGAGCACCACACCGGCCTCTCCTCAGCATTCCTGGGAGCAAGATTGTGTGAGGCCCAGCCCCATGCCATGCCTGCTCCCTGTGGACTTTCCCACTGTGGGAGAGCTGCCTGCCAGGGGCAGGATAGAGCATCCAAAGGTAGGACACTTCCAAATCAAGATTGTGCTTTACATATGTTATATGTGGAGTAAAGATGCATCTCTGTCTCATGTTTGCTTGAAGCTCTGGAGTCACTCACATCCCATTCCCCCAGTAGGATGGTTTCAGTTTATTTACCCTTTAAAGGGAAAAAATGGTGTGGCTTATCAGAGAGCAAGGTTTCTGAGCTCAGGTCTTGCTGGAACCTTACAAGGATTGTTTGCCAAATTCACAGTTTTTCAGATTCCAAGAGCTGCCTCTTCCTAATAGTTTCTTTCTTAACAGAAGTTATGAAGAAATTCAGCAGAATAAATCAGTTAAAGCTGTGTGAAACTTTGGGGAGCGGAAGCACCGTGCTGTTCCCAAGGGATTAGGTGAGCAGACTGGCACTGAACCAGGTGCTTGTGCCAGTTCAGGGGCCTCTAGTTCTGCAAAGTAAAACAGGGCCAAGCAGGGCAGCTCTGGCAGCTCATGGCTCTGACAGTGCTTGTGGCATTCAGTGCTTTTCCTCAAATCCAGTGATTATGGGATAATTTCTGCACATGCAGGAACACATGAGGTTTTTTTTGGTCCATGTTGAGCTAAAGTTTGAAAAGTAAGTGTTAAAGTGAATAGTACCACGAGGCAGATATCCACTATGACCCCAAATATTTAAATCAAATCCCTTTAATCCAATCTTCCAGTGAGGCATCTGACTTAATTTTATTGTGATTAAACTGTGTGTTCAGACGTCACTCACCCCTCTGTGCCTGCTTGCCCGGGAGCAAAGGCTGTGCCTGTGGTTTTGACAGCTCCGTGGGGTTCTGCCTTCCATGGGCAGTGCTTGTGGGGGGGTGGCTTTGCAGTGGTGAGGATGAGGAGAGTGAGCAGGGCTGCCAGCAGTGGGTCTGTCCCCACCCCTGCCCTGTGGCTGCGGGCTGGGTCGGGGCAGGGTGTCTGAATGGTGCCAGTGTCCAGTGGCTCCATCCCTGCTGCTCAGCGGGGCTGCCCAAATAATGTCTGTATAAAGCTGCTTCTGTTTTTCCAAGCAGCTGAGTAATCTGGGCTTTGCAGGAAGCCTCGGGCAGCCTCTCTGCCACAGGCTGTGGCATCTGGTGCTGCCGTGCGAGGGTTTCTGGTGCTCCCCTGGAATTACTGGGCCCACAATTAGGGTCTGTGGCCATGGTGAGGGTCTTGAGGTGCCTTGGCCTTTGAGCTCCTTCAAACACTCTGCCAAATTCTCTGCTGGTCCTGGGAGACTCATCTCTGGGCTCTGCTTCAGGACTTTGGGCTTTTTCTTGCACTCTTCAGTATTTTCTGTAATTTTTTAGCTGTGGACCATCGTGCTGAGGCCCCATTCAGGAGGGTTTGGCTCTCCTGGCAGCCCCCACGAGCTGACCGGCAACTGAGCTGGGAGCCTGCACTCACACAAACTGGGGAACAGGGAAGGAACATTTTGATGTTCTTACTTCTTACTAGGTTGAAAACTGATGTTCTTGTGGAAATAACTCCTGTGGGTCTCAGTGGGAGGCTCCTTGGAGCACAAGCGTTGAGACCTGCAGGTCTGGGGGATTTCTTATGCAGGGAGCACCGATGTGCCCAAGCTGGCCTTTAAATGTGCAACGCTGTAAATTGTGAGCACCATCTGTGAAATGAGAGATGTTTGTTTGAGCTTCTGTTTACAAAAGCCTCTTGGCTCCCTGCTAAATGCTCATGTATCCCCCAGGTCTGCTCCACCGGGAGCTGCGCCAGTTCCTAAATCCCCCTCATGAGCGTGTGTCGCTTCTTCCCTGGTCTCTGGGCGCGATGGTGTTACAGCAGTGACTGTGCTGGGATTAAATCCCCCAACCTCAGTGCTGGTACCCCTGTCCCCTTCCCCAGGGGAATGGGGTCCTTCTGACATGCCTTCCCTGGAGCACAGTCCTCTTTCACCAATCCAGAGGGAAATGGTTTTGCTGCAGGGCGCAGGCTCTCCCTTCCCAGCCACCAATCGGGCTTTTACGATGGGAATGCATTTATTTATTAGGGCTGGGTTTATTTTTATGGAAAAACTGCTCTGGGCAGGAGTTGTACCGGGTGAGTCAGCGGGACTGTCCTGTGCCAGGAGCTGTCATTGCGGCTGTGGGTGCCTGGAGACCGCGAGTGGTTCCTGGGGCCACCAAACCCCAGGGAGGCATTTGTGTCCAAGGCAGTGTTGGGTTTCTGTATCCCACTGGGTTTCTTTATCCCGTCAGATTTCTTTATCCTCCCTGCGCAGAAAATATCCTCCTTAGAGAACATGGCAAAACCTGAAGCAGAAAGCACCGTGCTTGTAGCACAGACACATACTTCAGCTGAAGTGGAGAAAGTTTTCAAACTAAATGGCAATTAAAATCGAAATATTTAAGACTGTGAGTTTTAAACCCTTTAAGAGAAGCACAGTGCCTTGGCAGCTCTGCCTGGGCAGCCTCTGGTGTGGAGGTATTGCTGTAGATAACCAACACCTTGGTTGGAGTTTACTTGTTTTTTCTCCTCTGTTTTATTTGTCCGTTGGTCTCGCTGTGTCACCTGTATCGTTCAAAGCCTTCCCTGTGTGCCGGCCCTGCTGTGCTGTGGGTCTGAGCAGCTGCTCAGCATGCTGAGGGCAGGTCAGAGGTGGGTGCTGCAAACAAGGGCAGCAGTAGCCAGGTCGTGTTACACGTACAGCCTCCTTAAAATCACCTTCTAGTGCTTAAAATAACCATAATGCCTCGGTCTGAATTAGCTGTTGGGCAGTGCTGGGTGCTCCTGGATGTCCTCCTGTCACGCTGTCTGCAAACTGAGCAACCTGTGTGTGCAGCCTGGGGAGTAAACAGCAGCCAAAACAGGCTGGAGAGGTCAGTGGAGTCACAGGAATTCAGTCTGCTCTCACAGTCATTTCTGGCTGTGCAGAGCTGGTGAAGGTGGGCTGGGGCCAGCTGAGGGTCAGCCAAGAACTCCATGTGCAAACGGTACCCACGGGCTGCTGCCTTGGCTTTTCGGATGGGAGGGAGTGCCAGAGGCACACAGGGAGGGCTGGGGTAGGTGGCAGAGCACTCAAGATTCCCAGCTGGCCCGTGAGATGCTTGCCTGGGTCCCAGGATACCCCATTTCAGCAGTAGCTGTGCACCCCTCTGTCATCTTGTCATGGGTGAGTGCCAGGATGAGCTGCTCCATCCACCCTTTCTTGCTGCTGCTCCACAGGAGTGGAGACAGGCTGCTGTTATTTTGTGCCCAGAAAATGGGACTGTAGCAACTTCCAGTGTCTGAAGGGGCTCCAAGGGAGCTGGAGAGGGACTTTGGACAGGGCATGGAGCGAGAGGACAAGGGGGAATCGCTTCATACTGCCAGAGAGCAGGGTTAGATGGGATATTGAGAAGAAATTCTTCTCCATGAGGGTGGTGAGGCCCTGTCACAGGTTGCCCAGAGAAGCTGTGGCTGCCCCATTCCCTAGAAGTGTTAAAGGACAGGTTGGACAGGGTGTGGAGCACCCTGATCTGGTGAAAGGTGTCCCTGCCCATGGCAGTGAGTAGTACTGGATGGTTCCAATGAAGGAGGTGCAACACCAGCCTAATGCCCCTGCCCATATTCAGTGTCTCTTGCTCTCTACAGCTCTCAAGGTCCATCAGCATTCCCATGGGCTCAGGGCACTGGTGGCATAGGGACCAGGCTGAGCCCCTCATGCTGCCAGCCTGCACTCCTTCCCCCCAGCCCCCAGGCTGTTTGCTGCCCCTCCTTCACCACAGGGACTTGGCATTTAGGGAAATAGAAACCTTGGGAAACTCAGATTTAGTCAGTGCATTTCTA
This sequence comes from Myiozetetes cayanensis, assembly GCF_022539395.1. Classification (NCBI taxonomy): domain Eukaryota; kingdom Metazoa; phylum Chordata; class Aves; order Passeriformes; family Tyrannidae; genus Myiozetetes; species Myiozetetes cayanensis. The sequence continues at coordinate 4,849,995 of NW_026087378.1, read as the reverse complement.
TTTGCATTTAACTTTATTTTCTCACTGACCAAGTATGGCTATTTGTTACCCTCCATGGGTATGGAAAGAAACAAGCAGCCCATCTAAGGTCTAGTGGTCATGAAAAAATAACCCAGTTAATCCAAGGAAGAGCAGTTATTCCCACATGCTTTTGATTTACGGGACTGGAATAAATCTTCATTAAGCATCCCAGTTAAAATTGAGCATTTCTCCTTCCATGCCTGAAGATGAGAGAAATTTCAAATATTACTGTATTTGCAAAACAGCCTCCACCAGGGACTTCTCTAAGTGGCTGGGAGGAAGCTGTGGGGCAGTGGGAGAGGGAACAGCACATCAGAGCCGTGGGACTGGGGCAATGCTGCAGCATGTGAAAGACAGCCCCTTCTTCCCATTGCCCCATCCCTCTGCTCTGCTGTGAAGTCCCTCATCATCCCAAATCCAAGTCCAGCAGGAAACAAACCAGTGCAGAATCATGGAATCCCAGAATGGTTTGGGTTGGAAGGGACCTTAAAACTCATTGAGTCCCAACATCCACCATGGGCAGGGACACCTTCCACCAGACCAGATTGCTCCAAGCCCTGTCCAACCTGACCTTGAACCCTTCCAGGGAAGAGGCAATGTATCAAACAGGATAGGGTAGGGTTGTTTGAAATAAATGATCCCTTAAATATGCAAATAACTTTGTCAGTTATCAGCTGTGACACACAAAAGCACGTGAGGAGAAGTAAACAGACCTTTAAATGCTGCTGGTTCCTCCCTGGAAGAGCTGGATGGAGCCACAGGAGAGACCAAGCAGTGCCTGCTGTTCTGTGTCTGCCCATCTGTCCTCATCCAGAGGGGCTGTGGTGTGCCAGAAATGAGCCCTTAACCTGCCTGACCTCCAATTCCTTTCCCTTTGCTCCCAGGCCCTTGTTATGCTGAGGTTTCATGGCTCTCTGTTCTCTCATTCCTGTTGTTTATATTCCTGAAGAATAATGGCAATTAGAGGTGCAGAGACACAGGAGCAGGTCCCACCCTCATCCTGCCTTCCTGGCAGCTGCTTTGGGAACGTCCCTCTGAAATGGCATCTCTGAGACTTCTGTTTAAGAAATCTGCTCATAAATCAAATGCTCCTGTCCCCGAGTAACCTGAATTATCACCTGCTCTTTCCCCACCCTGATATTCAGCCCCAGTTTTAATTTGGAAAAAGACCAGGAAAATGCACTGGTGGTTTGTATTGCCACGTGTCATGTTAAAAGTGGGATGGTTTGTGCTCAGAAGAGTCCAATTCGGGCAGAATTTCTTCACAAAAGGGTTGTCAGGCATTGGAAAGAGCTACCCAGGGAGGTGGTAGAGTCACCACTCCTGGAAGTGTCCAAGAAACGATTGGATGTGGCACTCAGAGCTCTGGTCTGATTGACGAGGTGGGGATCAGTCACAGGTTGGACTCAGTGATCTTGGAGGTCTTTTCCAACCTGAATGATTCTGTGATTCCTCCTGGGTGGAAGAGCTGGTGCCCAGGAGGGGATTTCAGGGGCCAGAGGCTGGCAGGGATGGGGCTGCCAGCCTGCCTGGGAGGGTCCTGTATTTCTCTGGACTCTAAATGCCATCCGGGTGGTGCTTGCCATAGTAAAGACATTTCTTTTTTACTTTGTTTTCTGTTTCTCTGGCACGGGTGGAAGCTGCCTGGTGCATTTGGGGTGGAGAACGTGGGACCGCGAGGAAATAGGAACTTGATTAATTGCGAGGCTTTGGGTAAAACAAAGCTGTTTCTTCTTCCTTCCACCGCATTGTGGCCGCCTGGCTGGGAGCCACTGTGGCTCCAGAGAAAGCCAAGAGCTGGAGAGGCGTGTCAGGGCCAGCAGCACAGGGCTGGGGTCCCCCTGGGACCCTCCTCTGCCACTGTGTGTCTCTGCTGCCCCTGGTCAGGGGAGTTGATTCTCTGAGCACCCAGTGCGTGCCAGGCGCCCTTAGGTGGGGTACAGCAAACCCCAGAGGGAAATGGGGCTGGAGGGCAGCATCTCCCTCTATCCCAGCTCTGTGCAGCCCTGCAAAGCTCAGCCCAGACCCCAGAACTCTGGGCTTCTGCCTAATCTGGGTTTGGATCACTAAGGCCAGCCCCGAGGGGCGGATCTTCAGGCTGCCAAACAATAAATGGCATTTTTTAGGGATTATGTGAAATCTTGTAATCAGAGCTGCTCCGGAAACGCCTTATCTAAATTGCTTTATAAGAGGAGCAGACCTCTTCCTGGCTGCGACTGGAATCTGTGGTCGCAGTGGGGTGGGATGGCTGGAGCTGGTGCAAGAAGTGCCCTGGATGGTCCCCAGCCCTGGGTCACCAGCCCTCGGTCCTCAGGGAAGTTGCTGCTTACAGTGTTGCCTTCCGGGCAGTGTCACCATACACAGTTATTTTGTCTCCCCTCCCCTCGAGATACCTTCTCGTGTGGCTTCTTTCCCATCTTCTCACAGAGATCCGAGGTGCTGCTGCTTTGCTCGTGGGAACGGGGAAGAACCCTGGGACACCCCTAAAACCAGATCTGCTCATCGTTTTGTCTGGAGGGCAGAGTGGTTGTGGCCAGGAACTGTCCCAGCAGCTGAAAGTCAGCCTGTGGCATTTGACATTGAGTGGACTGAAGTTACCCCAAATGTGTTTCCTCTCCTGTTTGGAGTGACAGGAAATATTAAAAGTTTATGAGAAAAGAATGGGGACAGCACAGCAAAAATGAGGCGTCAAGTTCTGTGTCCAAAAGAAAACCGGGTTTGCTGCAATGGCTCGTCCTGAGCACAGTGAAGGGTGGTTGGCAGCACTGCAGGGTGGGCTGGGGCCTGGGAGAGAGGAAAGGCCAAATTTTGGGAAGAAAAAGGCAGATACTCCAGCCAGCAAATCCTGCTCTGGGGATCTTCTGGGGGCCCTGGGCATTCCCAGGAGCAGGGATGTTGCAGGTATGTGACAGGGAGGAGATAGGGGTGGAGCAGGTGGCTGCAGGCACTGGATTTTGTGTCTCAGACAAGGATTGGTTCGAGCTCAGGAGGAGCAGAGATCATTGCCAGGTTAGAACAGAACCCGCCTATCTCCCAGTCCTTTTAGTTATGAAAAGCTCCTTAAATTCCCAGTCTGCTGCTTGGCTGATTCCAAATGACATAATATTCAAACTATCTTATGACTTATTTATTTTTTTTTTGGTGCAGACTGTTTCAAGAGTGTCTGCATGTTTGTTTCTTTTAAAACAGTTTTAGCTTGGGAGTCCTAGATCGTGCCTGTGGTGAGAAAGCTCCATAAACCAGAGTGATTCAGGGCTCTGGCAAATGTCCTTAAACCTGGCTCATGGAAAACACAAGCAGCAAACTCAGTAAACTCCACAGATACATATACCTGAGGCTTATTTGATGATGGCCATATGTCTTAAAATTTCTCTCTCTGTACATGTATATGTATATATTTCATAAAAAGTTTGATCTTGGTTTTGGAAGTCTTTTGCCAGATCTCAATGATTCTATGAATTCCTTCCCATGTTGCATTTAAATAATCCAGGATTTATTTTCTGAGCCATCTGTATGCTTCCATGAGGTATTTTAAGATGTGTGGAAAAGAACGATGCTGGTGGGCCACAGCAGCCAGGATTTGTTTGGGGAGGGCAGAGGGAAGTGACAAACTTCCATTCAAGGTGGGATGTTTGGGCAAGTAGAAGCCCTGTGCTGACGGGATGCTGCCTCCACCAGCCCCTCAGGGCTTGTAGGAGGAAAAGTTGGGATCTGTTCCTTTGCTGTGTGGGATTTTCACGTGCCCTGGAGTTTGGCACAACAACTGTGCAAAGCTTTAGCTCTTTCACTTTTCAGTTGGCTCTTGGTCTAGAAACTTTCCACAAATTGAACTTGAAAATTAAGCCAAATATTCTTGTAAAACAAGTCTCCAGCCTTGTGGCCAACCCCATGTGATCCAGTGGTCATATGTCAAAATATTTTCTCCAGGCTCATCCATTAAAAACAAGAGTAATTTGTCAGACTGAGAGCCCTTCACTAATGGGGTCAGGTGCCCGTCATTCCTTTCCCAGCTTTGAATCCACTGCCTTACTGTGTGTGTGGGTACTGTTCTGCATGTGGGATGTGTGGGTGTCTGCAGGGGACAGACAGACCGACAGCCTCTTCAGAGGCTCCACACTCCAGGACATCCTGCAGCTCCTCCAGCCTGACTCCCACCATCCACAGCTTTTCCCAGTGCTGCCTCTCAGGGGACTTCTCAGAAGTTTCTGCCTTTGAAGAACACTGTTCTATTTGGGTGATGCTCTGAGAACATCTAAGGGTGCTTCTCACAAGCTGAATTAAATTAGATTTCCCTCCAAGAGATTTAAAAAAAAGCACCTTAAACTTCAGCAGCACATAATGCTTAAAAGGCAGCTTTCTGGAAAGCCCTGGGAAAAAAAACCAAAAACAACACAGACCTTGCACTCCCATTGCTTTCCTAATTCCTGTAATTAGTGTGGAGATCGCTGCATAGCCTCAGACAAATATTGGCTACTGGAAATTTTACTTTCAAATGGAGCAGGATTTGAAACACGTCCTGGTCATTGTGGGGGGATGGATATAGGAATCAAAGATGCTGCAACAAAGCCTTCCCCAGGGCACTTGCAGGCACTATGTGTGCAGAGTGTGTGTGCTGAGTGCTCTACACTGGTGTATGGAGTTCAGGATCATCATCCTGCCTTTCTTTTTCTCTCTCTCCTCTCCTGCCTGCCTCCCCACTTTGATTTCAGAGTCCTGGGATGTTCTGTTTGGTCCAGTCTACTCAGCCCCCTTATCCAACTCCACTCCCGGCTCTTCTGCTCAGTTGGCATCTGAGTTTCCCTCGGGCAGAATCTCAAGTTCAAGCCCAGCCAAAATTTTTATTGAGCCTGCTGAAAGCAAAATGATGGTACATTAGGTCTTCTTGCCACCTATAAATGTCACCTTGGATGAAATATATTAGCGAAACGGCCGAACGCATTCTTTGGTTTCTCTTTCTATGGGGAGATCGAATTCAAAATCGAGGATGTAGCCCAGACTCTGTCTTGTAAAAGTCTTTTGACGGCTGTGGGAGTGTTTTTGAGGCAGTGCTGGCCTCCAGCAGCACCACACAGGCACTAGAAGTGCTGAAAACGTCCCAAACCTCCCCAGTGGCCCGGCAGCTCCAGCTGCCAGGGCTGGGAAGGAGCTGGGCTGTGGAGCGTGAGCGGGGTTCAGATGGGGACCACCCCCGCGGGGCGGCTGTCCCGGGGTGACCACCCCTCCCGGGCGATCCGATTTCCCAGCAAAGGGCTTGACAATTCCCCCCGAAGGGGCCGAGGAGAACAGGGCTGCTCTCTCACAAAGACATCCTGTCTCCTCTGAAAGGAGATCCCTGTGCCTAATTAACTTTATAAATTAGCTGGAGCTGTAACGGCACCGCTTTATCTCACCTGGGGGTAACCCAATCCCCTGGCCGTGCTCACCCTGCTGTGCAGACACTGGTGACAGGGCTGTGCTAAGCTGGGACATTGTCAGGAGCACAAGAACCGCTGCCAATTCCCCGCCTGCCCCCGCACACTGGCACCGATCCCACTCCCTGCTCAGCACCGCGGCTCCGCAGGGAGCGAGGGATCCACGGCCGTCCAGCAGGGAAGGTGTCCCGGCTGGTGTAGCCAGCAGTGGGAAAGGAGCTGACAGGAGAAAGGAGCAGTGTTTCATCTTTTGTTGTTGCCTGCACCAGCACTTGCTAGAAGCACCGGTGGCTGTGTCCCCTGCAGAGGAGAGGAAAATCCCTCTGGATTCTGACCACACCAGCCTGAGGGGTGGGAGCGGGCAGAGGGGAGGGAGATGTGGGCAGGGGAAGGGTTACCTGCTTCAAACGATGCTTGGAGATTGCACTGCAGACTGACTCTGGGAACCCTGAGGAGCAGGGAAAGTTTATCCCCTTTTTTTTTTTTTTTTTCCGCAAAGATGCTCTGAGGGCTGGAGCCCCTCTGCTCTGGAGACAGGCTGGGATAGCTGGGGCTGTTCAGCCTGGAGAAGAGAAGACTCTGGGGACCTTTCCAGTGCCTAAAGGGGCTCCAAGAGAGCTGGAGAGGGACGTTGGACAAGGGTCTGGAGTGAGAGGATAAGGAAGAGTTGCTTCCCACTGCTAGAGGGCAGGGTTAGGTGGGATAGTGGGAAAAAATTCTTCCCTATGAGGCTGGTAAGACACTGGCACAGGTTGCCCAGAGAATCTGTGGCTGCCCCATCCCTGGAAGTATCCAAGGCCAAGTTGGACAGGACTTGGAGCAACCTGGTGTAGTGCCCATGGTGGGGGGATGGAACTGGATGGTCTCTAAGGCCCCTTCCAACCCCTGCTTGAGCAGGAGGTTGTGCTGGAGACCTCTGGGGAGACTCTGGGCAGAGCAGTTAGTGCAGCACATGGAGATTTGGGAGAGCACAAGGAATAAAAAGTGGAAAAATAACCCACCAAAAGAAGTGAATTGAATGTAAAAATCTTTACTGTATTTTATTACTGGGAAGGGTTCTCCAAGAATACATGTCCAGCTTGGTTGTAGGGAGAGGAATTGAGGCTGGGCCAGTAAACTGGGAGGGTTGTGGTGCTCACACCTCCCAGCTGGGCTGCACTGGGAGGGGATGTGTGACTGGAGGAGGAAGAGGAGAGTTTTGCTGGTGAGAGCTGCTGAGGCAAAAATGTTATTATGAAGTTTGGTGTTTTCAATTGAAAGAAAAAAGAAACAACAGAACAAAAATGGTATTTCTTTTGATAAACATGATAAAGTTGGATCATTTCAGTATTGTGGTGGTTGGGTTCTGCAGTGAAATGCCCCGCTCAGCTTCCGTAACTGGTGTTTGCAGAAAGCTGCAAAGCAAAGCAGCACAAGGCTAGATGAACAAAAGGAAATCAGGGAAATCAAGTAAATGTAGAAAATTATTATGCAGTGGCTTTACTCATCTGTTATTCTTGAATCACCTTCTCAGGCCCAGATAATCCCCATTGTTTTTCCCACTGCGTGTGCCCTACGTGGGCAGGTGTTGGCTCCTTGCACTGCGGGGAGAATATTTGTATGGTAAAAAAATGAGAGTTTGAGCTTGTGGTGCTGATGAGGCTTAAATAAACTGTCTTTGTTTTCTGTTAGGATTTGAGCCTGGAAATGGCCTCCTATCAAGTTATGCAAGGAATATTCCTTAGCCAGGAATGAATTTTTTATGGTGGGGAGTAGCTGTTCTGGTCATTTCCAGAAATTACTTTAAAAGTAAAGGGAACTTCTCTCCCTTTGGAGAGGTGATATCACCAGCTCGTGGGGAGGGTTGCTGCTGCAGTGCTGAAATCTCTGCTCTCCTTCATCCCAAAATCTCTGCCCTCCTTGGGTGCTTGCAGAGCATGGCTTTTCCTTTGAGGCTTGTGTGACAGCCTGAGACTCCCTGGGGCAGAGCAGTCGGCTCCTGGCATCGCTTCCCTTGGGCAATCCAGGCATCCCTCCTGGCTCCCTGCAGCAGAATGGCTCTGCCAGCCAAAGGGAGACTTGTTTTTGGGAAATAAAGACCAAATCCGCTTGCCCTGCACTCAAAGCTGGGCTCCCAGGGTGGTGCTGCAGGGCTGGTCCCAACAGAGCCTTGGGCAGGGGGTCGGGTCTGTCCTCCCCCATTGCAAGATGACAGTGGCTGGCAGCAAGGACAGCGTCATTCCATATCAGTCACCTTCCCTGCAGCTCCAGTTTCCCAAAACGAGGCCACCCTCACCCACATACCTCAGGTCTGAGCTGCTTGTGGCTGGCAAACCTGGCTCAGCATCGCAGCGGGGCCTCCTGGTGCATGGGATATGTTTAGCTCAAATATTTGGTCCTACCAACCCCTCCCCCTTGGCTGATCTGGGAGCTGTGCTCCCACAGGGACTTTAATTTCCTTCATTTTCCAAGAATCCCATATGGTTGTTGGGATGGCAGATGGGAAAGTTTTCTTTTCTGGGGGGCGTAAGATAGCAGTGCATTGAATGCCAGAGAGAATGAGCGATTTCTGGAGGGCTGTTGAGCTCTCCTTAATTGTGAACACAATTTGTTGGTGACTAATGCACCCAGACTTGCAGAATTACCTCGTGCTAGAAGCTGCAGCACGATGGAGAAGCCGTGACTAAGATGCTGGCTCCTGATTTACCAACACTTCCCTCCTAAACTGCCAGTTTGGCTTCCTACTGCCACATTACAACTTTTCTATTAATAATTGAGTGCTTTAACACAGTTTGAAAGCACTCAGTTCAACATAAAACCCTCCAGCTCGATTTTGAGTCTACTGAGAGCCTTTTGGGCAGAGGGGAAGAGGGAGGGGGTTATTGATGGAACAGAAAATACAACTGCTGAGCAAATGGTGGAGCAAGGCAGAACATGTCCCTCTGCCCCACACAGGTGAGGCCCCACCTGCAGAGCTGCCTCTAGCTCTGGGGTCCCAGCACAGGAAGGACATGGACCTGTTGGATGGAGTGAGTCCAGAGAAGGCCAGCGAGGTGATTAGAGGGATGGAGCAGCTCTGCTGTGAGGAAAGGCTGAGAGAATTGGGATTGTTCAGCCTGGAAAAGAGAAGGCCTCAGGGTAACCTAATTGCACCTTCCAGTACCTGAAGGGAGCCAGCAGAAAAGATGGAGAGAGACTGTTTACAAGGGCCTGGAGAGATAGGACAAGGGGGAATGATTTCCCACTGAGAGCAAGGTAAGATGGGATATTAGGAAAAAATTCTTCCCTGTGAGGGTGGTGAGGCCCTGGCACAGGTTGCCCAGAGAAGCTGTGTCTGCCCCATCCCTGGAAGCATTCAAGGCCAGGTTGGACAGGGCTTGGAGCAGCCTGGGATAGTGGAAGGTGTCCCTTCCAACCCAGGCCGTTCTGTGACTCTATATCATGTCCAGGTTGGGTGCTGGGTAGGACCCAAAGCCCCATTAGTGTGGACCTGTGGTTGCCTCTGTTCCCCTGCTCTGCCCATCCCACTTCCAATCCTGGTCCCACATAACAGCAGTGACTGGTGGGTCGGTAGCTTGCTGGTGATGCTGGTAATTCTCTCTTATAAACAAATTGTGTAACTATTAATGAAATACTGTTCCATGTTAAGATGACATGATGCTCCCATCACCTGGATCTCATCTGCTGGGGAGGACACCTGTGCTGACACCACGCTGGCCCTGCAGACTTCCTTCCTGCGATGCCTCCAACACTTACTCATGCTGAAAACACATCCATTGCTGACTCTTTGCTTATTCACTCACTTTCTCTAGCATTAACAGCAGGCTGTAAGCTCCATGCCAGAATTCTGTACCAAGCCAGCAGTCATCACATCCCTCTGCACCACTGAGCATCATCCGGCTGCGTTTGGAAATGGGAATGTCTATTAAGTGAGACAACAACTACAGCTCTCCTCTCCAAAGTCAGAACTCATCTGGCCTCTCTCTTGTTCAAGTAGAAAAGCTTTTAGATGGTTTATGAAATGACTAAAGCAGGGAGATATTTCTACATGTGGGAACTCAGCCAAGCAGCAAAGTGACAAGACAAACCCATGTGCTGGGTGTCACCAGGATTACAGAGGGACATGTCCGTGCTATTGGAAAGAAGATCCTGTAATCTGTGCTGTTGGAGATGGAAATAGGGAACTGGTAAATGGAGATGTGGGGAAGGTCCATGCTGAAGAATTTGAGCTTTTTTTGGACCAGTTTGGTCAAGCAATGCTGACAACAGCATTTATTTCCCTAAGTGTGTCATTGTTTCCAAGCAAATGACCATGCAGCAAGATAACTCCCAAGAGAATAACTCTGAAGAGAGTTTATAATTTTTCTTGTGTTAAAGTACCAAACAGAGGAAGAACACTGCCAGTCTGGAGCCCTGTGAGCTGGTAGTCACATATGGATGGGGTGGTGTCTCACTGACCCACAGTGCAGCCACTCCAAGCTTTGCTAGGACCTGCAGCACTGCATGAGCTCCATGAGCTTCCCAACCCAAGGCTGCATCCCATTTCATTTAGGCAACAGAGCCATGTCTGCTGGGGAGCTGCAGTCTTGTCCTTGTTTCAGCAGAGTTGAACTGCCCTGGCATTATATAAAACTGTAATTTTCTTTTTTCTGGTTATCTTTGAGAAGAACCTTATGTTCTGCAGCTTTGTTCTAGAGGAACAGATCAGGGAGTAAAGGGCTGGGTGGTCCTTGATGTATTATGCTGCAGTCAGGTACTGATCATGTCAGAAAGGGAATATTGTTGTTTTTCTTGAGGTGATTTCATGAAAGGGCTTTAATCCCTCAGTGGGCTCTGCCCATCCATAGCTGTGAGATGTTCTGTGTCAGAAATAGCCCCCAGTTCCACAAAAATAAACAACAAGTTGTAAACATGTTTGAAGTGGAAACGATGTCCTCTCAGCCCAGAGAACAAAGCAGCAGAAGTTGTCTGGAAACCTGCTGAGAACAGCCCTTCAGAGCTGCACATGCCTGGAGGGCCTGAGCTGGGTGAGGAGAGCGAGGCAGCCGGGGCAGATTGCGGAGGAAGAGGAATGAAAAAGGCAGGTTATGAAAACAGGTTAGAAAAGACATTTTTTAGCTCCAGCAAGTCCAGCAGTTTTGAAGCAAGAGTTACTGCTTTTTTTAACATGTTTGGGCAGCAAACTAAACATCTGCATGGGAAAGGCAGTGTGTACAGCAGGCACGAGAAGCAGGGAGGAGGATTTAGCTCCTAAATTCATTTCTAAGTATGCTATTTGCTGGAAGAGTGGGATTGCCAGAAGGGCACATGCAGTGGAAGGTGCAGGTGTCCCCCACAGAGGCTGTGGCACAATGTCCTCCTCACCCTGCCCGTGCCTGGCAGAGGTTCCTCCCCACGGGGGTCTCAGTCGCTGCTTCCAAGGGCACAGATGGACCAGCAGGAAAGGCGAGATGCCTTGGACTGCAGACTCATGGAGTTCCCTTGGCTGCTTCTGCTGAGGAAATGTCCATTCCCACCTTGGAAGACTCTAATTTGAGCCACTTCTTTGTTTGCTGCTTCTGGTGGTTTTGGTTCTTAGCAATTTTCTCTGTTTTGTTTCCACTGTGCACCCAACAGGAAGAGCCCCTCGCAAAGCCCTCCCGAGTAAGAAGAAGGAAAAAAAAAGGTCCAGATGACATTTGCTGCCTGCAGGCAGCAGCCAGCACTTCCCCCCAGCCTCTCACCACCTCTGCTCTTTCCATGAGAAACAAAGGAAATTGGATCCTACAAGAAAACTGTTTTCCAAAATGTCAGAGACATTGGGATAGTCCGTTTGATCACGTGCACTGACATCTCCAGCGAGACAGGACTCAGGTCTTGCACTTACATAAACTCAGAAGGGAGATACTCAAGCAGCATCTTGAAAATAAATACCTGTATTTCATGGAAGGGAGATGAACCCTTTGTGTGCATCATACCCTGAGGTCTGTAAGTGCTGGGGTGCAGCTCAGGTGGGTCCTGAGGTATCCATGGGTTCTTCTTGAGGAAATGTGCTGGAAGGACTTGCAGAGCTGCACAGGAGCAGCTTGGCCGTTGTAAGACCATGTTCATCTCTTCAGCGAGCAACCTGATGGGAACAGAGTGGTCTGCACACCAATTAGTTAACAGTTCTCTCTGCTGGTGTGGTGGGCATGGAGAGTGTTTTCTTTGCCACCAAGGATCCAAAGACACCAAAATCCCACTCCAAATCATTGATAACTTCTTAGGCAGAGGCTGGCCTGAGTGCCAGTGCTTGCTGTTGGGCTTTTTTACCCACCACTGCAGAGATAAGTGAGAACCCTGCTGACTGCATTCCCCGCTGCCATGAGTGTAGCGGGTGCGCAGTTGTGGAGCGATGACAGAGCGACTTTAGGGGAAGCGAGAGCTGCATTCTTTTGACATGATTTCATCTCAGAGAGTGCATTGGGAATGTCTAGTCCCAGAGCCCTGTGCAGTTGGATTTTCCTTCTGTCATGCAGTGAGGAGGACCAGGGTCAGTGGTGGAGGTGGTGGCTGTCCCGTCGCTGGCACACCCAGTGGGATGTCACGGTGCCCATCCCACACTGGCACACTCAGTGAGATGTCCTCTTGCACCCCAGGCCCTCTGCCTGCAGCCACGGTGGGTGTAGTGGCAGGAGGGCTGGTGGGTGTTGGTGGCCACTCTCAGTGGGTCAGGCCCAGCCACATTTTGGTCACCAGCTCATCACCCCTCTAAGTTCCACCTTGGCCAGGCTCCTCTTGGAGAAGGGAGTTATTGTGCCATCTGTTCACAAGATCTGGTGCTTGAAGGGTTCATTTTGGCAATTTGGGATGACTTGGTGGTCTTGGTAGCACGTCCTTCTCTTTGGAGGTGGGAGTAGATTGAGTGTCGGGTAAGTACCAATGGCTGTCAGGTTTGCTGAAGATCAAGGAAAACAGGTAATTACTCATTTTTCAAAAGACAGTTTTATTGATTAAAAATGCAAAAAGATTGTTCTTAAATAATGATTATTATTAGCAGAACATTTTGAGGATCTCTGGTTATAGCCTGCCTGTGAGCATTCCCTGTTTTCCAGCCTCTGGTTCTGCACTGTCATATCCCGTTTCTATACACGTGTAATCCTCTGACATAATAAAGGTGTTGCCTGTAATTCTAGAGGGAATTCATCAGTGTCTGTTGAATCCAGTGACACAGCTCCTGTGAGGAGTAAAGCCAAGAGTTTGGCCTTAAGCAGGGGTAGTCCAATTTCCAGGGGGAAAGTGTCTGTGTCATGAATATCCCTGTGTGGTGGCAGCCAGAGGACACTACAGAAGGTTAAATTGTTGGTCTGAACTGCTCCTGCAGGGCTGAGGTTCTCCCACATGTTCTGGAGCCCCCATTCCCTGTATCCCTTCCCTCTCCCCTGGGAGGCCCCAGCTCAGGGACAGGGATGAGGGCATCCTGGGGGGTGCCAGTGGGTCGTGCCTACCTCATCACAGGCCTGCGTGATCAGAGGTACCATCCCTCTCTCCAGGAAAAAAACATAAACCATGATCCTTTCACAAAACTTCTTGCTTTTACAGAAGCATTTGCATGGGGAGAGGATTTTCTGATCATGGATTTTTTATCATGGATGGAGTTTATAATCTGAATTGGACAGGGAATACCAATGAGTTCCTAAACATAGAAACAGTAGATGAATCAGAGTCAAATTGGTATTTTAGTACAATTGTTTTTCAGTGAACCCGAGAATGACCTGAATCGAACAGTTTTGAAGGAACCAAACACTTCTGCATGCATTTACCAGTTCAGTAAATTGATTCAGCTTCAGTTGACAGCTGTGTCTTGAAAGTGAAGAATCAGAGCTGTTTGCATGAGGGGAAAAAAAGAGTTGTACCATGTAAAACACTGAAAACAGAATCAATGACATTTTTATAGCACCGACTGCATGAGCACTGCAACGAGTGACATACAGAGGGGGTGGAGACTGGTCACAGAAATAATGTCCAGAAATACCAGCAGCTATTTCTGGCAGCACTGGGGAAAATACAAGGCAGGTAAGTGGCTGGGCTGCCAGCAGTGAGACCCCTCCTCAGCAGAGGGGATGATGGAGCAGGGGTTAATTGGAAGATCCAGCTCTTGTTGTCCAGAGAAATGCAGATCCGGCCTTGAAACACTTCCCAAGGTCTTGGCACTTCATTTCGTAGCTGTGTCTCATGCTCTGAATATTCCCAAGGCACTTGCTATCGTCGGCTGTCGTCTCTCTGTCTCTCGGTTGCTGTTTGTTGCTGTGGTTGCACGTTGATAAGGTCTCTGGTTATGTCTTGCAGCCCTCAGAATCCAAGCCCAACGTCACCCCTCTCACCGTCCTGGCCCATGTTCTCCGCGCCATCAAGTCCTATGCCCACCTCCTCTACGTCCAGCGACTCATCCCCCATCAGGTCTGTTGCACAATTCGCTTTGCTTTCTGTTGCTTTTGCTATTTCTGTTTAATTTCCCCGGTTTCCCCCACTTCACTTCCCTTTCCCTTCGCATCCTGCTCGAACCCCTGCAACACAGCTGTCTGCACTCAGCAAGAGAGGAGCTTTCAAACCCTTCTGCCCCAGGAGAGACCCTTTGGACCCCCCCAGGGCCTCTCCTGGGAATCTCCTGCCCAGGCCAGCAGGAGCTGGTGCTCACAGGTCATGGCCACAGTGCCCGGTGTCACTGCCGGTCTCGGTGGTTTTCTCTGGCCACTTCAGCTCCTGCATTGGCTTTGCTCTGCTCTGCAACAGGTAAGAAGTGTCCTACAAGGAGTAAAGAGCCTTTGGAAAGCACAGTCATCCCTCATTTTCTGGCCACTGCTTCATCTGGGATCTGAGGACGGTGAAGGACATGGGGCAGCACAGGTGTTTGCTGCTCTCTGCCCGTGTCTGTGTGCTTGGAGGGACGAACCCAACGGGAGGAACCATCAGGGTCCAGTGTTTTGATCCCTGAAAGCCCCACAGGGCTTGGCTGGGCACAGTGGCAGCCAGAGAGCAGCCAGTGGGCAAGGGGCAGGCTGGGCCCAGGGTCACCAGGCTGCAAAGGTGTTTTTTTGAGGAGAAAACCAACAACTTGAGTAATTCGAGGTAATAAGTCTGAAAATACCTTTTGTTTTTCATCTGATGGTCTCTCAAGCACTCCATGTGAGTGGTGCCTCCCCAGCAGTGAAGGACCCTCTGGAGAGGAAGGATTGTTTGCCCATCCTGGGTTTTAAGTGTTTGGGAGCTGCTTGTGTCAGGCAGCTGGAATTTTGAGAGGAGAGACCTCCATTTCGGGGCTCTCTTCACAGCAAAGCCAAAACCATTCTCAGCTCCCCTGGTCTGGGATTTGCTGCGAAAGGGGAACTGGTTTTGTCACAAAGCACTGCTGCTTCCCTGGGCTTGCTCAGAGGGAACTCTGAGGAAGTTCAAGTCCTTGGAAAGATAAAAGCTGGTGAAAGCACTGACCTGGGAATGGTGACGCCTTGTTCCCCACCCCAGCAGCTCCCGGAGGGCACTTCCATCACTTCTCTTGGCCGTGTCCTGGCTGAGCAGCCTGTGGAGTGCTGGATGGATCTGGCTGGCAGGGTGTCCCAGTGCCTGGGCAGGTTGGCACTGTCACCATCACCATAGCCTGGCAGTGTCCCAGCTTTGCACCAGCCTTGCTCCATCCCAAACCCAGGAGGCTCCATGTGTGGGGACAGCTTTGTACGCCTGTGCTTTGCTCTGGGACCCTGAGGTCCCTCGTTTTCCCTGCTCTTCCATTGGATCACTCCATTCCTGGCATCTCTGCGCTCCGATTCCCTCCCCCACAGCGTGGGCACACTGACACTTCCAGCAAAATCTAATAGCTGTTAAATCTTTTTTACTTTCAGGTACAGTCTCTAAAGAAGTGCAGCAAATTCTTCACGGACCTGCTTGGTTTTCTGTTTTGAAATACCTTTCCCCCGGTGCTAATTTTTCCTTGAGAAATCTTGTGGTTGCAGCTGCACCTGGGAGTGATGGGTTTGGCAGAGCGGGGCTGGTGACACCTTTGCTCTGTGCCAGCCTCTGGTTGGTGACAGCCCCTCAGAGACTCACAGAACATTCCAGCTCCAGCCCAGTGCATGGAGCTCTCCTGGGAACCCTGGCTTGGGCTGCTGCTCTGTGGGCACCACAGGGCACAGGAGGGTGTGCTGGTCTGTCTGGGTGGTTTTGTACCAACCTGTGCCCTCTCTTTGCAGCTCCCCCCTGCGCAAGGCCCGCGCCCTCTACGCCTGCAAAGCCGAGCACGACTCGGAGCTCTCCTTCACGGCCGGCACTGTGTTCGACAACGGTGAGTCCTGGGGCTACACGTGGGCTCATTTTTCAGTGCAGTGTTTAGGATGTGGTTCCTGGAGTGTTGGGAAGGCGGGATGGCGAGAGCTGTGCCCGGTGCCACCGGCAGAGCGAGGCTGTGTGACTGTGCCGGATCCTCCCATGGGCACGGACCCTTCTGAGTTCAGGGGAGAACCCGGTGAGCTGGGACTGCCCCAGTGTTTGCCACGCACAGAGCCGTTCTTGGATGGCTTCTGGGTAGAAGAGATTAGATTCCAGGTACCAGCACCAGAAATATTCTATGCAGTTGCTGTCATGTTTCATGCAGAAGATGGAAAAGTATCATGTGCTTTGTCCCTCTGGATACTGAGCACTGGAATAGGTGGGCTTTGCTTAGTCAGAGGCAACATTAATGAACATAGATTTTGCTGTTTCCTGCACCAAGTGTCTGTGCCCCATGGAACTGAGCAGCTCTGGCTTAGCTATAATCCCAGTGTTAAGAAAAGATTTTTTACTACTTTCCAAGTAGTTCTTGGCTTTTATATGTTATGCATTGTCATTTGGGAAGCTGCTACCACAGGCACTGGTTTTGCCCTGGGATATAGAGGAGAATACAGCAGAAAGGGGAAGATAATGAATCCATGTGAATTAAAGACAGCCCTTCATCTAAGCAGCTCCATAGTCATCTAATAAATAAACATGGTCTCCCCTTTGAGAGCCCGTGGGAATCAGAGCAGCTCGGAGGGGAATTAGGAGGGGAACAAGTTTGAATTAAATACATTATGTTTGCTGATAAAAATCAATGGATTATTCAAGGGAAAAAGTACACAGTGTGTTCCAGTCACTCAGCAGCACAGTCGGGGCTCACGTTGGCTGGAGTCAGAACCAGCACAGCTTGGTGGGGGTCTTGCTGTGGTCAGGGGGCTTTACAAACCCCAGCAAAGGCAAAGGGCTCTCAGAAATACATGCAGACAGGTACTAGTTGGACTGTAAGCTTTGTGACCGAGCAGCAGCTTTATCCAACAGGATGCTGGGGTACTGCTGCCCACACTGAGCAACACCCACGTGGTCAATCACAGCATGTTTGAGAGCTCTGGTTAAACTCATGTCTTATTCACGCTGATTCCAGACATGGTGTGAACAGTCAGACCTGCAGAGTCACGTGAGGCTGGGGCAGCTCCAAAACACTGCATTGGTGTAACCCTGGCCTGGGTCCTGCAAAATCAGCACATTTTCAGGAGTTGATTGAATAAAGAAAGGCTTTTGAGGACTGATGAGGTTTCTGGTTGCACACAATCAGGTTGCAGGGTTTGCTTTCCCACCAGGAGCATTCACTAATGCAGTTTCCCTCCCAGACTGGGCCAAGGCCAAGCCGGGATGTGCAGGGTTATGATGTGATGGAGTTCACCATGTGATGGAGTTAATCATGTTCTCTCCAACATCAGAGAGATTTTAGCCCAAATCTGGAGAAAGTTTTGAACCCCCTGTTTTTATCCCAAATGCTTCACTTCCCTCAGCCCAGCAGCTCCAGGTAATATGTGGACACGCCATCTGCAGCCGAGTGTGCTGCTCACTTGGTCCTGTGGTGGGATTCGCTTGGGGAAGGAAAGGCCAAGGAGTCCCACGGGAGAGCAGGCACAGACAGAGCACTTCAGCTGTCTGAGCCCCTTGGTGTGTTCACAGAATCACAGAATGGTTTGGGTTGGAAGGGACCCCAAAGCTCATTTTTAACTCTGTTAGTTTTCCTTTCTTGAAAATAAACACAAATTAAAGGTCTCACTCTCTTCCAAGAGCGGCTTTGGCGTTGTCAGCACACAAGGAGCAGCAGCCCCAATCCCCTCCTGCAGTGACCTGCCCTTTCCTTCTCTCCACAGTTCACCCATCCCAGGAGCCTGGCTGGCTGGAAGGGACCCTCAATGGCAAGACAGGATTGATCCCCGAGAACTATGTGGAGTTCCTATAACTGGGTGTACACAGCGCCACTGCTGAGTGTTCCATGGTATCCATGGCCGAGTCCTGCAGGCCCCTGCGTGACGTGGGGCCAGGACATCCCTGTGCCCACTGCGATGGATGTTTGTGTGGATCGTGACATGCTCCTCTCCTCCCAGTGTGCGCCAGGGCTGGGTGGGAGCAGCCCCGAGGAGATGGAGAGGTGCCCGAAGCCCACATCCCAGTGAGAAAACCAGGAAAGGGACAGCTCCACACTGCAGCCACGTGCTCTGGGCCTGCGGACTGTGAATGGCATGAGAGCCCCCGAGCCGGGTGTTCCTCACAGCAGGACCATTCACTGGCTGCATGGAGCATCAGTGGGAGCTGGGGGACCCCTACCCACCAGTGTTCCTGCCAAGGAGGAACGGCCAGCAGCGATTCCTGCGCTCCCAGATCCTTCCCTGCATTCCAGCCAGCCTGAGCAACACTCTCCATGCTGCCAGGGAGCACCCAGACCTTGGGGGCAGGGGAAGGGGTGGGGTGCTTTCAGCTGACACCAAACCCCAGGCTGGGGCTGCAGCAGCGCTTTGTGGGGGCTGAGCCCCCCGTGGTGGCTGGGGCAGCCCTGGTGAGGTGACCGCCCTCCTCGTGCCACCGCAGTGCCGGGTCTTGCAGGCAGGAGCGAGCCCTGGGTGGGCCCTGTGGGGGCTCAGGGCTGGTGGGGCTCAGCAGGTGCTGGCATGGCAGCGTGAGGATATTTTGGACCAAACCTCTCAAGCTCTTTTTTTTTTTTTTTTAAGGATTTCGATTTTTGTGAGATAAACCTCAGTGCTGGGCGAGGTGAGCAGCCCATGCTGCCTTCCTGGTGCAGTCCCAGAGAAACCCTGCTCCTGGTTTTTGGCTATTTGGTACCTCCACTTCCCAATTCCCATTGCACAGACACATCCATGCTCCCACCAGTGCCCAGGCCGCTGATGTGCCGTGTTGGAGCTGCGTCTGCCACTCTCCAGCGCTTTTTAGGTGATTCCTTGCTTGCAGCCTGGTGTGTTGTCTGTCCGTGCCAAGTCTGTGCAGTGCTGCTTGTGCAAGGTGAATTATTTCCATCCTCACAGAGCATTTGCTGTTGCTGTGGCCAACCTGGGGTCTGTGGAGAGCAGAGGATGAGCCCTTCAGCTCTGCCTGCCCTCAGAGGAAGTGCCTGCCTCCGTGGACACACTGCGAGGGCTCAGCAGAGCGACTGTGCAAATCCCTCGTCATTCCAGATCATTTTTACGGGGGAGGGTGGAAGAAGGAGCCCTGTTTGACTGCAGAGCCAGGATACTGAGAGCTGGAATTATTATATTTTATAAAAGAAAGTCTCAAAAGAACCCCCAGCCCATGGTGGTGAGTCCTGCACCAAAGCGCCGCTGCCGCCGCCCTGGGGATGGATGTCGTGGCTTTTTGTAACAATTTTTAAGACTATGAGTGACTGAATTGCTGTATGTGTCACTTTTTATTTTTGAAAGAATTAATGTATAAATAGAGTATCTTAAAATATTACGAGGCAACGATCTATATTTGATATTTTTAGAAGAGCTGTAATGAGAGAAGTGAAGGACATTCAAAACCGGTCACAGAGACGCTCCCAAACACCCTGACCACCCAACCTCCCTGAGTCTTGGGCTGCTGCTTCATTTGCTCCGTGGTGTCACTGAGAGAGGAGGGAGCTGAAATTTCAGCCCTCTTCACGTTTCTTCCACAGTAATTAAACTTCCTGGGCTTTTGTCTTGGGGGAAAAAAAAAAAAATAGGAAAAAGTCGATCGTTTTTTTCCTGATTTCCAGGGCTGGCAGCACAGATTGTTCCCATGGGATCACACCCTCTCCACAACACCTCGATTCCTTGGGGGATGCTCTGGGCTCCTCACCTGGCTGGTGTGGTTTGGGCAGGGGTGAAGTTCCCCACCTGCCTGGAGGTCTCTGCTCTGGGGTGTTGGACAAAGAGGGCGAGAGGTTTGTAGGGTAAATTGCAGCCTTTCAGTGGCACAGTGCTGGTTCATGTCCATCCTTGGACTGAATGGTCATCATTTGTGCTGTTTCTTGGTTTTCCTGAAGCTGAGGATGGGGCCAGTCTTTATCCAGTCCTGGCATAGGATGAGGCCAGGCTTTATCCTGCCTTGGCATCACTCCATGGCTGCGGCTGGTGCTGGGACCTTGGCTGGTGCTGGTGCTTGGAGCTGGTGCTGGCCCTGCCTGGGGCAGATGTAAAAAAACACCTTCCCAGAGGGTAGGAGAGGAGTGGGAAGGACTAATGGAAAGGATTTTTAAAAAAAAGCTTCATATTTCATCTGTCATCACTGTTTGCTTGTGTTTGGGACCGTCCCATCCAGAGCTGCTCCTCCATCATCACTCCTGCCTTCACGGGATGCTGCCAGAGCAGAGAATGCTGTGGATGAATGGGAATGGCAAACATGCCAAAACCACTCCAAAAGGCATTATTTAGGGACACAGTGTTTAAGGGCCTGTTTAGCAATGCTGTGTGAGCACCAGCACAGCCCACCCGGTGCCAGGAGGCTGCTGCCAGCCGTGTCCCCACAAAACCTTTCCATGCAGTGTCCCCCTTTGGCTCCTCAGATGCTCCTGTTACACTGAGACGGGAGTAAATTCCTTTTCCGAGGCACATGGGAGCTTTTGGATGTGCTACCTAGAGGGTTTCTGGGAACAAAAGTCCCACGCAGACGTATTTACGAGACGTCTCCTGGAGGAAAGGGAAATCAAGCCGAAGCAGAAGTTATTGCTCTTACAGGAGAGCCAGTGGAATATTTTTTTTTTAATTAAAACTTTCCAAAAAGAAAAATTTGGCTGGAACGCTTTGCTAAATGTTCCCATTTTGGGCCAGCTTTAATAGTGTCGTAAACATCGGTTTATTCCAAGACAAATTAAAGATAGGAAGTACTTTTTTAAACCAGCCTGACGGGGCATATTGAAGTCATCGGTCAAAGTGATACGAAAGCTGGGTGGTGGCCTTGCCCATGGGCAGAGCCTCTCCTGCCATCCCTGGCCCTGCCATGTTTCAGGTCAAAGGATACAAGTCTCACAGGCTGCCCGTGGCCAGGCTGCCCTTGTCTCTTTACTGATTTTCTGGAGTTTTGAATCAGCAAGTGAAGCATCTCAGATGGTTTGGGAGCACCCAGACTACTGCCAGTGCTCCTGTCACACCTCCCAGTGCCCTGCCTGCTGGGGCTTTGGGTGGGGTGGAGTGGCTTGGGGTTGGGTTTGGCTTGGATCAGGTTGGGGTTGGGATTGTGTTGGGTTGGGTTTGCGTTGGATTTGGGTTGGATTGTACTCGGATTGGTTTTGGCTTGGTGTTGGGTTGCACTTGGATTGGGCTGGATTTGGGTTGGGTTGGAATTGGCTTGGGTTGGATTAATTGGGTTGGGCTGGGTTTGTTGGGTTGTGATTGGGTTTGGGTTGGGATTAGGTTGGGTTGAATTGGGTTTGGTGTTGGGTTGTGGTTGGATTGGGTTGTGTTGAATTGGATTGGGTTGGATTTGGGTTGTGGTTGGATTGGGGTTCCAAAAAAAGCATCCAAACCCCCTGGTTCATTGACAGCAGTTCAGCACATCAGTGGATCAGGTGGGTCTGTAGCCAAGGGAAGAATTTACCTGCACAAACCCAGAGCCTGGTGGAAGGACGTGGTGCTTTATTAGCGAGCATGTGGTATTTTAATTATTTTAATGAACCAGAAATCTCAAAGCAATTATAATTTGTACATTTGGGCTAATTCAAAATTTTAGCTTTTGGGAAATAAAGATTAAAAGCAAAGGGGTTTTTTTAAGAAATAGCTGTTTAAGGCTCTATTCTCTGGGTGAGGAGCTGATTGTTTGCAGATGAGCTTGGCAAAGCAGCTGGTAATTTAGCACAATGCTGACGGCTCACGAGGTAGCACCTACCTATTACTTATTGTAAATCCTCCCTCCTGCTAATGAAGCTTATTCTGCTTCTAAACCTCAGACAAAAGGGTCTAGAAAATCACACCTGGGCTCTAAACTCACTGACGCACGCAGGAAGGGGAAAAAGTCTGCAGCAGCCGGGTGTCCTGGAGACCAGCCGTGGGCTTGGATTAGGAGGGGATGGCAGAACAGGGTCTGGAGGTGGGAGCGAGGTGCAATTTGAACAAACCCATCTCCACAGGGAGATTTCTGTGTCCCTTTCTGGACCCTTGCTGCTGTGGGTCCATCTCTCTGGGAGACCCCACAGCCCTCATCGTCTCCTGCCTGCTGCTTCCCCCTCCCTGCCCTGGGGGCTCAGCTGTTACCCAGGGCAGTCAAATATCTGCAGGTTGGTCAGAGCTTTCCTTCACAACCACCTGTGAGTGAAGAGCAGTGAAGGAGTGATGGGTGATGAGAGAGGCTCTGGGAATGAGCCCCAGAAAGGCTGGAATGTAGGAGTGAAGGAACCCTCAATGAGAGTGTCTCCCTGGCACAGGGGACTGGAAGAGGCCTTAAAGACCATCTTGTTCCACCCCTTGCTATGGGCAGGGACACCTTCCACTATCCCAGGTTGCTCCAAGCACTGTCCAACTTGGCCTTGAACACTTCAGGGATGGGGCAGCCACAGTTTCTCTGGGCAACCTGTGCCAGAACCTCCCCACCCTCACAGGGAAGAATTTCTTCCCAATATCCCATCTAACCCTACTCTGTCATTGTGATGCCGTTCCCCCTTGTCCTGTGACTCCATGCCCTTGTCCAAAGTCCCTTTCCACAAACACACCTAAAGGTAAGTTCTCCTGTCCAGCTGATGGCACCGTGGGCCGCCTGGGCTGGTTCCTGCTGCTCCAGCGGCCAGTGAGGATCTTTTCCCAAGGCTGCAGCGGGAAGTGCTGCCGTGCCCGGCCCTGCCGCAGCAGGAGGTGCCCATGGCCAGCTGAGGGGTCGGGGCTGTGCCGGTGGGACCGGCGACATCCCATGTCCCTGCAGCCCATCCTGCCGGGATGCTGCGCTGCTGCTGCAGCTGCGGGCTGTGGGTTTGGTTGTAACTCGTCCTTCCAGCCGCTGCCGGAGCAGCTCTTGTGCAAACAAGCTCATTCTAATGCTGTTTACCTACAATGACTCCTGAGGGAGAGCTACCGGCTTGGACGGCGGCCAGGGCTGGGCTGAGCAGGGAGCGCCTGCCGTGTCCTCCTCACCCAGCCGAGCCGGGCGGCGACGCTTCCACACCTGCTCCGGGATCCCGTTCTGTGCGGGGCTGGGGGCACCGCGGGCACTGCGGGACGGGGGCTTGGCTGCTCCTGAGGCACAGCTGCCTGCCCTGTCCCACTCCCACAGATCCCGGAGATGTTGTGCTGCTTTGTAAAGCGTATTCATTTTGCTGCAGCCATTATCTATATATAATAAATATTTCTGGGTCTGGGAGGTGCACGTGCTGCTTCTGCCTCTAGGGGATTTTTTGATCCTGTTTTTTTGATGGTTTTGGTGTTTGGGGTTTTTTTTTGCTGGGGGGGGGGAATTGGTTTGGGGTTTTCTGAATTTATTTTTTTATTATTATTTTTTTTTTTTTTTTTTTTTTTTATTTAAAAAAAAAAATTTGGGGTTTGTTGGGTCTTTTGTTCATTAACTGTTGCTGTGTTGGTACCTGAAGTGCTGCTGCTCCCAGCCCCGGGGCTGCCCTCCAGCCACCCTGAGCAGAACCAATTACACCACCAGATCCTAATCGAGCCGCTGTTTATTATTTATTTCCCCGGCAACGACGATATATTTAGCCCAGCAGCTTTGAGCTGTTTCAGCCCCATTATGCTCAGCAAATCCCAGCAGCGGGATGGGAGGGAGCGCTGCCCAGGGCTGGGGCAGCAGCACCATGAGCCCCCCGGGACCCCAAGGGGGAACCCCCGACCTCCCCTTGCCCGGAGAGGGGCTGGGTTTGCCCCAGGGCAGTGGGTGCGGGTGGGCGAGGGACGGACCCACACGGGGGCGGGGAGAAGCATCTCTGCACAAGGGGAGGGTGTGAGAGCCTCGTCCCCCGGGTTTTCTTTGTCTTGTCAAGGGTTGGGTTGGGCTGGTTGGATTTTTTTAAATTGTTTTTAGTAATTGCTCTGGTCTGAGCCTCGTAGGCCAGTCCTGTGTTTGTTTGGGGTAGGAACACGTGCAGCTTGGCTGCAGCTCAGCTGTGGAAGTTCTGCCTGCGAGCCAAGAAGGGGAAAAAAAGGAAAGGGTGTGAGAGAAATGAGGAATTAAAAACGCTGGGGTTTAATTTCGGATGGGTTCTTGCAGGAGCCTGGATGTGGGCACACTGGGGCCAAGGCAGTCACCCTGGGGGGATAGGGACAGCAGGATCAGCACTCTCCCCATGACCTGTGTCACTGCCTGTACCCCTGCTCTGCAGCAGTTCCCTGTGCTCAGCTCCTCAGGGATGAAGTCCCCCGTGTCCAGTCCCCTGGAGATGCATCCCCCTTGTGCTCAGCTCCTTAGGGACTCATTTCTTCCATGCTCCACTCCCTGGGGACACATCCCCCGTTCCCAGTGCCCGTCACTGGGCTCACCAGGCCACTTTTCCCAGTCTCAGCCCATCCTCCTGCATCAGCCACGCAATTACTGCCCACATTCGATGCTGCCTCAGCAGTTTTCCCCCTACCTTTTCATGTGGTTTGATCTCCAATCAGCAGATCCCATAATTAGAAGGACTCCACTTACTCGTTATTTTGTAAACTCAGTTCCCTGTTGTGACCTCGGAGAATATCCTTAATTATGCTTTGGAGCTGTGCCAGGCCTGTGATGGATTGGACAAGGATATTTACCCCTCCTCCAGGTTGATTTTTGTCCGCTTTTCCATGGACTTGGGCATTGGACATCAGGGAACTTCTAATGTCTTCAGAGGGTTCCTCTCCCTGCAGCTCCTCCAGTCTCACTTTGACAAGTTCAATATTTACAGGGTTTTATTTTAAAATGGACATGCAGTAGATATATTATTTTCAGGTCTACCGATAATTGAAATTATCTGTAACCCTGACAAGGAAATGAATCACACTTGTTGACATGTGACCCCACCACTGCTCAGAAAAGCTGTGGCTGCTCCATCCCTGAAGTGTCCAAGGCCAGGTTGGACGGGGCTTGGAGCAACCTGGTCTAGTGGAAGGTGTCCAGGTCCATGTCAGGGGGTGGAATGAGATGAGCTTTAAGATCCCTTCCAACCCAAATGAATCTGTGGTTCCATGAAACAGATCTGGCCAGAGCCCTTGTGCAGTTCAGCATCCAATTGGTGCCAAGATGGGCACAGGTACCAGCAGACACCCCTGGAATGAGGGCCAGCTGGGTCTGAAGGCATGATTACATCTTGGATTTAGGGACTTGAAATGGTTTGGATCCCTACAGCAGCACTGCAGGACCTGAACCTGCAGAGTCCTGGGTTCCCTCCCAGTCTAGTCCCTGATGGTATCATGATAAGAACACTGGGAACGTCTGGGAGCCCCTCTGGAATAACCAGTAATTTACAGGCAATGAGTCTCCTGTTCTGCAGTATCCCAGTATTTGTGCATTACATGGCACAGCTCTGTGAGCTCCCACTGCAGAGGGGAGACAACCATGGACAAACTGGCCTGCTGGGGACCATCCCAGGGACAAACACAAACTCAAGAGCTCAAATCTTAAATGTCAAAATTGTAAAAATGGCATTTAATGGCGTCTTTTCCAAACCAGTCTGAAATGCCATTGTTTTATTGGGATAATGTGAACACAACAGAAATCATGAGTTACCATCTCACGCTGGGCTTCATCCGAATTTCTTGGAAGCTAAGGATAGAGCTCCAGAAAGCAACTAATTGCAAAGTAAGGCAGCAGGTGAGGAGGGGCTGCAGCCCCATGGCCCCCAACCCACCCTCCCAGGGCAGGGCAGCACCGTGGCCACGCTCCAGCCACGGCCAGCGTGGTGGGACAGAGCACTGGAGGGGCAGAAACCCTGCAAGGAATCAGAACCTGCTCCACAGATGTTTTTGATGTCAATGATTTCATAAATGGAATGGGACAAGTGGGATTTCATGTGGACCGTGAACACATCGAGGACTTGATGCACTTGCCATGAAGCTGGAGCTCATGAGCCACAGAGCAGTTATTTTATCCTAATGTCTGATGTCGCTCTTTAAAGAATCTTTCCACAATTGTTTCACAAATAAACGTGGTTATCATAAATCCCATTCTTGTATTGCCTCTGACCCCCATCCACAGCCATCCAGCTTGGGAATTACCGAAGGGAAATTTATGTAAGCTTTGTTTTAATTGCAAACAATTCAGAGAAATCATTCCCTGCTGGGAACTCGGCCTTTTACGCTGCAGTTAAGTGAGATTTTATTACAGCACGATTCACTCTGCTGCTCAGGGGGTAAAGGCGTGAGCTGTGCTGAGGTTTGAGTTATTGATGGGTTGGAGAGACATTGATATTTGAAAACTCCAATAGCCACATGGCAGGGAAGGAACCTCATGGCATCATTTTCTGTTCTGGGGCTGAGACTTTCTGGAACCAAGTGCAATGTCACATCCAGACAGAAGTACCTTTCAGTGTTGCTGATACAGGAAGTCCTTTTTCACAATTTGGGTTAAATCCTGCCTTTGGGAAGGTATAATCCTGCTGCACAGGACCCCTTAGGCTGGATTCCCATAACCTATCCCCTGCCCAGAACACCCACCCCAATCCACACCCTCCCCCAGGCGATGACCAAGACTTTGTAGCACACTTTGTTTCCATCACTAATATTTAGCATCAGGTACCTGCCTTGGGAAGGAGCTTTCATCACACTTTGACAAATATCAGAGAGTTGAGAACCACTGCAGTGACAGACTATATTTTAAACCATAGAACTACAGAGTGATTTGGGTTGGAAGAAACCTTAAACTCCTCTTGTCCCACCCCCCCTGCCATGCACAGGGACATCTTCCACTATCCCAGGTTGCTCCAAGCCCCATCCAACCTGGCCTTGGACATTTCTGGGGATGGAGCAGCTGCAGCTGTTCTGGGAACCTAAATCAATTCTTTATTTAGTTATAAAACATTTTGTGCTGTTTTCCTCAGTTGAACTGTCCCGGCAGCTTCAGCCCTTCTCTGAGGTGGGCACAGGTCAGGCTGCTCCAAGGCACATTCCTGCTCTGGATTTTCCTCCAGAAAACAGACATTAGAATGCAAAGGCAAAACATGTGATTTTCAATTAAATTGTTAATTTGAACTTCACGATCAGAAATTCTCCTGCTCCAGAACTTCTACAGTGGCAATTCACTCCAGTGCAAATGATTCCTGCATATGAGGTGAATGATGAGACCAACACAAATGAACCAACTCCCTGTTGGACCCAACCCTCTCCAGGATCACAGCAAAAACTCCACAAAAGCATTTTGGAGCCATTTAATGAAAAAAGCAGAATTTTATTATATGGTTTCTGTCCATTATTCGACATTGCTGTAAATGGCTCACATTTACTGCAACTTCTGTACAGATGTGTGGCTTTGTATTACCAGAACAGCAAATTTAAATGAAAAAATAAATGTTCAACAATTCCACACAAGCTTTTACAGTCCAACATTTCACTGAGTAGGTGAAAACTACAGACTTGTTACTACAGAATTATTCAGCATGAATAAAAAACTACAACTTTTATTTTTAAACAGGAGTCACTGGTTTAATTTTTTTCTTTTCTTTTATGCTGTTTAAAATCGCTGTGATAAAAATAATGATTTTTTTAATAATGCCATACACCGGTATGATATAGGATTTGTCCCCAGTATATATCTTTTTGTTTAATATACAAAATAGAGTAATGACCCATCGCTTGACTCTGCTGTTGTGCAGGTTGTTGGAGGTGGGGTGTTTTCCACAAACACACACACACAGCCTTTCCTTGGATACGAGGCCTCCGGCTGGAGAGGCTCTCGACCTTCCTGGAAAATTTGGTTCCTATGTGATGTCGATGGCTCAGCAACCCCTGGTTGCAGACTGGGCGAAGGATAGAGCGTGACTGGTATATAATCATGGAATCCCCGACTGGTTTGGGTTGGAAGGGACCTTAAAGACCATCTCATTACAACCCATGGGCAGGGACACCTTCCACTAGACCAGGTTGCTCAGAGCTCCATCCAGCCTGGCCTTGAACACTTCCAGGGATAGAATAATACAATCTTTATAAAATCTCACTCTAAGTCATGTCCCTGAAGTCCTCCCTCGCTAAAACTTGACTACGGGATGCTCCCGCAGCCAACGTCCATCCAGGCACTTCCTCCTCTTTCCTACCTCCCTCTGTGAAAATGGCGAGGTCATTTTTCGGCATCAATTGGCACCTATTCCCAGCCCCCCTCCCTCTGCCCTCCCTCGTGGCTGCCCCCCAGCGCCCCCCTGTCCCGGTGTCCCCCCGTAAGGCCATTGCGAGCGCCCGGCGCGTCCTGAGCTGCCCCCGCCGTCCCTGGGCGGATCCGTGCACTTTGTGATAAGGCACTGAAGAGCCAAAGTCAGAATTCTCCCTGCTTTATCCAGAGTGCAGGGACTACCCACTGCTACACGGACTACGGATAACAGGACATGGACTTCTCACTGCTGACTAAAGCACTACGTTTTCTCACTGGTGAAGTTTAGAACTGAACAGCACGTACAGGACGATTCTTTCTCTAACGTCACAGTTTCCTTTGTTTTTCCTTAAATCCACAGACTAAAAATGAATATACAGGCAAACAGACACAAGGGGCGGAGAGCCTCTCCTCCTACGTGACCAGTTCTCTCACAGGGGGATCACAGAATCCCAGAATTTGGGTTGGAAGGGACCTTAAAGCTCATCCAGTTCCAACCCCCAACTCCATCATCATCTGTTGGAGTTCACTGCAGTTGCTTTTGCTGGCAAAAATGCCAAGTCTGGGGTCCGTGCACCCCGACCCGCGCTGTGCCCCAGGCTCCGACCGAGGGCTCTGGGGATACAAGTTTATAAAACATTCTCAAAAGTAACAACAGGTTTCCTTTGAACCAAAGAGCCCCCCCAAAACCCAACAGCACCAAACTCCTATCTGTATCTGTATCGCAACCGGGCGCATGAGGATTCCCATGGAATTGGGCTGGATGTCATAATTAAAAAATCCGACCTTTAACTGTTACAAAATGCACATATTTTGTACAGATCAAAGGAGAGAATGATTATTTTCTTTTATTAAAGGTGCTATTTTACTCCAAAGTACTGAATATAGGATCCTTTTTAATAGGTATAGCATTCAAAAAGAGATTTAAGAAAGGAGAATTTGAGTTTCCTATTTCAGTTGGAAACCAATGTTTGCTGAAAGTAGAAATGTGCTGTGGACACCCCATGCTCTGTATTTACATATTGCTGGCACCTGGATGTGGATTATTGCCCAATTTTGAAGCTGTTTTTGCTGTGGGAGCGAGGCTGTGTATGAAATTCCCCCGGGGGGAGTTCAGAGCTGGGTGTCCTGGCTGACGGTTTTTGCAGCAGGGCTCTGGTTCAGCCATGCCTCGGGAGCAGTTCCCGACCATACAGATAGGAGCATCCCACCCCAAAGCCAACAGGAATTTTTACACAGTGATTCAATAAACACAAACCCAACCCTACAAACACCCACGGAGCACAGGTTTTCCCCTCGGAACAAAGCACTTCTTTGGATACGAACACCGATGCCTCCGGTGCTGCCTCCAGCCAAACCACACAGAACGGGTTCCCACTCATCTATTTGTGACCCCTACAAAAAATATAATTACATGTATCATGATAAAGCAATCTGTCATCTAAAAATCATCCTTATTATACACTATACAAGCTTATTTTACAATCATTTAATAAATTGCTTTTAAAGCTGCAGTAGCCCTTCCCTTCTTTTCTCGGATCAGCGAATATACCGATTATACATATTTGAAACTATAACTAAATATAAAAATATATTAGGTTTTGTATTTTCTCAGATGATCTTTCTCATTTCTATTACACAAATAATCTGGCCACTTTGAGTAAAAATCAAATTTTAGAGTGGCTTAGTAAATATTTCAATTTTGAGATACAGAAAATTGTTAAGGTGCACGTAGAAAAGGCTACTACAGCTTCTAAACGTCGGAAAATATCCTTATCAATGGCAACAAGGAGAAATCCACAAGGCCTATGGGAATTTATGGCACGCCAGGAATTCAGTGTGAAGGGCTGCAGCCTTACAAAGACAGAAAGTTTGACGGACAACTCTAAGACCACGAACTCAGTAGCGGAGCTTTCCTGTTCTCCAGGAAAGAGGATGGAGCAGTCAGTGACGGGTGGAGATGTGGAATTGGGTCTCTAACCAGGTGAGTCTGGAGCTGGGATATCCAGTCACAGCCGTGCGGCCGCTCGGACATCTCCCCGGAGAGGAGGACTCTGGAATCCGTCCAGGAGAACAAACCCAAACCACTGGGTGCAATCACATGTCCACCTCCCCTGTCCGTGGGGGTTTCCAGATATACTCGTGTGATGACAGGTTTAAGTGTATAGAAAATGTGAGTTTCTCCACACAGTAGTAAACTTTTCTGAAGCTATGCATATTTTCATGAAAATTTCCTGATGGGCAGTCAGGACTGATCTTCTTGGCATCAATGCAGCCCATGACTCTTTGCGTTATGGCTGTTGCATCATATGCAAAAATCAGGCTTCTTTTTTTTTTTTTTTTTTTTTTCAATATATAAAATAACCTGCTCATTTACATCCAGTGAGGACTGGGTTAATTTTCTATGAATCTGCATATCCAACATTTCTGCAATATACCAAAAGGATTCGTTTCATTTGGATCTACTGAAATGAGATTTGAGAGTGTTCTCCCACCCACCCTGGCCCTTTAAAAAAGCCAAATTTTTGTAGCCGCTTTGACAGTTGAAAGCGATTAGGTTAGAAAAGCCCAACCCTTTTTCACACGAATCTACTCGAGGATTTACTGTCTAGAGGTCGTTTAGGAAAGCTACGAGCTGCCCCACCTTAAAAAACCAGCTGTACAATAGGCATCTTGAAGTATTACAAAAAAATTATGTAAGAAAAAATGAACAAGCCGAGTTCACGGTATATAAAGTTAAAGGAAATTGCTAAAACCAGACAGTAATAGCTATAAAAGGCACAACTTCCCTTTTCTGATATACACTTGTAAACTTTCTTCAGGTTACATGCATAAACCAAAATGCTACCTTAACTTTAAAAAAAAAAAAAAAAATCCAAAACACTTTACTAAAATAAAAAAAAAAAAAAAGCCTAAAAAAATTGTCTCCAGCCAACTGCAGCAATTAATTAATTAGCAGAATGTTCGTAACAGCCTCAGAGCTTGTCACCGGTGGTTTGATGCATCCGGGGATGGTGCACGAGGGGAGAGAGAAAATTTCTTACAAATACGATTTATGATTTCTTTGCCTTTCCTTTCTCCCCAATTCTTTCCCAAATGGGAGAAATCCACTGCTTCTCCAGCCTAACTCTTGGCCCTCTGTAAACCACATGTAGTGCATAATTACAAAAGAAACACCGCTGCGAGGACAAAAGGAACAAGTTCTGTAGGTTTTCTCTTTACAAAACAAAGCTATCGAGTGACGGTTTCTTAAGGCAACCCTTTGTGTTAAGGCAGTCACTTCTGATGAAACAAGAGCTTCTTGATATTTCCATTGGAATATTTTGGTATCTGATTGCTGATGATTTCTGCCAACATTTCTGGGAACTCAATACTCATGGATTTATCCAAAAATGTCTGGAAGCAAAAGCTCAGAAGATTTTCAACCACCTACAAGTGATAAGGCAAAGAATTACTTGCACACGAAGATGAACAGAACCACCACTCACATCCATCCTCCTCCCACCCAAACCCTACCCACCCAGCACCTCCTGCTCCAACAGGACAGGCATAGGTATCCTCATTTAACTAATTAATTCTTGTCAATGGCACTCCAATATAAACCAAACAAACAGATGCAAACACCAAAGAGATTTGGTATCAATTCCCATTCCAGCAGATAAGTGACATATACATGAATAAGCTTAATTAGATCTTTCCAGATGCCTGGTACAGCAAAAAATAAAAAAACAGTAGTTTTGAGGTCCCAAAGTTTCCTGTTTTAAACACTGCTTGGACTGCTCTGTGTAATTTAGAATTAAACTGCCAAAGGAGACAGACTGAATTCTGAAATTCCTTGCCAAATGAGTCCTGCTAATACCACACACAGCACTGAGGAATTATTTCAGTGCTATTTCAAACTATTCCATAAATTCTTTACTAGTTGTCTCTGAGACAACGTAGGTTTTAAACTTCACATCTCTGCTACTATTGCAAATTATTTACAGTTTCTGAGTTCCTCCATTTCAAAGCAATATAATTTTTAAAAACTAAAGAGGTTGAAAATTAAATGAATTATAAAATTAATTGCTGTGGATTCCACTGCAGAAGTAGCCTGAGAGAAGCATGTTCATGGCTGTCAATTCACCTTTAGTTAGACAGTAGGGGGGCATGACCTCCTCCTCCCCCGTGATATTTATCCCTTTAAATAATAAAAGCCTAGAGGAGATCACTGTCACCGCCCCAACACATTTATCTGGAATGCCTACAGCATTCCTTTCAGGACTTACATCATGCATAGAGTCCAGCAGTTTAGTCAGTTGATAAAATCGCTGCCAGTTCTGGCTGGAGTTCCCTTCCCTCTTCACGATGGCCTTGCCCAGCTCCTTGATGTACGTCATCCGGATTTCTTCAAACAGAGACTGACTCTTCAGGCCTTCCTTGGGAACTGTAACATTGATACGAACCTTTAAGACATTATAAAACTATGAACTGTGTCACTATTTAAGTTCTCTTACATCAGAAACTGCAGTGATAGGACGAGGAGTAAGAGGGGAAATTTAGGTTAGAAATATGAAAGAAATTCTTCCCTGTGATGTGGTGGTGAGGCCCTGGCACAGGCAGCCCAGAGCAGCTGTGGCTGCCCCATCCCTGGAAGTGTTCAAGGCCAGGTTGGAATGACGTGAGCTTTACGGTCCCTTCCAAACCAAACCAGTCTGTGACTCCATGAAAATGACCAGAAGAAAAAGGGCTTAGGATTGACTGAAATGACAGCGGAGAGACAAGGAAAGAGCAGGAACTGGGACTGATGACTAGCTGAATAAAAAGCACAGGACTGCTGCAAAGTAAAACTAAAACCCCCAAAGGTATCCTTCCAAGAGGGAAGAGATCAGTCCATGGAGGCCTGGAAGTGCCTTGATGAAGAACCATCAGGACTGGAGTTCCCGTGTTCTCCATGTCTGAGGAAACGTGACATTAGAAAGATTCCATAAAAATTCTGCATGCCAGCGGAAGAGCAAGGGCAGAATCACAGGATGGCTTGGCTCAGAAAGGATCTTGAAAGATCATCTAGTTCCAAGCCTCCTGACATGGATCAAGTAACGCATCCAGGCAAGGACTGACAGACTGGACAACAACCTGACTGCCCAAGCCATGAAGGAACCGGGGCATGGACGGAGCTTTTTGGAATAGGGATGGGACATGGAGATAGTGCTGGGAAGATGAGGATCTGGGGGTCAAAAACGTAAGGTGTGGGGAGTCAAATCCAGGTTAAGTCCTTGTGCCTACATCCTCCTATGAGGATGGTCCTCCTTAAAGGCCAAGGACTAACCCGGACAAAGGAGAACATGGACTCCAGTGGTTCGTAACATCCTTCCTTTGAAGCCTTTGATTGCCTTGGTGAAGTGAATGGAAAGAGCTGAAGACAGAGAAGAGAAACAGCTGAGACAAAGGCGACTGAAAGCAAGAGAGGACAGAGGCCATACAGCACATTCCCCTTCTCAGAAAATTCAACCCTCACTGCACTGTCAGCTTCTGAGAGATGCTGAAGTCTCTTGTCTGCCTTGCCTATGCAGGAGATGAAACAAGTCATCTGTTGTTTCAATAATTCACACGTAAAAGGTCTGTGAGCTATGTCTGTGTGTGAGCTACATGTCCAGACCTGTGTGGGATTCCTGTTTTACTCCTCCCCCTCCTCTTCTCTTGGAAAACTTAACACAAAAACACAATAAACCAATTAAAATTGCAAAGTCGTGGATTAAAGAGCTGTACAATTTTCAGCCATTCAATTTGCAGAAGTTCCACAATGTACCACTTACACAATGTATGTACTCAAAAAAAAAAGAAGATATATTGTCTTTCACTGTAAATCAAATGGAGAGGCCTCTTGGGGCAGCACCAGCGCCTGCCTGGTCTCGCTCCTGAATGGGCTGAAATCTGCCAGCGCTGCCTTGTCACCACTTCTGCCATGGAAATTTCTCTAAGGAAATTTCCAATTCCTGTAAGGAAAGTTGGCCTACACCACACCAGAGACACTCAAGGAATTTTTGGGAGAGATTTCAGAATCAACCAGAAAATGTTCTAAATCTGCAGTTTTGGGGAGGTTTTAAGTTCCTACAAAGCCCACGGCTGTGAGAGGCTGAAAGTTTCCAGTGAAAAGAGCCCTTGTTCCAGTTCTGGGCTTGGCAGTGAGGCTGTGCCGGGCCTTGCCAGGCTGATGGGGTGTTGGGCTGGGGGCAATGGGCCATGGCAGCCCAGTGGTCCCCACACCACTCCTGAGGCACCGGACTGGGGGGAACTGGCCACGGCACCACAGTGCCCCTGCCCACACCCATCACTCCCTGCCCTGTATGTGAACAGCGCTGGGGTGCACATTCCTCCTGCTCCTATCAGGGAAAAGACCAAAGTGAACAAGTTCTCATTTCTTTGGAAGAATTAATGCTGTTATTCCCTGGAAATATTAGAGATAAGGAATGTTTACACCCTCTGTGTAATGAACTCTTTAAACTCAATAGTATTTACTTTTCATCCTGTTCAAGGTCCCTTCCAGCCCAAACCATCCGATGAAGCCCATGCAGAAGTACTACGCTGAAAAATCCTGACTTGCACTGCTGCTCTTGCTTCTTCCCAAGCCCGTTGACACCTGTCACTGCACTGAACTGAAACCAATCTGACAAGCAGAAGCAGGAGCACGTTGGCAGCTCCCTCAGCCCCGTGGGACTGCAGGGATCGCCGTGACGGCCGTGGGATGGGATTTCCCAGGACACAGAGGCACAGGCTTTCCTGGTGTGAGGCGAGGTGCCCGGCTCACACCCACTCCCGGCACACACACACACACACGTGCTCCTTGCTGGGTGAGTCTCTGGACTGCAGCCAAGCCAGGGCTGCAGCTGAGATCCTCAGGGAGCTACAGCCCCACAGAGCACAGCAAAAACAAAGTCACTGGGTAACAGTGATGTCAACAGAGGGGGAAAATAACACTGTAAAAGTTATTTACATACAGTAACCTGTATTAGTTATGTTGTCTCATATTAGTTTATTTCTGTATATTCTAAAAGGACTGTTGTGACACCACACTTGACCTTTCCTGCAGTACAGACAGAATTTTACTAAGTTGTGACTTTACTCCAGCATATCTTACTGAAAGATAAAAACCACCACGCAGCATATTATATAAATCTATCTTACAGTATCTATTGCAAGTCCACCACATACTTTTGTAGATATAAATGCCAAGAGCTGGGAATTGAGCTGTTCACCTACTTGTAGAGAGGAGAAGCAATGTCTTCATGCAGAGATACTCCTCGTAGGAGACTTGAAGCCGTGAGAGCTCTCGGGCAACCATAAGCATGTGTTTGCATTGTTCATACATACATGGGAGATTCATCCTCTGCCTGAGGAATAAAAGCACAGAAATTAGTGACATGTCCAGGTACCTGGAGGTTCTACACCTCTGGGTTTCCACGCTGTGCTCAGAGCAGCGGGGGGCGCAGAGGCAGACGATAAGCTGTACGTGAGCCATCGCACAGCCAAGTGACGCTCCCTTTGCTCGTGAGCCCACGGAGGTGATTGCCTTGGTTACACAGATAAACACGGCCCAGCACTGCGGAACGAGGCAGCCTGACGTGCTGAATCCCAGCGCCACAAAGGGAGCCTGTCTCTACCAAGGACCATCAGCAAAGCTCTGTTATCAACAGACGTCAGCACAAACTTGACACAAAAATCGCGTTTGCTCACGGTGTGACAGAGATCTGCAAGCCTGGCAGTCCCAAGGTGTTTCATCTCTCTAACGAAACATGATGGTGTGCTACCCTAGAGATGAGATTTCTCTAATTCTTTAAATACTTTTGCAAAATGCACCCAATTTAATACGTATTTCCTCAGTACTGACAGCAGCAACCTTCTGTAACTTCTCAATTTTTTACACTTGTATCCTTCCACATTCATGAAGTGATGAGTAGTGCTGCAGTTAAATGTCATTACCTTTGTAGTGTAATAATCAAGTTTCTAACCATAAATGGAAAGCCATGTTGACAATCAAAGGAAAATCTTGGAATCAGAATAATACATTATATATTGTTTTGGGGTTTTTTCCCTGTTTCAATAAAACCTTGCATCAAGATGGGAACACTTCCTTTTATTTAGTAGTACCTCATTTGACACAACAATTGGGTACTGTGAATATTACAGAATTAGTTTTGGGTGGGAAATGAAGAAGAACAGATTAGTTCTGAAGAGGGTAAGACAGATTTATGCTTTTCCATGATTTTGTTTTGGTAAAGACAGGCAAAATAATCTGTTTCCCATGCAGTGAGTACACAGTCTCTCTGCAGTGATGTCAGCACTTTATTTCTCATTAACAATGTGTCACCTTTCCTAAGTCATCACCTATTCAATATTAAAATCTACACAGAGACAAAAAGGGATCCCTGTGAAAGTTAAAAGTAAGATTTGGTTATGAAACTACAGTTCCTTCAAAGCTGGTCAGTTTTCTGTTATCCCTTCCTTAGCCCTGCAGGAGGAGTATGCAATGCACCCTCAACAAGCATCTTAAAAAACCCTGACAGGAAAGAAGAACTACACCTTTCTCAAGGTGCAAAAACCAGAGGGAATAGGAATTCCAAGGGGGTTTGAAAGACAGAAATACAAGCTACTGAAACAGTATTAAACTAGAACAAGCACAAGTGTAAAACCCCACTGTTTCCAAATGGAGCTGTTAGACAATTCCTTTCGAGTGGAACAGGCACTGCCTGTGTCTGTATCTACAGCTACAGTCTGTGGGCTTGCACATGAACCCAGAAACACTGGACTTACGGTAGATTCCATAATCAAGGAGTAGCAGCACAAATACAAAGTGCACACAAGGTAAAGCTGCTTGAAACAGGAGTAAGTGCAATGTTGGGCTCTGGGATGTTTCTCAGGGCACTTGACACAAAGCCACCATCTGGCTGCTTGGCAAATGCTGTCCTGACCCCTCCGGGCTGTATCAAAGGGCATCTCAGAGATTTGAAATTGAGTAATTTAAACACATTCTCTGACAGGGCTCAGCAGTTTTCCTCACGTAAAACTATGCCCATTTCTGGGCAGGAGGTTAAAATAAACATTATGAAATGGGTCAGCCTGTCGTTTGTTTCTGTCTGCTGTAAATGCAACCGTATCCACAAGGCTGAGAATCCACAGGAAGACATGCCAGCTCTGGGCAGTACCGGGGCTATGCAAACTGTAGCTCTCAAAAAATGAGAGCAGGCACAGCCCCCTCCCTTCAGCGAGGTCTGAGCACACAGATGAGCTCTGCCCTGTGCCCCGGAGGCTGCGGATCTGGCTGTGTCAGAGCACGAGGAGGCTGATTCACTGCCTCGTCCTTAATGCTGGCAGATGCTCTGGGAAGAGGTCCCAGCCATTCCCATCTCAGATCTCCTGGCCAGGGCACATCAGATGATCTCAGCTGCCACAGAGAGCCTGCCCAGGGACAGGGCTCAGGTCACGGACACAGACCTGGAGAAGGGCAGGGCTCGGGGCTCTCTCCCTGCCTGCCCAGGATCCTGGTTCCCCTCCCTGCACAGCCCATTTACCACCTCCAAGGATTAATTTACCCACACACAGAGCACATGTAATGCTTCAACTCAGTGCTATACTTAATTAAAATAGGCATTGTACTACTCAGTGAGGACACCACAAGTGCTTCCTTCTTAGCTGAAACTACCCACAGAACCATGCTGGCTCTCAAGCAGAGCTCTGGGATACCCAGGACCAGCAATCCCAGGGAAGCTGCACCCCATGGCAGTTCAGGAGCTGCTGAGCCCGGACGGAGCCTCAGGAGCTCCCCAGGGACACTGGCAGGGCTACAGAAGCTCAAGGCTTCTGCAATTACTGCCAGGCACATAAAAAGCCTCAAAGAGGTGACTGGCAGCATTTGATCACTGTGAAGGCATCCTGCTGTAGTGACAGCACATTTGAGTCCAACCTGAATCACCTCCCTGCTCTGTAAGTATCCAATACCCCTCTGCTTTAGGGACCAGCTCCCCAAGGGGCACTGGTGGTGTTCCAGCTCAGCCCAGCCCATGGAACACATGGATATACGTGTGCTTGCTCTGGGGGACGTGTGTGGATGATAAAAGCACGTGATGGGTTTTCAACACTGCTGTGAGTCACTCAGTTCAGTCAAGTCTGTGAAAGACTAAAACCCAGTAAACAAGACACTGGTGTTCTGAACACCAGATGACACTGGCTCCACAGAAGGAGT
Organism: Myiozetetes cayanensis; assembly: GCF_022539395.1. NCBI lineage: Eukaryota > Metazoa > Chordata > Aves > Passeriformes > Tyrannidae > Myiozetetes > Myiozetetes cayanensis. Next base: position 4,811,868 of record NW_026087378.1, on the reverse strand, counting down.
TACAAAAGAGCACTGGGGAAAAAATTTGGGGAATAAGAGAACTGACAAAACATTGCTTATAAAACTGTAATCACTGGTTATTTTTCTAATCAAATACATCAATACAGATATTCTATTGTATGGCAGATGAGATTGGAAGGACAAACAAGACCATGGAAGTGACCTCACATCTCAGAGCAAGGAGCTGTGATGATGAACATGCAACTGGAGTCAAAATCCTGAGACCCAGGACTTACAGGAACTTCTTTCTCAAGCTGGGCAGCACTTAAATGGCATTTGCTACTTGATGAACAAAACTGTGCACTGTCACTGTGCTCACTGTAGTTTTGGGCACACTGTGACATACCTAGAGGCCAAAAGCTGATACGGCACCAGTGCCAGTTCCAGCAGGGCATGTTTTGAATCACAGACTGGGGAAAGAGTTATACAATACTGCAAAATCACAAGTTTAAACCATTTCCAAGTAGTAAATAATGGCCTAAAGCCTAAGATTTATTCAGTTGCCATATTTCAACAACTTGAACTGAGTTTTGTGTGTGAACACGTATATTATCAGCTAGTATAGACGTATCTCCATTAAAAAATAAATAAATTATAGAAGTACAGACATAAAAGTGGAATATTCAATAAATATTCAATTTTTAGGAGAAGACTGAGTAAATGGTTAAGCTGCCATCCTAAGATTTAAGAAGAACAGAATTTAATCCTCTTTCCCATCACAGACTGCATGAGCTACCTGATCTTGCTACTCCATGTAAGTAAACAGTAACTACACAGGATGATACTGGCCAGGGCTGGCCCAAGGATAAATCCATGAAAGACTGATGTTGTTCAGATGCTTAAGCAGATATATGAAGCTAAAGAAAGTCTAATTAATCCCATAAATAAATCAATCTTAAAAAAGTATTTTGCAGTTAGGTCCAACTGAACCACCAAGGCCTGGAGCCCCTTCCAAGATGGGAGTTCCCTTCCTGAAGCTGAAGACACTGAATTGTACCTAATATGATAACAAGGCTTTAAAGTTCAGAAACGGAAAGAATGATTTCTAGAAACCTGAAAATTAAACCAGAAGTAACTGCACTTCTCTGTAACCATGGAAGTAACTCTGCACGCTCTGGTCTGTGTTATCCCCCTGCCCCATTGTCAGATACCAACTATTACCTGATCTATCCTACATGGCCACATTTGATCATTCAAATCCAAGGGCATTTTTCTTCTTGCAGTAAAATCCAAGTCCATTTTTGCTTACGTGGCCAGGATGCCTCTCCTGTCCAGCCCAACATCCCAGCCCTCAGGTGCCCCTCCAGCTTTCCCTGCTCCAAAACCTTCTTATAACTCCTGCAGTGGTTTTATTTTTAGTCAGTGATTGCCACGTTGAACTCCAAGGTGGCTCTGTTTTATATTGAGGGATGGGACATAAAAAGTTATGACCAGAGAGTTTTATGGAGAACCTTTAGCCCACTGGAAAAGAAACTGCAGTTCTCTCAGTCGATGTGTTTTATTGAAAACAAACATCATTCTGATCTACAATTTATGTACCAAACTGTAACTGGAAGGAATTTGAGAATTACTGTTTGTTATAACAGGGTTAGCCTTGCAGTTTTGTGTTTTTTAAGAGTATCAACACCTGGCTGTGAAGATCTATGGTTTTGATTCACTGATAAAACAGCAGGAGACCTCTGACGTAAGGCAAAGTAGATGTTGTTACACTTAGTGACAACATCAGTTATTTCAATTTCACCACACAGACACTGTTCTGCTCCAGAGATACATTCTAAGCACTTTAATAAACAACAGGTACACACATGGGCCCTCACCTGCCATCTCCTGCACACCTTTTTTCTGAAGTTAATATTATAAGGTAATGATTATAGTTTATAGAAGTCTGAATAAATATTTACGCTGAGGAAACAATAAAGGAAGGGAATAAATAAACATGACAAAGGAATAGTGTGAAATGTAAATGGTTGATCCCACAGAAAATGCAACAATTATGTTTTTTTTTTAACGTGGAAAATATCTGGGAGATTTGATTCTGAAGTGCAACAGAACCAAAAACATTTTGGCTGTGTCAAAGCATGCCAATGGTACTGCCTCCACTGTAAGGCCAGGGAACAGAGACATGAATTAGATGCAATCACTTCAACAATCCCAAATTCCCTCTTTCCCTCCTCTACAGTAGTTACTTCACAACACAAATTTGGAAAAATACAAGGATAATGATGTGTGGTGCAAGAAAAATACAAGTCCAAATATTCCACCAAATTCAACTCTGCTTGAAAATTGATAACAAAGTTCAACAAGAAAATATAAATCAGGCAGGTTGTTCCACTTATAACCTTGTCTTTTCAGCCCTACTTTAATCAGGCTCAGATAGAAATGTTTAAGGAATCAGGAACTCTGGGAAACTGGTAGGACCATACTGCCACATTTATACACTAAACAGACAGAACATTATGCAATTTGCCAAAATTTTCTCTCCATCCCAAACATATTTTTAGCTCTGACTGTGTTGGCTCTGATAACATGAATGATTCTAGTGAATGGTGCTGGAACAGTCACAATATGGAACATTTAAGCACAAACACCTCCCACAAAAACTCCTGGATATAAATACACTTAATATCTCAATTACCTTTCTTTCATTTGACTTAAGTTAAAAACGCTAAGCAAGCTGCTGAAAGAAAAACAAGTTGCAAATGACAGGCAGATCTGGGATCTCAGCAAGGATTTGTTACCCAGTGATTCACCCCTTGAGTGCAAACCCCAGAAATGCTGTGGCAGGTCTTACTCACTCGTTAATGATGAGATCTGGTGCGAAGCACAGGAGATTGCCATTGGATTGCTTGTAGGATCTCCAGCCTAAAGCAAAAGCCATTAGGAACATCCAGGAGTACTGCAGAAGGGTCATTTGGTCATCCAGGTGCAAATTTCGGAAACCTAGAAAAATAAAAATTGAGGGGGGGGTGGTGTCAGTTGTAACTTGCATGACTTGGAAAAGGACCAGAGTTATGAGCAGCACAACTGCTGTCTTATCAGTGCATAAGCACTACAGGGAGTAAAAGGGGATGTAATATTTAAAAATCATAATATATGTGTATGTGGTTATCTAGAACTGATGGTCAGTCAGATAGAGGCAACAATTGTATTTCATATACACTATAATTCACTGGGCTGCCTTCCAAAAATAACAGGGCTTCCTACTTTTCACGAGAGCAGTCCACCAGACAATAAATGGCGAATTGTAAAATTTTGCTCTTATTCAACCACTGTACACAGAACTTACAAAATAAGTACTGCATTAGTTACCAGCATTAACTGCTTCTGATCTCATATGCAGCACGAACAGAGCCAAGCCAGCAAGGAGGAAATAGGTAAAATCTGACAAATGGTCCCTCAAACAGTCTGAAAATGCTGGCAGCTTTGGATTTACAACAAGTTCCTATCAGATCCTGCCTACATTTAGTAGGAATCTATCATGCCACACTGAATCATTATTAGAGCCCGAATTCAAGTTGATTTTATCTAATTTTATTAAGCATCTGACATCTAAAGAGCTCAGAACATCTAAAAAGCTGCTTCCTGAAGATGTGCCAACAGACAGCAGCCAGTAGATGAATACAGAACAAACTTGGTCCGTCTGACAGCTTCAAACACAGCTCCTGGCTTTGGAGACAGCAGGAACAACCAGGTACTGCTTCAAAAATACAAAGGGTTTCAAAGCGATTCCAATCTTACAGGGTCAAACCTTGAATCTGTGCTCAAACCCTCCTCAGGAAAAGATTATTTTGAAATCCCAGCGAAAGGATTTGGCAAGGAATGCTGGCGTGCTATCAGCATGGCTGATGGGCTACAACCAGGAGCAGGATATACAATTAAACACTCATGAGGAAGCGCCTCAGCCAACAAAAGAAAGGAGATAAAAATGATAAGAATAGTTGCTATTAATGTAGTTATTAAAGAGAAGATTGGCATTTCCATTGAGAGCATATGCTCTAACCTGAAGGGTTTGGCTAATTAGGAAAACCGTTCAGCAGAGACGATGTGTTTTATAAAATGGAATCTAAATTTGGATTTGGGAATACCAGATGGTCTCTCAAAGACCTGTCCCAGAAGGAAGTGTGTGCATGTGAATCTCTCCTAGAGCAGACTGAGCTAATCCCATGTAACTGCTCAGTGTGAACAGCCTTGACACAGAATCACCGAGGTTGGAAAAGAATTCCAAGGGTATCGAGTCCAACTTGTGACCAATCACCACCTTGTCAACTGGAACACACACAAACCTCTCCAGTCACATATCTGCTGGATACAGATATATTTGAGTTTTCCAGCCTTTCTTTCCCACTGTTAATTTATTTCCTCTGCTCAAAGAGGCACTATTATGATTCATAAATCTCATTATCAGACTCTTTTCTTTTTTTCTTTCTTTTTTTTTTTTTGGCAGACCTGTTCTGTGATGTTATTTCTGGGCTACACATGCGTCATGGAGGTGTTTTTGCCAGGGTTTCTGAGAATAGGTAGGTAACAGGACTGACAGGAGCGAGAGGGACATAAACACTGGTCTTTGTTCTGTAGGAATAAACAGATCTTCAGCTATCCTTGGCCCTGGCCTCTCCTGAGACAGATGCCATGTGTTATGTCCTAGGCTGAGATATGATATCACTCCTTCCGTGTCTAACTGTGCCTTCAGGTGGGAGCCAAAACACCAACAAACCTCTCCCCTTCCCCAGGTAAGAGTCAGTTTAACTGTGCTGCTCAGAGCTGGGGAGAAAAATGAACATCTTGACTTCCACCCTGGAATTTGACACTCAAACACCTGTTCACAGTCAAGAAAAAACTGCAGATATGGTGAAGGGGAGTGAAAAAAGAACCATCCATGAACACAGACCCAGAGAAGCAGTACAGCAGTGCTGGTCTGTAAAAGTCAAGAGGACTTGCTAAAAAGATTCAAAAAATAATTATTTATTGCCCACAGAAGCTGTGGCTGCCCCATCCCTGGAAGTGTTCAAGACCAGGTTGGATGGGGCTTGGAGCAACGTGGTCTAGTGAAAGCTGTCCCTGCCCGTAGCAGGGTGCTGGGCTTTAAGGTCCCTCCCAAACGATTCTGTGATCTAAAAAGTGGACACAGAGCTAATAAAAATAGTTCTCTATATTACTTTTAAAACAAATCTCCATTTAAATAGGAACTTTAGGATCCAAAAGTCAAAGTGTTCAAGAAAAATGACCTAATTTGCAGTAAACACATTTCTGCATCTGTATTTTTTCTACTTTTCTACTCCAGAAGCATTTGAGACATGAACAAGCCCAGATATTACTAAAACTTTACCTGTACAGCTTTGAAGGAAAACAAATACAGATTTTAAGTGCCATAAGAAGACAGTACTCAGCAATTAACATATTTGTGTGTTACCTGGGATTGCCTTTGCCCACTTGACTGCAGCCACCACCTGTCGCCCTCCCAGCATGTTGAGGGTGGAGAGGATCCTCCAGCTGGAGTCGGGCAGGGTGCTGTCGTAGCCCGAGTACAGCACCTCGGGCTCGATCACCTCCAGCAGCGACACCAGCGTTGGCGTCAGCTGCGGCAGCGACGCGGGGACGATGCTCTTGTTCCCGGATGCCTCGGGAGCATCCCGTGTTCCCGTGGCACTTCCCTGCTGCAGTCCTTTGATCTTCTTCTTTGTTTTTCGAGCTAGGAATGTTTGGGTAAGCCACAGGTGAGATGATGGAAAGTGACCACACAGCAGTAAAAACACAGCAGAGGAAATGCTGCTTTCCCTCCTCTCCCCTCCTTTCCCCTGCAGCTGGGACCAGGCCACTGAAACCTGCACAGCATTTGTGCATAAAGTAAATAACTTCACATGAATTCTAACTGAGACTCCATTGAAAGTAAGTTTGCTTTACATTTTAATGAAAGTCACATTTATGTTACTGTTTCCAAATGTTCAGTAATGTCTGCAGGTACCTTACAAGGCTGATCCTAAAATACAAGGCCAAATCCTACCATTGGAAATATTTGCATTTCCTGAAGATATTAAGTATAGGAACCAGGCAAAAGAAAGGAAAAAAAAATACATTTAATGGGTAAGAAATTACTGGATCTGGTGAGCCAGGGAAAACAGGGTTGTTTTTTTTTTTGAAAATGCTGGGCAGGAGGAGCTTTTTCTCTTGCCAGTTTCTCCTGCATATAAATCACTGCTGCATAATTAAACCATAAAACTCGTTCGCCAAATAAATAAAACATCACACAGAGAGGTTAACTGTAAACTACAAAAACTTGGAGCAACAATTTTATTAGCATCTTGTCCATAATGGAGTCTCCTGCTTGGCTCTGGCTCTCCTGGATGGAGGTGGCCACACAGAACATGCTATTTAACAGAGACCAAATGAAACCAGTTGTTTCCCTGTGTGCCTCAGTTAATTAATTGATTTCTGCTCTGGAACTTCTGAGATAAATCAGTAGCCCATAAAAGCATCACGTAATGTGGTTTCACATTCAAAGTTCCTCTGGACCCGTTCAGAATCTCTCAGCATCCAAAATGCACCAACCCTGCAGTGTAACAACACATGAAAATCCCTCCTGGACCCACTGGCTACAACATGGCCCTCAGAAACCAAATGCTAAACACAAGGAATTCTCTACAGATCTTGCATAAATTGCATTTTCCCAAATATTTGCAGACTGGCTACATATGCCAAACCTGCCATAGGGGATTAGCAACAGTTATTTCCTTGGAGTAAAGAGCTTCTTGTTATTGCCTTAATTTTGAAATGGCTGCTCCAAAATCCTTTGCACGTTCTGTTGTTTTTTGCCCCATTATCCATGTTCTGAGGAGCAAATGAACTGCTTTGACTTAAATTTAGAAGCACATGCCTTCAGCTTCCTGCAGACACCTGGATGGAGTACTTCCAGCCCAGAAAGCCTAATAAAATTATAATCAAAATAAATAGATCTGATAAGGTGAATTATTATGCAAGAATTTTTATTAGGCTGTGTTACTAGCCTTGACTTAGATATATAACTGTAACTCACAAAAAAAAAAAAAAGAAGGTTGAGATAATGTATTGCTTTATAATTTATTTTCAAATATAAAAAGACCACTAATTTAACCCCAGCTCCTTAGGGCACGTTACAGGAGATAACCCCCACAGATAAACTCAGCACGGAGAGAAAAGCATCCAAAATTTTCTGTTAAAAACAAACAAACCACCCCCAACCTCCTACAGTCTGGCATCCACCCAGGCTGCACAGGCTTCCTATTCCCTGCCCCGTGGGCAGATGGTCCTGCACCTGAGCCAGGTGGGCAACGGACCTGCCACCACCACCCCAGACAGCCAGGTACTTTCCTGCTGAACTGAGATTTATAATAAGCCCACTGTGGTTACAGCAGGGCAAGGAATGGGATTAGAAAGAAGAAACGATCCTTCAAAAATCTGAAATAAATTCCAAGTGAAGACTGCAGAAAAAACTCATAAATTGCCAAGTTTAGCTAGTAAAAAGCAGCATGAAAAGCCAAAAAAATTATGAGACAACTTTTTACAGGCATAAAACCTAACAATAAATCTTTTCTTCCAACACATCACAAAGAGAAAGGGTGCCAAAGAACACCAATTAACGGTGGGAGCGGAAATGAGAACTCAAGGAAATAAAGGCTGGAGTACAAAATATCATTATTCTGCTGTGTAACTCTCTGGTACCTGCAGCTTGATAGTTTGATTCTTTTTCCAGTCCCCTATGCCCAAAAAAACATGCAATAGAATAAAGAAAGTTCTAGAAAAGGGTGATAAGCAGGGCCAAAGGGATGACTTGACTTGATGATCTTGGAGGTCTTTTTCAACCTTACTGATTCTGTGATAAAAAAGGCCAATAGAAAATCAGCAAGTAATATTTTTCTAAGGTAGAAGAAGCCACTTTTATCTCAGGACAGGAAAAGGTCAGGATTTAAATTTCTTTTAAAATACATTAGCGCAGTCCACTGTAGGTATTAGAAACTGAGATACCCTCAGTATGTGCTGGGGTGGGTTCACAGAAGAAGTCCAGCAGCACATCAGGTGAGTGAAAGGGGCTGAAGAACCGACAGGCTGGATATTGAGATCTCTTTTGGTCACTCACCGGTTTGCTATAACCATTATTTATGCACTGAGGGTGCAGCAAGGGATTTGTCAAAAAGAAATGACTGTCTAAAAAGTATGCAAATTTAATTCTCTTTTAAACAACAGTAATTTCTGAACTGTGACCCTAAAATAGACAAGATAAAATAAACTGCTTTTTAGTCTCTGCTGCACTTTATGCTGCCTCCCAGTTTGCTTTTCTGCACGACCTATTCCCCATCTGTTCAGATCTGTCCCAAAAATCCTTGTTTTCAGGGTGTTTTTCACCCTTTCACACTGCTCCGAGTTCTTCCACTTTAGTGTTGCTGAATTTCAAGACTCTTTTTCCCTCTCAGATATAAAAACTTCCCCGCCCCCCGCCCTTCTCCAGCAACTTACATAACAATCTCCATCCTCCCAAACCTCACTATTCTCTAGGATTCTCTGTGCCAGAATTCAGACAAACTACACTGGAAGGGCTCCAACCTACAAGCGGAGAAGTGGCAAACATCCGATGTCATTCCATTTCATTTTCTTTGCTGCAGAGGGGCCACTCAACGTGTCAAGGCCAGGATGGACAGGGCTTGGAGCAACCTTCGTCTACTGGAAATGTCCCTGCCCATGGCAGGGAGTGGAACAAGATGAGCTTAAGTCTCTCCCAACCCAAACCATTCCATGATTCTCTGATTCTGTGTCCTAACACAGCGATATTGGTGTCTACTCAAACTGATGCAGGAAGGGAAAGGCTTACTATGAGAGCACTATATCTTACTACCACAATACTATACCTAATGAAGTGCTTCATTCTTAAAAATAAATACATGAATATCATAGATGTATTTTGAAAACAACTATGAAGAATAAAAACAGAAACAAGCCTTAAACCAAAACTCATTCTTTTCCATCTCAAAGCAAAAACTCTGGGGTTTTGCATAATTTAAACTGTCTTCAGTCTTTGCTGTTCCCTGTTTTTGCTGCCAGCCACACCAGTCCCAGCAGGACAGTGACCTGCCCCCAGTGGGTACCGAGAGTAGGCAAGAGATCTGTCCTGCTCTGATCTCTGAAGTGTGAGGTCCAGCCCACTGGGAGTGGCCAAAACCTAAATCCAGCTCCTGGGAGACACTCACTGATGACCTCATGTGCTTTAGGGATTTATTTTAGACCCCACTATTGTAGATCTTGGCTGTGCCTTCCCATCCTGCACACAGATCATGGTAACAAACCCAGCAGCAACATCCCTTCCTCCAGCAAATCTCCATCCTGAAGGAGGGGATGGGCCTATAAGTGGGTCTTAGAGCACTGCAGACCCTCAGCTTTGTTCCCTCTGCTCTGAAGGAAGGGGCAGATCGAGGCACCTGCAGCACAGAAAACCTGGTGCTCCATCCTGCTGAAGGAGGTTGGAAGCAGAGGAGGAAGAAAGGACGTGCTAACATGGACTCCAGCATGTGCTTCATCTCTCTCTTTAACTTAATTCACCACTTACATCTTACCAAAGGATATTATCACTGACTGAAATGGAATTCTGTTCATCCTTGGGAGCTGACAAATATATTTTTGACATTTTCATTTTATCTGACAATTTTCATTTTACAAGTACCACATGGATAACTGTGTTAGGAAGTACTGTGTTAATCTCTGCTGCTCATGGAAAAATAGCGAGCATAAAATGTAGCTGACACTAATAAAAGTGTTTTATGCCATTTTACAACTGCTGCTAAATCTCTAGTTGACATGGCCTTCAGATTCTCACAAGTCATTGAGGACTCAGCAGAGAACAACTATGTACTGGTACGTTAAATTTATTTACTTAACCGACCTTTTCTAGAGAGATTTTGACAGGTATTTAGGAAGAATCCACAGCACCAACAAAAATACTTCCATTTTCTTTGGTTTGAAGATATAATCCCCACTCCTGCCCCACTGGTTTCAGTGTCAAGTCACTCTCCTGAGTGAGGATGGGCAGACAGCACATCTCCTTGCAGGTGTTTCATTTCCCTCCAGGTGTTCCCCAAGAACTCTCCTGTCTCATATTCCACGAGAAAGCAACGATACATATATATATATCTGTGCTGACAGGAATAAAAAATAATCCCGGCTTGTGTGTATGACTCACTTCTAACTGAACACACCGACAGACAGAGCAACCGAGCACAGACAGGAGAAACAGCACGAGAACCTCCTGCCTCTCGTTAAAATGCTCATGAAATGCAGCACTTGCTTTTAACATAATAAAGTGCTGCTCCAATCGTTGTTTCCTAAGCAGCCTGGCCTTTACTGGGTATTGGGTAGGATTTCAACCCAAAGCAGGGATGTGGACACACGGTTACCTTCAAGGTTCATGCCAGCCTGCAGACATTTCCGGTAGCGACACGCAGGGCAGTTTTTCCTCCGGATTTTGTCAATTATGCAGTCGTTCCTCCCAGCACACAGGTAGTTGTGCTGCCCTGTGTGCACAAAAGCAAAGCAACTGTAAGCTCCCCATGTAGAGCAGTAGCTGAAGCCATTCATCCCTTCAGTCATTAAGGGTCTGGGGACGATGTAAGACCTTTACCTACTGCACTCCATGTCTTGCAAAAATATCAATATACATCTGATTTCACATATCCAAACAGATTTCTCATAATTAGACCCCAAAGCCAATAAATTTAGTTCAAAATCCTATTTTTGATTTGTTAGTATCAGGCTTCTATTTTTAAAACTGTTTCTCCCTTACATTTACCAAATGTTTTTTCTACAGCAGGTTTCCCATTTCTCTAAATAGTTTGACAAGAGGCATAAATAACGTTCACAAGCACATCTTGAGAATACACTTGGACAGATTTCTACAGAGAACAGACACAGCCTCATCAGTCTGCAAGTCATGAAACCTTCTCCGTGTTTAACTTGCAGCCTGACCTGGACAAACCAAGTTCTCTGACGTTTTTCTGGATTCACAGATTTAGAGCAAAAGTGACCCTAAAACCACAACCTGAACTACAGAAATTAAGTAACTATTTCTTAGCTGTTAAGAGCATGGCAAGAGAAGAGCATATAGTCCTAATTATTTGAATTATGTGACCAAATACCTCCATATAACTTACTAAGGGAAAGGTATTACTAAAGGATAGATCCTTCTCCCAGACAGGGATCAGGAAATACATTTCTTTACAGGGCAGAAAGCTGCAGTCTGGGCTTTTACACCATATTGCAAAGTCCTGACAGTACAATATTGTGAGAAACAAATGTATTTTCCAAATACAGAGTTATTAACAACAGAGTTTAAGAGCCTTCTCACAGTAAAACAGCTTGGGTAAGGAATTTGTTTCAAGTCAGCTGTGAAAATTATGGGTAGGCAGAGTCCATTCCTATGGCTTTGGTGAAACTTCTTCAGTGAAGTGTCTCAAGTGGATATTCCAAGGAAGCTCTGAACATTTTTCTGAATGAACTCTCCCACCTCCTCCGTTTGGGGAAGAGGAGCCTTCCTGACCCTTGTGTAATCTTTGTGTTTAATCAACCTAGACAAAGGATCCAGGACTCACCATTCTGTTTGCCATTAGTACCCTACTACATATAAACAAATATACCTGTACACACACAAGAAATATAAACTGATGACAATTTGTCAGCACTGCAGAGGAGCAGAGACTACAATTCCATGTCTCTCAAAGATGTCTGATGAGACCACAGTTTCACACAACAATACAGATACTTCAGGTGAAGATTTTCCTGAGCTGTTGTGCCATTTTATTCCTAACAAAGAGGCTCCTCTCCATGAAGGTTTGGTTTCTTCTATTTACTTCTCTCATCTATTCTTGCCTTTTCTGGAGGCAAGCTACACTGTTTATTTGAATTACATTATATTAAAGCCTTCTTGCCACATGAACATCTTGTGGGAAAATGAAGGGAAACTGATCTCTGTGCCTGAGTGCTGCCCAGAGGACGTGCCAAAGGAAAGCGCTTCAGTTCTCTTTGTTGCTCAAAACCCAAAGATACTTAACAGATACCCTGGTAAAAACCAGTAGTGAGCCAATGGAGATATTTCCAAGGGGATTTGGGGCACACAGGGGCATTTTACAGAGAGGTTGGCCATTCCACAACGTCGCACTGTCTGCAGCGTCCATCGGTGTCGGGGGCTCTGATGCTCTATGACACTGCACAACTCTTTGCTCATTTGAGCCTAGCAGCCCCATAAAAAGGTTAGAACTTGCAGACAAAGGACTCTGGAGGATGGAATTAAAACTGCTGACGAAGATAGCCAATCTGGAGCACAGCAGGAGGGAGAGGTGTTGGGGGAATCTGCAGTGGAGGGAGGTGTGAGATCTGCTCCAAGGCGAGGAAGCGAAGGTGGGAGGAGTGCTGAAGATCCAGGTTGGTATATTGGGATAACGTGTTGGGAGGTGAAAAGGGCTGGTTCTGCGACAGGAGAAACTCGATCACGAGGGCTCTAGACTCTGAAACACCATGAAAATCAGAGCTAAAACAAGACCTCTGGCCTCTCTGGGTTCCTGAAGGCCTGTCTGTGTGAAGAATTGTGCATAAATATATAGTTGCTTTCCCACCTTCATCCTCCCTCTTCTCCTCTAGTTCTATTCTTTGCTGAAAGGAATACAGTTTATATGGACTTTCTAGACACTGACACTTCCAGTTTCTGTGATTATTTCTGTCACAGTCCACAGGCTTGGAGGCAAAGGTGGAAAAAAGGGCTTTGGCTAAAGGCTGGATAACCAGTGTGCAGAGTCAGCTTGATCTGAATACTAACAGGTGCCTGGCAGCTACTAATAAAAAGGATATTGCAGAAACAAATTCCTTTTACATGTGTTACTAATAAAAAAAAAAAGCCTATAAAAGACAAAAGCAAATTATTTGTTCCTTAAAGTGAAGACCAGGACTAACAGATCCTGAAAGGGCTCCTGAAAACATCCATGATATCTGATGGAAGGATTAAGGGCCCTTAATCCTTCCTGCTATGGTCCAGTTGACAAGGTGGTGATCAGTAAAAGGTTGGACCTGATGATCTTGGAGGGTTTTTCCAATGTAAATGATTCTGTGATCCTGTGAAGGGTGGGATAATTTGCGGAACAATAAAAATGGAAGCAAATTAAGCCTTGAGGAACTGATTGCCATTTTTCAGCCACAAGCCTGCTTACATTTTTAATACCAATACAACTGATATACGATGAGTCAAGTTGCATCACTGATCAGAAGGAATCACTGGGTTGGTTCTTTCCTGTATCAATACTTTTCTGATTTATTTAAGCTTGAGAGCAGGCTAAATCATGGCTATGTCACATATCCAGCTGCCATATAATATGTCTCCTGAGGGATCTCCAGTGACCTGATTTTAATCAAAGGCACAGATGATTATCTGCTTTAAATAAAGTGCTTTGCACTTGAGCTCCTACTGCCTCGTTATACTTCAGAACAGCTTCAGCTCCCCCAGGGCCAACATCCCTCCCCTTGTGACAGGCAAAAACTGTGATGTGAACTTGACTTTTCCGGTCCCTCTGAGAGGCTCTGCACTTCCACAGAGCTCCCCATGGCACCCATTTAGCTGGGAACTGGGGGAAAGTGCTGCTTCTAAAGACTGAAGAGATGGCTTGTCTTGATCAAACAGCCTTCCCTCTTCTCCAGAGATCCCAGCCTACAAAAACATCAGCAGAGAATGAGTCTGGTTCAGTGGAGGATGCACGAGGAAGCCACGAGACAGGAAACCCTGGAGGCTCTAACTAAGAATGACATTCTTATTCAGAACTCAGGAATCACCATCCTTTAAGAGACACTGGGAATATGCTCCAACTTTACTGCATCTGATGTTGAAGTCAAGAGTCACACCCTGAGGTACAAGCTAGTCCATTACAAAATAGCTACTGATGCAGCCCCAGAATCACTGAGCCATTAATCACATTTAGTTTTCTATCATCTCTAGCTTCTACACTGATTTTCTCTCTGTAATTAGGTAGAAATCTCAATGCTCCAAAACCACACACATGTCCCTGCTACCCAAATACCTGCAACTCACACAGTGACATGGATGCAGTTCAACCAACACTGCTTACAAGAAGAACTGCAAAAATGTCACAACCTCACACACAACAGATTTACCAAGTTTTTACGTACAATTTTCTGTACAGACCAGCTAACCTTCAACTGAAAAATCACAAACTTTACAAATCTAATGCACACAGACAAATATCTGTATAAAAATGGGACAAATAAACAAAAACAACAGTGAAAGAACATGAAACAGACAAAAGCCAAGACAACAATAAATCCTTTTACACGGACTGAATAGGAGCATTTTATCAGTGTGAATGGAACCCACGCTTCGGATAATGGACCATTATCAGTGTGATTTACTATGACAAGATCAGTGATCTAATGGTTTGAACGTGGAGGATATGTACAGGGAGTTTCGTATCTTTAAACGGCAAACTCATCAAAGCACGTCCTACCTTCCACCGCCCTTTTGAAGAACACTTTGCAGCTGCCACATGTCAGAACCCCGTAATGGCACCCGGAGGCCTCGTCGGAGCACACCAGACAGAGCTTGGGAGGTGGTCCCGTAGTAGCTGAGGTTGTGGATGGAGAGGAGCTTACATCTGATCTTATTCCAGGGCTGAAACAAAGCAGAAAAACACTTCATTTAGATCTGTGGGATAGAGGCAAACACAACGTTGGTACCTGCAGAAATGGCTTGCCCTCGCCTTCCAGCGGGACAGTTCTGCACACAAAGTGCACCAGACTCTTGAATGAGTTAAACAAAAAATTCTGTAAAACCTAAGAAAACTGTATGGATTTTTCATGGCCTATTTGGCTGGGTCAAGACTCCTTCCCTTACACATTTCTGAAGCCAAGTTTCTTGCACAATTATCCCAGCCTTTAAAATTGACTCTTAAAACGCGTTCTTACTCCATCTTGTTTCCATTACTGTCGCATTCCCCGCAATCTGCACAAGGGCTCCGCTTCCAGCACCATCACCGAGTTTTCTACAGGGATCCTGTTATGCAAGAAGCTGTGCAAGTTGGGCCATATACTGATAAATATTCATAGTAACAAGTGATCACTTCACCACAGCAGTTTAGGAGAAGAACATATATACATTCCTAACATCAGGACCTGGTTTTCCAATGTAAACACACAGCCCAGCTAAAAACGAAGGGTTAGTTCGTTAAGAAAAAAAATAAATTCCTGTTAGAACAACAAACAGTCCATCGTAATCACCCTGGAGCTGCTCCTAATCCTCAGGGCTGAGCCAGCAGTGCTGGGCCAGAGTTCAGAGGTTGATCTTATTGAGCTACAGCCCCAGCCACAGCACTCCCTGCTGTGGAGTGCTGTGGAGGCTGCCCCACACCTCCTGTAAGGCCCAGCTTCTTGAGTTTATCCACCTCAACATGAGGAAGAATTTCTTTCCATGGAGGGTGGCAAAGCCCCAGAACAGCTGCCCAGGAAGGGGTGGAGTCTCCCTTTCTGGAGACATTCCAAACCCACCTGGACACATTCCTGTGTCACCTGCCCCAGGTGACCCTGCCTTGGCAGGGCTGTTGGTCTGGATGGTCTCCAGAGGTCCCTTCCAACCCCAACCATTCTGTGATTATGTGATTTCCAACAGAGTTTTAAACTCCTAAAATGCAATTTCTGTACCGTCTGCTTCACTTAAAATGCTTTTCACAGAAAATCCTGTTCCCCAGGGTTCCAGCCACTCTCCAGATGAAGCTAGAAAAATGACACTTTTTTAAAGACTTTGGTGCCTTTGCTTGGAAACTCTCCAGACCATCCACGTTCCCCAGTGTGGGCTTAACATTTGTATGTGGGCTAGCTTTTGCATGGAAAATTCCTTTACCTCTCCTCAAAAAAGTCTGACCAGATTTGGTCACACATTTCAAACTCCCCCCCCCCACCCCGTTCTCAAATGTTCACACAAACCTTAAATTCCAGCCCAAATTAGAACATCTCGACACCTGGGAGTCTCTGCTTTTGAACTGGTCCATATGTCCCATCCCCACAGTACCTGAGAAAT
Source organism: Myiozetetes cayanensis (assembly GCF_022539395.1). NCBI lineage: Eukaryota > Metazoa > Chordata > Aves > Passeriformes > Tyrannidae > Myiozetetes > Myiozetetes cayanensis. The sequence continues at coordinate 4,795,784 of NW_026087378.1, read as the reverse complement.
GGCCCTCTAGCAATTCAAAGGACTTTGCCATCGTGTTTGTTCTTTCCAAGAGGGATTTAGGCAATAAAAAGGAGCAGGAATGCTCCCACTCAAATACAGAGGGATCAAAGTCAAACCAGAATAAATGTGTCAATGAAGTCCTCACTTCGAAAAAAACGGAACCAGAGGGCAGAGAAAAGTGAAAATTACTTGGGTTAGGGGAAAAAATGAGAGAACACAGGCAGGCAAAGACGTAGGATACATGTAGATCCCCCTAAAAAGTGTGTCTGAGCTAGGAGAGGAGCTGAGCTGTATCTCAGCCACAGTAGAGGGCTGAGCAGAAAAGAAAACACTGGACAGGGGCACTGCAACAGCTCCAACACGCTAGAAGAACAGTGGGAAGAGCAGAGCAGAAAAAGGGTGGTGGAAAGGCCTCAACAGGCAAGGCCAGCAGTGGGAATGAAGGAGAATGAGTAAGCCTTGAGGAAAAAGGGAAGAAAAAGGCCCCTCTTTTCCCAAAGGAAAGAATGTTTCTTTCCAGAACTTGGAATGGAGCTCAAATCTGTCACATTGCTCCTCTGCATTCAGAAAATATTTGTGGAATGCTGCAGCACTTCTCTATTACTCTACCAAGAGGCTGACAACCACCATCAGCATGTCTGTCAGCTCACTGATGGACTGTATCCCTGTTTATGAGCCATGGGATGGCGTTGCTGGGTTTTCCAATTAATTTCTCTTCTTTTAAAGAACAGAAAGGTCTAATAAAACCCTATGGTTGCACAATCCAGCCCTCAGCATCCAAGCAATGGTGGAATGTAATTCAACCCAGTTCCCTCTATTTGATGTCCTTACAAACATGCATCTTTAATTACACGCTCATCCTGATTTGTACCCAGCACGTCTGCCTTCCTCAAGTGCAGAGACCTCTAGGAATGAACACTGTAAGCATGGAGGTTTCCTTACTTTCATGTGATACATATATTACTTTCTCTTTCTTTTTTTTTTTTTTTTTTCCAGCTTACTGATCCATTTGGAAAAAAGAACTGAATTGTTTCTTCACTTTGTAGAGTCTTATGCAAAAAATCCCAACTAAAAAACCCCAGCACCTACCCCAAAACCAAACAACCCCCCTCCCACAATCAATAATCCCTGGCCAGTCAAGAGCTACTCTAAGATGCCTTATTTTCTCTTAAGTTTTAGGCCCAGTCACTCCTTTTCTTATTTCAGACTAAGTATTGAAGTATAGGCTGGGAGCCTGTAAGTTTAAATAAGGAATATAACTTGAGAACTTTGCTTCATTAAAATGATTAAAAGCAGAATAAGATCGAAACATCTTTCTATGTATAATTTTGAAGACAGCTAATTTAGATACAAAAATAAAACCCTTTATACCTCTCAAGTTTCTGACAAAAGCATTTTTAAGGAAACATTCATCAGCTGTCAGGGAAACCATGGCAGTGCCAAACATATTCCAATGAAACTTTTCAATCACCTTTAATTTTTAAACAGGGCTCATTTTCTGTACCAGCACCACAGAAAGTGTAATATGAGAAAGAAAACAGATGATATGACTTAGAAAACTAAAAATAAATTATTACATTGATTAATAAAGCAGTAGCCAGCAATCTAATCCAGGCTCCTGGCATATCTTCCCAGCCTGGCTGTATCAGATAAGGGCAATATTTGCTAACTGTGTGGAGAACTGCCAGCCACCAACAGCCCCTAGTTGTAAAACACAACCAGGAGGGATTATCATGCACAAGGGCTCCTGCAAGAGTCACAACTAAGCAGACTGATGTTTAATACGAATATTTTACTAATAAAGTTATATGCAGTAAAAGACAACCAACCACTTCCTAAGGAAGAGGTAAGACAGGGGAATTACACTCTGAGATAATATAATAATAGAAAAGCTACCTTGCAGTATTTGCAGAAACGGTTTTAAATGCAACAAAAATCTACTAAACTATCAGCCTTATCAAAATAATAAAAAAAAAAAAGTCAAGCATGATAGATGAGAGAGGGGAAAAACCTCCAAATTTTAAGGGTTCCAAATTTGCAAAAACTTTGACGAAATTTTATTTTGAGAGGCAAGGTGTTACTTGTTACGTGGGTTCCATTACCACGTACTTTCAAAACTATTTATATATAATCTGATTTTATTTATTTGTATAGATATAGTTATCATTTCCAGTCAAGGAAACATATGGGGGCAAAATGGAAAGCCTTAACGAAGTCGGTAAAATGGAAAACCTTAATGAAGAGGGTAAAATGGAAAACCTTAACGAAGATGCAGCCCCAGTAACGAGCTCTGCAGAAATCAAGCTGTTTAACTAAAGCCATTTCAGTGTTAATCATTCACCAGAGACTTTCAAACCCAGCTCAAGGGTCAAACTGCACTAAAGCCGGGTGTGGCAACGTTTATGGTGGTGGGAGGTTTTCCTGTCTTGGGGTCTCCATTCCCACAGGTCCCTTGTCCTCCCGCATGGGACGGTCCCGGGGCCGGGCAAGTCGGACACTCCAGCACCTCAGTCCCTGGCCAGGCTGTGACAGCCAAGAGAACAGGGACAGGGACCACCACACTCCCTTCCTGCTATGTTGCATTATTAAAATGAAAGTCCCAGAACCACTGAAGTTTCAAGATTAGGTTTAAATTAGATGTTGGGAAGAAACTCTTCCCTGTGAGGGTGGTGAGGCTCTGGCACAGGTTGCCCAGAAAAACTGTGGCTGCCCCATCCCTGGAAGTGTCCAAGGCCAGGTTTGATGGGGCTTGGAACAACGTGGTCCAATAGAAGGGGTCCCTGATCATGGCAGGGGGTGGAACAGGATAAGCTTTAAGTCCCTTCTATCCCAAACCATTCTGGGATTCCATGATTCTATGGGAAACAACTCTAGCAAGATAATGACGAGATGAACACTTTCAGGAACAAAATTACTGGTCATTTACAGTCTAGAACATGCAACTCTTTTACCACCACATGAAAGCTTGGAATAATCAGCCTGGATCACGTTTTGCCCAAAATGTGCCATGCCCGAGCACAGTTCTGGTGAAGACTAGGTAGTGTCTTCTTAAAAATGTGAATTAAATTTGCACCAACAGCAAATTATGCATGTGCAATAGAAAGAGAACTTGGTTAAAAACTCTGCATTTAAGGAAAATGGCTGCAAGCTGCAGAGTAAGAGCAGCAGCAGCTCAGGAAATCTGGGGGCTGTCAGTCAAAAAGGAGCCATCAGCTTAGCAATTGTCACCCTTAACAAAAAGAAGTTATGGGGAAATGCATCATGGAAGGGTTTTTCAGAGTTACAGACTACTAAAAGATTCCCCAGTGCCGTTATAAATTACAAACCCAGAACATCTGCAACTGGCTCCTACACACCTGTAAGAAAATGCTGCTCATGCCCAAGTGCCAGCTCCAAGGAAAACAATGAATAGAGCACGTCTAGGATGGGCAGAAACAGCTCAGAATTTTACTATGTTTATTCTGACTAGGCTTTTGATGGGACTATTCATTTCACTCCTGTTTCTACTCCAGTGTTTCAAATCTCTGAGTTTCCTTCATTCCTGATACACCCAGACCCCAAAACACGGCCCACTGCACATGCTGGCTCTGCAGCACAACTCACCTCAGGAGTGAACACACTCTTAACAAGGCAGTTACTTATCGGTGTAAGTGGTATCACTGAACTAAGAGTAAAGAAACCATTTTCAATGTCATTGCCAGCTGGGCCTCCTCCTTATCTTCCAGCAATGAGAACAATGTAAACACTCGGCTGCAGACACCAACTGATTTTTTGAATTGCTTATTTATTTCTTCATTAACTAGAAAAACTATTAATTATTATTCGTACCCACTCAGGCAGGAAAGTAGTTTTCAGTTTAAGCAGGAAAAAATTTTAAACCAAGGCTGTTGACACTAGACTTGTCATGACTATTAAACCAGAAGTGTGTTTGCCAATTGAAAATAATTCCAGAAATTCATTTTGCTGAGAAACTGAATCACTGGTTTCTTCTGTCTCTTTCAATGCTCTTATTTCAGTTTAAAGAGACTGAAAATTGGTAAGAACCCCCGTTTTCCTCCCAGGCTGCCTGTGAGCTGTGCAGACACAGAGCCAGACCCTGGTATGGCCAAGTGCCACTGAGGGGACACACAGGGACTGTCAGAAGCATTTAACACGTGGTCATGGACCCCAAGCCAAAGCGTCTTGGGGTGCTGACTGCACTCAGCACCCATAACCCCACCCTCCAAACAACTTCCTTACAGACCCACCTATTCTTCAGATTTCTCTCCTGTTTCATATTTAAAACAGAGACCGGATTGCTTTGGTAGGAGTGCTGGTCTCAATGACAAACACGTCCTCAATGATGCCATAATAAACTAAAAATCTACTCTGGATTACAGTATTTAACCAAAGCCTGTGAATAAAATCCCCCAGCACTCCTGGTCTCCAGCCGCTCTGAGAGCCAGGACGATTAACACCGTTTCCTTTATCACACACCCAGATAAACACTGTATTAAAAAAATCCCTGATAAGCCAGGAAACCAGATTTTGAACTAACGGTCTCATCTTGTGCAACATGTCTATGACACGGCCAAGATAAGGCCAACATGAGACGTGTCACTTTGGAAGGCCATGGCCAAATTTCCTTCGTTGCTGGAGATAGAAAAGCACTTGTTGTGCAGTTGGTGGGGCAGGTACTCTTGTGCCTCCTCTTGACACCATCAGGGTAAATGATCCTGCCAGCGAAGTATTGGGATTTTAACTCACAGAAGAAATTAAAATATGAAACATTCCTAAAGCAGCAAAGTCTCAGAATTACCCTCCAATTGCACAACGCACATTTTATCATCCCTTCATACAACGAAAACTGTAGGACTCATGGTTCTGTACGGTCACCTCGAACACCAACACAGTTCTGCTTATGTTTCCAACAGCACGGGTACATCCTAACAAGGACCTTGACCAAAGTATCCACACTGAGTTCAGGACAAAAAAGTGACTTCCGTTCACAAAATGGCTTTACATCTATCGTTTATGTAGGATTTTATGTATAAAAATACACTTACTATTGAAAAACAAAATGAATTGAAATTATCATGTCAAACCAGTCACACCTTGGCACTGGTGGGGTTTGATCCCTGCACAATCCAGAGGTCTTAAGCACCTGTACTGCAAATCTAAGCTCTGCTCTCCTTATGTATATGAATAAATTTAATCAGAAAACCCAGCACACACAGGCTCTGAATGCACAGGAAGTCCTGCCTTCCCCTCGCCAGTCCTGAGCCAAAGCCTCCACTCCCAAGGGCTCTCGGGAAGCTCTCGGGAGCACGGGCATCACATCAGGCTGGGGGTGCTGGAGAAGGGGCACACACACTCCCAGGACAGGAATGCTGGACACACACAGACCCCAAAACGTGATGCCTGACACCATGGCCTCTCTGGAGAGGCACAGACAGCAATTCCCTTAGTTTAGTGGTGCTTCAGTGCCAAACACATGTTGTTGGGAACAGGCTTCCCAGGAGCCAGTGTCTGCCCTGCTCAGCACAGGCCGCAGGGACTGTCATTCCGAGCACTGCCAGCTCATTTCTCATCAATCAATACTCTATTAAATAAAAATAAACAGCGAGAGGGCAGGCAAGTACCAACAGCACGGAATGAGAACTGAAATTTGTGGCGATTCCCAACACAGCGCATGGAGCAAACCCACCGTGGGACACAGCGCGGCTCCCCACGGCCACTGGCCGCTTCCATCTCTCTCCAAGCCTGCACGACACCTATTCCCAAACCTGCCGAGGACACACAGGTGACTCAGAGTTCTCTGGAAGCAGCACAGCAGTGCCAGGCGGGCCCGGAGGAGCCGCTGGCAGCTCCAGAGCCATCGGCACCAAGGGCCCGCCATGAAATGGCGTCCGCTCCCATCTTGGAGCTGCTCAGGAGGAGAGCGGAGCACGAACAGAGCGACGCGACGCCTTGTTCCCGTTTGGATACTCTCCAGAACGTAAAGGTTTCAAGGGCACAGGCAAAGCTTTCTTGGAATGGATAAATGGTAATTGATGTTGCAGCTGCAACCTCAGCCAGAACTCCTGGGATTTCAAATGTACTACAGACCTAAAGCATTTATGGCCAGAATATGATAATTAAATTATGTGTTCTAAACTTTTATATTTATTACAGTGCTCCAATAAATCAGCCAAAAAGTCTTACCTTCAAGGGTAGAATTCATTTCTATACGAATCAAGTCAAACATATTTTTCCAAAGCTTTGTGTTGTGTTTCTTTTTAAATTTCATTGTGCACTCTTGCTTCCCTAAATAAAGAGGTAGCAAAAATAGAGCCAGACAGAAGCCAGCACCCTTATACTTAAATAAAAACTTTACATAGGAATATGGAATAAAATCATCCTGGGTCTTCCAAATTCTTTATGTTTTGCTGGATGACAATCTATACATATTTACAGGCAGGCTATGAATCTTCTAAAACCTGCCCTTCAAGAGCTCAATCCTGCAGACACATCCCACTCCCTGTGCACAGGTACACACTCGGTGCTCACAGACTGAGGTGCACCTGAACTAAGATGGTTGGAAGACTAATGCACTCTGTAGAATAAAGTGCAAACATCTTGAGTAGAATTAGATTTTTTTTATTATTATTTTAAGCGCACGCCATGAAACAGTCCCGTCCACTCAGTCTGTGAATGCAGAATGAGGAGCAGCTGAGGGAGCTGGGGGGGCTCAGTCTGGAGAAAAGGAGGCTCAGGAGGGACCTTCTCACTCTCTGCAACTCCCTGACAGGAGGGGGGAGCCAGGTGGGGGTCAGGCTCTGCTCCCAGGGAACAAGGGACAGGACGACAGGAAACGGCCTCAAGCTGCACCAGAGGAGGTTCAGGTTGGACATCAGGAGGAATTTCTTCATGGAAAGGGTTGCAGGCATTGGAAGGGGCTGCCCAGAGAGGTGATGGAGTCGCTGTCCCTGGAGGTGTTCAAGGAACAACTGGACATGGCTCTCAGTGCTCTGGTCCGGTTGACAAAGTGGTGATTGGTCTTCCAGCCTCAGTGATTCTGTGATTTCTGTTTTGGATCTCAGCAGCCCCAGAGGTGTGTTTTACATTTATGACACTGTCTTGGAAGCAGTTTCTTAGTTTTCTGAACTAACCAAGAGCCAATATACCCTTCAAAACTTTACTGTCTTAACACAGGCCCTTTAACACACTAATTCCACATGCCAAACACTGAACTCAGCAGCAGCAGAACCCCTGCACCGAGATGTTCTGTGGTTATTAGAACAGACCCACGAGCTCAGACCAGCCACAGCATTTTGGCTCATCCTACATAGTCAGCATATATCGGAAAAGGATCTGACCCCTTAACTCCAACACACATTAATGTTGTACCAGAGGAACTGAACTTAAAATATTTAACAGGACTTGTTCCATTAATGACCTCAGTGTTAGCCATGTGCAGTGCTTGTGTCAATCACAGGACTGTGTGCAGCCAAAATGATGCTGCTGGAAAGGAGGAGAGACATCTGGAAAGCTGATTCTAACGTACATGGAAAAATATTAATGGCACTGAAAGAAAGGCAGTAAAAGATTAAACTAAACTGCAATAGAAACATATAATCACAGAAGGATTTGGGCTGGAAGGGACCTTAAAGATAATCTCATTCCACCCCCTGCCATGGGCAGGGACACCTTCCACTATCCCACATTGCTCCAAGCCCCATCCAACCTGGCCTTGAACACTTCCAGGGATGGGGTAGCCACAGCTTCTCTGGGCAACCAGTGGAGGACCTCACCACCCTCACAGGGGAGAATTTCTTCCCAATATCCCATCTAACCCTGCCATCTGGCAGTTGGAAGCCATTCCCCCTTGTCCTGTCACTCCAGGTCCTTGTCTCCAGCTCTCTTGGAGCCTCCTTAGGCACAGGAAGGGGCTCCAAGGTCTCCCTGGAACCTTCTCTTCTCCACCCTGAACAGCCCCAAAGCTGCAGGATAATCCTTCCATAGTCAAATAAATAGTCACAAAGCTATAAATAAATTTAGACTGGTAACTAGAAAATTCATTTCTGCTATTCTGAAAAAAAAACCACAATAAAATTGAAACTCTTCTGCTTCCAGTAGAACCCTCTAACAGAGGTCCAGACACGGATTTTTATGAATTTTACACACAGACTTACCCACCAGTTTGTGCTTTTAGCAGCACTGCAGAGCTAATTTCTGCTTTACAATAAGAACAACAAAAAGAATTAAACAAAGACATTAAAAGCAATACAACTCAATAAACACAAATAAAAGAGCATAAATAAAACCTTAACTCTGAGGAGGAAGAAGAAGAGGAGAAAGGAAAGATGAAGAGAGGGCAAGAGAAGCAGAAAGGAATGTTTCTTCCTTAATTCCTTCTCCAGCCCTTCCAGGAAGTCCTGCTCAGAGGGGAATTTATACTGAAGAAACTGAAGCTGGTGAATTCCTCAGTGCACAAACCCCATTTCCTCGTCTCCAGGTGAGCCTTGCACAACATGCCCTCATGGTTTTTGTCAATGACAAACATACATCTACACATGGAGCAGTTTATTATGGAATATTAACCAGCATGTTGCACCCTGGGCTCTGCTTCAGTGGAAATCTATGGAGAAGAGGGACAGGGACACATGCCAATTTTAGGTTTTGGCCTCAGTCCATTTGGTGCAGGTCCAGGATGACTTGGTTGACTGTTGAGTCATAGGTTGGTTCAATTGACATTATTTTACATTTGACTGGTTATTGTTCTTTAAACTTTGAACAGGAGTCCAGAAGCTCAAAAAACACCAATGAACCAAAAGAAAGAGGCCAAACCAGAGTTTAAACAATGTTCTCAAGCAAGAAAAATACTCTCCTTAAATGACATTTGCTTTTAGCAGAGGCAGCTAAAAAACCAAAACCTATCTCACAGTAAAAAATCTCTGTTATATTCCCAATGTCTGTAGAAAGGAAAAGCAAACTTTTTCCCCTCCAAAATAAATCAATCGCTGAATGAGGATTTTAACAGTGACATATTCCTGAAAGTTTGGATGGTCAATGTGCACACTGGTCACTCGCTTCAGCCAGTGCTCAACCTAAAACTGAAAATGAAAAATGTAAACCCCAGAAGTTACTGTTTTGGTCCTGAAGACAGACTTCTGTTTGGGAGAAGAGATGCCCATAAATACTCCTGGTGTATGTTTTAAAAACACAGGTGTGTTTCACATGGATGTGACCTGAAATGAACTCACACAGGCGCTCCGCATTTACCAATGGGAGTAGTAATGGTTCATTCCTGTTGGTTTCAATTTGACTCACTGTTTTTCCATTCTGTTCTACCCCAATTTCAGGTGTGTTTTCAGTATGCTCTGATCCCCTGTGAGGGAAATTCAACATTATATCCACTTATTTTCAGCAAACTCATGAGCAGCTAAAGACATAAGCTGAGGAGGAGCCTGAGCTGGCTTTAATGAGAGCAGAGCAGTGGGAAGGGAGATTGGGCTTTTGCTACAATAATCCAGCGAGGAGGGAATCAGCTCTCGTGACAGCTTTCAAGAGCACGAAAAACAAACAAGAAACGATACAATCATCATATCTTGGGTACTTTGCTGGAAGACAAAAATACTTCTGACGACTTTGAGATCTTAGTCACAGAGGATGACGACTGCAGTATGTTCTCAGCACCAAAGGCCCAAATTGAGGTCCAGCACCAACTCATGTGGATTATGTTCCCCACTTAGTCATCAGCAGCATCACTTGAAAGCGTAGATTCTTTTTTACCACCTTAGAGAAGGAACAGGAACGTTTGCAGGAAAGAAAAGGAGGAAATTCGAAATTCCTGGCGACTTAAAAATCAGAAAGTTGCTAACGGGCAAGCACGGTGATGGCTCAGGCCCCTGAGGGAAAGGCCAAGGCCTCCCCCCGCAAACGCTACCAAAACGTTTTTCTTCATGATTCACATTTCCTTTCAGCGCATTTTATCCTTCATATCCAGATCTCTGTGTGCACACAACAGAGCTTAAAACCAAGCAAACCTGTCTAAAAGGCATTTCCCAAACTCTTATAACCACTTTTAACACCCTTCAGAACACCCTTTCACTTCATTTTAACTGGCCTCTGACACAGTGGATGATGCAAAGAACAAACACGAAACCACTCTTCCCCACATGAACAGGAAGAAAAGCATGTCATGAGTTTGTTTATTGACACAATATCAAGCACCTAAACTTGGTGTAATATTCTCAGGAGGTCACACAAGGAATAGCACCGCAGACCTGTATGACGTGTATATTGTATGTAATTTCCATGGCACTTTCAAGTCAACTTTATTGAATGATCTAGTAGAGGGCTGTAATTACTTTTGTCAACACTGTTAAGCAATTACAGATACAATTTCTGCTATAACATGCACACACTGTAGGTTATTACCTGCTTTTATTTCCACTTGGCAACCATGTCACACACGCGAGACTATAAAAATGTTTCACCACATCCCTCCTGTTGCACACGCCCGGACTTTACAAGCAATTCTTGCCTTGGTGGTTTGGGTTTTTTTATGGTTTGTTTGGTTTTTTGTTTTTGTCTTTTTTTTTCCTCCAAGATACTTCTAGCTCTTGCCTTCTTTCACTCTCTTGGGTTTCTCACATTATTTCACCCATTTTCCTCCATAATCTTCCTCTCCCCCTCCCTGTCAGCTGAAGGAAGCTCTATTCCTTCCTCACTGAACCCCACACCATTTCCTGGCCACATTGTTCATCTCTGCCTCTTTGTGTATTTTCTCTTCCTGAGCAGCGCTGGAAACCCCTCCCAATTAAACTCCATCTGTAAACTTCATTAATGGGCTGTTTACCTCTCTCACACAACCCTCAGGACAGTAATAGTCAGACAATCCTCGAGTCCTATACATCAACCTCCACTCCATCCCTCTCCTCCCAGAGCACCTCGTGTGTCTTTGGGGCTGCACTTACTGCAAGTGTCAAACAGTGGGAATTCCATCATTCTTTCAGAAAAGAATTAAAAACTTCCCTGCTGGGAAACTCTCTTTTCTTCTCCTGAATTTCAATATTCTTCACAACTAGCTGCACTCTTAGAAAGCTCCTGATGGCCATGACAGATATTTTACAACTCCTCACTATCCACCATTATCTTCCACTGACAATTTGGTCAACTCAGATTTGCCACAGTGGAAGAGGCCCTGGTATCTCGAATAGAACATTTTAACCATGGTCATTGGCCAAGATTTACTCAGCGTAGTATGAGATGTATATTACATCCACAGCTGCAGTAAGTTTTTAAGTCATTCCTATTCAGTTTAGAGACTCTGCTCCAGGCTGTAAGAGAACAGGTGTGGCATTAGTTTTCCTGATGAAGCCAAACAATATAAAGACACAAAAACCCGCTTCTTGAGCTGCAGCTACAAAGAATTTCAAAGCACAGACAGTGCTATGGGTACCTGAAAATAGCATGCCAGAGACAAAATCTGGCAAAGCTAAAAATGCAGGATAGGGAGATTAAAAAAAAAAAAAAAAAAAAAAAGGTTTATCTGCCAATTCCTTCAACTAGTCAGATGATCAGTCAATTCATCCATCAGTCAAATCCTACCTTTTAAAAATATTAACATAAAGCCAAGGAGCAAAAAAAGATCCAATTCAGTCGGACATTACTGCGAAGACCCCACTGTGGTACACATCGTTTTCCTCAGTCCCAGCTTTACAATCAGCTTTTTCAGCAGCAAGTACCACAGAAACAAACCAAAGCAGCACTGAAACTCCCAGAGTGCAGACCCCGTACAGGCATAATCATACACACAGAACAAGCTTTTCACTCCAAATAAGAGAAGCTTAGTGAAGCTTCAGAGGAATTAACCCAGTAACGAAACACCTTTAGGAAATGGGAAAGTGGCTAATCTTTCCTTATTTCAACAGTAGTTCAGACCAAAGCATCATGTGAGATTCCAAACATGTCAACACAAACAGGGCTCTGAAAGCAGAGGACACAGGACCAGCCTGGCTCCTCCAGCACTGTGCTCCCAGTCCAGCTTCTCAAAAGCCTCTGCTAAGGTACAGTCAACTCAGGAGTACTTTTAAGCTGCAGTAAAAAGGGTATGATCAAGGCCTTGCAGTATTTCCAGGCTGCACTAAAATCTGTCAGATTATTTCTTAACTGCTCTTATGTCACTTACATGTTCCATCTGAGAAACATTAAACAAAGGTCACACCGACAAACACAACATTTGCAACAGGAACAAACCCTGCACTGATTGCACACTTAACTCTTTGTGTGAGGAAAGCCCTGCTTAAACCTGCAGATAAACACTTGTTTGGAGAGGGATTCATCCAGGTTTGTGAATGCATGTGCAGGACCACTGGTGGTACCCACTGGGGTGTGAGATGGGGTTCTGCTGTGCTGGTCCTTCCCCTGAGAAAAGGAGCCCACAGGGCTGCTCTTTTCACCTTGCCTGGGGAAGCCTCCTCCATCTAATCTACTCGTGACTATGCAATACAGGATCTGGCTGAGAGCAATATCTGGATCATACAGGATGGACACAGTCGTAATGTTTCAGTGCTCCAGATATCCAATTTTGAAAATACAACTGAGAGTATCAACAAATTAGCCACCATCACAGAAAAGGAAAAATCAAAATAACTGATATCTAACACATCCTAAGAATAATATGTGTGAAAAAAGATATGTAAATTTAGGGTCAGACTTACTATCCAAATTCATTCCACCCAACTTCAGGAACCAAAAGAGGTACTACACAGGCAGTACAGAGAGACACTGAACAGCAAAGAACAATCCCAGACTATTTCTCCTTGCTACTGCTTCATGCAGAAAATTAAACTTTGGATAATTATGCTCTTGACTTTGAGACCTCAGCACACCTGAATTTAGATGAGATTACCAAGACCTGAATATAAATTATACTGAAACTGATAGGAAGGAATATCTCAAGTTCTGTATTTTCTTATTCCTGATGGTGAACACATCATCATTAATACAGCTTTTCCTATCGGTACTATAGATTTCCCTGTTAACCCCTATTCTGTATGCACAGCCTAAGAACTGATTCTCCAAGATGTGACCTATTGTCACTTCCCAGTGGCTTCTAAAGCTGTGGACACTGAGGACTCCCTGGTTTCAGAAGAAAACCCAAGCAAGCACCATGAGAGAAATACAGTAACTGTCTCTGACAACACAACAGTAACAAACCCACCGAATTCCATTATTTATGCCACTTCTCTGCATTTCGGAAACTGTGGTGCTTCAAAAAGCTTGGAACAGTCACAGTTTAAGCCATTTGTCCCCTGCAATAATCCATAAAGAAGTAACAAATCAAGCCAAAGGGCTGTAGTTTTTCATCTCGGTTGTAGCCAGCGCGGGTGAGGCCAACGCCGGAGATAAGCCGGCCGGCCTTTCCAAGGAGACAATGATAAGTGTTTTCTTGGATTGCTTATTCTTGCAATTTTAATCATGAATCCTGCAGCATCTGGCACTTTTTCCTTTAGCTTCGCTTAAGGCCTGACAATTAGGAGAATCTCTCTTTTCTCAGAAAATCTGTTCTGGGTTGAGAAATGCACAGGGTTAAAGAAGAAAAGCAGCACTTCTGACTCAGAAAATAGCGTTAAACTGCTCCACAAAGAAAAGAAAAAGAAAACAACGGTGGTTTCAAGCCCAGCTGCTTCCAAGCTCGGTATGTGGAGTGTTCAGCCTGGAGAAAAGGAGGCTCAGGGGGGACCTTCTCGCTCTCTACAACTCCCTCACAGGAGAGGGGAGCCAGGTGGGGGTCGGGCTCTGCTCCCAGGGAACAAGGGACAGGACAAGAGGAAATGGCCTCAAGCTCTGCCAGGGGAGGTCCAGGTTGGACATCAGGAGGAATTTCTTCATGGAAAAGGCAGTCAAGTACTGGAAGGAGCTGCCCAGGGAGGTGGTGGAGTCCCCATCCCTGGAGGTGTTCAAGGAATGACTGGATGTAGCACTCAGTGCTTTGGTCTGGGTGACAAGGTGGGGATTGGTCACAGGTTGGACTCAATGGTCCTGGAGGTCTTTTCCAATCTCAATAATTCCAGGATTCTATGATCTGCACAACTGTTTCTTGAAGGCTTCTAAGCCAAGCTCAAAAGCTTCCTTCCAAATTGCCCAAGCCCCAATATCTGAGGAGCTCTTTCCCTAATTTTAATGTTTAGGCCAGGAGAGTGATTTAATTGGAGAAAAAAAAATGTTTTAGTATTTGAAAGGAAATGACCTACTAAATCTCATGATCAAACTGAGCTTCAAACCATGACATGGTAGTGTTTTCAAGCTTTAAAAGCAAAACTTGAAATATTTAAAGGACTTTGATGAAGGAGGAAACAAATTCCATGGCTCAGTCCTAACACCAGGTGAGAAATCCTGGCTCCAGAAAGACGGAGAACACCATTAATGGGCTGTCAGAGGTTAATCACCAGCCCTGGGGGACGTACCTGTGGCTGTGTCCACCTGCACACACCCTACACATACAGGCACGTCTTTTCTAAATATTCTGGCTATTATGGGAATATAACATGCTCAGATGCCTGAAGCTGTACAGGGTTTGCACATGGCACAGCCTGACAAAGGACTAATTACAGCCTTAACTGCAGCCAGTAATGAGTGTGCTCAGCTTCAGTTTTCTTCTCCCCAAACCTCTCAAGACACGGAATAAACCCATGGTTACTGCTCTCCTGCTGCAGCACCAGCTCCTTCCTTATCCTACATCGAGAGCCACCTGAGAGCACTGCAAAGTCAGAAATACCCACATTCATTCCTTTCAGACTGACTTTTTCTGTTCAACATTTTTTAATAACACCACCAAGTAAAAAACAGCATTTTACAAATATCACAGGGGCTGTCATTTACAGAAACCAAGGCCTTGAGATCAGAGAAACCACCAAATAATCTTAACATGATCGGGGAGATAGGAAATGGACTTCATATGCTTTAAAGTGTTCCAAATGGAAAATTAATAATGGAGAAAAGCATTTAAAATACTCAAAACCAGTTTCTACTAAGCATTATTGCTTCCAAAACAGCCTTTAAATTCAATCCTGAATTACAATGTGAAAAGAAAGTTTTCACACACTTTTTAAAGGCGAGCTCCCTCACACTCTTCCTGCGTAAGATAAGCATTTTATTTCACACTTATTGGAGGTAGCTGGAAAAGAAGGTGGCTCCTACTACCAGTCTTCACTCTTCTAAAAACCTCCACTACTTTGATTCCCAAGATACAGAATGTTGAGTCTCTTCCTTAGACTTTCTCAAGCCTTGCAAGAGGCTTGAGAAAATTTCCCCCTCACCACTGTCACAGCGAGCACAACTGGCGGGGTGTGGAGGCAGCTCCTTCACCCCCAAGGAGGCAAAACCAGCCCAGTAGTTGCCAGAAGTGCAACTGCTATTACAAAACAGCATTGCAGGGACAAAGAATCTTCTTTTAAACAGGGACAAATTAAGCTGGAAATATTGTTCTGTAGAAGAAGTAAATTAACCCCAAGAATACTTGCACTGCTGTTTCAATTGCATTGCCAAGGCACCCTCTGATTTTTGACCTCAAACTAGAGGCCAAGAACAGAGATTATATCTAAGAGTACTATTTAAGAAACAATTACTGTAAAGTTCCTTGTAAAAGCAGATTAACATTCAGTGATAAATTTCTTGGTATGTGTAGCACTTGGTGAAATGAGGCCATCAAGCAAACAGATTCACAGAATCACTGAGGATGGAAAAGACCTCTGAGATCACCGAGTCCAACCTGTGATCAATCACCATCTTGTCAACCAGACCAGAGCACTGAGTGCCACATCCAGTCGTTCCCTGAACACCTCCAGGGATGGTGACTCCTCCTTCCTGGGCAGCCCATTCCAAACCTGCCCATACATTATCCCAGACTGAAGAATCCATGAGCTGGAAGGAATAATACACGCGTTGCATTGGTGCCCTTGGAAAAAATCCCTCTCTGGTCAAAGAATGGAGCCACAACCATGACTCTCAATCCACGTGCTGAGGCTTTCCCAGCAGAAGGATTTTGTTTTGGAGTTTGTGAGCATGTTTTGAGGGGGGAAGGAAAGGGATACGGGAAAGGAAGCAGATTTCCTGGCAAATCTCTAGTATAATTACACCGGCAAAGAGATCAATTACAGGCACGCATTCAGTCTAATTATTCTCCAGCTTAAAACACAGATATTTTCAACTCAACGTGACAGAAATTTGACCATTCAAATATGGGAAGAAAAGTAGTCAGGGTCGTGCAAAACGCCAGGTTACTGTGGCCAGGTGTGCCCTGGTAACTTTATGTTACCAGAGAGCTTCATGTGACATTCTGAGCCACCTTCTGCACCTTGGAGTTCAAAACATGCAGAAAATACTCCTGTGAAAGGTGATTTTCCAAGCAGAGTAAGCTCAGTGCCAGGGACACAGATAGCCTGTGGTCAGGAGCTGTGCCCGAGTGGCCAAGGGGCAGGGGACAGGCCATCGAGGGTTGTGTGTGCCCCAACACCTCCCACAAACAATGCAGGCCTTGGCTTGGGACAGCAGATCAGTGTTAAAACTGCTCCACAAAGAAAAGATGAGAAAAAGATGAATTTCAAGCGCAGCTACTTCCCAGCCCAGCATCTGCACAACTGCTTCACGAAGGCTTCTGAGCAAACTCAAAAGTTTCCTTCCAAATTGCCCAAGCCCCAATATCTAAGTGGCTCTTTCCTTGATTTTAATATTTAGGCCAGGAAAGCAATTTAATTGGAGGAAAAAAAAGTTTTATTTTTTTGTATTTGAAAGGAAAGGAAATGACCAAGCAAACAGGCATTCTTTGGGGCTGAGAGCAAGTCCCGAGCTGCAGAGGGACGGGGCCAGCTGGCCGCCAGCCCGCGTACAGTACGTGTTTACTTGTTGACTAACCACTGATAACTCCAGAGAGCATCCACAGATCCAGAAAAGAACCGAATTTTCTGTTCAGAGAGGAAGGAAGAACAAAGCAGACAATGATAAAAGTATTCCCCGCTGATGTCTACTACAGCCACTTCTGAATTGGTATAGCTTTTATTAAAAAAAAAAATATTAAAAATTTAATGTAAAATTAAAACTCTTATGTATCACATAAGCAAAAGCATTTAGATACGAGCAGGAGTTGTACTATTATAGAGAAATAACACTGCTATGTACATGCTCCCCATTAAAGACTCCCTCTCTCAGGGCTCTGTGCTACTCGAGCAAGCACAAGCACAGAGCACATTCAAACCTGAAGCAGACAAATGTCACAGACATTTCTTACCTTATTTAAGACCAGGTTTAATCTTATGATTCAAGAGAAAAAGACCAATTTATGGGTGCTGGTAAATATTCCAAAGGCAAAGTCTTATACTGTACACAGAACACTGTCTGTTTTACTGCACACAAAGTTTGGGAGTTGCAGTCCTGGTGCCCAAGTCCTGGCTTCACTGGATGGCACCTGCCATGTGCCAATACGAGCTGGAGCCTCAGGATGGCCTTGGGAAGTGGCTCTGTTCTTCCCAAACCGGGAAGCAGTGGCTTTTCCAAGCAGCTTCTCCTCGCTTCTACTTGTATAAAGCAGATAAAGCTTTGGGGCCTGCAACCCTCACTGACCTCAGGCACTGGGGGAGTGTCCAAGGGCTCTTTAGGGAGAAGCAGCTGTGGAAGGTCCACAGTGACTGACAGCATGGGCTGCTGTCACAGCACCCCCAGTCCGGCAGGCCGAGCCAAACACAGCTACTGCATAAACCCACCACAGATTCCAAAAACCACTGCCAGCACATAGATGTTGTGTTAATGAGCCTAAAAGGCACCGTGGATGTTCAGAGACAATGAGAAAGTGTTTGATCCTTGCTCTGTCCCTCGTGCCCAGAGCAGCTGGGCTGGATTTGCACCTGCATGTGATGCCCATCGGCAAGTGCTAATCGTGCTCCCGTGATTCCAGCTGGGACCAGGCTGGGGGAGAGGTGATAAGGAGCTGGCCAGTGACAGTGGCTTCGATCTCTTCTTGCTCTAGATGGACAGTTACAAAAATCGAAGTTTGTTAATGAGAAGACTTGATCCTCGACCATCTCTCATAACCAGACACCCTAATCTTGTCCCACAGGCTGGGACTGACCAACGGTCTTCAAACCCATGACTCAAAGTGTTTGTCTTACATTTGCATGTCTACTGAGACTCCGACACGTTACTGCTCTAAAAAATACTAAATATGGCCCTTCTAGGCTTGCCTTTTAATGTAATTAAATACAAGTTTTGTAATGAAGAATGTACAGTTTACTTGCATATACTAAGTGATATAACCACAGCTGGTGATATAACAGAAACAAGCATCACTAGGATAGGAAGAAGGAGCCAACACGCCTGTCCTGTCAAATGCAAACTCAGACACTGCTTATTTACCAAAGGCAATTACACAATCCACACTGACTGGCCTGAAAAATGAAATCTGGAGTGGCAAAAGGTTATGTGGAAGGAGACAAAAGCCGCTTTCCTTTTTAACATGGACATGGAGAGACAGGACAAGACAGAAAGGATTTAAACTGCCAGAGGGAAGGGTTAGACGGGATACTGGGAAGAAATTCTTCACCATGAGGGTGGTAAGGCCCTGGCTCAGGTTGCCCAGAGAAGCTGTGGCTGCCCCATCCCTAGAAGTGTTCAAGGCCAGGTTGGACAGGGCTTGGAGCAAACTGATCTACTGGAAGGTGTCCCTGCCCATGGCAGGGGGTGGGATGAGATGATCTTTACGGTCCCTTCCAACAAAACCCATTCTGGGATCCTGTCTTCACTGTGCCACTAGTAATAAAAAAAGAAAGTAGAGACTTGACTAACTCAGGGATCCAATGATCTCAATCTTAGGAGCGCTACAAAATTATAATCAAATATTTGACTCCAATTTTTGAGGAGAGGGATGGTAACATCTACAGCACCCCCCACCAAACATCAGCATTTAGTGAGTGTGATGCTCTAAAGGCATTAATAAAGGCAGGTGACAACTCAGTCACCTGCAGAAAGAGGAAAGTAATAACATTCTGCTGTATTCTTCTGTAAATGGAAAATTATGGTGACAAACCAACATGAGCATGTACTGTTGAAGGGTCAAAACAAATTCAAATGCTCAGGCCAAGAGAACAGGGCTGTGAGAAGGAGGATACTGAGTAGCCCAGCTTTTCCTGAAGAAACCGCCCCAATGTGTAGCCACACAGTGTTGCTTTTCCACTTCTGTGGACAAACTGTGACATATTCCAGCAAGGACATCACTGTCCAAACACTAACTTAAAAAAAACCCACAACTTTTTTTAAAGTTACCTGAGAACACTGCTTGATCGAGCTCCAGAAATAAGAGCAGAGCAACATGTCCTGGAGCAGAGCAGCAGCCAGGGAAGATGGGGCCACTGACTGCTCCCAGTCTGGTCTCACTTAGAGGCATGAAAAAGTCTTCAAAGTACCATCTGGAGAAGCCAATAATTCCCATTTAACAGCACCCTCTACCAACACAGCATCTAGTCGTCAGCTTGTTTGTATTACTCCTAATTTTCACATGTTGTACAAGGGTAAGTCCAAGCAATTAATGCTTTGCAGTATCTGCACGATGACTTTCTATTGGAAAGAACTGGAAAAACCCTCAGGGCACAAATACGCACAGGATTCCCAATACCATTCCCTGCTTCAGCATCAAGAACAGCTTTATTCACTAAAATTACAATTCTGGGAAAACTTACAGATTCATCTTCATGGGAAATGATGATGAATGTGTTACAGCAGTAACACAATGTACTGCACACAAGGAGAATGTATGAAAAGGGACCTGGTCAGGCCTCTCAGATCAGCTGGTGGGATCCCACAGATCTTCCCGACAGCACTTTCTGCACCTCCAGACTCAACCAGAGCACGTTCCAAACAAACACAACTGCACATGGGAAACAAGAACCAGCTCCTTCCCCACAGACAATTTCTCAGTGTGGAAACCCCCCGGATTAATGCACCCATGGAATGAGGAGCTGGGAAGAACCAGAGCCCATTGCTACCACAGGAACAACAAACACAATCACCTTCCCTGGGAAAGGGCGATTAGAGATACAAGAGCAACCGAGTTCTATCCTTTGCTGTTAGGAAACCAAGAAAAATAAGCTACTGGAATGGCTAAAACATGATCAACGTCTCATTTTTCTTGAAGGACAATGTATGCTGCATTTGGAGAAATCACTTCTTAAGATTACATTTAAATAAAAAATTTGTATTAATCCTAATAAACTTGTATTTACTCTATTTACTACAAATATATTGCAGTTAAGCTGGAGAGAAAGCAGAGATGTTAAGTGAGAAGAATTTAGATTTCTTCAGACTGGGGTCTGGCTGCTTTTGGTGGCAAATCCACAGCAGCAGCATAGGAGGGAAAACAACTCCTCAGTGCTGGTACAGCAATCCAAAGTGTGTGGGGACGACAGGGACAGCCAGGGAAACTACTGGTGATAATATGTATGACAGAGTAACCCATCTTTATAACAGAAGATTTTAATTTCCTACATGTCTCTGGAACGATGACTACAGCAGGAAACAAGTGAAGGATGTCTTTCAAGCCCAGGAATTTCCCCAGGCATCAGCTGGAAAAGCTTGCTTCCCATAATCACCTTGATTTATTTGCAATTTTAAAGACAAAATGAAGTATGGAATATAACACACGGGGTAGGGGGAATTCACACCCATGTATTAAAAATGAGGAAAGGAACAAATGTTGTGCAGAAAGACATCACCAAAACCACCCTGGATTTCCCATTCTCTCCCCTCCGTTTTGGCTGTTTATCTTGATGACATTTGGGGGCAATTTCTTAAGCACTGGAGTCAAACACATCAACAAAAGTGCTCTGGTAGCAAATTAAGAACTTATCCCCACCTAGGACCAGGCAGTACGGAAGGGACAGCGCTGGGATACAAGAGCACCAAGGCTCATCGAATACAGCCATGGGTTGTTCCCTTCATCCTTCTTGGTAACAAAACCCCTCATCCTTTTGGGCTGCTCCTGCACACTGAGCTGAGGGCTTCCCAAAACTACCAGTGACAACCCATAACGCCCTCCCAAGTCCCAGCTGCCAGCTCCAAGCTCCATACTGTGCAAGCAATGCATAGATAATATTCCCCAGGCTTACAGCCTCACATTTTCCAGCTGGAGCTCCCCCTCTGCTCGACTCTGTGCTCACGGTGCTTTCAGAGATTTCTAACCTAAATAGCTCCATATCAGCTAACCCAGAAACATCTCCACATGTTCCCTTTCCAGTCCCCTGCTCAGCACTGACCCACAGGGAACCAGGCGGGTGACTCCTCATCCTGAAAAGCCACCACTAAATCCTGCCCTTCACTTCCGACTCTCTCCCCAGCTCTCTGGACAACAAAAGAACTGCTCTTCCAGTCCCATGACAACTTGGGGGAGGTGGGGGTCATTGAGTTCTTTCTTTTTAAATGGTCTCTGGCAAGAAAGAGGGTCAAAGTCCCAAAGGAAAAAAAAAAATTTTAATCTATTCAGGTCGATTGGATTTACAGCTCACTGACAACCTCACAGCAACCCACAGGACATCAGCTGAGGCGGTGTTTTCCTTCCAGGAGCAAGGATGGCTCTTTCGCAAGAGACTCCACGTGCTTGGTGACCTTACAGGTTTGCAACCTACTCCTGTGCCAAGGGCTGAAGCTTGGGCTCGCCAACCCACAGCGCTCCAGGTCCTATGGAACTTCAGGTCCCCCAGCAGCCTCATCACCATGGTTGGTTCATCAGAGAGGACATCTTTGCAGTTGGTAGATCCTTCAAAGCTGCTGGGCAAATGCCACCCAGACCCAGCAGATCCCTAACACTGCAGTGACCCCACGCAGATGTTCCCTCAGCCCCACAGAGCTCTCCCTGCCCACACTGAAGGACTCCAGACAGTGTGCCAGCAGCCGCATCAGGCTCTGGGCATCCCTTGCCCACCCAACCTCCTTCCACTGCTTCCCACCCCGGCTGGTTTGCACAGCTGCCTGCTGGGTAAAAATAGAATGTTTTAGATGTTTTTGATAAAATTTGCAACCGCAATTCTGCTATTTGCATGAAGTTTTAGGGCTTCCCTTGTTCCCTTGGTTTCATTTTGAAATCAGGACAGCAGTTTTAAGAGGTCCACACCTTGAAATGCTGCATGCAGGAAGCCAGTGCTGGTAGCACTTCTGAATGCTTGGAAAGATTCAAAGAGCTGAATGTTGCATTTCCTTTAAAGCTCTTCCTCGGTTCCGAGGCTGGGGTCAGCCAGGAATAGAAACCCAGTCACTTCCTCCTCCCCACTGGTATGGTGTGTGACTGAACCGGAGCTTTGATCTGCAACACGGAACAAACTAAGGCACAAAAATAAATGGACTTAGCAACCTCCTGATTGTTACTTAATAAAATATCAGCTGTCCCAACCTTTAATGCGTTAAAAGAGTCTTCAAAAATTTATCTCTAAAGTGATAAAATAGGTCCAAGCTCATTTGTCAAACCAGTTGCTCTGGTTGGAAAGTAGCTGTCAAGTATCTCGATGACTCAGGATGTCGCCATGCAGGCAATCCTAATATTAACTGCTCCCTTCAATAGGAACTGAAAAAGGAAAGTTCTGCTACCCAAAATACAGAACTCCGAGCATGCAGGGTTTTATAACACTTACATTTTGTAGGAGAGAGTTGGAGCATTAAATTTCATTTTCATTAAATCATGCACCAAACTTGCAAATCACCTGGTACTGCATGAGAACAGATTTGTCTTCTCCAGCTCTGGAGACTAATTCAGCACAGAACTTGTCAGATGGTTTTTGTTAAAAAAGGTGTCAGAGGAACTTCCTTGGCAGTTCAGAAAATGGCAGATGTGTGGGGCTTAGCAGAAACACGTGGTTAGGAAGGGCAGAATTCATAAAGCGACACGAAAATGAAACCAAGGGACCTCAAATGACAGCAGGAGTCAGATCCTACACCAGATAACCTCCCACACAGTCAGGGTGGCCAAACGACCTCTCAGAATCCTGGGCTGGGACAAAGTAGGTCAGCGAAAAGGCTTTTGGTGAAATACGGATTAAAGTAACAGCTCTATTCCAGCACCAAGGGAGAATGAGGGAGAACGTATTTGTGGTCCACGATCACGTTCATGCTTTGTGCTGCTTCAAATAACAGAGAGCACAAATTTAATGTTCAGTTTTCTTTTGAACCTGAAGCTTATTGGTACTGTTTGGTCAAAACAAATAACCCAAAAAGTATTACAAGTCTCCCCTTTCCCCCAAAAGGGACTACATCATTTATAAATCAAAAGGCAAAGATGTAAGATCATTCTCTACAAACTGATTTTAATCTATGTTTGAAAATCCCAGTAAGGTAGTAAAAACAACTTACTTAATTTATTTTCATTTAAGTATTAACTTACAGCCTTTCACTTTTTGTTGATTTTTTTTATTTTACTTCCCTGTCAACCACTCTTTTCATACACAGTACATATTACTCTCTTCAATTCAGTAATTTAGCATATTAGTAAGATCTAATCCTACTGAGCTGAATGAAAATACAGGAAATTAGTAATTTCTTTTACAGAAATTGAAGCATTAAGAATAAGTGGTGTGAACCTTCAGCCTCATCACAGTTGTTTTCTGCTGGAATCAAGAAATGAGATCATCTAACCAGAGACGATCATAGAAAAAAATAAATGAAAACAGCATCCTAAAAATAATTCGTATCTCTTTGGAGTTTCCTTATCAAGATCTTAAAACATTTTAAAATTGAAATTTGGTAACAGTTTCTTGCATTCATGAAAAAACTGTTTCACAGAGATGAATATGTTTCTGACAGTACTTACAGTAAAAACCAGCTAATTTCTTTAGGCCATTTTAAACCATCCCCCCCCCCACTTCCAGATGCAACTCAGGACAGTCTTTAACTAACTCCATCTCTTGCCACCAAAATTTCTTTGTCTTCTGGTTTTGAGCAGAAACTCCTCCCCTCAGCCACCTCCTCCCACCCGGTCATTTCCCGGCCTCTGCCCAAGGCAGATGCCTCTCTGCACCAGGGAAGGGCTGTGCAACCCCACAGGGCCCTAAACCTGCAGCAGCACAGCCTGACTGCACTGTCTGCTCTTCCCACTTCTAGTTTCCCTTTGAACACACGAGGTGCAGCCCCATCTCTTATACACAGCCAGCTGCCCTCCACATTTGAGTCTCACTCGCGTTACGGAGGGGCGACACATCCACCAGAAACTGCCGAGTCGGCAGCTTGGCCAGACTTGGTTTGGTGGGCTCCGACATGAACACCTCGCTGTGAGCGATGGTGCCACCACCTACACACACAGATCTCACCTCAACACACCAGCAAGTGTCAATCTCCACCTGTTTACGCCACAGGACCTTGGTCATTTCAGTTTCTGTTTCACACAAGCTCTGTCTCACCACTTGTCGATACAAAAAAGGTCAGTCAGGCAGAATTTCTTCACTGAAAAGGTTGTCAGGCATTGGAAGGAGCTGTCTAGGGAGCTGGTGGAGTTACCATCCCTTGGAGGTGTTCAAGGAATGAGTGGACGTGGCACTCAGTGAGTGCTCTGGTCTAGCTGACAAGGTAGTGATCAGCCACAGGTTGGACTCGATGATCTTGGAGGTCTTTTCCAACCTCAGTGACTATTTGAGTCTTTTTGGAAGATGCTTTTACTACAGGGTACAATGACAGGCCAAGTTTGGGGGGTCCCAAAGACCCCTCTAATGCCCTTGCTGAGGGTCAATGCCAATGCTTACTTCCTCTAGGCACCAGTTTACATGTTCCATGTCAGCACTGTCTGATTTCCACCTTTCCTGAAAACTCAGCTCCCTGCCCAAGAGAGAGGGCTCCACAGCCCACTCCCACCTCTCTCTTTTCCCACAGCCAACTTCAGACTTCAGCTGACTCACCTGTTGGTTTAATCCTTGTTTTAAGTAAAGTTTATCCCACTGATTAAAGACCAATTTATAAGGAATTCTAGCACCCAGAAGGAATCTGATTTGGTCATTCATACATAGTATTATTATTTCAATAAACATTTAATTATCTTACTAAAATTAAACTCTGAAGTGAAATTCCATACTCCTCCTCACATATCCAGCATCCAAAACCTATTCTGGATACCAAGTTTGCAATCTCCAATTTTTAAAGCCTTTTAAATGCCTGTTATCAGATAAGACTGGGTTTTTTTATATTGGTTTATATTCTAATCTGCTCCATGTTTTAAGAGAACCACAATGCAGAGTTCTTTATTTAAAAAGAAGTCTAATTATATCTACAAGTGCACCACTTTCATAGGGAGCAATGCATTTAATTTGGGAGCAATTCATACATAACACAGTACTGACAGAAATTCAACAGGCAAAACAAACCATCAAAGGTCCCAGCAGCCAAAGTAACCCACAGAAAACATATAAGAGAGAAAACAACATCCAGGTAATATGAAACTGCAATCAGTATGCAGACTGAAATCAGACATGAAACTATCAAGTCTGCAAGTTTTTTTTTTTTTTTTTTAAGTTAACATGCCTGGGCTGTGTTCTTGCACAACAAATCCACACGTGTGCATGCAGCACATGCACGTTTTCAGCACTGATTTATTCAAAGCCTTTGCTGATGGCTTGAGGAAGTTAATTGCTTCAGAAAGATAAGAGTAAAGTCTTAGAAGAAGAAAACAAACAAATAAGCACAAGCTAAAAATATGCAGGTACACAGCAATGGACAGTGTGCCTGTTATAGGTGTGCTGGTGTAAAAGATACTGTAATGCATTTACACCATCTGACCAAATGAAAAGCTACAGAAATCAAAAATAAAATGTAGCGTTTAACACATTACAGCTGTATCCACACACATCTTGTTTTTAAGTGATGGGAGAGATCCCTCAACCCTTTCCTGACATTGCATCCACTGAAATGTCAAATTCCTCCACAGCCACACCACGTGTTCTCCTCTCTTAAAGGTGTCAGTGGATGAATTACATGGAGTTTGGCACAGCAGCAGCTCCAGCACAGCCTCCTCAGCCCAGTGGCACCCTCTGTTCCTGTTCCCCACCCCAAACACCCTGGAGAGGCTCCTGATCTCCTGATGGTGCTCCATCATGTGCCATCGGCACTCGCGGCATCGGACACGCTGGCAGTGCGGTCCTGGTACAGCTCCCCGCCGACACAGAGTCGTACCAGACCCTATTACCACATCCCTACACACAATCACACCAGGCGAGCAGGTTCTCCAGGCCGTGACAGCAAAAATAAACCACATCAGCTGCTCTTTTCCGTCACTGATTCCAGCTTTGGCTCAGGGCAGAGCAGCCCACAGCAAAGTGGACCCGCTGGAGCTTGGCAACAAATATCACAGAGGACCCCAAAACTTCACACTGGTGCTCTCAAAGCAGGTGGTGATGGCAGGGGAAGCCATGGAGAAGCCATCATGAAGAAGCAGAGCTTGGAGAGCTCCCAAGGGGCTGAAGTCCAAAGCAAGGCCAGGTGTACACATGCCCTAAGCAGCCGTGTCCTTCCCAGCTGGGAAAGAGGAGAGCCACCACAGTCCTCTCTCGTCATACCCAACTCACACAGCTGGACAAGAGACATGTAATGGCTGGAGGATCCTCATCCAAGACCAAAACCTCATTTTCTAAAAATTTCACAGAATTTCTAACCACAGACGTCCCATTTTCACACCCCTCTCACCAGTGAGATGCAGCCAAGCTACTGCCCACTTGTGAACAAAGAGGTCATCCACGTTCCAACCCCTCTTCTCCATGAATACTGCCAGGAGAAACAGGGATTCAAATATTCAGAGACAGCAACACACACATTAAATCCCCCAAATCACCCCCACCCCCAAGTTTCTAATAAGAAAAGACCAAAGTCCCAATGCAGCCAGATCACAACAGATCTTTTAGATAAGGACAACAGCAAGACCTTCCCCAGTTTTCCTGAGACCAATAATCAAAGTATCAGATCTCAGATCCTCCAAAAAAAGCCCAAACCAAACAAAAAAGAAAACCAAGCTACTCTTTATTATTTGCTTACTTGAATCAACTACATACCTCATTGATACTCTATTATTTGCTCTTCCCTGACACTGTGACACATTTCTGAGTTTCCCAGGCAGTATTTTGAGACAAACTACTCATTTGTGCCCTCATTTCTCTTTTAAACTCACATCCTGAGCAGTACTTGCTAACTTTAAACTTAGCTACACAAATAAAAGCAACCAGAAATAAGAAGTATCTGAATGAAGCAACACGAGAATAAATGGTGCCCCGCTGTTCCCAAGTTTCACATTAAATCTTCTGTGACTGTGGTACAGAAATTTGATGATCTCCAGCTGTTTTCTGACACACAGTAACTGTACAAACATATTACAAATAGTATGAAGAATGTATTACTGTATAATCCAATATGAAACTCAGTTTCTTTACTAAATTACAGTAGCAGTCAACTGAATTCAAGAAAGATGTGATTATTATTTTAGAAATCCTTCCCCACCAGTAGTTTTGCCTTTGCAATCTCAAAAAAAACCCAAAACCTGAGATATTTGATCAAAAAGTGGAAGCTGCATATGATATTTCATCTCCACAACAAAATATCAGTAGCTTGTTGGATATCAATTTTCAAAGTGCCTCAGGACTGTCATTTTCTAGGAAGATTTAGTATGGACTGAGAGCTCTGTAGGTACAGCTGGAATATGGAGGTTTCATGGTGACCAGCTGACACAGACTATATTAAGAGGGCAGTTGGCTGGTATGGAAATGTTCTCCACACAAGATGTCGAGATGACTTCTGAAGAGCACAATTTCCTCCAGAAATCCACACAATCGTGCTGATTATTGATTTAAGGCACCAGTATTATAAAACTCTACATGACATCCTGGGTAAGTAACACCGTGTCCTGGAATCCAAACTCGTGTCTCACACACGAGCAACAAGCAAACCTGACATCATCTCCATTCCAAGACTCAACTCCAGGTGCTTGCCAGCATTACCTCTCCCAGAGAAAAACCTTGGGAAGCTGCAGCTACTTGTCCTTGCTCCTGCCAAACGCACCTCTGGCACACGTGAGGTAGCCGGGTGATACGCCTGGCAAGACAGGTCACAGGCAGCAGAAGGAAAATCTTTTGTCATGATATTTATAATTCTATTTCAAGCAGTACAGGGCACGACTTGAGCGCAAGGAGACGCTGCTTCAGCCAAGGATGGAATTCCAGCAGAAAACATCACGGCAGAGGTTAGCGTGAGCTGAGTCGGGTCAGAATGCAGGAGGGACGGGCGGAATATCACACCTCTGGAGTGAAGGTGAGGTAAGAAGGTAAATCTCTAGGAGAGACGCAGTAATTGTGCTAAATGGTCTTCCCAACTCAACATGTCACTTCTGGAGGCACAAATTATTCGCCTCTCCAGTAACTACCAAGGTGCTGGGCTGGTTACACACGGGGGACAACCTGCACGTCCACGTTCTCCTGGCCAAAGGCACCAAGAGCTGCACATCCAGTCTCCCCGTTTCCTTTTAATTAAGTCTGTGATATCCAAACTGCTCCAACACATGGATGGAGCATACTCTGTGCAGATCACCCTCTGCTGATATCCCTCTGCAGGTGGACCAGCAATGCCACGGTCACAATTTGTCACACCCTCACAAACAGGCAAAGAAGCTGTAGATTTTGCGTTTCATTTTTTTCCCACAGATACCCAAATAAGCTGCTCCAGAGTCAGTGCCAAGACAATGAGCTGAAATTACTTTTTTTGCATGTGTCATCTATTCCAGCTGTACTGGTTCACTCCTGTCCCAGGGGGATGAGGCCATCCACTGACAGCATCTGACCAGTATTTCCAGAACCCAGCACTGAGAACAGGATTAACTCCTGGTCTGCGGGTGCCTTGGCTATTTAAGCAAAGGCTGTGTTATAAATGGGTATCAATGGATATCACACTAGAGTGAATCAGCTAGAAAACCATTGGGATGAGAACAATAATCTGTACATGCCACAGTGCCACACATTAATACTTCAGTAAATAAGATTAAAGTTTGTGAATACTGGAGACTCTGGGAGACAAAGGCTGGAAAACTAAAGACAGATTAACCCAAGCTCCCTGAGCCTGGTGCACAGTGTTCAGTACACTGAAATATTCTTCCCAGAAACTACATCGCTGCACGCATGTTCATTCTGTGTTTCTGAGAACAGTTCCAAGTTGATCACTTTAGGAAGGCATTTCCAGGTTCGTTTCTGTACGACAGAGGTAACATACCTGCAGTTATTTTAACAGCACAAACCCAAGACAATTGTAACTACGGCTCTACAAAGCTTTCCCACTGCTCGTGACTTGGACTGAAAACAGGATTTATTGGTGTGTTGTTTACCTTAAGGCTAACACCTTTAAAACTGTCTGCAGAACACATATGTTAAGCTAGACCAGCATATCAGGGTGGGATAGTGGCTGAGGCAGGATTCACCTACCCCAAAATGAATAGAGTTGTGTCTCCAGTACTTCACAAGCAAGAGTCTGGGGAGCAGAAGAGTTAGTACCCTGCTGAGCAGCAGTGATACAAGGGGATCCAGGAAGACAGAAGGACTTGGGGACCTTTTACATCATAAAAATAATTCCACCTTGCAGTTACTTATACATGTAGAAGAGGCACAGCTTGTTCATTTCCAAAATGAGCAACAATAATCAAAGAAGGGAAATTTGCTTCTCAAGGACAAATTGCTCTCACAGTGTAAAAGTCATATAGGTAAATATACCAATAAAGTCATCATGGTAAATATATAATGTAGGAGTCGTGTAACACCTGTATTTCACATTTCTGAGAAGATTCGTGAGTAGGGCTCAATTAACTACAGTTTTGCCTTCACTGGCAGCAGGAGAGTACCAGAGGTTCAACCATGAAGATAGATTAAAAAAGCTCAGTGGACAACAAAAATCAGCTTGTTTTAGAAGCTAGAACTCAGTTTAAAATAGAGATCATTATAAAGGGAAATAAATTAGCATAATTTAACAATTTGGGTTAGACTACTCAGCAATCAGCTCAATGAGAGGATCAGCCCAAACTGCGAAAAGCGGATTACATCTTAGATGACCTCTCATTTACCTGGCTACCTTCTCACAGCACCTTAGAACACATTCTGCAGAACATTCCTGATTCACCCCTCTCTGCCAAAACAACTGGATTCTCTGCCATGCACTTCCAGACTCAAACCCCAAGTACGGTATTACATTAAGCTGACAAATCACAACACAGACTGCTGGAACCCCGAGCACTCCAAATAACATGTCTGGGTTTCATATCAAAATAGAATTATTAAAAAAGACCAAATTCCGGATGTCCCATACATTATATACCGCTGAGTCAGGCAGCACTTAAAGCACTGCATCCAGCCCTGCCAAGCCACCAGCCTTGGCCAACAGCCGAGAGCAACAAAGCGGGAAGACAAACGGACAACTGACCTTTACCACTGCTGGCAAACAATCCCTTTTTTCCCCTTCTTTCTGGTACAACACCTGAGTCCAAGAAGAATCCCAGTTCAGGAGTGAGGGCAGAAAGGTTACTTCTGGAAGCAAGGCTTTGGACTGTGACCGATCAGCAAAACTTCTCCCCCTTCCAGACTCTCCTTCTCTTTAATGGCTTCTCTCAGCTCTTGCCCTTTCTTAAACTTCCTTAATGATCCTTATCCCCCACAAGCTTAAGTACTAGGAATGATTTCAACTGTAATAAGAGAAGCCGTAACACTGCCAGTGGGGCCCAGTTTCTGTGAATTCTGGCTGTAGACTCCGAGCAAGAACACAGAGCAAACTCTGCATTGCTAGGCTGGTTCCCCAGGTCCTTCACTCTCTCTGCAACAAGCCACATCTCCAGGAAATCAGAGGAATAGGAGCTGAGCAATGGATTTAATGTATATACCACACAAGAGCCCTATGAGTGTGTGCTGCTAAAACCATTTCCTTAAAATTGAAGAATTTCACCTGTAATAAATCACAACATCCCATCAGAAACAGACCCCAGCAAACCCTCTAGTTCTTCAGTGAAGCATCTACCAAACGCTTTCAATGCGATTTACTCCTCTCCCAGCTGCTGTCTCGCTGCCATTAAAGAAAAATCTAAGGCAAAATCCCTCCATTAGCCTACTTTTTTCCTCCCTTTTATTCTATCCACCTTTCGTGTTCACTCCGCTTGGAGACCCCAAAGTGAGCCCAGACGAAGCCCTCCCGCCAGCCAGAGTCTCCCTGCTGTTCAAGATCTGGAGTCTGAGGAGCTGCAGCTCAGTGTTTTAGCATCAAAATTTGCGCATCAGCACAAGCACTGGTTGACAATTCCACAGACAGCTATTTATTGATCGTTGCCAATTCATTCCCATTAATCAAATTCCTGAAGTTTGCATTCTGCTTGTTAACTTCAGAATCCCTCCTGCTGCTCACTAAAATTGATTAGTTTTCTCAGGCCTGATTATCACTTGTCTCATTAAAGCCAGCATGCTGTGCTATCCTTAGAAGCAAAACCACTCAAAAATGGCATGACATCAATTCCAGCCTGTGTGGATATAAAGAGACATTCCAAGCTTCCCATTAAACAGGCAGATTAAATACAACCTGAACACCAGGACTGAACTGCAGCTTTTCTTCCCATATGTTCAGTCTGTAATTATTATGTTACTAATAGCCAAATAATTCTACCAACACCAAGAAATATTTCCTATTGGAACCTAAGCTTCTCAAAATCCTGGCCTCCACCTCTCACAATTAGTACCTAAAAAAAAAACAGACCACGGGAACCTGGCAAGAGAGCCCTTCCTTTGTTTCTAAAACAAATGCCAATTTTGTTAAATCTTCTGCAAGAAAAACAAACAAACCCACAATACATCACCTTAAACTAACCTAGTTTAGACCAAATATTTCTGACAAGGTTCAGGAAGAATGAGAATTCCTGCATCAAACCCATGGTTCATTAGTATCCCAAACATTGTAAAAAGATGATGGAGCTGCCTGAATGTTACGGAATAAAAATAATAAAGCAAACCCAAACAATGCTGTTTTTAGAACTGGACTTTGCGGTTTTAGTGTATAAAAATCCTCGGGAAGGAAGAACACCTTCCCTAAAGCCGAGAATAAAGAATTTTTATGCAAAACTCAGTTAGAAGCCACCTCAAAATTCTTTACACATTCCATAAAGAAAAAAAAAAATAAAAGTCCATTATCTTACAGTAAAAAGGAAGCAATAAAATATAAGACGACCTTGCAGGAAGCAAGAACGTCAACACGTGAGGCCCAGCGTGGATAACACCCGGCAGTGGTGGAGGCAGCTGGTGCTGGTGCTGCCGGGACATTCCCAGGACGTTCCCTGGGCTGTCCCGAGAGCTCCTCCAGACTCTGCCAGCCATCCCCACACTCCTGCCCATCTCTGCTTGCCCCTGCCAACACAAACACCCTCCCAAAATTGCCCCACAGAGCACCGGTAACATCTCCCACTGATGGCCCTTTCCCTGTAGGATCAGCTCTGCCCACGTTCAGAGCCTGAGTGGGATCTTCATCCCTCCAGGATTACACACACAGGACAGAATACTGGTGTCTGAAATTCCCCAAAGCTGGACAAACATCTCTGTGTGTGCTGGGCTCTGCATAACACAACCAATGCAGCAACTCCCAGAACTGTTCCCAAAACTGACATTTCCATTATCTCCAGGGAATCTGCTTTGTTAAACAGTCCCTGATGCCCTCCTCCCCAGTGTAGAAATACTTTACTTTGACACAGAGTTTATGATTGTCATTAAAGATACAGTGAGAGCAGGGGAAAAAAATCCACCAAAAAATCCCCACGAAACAAACTAAACGCAGAACTGCACTGATGATACAAAATGTGAGCAGAAAGGATTTCTATTCTCTCAAAATAAACAATGAGGTATGCTCAATATTCATATATCAAAATGAAATCTATCCATTAATTTTGATTTTCTTTTCTGGACCCCTTACACTACAAATTGTTCTAAACACTTCAAAGAAAGAAAAAAGCATGTACTGATGACAAAAATCAAAATCTATGAAAAAAATCAAGAGTGAAACTAAGCTAAAAGTTGTCTTCCTGAAACAAAGAAGAAATCCTCACCCACTTCATTCCAACTACGGGAAAAGGGAGCAAATATCGTGCAGGGAAAGCCCTGGGACTGGCAGGGAACACCCTGCGGATTGATTGCCAGCAGGGCAATAAAACCCAGAAAGTTAAACCAAATACTTCATTAAAAGCCTACAAATACTGGGTTTATGTATAGGGACTTGTAGAGCCATTTTCTAACAGACTCCAAAGCAAAATCCTCTGCCTCTACGGAGGCCAAACGTTGCTCTTTCAAGCAGTTGTTCAAACACAGGACAGATGAGGAAAACCTACAACTGGGTATTCATACTGAAAATTTACAACTAGGAGTTCACACAGAAATCCTAAGGAAAACTTGCAACTGGGTATTGATCCTGAAAACAAACAACTGGGTGTTCCCACTGGAATCAGAACGGAGACGGCCACAGCTGCCCACTGAGCTGCCATGGCCATGTTCACTCCTCAAGGAACGTTCGAATATCTGCACCTCTGGATTACTTATAGAAAATACAACTACCAAGGCACTTGCCACAGGCACTACTAATCAGCTCCCCTAATCCATTCTGCTCCCAAATCCCTCTCCCAGCAGCCCTTCTACCATTCTACTCTAGAGTTTAAATCTGACTGCAAATACTCTTATCTCTTTTAACGCCGTTATTGAACAAGCTGCTGAGTATTTCCCACTCGGAATCTTCTTGTCCATGTAAGGTAAATATGATACTGAGCACAACGAAAACTCGAGTTCAGCTTAAAATGTAATTCTAGAAATTTACCCGGCAACCAAGTTATTTTTGTGCATAACATTTAAGTAACACTAGGAAGGAAAAAAAAGCCCACAGTGATTGATCCTCTAACCCTTGGGAACGAAGCAGCTTTTGTATACACTTAAATACTTCCTTCCATACTGTCTGCATATGGATCCTGCTACCACGTACTCAATTTTCCCTTTAGGCAGTATCCTGAAAGTTTTATTTTTATTTACTTTTTAAAGCATGCTAGCTCCCCTCCTCTCTTTATCCCTTTAATACCAATAGTTGAGTAGTTGGTTAAAACTACTGTCATACTGTGGCAATAAATAAATACTCCCCAGAGAAGTCTGATCAGCCACACGTACAAATAGAAAAGGAAAAAAAAGGAAAAAAACCAAACAGCAAACCAGCATGCACAGGGTTGTGCTAAACACACTTGTAGCATTTTAATAAATAGCAACAAAAACTAATTACCTTGAATAGCCATTAGAGAAAGCAGGTCTGCCAGAAAGGTTGAGTGTTCCCAGAGGAGCCAACGCCTCGTCCCCTGATCCCTGGCACCTATTCCAATTTTCTGACCCGGCAGGAAGAGATGGAATGATATTAAAAATTGGTTTTTGATCCTGCTGCTGAGAGAGTGATGCAGTATTTAAGTCATAGTGGTACATCTGTCCCCCAGAGGTGCTGACACCGTGGATGGAGATGGCCGAGACTTTCGTACCCAGCAGGTTTGACCCAGAGAAGTTGGCCTGGCAGTAAAGTGGGCCCATGTTTTCCTGCTTGATGCCAGGAGTACAGAGTTCAATGAAGTCCTCCTTTTCTGTTTTCACTTGAGGCATTGGCATTTTGGAACTGGGTAAAAGGTCACCATGGTCATTAATTTTGGGTTTAGTGTCAGATATAATGGGAGGCTTGCAGTCTTCGCCGAGATTTCCTTC
This sequence comes from Myiozetetes cayanensis, assembly GCF_022539395.1. Classification (NCBI taxonomy): domain Eukaryota; kingdom Metazoa; phylum Chordata; class Aves; order Passeriformes; family Tyrannidae; genus Myiozetetes; species Myiozetetes cayanensis. The sequence continues at coordinate 4,761,042 of NW_026087378.1, read as the reverse complement.
CAGGAGAAAGGCATCATCTGCAGATATGGGGGACAGCAAACCACCATCATCGAGCAACGGGTCCAGCCGCCACGGGCTCCCGTTGGGTTCCTTGCCAGGCGATACTGGTGGCAATTCTAAATCCTGGAGAATATCCAGGGTGCTTTGGTCTTCAGAAAACAACTTCAAGTTGCCACCATTTGAGCCAACCTGGCTTTGGACTGCAGTTCCCGACTCTAAAGGGGCGCTGCGGCCGGCCATGCCTGGGAAATCCGGCTCGAGCGGCACCTCAGAAGACACGGCTCCCTTTGCGTCCTCGGCCAGGCTCGAGGACTTGTTCAAGCTTGCAATACTTTCCTCCAAGAGCCTGAAGTCCGTTTCTCCAGAAGAGATGCCGATTTGGCCCTGGTGCGAAAATCCAAGGTCGTTTCCCATCACTTTTGTGTCTGTTTCACCCATGTACAGTCCCATCGAGAGCGACACTGCCTTGGAAAGGTCTGGCTGAGGCACATTGTTTCCTAATCCTTTTGAGAAGTCAGCCAAAGCAGGTTGCTGACTGGAATCTGACTGAGAAGACGCGGGAGAGGAGATGTAGACACAGGGGCTTGGACAGTAGCTCCACCCCTGAAGGGTGGATGGAAGTCCATCACGATCCCTCCTTTGGTACTGATGAGAGCATTTTTCCTTGTTTCGTCTTGATCCGACGTGTTAAGCAATTCTTTGGAATCCATTACTTTACCATTAACTATAAAAAGATCAGAAGGAGTCAAAGTTAGCACAGCAAGGACACATTAATAACAGCTTAAAAATATAAACTCTAAATCCTTCGCCTGGCGAGCCTAGTTCAACTGCTCTGAGAAAGAAGGCAGGGCAGACTACGCTATGAGCTGACACGTGCCATGTCCCTCAAACACAGTGCTTGTTTTCAGGGGTTTTAAATTTTTTTTTTCCTGTCTGGTCAGGAGGAAGCATATATTTTAAAGCTTTGCTAAATCTGCACACAACTCAAAATCAGGCTACAGCACATGACACCTCTCTGCACTCACTCTCCAGCTCTGTCACCCATCCCTGCTCAAAGGAAGTGTAAGGATTGTTAAAGGACCTGGTTTACAAATTTTGCAAGGTAAATTTTCCTGGTATTTAATTACACCTTGAGCAGGGGAGAAGCACATTTATTACCTTTCCCAGTCAGCTCCCTCACTGCCTGCAGGTCCCCCACTCACAGCAGCACGGAGCCTCCGGAGCCAGACAGACAGAACCTCCGTGGTTTGTTACCCTCCAGAAGTCACACAACCTCCCCACCACGAAACAGCCTTTGCCATCTTCGCACGGGTTCAGCTTAAAATGCAACTCACTAATCTCGAAGTAAACCGTGCATAATTCTTTAAATACATCTCCAATGTATAAATAAAAGCTAGTTCAAAATAAAGCCGGATTTTTTATTAGCTTCCAGCACTTTACCCGCTCACGGCGGCTCTCCAACAAACACACCGAAAACAAATCTCCCAAGTTTCGTCTGTTTGTATTTACTACATTTTCTTCCAGCAGAGAGCATAAATATTTGGAGAACCACTGTAAATTCTCCGGCAAACTTCCTATACAGTTTGTGTACGGCCCCCCTCGGAGCGCTCAGCCCGCACCGCCCAGTCCCAGCCGGCGGAGGGGCAATGCCCCACTTCCAGCCCGGCCACGGCTGCACGCCCTGAGCGCACTGACCCAACTCACAAGTTTGCAGTCGTCTTAATCATAAACGCGCGGCTCTGCCGCCCATTTTCCCCAGCCCCCGACACCGCTGCTATTTCTGTGTGCCAGAGTTAAGGCTCGATCAACAAAAAGGCCCCACGTGTAAAATTTTAAGGTGGCCCCGGCGAGCTTTGGTTTGGGGAAATCGTCCCGAGCGGGGGAGGCTCAACGCCAAAACCCTTCGTGGGCCTTCGGCAGCACCTCCCGCGGCCCTGCCATGTGCCGGGATGGGGGTCCCGTGCGTGTCGTGCCCCGGTTCCTGGGGCGATGGGTCTCCTGGTCGTGTCCAGGGAGCCGGGACACCGACGGCAACGGGGCACCCCCAAACTGCTCGGCTGTTTAAGGTGGACACCGCAACAGCGATTCGAAAAATGTAACTATCTACCTCCAGCTTTGCCTAGTTCTTTATTTCTTTTTCTTTTTCTTTTTTTTTTTTTTTACATGAAGGGAAGGAAAAATATAGTTATTCCATCTGACAATTCCCCCAACGTCAAAAAAATCCCCCAGGCAGGGAACCATCCAGCGCAGGAAACGTGTCAAAAACCAGCTGCTAGAGTCTGCCCAAAGGAGGAAAACGCTGCAAACACTTAAAACCACCGGATTGCAATAAAATCGCCTTTACAAAGTACAGTTTTCAGAGAAATGTGTCGGGACCTGTTGAGCCGTCTCCTGGCACACCCACTTCTGCAAAACCAGCCCAGCACGGGTCTCGGCTCCCTCTCCCCCTCCGCGTCCCCCGCTCCCCACGGACACACGCCGGGGCCAAGGGCCAGGGGTCCCCACTCCCCGCCGCCGGCCCCCGCTCCCGTCCCGCCCCGGGATCCTCCCGGGGGCGGCTCGGCTCGGCTCCCCCCGCCCCGGGCATTCCTGCGGGGGCGCCTCCGCCGCCACCCCCCCCTTCCCCTCCTCCTGGGAAGTTCCCGAGGGGGAAGCGAAGCCCCCCGCAGGACCCCCACCGCCCTTACCTCGTCCGGGGGAGGGCGCTGGGGCTCCTTCAGCCGCCCACAGCCATCGCACCCGTGGCGGGGGGCGGCAGCCGGTTGGGGGGGGGGAGTCAATAGCCGCCCCTCCGGGGGCCGCGGCGGCGACAGCACCGCTCCCCCCGCTGCTGCTCCTACCGCTGCTGCTGCTCCTCCCGCCGGCCTCAGACCCTGACCCAACCCCGCCCGCCGCCGCGGCGCCCCCTCTGTTAATTAGCGCTAATTGCCTGCGCGGACCTCTCCCCCTCCCCCCCGCGCTCCCCGCCCCGTCCCTCCGCGGGCAGCGCCGCACTCGGCGGTTCTGCCCCCGCCACAAAATGGAGGACGACGGCGGCGGCCGCCTCCTCCTCTTCCCCTCCTCCCTCCCTCCCTCCTTCCCTCCCTCCGCCTCCCCGACGTGCAGAGGGAGTGGAGACAGCCGGCTGCTGGAGGGGCGGCCACCGCTGTACGGCGGGGCTCGGCTCAGCCCGGCTGGGCTCGACTCGGCTCAGCACGGCTGGGCTCAGCCGGGCTCGGCTCTGCCCGCCGCCGCTCCTCGATCGTCTCCGCGGGGCAGCGCCCGCCCGCCCCAGCCGAGGGGGAACGGTGCGACCTGTTGGCCGAGGAGCGAAAGTGCAGCCCGCGGCCCCGCACGCCCGGCTCCCCCCTGGCCGAGCCCCCCGCGCCCGCCTGCACCCGCGCCCCACGGAGCGGCTGCTGGAAGAGTGTGGCCAGCAGGTCAGGGGGGCGATGCTCCCCCTCTGCTCGGCCACATCTGGAATGCTGTGTCCAGTTCTGGGCTCCTCAGCACAAGAGAGACAAGGAGCAGAAGCCACAAAGATGATGAGTGGTCTAGAGCATCTCTCTTATGAGGAGAGACTGTGAAGCTGGACCTCGTTAGTCTGAACAAGACAAGACAAGACTGAGAGGTGATCTAACTCATCAATCCATAAAAATATCATAAACGGGTGTCAGAGGATGGTGCCAGACTCTCTTTGGTCATGCCCAGTGACAGAACGAGGAGCAATGGCTACATACTAAAACAAAAGAAGTTCTGCCTCAACATGAGGGAGAACTTCTTTCCATGGAAGGTGGCAGAGCACTGAACAAGTGCCCAGGGACAACGTGGAGTCTCCCTCCCTGGAGACATTCCAAACCCATCTGCACAGGTTCCTGTGTCACCTGCTCCAGGGGCAGGGGAGTTAGGCTGGATGATCTCCAGAGGTCCCTTCCAACCCCAACTGTTCTGTGATTCTTTCCTCTTTTGCTTCCCCAGCTGTCCCCACCACAATGGATGGATGAGGCCTCACAAGCTGCCCACTTCCCCAGCACAGCGCCTGGGCACCCAGTGGAGTTCATAGAATCCCAGAATGGTTTGGGTTGGAAGGGACCTTAAAGATCCTGGTCCAACACCCTGCCATGGACAGGGACATCCACTACACCGGGTTCTCATCTAGTGAACCCCATGCTCCAGGTGTGGGGGTCTGCACTGGAGACGGGCACAAAGCCACGGAGAAGGCACCTCAGGGCTCGTGGGCAGCTCTGGAGGCAGGTGTCTGCTTGCATGAGTGTTTTGGGGCAAATCCATGAAAAGAGACAAAAATCTCCCCACAAAAAGCTGTGGGACTGAGACTCTGCAGGGCAGGGAGAAGCATTTGTTTGTCCCCTGGCAAGCACTGGACATATGGGTATTTGCATTAAGACAAATGGGTGAACACCATGAATTATGGCAGCATTTCACTGAGAGGTGAACAAATTTTGACATTTTTCAAATAAAATAAAAAAGCAGATGTGTAGTGCACTGGCCTAATGTTGGGTGTGCACTGCAAACACCTGAAGAACAAAGTGCTGGGGTGGTGGGACATCCCCAGTGTCTGGGTCTGCCCACTCCAGGGACAGCCGTTTCCACCCACTGCTCCCGAGGGACATGTGCTGGGCAAGAAAAGACATGAAACTGTCAATACAGTAGCCAACCAAGAGTTAAAAATGTCAATGAAGTAAAACAGCAAAGTAAAATATCCTGCTGCCTTGGAGAAGAAAGAGAGGGAGAAGAGATTGTCTTGTCAATGTAGGACAGGCATCTTCTTGGCTTTGGAAGAAACTCTGATGACAGGGAAAGAGAAATGACAATTGTCCATCTGTGAAGATCTGTCGTTCTGATTTGGGACCATAAATTTTGCTTAGAGATAGTGACTTGGTAATGCTGGCACTGGGACTGTGCTGCCCAGCAGCGGGTGCCTAAAAATGCCTACAAATTACACAATACAGGTTCTGTCAGTGAAAGATGGTTTTGTCTTATCAGTTGTTTAAATGCAGACTTTGGGATTCTTCTGTAAGAAGAATGGATTTTACAGTACAATTATCTGCCCTCATTTTTTTTTTTTTAAAGTTTTAAGTTTTTTTCCAGGCCACATTGACTTTTGGAAGATGCTGTTTAACTTTTCAAATGCAAAACACATGCATGCAATGTTAGCTTAATATTATTCTTTTCCAAAAAAAATTATTAAAAATGGTTCTAAAAATTGTAGCTCTTCCTCTGCTGTCTCTTTATTCTAATATATTTTTGAAAGATGTTTTTAAAATAACCCTCAAAACTGTCTTGTGGTACATTTTCAATGATGCAATGGATTTACAGCTCTCAGGAAACACTTCTTCCCATGCAAGGGAACCAGAATAGCAGAAGTCAATGTTCAGATACTGTGAAACCTCTGTCACCAGCATGGGGATGTTGCAGGGGCCCTGGGTGTTAAATAAAGGCAAGGATGTGTCTCAAAGCACAAAATACTAATGTGCTCCTGGGAATATACCTGGAAAATTTACTTGGTTGGTCTGTGAATATTCTACTGCAGAAACTGTCTTGCATTTAGGGACCCATCCTACCCCTGAAATTAGGTCAGCTCAGATATGAGGGTACATGTGGGAGAACACCAGCCTACAGAGGAGAGCTGTAACTCTGCTCATTGCCAGCATCACGTCGCTTTCTGTGGTTATGGGGAACTGGTATAACAAAGCTGTTTGTTTCTAAGACATTTAGATGAGAACATCTGTTTATAAACACCCGCTAAGATGCTTAATTACAGCTGGGTTTGCACAGTTATGGGTTGGACATTCCTTCTCTAATGAATAGTTCCATATCTTAATGTCATCTTTGATCCAAAATGACTCAATTTTAGATTACTATACCGAATTTTACTCTTCTTGTGAGGGTGATGAGGCCCTGGCTCAGGTTGCCCAGAGAAGCTGTGGCTGCCCCATCCCTGGAAGTGTTCAGGCCAGGTTGTTCGGGGCTTGGAGCAACCTGGTCTAGTGGAAGGTGTCCCTGCCCATGGCAGGGGATGGAATGAGACGAGCTTTAAGGTCCCTTCCAACCCAAACCACTTGATGATTCTATGAATGTATCCACCAGCATGAGCCTGGGAACCCATACAACAGAAGGAAGCAGAAACAGAGTCCATCCTACAGGCTCTTCATGCTGGAATACAGAGGGGCTGGAGTGTGGTGTATGCAGGAGTGAGGTCTGGCCAGGGCAGAATGATTCCTGTTCTCCCTCTCCTGAAGGATGTTTTTCCCTTGTTGCTAAGCACAGCAGCATTCAGTGCAAGGTCGTTGTTGGTGAAACTCACGATCTGTAGCTGTAGCTCTGGTTGTGTTCAATCCGGCATTAGAGTCCATGGTCTGCACATTCCTGCATCCGCATGGATTCTGTCTCTGAGATTTGTTCCCTTTTAAATGTTTTGTATTGAACTGAGTAGATCAAATATGTCAGATATTTTCTGCTTCTCTATATAAAACTGGGAAGAGAATGTTACTGATTTTCACTTCTTCATCTACAAGCGCTACTGAGCCAGGAGGAGCCCAGAGCCCATGGCGTCACACAGGGCAGTGACCAAGGGATGCTCCACTGCCTTTGGCTCACCTGGCACCGGGTAAATCCTTGTGGCTTCACACAGTTATCCTCTGAGGCTGAACAACCCCAGCAAACCACGTTCCCTCATTCTCCTCCAGTCAGAAGTGTTCCCTAGGGCACTCCTACACTGTAAAAATAAATGGAATGTAAAAACTGGGTAAGCTGCGTGTCCTGGCTGTTTTACAAGAGTAACGTGTACCCAATGCGTAACAACTTCAAATGTGTTATATGGTGATGGTCACAATTAAATAAAACCCATCTTTTCTAGTTTATAAAAATGCATTAAATAAGTTAGGTTTTAAAAGACTTGTAATTTTTGTTTTTTCTGAAGCGCTGGTCTGGCAGGAACCCAGCACCCCAGGAGTCCTGGGGAGCCTACAGGGAGGGGTGTTGCCAATTGTCATACAATAGATTTCAAAAATCTATAAATGACCACACACTCCTATGCCACAATGTAATAATATTGCAGAGATAATGAGCCTTGACCTTAATAAACACTAAATATAGACATTAAAATATAGAAGAGCAGTAATTTACTAAATCGTTAATATATAATTATGACTCTCATGGAGGAGATCAGGCGATTCATGGAAGCAAGAGCCACTTTCAGCTTTGTGTACAGCATTCCAAAGGTCAGAAAGAACATCTGAAGCACTGAAGGGAACTCCTGTGGCTGCCAGATGCTGACATAAATCTGCCTGGGGACACTATGGACAATGTGGGGGACCCAGAGATAAGTAGATCATGTCACATCTGAGTTTGAAGCGAGCGTGCAGAACGTACTGCGCAGGAGGCATCCAGATATGGAGTGACGTGGGGACAAAATTAACCCCCTCAAGACTCAAGGAAACAACTGTAAATGATCACTCAGCAGTACGGTCTCAGTATGGGAAATCTCTTTGGTTACGCACTGCTGAGAGCCCAGCAGGAGCAAAACAGACACGTGAGCCCCTGTTGGCAAACACGGATGGGCCACCCTGGGCCTGCACTAAATCATTGCAGAGCTAGAAGCAGCCTAGGAAAAAAGGATTGAAGTTTTTCCAGATGAAGTGATGTGCTCATGGATTAGAATAGCAGCAACTTTCTCTGTGACTCTTCAGAAATCTGTGTATGAGATGGTGCTGCTCAGTGCAGATCCAGTACAGCTGAATGGATCTCCTTTACCGTGGCAGGACAAAGAAGTTTGCAGGCTGAGGGACTGATCTGCCAGCATTTCACTCAAAATACTGGAATGGACACAACGGGTGGATTCAATCTCTGATTCAATATCTTCAACCAATAAAGATAAGCTAAAGGAGCAGATGCTGAAGAACCAGAACTACATCTCAAAGACAGTGGGGAATGAAATTAATTTCGTCAAACCAAGGACATGTTAGCACCAGTGACCAAAAATCACATCAATGAAGTAAAATCTTACTAAATAAATATTTGGAGAGATATCAGTTATTGGAAGATGATTGTTCAGAATTACACAGAAAAAAGAATTTGCGCTTTTGGAATAAATACTCTATGAAGTCCACAAATAACAAATCACAGAAGGCCTTAAGCCTACTTGGAAGTACTCCCAAAAATAAGGATTGCATTGCCTTTTCCTATGAAATGCCAGTTCTGGAGCTGTGCCATGGACAGGTCAGGTGGAGCACAGTTTTATAGGAAGAACTGCTCCTCCCTTTGCAATCTGCTGTCTCTTACAAAATGGTAGTGATATGCCCAATGTCTAATGCTCTTCCCAAACCCAAATCTTTTAAGATCTCAGTTGCCTTGTAAGGAGCTCAGTTTTGTTTCATATCAGCTTGTGAGTAATTCTGTTTAATTCTCAAATATCCATCAAAGGCTCTTGGCCAGTGCCTGCAGCCTGTCAATAGTTTTGTAGCTAAGACAGAATGGAACAACGACGTTCCCCAGCTGTGGTTTCCACAGGCTCAGGAGTGTGCTCCTTCACAAGCAAATCGTCAGCATCATCCTCGTGGCTCCAAACTTATGTGTCAGAGAGGACTCCTGGGTATGAGCTCACTCTAAGGTGCTTCTGCCATTAACTTTAGCAGCTCACAGACTGAGGCACAGAAGGGCTGTGTTGTGCTCCCCATGTGCCCTCCTCAGTTTAATAACTTTTTGTATTTTTCTACTTTTTCCATTTTTTCTCTGTCTTTTATTCCTATGCTAACCCTTTTCTGTTGTCATATGTTTCTACATGAATCACTGTTCTAGTTCTTCCACTGTGCCATCCTCCTTCACTGTTTTTTCAATACTTTACATGTATTGATCTGCTTTATCTTGAATCCCTTTGTTTCTTCACCTTATAGAATCACAGACTGGTTTGGGTTGGAGGGACCTTAAAGATCATCTCGCTCCAACCCCCTGCCATGGGCAGGGACACCTTCCACTAGCCCAGGTTGCTTCAAGCCCTGCCCAAACTGGCCATGAACACTTCCAGAGATGGTCCTCAGGGTTTACTGAAGCCCCAAGAACAACTGTGAGCTCTGAATCCTTCCCTCTCAGGATCTACAGGGAAAAACAGTGAGAGCTGTTTCCTTCTGCAGCTGGTTTGTGTAAAAAAGAAATCACAACTGCAGCTGGAGATCCATCAGAGGAGGTTACACTTCTGTAAAGCTTTTCTGAGTGCTGGGGCTTAGATCTGTGACAAAGGGCTGAAACTCCAGAATGCTGTGACAGACAGTGGAAATGCACTGGTCAGAAACAGGGGTGTTAACTGGGTTAATTGAGGAGGAGCACTTTGTGACAGGCATTGGGGTGAAGTCATGTGTAAGTACACACAAACAACTTTGTTGTTTTGAAGTTTTCCAGAAACATCTGGCAACAACATGCAAGGAAGAGGAAACTTTTGGTTTATGCATCAAGACCTCTCTATGAAGAAAAGAAAACTCGAGCTAATTACAGGATGCCTGCAAGAAAAGAACCACCTTTGACTGCACCCTTATTTTTTCCTGCAGCACAATGCCTGATAAAAACCAGCAGCCAGCGGCACACAGATTTTAGTGGAGTCTGGGCTAAGTTGGCATCACCAATGCAGCTCCTCCGTGAGCAGGAGGGCTGTACAGGCTCCTTGTGTTACAAACACCCAACAGCACTGTGGGAGCTCCCTGTGATGCTGCAGGCTTATCTTGGCTCAACTGTTGCTCGGTACAGGTGGAATTACCTGGACAGGTAAACTGTACTGTGGGATGAAGGACTGACCTTGCTCACCAGTTCTTGTGAGAGGTCCACCAATGCCATGTGTAAAGAGCTGGCCAGGTGGAAATGATTAAAAAACAGGATTTGATGTTCCTCTCTTTGCTCTGGAATGTTTTGGTGGTCATGGTGCTGCAAAGGGGCAAATTAACACACAATTCCAAAGCAGACGCTGTGCCAACATGCTGGGAGAATCTGAGAAGGAGGAGGTGTGTATTCCATGGGAATCTCAGAGAACGGAGGTGTGTATTCCTGTATAACTCCAACATGGCAGATTCATTGCAGGAGTGCACCACACAGTAGGCTGACACCTATTTTGTTTTAAAGCAAGTCCTACTTCCTCACATTCATGATTTCAAATCACGTTCTATAAATCTAGGGCTTGTCAGCAATAAACCAGAATTATATGCAACTGGGTTCACTAGTGAAACGAAATTCAGGCTGTGACGCTGTGCGAGTTTTCAGCTCAGACTCAGGAGTGAAATATATAAGTAAAGGTATGAGAAAAACAAAAGTGTTACCACTAAAAAAATGTTTTATGAAATTTCCTATACCTTTTAAAACATCTGCCTTTACTGCAAGAGATATGACCCCTGTTCAAATTGAAAACATAATTCCAAACTCTGCCATGTTTAGTACCCCAGATGGGTCCTACTTCAGAGTGTGAGCCAAACCCAAGAGCCAAGGGGAAAAATTCTTGGACTTGCAGTAGGTGCTCTGTATGAAGAAAGGATTTTTTAAATCTTTTCCTAAATATCACACACATGAAATGGGAGAATTCAAAGGCAGTTGGTAAGGAGACAGGACATGAAAATTAAAATGCTTTTTCTGGAGACAAGAAGAGAACAGAGTGTAAATGAATAAGGTCTACATATTTTAATTTCTTATGGAAAAAGTCCTTGTAGGCAATTAATTGTCCTTATTCTTTGCGTTCCATCCTACTGACTCCCTGTGTTGTGTTGTTCCAGCATTTACATGGATATAACTTTTAAAGGACTTCAGTTTTAAGCTGGCTTCTTCTGTGACTTTAGTTGGAAGATCTAATAAAAAACCAAAAGACTTACCAAGGTATTTCCGTGGTAGGATTGTGTTTGGCATCAGCCCGAACTCACAGAAATCGGTGCTGACACTGCAGTGCTGGAAAGAAAGACAAATAAAAAGAAAATCAAATCATATTGTCTCATTTATTCGAAGATAAGTTTAGAGACAACCTAAACATTCTGGTAACCCATAGCCCTTTAGAAGAGGTGGTTATTTTGCTACCTGAGAGTTTCTGCACTGGCAGGAGCATTAAAACCCAGGCTTATGAGAGGTTCCGAAACACTCCAGTGTAATGAACAGCGACTCGCTCAGAAACAGCCTCGTTTAGAATATTTTTAAGAGCAGGGCCTCTCCCACTCTTTGTTCAGAAATAGCCTCAAACCAGCCACCTTCAGCTCCTCTTTTTCCCCTCCAGATGTGTGCCTGAGGTGGGGCTGGCTGGTGTCACCCTCAGCAGGACTGGCAGCAGGGGATTCCTGATGTGTCCCACATCTGGGCCTTGCTGCAGCCAGGATTTAGTTTAAGTTTTATTGAAGGATGTGGGAACAATGGCTCTGAAATGGGTCTGATGTCGCTCCATGTGTCACAAAGTTCACTTGGGGCAGATGCAGAGTGACAGGAGCGTCACCTGTATTTCCAGCTCCAAGGAATCAAGCAGGAATGTGTGGTCTCCAAAGCTGTTCTTTTGCCTTAACATTTATTGACTTTTTCCTTTTAATTCTAGAATATACTTATTGAGAGGAGCAGATGTACACACAATACACAAGACGTGGTAACACAATGCTCTTCTCTCTTCCTTCCCTCATAATTCCTAACATTCCAGTTAATTTTTCTGATAGCCAGCAGTGAGGTTGTTTCCACAGAACTCTGTATCTCCAGTGACTCTTTCCTCAATGCTAATACCTAATTTACAGCTTGTCATTGCACACCTTCATATATTTTTCTTTGTGCATTTTGCATTTCCTTGTAGTATTTTAATTTTCTGGTAGTAAATTCAGCCTGGCATTTAATCACCTGCTCTCTCAGTATGGTCAGGCACTTCTGCAACTCTTGACAGTTAGATTTTGGTTTTATTACTTGGAATAACTTATTTTCAGCAACCAAGTTTGTCACCTCCTGCCACCTCCTCTCCTTTTCCAAGTCATTCATGAGTATTTGGAATGGCACAGATCCCTGTGGGACTCCACTTTGCTGTGATAGGATCTATTTCCTCCTACCTTTTGCTTCCATATTTTAAACACTTTTGGACCCCTTAAAGGAACTTCTTGCTTTCTCTGGAGAGCTCAATTTGTCTTAGATGAAAGCTGCCTTGAAGGAGCAAGAAAGTAGAGGAACAAATCTGACCTTTTATTAAAAACCAGCAAAGACAGATGATGGGGCCAGTTCTGCTCTAAGTGTCAGTACAAGGAAACCACCAGGTTCATGCTGAGATGAACAAGAACCTGGTTTGCCCTTGCAGAGAGATGACAGCAACCCTCAGCTTCTGGCTAATTAGGAGGAATTGGGTATTTTGCCCCAGCACAGACTCACATGCAGGATTTAAACTCCTCAATTTGCAAACTTCTACCCAAGAGAACATGAGCAAGGTTAATTGGGTTAGAGGCACTAATAAAGCTGCAGGCTTGGGCTCTCCTGAATCAATGCAAAGCTTCCTAAAAAAAAAAAAGGTTCTCCTGCAAAACAAGTTTTCCCTGGTTTTTCAAGTATGGTGTGGAACTTCTTGTTAATTTGCAGGTAAGAGCCAACCACACCCCTGCTGTCACAGCCGAAGGGGCTACGTGATGGCAGAAGTCCTACAGGTGTGATGATTTATGGGATTTAGCACAGATCAAGAAAACTTGAGACTTAGCACTCGCTAGAAATTATTACAAACATTTCTTGCAGGTTTCCCAGGAGCTGGAGCTCGCTGGTTGCTTTGAACAGTCAAATACTGAGCCTTGCTGCATCATTTGGCTGCAGGAGATGGTCTGATGCCACCCAAACCTTGACATCACTTCCCTTTGGTGTCTTAATTAGCAGCCCTGCATGCCACCTGCATCCATGGGCACAGCCTTCTCAAAGCTTTCCAAGCGGTCATGGCGTGCATTAACCTCATCGGGAAAGCCAAGGAAATGTTCATAGAACCACAGCGAGTCCATCTGCCCTGACAGGAAAACACCTGAACCACTGACACAGCCCTGGAGACAGGGAGAGATTCACCCACTGCTCTCACTTCAGCTTCACAACTCAGCAATCACCGTGTCGGTCACACCTCTTTGTCAGAGAATTTAAAAAGGGGAGGAACACACTGGATGATTGAGACTGAAGGCAGAGAGGCTTGACAGCTCAGCTCTCCCTTCTCTAAACTTGCATTGCTTCACAAGACTAGTGCAACATTTATCATAATTTAAAATTTTGAACCTCCTTGTGGCCCACAGAAGTTACAGACTAGAGAAATATTTTTTTAATAAATAGCGTTTATAATCGTGAATCCTTTTTGTGATCTGCAGAAGGTAAAGACTAGAGAAATAGTTACTAATAAAACAATAAATACTAATTTTAGAATAACTTTCAGTCATCATCAGAGGGGAAGGAAAGAGCCAATTATAAACAGTTACTTTTATACAGACTTGTGTAAAAGCTACAGGAATCCTCAGAGGTTTTTATAATGCCCCAAAAGGCTCTTTTGTGCTTATACAAAAGGTCAGTATTTGACTTCTTCCATTACTGCATAACAAGGCACAAGTCTTGAAACAACTGCAGAAGGCAAATAAAAAGGCATTACATTTGGTCTCCTTGCCAAAATGCTGCTATGCCTGTAACCCTTGAAAGGCTGAGATAAAGAGACAAGAAAATTGGAGACCAGATGACAGCAAATGTTGTCGCTGCTCCGATCAGCCTGAGCAAAAGCTGAGGGGGGCTCAGGGATTTCTGCCTCCCACCACCCCCAGCTCCTCCAGAATAGCTCTTCCTAAAGTGCTAAGTCAGCTCATACATGAGTATTTAGCAGCTTTATTAAGATATTTCTATGAAGTGAAACTATTTGAGACCACCAGTTCTCCTCACCCAGAATGAAAGTGAAACTCAACAGGTTATTTTTGTCCCTCCTCTCAGCCCTTGGCGTGAGGAGCCACCACCCCACTGAGTTCCAGTGGGGCCAGGAGCTGTTCCCAACAGCAGGATCCTCTTGGGCACTCTGGGCTTGTCAGAAGGCATCTCCCTGAAGGGACCTGTGGCTGCTTTTATGGAGAGACCTTTCTGAATAACTGGCGGAGAAAACAGGAAACCAAAGGTCTGTGGAGCGGACGTGCGTTCCACGTGTCTGCTCCTTCCAGACATTGCTGTGCTGCTCTGGCAAGCCTGGAGCCATGGAAAATAATGGGAATACTCATGAGGAGATGAAGGACACATAATAAATTGTCTTATCTTTCTACTTGTACTGCCACCGGCCAGGCAGGATGTTCCCTCAAAATTAGAACACAGAATCCCAAAATGGTTTGGGTTGGAAGGGACCTTAAAGCTCATTCAGTTCCATCCCTCTGCCATGGGCAGAGACACCTTCCACTAGACCAGGCTGCTCCAAGCCCTGTCCAAACCTGTCCTTGAACATTCCCGGGGATAGGGCATCCATACACAGCCAGTCCTCAAGAGTTACCATTTCAGACAACATTCCCAGTAAATTATAAAGAAAAAGTCTTATTAGAGCTGAACAGGGGGAGAAAAAGCCAGAGCAGACGCACAGCTGGTTGCCTGGGCAGGGACAGAAGTGATGGGATATATTAACTGGAAAGCAATTTGCCATCAGTGTCTTCCCAGTGCATTGCATACCCTTGGCATTTGGTAAACGGTTGATAATAACTGGTCAGGAGAACAGTAACACAAATCAATGTACAAATTCAATTAGGAAGAGAAAATAAAAATATTATGTGAATTACTAAGCTAACCTGATATTTTAGCCTTGAGTTTAGAATTTGTTTGCTTTAGAGGAGAAGTTCTAATCAGATTAAAAGGAGGTTTCAAAAAAATTAATAGCAGATGTGAATGAAATAGATAATGATTTTCATTCCCAATTATGTGACCAAGGTTATAGATGGGGAGAGGGAGTTTAATGGAAATAATGTGGCCAGGGTGCTTATGATTTTCTGATAAAGATTAACTCTTCACAGCTTCTCTCATTTAACAAGTGCACAGTGATCAATCCTCAACTGACCTGAACCCAGGTATAAATATTGACAACCTCAATTTCTGACTGCTTTCCTCAGAATTTCATCAGTATCTGAA
Organism: Myiozetetes cayanensis; assembly: GCF_022539395.1. Taxonomy (NCBI): domain Eukaryota; kingdom Metazoa; phylum Chordata; class Aves; order Passeriformes; family Tyrannidae; genus Myiozetetes; species Myiozetetes cayanensis. The sequence continues at coordinate 4,745,964 of NW_026087378.1, read as the reverse complement.
TGAAATTATTTTCTTCTGTTGAAGGCTAAAATACCTTCTCTAGAGGGAAGCAGTATCAGGGTTATCCTTCTCTATGGGAGGCTGCTAAATCTTCAGCTTGACCCATGAAGAGCTGGGTGATGCTTTGATCAGTAAAACAACTCACTGCCACATAAAAGGAAGGTGAGACAACATGGGTCAGGCCCTCAGACAGGTTAATCATTAGGTTTTCCTGACATGGAGCTGCATGCATTGGGCATATGAAGTTTCCAGCTCAGAGGTTCAGGGTACACCCACAGCCCCAGGACCTGCTCTCCACAGCCAAAGCTTTCCTGATGGCCATACCCGTTATAGCCCAGGAAAGAAAAATGAAAGAAATCACCCATAGAACCATGTACAGCAGAGTGCATAAAGCCCTGAGGGGATCCAGGAATGGTCACTTCAGGATGGAGGCCCAGGGATAACAGAATTTCTGGAACTATTTCATTCTGCACATGGAAGAAGAGAATCTATGGATTGTTGCGTTTACTAATTAGCACAACTTATGCAGGGAGCAGGTGGACTCACTGGTGAGACACCGTCATGCATCTCCTGTCATTCCTCCCACATCCAAAAGGAGACAAAAGTGGTGGTAAAACATCTCCATCGCCCCTGAAATGGCTGAAGAACTGTGAGGCAGGAGACTGGAGAAGGCAGAGAGTGAGAACAGTGCTGCAGAGCATCCACGGAGTCCTCAGCGAGCAGCTTCAGGCTATTGTGGTGTCAATAATTAACTTGGAACAGCACTGCTGCCACTTATCCTTGCTTGGCAAAGCCTCCATGATACCCCTGGACACCAGCATGGGTTCATGTATCCCTCCATGGCTCTGATGGTTCCACGCCAAGGAACTCAGCCTTGCATTCAGGAGGATAAGACTGACCCCTGCACTGTCTGATGAATTCCTGGAATTTACACATATTGCACTTTTCAGATGTTGTATAAATTTTGGAATTTCTCAGTTTTAAGGAGGAATTTCGGTAAATTAGTGAAATCATCTCTTTAGAACCTGTCCAAGCTAATATCCTGAGGAGTAAGAGATTTCAGCCTTCCCTTCCCCTGCCACTTCACATTTACTTGGTTGTGTTTAGCATCTTTAAGCCTTGGAGTGAAAAGAGAATACAGAGACAAATATGATGTTTGTTTTCCCAGTGCCAGATGGATGGATTCAATTTTCAGATCCTTTAAACTGCCAACACTGCAAAATTGTTAAAAAAAAATAAAAATAAAAAAAAACACAAAAATCATTTATTTTAAAGATCTGTCATGGCTTCTATAAACTGCAAAGAATTTTTTTGGCATTTGTAACAGAATTGATGTCACATGTACATTCTATCACTCATATCTGATGACGTTGCATTAGTGAGAAGTTTAAGTAAGGTAAACAAAATGTGAATATAGTGCTTCTTTTCTTCCTACCTTCATTTAACCACAAGGATAACTCCATCCAGCACCTTTGGATTTTTGAAAGAAGCCACTTTACCTCCCCTCAGTTAATATTTTGATGCACAGAGGATACAAGCCATGATACCAAGTTGTTAGTCAGCTTCAAAACACACTTGTTTGATTGGCAGCCTCTTTGGTGAATGCATTCCCTGTGTATTCATAGAATAAGAGAATCATGAGAGAATAAGAGAATCATGAGAGAATAAGAGAATCATGAGAGAATAAGAGAATCATAGCACTGCCAAGGCCACCACTAACCTGTGTCCCCAAGTGCCACATTTACACAGCTTTTAAATCCTTCCAGAGGTGGTGACTCCACCACTGCCCTGGGTAGCCTGTGCCAGGGCTGGGCAACCCTTTCCATGAAGAAATTTCCCCTAATATCCAACTTGAACCTCCCTTGCCACAGCTTGAGGCCATTTCCTCTTGTTCTGTCACTTATTCCATGGCAGCAGAGCCTGAACCCCACTTGTCTCCCCCCTGCTGTCAGGGAGTTGGTCCTGTGCCTGCTGGAGTTCCTGGTGCCCCTGGCACATCCATGGAGTTCATGGCCAAGTGGAACCCCCTGCCCATCCTGCTGATACACGGAAAATCCTCAGGAAGCTGAAAAAACTGCATAGAAGACTGATTTCCAAATGTGTATGTTTTACTCCCAAAAAGGCTCTGTAACCCGAAGAGCATTTGTAAAAGGAGCTCTCACTAACAGTCTACTAAAGTCTTGTGTGAATCACTAAACTATCACAACAATCTGGAATAATTGGCAGTTTTCCACTCAAAAACCCTATTTTACTCCGCTTGTGTCTGCTGGGTCTGAAAAGAGCTTGTACAACATCCAGAACTCCAGGAAAACCTGCCGTTCCCGTTACACAGCCATTTCTCCGCTTCCAGAAACAATCTGCCACTGCCACAAGAAGAGTCTCTCCAATTATTCTGCTGGGCTGTCACTTTTGCCTTGTAAGCTGGGGAATGTTTGTACCAGCTGAGACATTCACCCTTCCTGTTGTAATGGAGCTACTTAATGAGGTTAAACTCCTTCTCTTACCTCTCAGACCTCAACCATTTGCTGTCCACATCATCCCATCCTTTCAATCCCTGTTCGGGTTAGAAGGGACCCACAAGGATCATTAAAGTTCTTGCCCTGCACAGGACAACCCCAGGAATCCCACCATGTGCCCTCTTGGCACCTGGAGTATTCACAGAGCAGTGCAAAGAGTTAACCAAGGGGAGGAACATTTGGGCTCCAGTCATTCATGGGAATTTAAATAGTTGCTGAATGACACTGTGGACTATTAAGTTAATTGCCTAAGTGACCTTTGGGAAAATGTGTGAACTCCCTAGGGAAGGAGTGAATGGGAAAGTGGCTAAGCATGGCACACACACATCTCTGGAGATTGGTACACATAAGGTGCCTGCAGGTAGCACACACAACCACCTGTCTGGAGAGGACCAGACCCCCACCCACCCCACAGACATTCCACCTCCTCTTCAGGTATTTCTTATTTGCCCCTCCTCCCCCCGTCGGATAAATTTTCCCTCGAAGGGGCTTGTCAGGATGATTTGCATTCCCACCCTGAAATACTGGTATTTTGAAAAAGTCCGAAGTTTCCACCAAAAAAAAAATCAGTATTTTCTTGATCTGTTTCATTCATCAAAACTCTCTTCACTTTTCCAATTATAGACTGAAAAAAATCTACCGATTTAAGGCCTGATCCTGTGTTTTTTTTCCTTGTGGAGACAGGTCTCAGGCCACTCTGCCACTAAGACAATTTTGAAATAATTTTCCTTTCAGTGACCTGGGGCTTTGTTAACCAAGAGTCACATAGCAGCAGAGTCACGGCCCAGTGACAGAATCAGAAATTCAGTTTAATTTACAGTGTGCATTGAAAATTTAACATTTCCTATGACTAGACCATTTGAATGAAATATAACTGCAATAATTTAGATAAAACAAAATTAAAAACAACCTTGGTGCCCCCGAAGTTCCAAGGGTTAACCAGTTCTGAGCAGGTCTGCAGGGGTTCAGCCCAGGGAGTGCAAATTGCTGGAAAACAATGCTCTGCTGTTGGGGTAGAGTTCTATAAGCAGATTTATGTGTATATAATCAGATAATAGTGCCAAATGCAAAGTGCTCTCCGGCTGTTTGTATCCACAGTGTGGATTGTTTCCCCTGGGAAGAGCAGTCGTTCAGCACAAAAGACCTGTCAGTCCTAATGCTTGTGTGTGTGCTGGGGAGCTACAGGAGGAGCTTTTAGGGGTTTGGTTGTTTTGTGCACTAATTGAACATTTCTGAACCCGCGAGGCTAAGGGAGCACCACTGGATTTAAATGTCCTTATTTAAATTTAACAGCCTATTATTATTATTATTATTTTTAATCAGAAAAAGCTCTGACCATGCCTTGAGAGCAAGGGATTACTACCGCCTTGAGCAGCAGTAACTATGAGTCAGACTTACGTGGTTTCTTCACTTATTTTCTCTGATTACATCAAAAAAATGCAGGTTTTCCATGGCAATCTCTTCATCACATGTCAGGACACCCATTCAAACATAAAGGGCTTCTCTTCCACAGACCTTCTGAGGTCAGTGCTGCTCTGAGATCTTCAGGGACAGAATGTACACAATTCAATGAGAGGGGCTTTTGATATATTTTAAGAGCAAGATGGTCTCCGGCTGCAGAAGTAATCTAATGCCAGTCTTCCTTTCATAGATTGTTTTTCTTCTTTTTTTTTATTTATTTTTTTCCCCAAACATGGTAGGAGAGTATTTTTAAAGGCTCTTGCCTGGCTAAAATATAGATGAAATTACATAAATTCCAAGGATTTAGGGATAAATTAAAAAAGAAATAAGATCATGTCACTGAAATTAGTACCTGAACGACCTTAATTTATGATGGGAATATTTGATAGAGTCCAGATATTTTATCTAGGTGTCAGCTCCATCCCAGTACACTGAGGCTGTGGGCAGCCCCTGCCTTGCAGAGACATTCAGTGCACAATTACCAACTCATGTTAATTTTCTGATTCCTGTTAATGTCGTGAATGAGTGAGCTAATTATCTGCCTGAGTGACTGTAGCAGCAATCCTAACAGCTTGGCATCCGAAATTTTCTAGGTCCCAGATAACACAGTTTACAATAAAACACAGGTCTGAAACTATCTCCATCCTCCTCTCTGCCCAGTGTCCAGCACAGGATGGTTGCCATCCTTACTCTGAGATAGGGTGATGGCCCTGGCCCATTTATTATGAGAAGGAAACACAACAAAGCCTGAGGCCACAAATGCCTGAAGAACCTGCCCAACACTGGGACATTTGCTTTGTCTTTGCAATAATTCCCATCCCAACCTCCCTGAGCCAAAAGCACGAGAAAACAGACTTTGACACCCACGGAATTCTGCAGAAGTTAAAGCACTTTGTAGATCAAGCAAGAACAAACGTGCGATGAAAGGCCCAACAAGTTAAAAGCAAGATAGTTTTGCTCAACAAGATTATGCATTTTAATAAGAAACTTCTAAAGAAACTGCTCTTTTCATCTTTAGGAAAAAAACAGATCATGTGTCAGGGTGATGGAGCTCTGCAGACAGATCTGTGGAACGCCCGCAGTGCCGGGACCTGCCGGCATCGCTCGTGGGAGTAGGTGAGGCAGGTGCACTCCATGGGATGCTTTGGGCTGAAAACAATATTCGTGGGTAACAAAAAACATAATGGTGACAGGTCTCTGTGCTCAAGAAGGAATTTCAGGGCTGGAAATGACAGCACCTGAGACATCAGCACAGCGGTATTTTCACTGCGAGACGCTCCGCGGCATTCAGGTGCTCAGGGTACAAGGCTTTCCCAGGCCAAAGCCCTGCCTGATAAACTTCAATGAGAACCTTGCAGGGATGGTAAATTGAGCAGTAAATCGTCATTTGGAATTTCAGATCACATGTAAGCTAAAAAAAAAAAAAAAAAAAGGAAAATTAACTCCTTGCCCGTGTATGAGATCAATCAATGGGAGCAAGTTGCTTCTGGAAGAGATTGGGATAGACAATTGCACAGCCTTTGGCACTGGTGGAAGAGGCAGTGCTCCAGCTCTGAGGGATGCTGTGGCTCTGGGGGGATGATCTCACAGCAGAGGATCACTGCTCTGTTGGGGGAGGTTGTGAAGCACCCTCCACAGACATTCCCATGGGCAAGTCCAAATACCACTGAAAAATTAAAAAACTCAGCAATGCCTCCATAAGGATTAATCCAAGGCAGTTGTTCACAGCTGCCAGGTGCCTTTTTCTGAGGCTCACCTGAGCTGACCCAGAGCACCCAGGGAGGAGCCTCAGCACCTCTCAATTCCCACCTACCAGGGGGATGGTTTTGTCCAGTTGATGGCCAGCCCTCACTGCCTGGAGTTCCCCATGGATCTGCCAGGATGGTTGGGAGTTGCAGTAGAGCAAGACATGCAAAGAGACAACAGGTGCCCATCCCTGTGTACTCCAGAGGAAGAGAAGCCTCTGTGTGGCTGTGACAGGCAGTGCAACCCCCAAGTTCCTCACAACCCTTTAGAAACCTTGCTCTGCTTTTTAATATTTAAAGCATTACATGTTTCCTTTCATCTCCCTGGGCTCCTTCAGCTGCTAAAGCTGAATCTATTTTGTGTTTCTGTTTCTTTTACACTTACAGATTAGCTTGTAATTATGGAATTGCACTTATGGGAACCAGGATGCTGGTCCAGAATGTGTCTCTATATTTCTGTGCACCAACTCAGAGAAAACAGCTTTGAAATCTCAAGTATCTACAATTTGCCTTCAGAAAACAAACACGAGTGTTTTTAAATAACATCTGCCACTGGCCATAGACTAACAGTAATTCTTGGATATTGAAAAAAAATATTTTAAAATGAAACCTGACTCCATGTTGCAAACTCAGTGCTTGGTTTGGAGTCACTTTGATGTTTTTCAAAAAATCAATGCTAGAATCTACTCACCGATCCCAGCTTTGTTCCCTGAGCCTGCACAATTATGTGGTTTCATTTTCCTTTTTCCAATCCTACTTTAAAAAAAACTAAAACAAACACCAACAAAAAACCCAAACCAGAAAGCAGGCAACATAGAACAGAAACCAAAGGGCTAAGACAGGGAGTGCTGGGTGGGCAGGACCACCACAAGGCCCCCCTTTATCCACACACCAGGAGCTGTCACTGCATAGGGAATGAGCTCCTGCATCTCCCCAGGGTGGGGGCACCATAGGAACGATGCTCTCGGCCTTTCCTGCTGCCTCACACACACGATGGTGACAGAAATACCTCACAAATAGCTCGGAGAACATTTTGTGCATCAGCCCCAGAACAGAAAAATACAAATGATAGGATTTGATCTTTTTTTTCTTCTGTCTGAAGTTGCTGAGAACAATTGACTACAAACAAGCTTGTTGTCCTTGCACTGGTCCTCCCAACACATCCTCTGCTGGAGGAGTGAGCAGCAGACCAACGTGTCCCTCTCCCAGGAAGGTTGATGCCTTCAGGACAGATACAACCCAGGTACAGCCCAAGCTGCCGTTTGTCCCATTCAAGGTCCAGCCCTCTGGTTGTGTGAGCTCAGTGGTGGGGCTTTGTTATCCTCCAAAATTCCCCCAGGGTCAGCTCTGGGTGCCTCAGCAGTTGGCACAGTTCTAGAAGAACGTGGGAGAATCCCCCACCACCAGCTTGTGCGTGTCACCAGCACCTCTTCAGCCTGTGCGCTCAGTCCCAGGCACAGCCCAGGCCACGAGCCAAGCCTGGCTCCCCAGCACTAAGGATCATCTCTCCCTGCCTCTGGATATTTGTGTACACAAGCATAACAGCTCTGGAAGACAGAGAAGCTTTAACTTGGATGGCCCAAGGCCCAGCTGTCGGAGCCCTGGTTTCCTCCATGCGTTATAGGCTGAGGCATTTACCAGCCTGTTTCCCCCTCCATCTGCTGTGGTGAGGGGCAGTTCAGGTGGTGGTGGCAGAGTCCCTCAAAGCCCAGGGCCCCACAGCCCAGCTCCACTCTCCCCTCGGGTCCCTGGTACCACTCAGTGGCTGCTTTGCAGAGCATAACACAGTGTTTATCCTGAACCCTTGGTCCCTCCCCCAGGGCTATGACAGAAACCCACCCACAAGTCCTTCCTGATCTAAATACAGATTATTTGATGGTACACACCCATGGCCTGACCCTGCTGCAGCACCAGAAGATGGAGGTACCAGCCCTTGTCAGTGCCAGCTGCAGGGACACATCTGTCCCTGCCACGGGAGGGGGGACAGGGACAGCGAACAACGATATGTTATTGACCATTTGAAGTGTATTTTAACATTTGTTTCTGGAATAATTAATCTCTGGTGTGGTAGGAAGTCACTGAACAGGACTGTGCTTGGGAAAAATAATTGCCTTCCCATCAAAGTGAATGCAGATGTATGATTAAGACGTGGTATTTATATAATATTCTCGTATCATATAAATAGAGTCGCTGTGGAGAGACAGAGCCTGTGAATCACTCATTTGCTTTATGAGATTGAATAAGCTTTGACTCTATCAGTTTTATCAGCTCTGAAGAAACAAGACTGACACTGGGATGAACTATTTACAACAGATCCATTTACTGGAATTATTCTTTTTGAGTTATCCCTAAACCAAAATACATTATTTCAAATTATGTCTAAAAATAAATACTTCTACGTTAAGCATAATACAAGAGATGCTTCCAGCCACGGATGGTCTGAGCCATGTCTTACACTCCTTAGGAAGGGTTTACCTATGCTTGAGGTCAGGGGGTCTCTGAATTAGGTGGAATTAATCATTTCAACAAAAATATTACTTCTAAGTTATGCTACCATGGTTTTACAGGACAGTGCCTCTCTAGAGGAACACTATGGCAAGTGCTGCTTTTTAGGATCACAGCTCACGCCACCCCTAGCTGCAAGAGGCAGCCAAATAAAAAAGGCAATTAAAAACCCCAAAACAAATCTGTACACACTGATCTAGTGCTGTATTTGTTTTTTGGCTTTATAAATAACCACACTTGGATTGGAATGCAAACAACCCTCCCATAGAGCTACCTGCCATAAATTCCCAGAGGTAAAGCCCACAGAAGGGTTGGGAGCCTGAAATGTGCTTATTTCCTCCCCAAGTATAAAGGTGTTAGCTGAAATGGGATGCCTCAAGCTCAGCCATTGGCAGGTTTGCCTCTGGTTCCTGAACACTTGAGAGGCCAATGGCTGAGGTATTTCCATTGGAGCTGGACCCCACTGGATCAAGGAATTTGCTCCCTGCACCTAAGCAGACTCCAGAGGCAGGACCAGTGGGAGAAACTGGCACAGGCTATGGATGGAAATAAAACCTGACAGAAGGTGAGATCTGCAGATGTAACCAAACCAGGGTCACTCGAACCCAACCATGAGTGGGAGCTGCTGTTTGCTGGATGAAGTGGAATGCCCCCACACAGGTGGATCCTGATGCCAGAGGGGGTTATCCCAGCATCCCACACCCAGGATGCATTCAGGTGGGATCCCCTCAGGATCCTGCTTCCAGCCTGGTGAGCCAGTCCCTTAATCTCTGTGGATGACACTGCATTGTGGGGAAAACCGTGAAAAAATTCCCTTGGATTTCAGCACGAGCTCTGGCCTTGCTCCTCCCACTCCAGGAACCTCAGCTATGCTTCTCTGTCACAACATCCTTCCACTGAACAGGAAGAGCTCGGAGCCCTGAGTCCCAGCCCTGGACAGGGTGTTGGCTGCTCAGCCCCGGTTTTTGACCTGCCCGTGGTGGTTGGTGAGCTCTGCGCTGCCATCGGCTCCATGAGGGCTCCCTACATTCCCTGCTCCCAGCAGGACACTGGGGTTTGGCTGCTTTCTCCGTGTCCCGGAAACCCAGAGGTTACCAAAGGGTCACGGGTTTGCTGCAATCCTTTACCGGCAGCTTGTGAAAAGAACAAGAGCACTGAAGTGTTCAAACTTTCATCATCTCAGGAAACCCGGCTGCAAACTGAGCCAGGAATCGCTCTGGTTCAGACTCGCTTCCCTGAGCTCATGGTTCTGTTTCAACTGTTCTTCTATTCTGACTACAAATTTTGTGATACCTGCACAGACTCATGATGTCCACGGGAAGCCTGGAATGTGGCTCCAGCTGTGACAATTCCCAGACACAGGGATGCATATTCCCCCTCTGCTTTCTAGCTGGCAGGAAAATCCATTTCACTCAATTAACACTGACCAGAGTTATTTCACCGCTGCTCCCACTCCCACAGCAGGAGCACAGGGTGGGGAGTCAGGCTCCTGGACCCCTCGGAGTCTGTGCTCAAGTACCTGCTCATCACAGCTCTGTGAAGGCAAGGCCCTTGGCATACTTTTAAATCCCAAGACATTCTTAAACAATTTCCTTAATTAGGGCCTGGAATTTTTTGAAATGATTTCTGGCTGCCTGGGATAGATGTTCATTACCAAAAAAAAAAAAAAAAATCTTTACATCCACGGTGACTTACAGTACAGTTTTATTGACTTCATACTTTGGTGTATATTACCTGACTCCAACAAGGCTGCAGAGGGAATTATAAGTCAGGCCAGAACATATTTCCAACTAAGACAAGCATAAAAACTTTTAAAAATCCATAGTTCAATACCAAATGCATCATTTAAAAAGAACTGCAATAATTAGCTGAGAGGGGAAAAGCTATGGAGCCACAGGTGGAAAACAAACGTCATAGCTCATATACTTGGAGGGATCTAGGGACACCAGTGCTCATGTTCTGCAGGAGCTCCAGTCAGTATTTTAAGAATCAGCAAGAAATATTTAAGCAAACATTCACGTATGAAGAGACTTCTATATGATTAAATCCATCTGTGTAGTCACTGAGGATTAATAAACTGTGCTCAGAGCTTGGCGGGGCTTCCTTCCCAATGTCATCAGTGTCACAGCTCAGCCCTGACAGTGGCTCCTCTCCCAGTCCCCTGCCAGGGGCACCACCAGCACCTGCCAAAAGGGGATTCTCCCCACAACAGACTTTAATAGCACCCAGTCCCATGTGACAGGATGGAGCTGGGGGCTTCTCACAGCAAGGAACAAGCACATCTCACACACCACCTTGACATCAGTGTCAGTGCTGAGCCAGATAAGCACAACGTGCTGTTATTTGGGAGGCAAATGCACACCCAGGAGTCACATATTTTCTATTTTTCCCATAAGTACTCTGTTGTGTTCAACGTGCACTGCAAACAAATTTCAAAGTCTTAAAAGTCTTCCAAAAAATTATGCTCTTGTGTTCCAGCCAGCCTTACTCGATTCTTGCAGTTACAGTATTTTGATAACACGGTGAAGGCTGAGCTTGGTGCAATGAGTAATAAATTGGCCAAGAAACTAAACTGATTTTAACATCACCTTCCCTGAAGAGATGCCCGTTGGGAAACTCTTTATGTTTTCCTCAAACCTGAAGAACTTACTTTAATTTCTTACCACTTTTATTACTTTAGACAAGCAGAGAAGGAATGAAGGCAGAGCTGCTCACCTCAATGGCAGCACGTGCTGAAAATCTCTCATCAACTTTCTCACAACAGGGGGAACAGAGACTTTGCAGATAGTCACTAAGGCTTTCCCCTTCCTCTGTGCTGCAAAAATGTAACTGAAGATAACTGGATAAAGACTTAATTGTCAGAAATAGTTTGTGCTTTGCTCAGCACAGCAAGAAATCGGACACAGCTCCGTGATACCACAAGAGGTGAGTAAGGGGAGGCACCAGAGCCACATTAGGGCTGCTTTGGAGAGAGAGAAATACAACTGGTGGGAATGTAGGAAGTAGTAGGAAATGGACTGGTCAGAAGGAAGGGTCAGGTGAAAGTTTCCAAATGCTGAACTGGGAAACACCCCTTTCAGCAGTAAGAGAGATTTATGAATAAAATTTATTTATTGTCTGTCATGTCCCACATCTCCTGCAAGTGACTGCCTCAGGTTTAGAGCAGGAAAATCTTTCCCTTAGGAGTATGTGAGAGCATGATGTAGGAGCTGGTAGAGGCTGCAGAGACAGATGCTCACCCTGAAAGAAAACTCCAAAAATAACAGAAGAACCAACATAAGGTTTGGAAGGTCAGATCAGTGGGAATAACTCCTCACAGCCCCCAGTAACCAGAAACTGGAGACAAATCCAATTCCAGCCTTGGTTATCTGGAATACAAGGTAAGATATAGAAATTATATAATCCAATTGATTTATGGACCACAAACCCTAGTGATGCTCAGGTCCTGCTTTCCCACATTTGACTATACATGGCTGGGACTAGAGGTGCTGCAGATCTGGAAGAAGGATGGGACTAAGAGAGGAAAAGAGACTTTAGAACTGAGTGCCATGAACTTGGCATCAGTGACACACTCCAGACTCCTGTGTCCCATCCCACTGGAGCCTGCCAAGCTGGCAGGAGCTGCAGGGGCTCCACAGCCCAACCACAGCACAGATGAATCCTTCTGGAAGATGTACAGTACAGGCGCTCGCCTCTGCCAAGGGGTGAGGTCATCTTGGAAGGAATTTTATTTATTCAGGAAATATTTCTGGAAATATTTACATGTCAAGACTACATGTTTAAATTCTTTGACAAAGCAAGCTCTGGGCCACTTGCAGAATTTCTGAAGAGCTTTGCAAGTATTTTTGTAGGTTTTCTACTGTAACACCGTTCTGGTGGAAACAACAGTCCCTTTTCTAAAATAAGGAGATGGAGCTGAGCATTGGAGACCTCAGGCTGAGCAGGAGGCTCCAGTTTCTTTTCTGTGCAAAGACAAGGAATGGGAGTTGCTTCCTATGCATGGGCTCAGAAATGTAACCAGAGCCTATTTATCAGTGAGGAGATGTAAATTTAAAATGTGGATGTAAAATTCCTGCATAGGAGAGGGAATCCAGGCCTGCCAGAGTTCCCACATCCAGGTGAGGAAGCCCTGGGAAGCTCCAGTTGCCCTGGGCATGGTTAATATTTAGTGATTACAAGATCTTCCAAGTGTTTTAGATTTTGAGTTACTGACAGACCTAGGCAGTAGCATGGGAGGTAAAATTCTATGCTCTTTAAACTTAACATATATTAAGTAGTTTGCAACTTTGCCAGACTATTACGAGAACTAAGAGCAGCCACTTAAAGGGAACACTCCTGCTCTGGAAAGACATAACCAGCCCCTCCCTTGTGTGTTCTGTCCAGGAGAGTGGCTTTGTGCTTCACTGCATCACTGTAGGGGAGCAGAAAGAGATGAGCAAAGGTATGAAAGAGCTTCTGTGTGAGAAATGACTGGGCATGACTTCAGGCTGGAGGAGCCACTGCTGGGGATGGGGAAATGTGACAAAGCCTGTAAAACTGTAAGCGGGAAGAGGAGACCAACGAGGCCCAAGTTCATCACTGGGTCTCAAAGCCTGAGCACCAGCAGGACAAAACAGTCATCACATGGTGGCTCCCACTCAAACAGGAGGATGTAGGTCTGCACAAAAGGCAGGCTGGGGACAGCGACACTGCAGGCTCGTGTTTGCTCAAAGACAGGTTTTTATAAGGGGAGGGAGGGGGAAAGGCACATCTAGAGTTACTCAGCTAAGAACCACCAGCCTGGGTTAGGAGGACCCAAAGCTGCACAGGGAAGGACATGCCAGCTCCTGTCCCCTCTGCTCCTCCCAGAGACATTCCCTAATTTGTGCCAAATCAGAAGGAGTAAGTTACTTTACACCAAAAATGAAGACAGCATGAACTGGCAATAGCATGTGTTGGTTCTAATTTGACAGCATGCTGAGATAGCCACTCCACTCTTCCTCAATTATTGCCAAATTCACGAGGTGAAATTCCCAGAAGCATAGAGGAATTGTGGCACAGAACAGATTGACCAGAGTCATTCCTGGAGTCACATAGTATTTCTAAAGTTACAGCCAGATCTATACTCTGCCTGAAGGTCAAAAAAAAAAAAAAAATTAGGCTAATTAAATACAGGAAGAGAAGACAACTCAAGATAGGGGAGATTATTCAGAGCTTCAGGCAACACCACTTTATCTGGTTAATGATAAAATCACAGTCATTGGCACGAGAAGGAAACACACAAACATCTCTCCAGGCTTGAAAGCTTTAGACTCAGCCTCTATCCATGGCTGAGCTCCACCAAGCACAAACTCACCTTGAACATACTCAAGTATATACAAAGTATTCACAGAAACCACCTTTTTTTTGTTTGTTTTTTAATAAACCAAAATCCACAACAGACACAGCACCAAAGTAACTTCCATGTTTTCTAACACCAGGATGGTTTTTCTTTGCCCAGGAATTCATAGAGAGGTATCCAAACCATTCCCACCTGAGGAGGGAATGGCTCAGTGAGGAATTTTCCCTTGAAGCTCCCAACATGAAGACTGCAATAAGCACCAGGCAACTCCTCTCTCCAAGGCTCTTAGAAAAGGCAAAATCACCTCTGAACTCTTGTTTGCCAGCCTTAACCCTGAGGCTCTCTGAGGATCTGTGGATACCTGTGGCCCCTTCCAAGGCACACAGACTGCCAACCCACAAGAGCACAAACAATAGCTCAGCTTTGTGTTAGACCTGCCCAAAGCAATGGCACTTATACAGGAATTACCTGAAAACAATTATCTCATGCACAAACACACTGTTTTCCTTTTTACTGCCTCTTACCTGCTCAATAGCTCCCATTCCAGGTCTTGGGTTTCCACCTGGAGAGGTGCAGCTCTCAACACAGCATTTTGGCTGGCACTCATAGTAGCTTAATTTCCTTCACATATTGCAAATCTGAGAAAAAGACATTGGGAAAACACATTAGAAAGGCATTTGCTTCTAGGAAATAGGTTTTGGGCATGTGACAATGGGAAAACACACTGGTTTGTTCTCCACCCTCTCCAAAGTGTGCAGCCAAGGGAGATTGTGACTGACAAGTCTCAGGTTTACAAAACAAAATCATTTAAACAATTCTCAGCAAAACAACAGGCTACACAAAGCCTCATATCATGTTGCTGCTCTAGTTTCAGCAGTTGTTCTGCCCACAGTTTTACCACTTTTGGCAGCAAGAGGAGAGGGGTAGGGAGGTCCTGTCCCCACTGCCACCAACGCTCCCCTCTGCTCCTCCTCTTTTATTCCATCCCTGATTGCAGGGCTGTGAGGTTTTGGATGGTGATTTCCCCACAGTAGCCTAAAGCAAACCAAACAGTGACCTTGTTGCTCATCCTGTAACAATGCCTGTGGATCCTTTCTCAAACCACCTTACAGAAAATGCAAGTTAGTTTACATGAAGGGTGATTCAATGGTCTGAGCTTTCCAATGAAGAAAAGATTTTTACATAAAGATTTTTACCTTGTTTCCTCAACTAGTTATTTCCTCCAGTTCTCCAAGTCCCTGCCCCGAAGTCATTCCTGTATTTGAATTCTTTCCAGAGCTTCTTTCTCCAGCCTCCTGCCCTGTGTTCCACAGAGAAACACCACCACCCTCTGAACCTCCTCACGCCCACAACCATTTCTCTCTCATCCTCAAGGCTTAATTTATATCAGCTGACCTGTCCAGGCCTGAAATTACTCTTTGATTACCTTCACCTCTGCCTTAGAGCTGGCTTCCCTTTCTCAGGATAGTCACCTCCCAGAGAGGAATTAAATTAGCATCTGCTCTGGAGGTGGAGCAGCCAAGTGTACTTGCACTGTGGAAATCTTTTCGTGTAGGCAAAGATGTATTTATAATCAGAATTTACTTTTAATGTCAATTGAAACAACAAAAAGTAAAAGAAAAGAAGTCTACGTGAAGAAACAGAGCCTTTGAAACAGCCTGCCCTGGTTGGATGCAGGATGCCAACATGTACCACGTACAGCTCTTCACACCACTCTGGAAATTTATCCTGACCATTGCTCAGATGCTCATCAGCATTGTTTATGGGATATATATGAAGATAAACACAACAATATATTCTTGAAATAATATAATTCTGATGAGATTGGGGAGATGCTAAAATACAGGAGCCCTGGGATTAACAGCCTGAACTAATATTGCGATTGTCATCACATTAAGAGGATCTCGGGAGATGTAACTGTGGTGCGAAATCAAAATCTTGTCATTTATAAAGGGAAAAAAAATGTTCCTGGCATGCAGACAGCTAGTTAGGCATGAGTGTAGCACATACAAACCACAGCGTTAGAAAAGCCCCAAGAGATGCTGTAATTCCGCAAATATAACTACTCAATATATCCAAATGAAAAAAAATTCATCTTTACCACACTCTTCTATCAGTTATTTACATAATTTTAGGGCCTGTTATTCTGTTTCTCCTTTGATATTCCTTATTCCTTATCACCATGCATTTGTGGTAATTGAGCCGCATGAAAGACCTTAATCTAAACCAACCCCGCTGTCTGCTCGGCTGGGAGGGACAGCAAACAGAGCATTTGTGCCACAAACAGCTTCCCCATAATTATGCTCCAGCAAGAGCCGAAAAGGGAATGTTTTCATTTCCCTTCAAACAGAACCATTACGTTTTGCCTGCACAATCAATTCCTCAGACACTCCACGAAGCAACATTAGCAAAGCTGCTTCTCCCAAAAACTCATTTGAACACCATCTCACCAGCTCACAATTTCTAAAGGGAAGAACCAGCCAGGGAGAAGCTGCTTGTTGTTCCCGGTGGGTCCTGAGCACAGGCAGCTGCCCCTGAGCACAGTGAGCTCCTAAAAACTGGGGCCAGAGCCCCTCCACTGTGGTCATGGGATGGGCTGTGCCCTCTACTGGGACCAGAGCAGCTGTGGCTGCCCCATCCCTGGAAGTGTTCAAGGCCAGGTTGGATGGGGCTTGGAGCAACCTGGTCTAGTGGAAGGTGCCCCTGCCTGTGGCAGGGGGTTGAACTAAATGATCTTTAGGATTCCTCCCAACCCAAACTGTTCTGGGATTCTATGATTCTATGATTCAGGGAGGTTGTCTCCTGTGAATGCACATGACTCAGGAGGGGGAATAAAGGTGTTTAGAAATGCCTCTCTCAGTGGGGGTTGTTGGTCTCTTCTCCCAGGTAACAAGTGACAGGACCAGAGTAAAGTGGCACCAGGGTATGTTTAGATTGGATGTTAGGAAAAATTTCCTCACCCAAAGGGTTGTCCATCTCTGGCACAGGCTGCCCAGGGTCGTGGTGGGGGATTTAACCATCCCACCATCCCTAGGGGGATTTAACAGATATGTGGATGTGGCACCTGGGGACATGGTCAGTGGAGGCCCTGGTAGTGCTGCAGGAACAGTTGGACTCAATGTCTTGGAGATCTTTTCCAACCTTATTGATTCCATGATTCTGTGATTCCTCTGGCTCTCCTAGGAGTTGTCAGGTTCAATTTGCCTCAGTGAATAAAACGCCAGAACAGACCTTCTATTCAGCAAGGAAATATTTGGTCTCTGGCTGGATGAGATCATGGTTTGTGATAACAATTGCATTCTTTTTATTCCCATCCCAATCCCAACCTGGATTGTAGCCAGCTGTGTCAGCAGTGCACAGAGCTACTGGAGAGCCCAAGCATGTCCTTGAGGGCTGCCACCACCACCACCACCACACTGCCACCTCCATCACACCCACTGCCACCTCCACCACCACTTTGCCACCTTCACCAGTGCTGGTGAGCAGGTAACAGAAGAAGGGCTATCCTGACATATCCTGGGATCTAGATGGAAGGAGAATGCACCCTTCTAGATCCCTGCTTGGGAATATTTTCTTGGAATCACAACTTCACTGCCTCCATTTGCTCTTGTTTCCTGAGAGTAGGACACAAACCTGAGCTATAAGGTGTTGGGTTTTTTTTTCGCTTTATCCAACCAGGCATCTGTTGCCTGTGGAAGGCAGAAGACCAGCTGTCTCTTAACATCGTTACAAGGCAGGCAGGAAAATGCAGCAACTTGGATAATCCTGGAAATGCCCCTTCTAGTAATCACAGTGGGGTTGGATCAAGGGTTGGACTTGATGATCTCGGAGGTCTCTTCCAACCCAGTTAATTCTATGACTCTATGATTCTATGATTCTGCACAACTGTCTGAAAATAGGAATAATTCGAATAGAAATGCTAAATGATACCTGTACCCAATACATTTTTCCAGTCTTAATTATAACACAGACATGGATACTTATCTTAGAAAATGTGCATCTATAATGAATAGAGCTGACAAGTAAATGAAGAAAGTAAGTGCTCATTTCTTCAGGACTTGAAGGTAAAATGAGCAAATAGGTATTTCACCTGCTGATATGTAATGAAACCTAAAGCTGAATTATATTATTATTGCATTATATTACCCAGAGAAACTCTGGCTGCCCCACTCCTGGGAGTGTTCTAGGCCAGATTGGACAGGCGTTTGGAGCAACCTGGTCCAGTGGGAGATGTCCCTGCCTGTGGCAGGGGGTGGAACTGGATGATCCTCCCAACCCAAGCCATTCTGAGACTCTCTGATTCTATTCTGGTTGCCAACATCCTGAGTGAAATTAGCATTATATTAACTAGTTTATTTGTATTGTCTCCTCATGGAAAGGAAAACTGATTTTGGAACTCAGAATTTTATTTTTCCATAAAGAAAGCCCAGTGGAACTGGGAACTACCAAGGTATATGGATGGAATAAAGTGCTCCAGCTATTCTAGTGGGCTCTCATAGAAACACGTGGTTGGAACTGGAAATGCAAATACCACGTGCTCTTATTGAGGTTGTAAGTAATATATTTGGGAAAGGAACCAATGTAAATTATTTTTCATAACAGTGAGCCTTTATATAGGGTTAGACTCTTCAAACATGCCCACTGTGTACAGGCAGTGAGGGAAATGTCAGGCCATGTTTATGAACAGTCAAGGTTGAGTTGATTTTCGTAAAACTCTTCAGTAATGGTTTCTAATTCTGATACTCAGTTTAAGGGCCCAGGAGCTCAGGTCTCAACAGCTCATAAACATCTTTAAAATCCAAGTGTGAGTTGTGCTCTGCACCCTCTGGGGCAGGGGCTCACCTTGCCCATGGCCAGGCTCAAAGACGCTGGACAGGTTGATAAAATTTTAGTGGAGTTCCTATTCTGAATACTGGGTACAGGCTGCCCAGAGAAGGTGTGGATAATCCAGCCCTGGAAATGTTCCAGGCCACACTGGACAGGTCTGGTGGAAGGTGTCCCAGCCCATAGCAGGGAATGGAACAAGATGATGTTTAAGGTTCCTCTGAACCCAAACCATTCTATGACTCTCTGATTCTGTGAAGCTGTAGGTGCCCAGTCCCAGCAGAGAGCTGCTATCCCACACAGAGGGGACCTTCTTGGTGTGTACCCGAAGTCATTGCCCATCACTGATGGCATCCTGCACCGAGGCAGCTCCATGCTGGCTACTGGAAGGTGGGGACAGTGGGAGCTGCGCATCCAGAGGCACCTGCTGTCCTGGGTGTCAGCTCTGCAGGGAGCTCCCTCCATCCCTGTCCCCATCCCCCTCACTCCAGCACCCGAGCCCTGCGCCGTGGTGGGAGATGATCAGCAGTGTCAGGGTGGGAGAAGCCACCCAGCAGTGAAAGTCAGAGGAGCAGACGATGCTCAGCGGAACTCTTCGTCTTGAAATATGCTATTAATATTAATGGAGTTATAATTTGATGAAATGTGTTCTTTGTAAGACGGATTAAGCGTACCCTGGTTCCATGGGCTCGTGGAAACGCAGCGAGGTTCAAAATTCTTGTCTTTGCAGGCGAAGGACAAGTCCTGAGTCTCTGTCCCCACGGAGGAGACGGCAAAGGCTGAGCCGAGCGTGGCCTGTACGGCAGCACGAGCCACAGCTCGCCCAGACTCTGGCACACACCACCCAGGAGACGAGAAATCAGTATTAGAAATTTCATGCATCAGAAGGAGATGATTAATTTTCTTCCAACTAATTAATGAAATGAGATAATTTTCTACCTCCTGATCTGGAGTCCAGCAAGATCAGCAAAAAGGCTCATGTTGACTTCGGAGGACTTTGCACAGTGTCATTTCATGGTTCACTTCAGCAGAGTGATACATTCCTACTGGGAAAGGGAGGTGATGGTCTTTGCTAGGAACAAGATCATTTTTCAGAAAGAAGGATGTTTACCTACATTTTCTCTGCTGCTACGGCAACTGAAAGAGAGCATTGTTGTTTTGGTTTTAATTAAAGTTTTTTGCATTCATCTCAGCAATCATATTGACTTTTTAATCTATGAATAAATATTTAAAAAAACATATATTTTATATTCCCTGCTCTGCGTTTATTCACTACAACTCACAGAATTCTTTCCAGCTCCCTGAGTTATACATTTTCAGCAGCATCCTGCCACATCTTAAGGGAAAAAAAAAAAAAAAAAGTAGGGCAGAAAAACCACCACATTAACCCACAGTGTCCCAAAATGAGTGTGTGCTCTGCTCCCAACAGGCTCAGCCTCAGTAGGTTTTGTACCTATTTATAATGAGGAGTCTACAGCATTTCCGAAACATCCTGTAAACATTAAACTTCTGCACACCCCCACAGTGTTGCCAAGTATCATTTTTCTGCTTTCAGAATATGGGGATTGATTCCCAGACATCCCAGACAGGGCACAGATACCTCCGTGATGGGCCCCAAGGCAAAACTGCCTTTGTCATGGCCAGATCCCATGTTCCATGAGTGGGGGGGTCTCCAGAGAAAAAAGAGGGCTTTGGCAGAAAATGCCACTTGGTCAGAACAGTCTGGAGAAACACACTGGGTTTGAGACACTTTCCACAAGCTTGTCAGCCATTTGCCTGCTCTCCTGAGCTCCCCCAGGAGTGGGACCTCCCTGAGCCCCACAAAGCCTGTTTGGGCACTGGGTTGCAACAAGGCACCCAAAATCCTTCCTAATTTTCAGCCTGAGCAACCTGAATATTTTCAGAGCTGCCCCCTTATGCCTATGAATAATTCAATGCAGATGAATACACAGTGCAGGGGTTTCAATTTCCCAAGGAACAGGTTTCCCCTGCAAACAGGGCTGGAAGAGTCAGCCCTGGTTTGGCTGAGGGTGCTGTCAGATGCCGTGTCACGGGGGAGCAGGTCACGTCTCCCCTGGTGTTACAGGGTGGAGAGGACAGATATGGCACAGAGAAAGTGACTCGTGTTAATGAGGTGATAAGCTCCGGAATGGAAAGCTGGATTCATGTGGAAAGGTTAATTAAACCAGCCAAGCTCACCAGCATCGCGCGACAGACTTGCCACGGCTCTTTTCCCTTTAAATATTTTGCATACTGAAGGAAACTTTCCTCCCCTCCCTGCACACACACAAATAAATAAATAAACGTAGTGAATCAAGTCAACCATAATTCCAATTAGTCCCAGCTGTTATTTCTTCATCCTTTATGGCCCTGTCTGCAGCGCTCGGAAATAGGTTACACATGGCCTCGTGCAAGGAGACATGAAATAATTGCTTCAATCTGAAGGAAGAGTAACTGATTTTGTTCATGTTTTATTCAGAGTGACAGGGACATTACTGTAATAATTCCTGACTTGTTCCATCTTCTCAAGAATGGTGGAAAAAAAGGCATTTGCAGCCACACGAAGGGATATGAGCTGCTTCTCTAGCCCAACCTCTCCCTGATCCCTATTTATTTTTAACAACATTCCCAAATCACACGGTAACGATGCTGCTTTTCATAGCGAAGGTTCATTTTGACTGGAAGGATAAGGAGAGCTCTTCCTGAGCCAATGTGACCTGCTACTGATTTAGCAAAAATAGATGATGCCACTGGAAATAAATTACTTTTTCATATCTCTTCTTTTTCTCCTAATGACAGAAAGAACGACTTTGGTAAGTTAGTCAGCAGTAAAATTAGGAAATGACTCTAAGAGAGTCTGTTGGGGGAGGACACTTCCAGATGCCAACAAACAAATGTATTTGTTGCCTGTTTACAGCTGTGCACATTGCAGTTCAGCTTTAAAAATTTTGTATTATGGTTTAATGAACTGGTAATGAGTTAAAAAAAAGATGGTTTAAATTGTCACTATTTAATAAAGGAGAGACAGAATAAAACCAGGAGTAAAAATAAAAGGAAAATCAAAAGAGGGTGAAGACATGAAAGACAACAATGTGTGGACTTAGACATACACCTACATGCCAGCTTCTTAATGGAAAGAAAAATGATTAAAATCCTAAATTTTTCTTTGTCCTGGTTGGAAATCTCTGGGTGACTGATCAAAGGTTGGGGTTTTTCCTTTTTTTCCCCTGCATGCATCAGTCATCAGGGATGAAGAGCAAAGAACGAAAAGAAAGACTGAAATTATAGTTTTGATTACAAAAGGTAACATTGACACTGTCTGAAACATCTTTTGCTACTTGGCCATAAAGGTGACAGACAAGAAGACCTGAAGGTGTTTTGGGCCCAGTTGGGTTCCCTGGCTGCTGGATCCCAGCTCAGGATGTTGCATATGGGCAGCTTGAGCACACTGGAACTGATGAGAAAGAGCCCAACAGAATGAGTTTCCAGCTAATCAATTTGAGTATTTACTAATATATAGTAAATATATTAGTAAATATATGAGTATACAGGGCCTGGGAAATCCATCAGGGTGTGAAGGGCTGGTGGGTCAGAACTAACGAACAGAGACAGATACAACAGCTGAGCAAAACCAGAGGATAAAGTCCATCCCCCAAACACCAGTGCTATGCAGAAGTTAATAAAGCATTAGAAATCAGCTGAAAAACAACTCACTTATTTAAAAAGCAGCAGAGTTGGGTGGGCAGATGCATGTCAGGGCCTGCACACAGCAGGGTCAGGTGTCAGTTTCCAGTGGTTCTTGGTGACTAATTACAGCCTCTGCAGTTACCACAGTGCTGTTACGATTCTTTAGCACAGTAACATCTTGTTCACTGAATGCTGAAATGTTTATTTACTTATCACATCTCTTTCAATAGCGGAGCAAGGAGGAGGCTGAGGGTGACCCACTTTTTGTCAGATGGTCCTTCAGCAGAGAAAGGTCAAGAAACTCTGCTGTGACAGAATCCGTGGTTTGTAAAACCTCATTCTCATCAACAGAGCTTGCTCACACCAGCTCAGAATTAGCTCAGTGCTAAAAGTTCACCAAAAGCTCTCTATGGAAAATGTGGGAGCTGCAGCCTGGAGCTGCAGGATTGATAGAGTCTGACAGAGAGACCACCCAGCTGGGAAAACTTGCTGCAGGTTCTTTTCTGTTGCATTTCCCAGTCTGCAATTTTAATGCAATTTAAGGGCTAAAGTAATACAAGAATATGTTGTAGTAAAACCAAAAGAAATTTATGTATTGTGTGGGTCTTGGCAATAGAGCTAAGAAAAGTCTTGTCAGCTAAGGAAAACACTGCCATGAAATTCATTATAAAATCTCAAAAGTTGGCCATCCCATGGCTAAATGTGGGTAAGTACCATGTTAGAGAAAGAACAGAGGGGCACCTTGCTGACAGACTGTTTCCAAGCTGGATGCATCATCCCTATTTTCACTCACGTCCCCAGTACAAAGTTCTCTTCTCAACATGGTTTCTAATTCAGGGCAGATCCAGATCCTGCAAATACTGACATTTCTGTTTCCTTGCTGAACATCCCATGGGGCAGCACACAGAATGAAACCATGCAGTCAGTCACTTTCTTCTATTTAAGCAATTTCCGTCCCCTCAATTTTCAGAAATAACCAGTGACTTCCAGGGTTCCAGGCAGGTCCCAGGCAGCCTCCCATCACTCCCAAGCCCTCTGTTACTGATCCCAAGCATGAGCCCAGCCCTCTGCCACCCCTAATGTGCCCCAAGACCCAACCCAGGGCTGACCAGGAGCCCCCAAAGCAGCCAACACCCACCCAGGGTCTCGCTGCTACTAAAACCTGACCACAGCATTGAGCTCAACTCAAACAATGTTTTTCTGCAGTTTGTACCTCCTGGAGCCAGTCCAGGCTGCTGTAATCTGGGATGGCTGCTCAGTCCCAAGTCGAACCCTGGTGTAAGCCAGTACATACCAGTTGGCTCCAACCTCAAACGCGAGCTCGTGCTGGGTACGGATCCAGCTATGCAGGACAGTCTGTAAAACCCCCCGAGTACAGCCGGAGTTTCGCTGTAGCGCTCTCTGACAACCAGCCAGAAATTCCTCATGAATGTATATGAAATCACTCTCATGTTCCCTGGCCTTGCATGAACCTCCCAAGTGTCCAACAGGGAACAAGCCTCTGGCACAGCAGTGAGCTCTACAGATGGGATGTGGGGTCCCTGCTGCTGTGCCCAGGCATGGGGGTGCCCCTGGCCCACCCCACTGCTGCCAGGCCCACTGCAGCCTTTGACTAGGGCTGGCTGCTGCATGGAGTGGGGCAGGGGTGGTAAGAGGAATGAGGGCTTTTTCCCCAAAAGTACAACGGAAGTTTCTTTTCTCATGAACACCATCAACAAGGCTGTGTAACTCATCCCTGTCTAGTTAAATTTCCATGGCAGTGCTCGAGGGCACATCATGATGCAGCTCTGAGCTCCCCTCCCATGCTGATGCCCTTCAGCCCTCTGCCCGCTGTCTGCAGGAATATTGAGTTATGTTTGGATCCCGGTGTGTTGCTGTTCCTGTCCATCTCACCTCATTTCCGCTCTCAGCTGCTGAGAACATTCTTACAGATTTGTCAGGTAAGGCCTTACTCCTTTAAAAAATAAATCAGAAAAGCCATCTGGAGTATTTTTTTCCAACCGACGCGAACTCCTCCAGCTGTTGGGTGACCTCATCCTTTATTAATTTCTGTAGACTTGCATTTACCATTGAGATCAACTCTACAAGTGTATAATTTCCTGATCTCTTTCCAGCTCTTTATTAAAGATTGGGGTTAGAGATTCACCCCCCTGAGTCCCTCGATAACCCTCCTTCTCTCCCAGGAGTTGTTAAGGAGCAGATGATGCATCACAGGTTCCTTTATAGCAACAATAATTGTTCTGCTTCAGAAGCGACCGTGGCTTATATACTGCCTTTTCCTGAAATTGTTTTTCTTCTTTCCCTTATTGCTAAGGAAGATATTGGCACCAAAATGTGATTTGAGAGCTCATGTTCCCTTATTTTCTCCCCTACCTAAAGCCAGGGCAGATGCAGCGCTTGCGATGCCACCGCTGACATCTGCGTAACCGAATCCCACGTTATAAACAGGAAGCAGAAGTGACAGCAGCAATTTCAATCGGTGTTTTTCTTCTGCTGAAACCATTATTTCGGACAGGATATATAAATCACAGTGTCCCTGATGTGGCCAGCTCCAAGTCCAAGGCAGTGGAGCCCCAGCCCTTGCCTGGCTGGAAGCCTGGCCCCCTGCCCCCAAGTGTCAGGAGCTGGCGATTCTCGGGGCTGGGGAGGATGAGGGAGGGGGACAGTCATTCCCACAGACCACAAGATGGTTTTTGAGTCTCTCAGTTTGGGCTGTGTGTTTCTGCAGATGCAGAAGCATTCACACACTTCCAGTGTGGGTCCAGGTTCTGCACCCAACTCCCGTTTTCCTGACAATGTACTAGAAATGGTGACGTTTCACAGCTTCCAGCTTGAAAAGGAGGGAAAGACAAAGCCACCTTATCCCATAAGGCCACAGAACTGTCCAGGGGAGAAGGGTCTGTGGGGCTGCGTTAGTCCTGAGTGAGCAGAGGGAGGGGAAGGATGGCACTAGTGACACTGGAAGCTGGTAAATCACTTCATTTTCATTGCATTTCAACACCTGCAGCTTTGAAGGGATTTCTTTTCTTTTTCCTTTTTTTTTTTTTTTTTTTTTGGTTCAATTTTCCCAGTGCATTGCTGAAAATTTTAAGAGGACATCATCCTCCTCCTCCAAAAGGCAGGGGACTCCAGCCCACCTCTCCAGCTGGGGAGCTCAGAGCTGGAGCAGGATGGGCACAGGGGCTGTGAGAGAGCACCACTCACCCTGGCCAGCCCAGAGAGGCACACGGGAGGACCTGGGATCATGAGCCTTTCTCTGTGCCCCCCAGTCAGCCTGGCTGGGAAATGGGGCATAAGGGGCAGTGTTTGTTCAAGCCTTATTGGAAATACAGAGAATGTGTTAAACGTATCAAAGGGCATAAAATAAATGGATGATTTATAAATATTTGCATCCTATAATTGTCTTGAGGAAAGATCAGCTGGGTTGAGCCACACTGGGGCCGTATTTCTGTGAGGAACAGCCGAGCTGTTAACAGGTTTCATTTCCACCACTCAAGCAGTTAATGTGCAATCCCTCAGTCTGATCACACTCCTGCTTCCAAATGGCACTCCACAAGGGAGCACCTCCAATCTGACATGTTCCTTCAGCATTGTATGTGGGAAATGACTTTCCAGACTATGTGAAGGTTGCTGGGATGAGTCTCATTGTTATGAGATGGTACTCCTGAGTGACAGGAAGAAAAGTATATGGCTCTTTGTGGGGAACAGAAAGCAAACATCTGGAAATTAATATGGACTCAGCTGCTCATCTGCCAACTCTTTGTGGGAGCAGTGGAGGCAGCTGAACAGGTCAGACCTTGTCATGTTTTCGTGGTTTTCAACGCCACAAAACATGGGAAAGCTGCATCTTGGCTCATGTTTAATTCTGAGTTTAAGGAATCAATTCCAAACTGTAGCTGAGGCCAGTCTGAGCTGGGGACCAGGGAAAGCAGCACTGCAGGAGTTTCCTCCTGGCTAGGCAGGTCCGAGCCTCTGAGATTGCCTTGAAGACATAAAGAGACCTATGAACATGGTCAAGTATTTAAATCTTCTCTAGCTCTCGCCTCTCTGCTAGGAGGTGCTTCTTGAACACTTCAACTGCATTGTAACAGGCTGCACATGCAGAAGAAAAGCAAGACTGTGAAAAAAGGTGAGGACAAGGTAACCCTGTGGGTGACATGAACCTTATGAACTATGTTTGCATTTAGATTCCAAAGTCAGAGGAGCTTCAACCCAAACTCCCGGCTTTGAGAGAGTTTGAGTGCAAATGCTGTGGCTTGGGCTTGACGTCAGCTCGAAGATTCTTTTAACCTCTGGAGTTTTTCCAGTTCTGAGAGGTAGACATTGCAGTGCTCATTCTGCACTGACCCATGGCTGCATCACCAGGTAGGAAACTTGGAAGGACTGCAGTGGATGGAAGAAAAAGCTGTGATAATTAATTCTTATATTTACACTAAAACCAGCTCTATGGAAAGGGGCCATAATACAACATGTGATAAGAAAACAAGAGCAAAGTCTCTGCCCTTCAGTCAGAGAATGAACCAAATTTGCTTCTTTTCAGTAATCAACAGGGAAAAAAAGATGTTTATCCTAAAGTGCTAAGTGCCCTCACTCCTCCTGTGTGCTGAGGGTCACCATCTATAACACCTTCATACATTATGGGTGTATTTAATTAATCCAAAGCTTCCCAGATGAGGGATAAATCTGCTCCCAGGGCAGCCAGTTGTGTTTTGGCCTTGTCTCCAGCACAGACAGGGCCTCACACTACTCTGCTCTAACTCTGCAAATCTTTGACTTGAGCAGAAAATCTGTTGTTGATGTGACTGTGGAAGAACAATGTGGGGTTGGGGATGAAATACCAAGGGAATATTGGAGGATTTTAATAATGTCTATTTTTATTTCTACTAGATGCCAACCATCCGAGCTAATAGAATGTAACTGGAAGAGTTGATTTAGTAATTTTCTTTATTATTAGGTCTTGATGTACTTCTGTCAACTCCAAAATACTCATTACATGTAATTAGAAGGAAGATTAGAGTGCTGCTAAGATGGAGAATAATGATGCAGCTCAACAAGGGCCAGTGGAAAAAACAACCCACTCAGGAAAATATCTCCGAAGTGCTGAGCATAACATGGTGTTTAAAAAACTGATAAAGCTGAGGGTTGGTGCCAAATAATGAAGATGAGGCTTTGAAGTGGGACAGAGTTGATGTGAAGAATCAAAGCATTTGATGACTCTACCTCCCTCCAAAGTGAATCCTTTGTGTTTATTTAGATGGCTGAAGTAACATTAATAAGAGAATTCCCTAAGAACCACCCTCTGTGTCTTTTTCATAAACTCCCACCCCAAACAGTATAATTAATTTTGCAGTTGTACAGAAGAATAATAAGAAAAAATCCATCCTTTGGGAGGTAGGTGGTAATTTCTATCTGATGGAAATTGAGATTAGACGCAGCACATAAAACTTTTTGATAATTTATTCACCAGAAATTGTCGTATTATACCTATCAGAGAGCTGGTGATATGAAATTTAACAAGCTGATATTTCACTCTGATTTCCTTGAGCATGATCCAATTTATTAAATCAAAATTCTAGATTAGCTTTAATATGAAATAAGATTTTTATATTCCAGACTAATGTATGTCAGAATGTACCAAACTGATAATGGGAGCACTGACAGGAATTAAGTTGTGTGTAGCACTGAGAGACAGGTTAAGAATAAAGAGAAGAAAATTTCTGAAATTTCTGAACATTTCTGTCGAACTGGGGGATAAAAGACAAGAAAAGAGAGCAAGTCTGTGTCTGTAACACCGCTCAAAGCAGCACACCACGAGGCATTACCAGTGGGGGAATCTATTTCTGGTTCTATCATCAACTCCCCATATGACAGCAGACGAATTATTTCAGGACAAAATTGCTTTTCCAATGGATATGGATTAAATAGCAAAAGAGCTGTAAAAATGCAGTTGCTGTTTCCTGTCTTGCCCTGGCCGGTGCCTCGCTGCTTTCAGGGTCCCACTGCCACAGCACGGCATCCCAACAGGTGCCAGTGGTCACCCCTGGTGGCTCTGATGGCCATTCCCAAGGGTGCCAATGGCCCCAGTGGGTGAGGCTGCCCATGGTGGGCCCTTGCCTCGTGTGCTCCTCACAGGCTCTGCATAGGTCTTGCATTTATTTTGTTATTACTTCTTTTGGGGTTTATTTACTAGTTCAGGTAACTCTGCAAGGCCCCTGTCTTTGCCTGTGCCCTCCCTGCCCCCTTGGGAGAGCTGCAGCAAGGGTGGAAGGAGAAGAAAGGGCACATGGAGCAGGGGACTGGTCTGCCACGGGTGGGAGGAGGGTTCCCCTGCCCAGCCCTGTGCTGTGTGGGTGCTGGGATGACACCCTCACCCCATGGGCAGGCCTTTCAGAGGTGGGGATGAAGAGGCTGCAGGGCAGTCTCAAATCATCCCTAAAAAAATAAAGTGCAGGAGTAAATGGCTACTGAGCCATGAGGGAGACTAGGGGGCTTAGGAGAGAGGAGGGAAACGAGGTTTCCTCAGGCTGTTTCCCTTCCAAAATGTTCCTGCACCAGGTCTGCCAGTGCAATACGGGAGCATCAACAGCTCAGCCAAGCTTCTTCCAGCCTTGCTCCTCCTGCATGGCTCTGCAAGCCAATGGGAAGAGTTTGGGGCAAAGGGAACCCTCTCTCCCAGCAGAAACACAGCATAATGGCCAAGGGACTCTGAATGTTGTTCTCTTTCCTTCTTCAAATCTGCAGCACAGCCGGTGCCAGTGGGTTCCCTGCCTGCAGCTGGAGAGGCAGAACAGGCACGGGCCTTGCAAGGGCTGCACAGGGGACACAGAGTGTGATGGCATTGGGGACAGTCACCACATCAGGGCAGGGAACGGACCAAAACACAGGTGAAGAACTCCAAAATGGCACTGGTGGGGCAGCCACCCCTTTGAGCCAGGATGGTGGTACCAGTGGTGGTCCCAGTGGTGCTGTGCCCTCCCTGAGCCCTGCCAGGGGAACAGCCCCTGCTGCCTACACAGAGCACAGAGCTGTGGACGGGGACCTGGAGGTGCTCTGGTGGCTCCTGCTGCAGCCCAATCAATCCCCTCAGCTTGTTTATAAGTATCTGTGACTCACAGACGTTTTTCCTGCTCCTTAATTGCCAGTTTCCTGAGAAACCATTGCAGGCAGCCAATCGGCTGCACAATTCTGACTTAGTGACTAGAGACAACTGGGAAAAATAAATACAGCATTATTGGTAAATTGAACGGCACTTTTCTAAGTACATCACGTATTTATAAACAACACATACAACTGCAGGAACAGAGAACCTCCCTCACCTTGCTAGGGGAGGTCTGGTTCTGAGCAGCAGCGCCCACTCCCCTCCCTGCCCACCCTGTGTGATGTCAGATGCACAAAGCAGGTATGCTGGTGGTCCGTGCATGGGGACTGGCTTTGTCCACCCTGCTCCCCTTCCCTGCTCCCCACTGCTCAGGGGGTCCAGAGGGAGACATGCCCGGGGTGTTGGGGATGCACACGTGGGCACAGCAGGCAGGGGAGGGGAGCACAGCCACCTTTTTGGGCACCATCCCTCCAGCTCTCCATTCCATTGCTTAATCCTGATTTGAGTCCTGCATCTCCCAAGCCATGCTGGTTCTCTAAGAGCCCTTAAGGACTGATAGAGCAATCTTAATAAACAAATTGAAATCCTCGGAGAAGCCACAACACGGTACTGTTGTTATTATTCAGCATTATTATAAAAGTGATGTACAAGATCTAAATATGAGAAGAAGACAATCTCTGCCCTCAGTATTAGTCACTCCTCAATTACAGCTTGATTCAAAGCCATTCATTGGTACAAAAAAATAAGCCTGTGAAGTCCCTCCAGCACAGCATGCGCCTTCCTTTATGCTTTTAATACATGATGATGTTAGGGAAGCTTGGAACTCTTTTTTAGCAACCCAAAAAGCACCATTCTCATAGTTGGTAAAAGGCTAGGAAACACAGTGCTGGCTAATTTTGGAGTTCACAGGGAACTAGGGGAAAGGATATAAAAAAATAAATATAATGGCAAAAGATAAGGCTGAGTTAGAGGAGTTGCAGCTCCTAAACAACTGAGTGATGTGCTCATGACTCAGCCAGGCAGGGTAATGGAGAGCTGGGGATTGGGAAGTTGTCTCCACAGAGCACCAGCAGCCACTGCCCCATGTCCATGCTCCTGCAGCTGGATGGCAGAGCTGCCTGTCTGCACCCTGTGAGCTGACCATGAGGACTGTGGGCAGCAGAATCCTCTGCTCCTTCTTCCAACGCTTGAATCAGGCTGGTATGAGACCCTCCCATCCTCCTCCTGCTGCCAGCCCAGCAGCGAAACTGAGGCAGGAGCCAAGGGCCTGGCTGGAGGCCAGGCAGGCAGGAATTCCACGTCCCTTCTGGTGGTGTGGTGAGCAGAGATGGGTGTCGTAGGGACTGGCCATCCTGAGCGACTCCAGACAGTCCCTGCAAGTCTTGTGCTCACAAAGCGAATGACAACACAACAGGCAGGAGAGGAGGAGCTGGGGCACCAGATCTCCTTCCCTGGAGCTGGAAGTCCCTCTCTATCTGGAAGATAATAATTTGTCTAAAATTCACAGATCTTCTTTGAATGTTAGGAAAACCTGTGCATTTCACCTGCATATGGAACAGACAAAGTCTACTTGGAATAATTCCAACTATGGGTCTTGGAAAAAAGGAGTTCAGTTCCTTTCTTCCCCCACAGCAAATCCATCATTTTTCTGCAGGATGACACATAATCTTTGTGTTTGCCCTCAGACCCAGAGCTCCAACTGTGGTTCTGATCAAGATCAAACTAATTTCAGCTGGCCAACACTCACCATTTGACATTCCACCTGTTTGAAGCAAAATTGGAACTGGTATTTATGATGAAGATTAGCTCATGGCCATTAAGTGCTCTGGGCTGAAGATGGATATTTGCTGTCAAATTGGCAGTGGTGATTTATCTCAGCACA
Source organism: Myiozetetes cayanensis (assembly GCF_022539395.1). Lineage (NCBI taxonomy): Eukaryota > Metazoa > Chordata > Aves > Passeriformes > Tyrannidae > Myiozetetes > Myiozetetes cayanensis. Next base: position 4,714,925 of record NW_026087378.1, on the reverse strand, counting down.
AACTTTCCCCTGCTCTCTGAAGAGACTGCCACAGAGCTCTCCTGGCACAAGAAACCCGGGAATGTTCCTGAGCTGCATTTTTGCAAAGCTGAAGAACTGACCCCAAAATGCTTTTGTTAAGACAAGAAGGGAGATCTGGCTCTTTCCCTTTCTCAGCCTGAGCTGTCAGAATCACTCGGTACTGGAGCAGCATCAAACAGATGGGGAGAAAAAGAAAAAGAAATTTTTTTTCTACAGTCTTCATTAGACAAAGAATAAGGGGACTAAACCAAATCTGACAGTTGCAAAAAATTCAAGCCAGGTACTGAACTCTGTATTAAAAACATGCCCTGCAAGTGATCACAGTGATGCAGGGGCAGCCCATCTGCACTGGATCAGCCCACATGGCCCATCCCTTCCAGAACCTTCTCTCTGCTGGGAGTAGGGTGGTGGGAAAGGCTGAGATGCTGCTAAGGTGAGGCTGGAGAAGGAAGTGTCCTGCTACAGACCCTCCACCAGTGCTGGGGGAGAGGGAGAGGAGAACCAGAACCGCCCCTGAGACCAGTGGTGCCATTCACACCTCACTGTGTTACTGTTCCCGGCAATACTCATCTCACCTTCCAGATTAAAATCACCGTAAATGAGTGGATGGATTCTTCACACTTTTCTTAAAGACCATTTCAGTTTGAGTGTCTGATTTCCCACATACCAGACCACTGGCAGCACTAGTGCAGATTCTGGCGGGAGAAGGACACCATGGGAAGAGGGTATTGATCCCACCCTTTACATCTTTTGTGCAAGAGATTTCCAAAAGAGAGACTCTTCCCTTCTTTCCCATGGCAGTGTTTTTGAAAATCTACTGCATTTTTCTTTCTGAATAAACCAGCCCAAGCTGCCTCCAGAGGGTTTTGCCATCCTTACATTTACTCCAGCAGAGTAATCTTCTAGGAAGATAAAATACCAAAGCAGCGCAGGGAAGTGCTGAGCAGACAGGCACAAACCTAAAGATGGATAACCAAGTTCAAACCTTTCAAGCCCAGAAAATAAATCAAGATGACAACAATCTCAAAACATCATAAAACCTCAGACTTATGAAAACCAGAATATCATAAGTTAATATGTTTCTAGCTCAAATCTCTGGAAACCATGAGCTAGCTGTGTTTCATATTCACACAGGCGAAGAACAGCCAGACTGCTGCCTGCCTCCAGCCTGATCCCGAGGGGCAGAGGTGGGACACGGGCAGACAAGCAAGGAGAAGCTGTGGGGTAGTGGTCAGGGAAGTTGTTCTGTCCCTGGGAGGAGCCCACATTTACTCCAAGGTAACTACTACTACTCTGCTGCCCTCGGCTTCTCCCCGGCAGGATGGCTCTGGGATCCTGATGTAAAATTGTGTATGGAGCCTGCACTGTACCTAAAGACACACACACACCTCTATTCCTGGAAAATTCTGTTGCAGAGGATATTAAAACTGTCTCTTCCAATTCTGTTCAGAGACTCTCTAACCAGTATGTCAATAAGGCTACATAATAATAGTCAGATGTTTCAACTTGGCCTAGATCAGTGAGCTGCCGGAGAGCAGCCAGCCTGCTCTCATTCACAAGAGGTCAGATGCCAGCTCGTAATTAAGAACAATGGTAAAAGCCAAATCTCTTCAGTTTTATCTAAAAGTTAAAATTAGGAACCAAACCAAAATACATGTTCTTAGGCAAGGTTGTATTGACTCTGTTTAGGTTTGGTTACAGAGGTTGGAGTAAAATGCATGAAGATATTTACTTAACATAAGTTGTATTCAGTCATGTCAAGGAAGAAAACCCTGAAGTCACATTTTCCTGACACCACATCCCCAGCACTGCGCCACAATCCCCAGCCAGCCCAGGCACAAGGACCACCTGTGCCCACATGCCTCAGTTTGCCTGTGCCAGTGGTTTGTCCTTCCAAGTCCAAACACTCAAAATTACAGCTGATGTACAATGAGATGGAGTCAAACCCCAGACTCCATCTCATTGTACATGTAAAAAATGTAGAGCAGTTCAATTTTTACAGTGAAATTGCAGCTTCTGAAATTTTTTGTTTCAGAGATGAGAATAAGTGATATAATTATTTTTTTTTACATCCTTCTAATTAGTATAGGCTCTGCACAGACTGGAGAAACATGCAACTTCAGTGATGGTCATCCTCCACAGGTCATCATTTCTCATGCAATGCACTTCCAATCACTCATGTGATAGCACCTAGACACATATAGTTAAAGGCTCACCAAGCACCAAAGGCTTGCTGTAGAACTGAGAGGAAATTAAGAAGAGTAAGTTCTGGAAACAATGTTCTGAAAAGTTCCAAGAAGAAACTCCATTAATACAGTCACAGGATTTTTCACAGGTGCCTCAGCCTGGAGCCACAGAATAATTATAAAGTCATATAGTGGTAATCAGTAAAAGTGCACCAGAATTTGTGTTAATCTCGTTATTTGATTGCTTCTCTGTGTAGACTTAGACAAGCAAATGGACAAGAATCCTTGTGAAATTCCAACCTCAGTATAAACTCACTGTCAGCCACTAAAGCAACCAGAGCAGCTCAGGTGTCCCAGCCACTCTGAACTCTGCTTTACATCTTCTATAGATGGGGAGAATGTTGGCTTATATTCAGAATAAATGCTTAAAGAACAGTAATTTCCATAATTTTGCCTCTGTTCCATTATCACATCAACTGCTCCCTGCTGCTCAGTAGCATTTCCTTAGGCCTTTCACAGGGTGCTCCATTTAAATTACCCTTAAAAACCTATTTCTTTGCACACCTCTCATATCATTTTACATCAACCCGGCTTGTGCAGATGGAATAGGAAGTAATTTAATACTGGCATCAAAGGATGGGCAGGAGCTCTGAGTATTATGACTTTGCTGATGGCAAAGGGTTGCACATACGGCGTGTGACAGTGGTCTGCTCAAAGCTGAGCCTAATCATCCAGCCAAGCTCAGCTAATTGCATTGATTAGCTCTGCATTGACGAGCCAGTTACTAGTGAATTGTTTGTGTCTCTCTCCTGAAGCCTCCTTCGGATTTTGGGGACACTAACAAGTACTTGGAGCCAAACAAAGCTGTTTTCATTTGACTTTTACACAGGCTCGATCCCAGTGCTGGATCTACAGGCAGCAATTGTAAAAAGCAATTTTAATGTTGAATTTTAACTGCCATAAAGATTCTGGCATAGTGCCTCAGTTTGATTATTTTAGCAAACATAATTATTTAGTAGATGCACATCAATATTATTTATTACTCTCTAACTGAACCCTGAAGGACCTGATTCTGTTCTTCTGTTACTTTTGCATGGGGAGCCTCCACGATCCAATCCTTGTGTACAAACACTGACATGACGTCCACACAGAATCTGTCTTGACGTTGAAATTACAGCTTGCAACAAAAACTGTCTTTTGGCATTTTGAGGACTGGGGAGAGCAGCAGTTTTAAATAATCGTCCATCACACAGGAAAACATTCAGCTGTAAACCCGAAGTAGAAACCTTCAGGCATGGAGCTGCATAAACATGTTGGCTGAAATCCACTGTTAGGATTGTCAGAGTAAATATTAAATAGAGTTTTGTATTCAGCTAAAATATCTGTTTACAGATTTCTTTTGCTGAAGCCGCATATTGTACAATGAAATGAGAGCTCCAAACCCATTTTTGTTCTAATAACTTTATAAACTCTGCTATATATTTTATGGAATTTGAACGTATGAGTGGTTGGCCCAGCACTCCTTCTGCAGGAGATTATTGGGAGAAAACATTACCATATGTCAGGAGAATGGCAACATCCCATCGATACTCGAGAGGATCTCAGGCTCTCGTGTTTATACTGTGGCAATATTTCCATACTTCATATATTGGTACCTCTGCTTGTATAAACAATATTATGGCAATGGTTGTCAAAGACACTTAGAGGATTCCAATGAAAATAAAAGTAAATTTCTTCTTTCAGATTTTCAAAAAGTTCTGCTCCTGCTAGCACAGCTCTGCTGGTGAGAGATCCCAGGCTACCACCCCAGTGCCCAGCATGGCTATACTGGAAAAAGACTGTAATATAGACCTGGACCAAGTGTTTTATGCATGTTTGCCTGGGTGGTCTATCCATAAGACACCATTAATTCCACAGAGCTCACCTTCTGGCAGCCCACACGTTTTCCAGGGAGAACAGTGATGACCATGACTTTACCATTTGGCCATCCCCAAGCTCACTCAAGGGGGTTACAAAAACTCTTTGGCATTTGATGTTCATTGATAGGGTTCTCAGAAGAAAGTTTTTTAACTCTTCTGAACACCTGTACATTCTTCCTCGACACTTAACCCAATGCTGTCCCTAATTTACCATGGACAGTTGAGGGGCAAGGTCTGTGGGGATCACTGTCCCCCTGTGCTCAGGAGCTGCTGGACTCAGGACTTGGAAAGCGGCACAGACCCAATTCTCAGGCAGAGACCTGCTGACAAGGAGGGGAATATGATCCATGAACTGCCTGGCCCAAAATGCTGGAGAAGAGAGAGCTCAGTACTCACAGAGTGCAAATTTCCCTCACACAGAGCTCATCTTCCCTCTGCTCAGCAATTTTTATGACTCTTTTTGAACCAAACCAAGTGATGCAGCTGCAAATCATTCCAAATGCATTTACAACTACAGTTCCTTGCATCGGTATAATTGCAAAAACCAATAACTAGTGGTTTAATCAAACCTTTGTCTCCCAAAGGATTAAATGGGGTATTTTTCCCAGCTGCCCCAGAGCACACCTCAGCACAAGTGGCCAGTGGTGTTTATGACACAGCACACACACAGCTGGCTTGAGGGTTGTTTTTACTGTGAAAAAGAGACATCTGCAATGACTAAAGATTAATAGTTACACCAGGGAAGCTTTGTCATGGAAGCACTGTAATTGCACAACTCATGCTATGCCACATAAGAACAGATATAAGCATTTCTTGGGAATAAAACACCTATTTGAGAAACCTGAACATAGTCTGGAGGAGTAGAACAACTTTTCTTGTAAAACAAACATTGTACAATGTCAAAAATTACAAAGAAGTAACTTGTTAAGTCAGTTTTCAGCAAAAATATGAAAAATGTATTTGGTAATAAAATGGGGATGGGAAAGCAAATCCCCAAAGGGCCCAAAAGTGCCAGTTCAGATTCTTGAGGAAGCAACACCTAAAGGTTCTCAACACCATCACTGTTGGAAGATCGCTCTTCCAACAAATGCAGACGAAAATTCTGAGGAGCTACTTTATTTTGTAAGAAAAATAAAAGGTTTCCCACTCTGGTAATGAATCCTTGAACTTAGAGTTTAATGGTTTCCATTCGGTTCATTTGGGATTGACATGTCTAATGAATAACAATAATTAATATCTGATTCTTTTTAATCAAGTAAAAGTAGAGACTGGAAGATGTTTATGCTATTAATTTGACCTTTCTGTGTAAATTCCAGCAGTTCCCCAAGGACAGAACAGTGACCATGGCTGCTCCATTTGTTTCTTTGGACAAATGCTTTTTGTGCATGGGCAGTGACCGGGAATGAGCAGCCACATCATTGTCACTCTGAAGTCCTGCACAGAGGCCAGATCAGAGTAATCCAGGCAATTCTTGCTAAAAGCCTCTCTTCCAGCATTTTTATGTGAAGTGATTTCACTCCTGTGCTGTGATGAGGTCTGGTCCGTACATTAATTTGTGCTTCTAGAAGTAATTGTGTCTGAGACAGGAGCCAAACAGGGGTCAGACCTTGCTTCCTGTGTAGATTATCCCTATTTCAGAGCCAGCCTTTTCTCCTACTTACTTAACATTCATTACTAGGCCAAAAGTCTTCATTTGAAGATCAGACCGACCATGAAACCCTTCCATGGCTCTTCAACAAAGCAAGAATTACAAGTGTCTATGATCTAATTGATTTTTAAGCAGGATCTGTTCCAATCTCAACACCACCATTTTAGTACATCTGTTGCAGTGAAGTAATCAGAAAAGCCATGTGAGTAAAATTAGCCAGAATTTAGTCTCCTTTTCCACCATGGGGGAAGGTCAGGTCCCCAGTTCTGGGTATTCTGGGTCTTTTGTGTGTTTGTAGAGCAATGTGTGATGCTTGTCTAGCTTTGTTGCAAATTGTTCATACAGATTGTAAACTTTTAGGGGGGAGGAAATCACAAAACTCAGACCATTAACTACTTGTTCCTCTGAAATTTCGGACTGATTTCTTGGCAAGAAAAACTTTTTCTGCCTTGCATTTTATTTCAGTGACAGAGGTCCCAGAGAACGGTAACCAACCACTATAAACAAGGGCTGATATACGAACATAAATCTCACACACTGTCATAGGGCCTGGCAAGGCTCTTGACCTAACATTAAAAGTATTTGGAATATGAGAGGTGAACAAGTTGAGAAGTCAGTTTATTACCATCAAAGCATTCAACTTCTCACCTCACGGTGTACGGAAAAATGCTAATTAATAGTGCTGGTGTAGTATCTGGGATTTGCGAACGGCAACAAGGATCATCTGTAATTCAGAGATTAGAGAGATGAAATACTGAGTTGCCAAGGGAGGTGAGAGGGAGCTGCTCTGTGCAGCACCTTCTGAAATAGATCTGTCACCTCCCATCGCAGGGCTGTGACACACACGCTCATTGCCATGGCAGAGCAGCAGCCAGCTCTGATGGTTTCTAAATGTGCCAACTGAATAATCACACAGATCTCCCCCAGTTCTGTAATCTGCTCTGCTAACGTGAGCAAGCCAAAGTGTTCTTACATTACAAAGCACAAACCCGCAAGGGCCAAGTCATTTTGTTGGGTGCAAGCTTCAGGTGTCACCAACACTCATCCATCCATTGCCAGCTGGAAAATGGATCCAAAGCAGGATCCCAAAGGAGCCAACATCCCTGGCTTGCTCCAGCAGGAAGGCAGGAAAATGGGGGGGGAAGTGGCACAGAGGGAAGGCTGAGACAGTAGAGGGGCAAATGATGAGCGAAGGTTGTGGGATGAGTGGGGAGTGACACAACCGAAAGGGCAAAGGCAGGTGAACTGCTCAGTGTGAATATTTGTTGGTTTGAAAAGCCCTGGTGCGCATTTCCTGTGTGTCTGAGGTAATGAATTGTTCCTCTGGCCTGAAGTGTTTCATCTTCCAGCTCCTGTGTTGTGGGTAACCATAGAGAACACGCTGCTCACACTTTCCCACTGGCAGCTGTTTCTAATAACAGATGTGCTCGTGGTGCAGGCAATGGGTGCCTGTCACACTGAAGGGCTGGTAAATATCAGGCACAGAAATGGCAACTTTCTGTATTTTTGGTGCTTCTGCTCCATCAGATAGATTTAGAGTAAATTAGAAATCAGGAAAAACAAAGCAAAATCACAGAATATCTAGAGTTGAAAGTGACCCATAAGGATCATTGAGTCCAATTCCACATTCCTTGAAGGACCATCTGTCCCTGTGTGTGTGTGAGACGTGAAAAGCAAAAGAAAAGGAGGCAGAGGGAAAAAAAAATCTGCTCCCCTTTCTCTGTGAGAATCCAAAGCTGTGGTTATTCTATTTATTTTTCCCCAGATCCAGTCAGTGGATTCACTGCCCAGGATACAAACTGTGTTCCGTGAGGCTGCTCCCATGCACCCCCAAATTTCACATTTGTCACAGCACGTGCAATTCTTGAAGATACAGAACTGTACTGAACTTTCTAGCAGCCCTTCAGTTTGGAAAGGAAGATATTAGAGAGAGAAATCTATTTTATCAATACTTTCCACTCTTCCCTGACAATTGTAGCTGGATTTAGCAAATGCAAAGGTTATCCAACACCTCCTCATTTCACTCCCCAAATCACTTCAGTGTTCCCTCCGGTGACTCCCCATCAGAGCACGGTTATGAACAGATGATGTCACTTCGTTAGGGACAATACAACATTCCTTGTTTTTTTCATCCTGTAACTGCTGATGCCAGCAAGAAAAAAGTATTTGCTATTAAAACTCTCAAACAATAACTATCCCATTGTTGGGTGGCCTTTCCATGCATTTGCATTTCAGGATACACCTCGATCCGGTGCAAAGTACAGGAGAAGAGGGGGCAAAGTCAAAGCAGACAAGCAAATGGGAGCTTGGGGGCTGCATGTGTGATGTGAGGAATGTGCCTTGCAGGGTGGAAGACAGAAGTGGGTCTGTAAAGGTCCCTTAACTGGCTATCAGGCAGCAGAAGTTAAAGACAAGGCTGTGCTTGGTATTTAACGAGGGACGTGGACCAGAGAAAGGCTCGCCAAAGGTGGTTTGGTGGCAGAAGGTACAAGTGGGCCACCCCTGTGTGTGGCTTCTCTGCACCCTCATGGGGCCACTAACTTAGTGGTGCCCTGCAGCCACAAACACCACTTTGTGGAACTGAAGATTCTGAGTCAGGGGGAGCCTGCATCCGCAACAACTCATGCAAGAGCTCCTGCACACGCCTTGTGGCTTTTCAATTGTTTTTGACGCAGCATTAACCAAAAAACTCAACTAACCAACCAAAACTGCTGACTACACACCGCAGCCTTTTTTCCATGTGTAAATCTGTGCTATGTATGAACAAAGGGTTTAGTTTGTACCAAACCAAACAACATTCGCCCGTGCCTCGGCCGTCAGCTTCCTCATTAAAGTTAATTCATCAGCGCCCAGTGTGTAACAGGGTCAGTTTCTTACACCTCTCTGGTGGCATGACCCTGTTCCTCACCTTGTTTCAACTTGTTATTTGCCTTGGGCCCAAATCCAAGCTGCAGCTCTCACCTTGGTGGTGTTAAGCTCCTCTGGAGTTCCCTGCACGTCACCTCAACCCACAAGCACAAGTCGGTATTCAGGCGAGCGCTGCCTCACCTGTGCTGAGGAGATCCTTCCTGCCACACTGTGGGAAAGGAGTGACCTCACTGCCAGTTGTGGCCACTCCCACCACACTCCCAAAGTCCCTTCTACAGTGCAAGGACAACCACTGCTGGGCCTTTGTTTGGATTTTTTTTTTTTAATTATTATTATTATTATTATTTAGACAAATTTGCAAACACAGCAAGACTTCAGGTCATTTGCTGTTGAGCTGCTCATTGGTGAACCTGGAACACTCTTGTCAGGGTTTTCATTTTCTGATTTGACAAAGAGGTCCCTCTAACTATTGGCAATACAGATCACTTCCATAATTTTCAGCAGCCCAGCTCTCCCAGTTCACACGTGTGGAGCAAGTCTGGACAGCCTAGAGAATCCTCCAGGCCATGTCCATCAGCCCCTCCGAAGCTGCTGCTGACTTTTGGTCACTTTTCCACTACAAGCAACTCTCAATATGTGTCCCTGCTTTATGTGTTTTCAATTAAACAAGTCAGATCTTCCACCGCTTGTTTCCGTTGGCAGCCCCTGTGGCTGTCCCAGATTTCTCCCTCGCACTTCAGTCCTGGCACAGATAACAGCTCATTTTTCACTGGAGCAAAGAGTCTAAACACACTTTACACGGTGCAAAGACCACAGCTTATCCTCAGCTAAGCATAAAATAAAAGAATGACCAGAGAAGATGATGAACGGTCCGTAGCATTTTAAATTGGCTTCCAAGCAGATACAAGAACCATCCAAAAACTGGTTCCTTCTTAATATTCCCTTTAACCCAAGAAGAGGAGGCAGCTGTTTTACCTGGACAGTGCTGCATGCAATTATCCTCACAGTCATACAGAAGGGGACCTTTGGTTTGGTGTCTTTCGATCACCCAAATGAAGGCATTAGACAAGTTAAGGATTTCTGCTCCTTGGAGCTGTCACCAAGAGATATGTAATGCCTCTGGAAATAAGGAACAAGTGACTAGCTCCATTTCTTGCAGGAGATTAAATATACGCTATCCAAAAATAGCTAATGTACATACTTTTCTCTGGAAAATGGCGACAACTTCCAAAATCAAAGGTGTCAGCCAGGGATAGAATTGATGCTGCAGAGGCAGCACGGCCAGTCAATGGAGCTGGGAGTAATTTTCATAGCAAAACCTTGGCAAAACGCATCCCATTTTGGATATGATCACAAACCCTAACTCCGCTCAGGTTCATGAAGTTTCTGGCCAAGCTGAGCCATACAAGAGAGACTCGCCATGGGATGCTGCCTGCCTGGGGAGTTCAGACCCCAGTGGGTGGGGAAGGAAGAGATCAGCACCTCTCCACAGCCTGCATTCTGTTCCCTGCAGCCACAGCGTCCTAAGGAGCTGGTGAAGGCTCACAGACACCACAGGTAAGGACTTATTTTGGGCAAAACCCTGCACGAGGTGATCTCACTGGAGCAGGATGGACCAGAGGTCCCTCCCAGCCAAGGTTATTCCATGATCCTGTAGGCTTCATTCCTTTCCCTCTGCACTTAATAAGGTGTAAATGGGAATGGAATACTGCGTGTTAGTACTTACTTTGTTCCAGTTGCCTGTTTTTCACCTAAAGCTACGGGGCTCACTGATCACACAATCATTTCCACAGCTGGTAGCTGAGATGTCACACACACACACACAGAGCATGATGAATTCCAGGAGGGAAATATACAGCGATGAAATACCAGGACCAAGAAATACATTAAAAATATGAATCAGACGAAGTGGTTTCAATCACCCTTACATCTGGTTTCATCATTTCTCTCACCATATCTCGCTGCTTTTAGCTGCTCTGCGATGCCAAAGCCCAAGCACATCCATCTCAGGAGAGGCAAAGTACTGACACGTCATCAGCGTCTGGGTCATTCCTTGCTCACTTTACCTTGAGAAATGGGGAAAGGGAGACTTAACTTTCAGAGTTCAGTCTCAAAAAAAAAAAAAAAAAAAAAGGTAAAGGGAGATAAAGCCTTTTTAACATGTTTAAATTCTGAAAACCATGTAATGCATGGGAGCAGAGTTTTATAGAGTGATCCCCCACTGCCTTTCCCACAGCCAGGAGCAGAACTCTCCCTTACTGACCCAACCACAGACCTCTCCTACTTGTATTTCCAGTTTGAAGAAACAGCTGTATCTTTCTGGTGTTTTTAGTAGATGTTTATAGTGAGCAAAGCCATAGAGAGGAGGGACTGGGCAATATGCCTGGTGCCTTCAAACCTCAGCTCTTTGTGCACCTCCACTGCCTGCACAAGGATGTTCACAGAGAAGGTTGGGAAGTACAAGATGCTTGTGTGCTAATAATGAGTTAGAAATAACAGGAGATGCCAAGTCTGAAGCCTGGGAGGGGAGCGGGATGAAGCACTTGAGTGCCTAAAATGAGTTTGATTGGCCAGAAATACTGTATAAAAGACATGAATTATACATGGAGAGAGCTGCTTCCTCATCATCAACTCAGGCCCTTCTCACCACAGATTCCCCGTCCTTTATCTGCGTTGTGAAGTCAGTGGAGAAAATTAAAGAATCATAGAATCCCAGAGTGGTTTGGGTTGGAAGGGACCTTAAAACTCATCTTGTTCCAACACCCCTTCCATGGACAGACACACCTTCCAGGAGACCAGGTTGCTCAGAGTTCCACCCAGCCTGGCCACAGCTGGATAACCACAGGACTTCATGGAGAATAAACGTTTTTGGAAGTCTGATCTTGTAAGTCCCAGCCATATTTGGCACTGGTCCTCCTGTTCCCTGGGGAAAAGTAGGGATGGCAATTACTGGGTGTTGCTGTTGTCTAAAAAAAGTGAGAAAATGGTTTTGCACAGAAGATTTTACACCATTCAGGTATTTCACAGACTTTTAGGACTGTGAGACAGCTCTGAAGTGGGAAATGAGCTCTAGTGCTCTCACGTGCTCTCGGCTGCAAGTTCAGGAGTGTCTAAGAGTGAGTTACACTGGATTTAGTGAAATTATATGGGGTGGAGCTAAATGTTTGTAAAGCTACATGGTTATAACCTCTACACACTCTTCCTTCATTTCTTGGCCTGGCCTAGATCAATGGATTTCATTTTCTGAAAAGCATCCTTGCCTGGAAAAGCTACTGCGAAACAAAACCCAGGATGGTTTTATTTGGCTAAAGCTCACCAGGCAAGTTTTCACATCCTAAAGCCAAAATAATTTGTGTGGTTTGCCTGAATATTCTAATTCCAACTTGCAAAGTCACGGGGATTTGGAAAGTAACTCAAGCTTTGGCCCATCCCTAGCAGGGAATATTAACTGGGGTGTATATGTGTTAGTGTTGCAAATTTCTCTGGTCTCTGCTTTTAAACAGCAATATTTAAACTTGAATGAGGTGAAATAAAATGTCTGAAAGGAATTATAAATATGTTTAGGAGACAGCACATGGTATTTGTTCTGCTTTGCAGTTATTGGGTTGCTCTGAATAGTCAGAATGCCTGTGCATATGAATTTTAGGTGTGAAAGCAGCTATTTTCAGAACACCATCTCTCTTCTGCCCATCACTGCAGGCAGACACACAGGAAGCAATCCCAACATTGTATCACATCTTCTGTTGGGTGCACCTTTTTACACTAAAGGCTAAAATAGTGATTCTGAAAACACGATGTTTCATTTATATGTATATATCTCTCCATTGAGTCTGGAGAAGCAAATGTAAAGAGTGACTAATAGAATTGCTTTATTAAATTATAAAATGAGCAAATCATAAACTTCATCAAGGTTTTTAAGGTCAAGGATACTATCAGCTGTCTGCATCAGTTCTGCTGTTAGTCACGACACTTGTATAGTTAATAAACCAGCCCTCAAGACAACAGTTTAAGGCCCTGCACACTCCTCGCCTGCACAGTGAGTCATTTTCTGAACACTCAGCTCTTCCTTTAAGTTGAATAATATTTGCTTAAGCCCCTTTCTGTTCTAATTCTTGTTTGTGGAACTAAAAGCTTTGGCCAAGCCTTGTACTGCACAGTGGCTGCAGCTCTTCCTTCCAGCCCCATCACCAGGGTTTGGCTTCAGTGGGGAAACAGCAACTCAAGGTCGCTCTTTGCAACACAACAAACCCGTCGAGCAACAGGAGAGGGAAAAAAATTTAAATATCTAATTATTTATGGAGGTAGAGCTACATCCTCAAGAGGTTAAGACCTCGACAGGTGACAAATTACAAAGTGTGTTCAACTATTTGAATGCTCAGTTGAAATTCAGTAAAAAATTCCCCTAGAAAGAGGGGAAGGAACATTTGGTAACACTGAACCCTCTCAACGCAACTTTTTTTTTAAGAATTTCTTGGAAATCATGCAAAACGAGAAAGAAGTCATCCAGTCCATTCTCTTTCTCCAAGTCAAGATCAATTATAGTTAAATCATTCCTGATAATAGCTGCCAAAATTATTCTTAAAGACTTCCCATGATGGAGTTTCCTTAAGCTCTCCTGGCAGCCCGTGGCTGTGCCTCACCATTTTAATCATTAGCAAGGTTTTCCTGATGTCTGGCCTAAACTGCCCTCGCTGAAATGGGATGTTTCATCAGATCTGCTGCCTTGAATAAAGAGCTTGATTATATTAAAAGGGATCTGCACACACAAATTAAAGATTTCATTTGTAAGAAACCATTCAATTCGGAAAAAACGTTCACAGCTGCTCAATGCAAAACCAGGGAGCTGCACGGCTGGTGCCAGCGCTCATCTAAGGAATGAGAGAGTCCAGGGAGCCAAATTGCTGTTTTGCTTACAATTGACACATGAAAGAAAGAAACTTCACTTTCTGGAATATTCTGTAGCTTACTGGGTTACTGTTTGGACAGACAAGCCTATAACCTGGCCCCAAGAAAGGGGTCTGGGATAGGAGAGCAAAATAAGTTGGAATTATTTCTCCAAACTCAGGCTGTGTGATTTAAGCAATGTCAGCTCTTCATCTGAGAGAAAAAACCCAAACCTGACACACTTCTGCACCTGAGCTGCCCCCTCTCCTTAGAGACTCTTTCCTTAGGAGCCCCCTTTGAGGGAGGATCAGCAGGTCTGTGTGCTCTGGACTCTCCCCTGAGGCCCCCAGCCCAGCCACAGATCTGTGCCATCAACACTAATATCCAATAATGCATCCCCTTTAGCTATTCCAGCAGTACTTTGGGAGAAGCTCCCCAGAGGGCCCATCCTGTCCCTGGTGCTCTCCAACCTGAATTCCAGGTGCCACCCGTGGACCTGCTCCTTGCAGAGGGTGACAAGGGGATGTGTGTAGTACTGGGAACATGAATAGGAAAGGTGTGTGTGATGAGTGATCGCTCCCATCTCTCAGCTCTGCTCCCTGGGTATGGCTTTGCTGCTATCTCTTCACTCTGATCCACCCACCTCCATCCCAAAATGAGTCCATGTCAGCACAGCAGGGTGCAGGAAAGTGCACACAAACGGTGTGGGGTGCAACAACCTGTACAAAGTTCGGTAAAACAGAGACCAGTTTCCTTCCAGTCATGAACTGGGCCAGCCTCTAACTACAGCAAACGAGATCAGAATGGGGAGCACGTTCCTTTCTAACCAACCACAACACGTTGGCAGTGCAGGAGATAGTTGAAGGTTTTTATTTTTGGGGTTTTTAACACAGTGATTTAGTCTGATTGTTCAAACCATTGAAGCAAACCAGATAAATACTATTTTAATCAAGATTTGAACAAATGATAAAATTAAATCTCTGAATACCATCTAGTGACTCTCAGTCTGCCCCCTCCTTGTTCGGCACTTTACAAGAGACAGTTGCTCTTAGATTCCTTGAAATTAACAGAAGCTGCTTTTGTACTTTCAAACCAGACTAGGAGAAGAAAATTGCAAGAACATTTTCAGGTTAATGAGTCTGAATTACAAAATCCAAGATGAACATGACACTAATCACTAAATCAATGCAGCTCAGAGCACAGTTTCACCCTGTAAGTCTCTCCCTCTAGTTATTGTGACAGCATGCAAAGAAGCATTTGTCAAATAAATGACATTTTAAAAAAAGAACATGGATTTCAGCAAATCATACACCAATTATTATGTTACAAGTCCCAATGAGAAACACTTGGGGCAAATTATGATGGATTTGGAGATAGCTTGGGAAGTATCCTGTCTTATTTCTAACGGACAATTCTCTGTGCTCTTGTCTGTGGTAGATCACTTGCTGTGGAGCCCATGCAGAGGGGTCCCACAGAAACTGTCCTCAAGGATGAGCAGCATCCAAAGCAGCAGGTGGCATGCTGGCCAGGGTGAGAAGGACATCTCGGCCCCGAGCAGGCCAATGTAACCACTTTGCCAGTGGTGAGATGTGGTACAGATGCCACTAACAAGCTGCAGAACTGGAGATGGGTGAATGAACCCTGCAGTGCCACAGGCACAGTCACAGTGACACACTCACTGCCTGAGAGGGCTGGAAGAGCTGTGCTCACCATGGGGTGTTTGGGGATGTGAAGCACAGATGCAGCAGCACTTACCAGGTCTCCATTTAAAGTTGCCCTTTGCTCACTGCAAACCCTTGCACAGATACATTACATAATTTTTTTCCCGTTGCTGAAAAAGCCACTTCAGCCTCACCACATGTGGGTGCCATGGCAGAGGGGGTGCAGGTGCCAGCATCCCTCAGCACAGGGGCCGGGCCATCGAACACCTCTGCACATCCCTCCTGCTTCGAACCAGCGCAGGGCACCGCAGACCCCCCCTCTCCAGGGCTTTCAGGGACGGTGGGATTAACGCACAGCACAGCTTGTGCTCTCCGGAGCTCCTCACAGGAGCCTGCAGAGACGTGCCAGGGAAAACCACTTCCCTGGTCCTCCAAACCCCAGATCTTGGGCTGCACATTCTTGAGTGCCATCTACTGGCACCGGCTCCGATCCCAGATCACTCATACACACACCTCCCCCCGTCCCCCGACTGCAGGGTGACGGGGCGGCAGCACAGCTTCCAAAAAGCTTTGAACACAGAGAAGAGCAAGTGCCCAAGACCACCAGGTGATGCAGCCCCCGCTGTCTGATCCCCGTGCGCTCGGCTCCAGCAGCGTGGGACAGGGAGTGCTGGCCCCAGCTGCTGGTCTGGGATGGGCTGTTCCTCTGCAAGGAGGAAAGAGAAGAGGAAAAGCTTCTCTGGAGGCAGCTTAAAAAGACATCACTGCAGTCTCTGGTGCTCCAGCCCTTATTTTCACAGACACTTTAATAGCAGCAATACAATGTAGTTCAGGGAATTTGATGTGCACAAACCACCCTCACTCCGCAGCAGAATTGTGGTCTTATTGAGAAACCCAGTGGCAATTCTGGACTCTGAGCAAACTGTTGCAGTTGCTGCAAAGTCACATTCCTGAGTGCCAGGGATCCTCCTGCACCAGACTTAAAAATCCTCCACATCACCTTTCAAAGCCAGGAGCCCAGGTCTGGTGAATCCCAAAGGAATGGCAGAGCAAATGTGCAGTCCAGCTAAAACCCCCAGGAAAAGGCAGGTTAAGGCATTAAGTACTAATTCTCTTTGGGATGCCACAGGTTCTACCCAGCACATTCCAGCTGGAGAGGTTTCACTACACTTTGTCCACACTGAGTTTGCTTATTTACTGCCTCTTCCCAGGTGGGGTGGGGAACCAGGAGGAGCCTCGACCTCACCACCAGCCAGCCCTTACCAGGAAGGAGAAGGTGGAGCAGCTCCTTCCTCTGAGATATCCAATAGGACTCCTGGAACACCATAGAAAAGCCCTTGTTTGCCCTAATTCAGTCACAATTTCAACAATAGAGAGGATCTCAGAGAGGGAATGATACAGTTTTGTGGCAGAGCCCCTCGGAGGAGGAGGAGGCATCACCCCCTCCTCAGTCCCCTCTGCTATGCCCCAGCCCCCCTGTGCTGCACCTGAAGGAACATCTCTCTGTGCTTGTTGCAGTGCTCAGCCAGTCAGAAACCTCCCCAAAGTACAAGAGGACAAGTTTAAATATAAAGCAGAACATACATTCTTCTTGAAGGAAAACTGAATGAAAACATGAGCCCCCTGTCACCCTTCAGAGGGGAACAGAGTTTGTCGGTCCAGAAAAGGGACTAACAGAAAATCTTTGTGTTGAAGGGCCCCTTCTGCCACACTCAAACCAAAGACAGCTGGCAAAAACATCAAACCTCATCGTCCCTCTGCAAGGTTGAAACAAAAAGCCAAACCCAACCAACCTGGAGTGGCCCAGGGTTCCCAAAGCCATTTCAGAGTTGGTTTTTCCTTCCTGAAAGCTGAATGTGGTATTAAAGGCAAATAGGAAAATGTTCTAGGGGATAGGACCACAACATAACTTCTTCTATCTGCTCTGCAGATAGCTGATATTTCCAAGGACTCTGTATTTTGAAAATATCATTCAAGAAGTGGTATTTTCCATGAGTATTTTTTTGCATCTTTCCCTCTACCCAGCAAATGTTTTTCTCCAGCATTTTTACCAGGAGAGAAGTGTCTGGTACTAGAGAAAATTCAGTTTTGCACTTTCAAATGCAAATATTAACACAAGCAGCCTGGCTTCTATTGCTGCTTTTGGCAACACAACATGAGTTTTTTCACCTACAGGCAGAGCTGTCGCAGTCTGAACAGCAAATATTAAATAACCACGGAAAAATACTCAAAGTGAATTCAGGGAAATAAAAATAGGGAAAAAATATTATCCTGGTATTGCAGGAGGAGGAAAATAGAGTAAGTTGGAAAAATTAGAGCAACAGAGCTCAAGTTCCATAGGTTAAGTCTAGAAGACACTTTCCTGATTGTTAAATTCCAAAGGGTCCAGTGCTGTAGGCTGGAGCAGTTGGTTTCTCCCCCATTGAGAACATTCTGCTCTTATTCTGTACAAGCTGAATGATTTTTAGTCTTTTCAGTCCCTTTTATTCCACTCAAATGTGTTTTTGAAGACGAGCATGTCAATTTATCTACAACAAGCCTTTTGCTATTATTTTTGGTTTCTAATTACATACAAACAGGGAGGAAAAAATTCCCCCAAGGATGAGCTGAGAGGCTATGTTCTTGTGGAGATGCATTCTGATCATATTCTTTTCTCAGAAACCCATCAGTTTCAGCGGAACACTGGAAAGTTCAGTCCCTTAAGGGGTGAGGAACTTGGTAAAAGGAGGGATAATAGTAGTGCTGGTGCTTGTCTGCCACCATAAGATCCGAGTACTGCCTGCCAGAGCTACAAACCATCACACAGGGGCAACTTCAAGACATGTTGTGCACCAACCTGGGGTGAATTTGCCCAGAATTTAACTTGCTCTGGGAAACATGCTCAAGAACCACTATGATGCACACAGGCTGTGAGGTCCCACGCACCCTGTGCTGAGCAGGAGTCTTTTCCCTAGAAAGGGAACTGGTCACAGATTGCACAGTGCAAGTTTTGCAAAGGAACTATTAAAAATCTGGTTTGGCCTCCATTGCTTTTTGCCAGCTTCAGCTTCCAGCTCTGGATGGATCTTGTGCTTTCTTTCCTAAAGAGCCT
Source organism: Myiozetetes cayanensis (assembly GCF_022539395.1). Classification (NCBI taxonomy): domain Eukaryota; kingdom Metazoa; phylum Chordata; class Aves; order Passeriformes; family Tyrannidae; genus Myiozetetes; species Myiozetetes cayanensis. Next base: position 4,696,647 of record NW_026087378.1, on the reverse strand, counting down.
CACCAGGAGCATGCCAGGCTTTGCATTATTTTTCTTATTAATTCCTGACATTGCTTCTAGAGCTTTAAACATCATTTCAGGGTTGAGGACACCAGAAGCCAGAGAAGCACCAGTGCAACCCCAAAGTCCTCACCAGGACAGGCACAGGGGAGCAGGACTGGCCCAGGCCCCAGCATTCATCCCTCTGGAAGATGCCCAGATGGTGAGGGGGGGATGGATGCCTGCAAGGAGGGGTGTGAGCTGGTGGACTCATCAGCACCTGGAGCCTCATCTCCGTGTGAGGGAGGGATCAGCTCCTCATCCTCAGAGCTGAGCCCGTGCTTGGGCTCAGGCAAGTGTTGGCCCCCTGCTCATGTATGTTAGTCAAATTGTCCTGTTTGATGTGGTCCTTGACGGAAATTTATGGCAGAATAACTATTTTCAGAAAGCACAAGAGAATATTTTAAAACTATAATTAAAATCTTGTTCTGGAGTGATACATTCAGTGTATCTGTCACCCTCACCTAGCAAAGAAAAAACTGCTAAAAGCTGAGATCTCCTGTTGGTTGCTCAGGAATGCTGAGTTTCCATGCTCACAGCTCACAGACTCTCAACATCCACACTGAAACTAAGTGTTGTTAAAAGCAGTTTAGTTTCTAAAATTCAATTTTAATTTTAACTTTTGCAGACACAATAGTTTTAAGCACAGATTCACCTTCAACTCAACTCTTCCTCTCAGGATCCAATCAGAAGAGGACAGAGCAGGAAGACTCTCAACAGGAGCACAACATCCCAGCATAGCCTGGTGTGCTGGCATGGGGCTGAGCACTGATGAAAGTTCACTTCATGATCACCCGTCCATCAGATGCTTGTAGTGAAGTTTAAAAGCTTGTCCCTCACTTAAAATAAATATTGTGCTTCACTTTTAATAGAATTCAAGTTACTTCAGAAGAGCGAAAACCTGGGAACAAACATTCATAAAACCCTAAGCCAACATCTAGAAACTCATATGTTTTTTTCCCTGTGTAGCTATTTATGATCAAATAAAGAGCCTGGAATTCAAAGATGCAATTTGAAGACTTGGGTTCATGGTCATATAAGAAGCAACATGCCTTTCTATTGATTGCCACTGTTACTCATCATCCTTTTACCGTTATCAACAAGACAGGAATAGAATGAACAGACAGCTAAACAATAAGGCAAAGTCCTGCAGCTGCTTAAAGCCAATAAAATAACTTATATTGACGAGGTTATCAAAATGTCAGATGTGCCAGCTCAGCTGGCATTCTTCTCTGCCTTTTTATTAAAATCTCATTACAAAGTAGAACAGGCAAGCAGAGAGTTCAGCATTTGTTGCCTTTCCTGACCTTATTGCTTAGGATACCTTTTTAAGGACTGGTTTTTAATTTGCATCTGTATATAAATAAAATGCACACAGATGTCTGCAGTGATTTGGTTTGGGTTTTTTTTTTTTTGCTGTGCAAGAATCATGTTTCTGCTGCAGACACACATCCCTGCTCCATCTCTTCCCTATGGTCCAAAAGGAACAGTAGGACTGGTAAAGAATATTTATTCCTGGGCTAAGTTTAGAATTGATGCTGCTCTGTACAGACACTGTCTGTGGATGAAGAGAGGTGAGATGCAGGATGGATTCACACTTTGCTCCTGCCCACTCCTGAGGTTTCTGCCCCTCAGATGTAAGGCACATCTGCAGTGCTGTGTCCAGGTCTGGGCTTCTCAGGAGAAGAGAGACATGGAGCTCCTGGAGCAGGTCCAGCAGAGGCTGCAGAGATGATGAAGGGACTGGAGCATCTCTCTGACGAGGAAAGGCTGAGGGAGCTGGGGCTGTTCAGCCCCAAGAGGAGACACTGAGAGGGGACCTGAACAATGTCTGTCAGTGTCTGCAGGGACATGTCAGAGGATGGAGCCAGACTCTGCTGCTTCACCTCTCAGCCAAGGGGATCAGAGCAGCCAAATTCACCAGGACTGGCTAAAGAAGCTGATTGACTCCTCTACGCTTGATCATTAACTTTGTCTGAAGTGAAAAAGCTACCAAAAACCCAAACAACCAAGCAGCCCTACAAAACATCCGAGTTGACAATGAAGCTGTCAGTGACAACAAACCCCCATCACACCTCTGCTGCCTGGTGTGAAAGCCCTAAAATTTGTAGTTCCCAGCGCAGGTCTGTCTGTGGCGAGCGGCGGCTCCGGCTCTGGCATTGCCTTGGCAACATTTTTTATGCTTTGATTAAGGAGCAACTGATGCAATATTTCAGGAGAGGGGGTGGGGGGTAAGGTTTGATACTGAGAAAAACATTCTGGCTGTTCTGTATTGTCCTTGAGGACTTCAGCGTGTGCCGTCACCGAGTGCTTAGCAACAGATTGGTAGTGGCTGCAAATCAATCTTTTCAGAGCAGAAAGCACAGTATACAATGCGGCATGTTCCAATTCAAGAAATGCTATTGGGGAGCTATATAAGCATCAATTATGTTTTTTTAGATGTAGTTAATTATAGCAGGGAGAACTCTGATCACAAATCAGTTTTCCTTACTCCCCTTTTCTGCCTTTAAAAAAAAAAAATCACAAGAGAATTACTATAGATTAGTAAATTAGAAATCGCAAAAATGTAATTATCCAAAATTAAGATGGGTTGGCAAGTGCTGTTTCTGAATGGATTTGTGCCAGAAAAGTGAAGAAAAATAAACCTGGCATCCTTTAGAAAGTTTTAAATTGAATTGTAATTATTCTGCTGCTTGGTTTTTGATTTTTTTTTTTAATATAACTATTTTATTAATCAGGGCTATATTCCCAAAAATGTACGCAGCCAGCACAACAGAAAAAAAGGGGATGGTTCAAGTGGAATGGAGAGAAATTAAAGGAATAAACCCATCAAAATAAGACAGGCCCATGTGAAGTGGAGAGCAGGGGCAGGGGCTGTGCTGGGACTGTCACCACCGGTTTGCCAAGGGATGAGGAGCTGGAGTAGACCCAAACTCCATACAGGGAAAGTCACGTGTGTCACCACACAGACGATCCTGAGCAGTGCCTTGATCTGTATAAACATTTGCCTTAAAATGTAAATACTCAAAGCCATGAAAGAGTAGATTGCCAGTAAGCGAGTCCCTGTACCAAAGCACCCTGGAGGAGCTCCTTTGTCCCTTGCCAGTGGCTAAGATCGGCATTTTGGGTGCTTCATCTCAGCTCATTCAATGCAACACCCATTTTCCAGCTGATGATCTGCTACAAGAGGAGAAAGGCTCATTCTTCCCCCCCCTCTCCGCCAGGGAAACCTCAGCATTAAAGAAACCCAAACAGTGGCTCAGAGACAGGATAGTGGCAATACCTCACCACAAGGCTGCAATTTCCAAAATGTCTGCATGCCAACCCCTCCCAAAGCAGAAAGCTTTTAAGAGCATTAGAAAAACCCTCCCTGAGCCAGAGGCAAGGTGCACAGATTTCTCCCAGGGAGGGGAGTGGGACAAATGAGGCTCCTCAGAGGGTTTCCAGAATGAGAGTTTGCTACAAGAGCACCCAACAGCACAGTTCACCTGCTCCCTTTCAGGGCGAGGCATCACACCTTTAACACCTGCTGTCTGTACAGGATGCAATTCTCCTTCAGCACAACACACACCTCCCCCATGGCTTTGTTGGAAGTCTGGCACACCACTCGGAATCTGTACAAGGACTGGTTCATCCACTCTTCAACCCACAAAACCAGCTTTTCACTCTGGGGATTTTTGCATTTATTTTTTTTTCTTTTTAAATCAAGAGATCTTAAAATATTATTTTATGTCAGCTAGAGTATCATCTAACTGCTGTTACTGCTGCTACTGCAGGGCAGGCGTGGTGGGAGTCAGAGAGAGCTTTGTGGTGGTGCTGCTGAAGATCTTCCCAAAGTGAGACCAGCCTGAGCCAAATCTCACTTTGCAGATCCGTGCTCCACCCCCACAAACCTACCAGCAGCCTAAAATAACGACTGGTGCCGTTGTGAGCAGTAAGAGGAACACGTTCCATCTCCTCACTGATTCCTGAGAGCTTGATGACATTTCTTGCAGTTGCTCAACTATTCTGGAAATCAGGCACCTAATGGGATTTCTCATCCCTTCCGCTTTTGATAAAGTGAAAATGATGAGAGTGGCATTTTGACACTTTGAAGTCTCAGCCAGTACCTAAAGAATCCAACAATGTGTGAACTTACAAATACACCCCTGTGACTTTAATTCCCCAAAGGCTTTATTAGTTGGTTCAAATTCTGGCTGATTAATAGTTTTACTAAAATAACAAAATAATTAGAAATTACAGTGCATTAACAGAAAGGAATCTCATTTGTACACATGTATTCAAAGGGAATTGAATTTCTCTTCTGGAGTTTCTCCTCGTTTAAAAGCTTGAAATGGAGATTAAAAGCTTCCCTTTCCTGACTGCGTCTTATCAAACACGATTTCATATCTCTGCAGCTTTCTGGAATCCCTCAACTATATCCCTTTAAATTTTGTGCTAATTGAATTTAAAATTAGTCCCCAGTGGGGACTAAGTAGAAGCCAAGCAATTTAATGGTCAGACAATTAACAGCTCTGCATTAACCAGAGCTTCTGAACAACAAATGTTTTGGGTACCACAGGCAGGCTGTCACACGGGGCAAGCTTTGCCTTCCTTAAGGAGTGAGACTCACAGCTCAGTGCTATTAGAGAAAAAGTGCCAGCTTCACTGCCACAGAATGATTGAATGTTGGTTTTTTCCCTGACAGAACCAGTTTGTGGGCTCTCTCGGTTTGATTTTATCTTAGCAACTTTTAGCTCTGTTTTCACGTCTGATAACCATATCTGAGCCATTCTGAAGTATTTTCACTGCAGACTGGGCAAAACATGCTTCTGTAGCAGGCAGATGTCTGGTCATATCCCAGTATTAGCTCATATCAGCTGTGGAAATAGAGTTTCCATCTACGCTGAATATTCTGGAGCCATGCAAATACCAGCATCTTTAAAAACAGAAGACATCCCACATGGATGCAAATATATCAGCATCGCTGCCCCTCATGTGGGTACAGAAAACCACCTCTAAAACTTCAAATAAACCCTCCTGGAGAGGCTGTTGCTAAGAGCTGCTCCTACAACAGAGGCTCCCTCACATTTCTCAGAGACCACAACTTTTCATAACCTCCATTAACAGCTATACACCAGTGGAAACCCAGCACGGGCTCCACCTGCAGCTGAGATCTCACAGAGGACAAAACCACTCATTTAACCTTTTCCCAAAAGGTTTTCCCTTTCAGGCATGACATAGAATCACAGAATGGTTTGTGTTGGAAGAGACCTTAAAGATCGTCTAATTGCACTCTCTTACACTTGTGTTTAAATTCATTACAGCAAGATATTATTTCCTAGAAAAAGTTACAACTCTTTTATTTGCCATGCACCAGGGTTGGGTATTGCAGCTCACAGTCTGGCATCCCAGAGCACCCCAGGTGGGTCCAGACCAGGAAAGCCCTTTCAGATCACACAGGGCTGGACCAGCTGGAGGCTTCACCTTCCAAGTCCTCCCAAGCATTTTACTCTTTCTTTCATTACTACATTTATTTGGATTACTAATGAAGACAAGAAACGTGCTTAAAAGTCTGTAAGGTTAAAGTCTGTAAGGTTTAAGTCTTGCAGCTTAAAGAGTTTTTAAGTTATACAGTCTCCTCCCTGCCTGCTCCACAAGAATATCAAGTTCCTTTCCCCTCCTCCCAAAGTATCAAAAATGCCTTCAAAAATTCCCTTCCAATACAAAAATCTTAAAATAAAATGGACAAATCTTTAGCACAGTCTTTTCTGATAGAACAGCTGCACCACCATTATAACCCTCTACTTGTGAAATGCAGACAGAAAAAATTAAAAATACTAAGAGCCCTTTCACAAAATACACTTTTTAAAAAGTCTTATTCACTGCATTACAGCTTACTCAGAATGAAGGTGCATTTCTTACATTTGACCTGTTTTCCCACCACTGAAGCCCCTGTTTTGATGACTTGGTCCTTGTGCTGGGCGCTTTCCCTCCCTGCAAGGGTGGGCACCATCCCAGGGCAGCATGGAAAGTTTTCCAGATTGGGAAGGGCTGTGCAAATAGAGGTGGGAGACATCCAATAACATTATCAAGGAGAGCACTGAGAACATATCCCTGTTCCAGACACACAAGAAGTTGTTAGGACAAGATCTCAACTGCCTTCACACCAGAACAAGAACATGACTTGCACTATTTTACTCATATAAAATAAAACTATTATTTTCCTTATAGTCATTATATTTTGACAGATACCATAATTACTGAAAGCAAAATTATAATTCATGATGGTTCACTAGGAGGGGGAACAAAACAAAACAGAACTGCCACTTCAGTTATTTTATCCTCAGAGACCACATGACATTTGTGGTGACCCAAGAGCAGGATCACCTTCTGTACAGCTGCTTTTCACTTAAAAAAAGGCATCTTTGTGTGAACATGACATTGCCTAAAACAGCAGCACACCCTGCCCAGTCATCTCAGGGGGGTTCAGCACAAACCACACTGGTCAAAGAGCTGCCGAGGGCGAAGGCTGAGTGACATGTGGAGAGCAGGGGTGGTTTTTGTATAACATTATTGCAATCTAAAATATGAAATCACATTCCTTAGCTACCATTAGGCAAACCTTTTCTCCCCCTCGATGCTGGACCAGGCTGCAGCACAGAGCAAGGACTCTCCTCCTCACAATTCCCCACTGACTGGCACAGGAGGATGATGGGCCTGTGGAGAAAGAGCACGGGAAGGATGGAGCCCTACACAGCCTTCAGCCATGACATCTGCATTCATATCCTACGACTCTACAGAAGCAACAAGACACACTTCAGCTGCTGAGGCAGATCTGGCAGTTAACTGCAATCATTCTTTAATTAGCTTAACACCTTCCTCCCATAATTAAGCAGTGTGGTAGGGAACGGACTTTAAGCTCCTAATTGTGCATGTTCACAGGAGGGGAGATAATTGAAGGACAACTGAAACAGGTTTTCCCTTTTAAAAAAAAGGTAAACAACTATTCTTTGTTAACCTGGAGCTATGTCACAATTTGAATGTGTATTTTCTAAATGCATTTCTTCCCTAAAAAACCTTCGGTGCCAGCTTGTGAAGATTTCTTCTTTGACCAGGCACAAGGAGCCATTCTTTCATCCTGGGAAAGGCAGTTCTCCTTTCTCTAAAAGTAATTAGGACATCCCTTAAATACTAACAGGAAGCTGATTATTTCCCTGGCAGGCACTCCTTGCAGACCTCACACAGCAGCAGCAGGAGGAAGAAGAAGCAGCTTGGTCCTGCTGCCCTGGATGCAGCTACCACCATTCCAGGATCCCTGCATGCTCCAATGCCAGCCCTCAAGAAAGAGGACCTAACCTTTCACCCTAAGCTGTAGCATCCAAAAATAACACATCCCCCAGACCCTTCTGCTCAATCCCACCCTGGGGAGCCTTCCCCTTTCTCCCCCACAGCTCCCACCTGCACCCCATGATTGCTGGGGCTGCATCATTCCCTCCCCCAACCACACACCTACTTTCACTCAAATACTTTTCTCTCTTGCTCATTGGTTATGAATAGGTTTCCCTCACAGATTCTTAGTAGCTCAGTTTTGTTGGTTTTCTCTTTTTCCAAAGAAAACCATCCTCTTGTGCAGCATCGTGGTGCTTCTGACACAAGTGCCTCCTTGAGCCTGAACCAGAACCATCTTCACACAACTCAGAACACTCAAAACCAAACACACAACACGGTTTCTGTATTTATTCTCCTCTCTCTTTCTCAGATTTACAACCTGCCACAAGTAATACAACTGAAATTTAAAATTAGGTTCTTCTATCACATATTCCATACAAAGCATGAAAACCATTTCCCAGCTGCCTTGTAGGTCTGCTGCTAATGGGAATAGCATTATTAGAAATGTCCTTAGTGTCTTGCCCCAGATAAACACTATCAAACACAAGCCCAGAATACTATTTCTTTATGGAATGTGTATAGAAAAGGAGGATCATAAATGTAGTAAGGGGAAGACTGTGCTGACTTCATATTACCAGGGCAGTATAATTACTGGAATTTGCTGGCAATGATCCAGCAGTCGCTCTGGGCAGCTTTGAGCAACACTGGCCTGCTCTACCTTCTAACATGTATTTTCACGTTTCTGTGACTTTTATTCCCACTGATGTGCTGGCAACTGTTCCAAAGCACAGGAGCAGGTCTGGCATAGAGGCACCTCAGGGAGAAGCTCCACAACTGGAATGTCAGGGAGTTATGGACAGTTGTGCCAGGGCTGGGAAACAGGCTTTTGCCATAAGTAAAACTGGTGGGATTTTACAAAATTATTAAAAAATGGATCGTTATTCTATAAATATTCCATAGGTCAGCTTTTATGTTATGTCAGAGCCATCAATGTTCTCCTCTCTCCATTCCACCAACTCTCTTCTCCTGCCTCCTCATGGCAGGAGCTTCGTTCCTCATGATTTTTATCCTACTGGCACCAAGTGCTGTTTATAACTCAGACAGACTGTTTCCATTTTTACTTAGACCGAACTCCATTGGTTTCTGCAGAGAAATCCCTGAACTACTTAGGCAAGCGGGAAATGGAGCATCTCCAGCTTGATATGTCAACTTACATAACTGGAGGGTTTGAACCCCATTTTCCTTCTCCTCTTTCATCCCCTGGGTTTAGGGCTGTGAGTCAAACTCTTGGGTTTTACTGAAATGTTTATTCATTTTTGCCAGTGTTGTGTCTCTTTGATGGTGCAAAATGCACATCTGAAGAATAAGAAAAGGCAAATGGAATGAGCCGAGTGTGAATGTGGGAGGTGATAAATGGGCACATAATCAATTTTGCAGAAGGAGGAATGATCTAATGTGATGCTCTCTATAGAACCACGTGGTGCAGCTTCATTTAAACCGTGCAAACACCTCTCTCCATCATCCTGCCCAGTGTCCCTCTCACCCCAGTTCCTCAGTGTGCAGAGGAGCATCCACCACCCGTGGAAGGGAACATGATGTTTGGGTGGAAAACATGCAATGCCACACATCAGGTCTGAATTTGTCACCTCCCCCAGCACTCCTGCTGCCAAAATCACAGAGCAGCAGCAGCAGCAGCAGCAGCAGCCGTGTGGTGAACACGAGCTACATCTGCATCTCATTCTCACTGAATCCTGCATGGGGACTGTCTAACTCTCAAGATTTCCTTTGAAGCTGTAGCCTCGTGATTTTACAAGAGAAGTGAGAAAAAAATTGTTTCACTCATTTGAAAATTAGTAAAGATTTTGCATTTCAAACTAACTCTTGTTTTGGTCAGTGTGTTCACAGCACCTGATAAACAGTTCCCAATGTCCATTCACAGGTAAACTCAAAAGAAAATAATTACAATATCCTTATGAATATATCAGCACTTAAAATTATAACAGTGAAGAAAGTACAGAGCAGAAAGTATAATCTCAATGCACAGTTGAGAACTTGCACAGTTCAATGCATAGAAAAAAGCCAATGAGGGCGTGTTGGAAGTCTGCTCATGATAAGAAGGACTTTGAGGGGCTGGAGCATGTCCAGAGAAAGGCAACAGAGCTGGGGAAGCATCTGGAGCACAAGAAGGGGCTGAGGGAGATGGGGGGGCTCAGCCTGGAGAAAAAGAGGCTTAGGGAAGACCTCCTCATTCTCTCCAACTCCCTGACAGAAGGGTGGACCTGGGGGGGATGAAGGGGTGTTGTCCTCTGCTCCCAGGCAACAAGGGACAGGACAAGAGGAAATAGCTTCAAGCTGTTCCAGGTTGGATACTGGGGAAAATTTCTTCACTGAAAGTGTTGTCCAGCCCTGGCACAGGCTGCCCAGAGCAGTGGTGGAGTCACCATCGCCAGAGGGATGTAACACACATGTAGATGTGGCACTTGGGGACATGGTTTAGTGGTGGCTTTGGCAGTGCTGAGGGAATGGTTGGACTCAATGATCTTGGAGGGCCTTTCTAACGTAAATGCTTCCATGATTCTACAATTCCATGCTCTAAATGGATGTTTTGACCCAGGCTCTTCCCATGGCCGTGCACTGCTGTGGGATGAGGCTGCTGGGGCAGGAGCTGCCCCAGAACGGGTGGGTCTGCAGGGGCAGCGAGGGGGGGCCTCTTCACCACAGGGAAAGAAAGAATTTGGGGGAAAGAACTGGAGGGCTTTCCAAGACCACCACAATTGTTTAATGCTTAAACAAGCTGACTGAAATGAGCTGGTAAATCAAGGAGGACACCAAGCTGAGTGTGCACAAACCTTAAAAAAGGCCTAGGCTTTCTCCCCAAATCTCTTGCTCTCTTAGGAAGTGCAGTTCCTTGTGGTTCTCATGGATCAATGGTAGCAGCTTTAATTATCAGAATGACTACGTGCCTCAGATGGAGATAAGGTGCGAGTGCATGAAAAATAAAAGAAAATATTTTATTTAAGAGACTTTTTCAGGTGAACTCATTTCCTTTTGCACAGCATTAATTTTTTAATCTCTCTGCTGCTGCTTTCCTTCCACTTTTCTTTACAGCACAGTTATTTAAAGCTTCAGTTTATGGTTGCAATCCCCATGCAAAATTTTAAATAAATACTAATGCACCATTAGATATCAATTAATAAATTCTTTCCACACATCATTGCTATTAACTTCCATTTGAAGTTAGCTCTTACCCTCCCTGCACGTAGCAAGATTTTGCATTGCAACAGCACTGATTCACATACAGAGCCATCTGTTTCTGCTGTTCCATTCGCAGTTGGACTGGGCTTAAAAAATATTGTAGATTCAAAAAAAATCAAGAGCCCGAACACTGGAAGGCTCCTGGAGCCTGTACTCACTCACTCAATATTTCAGTCCAGAACATTCCTCGAAGAAACACCCTGTACCTGTATCCTTCTGCCTGAGCAGGCAGAAAAAGTTTTCCTTTCAACTGCATCGTAGTGAAACATTCCAAGATTTCCATGCCTTGGCAAGCCAACAGATCCAGAGAAAATACAGCATTTTCAGCCAAAGTATGAATTTTCCCCTAACTCAAAGAGAAACTCACTCAGTGCTGGCAAGCTGTGACTGCTCCAGCTCACAGGAGAGATTGTTCAGCCCTCGGTGGGTCTGAGGAGGTGGCTCTGCTGACCTGGTACCACAGACAGTGTCTCCACATCAACGACCATGCACAGATTTACCAGCACATTCACGGCTCCACTGCCACAGAAAACTTCTTTCATTAGTCATTAGCCACGAAACTGTCTCAAGAATTCTATTCATAGCAACTCTGCTCCCAAGGTTTATGCTCAAGTATCTGCTCTGTTTTCCGCCTCCCAGCTGACAATCCATCAAGGGCAGTGAGGAAAATCCTCTATGAGCTACAACAAGCCTTATGCCAACAATAATTGCTGTCTCTGCTAACACAGGCAAAATAATGCTGCCACTCAAGCTGAGAAGTATGTACTTTCCGCTTCTCCTTAAGAGAGGTGCCTTGGAGAAGTTTTTTTCTGTTACACTGAGTTTTATTTGAGCTACCAGTGCAAGAAGATAACATTTGTGGGAATTGCATTATTTGTGCTCCAGGGGTGCAACTCAGCCCCATGAAAACTCCATTCCCCTTCTCCTTTCCCTTCCCCTTCCCTCTTTCTTTTGTCTGATTTTGCAGTAAATTTTGTTGCAAGACTAGTGGGTCATCAGGCTGAATTCTGTGTGAATTTAATATTTATACAAAGAGCCATATTCCACAGTGTTGACTCTGTAAAGCTTTTTACAATTTTATTCCCTTTTCTTTCCTTCTCCTCTCCACAAAATGGAGAAACCAAGGATGTCCTTTAAGATAAATTATGGATAGTTGCCTTTCCTGTTCCAAACACAGAATTTTCTGAGCAGCCAGTGACTAATGCTTCAGTTACACACTGTTGACAACTATTAGATTGACACTACTACAGGAATTCATTCTGGGCACACGGTAGTGACTTGGGGGTGTGCTTCCTCCTCTTACACCCAGTACTGCAGCAACTGTTTTCACTTCTGGTGTAATTAATTATATCCAGTTAAATGGACCTCAAACACTATACTTGTAATTTTAAGTTATTTGACCTTCTAGGAATGTTAAGCAGAGCTGGTTGTCTGTACCTGCCTTGGAGCTCTTCTCACATGCTGTGGCTGGTATTTCAAAGTTTTGGATTTCAAAAGAATTAACCCACAGGGAATAATTCCAACCTGAGGATTCACAGACATTAGTTATTTTTAAGTGAGGTGAAACTGTATCTGTATTTGTTTTCTTGCCCTTAGTATTCAACATTTTATAATTATATTTTGGAACAAACTGGGCTAAACAAAGCTTTTGGAAATGATATTTCCTAAAGGGATGTTTTCATCCTTGAACAGGGAAACCCATTCCTGCAGTGACCCAAAGGAAATTCAGTATGACATGGAGACAATGGAGCCTTGTGGAGCTCTCCCTGGTGCCTGGTTCTTGAGGCCAAAGCACACTCCAACCTCTACAGCGACTCAGGTAACTCTAACATTTATTTTTACATGTAATTTAGCATCTGTGAGTTGGAAAAACGCAGTGAAGCACATGCTGAAGCCCAAATGGAAACAGCAGTTTCCTCTCAATCAGAATTGGGAACAGAAAAGCTTCTGAAGGGTGAGAAAGAGTGAAATTGGAAGTGCAGGAGAAGAGCCACAGTAACCTATGTGCTCTACAGAGGAAACTACCCTGCACAGGTGGATTTCTGGGGAATGGGAGTTGGATTTTGGGTGGTTGGGTATTGAACAGGGCTGAGCATTTAAAACAAACTCTCAACAAAACTGAGGTACAGCTCGAACCAAGTACTGAGTGTTCACACTTTTGCCTCACCCCCCTTCACTCTCAGCACTCATCCTCCAGAAGGAAAGTGCACAGCAGAGGCTGCTCCGTGTCAGTCTGCCCTCTGGAGATGGGAAATGATGCCCCTGTGGCCAGAGAGGGCTGAAGGAGGTGAACAAACCAAACCTGAATGAAGACAACAGCAGTGTCCCTTCGGATCAGAGAGAGAGGAGAGCCCAGCCCCCAAGACACCAGTGAGAATGTACAGTACGGAAGAGAAGTGGTGAAAAAGTCAGACCCAGCAGAGTTTTGTATATCTGTTATCTCTGCTTGTCTGAGCTGAGAGATTGCTTTCTGATAAGGTGACTTCACATAAAGGAAAGAGACCCAGGGGTGCATTTTCAAAGTTCAGCATAATTGGAAATGATTTCAGAGGACTGTAATTCACCCCTCTGTGGCTGAAGGTGTACTTGGAGCACGCTTTTCACAGCGAAAAAAATGCACAAGGCACATGTTGTTACAAGCTGAGAAAGAAACAGACACACTAAGATTAACAAAAATTGGAATGATCCCATTTGCTTTTAAACACTTTAAAAGTAAGGTAAAGTATTGGAGGGTGCCCCCTCTAACCAGGCCATGGACAGCCTGGTCAGGGGCAGAAGAGGAGGCTGAGCCCAGGGAAGAGCTGCAAAACTCTTGTCCATGGCTCTTTCAGTGCTCTAAGGAGCTATGTTTAAATATTTTACAGCTGCAGTCACTTAACCAGGAGGGATAAATGTTTGCTCCAGATCTCACAAAGAAGTCAACAGATCAGGACAAAAATCCAGGTCTTCCCAACTGCATTGTCGTCAACCTCCCAGATCAAAGAAATCCCAACCTCAGCTCCACGCAAGCGCCCGTGGACCAGCGCCAGGGGCTGTGCTCACAGCTAATGAGCTGATCTCAATTAGCCCCTGGGATGCCTCGGAGCTGTGTTGCATTTATTTCAGGGGTCTGGGGTCACAGACCCCCAGCCTTTGTCTGTGACAGTCCGACCTAAGGACACCCGTGCTTTACTATGTTTGGAATCCTCACCACTAGTGTACCAAGTTTCATTTAATTTTGAATTAAATCCTTCATTTGACCTCAAACTTACAATATTTTTTTTTAATTTCAGTTGCTGATTGATATCAAAATCCATATAAACTGTTGAAGTAAAAGTTCAAACAGTTTTTGCATATTTTTTTAAAATCTCAAAAGCTAAACCCCTTCCTAAAGCAAATACAAGTCTCACTGGGGTTTTCTGAAAGTTTCATCCCTTTTTTTTTTAATGAAAACATTTGCTAACTTAAATCCCAAACAGATTTTAGTCATTTGAACAGAAACTTCACACACGAACTTGAATAGATATTCACATATTCCTTTCATATGTTATAGAATGAACCAGTTGCAAAAATTAATTCCAGCTTGTCCATTCGTACTGGAAGGTGATAATTAAAAATTTTAAGAGCAAGGAAGGAGTTTCTCACTCCAGCTTTTCAAGTCCTTTCTTTGTAAAGATAAAGCAGATGTTTCTCAGGAGCTCAGCCTGGACATTTCATTAAAACAAATAAATTTGGGGAGAAATTATTATTGCTTAACCTGACACAAAATTCTGTACAGGTAATTGTGAATTTAACTCTTAAATAATGGTATTAACAACCACCTTTCCCAAGTTTGAAGAATGCACAGCATACATGGCAGCAGTGAAGCATAAAACCCATAACATCTGAGAGACAGAGATAAATTTGCTGGTCTACAACACATAAATAAACTTCTTTTGGCCATGGAAGTTATTCTTTCCCTTTTTCTGGAGCCTTAGCCAAAGATCTGTACAGTTCATAACACTTTAAACTGGAAATCAATATATTTTAGGTAACCTGAGGGTATTTTAATGCCAAACCATGTAAGAGAGAGGTGTTGGCAGCCAGTATTTTGGAAGGCCTTGTCATCCAAGCTGGTTTTCATGGCATTTTTGCTGATCGGTAAACACAGTGTAATTTGTGTCATAGAGATGATTTGCAATTAAAAACTTATTAACAAAGTGCAACGATAACAAGTGGAATAAAATGCCAAGATGTGGAATTGCTTAATTATGTGAAATAGTTCTACCAAACCCAGGGCTCCACAGAACATTTTTTTCCCCTCTCTGATGAACAATCAGTCCTCGTTGAATTCTAATTAGCTCAATAATGTTGATCCTGCTCAAGTATTAGTAGCAAAAAATGCAAACTGTCTCCATTAAACAAGTGTCTTCGGGTACAACCGTGCTGAGCCAGTGGCAGAACATTGATATCCCAGGCAACCTCTGAAAACGTCTAGGACTTATCTGCCAAGGACAGAGGGCACCTGTGATATGCAGAGTGAGCCATTGTCACACCGAGCCTGTTGCCCAACCTATACCTTTCAAGCAGATTAAGTCTGTGAGCTTATCCAGACCTGTTTTAAAGCCTATTTGATCTTGAAATAGGACTGAAAAATCTAACAAGAAGAGGCTTGTAGGAGATTTTCTTGTTTAATCAACATTGGAAAGGCAAGAATTGGAAACTCAAGAATAGACCCCCTTCAGCACCTTCCTTTTGCCAAGATTACAAAGTACTGAAGTACATGAAAATGAGAAGATGACAACTCTTCTGATCTGCCAAGCCTGAACTGCTCCCCATCCCCGGTAAGGAATGAGCAGAGCAAAAATGACTCTTGAGAAAGTTTGCTAATTTTCACATTACAGATGCAGATCCCTCATCCCTCTCTCCATGTCACGTTTCTTCTTTCCTGGGGAAGATGAGCTCTGCCTCATTATTTCTGCAAATTCCCTTTGCTGTAGCATTTGCTGCAGCCATCTGAGCTGCATTTTGCACACTGCATCCCCTCTGTGGCTTGAGGGATGCCACAGTCCAGGAGCACAGGACAGGGCTGGGACCCCTGGGAATCCCCTTATTTTTGGGTGCCTCAGGGATGCTCTCACGTTGTTACACCCCAGTGACCACAGCCTGGGAAGTGCTAGCAGCCCTAGCACTGTTCAAGCTCATGTTTCACAGGCACACACACATGCACATACTCAGAGTTTGCACACTCAAAGTTCTCTCCTAGCCTGGGCAAAAATCTGCTGCTGCAGAGGAATTTCCTCTCTCTAAAGCCCTTGTTATATTTGAGAGTCCCTAAATTCTCTTCATGCCTTAGAAAGCAAAAGCCTCCCCCCTGCATTCTCCTGACCTCTTCCTCATGTCTCCCCACAAGTAAACAAAATAGAATGTATTAAATGGGAGAGATCTGGAACGGAGTTTGCAAGAGTGAGAGAAGCAGGAAATAATTCATCTGCTCCCATGTACCTCCAGCAATGTTTTATTCCTGAGAGCAGGAGGGCAAATTTAATTAATATTTCAGCTGACAAAGTTCAATGTATCCATCTGCAAAACACAGAATTGATTGGCTGTTAGTGATGCCCACGGCAATGAGGGTTGAGCTTTTAGCGATTTCCTAGTTGAATACCCTCAGGAATCCAAGAAAGTTTTAATTTTGCAAAACCAAACTTGTATCATGACCACCTGAAATGATGTGTCAGACCAGGGATGGACTCCCACACATGGGAATATTTGTGGAAAGGGTCTTCCCCACTTATTGTGTTGGTCATCAGAGATATGAAATTTCAAACTGAAGCAAGACCAGATCCCATCCCTTTAACAACATTCCTCCAGCCTGCAGTAACAGCGTGAGTCGCTCCCTCATCCTTCAAGCACTCGAATTGGAACAAAGCTCTCTCTCTTGATCTACTTTCTCCCACTCCTCCCTGCCAGCCTCTGCTTTTTTTAGTGCACTCAGGCATTAACCCCATGCAGATTCGCTGCTTTACATGTCCCAGCAGTGAAGAAAAATGAAACACGTGCAAAAAGAGCAACAGAATCCAATTTAAGCAGAAGTCTGTAAGAGAACGGGGACCCTTGGTGTTTGAAAACAGAGGTGGGGAGGAAAAACCCCTCTTGCTATAACAACATACTATGGGTCAAACAGTAGTGGAGTAGCAAGTGCTGCAAGTCCCCACAATATTTTCAGCCTTTACACAAAGATGGCAAAGAGATGTTTGTGTTTAATGTCAAACTGCAGCCCAGCCCGCCCAGAATGCAGCCTTTGTTCTCCCCGGCCTCGCTCCAGTCTTGAAATACTTCACCAGACAATATTTTTTACTTATGTAATCGTACTAATGAGATGTAAAGTAAAGTAATTCTGTTCAAGGCTGTTTCTGGTGCTCAGAAGCAGCAAGAGATGAAGCCATGTTGTTTCACAGCCATGGTATGGTTAGGAAATTTTTGGAAAAGTGCTCCCATGGCATTTGTCCTTGTCTCTGAGGCTGTAGGAGACACGAGCTCCTGCCGTGGTGTCACTGGCATCGTGCCACAGCCTCTGAGGAGAGCCAACAGGATTTTGCTCCAGGTTCTTTACCTGAGTGAAGCAGCAAAGCCAGAGCAATGCCCAGATCCTCCCCATATCATGGTGCTTTTGCTCGGAGCCGGAGCCGAGGTTTCTGCCTGCAGGGACTGGTGATGAGCTCAGTTCCTTTCCATGCCACGGATGATTTATTTAGATGGGTCAGTGCTCATTTCTTTGCATATCATTCATGGAGGCTTTCAGACTTCAGACATAAACTACTTCCTATTGCTTTGTCATTTCAATCCCAAGTGCAGTTTTCTTCCTTTCTGGGTTTTGTCCAAAACTCGTAAATTAACGTGCGTTAGCACCTAATCTGAGTCCATCTTCCACAGCCTGTTCACACTCTTGATTACCTCACCTATCCAACTCACAGCTCATCTCCCTTTCCAAACCCTTTTACCTTATTTACCTTTCATGAAGCTACTGCTTTCTCATTTGTCTTCTATTTTAAGGCTCAAGAGGCCCTTTGCCATTCTCAATTTTACTTTCAACAGTTACATATTGTAAATAGAAGAACTCAGAGAACCCCAAATTTCTTTCACACCTGGAACCATATTATTAGCTCAGTCTCCTCTTGACTCTCCCATATATACATGTATAAACATATATATACACACACTGACACACACACATATATATATCTCAATTAAATCCAACTGAAGTGAAAAAGAAGGTGAAATGGCAAGGAGGAACACAAGGAAACCTTTTGTCCTGGCAACTTTGTCTGCACCTCCCAATGGATTTAAAACCTCTCTGACTCCTGTGAACTCCTGCATCAACAGTGAAACAAACAGCTGTGTAGTCGACTCGCCCGGCAAAAATCTGTGGAGCAAATTATCCAGGAAGTCGGCAGCTCTTCATTTTCATATGGGGGGGAAAAAAAAAAAAAAAGAGTGTGCAAACAGTGTTCAAATCAATTATTCAGATCTATTGACTTGCAAAGTCAATATTCTACAATATTCATATTCCACAGCAGCAATTACTGACATGGGAAGCCAGAGCAGTTCCCTGCTGTTGACATTGGCTCTGGATGAAAACTGCTGAGGAGGAGACAGTCACGAACATTGGTTTGAACACACGCTCTACAGTTTCTTCGCTGCTGTAGGTGACACCCTATCCTTGCTCTCAGTAAGTTCTGGTGTTGGCACAGTCCTGTTAAGAAAATTACACAGAGCAGACATTTTCTTCAGTAGCACCATTTATGCAAATGCTGTAACTGGCAGAGTACGAGCAAAGACAGCACCAATACCTGGATTTCACTCCCACCTTTGCATCTGAAAAAGCAGCTCTCCAAGTCTTTTCAATAATCTCTGATTCCATTTTAGCAAAGCATAACGTCTTGACAGTGGGTGGTTTTTTTTTCTTTTTTTCTTCAATTTCATTTTGAGGTCTCCTCTCCTAAACCCCCAGCAGAGCACGCCAGGAGGGAATTACAGAGGAAAACTGTTGTGAGTTGAGACACAGCAACACCACATCTTGCAGCCACCTTTCTCCTGGCTATGCCTTATGCTACATGACAAAATAGAACAACTCCTTTCACTGCTGATTTTCTTTCTGTTCTTCTCTTCCTTCTAGTGTCAGCAGATAAAGGACCGACCAAGCCACACTCTCGGGCTCTCTGTTTTCATTGAGCACATGTGGTACAAAAATAAACCAATAACAAGACTGAAAATCAATGACAGCAAAGCCATGTAAGACACAAGGTCACCACAAGGGCAGAAGTTACATTTTAAAAGTATGTGGTGCTGCTGCAAGAGCGTGTCAGTCCCGTCAGGCCAGCACGTCCTCCCAGGCTGAGGTCCTCCAAAGTTACTGACATTCCCTTGAAAAGATTAAAGAGGTCAGATTTTCTGGTGGCAGATGTGACACCGGCACCGAGGCTTCCCCGGTCTGGGTGTTGGGACATTTCCACACGGCCTCCTCTGCCAGGTGAAACCCGCTGTTGTAAAGACATAGAGTGGTTTGGGGTGGAAGGGGCCTTAAAGCTCAGCTGTGATGTTTTGTACATTCCAGATGTTTCTCAGGGGCCGCTGTTTGAGGCAGAGCTCCCCGAGGCAGCTCACAGGGCTCCCTGCAGTGGCTGCCATCCCTCACGCCTCCGGAACACCACCGACCACTCTGTTTACATCAGGGTTGAAGCAAGAGGAACTTGCCAGCAGGCTGTTACTGCAGGGCTTGCCAAAAGGTCATATGCAGTGTGATGCCACTGGTTTGGCAGACATTTGTCAACTTTAGCGTCGCCCACAGAGAAAATCCTAAATTTAAATGCTAAGTAGTGCTTACAAGGATGTTAGAAATGCAGACTCCCACTCTGACACAGTTTAAGGCAGGCTAATGCTGAGTTTCCCAAGATTTTGAGCTAAAACGTTGCCTGTTTTCTCGTGCTTATGGATCACTTTTCTCCCTGAGCGTGTCTTTGCTGTGCAGAAAATGAGTGATTCTCTACCATGGGCATCATGCAAAATTATTTGCAGTTTGATAGCTGCCTCTGCTCTCAATACCATGTTGGATCAATGAAAACTACTAAAGAATAAACTGATCATTGAATCAGGTCACACACAGGACGTGAAGAAGCCCTGATAGTGGGGCGAATAGGGGTTGTCCTCTGGGGCTGCTTAGTCTGTTACCCCCTCACTGTCCTTGGGGCTCATGAAGAGTTAGAGATGTTAATCAGGATTCTGTGCTCTGTTTTTAGGGTGTTTGGTGGGACAGAACCTGGCTCAGTTTCCACCAGTAATAAGTCACTGTCCAGGTGACCGTGGGACAAACTCTGCAGAGATGGTTTGATGGGCTCAGCTCCCTGCAGCAGCCACCCTCTCCTGCTCCAGAGGTTTGCTATTGCTCCAGGGACTTTGTTCATTTGTTTAGGCAAAGCCAACCAATTTGTGAAGTTCCTGGAGAGAGGCTATGAGAGATATGCAAAGGTGACAAGTGACAAACATTCCCCTCTCACTGCTGGGGAATGTGCTGGTCCAGCCCTTGGCCATCCCAGTGCCCTCAGTGTTGGGGTGTCTTGCTTGTGGTGATTTCTGAGCCAGGTCCCTCTTCCAGTAGTGAGCTCAACTCTTCATCCTGATGACCTGTGCCCTATTAACCAGTGCTGTGTTGCTGGGAGATTAGGCTGTGTGACACAGACAGTGTCCCCTCCGCTGGCAAAGGCATCCCTCACAGCAGGGGTGATTATTCCTATTATCATTTCTAAACCACCAAAATATTTTAAAGCGTATTTTTAATTAATAAAACAAACAAACAAACAAAAGGCTGGTGCTTGAAAACACTCTGCTCAGTAGGAACACGGTGAGCACAGTGTGTGTCACTGCTGCTGGTATTTTCCCATACGGGAAATATCTCTGGAAATTTCCTTTCCGAACTCCACAAACCAGTTGGTTAAAGGGGAAGCATAAGAAAAATCACAACTGACTGGGAAACTCCCAGCAAAGTGCATTCACACACTCGCCAGAATCTCACACATCCCCCTTGGCAGACAGACAGAGAGTTTTCAACACATCTTTCATGCACCTATTTACTTTAATTAGTGGCTACGTGTATTCCTGGCCATATCTGAAAGTAGGAATTAAAACATAATCCCTAAATAAAGAGAAGTCAGTTATTCCGACACCTGAGGGTTCTCCACCTCTCACACCACTCTGCACGCGGGTTTATCTGATCCTGCCTTGCTCACGGAGCCTTCTGGTGGGGGAAGCACACGTGGAGCTGGGACCGAGCGCAGTGGTGCTGATCCAGCTGTGATTCCTTCCTCCCACCCAGCCCTTGCTGCCCACACTGCCCTCCGTGTCATCACCAACACTGATTTCCACATTTTCTCCAGGTATAACAGGCTCTCTACCTCCCAAGCCCTGAGGAACCACCTGCTTTGCAGGACAGAGGAGATCCTTCAAAGTGGATTTCATCCAGTTCCACAGCCTGTGGGTCCAAGTGCCATCCAGCTGCAGGAGCACAAGCACCTGTTTGCTTCACTTTAGCGGATCGCTAAAATAAAATCTAATTACTAAAACTTTGATATGACCTTAACCAATCTTCTCAACGTCTTATAACCCCTTAATCTGGTGAAGCACTTTGACCTCTGAGCATTGGGTGGATTAGTGATGTGACTGCCCATAATTACCCCTCAAAGTCTCACAGAGAGCAAAAAAGCTCAAAATGGCAAGTTTAGCCTGAACTTTCACTTTTTTCTCTAAAAAAAGCAGCCCCTACTTTCTTTTTTTTTTTCCTGTGGTAACAAATAATTATCCCAGACCTACAAAGATTTTCTTTTCAACTCATTTTGCATTACATGTTACTGCCTGCTCTGCCAGCTCCTGGACAGTCTGAAATGCAAAAATATAAGGACATTGTTTTAAAATCTTCATTAGAACTTACTAAAAAGCGCCCACATATTCATGAATCCTCTCTTTTCAGTTACAAAAGGAGCCACCATTTTTATCTCCTGATAAACATCTAGATATTACTGGATTTTAAATCATCATTCATAATAGGGGGAGCTTGGCTTTGCCAGCAGTGATTAAGATGCTGTTAACAGGATACCTTCA
Organism: Myiozetetes cayanensis; assembly: GCF_022539395.1. Classification (NCBI taxonomy): domain Eukaryota; kingdom Metazoa; phylum Chordata; class Aves; order Passeriformes; family Tyrannidae; genus Myiozetetes; species Myiozetetes cayanensis. The sequence goes on along the minus strand of NW_026087378.1, from coordinate 4,674,873 downwards.
CAAGGCTTTCAGTTTTCACCAGCTTTGCCAGATGAAAATGTGATTTGGATATTGATAGGAAATACAGAGCATTTGTACCATCCCACTGGACAGACAGTGTCAGGAGAAAAATCCAGTATTATTATCTTCAGATGGCTTTTGGTGTGCCTTAGAGAAATTAAGGCTGTAATTAAAAAATACAGTTGATTTATATTCCTCTTCTTAAAAAGGCCCAGAGGCTACATTCACAAGGGAGAGACTACATCCCAAAGGGAGAAAATACATCCTGAAGAGAGAGGCTACATCCCAAAGGGAGAGTGTGCCTTCTCCTGGCAGCCCATGGCAGGCCCCTCCCTTCAGGGAGAAGCTGGAGTGTGAAGAGTGGAGGACGGTCAGCCCCAAGCTGCAGATAATCCCATTGTTTTGTTCCCCCATCATTCTCTTATTCCAAGTGAAAAGTGATCATATTTGAGCAAAACTCACAACTGTAACTCTTGGTCAGCCAAAGGCACAGGAGCACCTTCTGCTCACAGGCTGTTTGACAGCAGCTCTGGCTGCTCTCCTGTGCCTGCAGGACTATGGCACAGGCAGATCCAGCCACCTGGGTCAGACCTACAAAGATCCCTCGTGGATCTCTGCAGAGAAATTACTGCCATGCTGTCAGCTCTATGGATTGGATTCTGGGCTCTGTGATGGATTTGCAGAGCAACGTCAGGCACAGCGTTTCACCTCGCTGTGCCCCAGCTGCTCCCATCAAAACCATGATCCCTGTGATTATCAGTCACTTTGTCACCTCCTAAGAAAAATACAAAATACTATAAAATTCAGGCATTACCCACTCTAAACCACCATGAATGATGACTTGGGGAGCAGCCCTCCTGCTGCAACACCATGGGGATCAGAGGACACACGGGCTCCGCTTCTTCCTGCCTGTTCTGTTTCTTGTTATCTCACTACTCTCCAGGATTCAGCTGGAAGCTGCAATTTCCATTCCATACTGCCAGGTTAAGCTGGGACCCACCAGACCATTCATGTCCACCAGCCATAGCAGCAGGGAAGAGATTTCTAATCTCTGTCTCCATGACCCAGCCTCAATAGCCTCAGTATCCAGAGAAACGCCCGGAGGGAAAATCCACCAGGCCCTTTGGCCAAGCCATTGCAAACAGTGTAAAGCAAATATTTTGACATGGCTCAAATCTCTGTAGTTGTGCTGGTCCTGCTTTAAGTCACAGAACAAGTTCTGACCAGGACTTTTAATTAATTCTTGTTTACACCATCTCTTATGGTGTTTATAACATCTTCAGGCTGGACCTCCAAGGAAATACTTTTAGTTTGCTACTGTCACGCCCACAATGCCCAAGCACATTCCAAGACCACAGTCACCTTCACAAAATAATTTCCTGCTCCTACAACTGAAAGGATTCCTCATAGGGAATAGCAACTGTAAAAAGATCTGATTGATTACACCTTGATTTCTTAATACAGTGTTTGGAGAACTAAATATACAGTTCTGACAAAATGAAGGTGTACAAAGCTCCAAACTGTTGAATAAAAGCTCTCAAAGGGGCTTTTATGTTATTTTTGGCATTATGCTCATCTTGTGCAGACCTATTTTCTGTCTAAAGCACCTTTTTATTCCAGTCTGATGCAGCACACACATCTGGCCACGCTCACGTGCCTGGACATTCTCAAAGTTTGCACAGAAACGTTTGCTTTGCAGCTCTCGAGTGAAGCAGGTGAGTTCCTGTGCTCACAGGTGGAACCTGCCTGTAGGGGGGTGGATCCTGCAGTCTAAACTTCACTGCACTCTACCCCTGCCTGAGCAGGGGAGAAACTGGAGTTAAATCAGAGTTCTTCCATGTTCCCTTTGGGGGACCTGAATTTTCCCTGTACAACTTGAGCAAAATTATTCATGGAACATTTTCAACTTTGACAGCCAGCAAAGGGGGGAATCCTGCAGGCTTTGTTATTTCAAATTAGTGAAGATCTTTATCTAAGCTACCCTGTTAGGAATCTGAGGGCAATGCAAGCATGATGGTGATTTTGGGAGGCTTTTTCTCTCAACATGGGCTGCTCATCCAGCCCCCTCCAAGGCACGTGTGAGGAGCAACCCACCACCCATCCATGACTCCAGAACACTTTCTATTCTTATCATACACTTTTGGGCACAGAAAGTAGGACTAATATCAATCCTACCTGACATGTGTGATTATGCCTGGAGACACTTAATCTATCATCCTTCAACGAGCCTGTAAAATCCCAGATGCCATAAGGTCAGTCCTCCCAGGATTCTTCTGCAGTCCTTTCCATCTCCTCTTAGGCACAGGTGCCTCTGTTTCCACCCGTGAAGATTGTCCTGACCTGGGTTGGGTCTCTCCTGGTAAGGTTAACAGACCAACCCCTCTGCTCTTCCTCCATTTTTCGGAAGCTCCTGGAGAAGGCCAGCCAGCCACCCTCCAGCCAGAAAGCACATGTCCCATGGAAGGCACGGTGGGAATCTTCAACAGAGCCAATCTTGCCACATTGGTTTTAGGAATTTGTATCACAACCACAGCACAGGTTGCTGAGAGCTCAGACAGTCACAGGACATGGAAAGGTGAACCCTGCTCTGGCAGTAGTCAGTGGTGCAGATGGCTTTCCAGATTTCCTGCTGGGGGAAAAAAAAAAAAGTTGGATAAAACTTTAATATTGCTGTAGCTGTAATTTGTATTGCAATGCCCTTATCAAAAGCACTTGGGCAGTAACTTCTACAGGTAAAAGGCACTGAGTGTAGGCACTCCAGAGAGGATTTTTTCTTTAGTCACATCTGATTCACTCATGTATCACAGGTAAATCTCAGATCACAAAATAAAATCAGAAGCTTTATTGTGAATCCCCTCTGCACAGGGTGGTTATTATATTTCAGATTTTCCATGTCACTCAGCGCTGAGTAGGACAAAAAAATCTTGTTGCTGTTCTCTGAAAACCCAAAGTCCCCAAATTCATTATTGGAATCAACAACTCTCTTTTGAGCACTGAGAACCATCATTCACTTCTCCAGGCCCCCCCTGGATTGAGTTAATGAAAGTAAAACTTAGAGGAAATATCCTTTAAAATCAAAGAAATTATTGAAGATGGTATTTAATTTTATTGCAATTGGTGTCCTCTATTTGTCAAATTGGAAAGTATTTTCACCTGATACTTTGGAAATGAAGTCATGACCTTTAATAACTCCATTTAGTCTAAATGAATAAATAGAACTTGGAGTGGAGTGAATTGAAAAGTCTTCCCCAGTGCTAACCAGAGTCTATCCTATATATCTTGCAGTCATTAATAGCTGATGAATTCAGCTAATAATGTCAGAGGACATTCTCAAGGTTGATGGGCCCAAAGCTTGTCCTTGTTTTGACAGTGCTTCCATGGAAAAGGGCTCTCTTAGGAAAAGCCATTACCTCAGACAGTAAGAGTGGTTAACAGTGGACTCCAATGAGCAGATTTGGATAGATGGGCACTGGTAGATGGATATAATAGGATTCTTCATTTCTCTTCTTTTAAAAGCCCAAATTGTGATTCACCCTAATTTTCAGTTCTGGTTATTTGCCAGGATTCAGTGACAACCAATATTAGCTCAGGGCTTTATGACTCCCGGCAGTGTCATGAACAGCAGAGTAGAGAAAAGTCCTCCCAAATTTTGTCATGATTTGTTCTCTGCTCTTCACTTCCTTAATTTTCTGTCATCCAGGCTTTTTCTGACCACCTTTGGCTTTTCATGCCTGGCATGAACCCTTCTCCTTTGCTGAGCATTCAATGCATCATCACTGGCAAAACATTTATTTGCAAAACATTTAATGCCTTTTAAAAGCAAATCAATGGGCAGTCACTGAGAAAATCATCAATTCAGAGTAATAAAGACAAACTACCTACAGAGACTCAGCTAAGGCACAAATTAAAAAGGATGCCCTGACAACTTGGATAAGGTGAATGTAAAATTCCAGTGTCAGTGACATCAACTCACCTGAGTATATCACCAAGGCAGTGCTTCCTAATCTAACTTTCTATATTTATCACAGTGACCTGGCTTCAACCAAATATTCATATTCCTAGTAAACCCAGTGGGAGTTAAGTAAGTACCCAAGGGCTTCCCTGACTGAGGGGCTTGTTCATATTTTCTAATGTAACTGTATCCTAACTGCATTGCTAAATCAGAAACTATGCTTGGAATCTGGACTTTAAAAAGTATTTCAAGTTCATCTTTGATTTTACAGGGAAAAAATATTTGTTTTGCCAAATTTTTAGTCTAAAGACACTTTTCTTATCAGGGAAGTAAGAATTGTGACTATAAATCACTCGGCACTGGTACAGAGAAACAAAGAGATACTGGACATGCTTATATGTTTTTCATATTTTTCTGTGCAAGATAAGGTCTTACTTTATTTGGAATAATCTCTGTCTTGATCTCCCCAATGAAATAAAAAAGCTGGATGAAGTCAGGAGGAAAAAATGTATTTCTAGGGTTACTGAAGATGGAAATTAAATAAAGAACAGAAGGAATATGGACTGTCAGCATGAAACCTGTGTTGGTGTTTGCTGCCTTCTGGTTCACAGCAGAGTGTAGGGAAGGAAAGCAGAGAAGAATATTGAAACACCTTGATTTGTTTCAGAGTTGCAAATATCTACAAATTTGCAGGACCCCACAAGTTGGGATTTTTTCAAATAACATCATGGAATCACAGAATAGTTTGGGTTGTAAGGGACTTTTAAAGCTTATGCTGTCCCACCCCCTGCCATGGGCAGAGACACCCTCCACTAGACCAGGTTGCTCCAAGCCCCATCCAACCCAGCCCTGAACGCTTCCAGGGATGGAGCAAGTGATAATGTCACCTAGAGTGTGGCCACACAGGAAAAAAAGCCACGCACACACGTGAATTTTGTCCATTTAAAGTGAAGATTTTCTCACATTTTGCCTGCAAGAGGGCTCTCCACGGAGCTTTAAATTTTGTGGCAGTCACTAAGCCGTGAATACATTATAAAGTGACCTTTTATAAATCAGTGGCCATTAAATAGAATGTTTTGAGCTGTTAAATACCATTATACAATGTGCGCTCTAATTATTTAAGTCACAAAGGCCAAATTCTCATCTTGATGCCAGAACCAGCTCAGAGCAAATCCATTATTACAGTGGGGAATTACTTTATCTTACAAGAGCACAGCTGAGATGGAAACCTGGCCCCTGGTCTTCAAGCCCTAATGAAGTTCAATTGTGCAGAGCACTTGAAAGCTTTTTTTTCCCCCCAGTTTGTAGTGTGTACAATCAGGAACATTGGTCATTTAAAAAATAAAAAAGCAAAACACAAAACCCGAACATATGTAGATGTTTAGGCCACCGGGAATAAAATTCTCCAATTAAAATACTAATAAATGCAGAATATCCCCTCCCTTAATTAATTGGTTAAATAAACAGTGAGACTAGGTGAAATACTTCCATGATTATTTAACACAGAGAAAAATCAAGAAGGTTGACTGAATAACAATTCTTCAATTAACACACAATGAAGAACATTTGAGTTTTAATTAATCCTTATTGGCACTGCAGTAACTTCGACGGAGAATCTATTCTGACTCATTTCAAAGGCAGGCCTTTCAAGTTTAGCTAATTTTAACATTTGGTGTCCAATATAAATCTACTTATTAAAAGTGATAGAAATACATGGGATTAAACACAGACCCAAAGGGCAAGTACACTTGGGGAGTTAATTTCTTTACACAGAGCATAGCTGCTGTTGACAGAACATGGCAAGCTCCATTTCTTTGCCCTGCTGATGCTAAATGGTTTGATTTTCTATTATTATTATTTTGGGGGTTAAATCCTTTCTTATAAATGGCCAGGAGTAGATAGACTGAACTCAGCTGAGCTGGTGGTTGATCAAAACCAGCACAGCTTGCATGGAAATCTTGCAAAATTTAACACACCTAACTAATAGGTTTCCACAGAAGTTTATTTACAAGCCATACAAATTTAATAGAGTTCACTATTTTATCAAAGGCACAGAATTTCTACTGTGTTCTTCAGAATTACTGGGAACACCTAGAGCTTTGGAGCTGTCACCCATGGACCTCCTCCTGGCTCAGGAGTTGCTCTGCAGGGGACCGTGAAAGGTAACTAAAGATAGCAAAACTATATCCAGTGCTCCTAAATTCATAACAGAGAGGTCCACGCTTCCACTAAAAGAAATGAAAGTAACTGATCCAAACTCAAGATTTTCCACTGAGCTCTGTAATACCCCTCTCACTCACTAGTCATCTGAAATCCATCCAACACCCCATCACAAGGAGCAAGAGCCACCAAACGGGCAAGAAATTCATCAGGAACTGATGTTCAAGAAGTTCAGCAGCAACTATAGCAATAGGACAAAGAGCAGTGGGTTCAAACTGAAAGAGGGGAAATTTGGGTGAGATTATACAGAAGAAATTCATCCCTGTGAGGGTGGTGAGGCCCTGGCACAGGTTGCCCAGAGAAGCTGTGGCTGCCCCATCCCTGGAAGTGTCCAAGGCCGGGTTGGATGGGGCTTGGAGCAACCTGGGATAGTGGAAGGTGTCCCTGCCCATGGCAGGGGTTTGGAACTGGATGAGCTTTGAAGTCCCTTCCAACCTTAACCATTCTGTGATTCCATTATTTTATTTAGTGAATAAATTTAATTTCTGGGGTTTGTTGACATGAACACGGGTGGTCTAACAGAAAAAAATATTTAGACACGTAATGACAACACTGTGTTACAGGTAGGATTGGATAACAAATTTTTTAAAAGCCCTTTCAGATAAGATCCAATAACACAATAACTAAATATTGCTTTTATGAAAAGCACCTGCAGCTGTTTTGATGTTGTACTGCATTTCAATTCTCAAACCAATTTCTGAGTTGTAAGTTAGGAAGCTGACAAATAACTCCTTGTCTATTAGTGATACTGCAGACTTTTTTTAATTTTGTATTCTGGTCTTTTATAATCTTAATTTCTTTTTCTTGCTCAACAAAAGTCTCTATGTTTGAATTTATAGCTATTCCACAGAATTCTTTTTATATTCTTGATTGGATAAACAAAGGGAGATTCATTGAAGTGCTTGATATGTTGTACTGCTGATCCAATCTAGGGACAGGATCATGCTGGACAGGGCTGGGAAAGTCTGATCTCCTTATCTCCTGCAAACACAGTGAGGTGCATGGTGACAAATAGATAATTTCTGTTTTCCTTGACTGATCTTATGTTATTACCATATATTTGCTTAGGGCCAAAGCATGCTCAGAACTATTCAATAACATATGAAATTCAACACCAGTCTGATTTCATAAACAAAAGCAGAATAGTCAACAGAAGAGCAGAGAAAGTCTTCAGAAAAGCTGCAGAGAGCAGATTTCCCCAAACTAAAACATGCTTGGAAGAGAGCCCATTTCAAAATGAAAATCTCTCATTTATTTAGCTCCAGATGATGCAGCCACTTACCCAATCTCAAACCCTTTATGGAGAGAAGCTGTTGAGTTTATCCAGGGGTCTGATCCCCTTGCAGTGAGCAGAAACATTCCCCCTGAACTGGCTGCCTGCCCAGGAGCACCCGACGCCCGTGCCGAGGGTGAGCAGTGGGAACAGGACCCTGTGCTGGCTTTGTGCTCACTTGTTTTGTTTCAGAGAATCCCAGAATCCTTTGGATTGGAAGTAACCTTAAAGATCCTCTACTTCTAACCTCCTGCCATGGGCAAGGACACCTTCCACTAGACCAAGTTGCTCCAAGCCCCATCCAACCTGGCCTTGAACACTTCCAGGGATGGGGCAGCTACAGCTTCTTTGGGCAACCTGTGCCAGGGCCTCACCACCCTCACAGGGAAGCATTTTTTCCTAATATCTCACTTCACCCTGCCCTCTGTCAGTGTGAAGCCATTTGCCCTTATCTGTCGTTCCAGGCCCTTGTAAATAGTTTCTGGAGGTTTGGTAACTTGGGCCATTCACAGGAGCTTGGCATGAGGTGGAAAGGGAAGACTTGGCTTTCATATCCATTTTCCCAGGGCAGTGCAAAACCTCATAGGTAGCTCTGACCAAGCCTTGGTTCAGTTCTACTTTAGATTCTCGAGAACAGCATCAGGGGAATGCAATGATCAAACAGCAGGAGTTGTCTCCAGCTCCCTCCGAAGTTCCCGAGACTTCCCAAGTGACCTTTTTGATCCCTCTTTACACACAGTTGGTACCATTATCCATGGCAAACACCCAGCAGTACCTGTGCCCTGGCAGCCCCTGGAGAGGCACCCAGTGCCCACAGCAGGAGGCGGCTGAGGAGAACACGAGCACAAAGCAAAGGGATGAACCAGCAGCAGCCAACAAGGAGCCACCAGTGAAGCTCCCAGCAAAGCCTTGGCTCTTGCTCCAAGGCCCTCTCTCCTCACCACTGTGACGTGCTGCTTGAGTTACAAGAAAATTGATGTGTTTTCTCAGACTGCTCAGAGGAACTGCCACTGCAATGGTCCCCTCAGACCCATCCCAATGTTCTTGCAGAAGTTCTGGCGACGGCAGAGCTGTCCCAGCCCTGCTGTGCCCCAGCACAGGCGCCAACCTCGCTCCTGCCAGGCGGGGAGAGCCTGGGGCTGGATGTGTTAAGTGGAAGCGATGAAACCAGGTGGATTTCAGTTCACTTGTTCCAGGGAAAGCCTCGTATTTGCACAGCTGCAGCTCTTTGCTAAATACGAGCACTTTCTCTGGGGCTCAGCATTTTCACCTCACCCTTTTTTTCAGGAAACCTAATGCCCAAATGGGAAAGATGAAATTATATCCGTGGTGGGGAATGGAAACGTATGAATCAAATCACTCCTTCCAAAAAAGGGGCTTTGTACAAGAAATGCCACAGCAGTTATTTTATTTGGGTGTGCGTACATTAGAGATGAAAAAGCCTGTCTCGTAATCAAATGGGAACCAGAAGAACATGGCTCTCTCAAAGGCTTGTCTAGACAGCCCATAAGCAGCCAAACCACAGTGTGGGCTGTGGCAGCTGCAGCGATGTCACAGCAGCTCCTCATCTGTCACTGAGCACAGCCTGGGCACCTGGGCTTCATGGAATCACAGAATATCCTGGGCTAGAAGGGACCCATAGGGATTATCAAGTCCAACTCCTGACTCTGCACACACAGGACACCATAACGACCCCACTTGAGTGTGTTGTCCAAACACTCCTTGAGCTCTGTCAGTCTTGGGGCCGTGACCACTGCCCTGGGGAGCCTGTTCAGTGCCCAACCATCCTCTGGGGGAAGAACCTTTTCACAGTATCCAGCCTAACCCTCCCTTGACACAACTCCATGTTGTTCAACCATTGTACCGAGGGGGATAACAGCACTGACACAACGTGCAAGGAGCTGCATTTTGCCACAGCCTGTTGGGGCAGTTTCTGTGAAATGTGATCGCTGAGCTCACACACTGCCAACACTGCAGCAGGGCTGGCAGCAGGTCCACAGAAACTTCCCAGAAAAGCTTGAACTTCCATTATTACGCTCCATTAAGAGCCCTGCAAGCCTAAAAGGAGAGGTGTGTGAAAGTGTTCGCAAATAGAAAAACACTCGACATCCATCCTTGACTGCACGTTGGTAAAGATCAGACCTGAGCAAAGTTATTGGGTTCTCTTGGAGCATAAATGCTTCGGGAAGGAAGGCTGAAGAAGCTGCCCAGTGCTCAAAGAACTCTGAGCCTCCAGCACTGGACAAACACCATCCTGGTCTATGTGTTCCAAACCTGTCTGCAAGGGGGAGGAAGCTGGAGCAGCTCTGGCCCAAGAGTTGGCTCTGGCACAAGAAGGAGCAGTGGAATAAGCATGGGCTACTTAACCCATGTTCTCCCAGCCAAGCTACTCTCCATCCAGCTCTTTTTGCTAATACATATCCAAAATACAGAGTGATTTATTCCACACCCTTCCATGCTTTCTTATCCTACCAAGCTCTGGGCAGGATTTTTACCAAGCACCAGCAGTAGCCTGTGTTGAATTACTGAGTCTGCAAGAGCCTGCTCAACTCAATTTATTCAAATCAGTCTAAAAAACTGCACATGCTCTTGGAGTGGGAGCCTTTTTCACCCTGTTTTTGCCTTATTGCTGCTGGATATCTTCATTTCAAAGTTTGTTTTGATCATCTTTAATTCCTAACTCCTGCACCAGAACATCCCGTGCCTCATTCTCCATCCAGAGTACAATGATTTCTTCATTATTGTTTCCTTTCAGTAGCAGAACTAAGAGCTGAACCTATGCAGAGCTGCCTCCATAGTTTAACACATCTTGGAGAATGTTAAGCAATAGATGTGTTAATGCCTCATTCTGTCCGTGGTAAAATGTCTTTGTGCACCCACTAAATGTTCAGCAACAGGAATATGAGGTCAGGCACATACAGTTTGGGGGCCCTGAAAAGGCAGGGGGTGGAAATCACAAAACTACCTCTTAAAAAAATCATCTTAAGGTAGTTCTAAGCAAATGAAGAGATCCCAGGGATTCTGCTGAAAGTCCTACACAGGCCTCACAGAACAGGCTGCAGATGAAACAACCTTTGTTTCCTACAAGCACAGCATTAAAGCAAACAGTAAGGAATGAGCAGGCCACATCGGGACTGGGACAACCACAAACTTCCTTGGGTGCAGTCCTTCAGCATCCCCCTCTGGTTTGACATGGGGCTGGGACTGAAGGAACCTGAGGTGGTCTCTGTGCTCACAGACAACCCAGAGATGCCTAATAACAGGCTTGGGACAGGGTTTGTGCAGGTCATTCCACTGAGCTGTTGAAAATACCATTTCTCCATTAACAACACCTGGAAGTTGGGAAGTTGCAGCACAGAATGACCCTGTTAAACACTCACACCTCTCCTAAGGAGAAATTCCACTCCTGTATGCACAGCCAGGAATTTGTGTCATGGTATGTCACAGCTACAGAGACTTTCCAGCCTCAGTCAGGTTTGGTTGATGCATTTTGGGGTGAATTTGGGAGCAGTTTCAGTGTGTAGACAACTCTGCTTTTTGCAGGGAGGCTCCAGGAACAGTCTATGAAAATCAGTCCCTAGAGATCACGATTGTGAGAGAGGCAGATTAAATTCTCTTTGTACTTAGTCATGTGCACAAGGAGGGAGGGATGCTCCAGAAGTTTCAGAAATATTAAAAGAACCTGGGTCCAGGCTCAGCAGGAACCTGTCATTGCTTGCCAGCCAGGTCACACAGGTCAGAAAGGATTTATCTCTATCTACAAGCCGTCATGGTAACATGAAACAGCTTGTGAGGAAGATTCCTGTTTTATTTAAGGGTGTCCTCCAGCTGCTCCGCAGCAGCAGAGCCACATTCCTGCGAATCCTGCCTGTAAATGATGCAGCTCTTTGCGTGACCAGAAATTGTAAAGAAACCCATGTAAGGGCAGGCAGGCAGCAATGAATGCACAAAAGCGGCAACAGATTTTATATCCTGGGTTAAGGCAAAAAAGAGCCTGTGCCTGGAAAAACTCTGTTTGCTCATCCAAAGCTCTGATTCCAGCAGAGGGTGCAGGGATGGAGCTCAGACCCGGGCACAGCCCCACAGGTACCTGCTCCCTACACTGCCTCAGGCTGCTGTTTGAAGGTGCAGCTCTCATGCTGCTCCAAAAGAGCTGTTTCCACATGAGCTCTGTGACACCTGTTGCTTGGGGACCGGCCATCAGGCACACATGGCACTAACAGGCAGGTGACACCGAGGGGGTCAATGGTATGACATCCACAGAAATAACCGGCTCCAACCAGGACATGTGCACAGGTGGCAACTTTGTGGTGGTAGTTTTGGTGTGAGGTGACAAAATACTTCCAGAAGAGGCACATAAAGGGATCTGGTGTTCCAGCAAAAACCTCCAGCTTGAAGAAATATCTCTGGCTTTACTCAAAGGCCTTAGTGTGACTTCTGTAGGTTTCCATGACTGAAAGTGTTTATGACAGCTGCATAAATCAGAAATAACTGGAGATATTACAATGTTGAAGCTGAGAAATAAGATATTTGACCTGGGTTTGAATGCCAACCATCACATTTAGGAACTGCAGGGAGCCTATTTATTTCCTGGGCTTTCCCAGCACCCGTGACTCCAAGGTTTGGGAAAAAAGGGGAATTTTTTGTAGACTAGCAAGCTGTTAGGCAGCAAATTAAATTATCAACCTCTAGTTTTGGCAATATACCAGAAACGTGAATATTTGTTCCTTATCCATTCTCTCCCCTTGGTTCCCAGTACCAAGCTGGGGGCACGGCACGCACAGCTGTCTACATCTGTACAGCCATAAACCCTCCCTGGTGAAGCACAAAGACATTTAGAACAGGAAGATAAGGGGGGTTGCCACATCCTTTAGTTATGTTTAGTATTTCCGCACAGTCAAGAAATCACGAGAAAAAAAACCTGCAACTCAGTTCTGGCAACCACCAGCTCTGCTGCACCCATTTGCAACATATCATTCCATCTCAAACCTAATTTCTTAAGCCTCTTGTTCTCATTCCGCTGTGATACACTATCGTTCTCATCAGTCTGTGGGACTTCTTTCTGTGGTTTATAAAGCTTAAGTTAATCGGTTTTCTCAGTCTCCCTTACCAGCATCTTGCCCCTAACAAAGCAGTAACAGCATCCACCCTCACCATCGGTAAGAGCTGCAAACTTCCACAGAATTAAAGCCTGGGAGCAAAGGTCTTCTGGTAAATGGGACTGAATGATTCATTCCTTTCAAAGCTTTAATTTAAGAAGGAAATAAATTATACACCTCCTCAGAAGGAGGCTTAAGGTCCTTGCAACAACAAAGTGCACGGTACATGTTTTGATTTTAAAACCATGTTGGGCTCTATCCCCAGCCTTTCCTAATTTTCCTGCTCCCAACCCTCTGCAGGTTTTGTGGGTACCTCTGAGCACTAAGTTGGCATTTTCGTGAGATGATCTCCTGTAGCTCTGAGATAGAACCACAGAATCATTAAGGTTGGAAAAGACCTTTCGGATCATCAAGTCCAACTGTCAATGCAGCACCACCCCCATGTTCACCTTGGAGCTCTGCTCTTTCAGTGGGACGAGTCAGCCTAAATCCCAACACTGCACTTCCTGCAAGCCAGGCTGCTTTCCCCTCCCCTTTTCCATTGGCTTTACATTTATTTACACCAAATTCCACCTACCCTTCCATCACCTTGTCACTCAGCATGGGGAGCATCTTCTGCATTTATGTGCAGTCAGCTCTGTCCTCATCGAGTTGGTCAGCTCAGCAATGTCACCCAGCTCGGTGACCATCCCCAGAGCACACACACACCTGGCACGGCACAGCCTGGCACAGCACAGCCCTCTCCTGCCTCGCTGGGTTAATTTAGCAAACACCAGCTGTGTCGGGGTTAACGCGTGTGACTCTGTCACTGCAGCACAATTACAGCAGCAGCAATAAAACGTACACTCTGCAGATTTATCCCTCTTCTCCCAGTGTCATTCCGCTAATTGGACCTTACGTCACCGCAGTTAAAATAGTTTTGCGACCGGGCAAATGGATTGCTTTAAAAATAATTATATATGTTACATAAATTTTCCCCCTTATTACATTTCTTACATCTCTGGTGGTTTTAACTCCCCAGTAAGACAGACCTCTGAAACTTTACTGTGTTGTTTTGGCAATACTTGGAATCAGATATTGATCTCTTTCCTCATGTTTCTATGGGTTTTATTGGACACGTTATGGCCCCTCTGTCCCGGCTGGGTGCCAGCACATTACTTGTCATCATCCCCTCACGACATCATGACCAGCAGCATTTCATTTTCTTTATCCTGCTGGCAACACAACACCACACCATCCGTAGCAGCAAGGTTCTTTTTTCTTTTCTTTTTTTTTGATATGATTATACAACCAAAAATGAATTTAAATATATTACACTAAGTCAAAAAAGGAAAAATTAGCAGCAGACCTTGAATGAAATAGGACATCTCCTAGTCAGTTAACAAAGATGATTCATTAAGGACTAACTGAAAAGAAGGAAAACATATGTGTGCTAAATATTTTGTTCCAATTGTGACTTTAATCAACATCCTAAAGAACGTCTCTCCTAAGGCTTCACAAGTTACTAAAAACATTTTGATAGGCAAAACCCACTGAAAAGAGTTGGTTTTTACATGTCACTAATGTAAATATTTCCACTCAGCCTTTTCTCTTGTGTAAGGACAAGTTGGTCATGTTTGAAAGGCTACTGTGCTGTGGTAGGAAAGTCAAGAAGTCAAATCCTCCTTTAAAAATGTCAACAAAAAAAATCTGGCCTGATAAAAGCCCAAACAATTTTGGAATCATCCTCAAGCACTAAGAAATTTCCGGGTCAGAAAGCTTCTCATCCCACTTCTCAGCCATAAGAAAAGCAGACCTTCCTGAGCCAGGGCATGCTCTGTCTTTCAGAGAACACACACATCTTCCCATGTTATTTTTGGGGCTATTTTTTGCAGAGAACTTTGAATTCTCCACAGGTTTTAGACATAAACGTGCAGAATTCCTTCCCCAGGCTTGACTCATGAGCTTTTATAGATCCAGTGGCAACACTTTAAAATAATGGCCGAGCTGTTATTCATCCCCATGACATTTATTTTAATAACATTAATCATAATGAACTCATTTGGTATTAATGCAGGTGTCACAAGGCCTTTTATAGAATTCCTCAGGCATTCATTAGTCAGGCCATTATTTTTATTATTTTTCTAAAAGTTAATTTAACTGTGCCTGAAAGGTGCTGGACTGGCAGGGCCTGGTTGTGTTCACTGTTTACCCAAGGAGCAAATATAAATCACTTCCTAAAGTGCAGATGCCTTTTCACTGTATTTTGATGGGATATGGGGCCAAGAATCATTTCCCTTCCCAGTGCCCAGTGTCTTGCTCTGCCCTGGGTCTGCTGTCACCTGTTGAGCCCAGCACAGCTCCTGGCATCCAGGTGCTCCTATAATCATCAATATTTTATAACTATGTATGTATATACATATATTAATAACTGTTTTTTTCCCAGGCAGAGCTGTGTTGCCAGGAGCTGAGAAATGGTGTCAAATCTTGTGTCTTCGCAGGAAAATGTAAAATCACAGGTTCACAGGATCACTGAGATTGGAAAAGATCTCCAGGACCATTGAGTCCAACCTGTGACCCATCACCACCTTGTCACTCAGACCAGAGCTCTGAGTGCCACGTCCAGTGGTTCCTTGGACATCTCCAGGGATGGTGACTCCACCACCTCCCTGGGCACCCCTTCCAATGCCTGACAACCCTTTCCATGAAGAGATTCTTCCTGAAAAATGAGCCTCTTCTTTCTACAGGCTGCTCTTTAATCAAGCCTGTTCTGTGGAATCAAAGCTGTGATGGTATCCAAGGAGCACACCCGGGGCTCCTCAGAGTCTCTCTCTGAACAAGATTAGCAATGCAGCTCATCCAGACTCTTCATTCCCTAATCCAAACACTGACTCGTCCATAAATATTTGTGTTTTAAAGCTCCTCGCAGTGCCAGGAGCTCAAAGGGAGAAGGAAAACACTCTAGACTTTAAAACTACAGACTAGAAATCCTGAGAGAGAAACCTGCTCTTCAGGGAAATCCTTAAAGGAAAAACATCCTATTTTGAGCTGGATCCCTAAAGAGGAGGGTACAGGCAGATAATGATGGAAAACTCAGAAATCCAATACGGACACCTGAGAAGAAGAGATAAATTATGGTAAGAGCCACAATTACTGCTGAACTCTCTTCAGCTTAATTTTGATTCAACAGCCACATGCCCCTAAGATGACAGCTTCTGGGAAGTATAGCAAAGAAATAATGTGAATTCTGGTTCCTTTTGCTGCTTTATGGCACATTTCGAGGGTGAGTTTATAACCACCCACATCTTCGAAATTCTCCGATTGTCATAATCTTGGAGAAAATACCCAAGCCTCCCGGCAGTAGCGCATTAAACAGACTTTGTTTTTCAACTAGAAAAGAATTAAATGCAAAGAGAAGGCAGACTATTGACTGTTTTGTGATGAGAATCTCAGTTTTGGCAGTACCAAGAACACTTACATGGGAGAAGGAACAAGTTCAACATTTACTCCAGCTCCTGCAGTTGTGGAATTAGTGTTGCACAGACAGGCCCTACTTTGACAACAGGCTGTGTGTTATCTGAGACAGTTTACAATCAGAAGATTTTCAGTTTTATATTCCAAGCCTCTGCAGCAAGAACTTTCCAGTAATAACACAGTGAATAAAATGCCTACATAATCCTGGAATGAGTCACCCTGCCTGCAGCAGATGATAACACAGGAACCAAAGTGCTCAGTAGTTAGACCGCAGTCTGTGCCCCATCTGCCTGAGCCGGCACGAGAGGAGGAGGAGGAGGAAGAGGATGCTTGGCACTGAGATGTTGCCGATGGCTATCGGACAGCAGGGACAGCCCCTGGGCCCAAATGCCGTGTGAGCTCTGGCTCAGGGATTTTCCTGCCACATGAAGACCAGGCCTGGTCCCTAGGAACACATGGAAAGGCCAGGAGTGTTCAGATCACACCTTAATTTATGATCCAGCAAGAGCCACTTTCAAAGATCAAACTCTGCTGGCGAGGAAGTGCATGGAGAACCCACAGAGGGTGGGATGTGGGGACAAACTCCTTCTCTGGGAATGGTACAGGAAAAAAAAAAATTAAAAAGAGAAAGAAGAGAGAGGGGGAAAAGCTCTGCTCTGTCTGCAGCTCATCAGTGATCTGAAGCATCCTTTCAGCTCGGACTGTGATGCTGAGAGTGACAAAGTTGCACTTGCTGTTTCATGCCAGTCTGCTCAATGCTGGAGAACAATTAGCAAAACCTACCAGGCAAGTTTTGGGTCTGCAAGAGGGACACCAGCTATTCTCCTTTCACACTGCAGCCATAATAGCATCTGTGAGCTGGCACACATAGAGCTCTGCTTGGCACAGCAAGCCACACTGGGACATGTCCAGTACAAACCTTACCCCCTATGTTGTCACCCCGTGAGCACACTCAGCCCCTCAGCTCCAGCATGTTCTGTGCTGCAGCACAGCCCACACCCTGACACAAGGAGCTGGACAGCCACCTGATGACCCATGTTAGACCCAACAGGCCAAAACCCAAGGGATGGGGATGTCAGGAGCAGCCCGGAGCCAGTCCAGCAGGGGATGCTAATGGATATCTGTGCGAGACACTGGAATAATTCTAGCCATGCATTTATGAGGTTTTGTCCAATTCCACTGCAAAAATGTTCTCACCTGACACCACTCCTCCTTTCAGACCTACAGCTTTTCCCTCACCTATGCAAGAATTTACAGTGCAGATAAATTGGACAGAGACTATTGACAAGAGCATGGAGTGACAGGACAAGGGGGAATGATTTTAAATGGACAGAGGGGGCAGGTTTAGATTAAACATTGGGAAGAAATTTTTAGCTGTGAGAGTGGTGAGGCCCTGGCACAGGTTGCCCAGAGAAGCTGTGGCTGCCCCATCCCTGGAAGTGTTCGGGGCCAGGCTGGACAAAGTTTGGAGCAACCTGGTCTTGTGGAAGGTGTCCCTGCCCAGAACAGAGGGTTGTAACTGGATGATCTTTATGATCTTCCAGCCCATAACATTCTGTGATATTACACTCATTAAACTGCCCTAAGATTAAATTCCTCAGCACCAGAGTTACTGTAATTGCTACAGACTAATGTTTTCTTTCTCCTCTCCTACTGAACTTTCTATTAAACTGTGACTGTTACCGCAACTTCACCAGCAGACAGTTGTATAAATAATCTCATGTTTCAGGGGTTTCAGGTTACATAAGCACTACTTCATGCTTTTCACAGTATATTTTATATACCAGTGAGAACATTTGCCCAGACAAAGAGGACCCACACACCTCTAAAACGATGCATATTTAAATTCTGTTGAACAATATCGTTATATTAGTTCTTATTAAATCTATTACTACTTCCATGTGAAGCTTCTGGGAAAAGTTCTGGCCACCTAGGGAGTCCATAAGCATATTTCCCCACACATGATGACAAAAGAACCATTATAAACATGCCCAAATCACAAAAAACATTAAATAATAGTTCTTCTATTTTTTAGGACATAAATTATGAGAATATTTCATTAGAGACATTTTGGACACTTCTTTATTACCCAGTTTAGAAAATATTAACATCAAAGTAGATTTTCAGGCAACCTCAAAAAGTTTTTGACAAGGGAGATGAAATTCCAAGAGGAAGCAAGTTTTGAAATACGCTCTCCCATTCTGGCAACAGTATTTGGAATCAATATTTTCCATTACCTGGATAAATGGTGACGGAAGGCAGAGTAACGTTTAGATGCAATACCTTGCACTCTGATCTATACAGAATATCTACTTCTTGTAGTCTGATTGCATTGATTCCTCATTCCACACACAAATGAGGCTGTGAGTTCATTAGAAAGAGAGAAGCAGTTGCACAGTAGTTTATCCCTGTCACTCCGGAGTCGAGTCAGACTTCAGCTCCCTCACGGGCGAGCGATAATTAGGAGCATGTGCGTGCTTGTCTTCGGAAGCTGCATAAATCTTCCTATAAAACCTGTTCCAGGTTTTCTCTAACCTTAATGCCTGAAACACTGGAACAGTTTCTCTTGGCTGCAAGAAGAAACATGAGATGCCTCCGCCAAACCCATTCACCTGACAATGCTCCAGAACAAGTTTTCCTGACTTTCTCTCATCAGCCACACTCTGTGAGAACACAGCAGTGAGTGCTGCCTGCTCTGCTCCCCGAGTAAGCAGCGGAGACAGAGGATGGAAGAGTATTTTACTGCGAGGGTGGTAAGGCCCTAGCACAGGTTGTCCAGAGAAGCTGTAGCTGCCCCATTCCTAGAAGCGTCCAAGGCCAGGTTGGACAGGGCTTGGAGCAACATGGGTTAGTGGAAGGTGTCCCTGTCAATAGCAGGGCATGGAACTGGATAAGCTTTAAGGTCCCTTCCACTGCAAACCTGCTTGGGATGGTATGATTTTCAACAATAGCAAAAAGCACAGATAAGCATGTCAGTCCTTCACTTCTGTCTGTTCTACAAATGTTTTCCTTCTGCAGTTGAAACTGAGCCAGAAAGGTTACAGATTGGGAACACTTGGAATTCTTTTTTCTATTTTAGGGCCATCCACACCCTGCTCCAGTATTACACCAACAGCCAGAGAAGTCATAGGAGAAGAAATCACACGGAAGAATTACAATTCACATTACAATTGTCACCTCATCTGTATCCAAAAGAAAGAAGAGCCTCCCCTCCTGCTGCCAAGGGCTCAGCCAGGCCTCATGGTTTGTGATTTCCTCATTAAGATTCCTGTTTATGTACCTGGTAACAGCAACCTGTGGCTCACACAGCCCCTACCAGATATTATCAACTATGAGTTTCTCTCTCAGGAAATGCAAGGCAGGAATCCAGTGTCCATCCCATCCCACTGGCACTGCTCAACATGACTGCAAGAAAAGGAACCCCCATGACTAAAGTACATCACACACACAGGTTTTAGGCATCATAGCAGGAAGCTGTTAAACTGTCAGCTTTGGGTGACAAAAAGCCTGTTTTTCACTCTTGGAATGAAGAGATGAAATACTAGCAGGAGGGAGGGAGGGAGGGAGGGAAGGATGTCATGAACCAAGATTTCAGGAAAGGCAGTTTAGTTTCCAGTGCCTGGTTTTAAGTTCTGACTTAGAGCTGACATCTGTCAGTCCTGTTAGATTAGACTGGTCTGATGTTTAATGGAATTTCAAAATTTGCAACTCCAATATGCCCACGCAGACCCCTCCAAAATTATCAGGCAGGAACAATCTCTGGCTCTATGGAGCTGTGCTAATTTGGATTATTAAAGCAGAGGGGCACACCCATAAATCCTTACCAGTTTTGTACCTTTCTTTGCTGTGGGAATAAAGATACCAATTTTTTAAAATTACAGCAACCTGGCAGAACTTGAGCCAAACCATCAGGCTATAATGAACACGGTCATGTCATTTCCAAGGCTCAGCAGGAAAGCCAGAGATGCATTAGGTACATTTATGTCTTACATTACAGGAGTTTCAGTATACTCGGGGTGCAAGACTCCCAATACTTTTAAAAACTCTGTCCTTGAAAAGGTAATGGCTGTGTCAGACAACGAAGTTAAAATAAGAAATGTGAAAGTAATAAAACACTATCCATAAGGTGCAGCAGGTCTCAAACCCTTTCACCTGCTGACATGCTGAAATGTCTTTTTTCCCCAGAAGATAAGCTGAGAGAGATGACTATTCTGGAAATTACATTTTAGCTCCAATGAATCACATTTTCCAGCTTGAAGTCACTCACAGTGAAAGCACTATGTGCCCGAGGACTCTTGATTTCCAGAAATAAAGCTTGGAGTGGCTGGGAGAAAAAAAAATCAGGTTGCAGTGGCTGTAGGGATACAGGGATGCTATTTAGATGTACCTCCAGATTTCCCCCAAAGACCACGATCATCCCTCTATTTCTAATGTTCCAGAGACTTTAGCAAAGGACATTTGTGCTCATTCTTTGAACATTATGCCCAGCACGGGGTTATAATACCTGGGTGTAACACCAGCACTGCTGACTCTGAGATGAGATAACGACAGAAACTGGGAAGAGTAACACAGACAAATTGTCTTTTCTTTGTATTTTCACATAATTTACCTTCATGCTTTCTTTTTATACATTGTTCTCTCTTTCTGCTGTCTTCTCCATGTCCTACTGGTGATGGTAATTATGGTTTTAAATGCAAGATGAAAAGGACTGAGCTAGTTGCAGAAAATTATAGCTCTTTATGTATTCACACAATTGAATGTTTTCCTTTTCTTGGATATTTACATGAGCTGTTAATTTTGTTTTCTTTTAGGTATGGAAGTTGGAGCTTCAAAATAATCATTTGGCTCATTTATTTGCAAAAGATCCTCTGATTTAATTATTTATAAGAATTATGAATTAAGAATGATGAATAAACATGCATTACAATTAATATATTCTTTGTTGAATTCTCCTATGGAACCAGATGGTCTGACTGATGCATGTAAACAGATCATTTATGTCATTTGGAATTCTCAATATTGAATAAGAAATTAGGTATTTGTAGTTGAAGACCTTACCAAATGTTAAAGCTAATTCAGAACAGAATTGGGGAATAGGTTGCACAGTGTCACATGGAAATATATGCAGGGGCCTCTCCAGAGCAATCATAGCTTAACACATTATCTCATCACAACTGCTCAGTGTGCATGGAAGGAAAATATTTGTCTATCTGAACCTTTTAATCACCACACTTTCCATCAGAAATATTTACTGTATATCTCTCTAACCACAAGCTGCTGACACAATACACAAACTTTGGCAGCGGTGATTGCCCCATCCCTGGAAGTGTTCAAGGCCAGGTTGGACAGGGCTTGGAGCAACCTGATCAAGTAGAAGGTGTCCCTGCCCAGGTGGGGTGGAACAAAATGAGCTTTCAGGTCCCTTCCATCCCAAACCAGCCTGTGATTCTACAATCCTATGACACACCCACACCCCCCTCCCAGTTTGTGCAGGGCTGCTTCAAACAGGAGCTGTGCCCAAGCAGCTTGGATGGAAAAAGCAAGACGACCTAAGCAGCACCAGGATGTGTTTGCAGATTTTTAAGAAAAAGGAAATCACCCCATATATATGAAACCCCAGCTCCCAAATGATGCTGCCGTGACATGTTTGCAAATAACCACAGCAACAACAGTCACCCAGATACCCATCGCTGTGGTTTAACGGCTCAGCACACACACGCCTCCCAGTCATTGATAAATAAACCCATGGATGCACCGTCAAGCTGATTTTCCCTGCCCACTCTAATAGTAGAAAGAGGTAAATATGGCTGTGACCTTTCCACGGCGCAGGGGAGCACCAGCACTCTAATTAATTGGCTCGGTTTATTATTCAGAATCTGTTATCACAGTGACCCTGGAAGGTAATTGATGCACGTGGGCAGAGGGAGGCAATTCTCATCTTGTTAAAACTGGTATGAATCAGAGAGCAGTGGGGGTACAACAGGGCTGGGCCAGGTGGGTGGGAGGAGAAGTAGGTCCCACATCTGCAGTCAGACCTTCCACAGCCCAGGGGCATGAAGAGCTGCCCGCTGCCCCTCCAGACAGGACTCCA
The DNA here is from genome assembly GCF_022539395.1 of Myiozetetes cayanensis. Taxonomy (NCBI): domain Eukaryota; kingdom Metazoa; phylum Chordata; class Aves; order Passeriformes; family Tyrannidae; genus Myiozetetes; species Myiozetetes cayanensis. The sequence goes on along the minus strand of NW_026087378.1, from coordinate 4,652,785 downwards.
GGGATGTTCCAAAGGGGATCCAGAGGCTGGGAGTCAGGATACCTGAGCAGAGGGAATTGCTACAACCACAGGAGAGCCTTTCAGCAGCTGAGCAGATTGATTTGCCTTAAATGGGCAGGAGGAAATGACTCCTGGCTAAAGCTATTTGAAGCCCATCGCCAATTTAAAATTATCCATGCCAGGTATATTAACACCTCTCAGCCTCCTCATGGAATAAAGCTGAGGGTGCATTTGTAGCAGAGCAACATGCCTGGAGCTGCCTTGGGTGCAGACCAAACCCTCACCTCAGCTTGCACCAGCTTTTGCCAGCTAATAGGATATTAAAAATGCAACTGGTGGGTAAATCTACTTTGGCTCCAGAGTCCTGAGGGCTTAATCCAGCTTTCCTGCAGTATGGACAACACAATTAACTTTATTTTCTAGGATTTCTAACTACAAGAGAGTTTTGCACCTTTGTAAAGAGCCAGTGACTCTTTCTTGAACATTAATTCTAGGAGCATCTCTCTGTTCCCAATGACCCCAGCAGAAAACTCCTGCCCTTCCTCAAAGGCTCATTTTTCTTGTTTTCTTTCCTCTGGTGATATGGGTTAATTACAACAGCAGAGCAAAATCCAGTGTCAGCAGCCTGTTGTAGTATTTCCTTTTAGCTGACCAGAACACCAAATGTTTAAATCCAACCCCATTGCTGGAACAGCACCAGGGAGGGGATGCCAAATCCATGCCTGTGGTAGAGGCTGTGCTCCTCTGCAGGGGTAAGAAGTGCACACCTGTATTGCTGTAAGGATTAAACCCTCACTCAAGGATTAAATCTTCACTCAAAGCCCTTGCAATTCTTCTATCCCCAACTATAAATGAGATTTTATCACACTCAATAGCTGTAGAAGTGGTAAACATTCAGCATCATTTTCCTTGGGTCTTGTCTCTTTTTTCCAAGGCAAGGATTTCTCCATATCAGGTGGAATTCACCTCTTGGAAACAGACATTTGTCTTGAGGAACTGGGAGAGATCTTCTTTCTTGGGTACCCAGTGCTGCCTGTGTCAAGCTGTGGTCCTTCAGAAGGCAAGATTGCCTGAGGTACTCCCTGCTGTACCTCCCACTGGTACACAATTAGTTTTTCAGTCACACATTTAAGGACTTCTGTTGGTTTTGCCATAAGGGCATTTTTTTCTTGTGCAAATTTCACATAAAATGTGAAGATCGAGACAAATGCTGAGACCAAGCAGACAAACTGTGTAATAGGCCCCTTTTCCAGTGAGAAATCACAAATAACACAAGAAAGTTGGAAAATTAAGTATTCCTGATTAGGGTCTATCCTCAGATGGCAACATACAGATCTTATTCATTTTCAGTAAAGCTTTTCTCTTGAACATGACAAGCTTCATTTGCTCCTCAGCTCCAGCCTGCCCACCTGTGATATGCAATAACATTTACCTGTTTCAAAGGCAATTATGGTGTTTAATTAAGGACTGTTAAGCCTTGAGATGCTCCATGGCAAAGTTTACTCTTTATTATCAGAATAATCAGCCCTTAATGAGGGAAAAATGCAAATTACTGCCAATAAATTCACACATGCTGGTCTATCAAGCTTTCCTTTGATGTTATCATTTCATGTTAGTGCAGAGTGAAGCTTCTTCCACCTGTTGAGTTCATCTACAGCCATCACTACCCCAGGGGGTGCACATGTCCCCCATACCCTGAAGAGAATCACCAGCCATTGCATCAATGTGATATTTAGTGAATGTTTCCATGTTTAACAACACATCTTGTTAGACCTGAGAGGCCTTAAGCATCCTCAGTGCTAAAAGTGACTCAACAGGAGCAGCTCCAGTTCAGACAGAGCTGGATAGAACTGAGGAGCAGAACACAGTCATTCACTCCATGGCAGAAAGGGATGATCACAGTGCACAACTTGGATTTGGGATCAAAGAAGATTTTGCTTCCCATAACAGCAGAAATATCTCCAGAAGTGTGTTGGGCTCTGTCTGCATTGCACTGAGTTCAGTCTGGCCAGTTTAGAGACCGAGAGCAGGGATGGGGCTGTCACGGACATTGGTACCAACTGATAAGCAAAGATACAGACCTGAAACATCCACGTAGATGAGCTACTCGAATTCCTCCTCCCAGAGGCTCCTCCACCAGCTGTACAATGTGCTGTGAACATCAATCATGTCATGGGGATCCGTAAGCAGCACCCCCACAAAGGCAGGCAGGGCACAAACACTTTGTTCCAATTCTGCACTGCTATAAAAGCAGTTTTGTATCGACTACAACATGATTTTCCTCAGCAATTACAGGGATGAAGCTATTGAAAAGTCAAGGATTTAAAAATAAAAAAACTCCCCAACTATAAAAAAGAGTAAAAAAAAATCAGATAGTTAAAGTATCTTTAGTGACATAAACCACAGAGATTTTCACAGCTTTTTAACTATACATGGAAGATACAAAAATCTTATCTCTAATATTGAGGTTTGGGAGGGCCTGAAGTCCAGCTGGGATGATTGGAGTAGGCAGCACTAGTGGAAATCAGTCCCTATTCAAGCACTGAACGTGGGTTTAAAGCACTGACATTGTTTGACAGCTCCTCCGTTTTGTTTTAAAAATTCTAGGAAAGTCTCAGCACATATATAGAAGGACCTGTTCCTGATTCAAGGAAATCTGACTCTGCAGGACAGTCTAGGCAGGAAGAATCTGACACCTGGTACACAAGTGATTAATGCAGATGAATGTACTGGAGAGTAACTTATTCCCCTTTCCCACTCCCCCCCTCCCCAGATCAAACTATTCCCCCTTTTCCACTGCCTCTTCCCACATACAGCACCTCCAATTATATCCCATTCTGCCACTACAAGAGAAAGACCAACTGCCATTTTCCTGTAGGTTTTTTTTATGGATTATTTTTAGCTGTACAATATACATAGTAGTGAACAAGGGCTGCACCTGAAACCTTCCCATTAACAATGGCTTTACTGTGCAGTCACACACAGTTTGCTCAGGAACACTCACAAGTCCTGAGCAGCAAGGCATGGTGGTACACAGACTTGGTAAAATTCAAAACTTTGTAGAATTTGGGTGTTTGCAAACAATTCACAGAAAGAAAAGAGTGGAAAAACTTGGCACTTGGCCCTCGATGAAACTTAGTACAGTTCATTCCTTGACCTGTAGGCTTCAGTTTTGCCTGGTGCCAGGCACAGGGTTTGCCAACTTTTGAAGCACTCCTCAAGCGTGCTGGTAAATGCCCAATGCAATGAGCCTATGTCCCCAGAACAGAGGCAATATTTAGTGTCCTTCTATTTTCCCCCAAAAACACCCTGAAGCCTTCCTACCATCAGTCAGTGGACAGAAAGGTGTTCTAACAGAGCAGCTCACCTACTCCAGCTGAATGTGTTAAACATTCCCACGATTCATTAAGAACGTGCTATTATTTTTCCTGCTAGACTTCCCTTAATGACCACGTTTACATTTCCAAATCAGCATACCACATTAACGTGTCCCTTATCTGGCACTGACCACAGGCAAAATAAAGGCTATACAGGGACAAGTGCCATCCTGGGTCAAATGCACTTCATCAAACAGGACAGACCAGCAGTGAGTGGCACACTCCTATCCTGCTCCATGTGTGTCTGATCCAGGTTTATCAGAGCATCATTATTCTCTGGAGTACAACTTTTTGTCACTACTCTTAGCCCCTGGCTGGTGGCCACACTCATCCATCACTGGCGGCAAAGCTCTCTAGGACGGGCTCTCTGAAGAGGTCCTGGATGGCCTCAGCATCACTCAGCTGATGGAAAAAGCTCAACATCAGGCAATAACACTCAGCCACGGATAGAAAGCCCCAAACACCTGATCTGCTATTTAATTCAGCCCCCACTGATGTGGCCACACTGCCAGTGCTCTCAGCAGTGCCCTGCACGAGGTCTGGGCAGCCACTGGCCCGGCCCTGCGCCTGCAGCACCAAACGCTCTGTTTCCTAATTAGCTGCTTTCATAAAATTGATTAACTGCAGGCGGGTACACGATCCACAGGAATTTATGGAAGCTGTTTCACAGTCAGTGCGTGTAACACTGAAGTCACTCCTATGCCGGAGCATCAGGTCGGCCTTTCCCAGCAACCAGCTGAGCCTGTGCCAGCCCAGAGCCCCCAGCCCTGTGCCCACCTCTGGGGACAGCAATGTCACCCCGAGCACACCCTTTAGCGAGGTGTCTCTGATCCTTTTGTCACAGAATCACTGAAGTTGGAAAAGGCCTCCAAAACCATTGAGTCCAACCTGTGACCCATCACCACCTTGTCAACCAGACCAGAGCACTGAGTGCCAAGTCCAGTCATTTCTTGAACACCTCCAGGGATGGTGACTCCACCACCTCCATGGGCAGCCCCTTCCAATGTCTGATAACCCTTTCAGTGAAGAAAATCCTCCTGATGTCCAACCTGAACCTCCCTTGGCATAGCTTGCAGCTATTTCTCCTTGTCCTATCACTTGTCACCTGTGAGAAAAGGTCAACCCCCACCTGGCTGCAACCTCCTCATTTTAAAAGTTCCTTAATCCAGCAAAAGGAAAAGCTCTGGTTGGGGGTTTTATTTTTGTCTTTTTGTTTGTTTTTCATTTCTAACTTTACTTCATGCTTTCTGAAGAACTTCAATTCCCTTTCAAATTCAAAACATTCCAACCAGCCCTCAAGGCTGATGTCTGTTATTGTAAAGCCCCACACTGACTCCTGGCTCTCTGATCACAGGTCCTCCTGCCAGAGCAGGGCTGAGCTGGCAGTCATGGCTTTCTGAGAAACCTCAAAACTTCGCAGAGGATTAGCTAAGGTGACATTGAGATTCAACAGCTCCTCAGCACCATCTGTTCCCTGGTAAAAACCTCCCAGAGGGGAAAATGCAGTAACCAGCTCTCTGTGACCTCAGTGCTTTATGCCAAACTCCTGCTGCCAAGCAGTCCTGTCCCCTGGAACCCCTGCAGAGACCTTCAGGCATCAAATGGGATTTGTTGCCTCCGCTGGGAAAGGGGCATGTCACCCAGGCTGCTGGGTCTTTGTCAGGTGTGTTTGCAGCCTCAGCAGAACCCTGCATCTCCCTTGGGTTTTCCAGGCAGCATTTGGATCAGCTGAATGGGGTTTTGCCATTCCAACACTCCAGGAAGAGCTGCAGCCTCTGGGATTGTGACCACAGGCACTTTCACAGGCTGTGCTGTGACAAACACCTTCACCTGAACACACCCTCAATTATTTTTCTTCGCCCTTGAGGAAAATGCTCAGCAGTGACTGTTCTCTCAAGATTTAAAAATAATCCCAGTTTGTTTCCTCTGGCCTTGCAGCTGGCACTGCCGTGGCTTGGCCCCCTCAGAACCCCTCCCTGCCCCGCAGATCTCCCCATGCCTCCCACTGGCCTGGAAGGTGGATGGAATCTCTTTAAAAGGGCATCAACCAACCCGTGCACATCTATCACCTGGTTTGGCTCGAGTCCCCCAGCAGCACTCTGTGGGCACCCTGGACCATGAGTCCCTGCACAGGATCATGGAATAATTCAGGTCAGAAAAGCCCTTTCTGAGCATTGAGTTCAACAGTTCCCCCAGCACTGCCAAGGCCACCACTAATCCATGGCCCCAAGTGCCACATTCACACAGCTTTTAAATCCCTCCAGGAATGGTGATCCATCACTGCCCTGGGCAGCCTCTGCCAGGGTTGGACAGACCTTTCCAGGAAGGAGTTTTTTCTGATATCCAACCTAAACCTCCCCTAGTACAACTCAAAGCAGTTTTCTCTTGATCACAAGGGACCTTGTCCCTTGAGTGGACCAGGGTGGATCAGCTGCTCCTACAGTCACTCCCTCTCCCACCGTAGTGAGCTCAGGTGCCTCAAGTGGGGCTTTGTTTTGTTTCAGGGTTTTTTTTGTTTGTTTGTTTTGGGGTTTTTTTGTGTGTTTTTTTTGTTTTGTTTTTGGTTTTTTTGTTGTTGTTGGCTTGTTTTTTTGGAAGCAAAAGAGTACATAGCAAATAGGTTGCAAGCAGCACTGCTGTGGGCTGGAGCAAAGTGGTGCAGTTAACAGAATTTAAATGATTAGCTGAGCTCAGAAGATGCAGCCACCTTTTAAGTGACTATGAATATTCAGGTAAATATGTTTAGATGAAAATATTGAGTCATCAGCAGACACCACATGCACAAAATGTACTCCTGCCTATTTGTCATTAATTTAACCCACAATACTGGCCATCACTTCTCAGGTTTGTTCTCTCTCAGGTAGGTTTGCTTTCCTCTGGTGCATCACAGAGCACACAAGGTAACAGCTTTGCATACAGCAGCTAAATCTGTGTCTCTATACAGGTTTACCACTCAAAAGGGGTAGTTGGAGCCCAAGGGGGGGTGAGGAAGAAAGGATGGCATGGTTTTCCTTACAAAATTATTATCATCATACACATATAAACAGTGCTCCTTGAATGACAAGCTTAAAGGATTCCCAGACAGCAAGGACAGCAGTTTGACTGAGAATCCTCCCTTTCCTACCTCCTGTGTGTGATGCTTGGAAGCCCAGGAATAGCAGGTGAGGAGTGAGGGAGGCAGAAGCACAGCCTTGCACCTTATGTGATGGGAGGAGCAGTGGGAACTGGGCAGAACAAAATCTAAACAGAAATAGGCAATGCTTGAGGAACTGGAAAGAAAACCCTGCAGAAAGGGAATGGCTGCTGGGGGAGGAAGAACAGCCTTTTCAAGTAATATTTTTCATTAGTGGTCAAGAAATGGGGAGAGCTGAAGTGGCTTAGGTGAAGTTCTACACAACAGCAATGGAATAAAGACAATAACAGGGAAAACCAGGCAAAATTAGAGGAGGCAAGGAAGAAGCCTGAAAGAAAGGTACATAGATGTTAGGAGTGTGATTGCAATGCACTCGAAAGGAGCCCAGAAGGAAAGCTGGAGTCCCTGCCCAGCCCACTGAGAGCCAGTTGGCAGCTCAGCCCACTCCACACCACAAGGACCAGCCGAGATACGTGCCGTGAACTGGCAAGAGGAGATGTCTCATGTGTTTCTCACTAAGCTGTTTGAAATGGGCTCACACTCACTGTTCCAAGGCAGCACTTTTACACATCATTGTCCTAATAAGCTCTGAGCAATACGTTGCCTGATCCCTCTGACAAACTCGGTGCAACAAACCACAGACCAATGCTCAGGCTGCAAAGGTGGTGACTCAGGGTCACTGAACTCCCCGGAACTTTGGGACCCACAGCAGCCTGTGCCAGGTGAGAGGTGAGTGACGCAGTTTTTATTTATTTGTTTTTAAAATAAATCATTCCTGGCAAGCAGGACCAGGAGCAGCTCCTGCACAAGCCACTGCTGATGGTCCCACAGGACGCAGCTGCCAAAAGGCTCAGTCACACTGTAATGGGAACATGCTCCATCCCACACACTATCCCTCCTGCCCTCTCTCAACAGACAGCATGACATCAGCTCACGGTGGCAGCAGCCTGGGGAGAAAAACAACATACTGGTAGCTCCAGTGGTGGCCCCAGATCCCCACTGGTCCGTGCCTGGTTTGGAGAAGAAGTTCCAGCTGCACTTTCACAGCCTGCCCTGAGCAGAGTCCAGTGTAACTCTGGGACAGCACTAGGAAGTCAGACAAGTAAAGCAGGAGGCAGAGCTGTGACTCAGATCTCAAAGGGAAAGTGTTTAATCCATTTCACTTTGCAGTCACATTCTCCCTTCTGAGTCTGGTTACAGCTGGAGGTTGAAGCTCAGCAGGTCCCTGTCAGGAAGCATCTCCATCCCCTCCCCTCCCAACATACCCAGGGCTGTCCCAGAGAAGGGGCTGTTTAAAGTCTGCCTATTCTTCTACAGGGGTCTGCAGCTACCATATCTCCTTGTTCCATGCTCAGTTTGGAAGCTGTGCATCCACCCTGGAGAAATCCGTGGTTCTGAAGGACTCGGCCTTTGCCAACATCAACAAGTGGTTTGTGTTTGTGTCAGCAAACCCTGCCATCCCAGATTTTAAAGTGCTCATGGACCAGGACCAAAGCTTTCCCTCCTAGATGGTGTAGACCTCAGACTGCCTGTGATCTATTTCTATAGTTTGGCTATAGTTTAACTTTTCCTCCCAAATATCTTGTTTCTCTTGCATGAAATTTCTGCTTTTGTTCAGCTGTTGCTGAGTGAGTCCAGCTCTCTAAGGCTGAACACAGCCTTGGGTCACTCTGTGCACAGTTCCCTAAAAGAAAACCTCACCCACCGTACAAAGCCTACCCTGCTCTGGGAGAACATCTCCAGCACTCTGGAACCCAAACTATCCACTGCTGCTTTTCCAGGGGCAGGTTAAAAACGCCTGCTCTGCATATCCAGAGTAACTCACTGGAAATTTACCACCAGCAGAAGCAAAACTATTTACCTGGTGTCACCTTTTAACCCAGAAGTTGTCTTACATGCAGCAGGTGTTCTCTGTTTTGTGGAAGAAGAGAGAGGGCAATGCACTTTGCCAACAGGTCTGGATTGGGAGGTGCACAATGGGATTGCTTTTTAAAGCTTTCTTTGGCATCTGAAAAGAATATAACAGCTCAGAATGGTTTTGCTGTGGCATTGACTTGCTCCTTGACTTCATATTCTCCTGCCATTCATGAGCATCCCTGGTGTCCCCAGCCAGCCCTGTGCCCTCACACCCTGGCTAGACTGCAGCAGGATCACCAACTGGAAAACACTACAAACCATCCTCAGTCTGGCATTCAGCCACAACCACCACTGTAAAGAATCCTGTTTTATAAGGGTTTCCATCACTAAAGTCCACAATAGCCTTGATCCCTTGCAGCGGTCCCAGTAAACAGGGCTGAACAAGGACAAACACTGACAAACCAGGTGCAGCTCACAGGCAGCACCTTCCTCCTCCTGCCCTGATTCTGTGGTGGCTGTTCCTCTGCCAGCCCTGCTCAGCTGGGCTATCCCAGAGGAAAACCATCCCTGCAAGGGCTGCAGCTGGCACGAGGAGAGAGGGAATGCAGCACTGCCCAGAGGAGACAGAAGGAGCCAGATGGTCCCTTTGTGATGGAATTCTGCATCTTGGCTCAGCATAGCTGTGAGGTCAAGCCACACCTGGAGAGACAAGTTACACCATTCAATACAGCTGTTGTAAGGACATTAAACACTGTTATGGACTTCACCTTGGTAGCCCCAAGGTATAATGTCCTGCTTACACAGGCAGCTCTGAGGCTCCTCTGTCCCAAAGCTCCTCTCTGACTTCAGCCTGTCCAGAAACGCTTAACACACCCCTGAAACCATCTGCTGGGGTCCACAGCACTGGCAGATTTTTGCAGAACACAAAAAAGCTTGTTTCAAATTAAGAAAACCTTTTTATTTTTAATTTCTCTCAAATGGAACAAGACACTCAGGACCTTAAAAAGCAATGTCTGTGCCAGTGAGGGTCACCTCCTTCCTGGCCGAGGTTTCCCAGAGCTGTGACTCCCTGTTCAGTGCCAGGATATACACACAGCTCACTGCTGTCACAGCCCCAGCACCACAGGACCCTTTGGGTCAACAGTCAGACATCCAGAGATGGTTTCAATTACTGCTAAAGAGCAACTTCATTTGCATATTGGCAGCTCATTACAGATTAACTATGTTCCTCCTGATGCATGGATATTTCATCCCCAGTATTATGAAAGGGAAAAAGAAAATAGAGTTCTGCAATTTCCTTAAAAATAATCCATCCATCCCTCATTATCCGTGAGCTGGGGGTGCAGAATATCTGTTATTGACTCCAGAATAACAGCTGTGTTACTTCTGATCTCTGAGTAACATGTGTGGTACCACTCAGTGAACATTTTCTTTACCGTCTGCAAGCTCTTCTCACCTCAGTCCACACATGCATCTGATTTAAACAGGCACAGAGGAACAAGGAATAAAGGAGAAGCAAGAATGAAAAGAGGAAAGGGGGGGAAGTTAAAAAAAAAAAATAAAGTAGCAAGTTTCCAAAGTGTCTCTATTCATTATCAATCCCTAGCCATGACAGGTCTGCAGGGCACAGGAATACACGATTAGGAATACTAGCCTGCAGCAGTGTAGCAATCCAGAAAATGGTTTAAAAAACTTGCAATAGAAAAGGGCAAACCCAACATCTAAGCACATGCAAACTTCCATTAACTTTAAAAAAAATCAGGATTTTATCCAAGAGTTAGTAGAGATTTAGCCAACAAAATGGCCAAGGAAAACAAGGTACGGGTAGGAATGCCCACAGTGTTCCAAGCGCTGCTTTCAGTATAGTATATGGAGAATACTGGACTGATGGGAATCTCCCCCCCATTGGTAGGAAAGCTGATCCTTTTTCCTCCCCACAGCTGTCGATATACATGTCCTGTCCCTTTTTTATATGTCTAACATCTAATTTAATGCCTATTAAGTGTTCTTGATCAGATACAATTTCTTTCATTTTCACAGGGCTAAAGGGCCATATCAAACACAGTCTGCTCACACCACAGAGAGAGCAGAGGGGTAATAACAGAGAACCAGTTCCCTGCACAGCCACCTCTTCCAGTGGGTAAGGGAGGAATTCAAAATGCCTCATAACCAACATTTTAAAATCTGCCCCCAGTAACCAGTACTGAGAGCACAGAAGGGTTTGGTGGCATCAGGCTGGGACACTCCAAGTCCTCAGTGTGTTTGGGTTTCCCAGTTCATGGCAGTCCCAGGGGCTGCTCTTATCCCACCTCGTATCCCTGAAACTCAGGCTCCAGCAGCCTGGGCTGGAGTGTCTGTACCCACACCTGTGGCCAAGCTTCCCAGAGCACCTTGGGGTGCAGTGGCCTGGATTGGGGAGCCTGTACCACACCTACGGAGCTTGACAGAGCTTCTTCTGCAAACAGTTCTCTGTTTATCCTCACAGAGGATAAGGACAGGGGTGCAGCCATCAGCTCTTTGGGGCCCTTTCATTCCAAAACAGCAGCAGAAAAGAGATGAAGGATGAAGACAAAAAGAGCAATGTGTAGCTGTAGAGACATCATCAACAGGAGATTTCAAAACCTCACACAGAAATCACCACTTTCACCACCTATTGCCTTAGAATGCCACATCCCACATGAGGGGGGACATAGCCACAACAACCAGCAGCCATTTGCTGCAGTCTCAAAAGAATGATTGAACCAACACAGCACCAGCAATGGCTCAAACAGCCACTAGCAGAACACAAATCAAGAGTCCCAGCCCAGGAGGGGCTCCTTGGTGGGACACGACATGCAAAGAGAATGCTCGGAGATGGTGCAAAAGCCCAATTGCTACCAGCACAGCACCACTCCCAGGCCATCCCTTCCCTGGATTCAAAGCACTTCCCACTGGGAACAGCCTCTCTGCTCCACATTTGCCATTTTTCATGCTGCTGCAATATAAACAGCCCCAACTCTGGGTAAATGTTAGTGCTCACCAACAGCCACTGTACATATAGATCTCATACAGTTTACTTTGTGTGTTTTGGTTAGAAGGTCAGAGTAGTGGTCAAATATTTGGAAGAGGCATAAAATTTATAGCACCTAAGAAATTACAGCACATAGTAAACACACATGCACCCTATTTATGTGCCTATACATATAAAGAGAAACAGCACGGCCTTGGCAGTTAATTTGTTCCTGCTGGCAGGCAGGATCCAGGGAGGGAATTCCTGCCTCTCCCCTCCCTCCCTGCTCCTTGGAAGCGCCTTTGCGCTGTGGCACACAGCAAGCTGATGCAGATTTCTATTTACATTATCTTTATTTAATTAAATGCTGCTTTTCATACACACATACTATGCAGCTGACACTCACAGCTCTCCCTCTGTATCAAGGAAAGTTTCCTCTCTGTGGCCCCTTCTCCAGATGTTTGCCTTTTAGAGGATGCAGGACTCGTCCAGCTGCGGGAGAAGCGGTCCTACCTCACCCCACTGTACCCAGAACCATCCCACCTCACCCCACTGTACCCAGAACCATCCCACCTCACCCCACTGTACCCAGAATCATCCCACCTCACCCCACACCAGGAGGGTGTGTCGCTGCCCTGAGGCTTGGTGGGGGTGAGGGCAGCAGAGGGGCAGGGTCCCCCCGGCCAGCTCCCACTGCACACACAGCACCAAGCAGAGGGGGGCAAGGCAGCTCCCTGCACCCCAGAAAAACCTCCCACTGAGCTCCACCACCAGAACAGGAGTCCGACCTCACCCCTTTCCCCTCTGCACACTTAGCTATCAGCAGAAAGGACACAGGTTTTCGTGACTTCATGGCCTGTTGTAGGAACCCAGCTCTGGAGGGGACGCCCCACCTCCAGGAGGGGTTCGCTGCCTCTCACCACACCTATGAGGCTGTGGGGGTGTCTCATGACAGCACTGCAAGTCAAAAAACCTCAGCAGGTGATCACCCTGCTCTCCTTTTTGTGCTGAATCCCCCAAAGAGGGCAGATGCGAGCCCAGGGAAATCCACCTGGGGAGCCCAGGACAGGCACTGCCATTCGGAGAAGGTGCTGCCTCCGGTCCTAAGGGACCTAAACTGAACAGGGACCCCCAGGTAAGGCAGGCAAAGCACATGGAATAGTCCTCTCCCAGCACAGTGAAACACTGTGGGTTTAACCCTGGCACAGGCACGAGCTTGGGAAGCGGCCGAGCCGTGTCTGGCAGCGGGGAGCCATCGGGAATGGCACCAGGATTCCCATCGGGGCACTGCAGTCTGCTGGGATACGGGTGGAAGACCCTCCTGCCCAGTGAATTTGCTGCTCTGGCAGTGCCTTACCCATGTGCCCTCCCTGCGAGGGCTCTTCTGACCACCCCAGCCCAGCCAGCACAGTCATGAGCAACTCCAGGAAAGCCCAGTTAGAATTAATAAAAGGATTGCAGCCGCAGCTTGGATTGTGACATAAACCCCTCATTTTTCCAGTCGTTCCAAGAGTGACTGAAGTTCACTGTTCTCTGTGATTCAAACACTGCTCCCAGGCAGCCCCAGCAGCTGCTCTCCTTCGGATACAGCAGAGTCTGAAGGTTTTGCAATGAAAACAACTATATTTAGTGAGCCCACCAAAGCAAGACTGTTTGTTGTTATTATTGTTATTAAGAGAAAACAATAGACTCAGTTTCAAGAATTGTCTTTCACAACACAGAACTAGTGGGAAAAGCAAAGAAGTCAAAGCTCTTGACCTGGGTGACAAGGAGGGCAGCCACATCTGGACAAACAGGACAGTGCAACTGGATGAAGATCCCCTATAAAGCCACTGGTTCATAATGCCAAAATACGATTAGCAGTTCCCTTTGCTTACAACCAGCAGGCCCAGAGCTGTGTGCTGCCCCAGCACTTGTAGATCATTGGAGAATCAGAGAACCACAGACTCGTTTGGGTTGGAAGGCACCTTAAAAGTTTATCTTGTTCCACTTCCTACCTCAGGCAGGGACACCTTCTACTATCCCAGGTTGATCCAAACCCAGTCCAACCTGGCATTGGACACTTCTAGGGGTGGGGCAGCCACAGCTTCTCTGGGCAACCTGAACAGATAAAGCCACAGAAAAGCTCCTGCTGCCCTGGTTGTTCTCAAAGTCCAACTTCAAGGTTTGCTCAGAAAGATATTTAAATTAACCCAAAGTTGAAGTTCTTCCCTCAAATGGAGTTTTATAACTACACATTCAGTTTCTGAGCAGGATCCCCTGATAGACTGAGTTTCTCTCTGTTATATCCCAGCACAGCAGCTGCACCACAGCCCACCTGCTCAGCCCAGGGCTCACCAGAGCTGTAACTCGGCAGTTCTAGAAACATCCCTGCAGTGCCCAACTCCTTCCAGGCTCTGAGTTACAAAGACAAGCAAAACTTACAAATAAACTTCAGAATTTTTCACACAGAAACAATTTAAAAGCTCCCATAATTAAAACAAAATGTGGTCATTTTAATGTACATCATCTCTTTCTTCTTGAGTTATTTTTAGAGCTTTAGTTACCATAACAACATATTTTACCATATAGCATTTATGGTATATGTGCTTCCTTCTAGCGCACAGCAGAGCACCAACCACCCATCATCCCCCAAAGAGGGGAAGCTCCCCTGCCCCAGGGCACCCCCAGCACAGAACACTCATGAGGTGCGTGTGGCCAGTGAGAGTAAACCCAGCAGCTCAGGTACAGCTGCACTCTCTCCCAGGCACGTGGGGAAAAACAGCCAGAGAAACAGATCCCCCAGTCCAACAGCACCAACCACCTGTTTTCTGCGCTCAGTAACTCCTGCATAGCACCCAAGGAGCACCTCTTGCATACCCCAACACCCCCAGGCAGCTCCAGCTCCCCAGAGAAGCCCTTACCTGCATCCAGCACCCTCCCTGTAAGCAGAGTGACCCTTGGAGGAAAAGCCAGAATCACTCCCATGGCTGCATTGATAATGTGGGCTGGCTGGGTGGGGCACACCTGGGGTGAATGGGAACACCTGAGTAGATGGGGAACACCTGAGTAGATGGGGAACACCTGAATAGATGGGGAACACCTGTTTAAGCAGAATCACAGAATGGTTTAGGTTGGAAGAGACCTTAAAGATCATCTTGGTTCCACTCCCTGCCGTGGACAGGGACACCTTCCACTAACCCAGATTGCTCATGAGGCACACCTGAGTGGGTGGGACACACCTGAGTTGTCAGGTCGACCAGATGGTCATTGTAGGTCCCTTCCAATGGCAATATTCTATTCTATTCTATTCTATTCTATTCTATTCTATTCTATTCTATTCTATTCTATGCCATTTCATTCTTCTATGTGGATGGACACATGTGTAGCCCTTCTCCCCTATTTACACAGATACTCTGCCCAGACTTGCAGCCTGGCAGGTATCAGAATGCTCGATGCTGCCCCAGGGCGGAGCTCTGTGACAGGCAGAGCAGTGCCTGTATAGGCTGGAGGCTGGTGGCAGTAGTTCAGGTGCTGAGCAGGTACAACTGGAGTAGGCAGTGATGGGTTTCCTTGCTGCCATCCTGCCCCAGATCCCAGGGCCTCATCCCACCATTCCCCTGCTCTGATTGCATGTGACCTTTAGAACATATATTTTTGCTAGTAAATAGTGTTGTTGCTGTGGCCACAATGACCCAAGACTAAGGGAGGAGGAGAGATGAGAGTCCTCTCTGTGGTGCCAATTGCGCACGGCTGGAGATTGAGGGGCCTGTTAAAATTTGTTCCAGAGAGCTCCAGGGTTACAGGGGAAGAGGGAGCAGAGAGGAGAGGGGGGAACAGAGTGATACCCTGCTCACTGTGCTTTGCTCCACATCCAGTGACAGCAGGAGGGTTGGATGGGGGCTGCTGCTGTCAGGCTTGGGCGGTCCCAGGGCCCCTGGCAGTGGGCAGAGCCTCTTCAGGGTTAGTCCTGTATAGGAGCTCTTTATTGCTTCAAAACATGTTTTATCTGAAATGCATTTCTTCTGCTTAAACAGAATTCGTTTCCCAGGAGCTGCCTGGTCACCAGGTCACTGAAAGAAGGGAGCTGTGGATGTTGGACCCAACTCAGCCCAATGATTACTAAACACAGGTTTTAAACATTTTCAAATATTTATTCCCTTCTGTATTCCTTTTTTTTTTCTTTTTTTCCCAACAAAATGACAGTAATATTTTCAAACAAAATAAACCAGAGGCAGTGCCAGCGGGTGAACCCTTCTGGATGCTCCTGCTGTTTTGGATCAGTGTGGAAAAGCTCTGCCAACAGCAGCTCCTCACTTGGTCCTGCAGAGACGGACATGCTCAAACCAGTGCCGGGCTGGGGAAAGCACGTTCTGTGTTTGAGCAGCTGAAGGGCTTTAATGGAAACCAGGGAAAAGAGTTTTAAGTACAGAAAACACTGATCTTCTCCAAAATTATTTGCTCGGCTTGAAAGCTAATGCTCTGCTTTCAGTCTGGTTTTATATGTCTCTTGGACTTGAGTTATGGCACAATAATTATGGTCAGAGGCAATGAAGAAGTGTTATTTCTTTACTAAGAAGATGGAGAAATTCAGTTAAAAATAGATTATAAGGCAGTGCTGTCAGGCACAGGCATTTTCCTGCTCCGCTGGATTTCTGTTTTCCATCGACCAAGGAGGAATTTGCTCACAAAATATAAGAAATTTTTATATTACTCAGCATAATTAAATGTAACTGGTTAAATTACTGTGGAGGTCACTAGAACAGCCAGTAACTTTTCCCTGCTCAGGGAAGTGGCAGTTGGCCAAAAATCATTGTCCTCTCCACCCCTTTTTGGTTTTTTTAGCATTGTTGCACAGGATTTGGAGCTTCTGTTGGGGAAGATGAGAAGCCAAGTGCACACACCCTGCATGTGCCCTAGGGCTGCACTCCAGTGTGAGACAGGGTTTGTGGCAAGATCAGACCTCAGTGATCCACGGGGTTCTTGTAGGAAACATCACTGAGCCTTAGAGAAAAGAGTATGGAAACAGTAAATGCTGACCATCTCCTTTGGGGAAAAAATGGAGTTTTCCTTAAAAATGCAAGCCCTGCATCAGGTGGAAACTTTGGGTGATTCACGGATCAAAGGGAGGGTTTCTTTCCTTATGCTCTGACATTTTGTTAAATATGTCTTAAATATGTCACTAGCGAATATTCTTAAAATAGAATCACAGCTTTGGCTCTGTTTGCTGGGCCATGCTGTCACCCAGCACTGCTGTGGAGGAGGCTCTGGCTTGTTGCCCACACACCTTCTTGTCCCCTCCTGCAGCATTCATGGCCCTGCCACAAGTCTGACACCAGGGAACTGATTTCAGCTGAAAATTGACCTGATGAAGTTAAACCAGACTCAGTCGTTAGCAGGAGCAACTCCCTGGTCCAGTTCCCTGGTCCAACTCCCTGCTCTGGCACCCACTGGCAGTGCCGGCACTGCCCAGAAGAAGGGACCCAGCAGCCTCCGAGCAGATCCCCCCGCGGAGCACACATTACACGAACGGTTGGAATAGACCGATTGGAATACGCGGATTGCCATCTAGTGGCATCTAAAAATGGTGTTCAGAACTTCTGTCACTCCAGTTTTGGTGACAGGGGATGCAGAGTCTCAGTGTTCCTGCAAGGCTGCTCTGAACTGGTCCCATCATTTCCCCACCACCACTTGTAGCCATGATCCCCACACACACACACTGTGATCAACAGTTTGGGGATAAAGTTATATTTGCTCTACTTTCTTTATTTATTAATTCCGTCTTTTAAATTTTCAGGATATTTTTGCTATGAATAAGGCCAAAGAGTGACTCTGGGAAGAAGGCACGTCGTTGGTGATACTTCTCCTGGGTGACACACAGATTCAAGGTCAGGGACGCTCTGCTGGTGCCCACATTTTGCACCAGGAAGTTCAGGGAAACCGCAGTGGCCTTGTCCAAACCCTCACACGTGTGCCCAGCGTGCAGGGATCTGCAGGACATGCAATGCTCAGGCAGCCAGCTTGGACTCAGCAGTGCCACTGGGTTCAGGCCCTGCTGCCCCCCTCAGTTTGGTGTGGAGCACAAGGGTCCTGCTCATTCCCACCTGCCAGGTGCCACTAAAGGTGCCACCCTGCCCAGGTCTGTCCGTGTGCTCCACCTGAGCCAGTCTCACCCACCAGCTCCCTGTGACCCCCTCCTGCCCCCAGAGGGATCCATCTCACAAGTGACCAAGGTCTCATGGGTGTCTCTGAGTCACCCAGGCTGCCCCTTTTCGGTGGGAGGGGGTGACTCATCTGGCATTATGGCTCTACAAGATAAGGAAAGGGCCTTCTGGAGCCAATTTATTTCCACTGCCTGTAAAGCCTAGGATGAGTTACTCATCTATCTACATCTGCACTACAGATCTGTGCCTAATCAGGAGAATCCCACAGTAGATGTGTTGAAATAAAGGCTGAAAACAGTGAGCAGTATCAAGAACCACAGTAATATAAATACAGCAGTCAAAAATAGCTTCTTGGTTCCGAAAATGATGCAGATGAGTTGCAGAAAATGGGATTAATGAGTAAAAAGTAAAGATACACTTTGGTTCTGGTTTTGTTTTCCCAAGAGAACTGGGGGCCCAGGCTGGGGTTTTGCTTAGTGACCTCCCAATGAACACTCTACTTCTCTGTATCTCAGTTTCTTCCTCTGTGATATAGATGTGATGATAATTAACCAACATCTTTGTAAACTGAAACTGGTAAAAAAGGAAAAGGCATTTTATAGCAGGAGAAAAGTGGAGCAGAACTGCACTCCATGAAGCTTTGCTGGCTTTCTAAGCCTTTTCAAGTGTCAAGGATCATGAATGACCCTTGTGCTCCAAGGCCAAGATGTGTCATCTGCAGCCTGTGAATAACAGAGGCTTGATGAGAAAAGGGCTGCAAGGGCCAAGCTGGGTAAAGACATCTGAGATTTGGGATAGATGTGCCCAGTCTGAGCCTGCTGTGTCACACAAGCCACTGCAGCAAGTTAATTACAGAATCACAGAATGATTTGGGTTGGAAGGAACTTGAAGTCATGCAGTTCCCCCCACCCCTGCCATGGACAGGGACATCTTCCACTAGGCCAGGTTGCTCCAAGCTCCATCCAACCTGGCCTTGGATGCTTCCAGGAACGGGGCAGCCACAGTTTCTCTCAGCAAACTGTGCCATGTCCTCACCACTCTCACAGTAATATCTAACCTAAACCTACTCTCTTTCAGTTTAAAACCATTCCCCCTTGTCCTGTCAGTACATGCTCTTGTTGTGAGGAACATCATCTTCAGCTGGTGAGGGGCTGGGGCTGGGACCTGGGGGAGCTGGCCAGGCTGTGGGTCATGGGCAGCCCCCCAGCTCCCATCCACCTCCAGCACCTGGTGACGAGGTGGGAGTGACAGCTGAAAAAGTCTGCAGTGGGGAATGTCTGTACACAAAGGGGGTGGAGATGCTGGATAAGCACAGGCCAGAGCTGTTCATGCTGCCAGAGATCCTTGGGAGGAACTTGCAGTGTTCCTGCCCCTCACAGCACATCCCTGACCAGCACACTCCCCACGGTCACAGCCCGCCCTACAGCTCCCTGAGATGGCTCCTGTATCCATCAAAGGGTGTATGAAGAACAAAACAGGACCATGGCAACCAGACTAACAGAGCTGGGTGGGATCTAAACACCGAGCCCATGCACATCAGAGCAGAGCGAGTTGTTTGGGGGATCACACTGCAGGTTTCCATGGAAAAAGCTCCCATAGAACAGCCTTCCAGACAAATTACTCTGTAAACTGAGGAGAGGTTTCAGAGCTTCAGCTTGATTTTTTTAATGAGTGTTATCTGGCTGCTGCAAGTGCTTTATAAGCCCAAAATTTAACTTTGCTGTCTTTTCTCCAGGGTCCAGAATTGTGCTTTGGAAATAATGAAGGAACAAGAAAGAGCCTCTGTGGTTATTCAATCACCTGCTCAACAATCCAGGGCAAAAACAGAGAAACAAATGGGCTGAGGTAGAAGGGAGAGAGCTGAAGTCAAACACTTGCTGCTTCCCAACAGGAGACTTGCTCTGCATTGTGGGTGACCTGGGGCCTGGGGTTGTTGAGGGCTCCACCAGCTCCCCTGCACCAGCCCTAGGCCTGCCAACATCCAGACAGCACCTCAGGTCTGGGAGCATCTCAGGTCTGCATCCCACACACTATAGCCAGGGTTGCACTCTGGCCTGACATCCTGCAGGGTTTGGGATCCTGGCAGGGAGGAGGAGGCAGGGCAAGGAGCTTTCAGGTTAGAATTCACTCATTACCTGTGACCACATCCACTGTGTACACTGGGATGATTTATTTACACAGGGAAAAGCCAAGAAGATCCTCCCGACTGAACAGTGCTCCTGACTCTGAAACAACTTCAGAGCTATGGACACATATTTCCTCTCTCTCTTCCTGTGTTTTCCAGGATCAGCTGTTAAATTTATCACCACCTCATGCTGACCTCATGCTGAGGCTCCAAGACCTTTTGTGGCTTTATTTCCTCCTGGCATCCCCTAAACAAATCACTGTGTATTTTCAATAAATCTTAGGAGAAGTGAGGGGTGGGATACGATCCCATTCTTCCCTGCAGGCATTGGAGGGGTCAGCAATAGCCTGGCACAGCCCCTCACATCCTCCCACCCCGCCTGGGAGTCAGAGCCTTTAATGGAAGCACTGACTGGGTGGGAAAACTGTCTCGAGCTAATATATAGACAGGAGAATCATTTTCAATATTAAGCTCTACTTTCAGGTCTGAAACCAAACTAAGAATAGATTTGAGACAGAATGAAGCCTTTTAAGCTCAATTACAGCTCAGGCAGAACATAACGATCATCAGCACATGAGTGAAAATCTCTTGATTGCTTCAAATTTATTCCGAATTAACGGTGGTGGGAAGGAGGGAAGAATTAACCCAATGATGTGGGCTTGGACTGATCAATCATTTGTAATTATGATCTTCTTTTCTGTCAATATTCACACTGGAAATTTAATTCTGAAGCTGTATCCAGTAATGACAGGGAAATTGCCAGGGATGAAGGACTGAAATGAGGAGGAGAGGCCTGTGCAATTAAAAAACAACAAAACCCCACACACAGACCTTGCTATTTAAATCAGATAATGTTATTTCAACACGAAATAAATGAACAGAAATAAACTACCCATGGTGTCAGAATTGTCATCCTGACTGTGTAAACATGTGAATGCATCGATGCATTCAGATTGAAGACACTGAAATCAAGCTCATGTGAAACATCTGTGTCTTTCCAAGCTGTTACTGACCTGTGAATTCCCAACCTCCAGATCAAACCCACTATGACATCATCATCAAGTACATCTAGTTTAGAGAGAAGGATTTAGATTCTAAGAATTCCAGGAGAATATAAAATGGGCAGAGAAATCATTAAAGCCAAGTGCAACTAATCATCTGTACCCAGGGCATTCTTTTACCACATAGATTATATTCACAAGTCCCTTTTCCTTGTTTGGCTTTTCAGGACAATACAACTGCTGCGGCTTTATTCAAATGAAATGTAATCAAATGATGTATTAATTTCTCATGAATTGCATAATCCAAAAGCTCCAAAGCCACCATTTTGCATGTACTTAAAAACTGAAGTATACCCAAAATATCCAGTGGAGAAATTGTATGTCTGAAAGGCATTGAGAAGGTTAAAATGCAGAGGGCTATTTTTATAATGCTCCAATCTGATTTTTGCAGCTCCTCTCTGAATAACCTCTCAATAGTGATGACAGCATGTGAGGCCATCAAAGAAAATTTTAATGCATCTTATTCTAGTAAAGATGGTGAAGGAATATGAAGCCTCTGCTGAGGTAAAAGGAAGAGTAGTAAGTGATCAGGAAACAACACTGCAAAGAAGAATAACAGGAGTTTCTATGAAGATATTTGAACAAAAAAGTAAAAGTACCTTCTCCCAGGCAAGTGACAGGAGGAGAGGAAATGGCCTCAAGCTGTGCCAGGGGAGATTCAGGTTGAACATGAGGAAGAATTTCTTCATGGAAAGGGTTGTCAGGCATTGAAGGGGCTGCCCAGGGAGGTGATGGAGTCCCCATCCCTGGAGGGTTCAGGGAACGACTGGACGTGGCACTCAGTGCTCTGGTCTGGTTGACAAGGTGGGGATTGGTCACAGGTTGGACTTGGTGATCTTGGAGGTCCTTTCCAGCCTAAATAATTCTGTGACTCTGTGATCAGGTTCACTGTAGCACATCAGGAGTCCTGCAGGCCCACCCAGTGGACAAGTAGGAAACAGCAAGCCCTGGTTCCTCCATTCCTGCAGTTTTTGTTAGGATGCTGCATGACAAGGAGCGCAGACACTCCAGAGCATCCCGGTGAAGCCAGAGCCAGGTAACTGGACAGGCACAGCGAGAGCTGCTCTCTCTGCAAAGCCCGGGTCTGTGGTGTACTAGTGTGTTGTACCCAAAGCTCCAGCTGCTCTTTTAACAAACACAGTTCCTAAAAAACAGTAACTAACTTTTGAACGATGGTGTTGACAAGAACTAAGGCACCACTGATGCATCAGCTGGTGACCTCCCTCCCAGCCGAGTGCCTCGGGCTGTGTCCCAGCCCAGCCTCACACCACAAAGCCTGTTCCCAACTGCAGCATCAGAGCCAGAGTCCCAGTTCCTTCAGGCACAGATAATCCAGTGAAAATTTCCCAGCACTGATACCGGAGCCAAACCTAAGGGTATTCCAGCTTCTTAAGGCCTTTCCATTATCCCAGTGGATCACTCAACCCCATGGAAATAAGGTAGTCTTGGAGAGAAGGCAGATCAAAGCATGAGGAATTGCTGGTGCTCCCACACACCTCCAGGATGCTCTGCTGCCACTGCAGGGATGGAGGAACATCTGGCTCACACAACACCCCACATCACCCCTGCTCAGGCCTCCACCTGCCACTGACCCAGCACCAGCCCCTCAGGGACAGATCCCAGCACCAGTGCAGGGGTGACAGGCACAAGAGCACATTAAACAGCTGCTTTTTGTACAGGATGTGCCCCACAATTTGCTGATACTCACACAAACGGAACCAAACTGAACTGCAGCAGCAGCTGCCTCACGGCACAAGTGACCTGAAAAGCAGTCACTGTCACAGCACCAACAAACTGGGATGAGAAATGGACTAACTGGGAAAGGTAATTCTCAAGTCCTGTAGAATAGGAAGTGAGTTCAAGATTGGGTGGGGTAATAAAAGTGGGCTTAAAAAAGCAACTCTAGCATCTGTGTGTGAGCGGTACAAGGTAATATGAAAATATCAAGAGAATACAGCGTGGAAGAAGTGACGCTGGTATTTCACCTGAAGAACAGGTGAGAATCCTGCCAAGAGCAGTTGTAGGGGAGTCCAGATTTGGAAAATAAATTAAAAAAAAAGGTCCTACTACGAAAGGCAAACGTGGGAGCACAGAGCTACAGTCTCCAATCCTGACATTATACAGGACGGGGAGATTGAACCATCTGAAATGTAACTAAAATTGAAGCAAGAACTAGGACAAAACTTCATTACAGAGAATCAATGGGATTGATTTTGGAAAGGCAATAAACAGTCAATACAATCCCATTAATTAATGTACCAGAAATGTGGGGTATTTAATACAACCAGTCTGGGCATAACACTGTGCTTTCTTCAAGTCCTCCATGAATTCAAGTGTTGGACCTTCTGCTCCCATGTGCTTCCCAAAATACAATATTGGAATATTAGAACCTGATGTGCTCAAAGTATGGGAGCTTTTCTACGTACTAGAGTCACTGTGTGTTTAATTAGTTCTCATTAGTAATCACTGCAGTTTATTTGCACAGACACAGGACATGGTGCTCCATCATGTTCTTGACTAAAAGAACTTGGTGCCCCAGGGCAGGGGAGATCTGCCCCAGAGACATCAGAACTACAGAGTAAAACATTTTACTCAATAATATCCACCCACTACGTTTATTCAGGATGGTAATTTGTAATAGCATATCAAAGGAGAAAATCATCTGGGCTCTTGAATTCATCTCTGGAAGGAAATTGCAGGGTTTTGTGTGTCTGTGAGCTTCAAAATTCACTGTCTAGCCTGTTACAGCACACAAAGAAGTCAGAATGGTTTGTTCATCACTGTGGGGTCCTTGAAGGCTTAACACTCAAGTGACACTTCCCACAGCTTCCAGGGACATGAGCAGAAGCTGCCTCTGGCCAGCAAAGGACCTGGGCAGTAACTTCCAGAGGCACTAGGAAGGTATTTCAAGGAGAATGTGCAGAACTAAGGGAAAGAAGCGTGCTGAGCCTTTGGAATGATTCACGGCTTTGTCACTGGGATGAAAGCTTCCCTTGAAGATGGATTCCAAGTGGAGTCTTACCAGAAAGTGGTAACAGAACACAGCTGAGCTGATTCAACTCTGGAGTAGCTCATTCCATGGGGAGGACAGAGGGACCCTGACTGACACCTGTACCACTGCAATGACATGAAATCCCTCGGGTTAAATTGCTGAAATAACGGGTGTTGTAATCCAGCCCTTTGTCAGAGTTTTTTCGTTTCCTAGTTGGGGGCATGGAATTATTATGTACATAAGTAACCTCCACTGTATGAGAACAAAACACGTCTGTAGCCTGCTCCTACTTATTTTACAAATTACCAAGTGCTTCTGTGAAGAACAACTAGTTCTGCTTTCCCACTTCTCACACTTGTAAGAATTCTTGTGATTAACACCCCAACCAGGTTATACTTCTCATTAACTATTTGTGACTGAAGCAAATACCAAATCCACTTACAGAATTAAATTTTGTGATTTTGCTTCGCTATGAACATTTCTATTTTAGTAACTGAACATTAAAAAAAGAAAGATTAGGAAGATCAAAGACCTTTTTCAAAATTTAAGGAAAATTTAATCAATATGCCTTAAATTATTTTACAGTAACTACAATACTGACAAGCATTAACGTTTTCAAAATGGTGTTTTCCTTGGAAGTACTGCAAAAGAGATTCCTCTTCATCTACCAGTATGTGCACCATGAAGGAAAGAACCTCTGTCGAAGTCCTCTTAAGAAATCCAAGTTAACATAAAGCTACTCAGACACTCAAATGTGGTCATGTTTCAAGTGTGACAGAATTACAGATCCCTTTCACTTTTAAGCATCTGTTTTCTAACTCATAATTTAAGTATCTTAAATCCTGAAATACTCTCACAGCAAATGAACAAATAATTGAGACCAAAGAGCTTAAGAGTACATTGGTTAAGATATAGGAAATACTCTAATTCCTTTTGTTCATTTGTGCATTTTGTTTTTGGTAAGAGGGGTCAGGAAACAGGTTCCTCGTTACTGCAGATTTAAAGAGAGTCCCCCAAACCCACGGCAGCTCCGTTAACAGTTTTGAATAAAAATTACCAATTTATAACTGTAACCCTTCTCCCCCCCCTAAAAAAACAAAACAAAACAAACAAACAAAAATCACAACCCTCAAATAAACAACCAAAAGTTACTTTTTCTAAAGATCTAGGAATGGGAAAGAAATCACAGGAACTTGATAAGCATGAACACGTATTAAAGCTCTGGGCACCCCAGGTCATTGAAAACAGTATTCAAAGTCCTAAAAAAGTGAACACGAGACATTTTTCCATTGTTCCAGGTGATTCAAACTGGTCTAAGTTTCATGATAGCAACACAAGACAGTTGTTTGCAGCTGTTTCTGGTCCAATTCCAAGTTCCACATTGGGATTTTCCTTTTGGCCCACTAGAGTCCCCCAGTTTGGACAGTCTGTTCAAAACACCGAAATGAGGGCGAAGACTCCGTACAACAACGCGCAGGGATAGGCTACGAGGAGCTGCTGTCCTTCCATGGCTAAGGCAGAGATAAAGATCTTGGAAGCAGAAAAGCTGCACCAGCCAATAATTCCAGCCGTGAGAATAATCCCCATTATCCCCCTGGAAAGGTGAAAACAGAATTCACGTAAGCCATGTGTATATACCCTTACAGGAGTCACACCTGGACTCAGCCGACACCTTGTACAGATTCTATGATGAATTTTAGCTTTTATGTTTGACAGTAAATGAAATAGTCCCAGTAAAAGCACTGGTAAAACACTGGCACAGGTTGCCTGGAGAGGTTGTGGACTGCCCATCCCTGGAAGTGTTAAAGGGCAGGTGGGACAGGGCTTGGAGCAACCTGGGATAGTGGAAGGTGTCCCTGACCATGGCAGGAGGTGGAACTGGATGAGCTTTAAGGTTCCTTCCAACCCAAACCATCTGTGATTCTGAAACTCCAGAACAATATTAGTCAACTACAACAGCATAAAACCCCTTGAAAATTAACTCCATGCATATGAAATATAAAAGCAGTGAGTGAACTAATTGTGGCAAGCTGCTTCTTTTCAGTCCCTAATTTCATAGTTATGAGGAACCACACTAATTTTCTTCTGTTTATAAAATTCTAATTTGCATCTTAAATAATATTTACTTTTAGACTTTACAGGTACTGAGACCTGTCAGATCCAGAGTTGGCAGAAAACAAACCTGAGATTGTTCTTGGAGTATATTTATTTAAAAGCTGTCAATTGGCTTTGAGATAAAACCAGTATTCACCCACCTTTCCCACAGTAAACACCTGAAAACTGTTGATAATTATGTTTTTACACTTAGTAAAAAAACCTGTCATATTCAAATTATACAAAGCTTTATCACTGCATATGAAAATGCCTTTCAGTAACTTCCTTCACCATCTCGGGAGAGGAATCTCTTACCAATTTATAGAGTATAAGTACTTACTGTAGTGAAAATACAATTGCAAAAGAGGAGAGCAGGATCATGGGAAGCAGGCAGTATCCCAGGACACTGGCCACGCAGCCGAAGGAGACCCCAGTCATGCTCATCAGGTTCAGGAGACAAAACATCCCCACACAGCCGATTGCACTGATCCCATACACGTAACCGAACTGGATTTTCCCAGCCTGGAAGCCAAGCAGAGGGATGTTTGTTAGTTATGGGAGGATCAAAATCTATCCACCTCCACAGGGATAAGGAAGGGATGGTTACAGGTATCTTTATTCCCCCTTACCCTCACCCACAGGCAGTTCCTCCCCAACCTGAGCCCCAGGGCACCTGCGCACACCAGCCACCTGGGAGGCTGGAATTTCTCCTGACTCTACAGATCACAATAAACAGATTTTTATCAAATTGTTATTCTCTGAACTCAGCCTGTGAACTCTTCAGGTTTAATCAATAACTGCTCATGCAGACTGATTACTTACAATAATAATCTTTACAGAACAAGTACCTAAAGACTGAAAAACTGTAATTGAGGAACTTTTTAACAAATCCAGAGCTGAAGTCATTTAATTTGTGACAGACTGCACAAGATTATGGCACAAGGTAAATTATTAAAAATTCCCAGGAACAGCTGAAGCTGTAGCTGAGCTGGCTATGAACTCAGGATTAACTCAGATTTTAAAAAGTCAAAAATAAAAAAAAATTGTTAACAAGCACGCAGAAAGAACATCTGGATTATTTCAGTGTATCTTATGTCATCACCTGGTTTTCCTAGGCCAAAACTGATGGTTCCCTGCCCCAGGGAACCCCCAATAGGACATGGGGCCAGGCAGCTCCCAGGGTGCAGCTTCCAGGGTGTCCCCCCCAACAACCTCCAAGCTAAATGTACTTAAAACCCCTCTCTTCTTCCTCAATCGCTGCAGGAAACAATCACACTTGCTGCAACCTGTGCCATGCTCACCTTGCTTCCTTTCACTACATTCCATGGATTTTTTTAAGAAAGCACACAGGAAAAAACAACCATTTTTTAGGAAAAGAAATTTCAAACCTATCTATTATAAACACATTCATTAATTTGAGTGGTCTAGTTTCCATAAATAAAGGCTACTTATTAAAGTAGGTTTGAAGTCCCCTCGGTACCAAAACGTGTTTTAACTGTCACAGCAACGTGAAATTTTAGACAGAAATTTAAAGCAGTGCCTGAAGCATTCAAAGATAAAAACTGATTAAAAAACCCTGAAGCTTTCAGTGCCAAGAAACACTGTTTGCTGCTGCTCTGTCATCTCATCATTGACAGTTGTGAGGCATTAAAGCACAATCTTATTCCAATTAAGCTCAATTAAAAAAACCCACCAGGCCTCACCACTGACTGACCTATTAAGCAGAATAAATGAATGTGAAAACAGGTTTGTTTCAGAAGTGCTTTACTAGAGTGACTTGACACTCAAAGTCACACCTCATGTGCCAGTGCTTGTTGCTTTTGTTGGTGTGTGAGGCCCCAGTGCTTCTCCCATATAGCTGCAAATTTCTGTCCTGTGCAGAGCCAGAAGTCAGACTTTGATGACCTTTGGGGGTCCTTT
Source organism: Myiozetetes cayanensis (assembly GCF_022539395.1). NCBI lineage: Eukaryota > Metazoa > Chordata > Aves > Passeriformes > Tyrannidae > Myiozetetes > Myiozetetes cayanensis. The sequence continues at coordinate 4,625,094 of NW_026087378.1, read as the reverse complement.
TCCAACTCAGGATACTCTAAGAAATCCTTGGCCAGGACATGCTTTTTTGGCCTCCATGCCAAGAAGTCACTTCCAATAAACTCACAGGTAACGTGGCTCTTTTCCCAGTGTTTCCAAGAACATTAATGCACACACAGCCACATTTTGCAGGCAGTGTCTCACCAGCAGTAACGTGGCTCCAAAAGCCAGGCAGAAGACCATGGGTCCGGCCAAATCCGTCTCGTTCATGATGCTCCCGTCGGCCACTTTCAGGGGGTGCAGCACCGTCAGTGTCTTCTGCCAGATGTGGTCAAAATTGATCCCCAGTTCTACAAATGGAAAGAATGATGCACACTGATTTTATTCCTGCCCTTCCCATCGCCTCCATTTGCTCCACTCTTAAGTTTTCCCTGCCTCTCCACTTTTACATGTCCAGAGGCACCTGACGGGGAGCAGCGAATTGAGTGATCACATCTTTCCTCAACGCTGCCTTCACACATTCCTGGTCTCAAATGCTGGGAAGTGCCCAGGTGGTTTCTGAAGGACCAGTTAAGAGCATAAACAGTGTTTTGGGGCAGCCCAGAGGTTCCTTCAGCCCAGTTCTCTCTTGCTGCACCAAAAGCAGGTGCACCAGAGGTATCAGCACAGACCACAGAGCTTCCCCAAGTCTCCAACAACTGCTGCCTCAAGGATTTCTAATTCAAAGGAGTTTTTCTATAGTTAATTATCCCTGGAGGATTTCTCTTTCACAAACCAGCCAGTGAGCCCAGTAAAAAACCCTCACCCCTTGGAGCAGTGTCTGGTGACAAGGAGTTTCCCAGCTCCCTCCAGCTGGGTTTGAGTTCCAGTCTCCCTCCATCCAGTCTGACAAGAGCTGTGCCTCAAACCCCACTTAAGATGCAGTTACATCTTGCCCACTGCTCTGGGAAGCATCTATGTAAGTAAAATACTAATCTGAGTATTAATAATTAAAAAAAAAAATTTAAAAAAAAAATAATAAAAATAGTATAAGCCCAGAGGGTGGGAAGGTATCATGACTGGGTACAGGTAGCAGGTGTGACAGACACCTGCCTCTCTACCAAGAAACAATAAGGGTTTATTCAGTAGTTTGGAACTGAAAAATAATGGATATAAGGTGGAAACTGATTCCATCAATCCAGTCAGTAAATGAATATCCACTCTGGCACTCTGCACAGGCTGTATTCTACACAAGCATTTCTGCAGTGTTGAGCATTCCTTGCTGGCAATGAAACATTCCAGTTCTAACCAGGAATAAACTGAAAGTACCTGCAACCATTTATTTTAGCAGGCAATTACTAGTATTCCAATAACAAGTATTCCAAAACCAGGCAATTACAAGTACTATTTGCAACAACAGAACTATAAAGTGTTTTTTCATGCAGTCAGGCTTTCCAGTTAATTGATTAAATCTGCCACAGAGCAGCTGGTGTGAAGCAGTAAAGCACAAATTTAAAACTGCAAAAGTTCACACAAGAACAGGTATTTTATACACCATGATACAGGTTTAAAAAAAAAAATCAATGAGAATTTCAAATCCACTGAGCACTTCCACACAATGCTACCAACTTATCCCCAAACTAGGAACAGTTTTGGATTTGGGCCATAACATAAAGTTATACCTTCTAACAGTGGCGGCTCATCCTCAAAATTACTTCCATAAAAAGACTGTGCTGAAGCAGGAGTGTAGGTCGATGTTGGCTGGTAGATCTGCCCCGTGTAGGGCTGCTGCTGCTGCATCATGTCGGGAGGGACAAACCCGCCCTGCTGAGGGTAGTCGTAGCCTCCATAGTGCCTGCAAATCACAACACCTCGTTAGGACACACACAGAGCTGCATCTGAGACACCTCCTGCTAAGGCAAAGCTTATTTCAGTAAATAAACCACAGCAAACCCCTCATTCTTTCTTAAAAGCCCCATTAGATGGTCCTATACTCAGACCCTTTATGAAAAAGCCCAATCAAATACATCTTCTGCCCTAAACAAACTCCTGAGTTATTCTGGCCACTGATCATTCCCAAGTCTGACCACAGAGGTTTCAGTAAACATCTCCAAAATATTTAACTGTGGAAATATAAAAAAAATTTAGAACTCTTTGTCGTTTCTCTTCTTGTGTTAGCAGAGTTCAGTCTCAGTCTCAGCACTGCAACCCTGCTCAGGTCACAAACAGGCACGGACCGGCTCCATCCATCACAGGGAAGTGGCCAAAGCCCTCAGCCCAAGGCTGGATATTCACACAGGGCTCCCAGGATCTCCCCTGACTCAGGAACACCCACCACGCTTCCCTGCTGCAGCCTGGGAATCACCATGATGCTGCTGGCTCATTTGTGTGACACTAATTTTTAGTCCCCAAGTGCAGAAGGACTTGCAGAAGAACAGCATTTCTTCTCCCCAGGAGATGCAAGTTACTCAAATAATTGATGATTACTCATATATCCTTTCTTTCAATCTTTTAATATTTGCTCTAAAATGTAGCAGGCAGGGAATTCAACACACAATTTACATCTCCATTTACACACTGTGAGTTAAGCTGTTCATCAAACACAGCAACAGGGATTCATTTACAGGGCACAGCAGTTGGTTGAAATGCCAATCCTTTCCCAAACACACAGACTGTCCCAGAAGCACTAAGGGAGCCTACGGGAGAAGTGGAGAGGGACTTTGGACAAGGGCCTGGAGCGACAGGACGAGGGGGAATGGCTTCCCACTGACAGAGAGCAAGGTTAGATAGAACACTGGGAAGTTCTTCCCTCTGGAGGTTGGTGAGGGGATGCGACGGAGTTCCCAGAGAAGCTGTGGCTGCCCCATCCCTGGAAGCGCCCAAGGCCAGGTTGGAAGGGGCTTGGAGCAACCTGGGATAGCGGAAGGCGTCTCTGCCACGGCAGGGGGGTGGAACTGGATGACTTTAATGTCCCTCCCCGCCAACCCCCTCCACGACTCCGCCAGGCCGAGGTGCTCCGGGGGCTGCAGGGGCACACAGCGCTCACCTGCCGTACTGCCGCCCGCTGTAGTCGTAGGACTGCCCCTGCTCCTCGATGCTGTAGCCGGTCTGGTAGAAGTCGGTGTTGAAGCCGTCGAACCCGGACATCGCCACCTCTGCAAGAGAACGGGGGGGAGGCGGGTCCAGAAACCCCTCACAAGGCCGCGGCCACGGGCCCCCCAGCCATCCCTCCCTCGGGCCGCGCGCTGCCCCAGCCGCCCCGGCCACCGCTCCGCTCCTCCCCTTCCCTCCCCGGCGGTGCTCCCGGCTCATCCCGGCTCATCCCGGCTCGTCCCAGTCCGGTCCCAGGACCCACCCGCGGCCCCGGCCCCGCTCCCGCCGCGGCCCCTGCGACGTGTCACGGCCGCCACACCGCTTCCGGGACGGGGCGGACCGCTCCGCGCATGCGCCGCACTGACCCAGCCTACCGCATGGCCCCGCCTACTGGTCTGTCCCTCGCCCGTTGATTGGCTCCACCCCGCCTGGCCCCGCCCCGCCCCGGTCCCGCCTCACGGCCCCTCAGGGGCCGTGAGGCGGGCCGTGAGGCGGGCCGGGCAGGGCGGGGCCAGGCGGAGCGGAGGAAATGGAGGCGGGAGGCATAAGTTGTGTCCGATCCCCACCTTGTTATCCAGAGCAAAGCACTCGTTGCCGTGTCCAGTCGTTCCTTGAACACCTCCAGGGATGGTGGCTTATGTCCTCTTGTCCTCTCGCTTGTTACCCGGGCGAAGAGGCCGTCCCCGCACCTCCCCCGGCTGTGAACGGCAAATACCGGTTTACCTGAGGCGGGTTCAGGAGCCGCCGCGTTACCGCTCGTTCCTCTTCGTTTTTATTGATGCAACGACACATAAAAAAAAAAAAAAAAAAAAAAAAAAAAAAAAGGAGTTGTAGTCGTAAATCCTTCCGTCAGTATTGCCCTGGATAGGGAAGCCCAGCCCACGGGTCTTGCTGTGGTCACACAGAGCAGACGGGACGGCGTAAAAAAACCACGATTTTTGTAAAAAATCTCTTTCAAGGATTTTTCCCCTAATACTCATCAAGTAAAATGGTGTTGCGAACACTTGAATAAATACGGAGCGGAGCAGAGACGAAGTGCCGTTTCCATGATTCAGGCGGAATTCCTGTGGGCATCAGTAAGAATAGACTTGGCTCTAGAGACACTGTTTTGCATAATGTTCATTTGAGGTGTATTTTCCTCCTCAAGGCCGCAGCTTAGTGACATGGAGTGGGTTTGCCTGCAGGTTTAGGCTTTTCCCTGTGATCTGTCTCATCTCCCAAAGGGAGCAGGCTGTGCCCTGCTCCTTGCACAGATGGGAGGGTTTATGTGGCTTTGCAGGTGCTGAGGAAATGGAGGAGCTGATGGTGCTGCTGAGCGAAAAGTCAGTAATTGTTGTTATTTGGTTCCAAGCTTTCATACCCTTTTATATATGTCCACAAGAAATATTTTCCTGAGGCCACACAAAAACTTTCCTAGAGCCATGAATCTTCTTGTCTTTATTAAAGACCAGCTGTTAGCCCATCCCTCACAAATGAGCTGCAGGATCTGGGAAGGCTGGAGAATTGAGAAAAACATAACTGGGACTGCGCAGACACTGTCATGTGCAGAAGCTGCTTTGCTTCTCAGTCCAGTGTCACTCACTGTTTATCCCTCTAGTTTCATCATTTTGCTCCCTTTTTTTTTCATGAAGGGCCAGGGGAAAAGGCTGTATTGGGACTGTTGATTAGAATTTGTTTTTATTAACTCTCTCAGGTCCCAGTGCTGAGTGCAGGAAGGAGTGACCATGCTTTGCTGACTTGGGTGGGCTTTGAGGTGGACGCTCAGGGAAAACCCCAGGTGAGGAAGTTTACTTGAAACTTCAAAATGAAATGAGTTGTGATTGCTACTTTATCATTGTCACTGAACAGGTAGGTGGTGATGAGGGTCAGAAACACGCCAGCTGTGCACATATAAACAGTTTAATCTCATGCTTGATGTCCCCTGACCTCTCACACTCCTGCTGAGCACATGAGCTTCCAGAAGCCGAGCCCCTGGTTTGAAGTGTGTCTACATTTTTCTTTTTTTTTTTTTTTTTTTTTCTTAAATTCATTTTGGCTCAGGAAATTATTACAGTTATTGTGTTACAAACTGCTGTATGTAATCTTCTGCTAGTGAGATTACTGCATTTAAATTACAGCCCTGTTACAAGCCTCTCCTGCAAAGCGTATCTTCCAGTGCAGCGTCCACAGTATCTCCCAAAAACAGGCTCCTGGGAAATATGTCAGTTTGTAGAGCTGAAAGGAATAACGGTGGGGGAATTGCAACCATGGATAACAGAGATCAGTAACTGTGGTATAAGCTGCTTCTTGAAAATCTATGCTTTAGGAAAATTAGTGTTCGAAGGCTGAGAAGAGCCCAGCTTTCATGGAAGACTGTACAGTGTGTGGGCTGCATCTGATGGTGGTGCCTTAGTGCCACTTCGCTGAGCTGTGTGACTTGTTGCAGTTCACTGGGCAGTGAAATGAGACCCAAATCCCAGGCACTGGGCTGTGTAATTGTGATCTGCTGGGGAAACGCTCTCTGGCTAGAAATCTGTTTGGGATTGCTTAGATTATTAGAATTTACTGACAGCTTAGGTCGAGCTTTCATTAATTAGTTCTCTGTGCACCAGGCACCTCACCATTGCTGTAGGGCATCATCTGCTTCAGTTGTGCGGGATGGATTCACACCCTCTGGAGCAGTGTGTGCTCTCATACAGGCTGTGGGTTCAAGGGGAGGGCAGACACTGCAGCTGCACAGCTGCTCCTTCCTGCACGACTTGGGAAGGGCAGTACATGGATTGCCTGGCTCAGTGAGCCTGGGCTACAGCCTGGAGCTACAGCCTGGTGCAGCATCAAACACCAAACACCGTCCCTTCCCTGAGGCATCAGCTCCAGCTGCACTGGTGGCTGTCACAGAATCACAGAATCACCAAAAGGTTTGGGTTGGAAGGGACCTTAAACCTCACACAGTCTCACCCTCTGCCATGGGCAGGGACACCTTCCACTAGACCAGGCTGCTCCAAGCTCTGTCCAGCCTGGCTTGGAACACTGTCTGAACAGACAATCTGGTTTTGCAAGAGGCTTTGAAATTACTCCAAGATGGGAAAAGTAAAGATATTCATAAACTTAGTGCATGGGTTACACATCATTGCTATTATTATTATTATCATCATCATAATTGTTATCATTATTATTATTATCATCATCATGGTACCCAGTGAGGACCAAACTTTGTTTTAGCTGTAACATTAAAAAACACACTTTAATTACACCAGTATTAATTTGAACCAGACTGAAAATAAAAGGATTATTCAAAGAATTTTGGAAGTATGGGGGAATGGAAAAAGGGAGAGGAGAAGAAGTCTACTGAAGTAGGCCTTGCTATGGCAGAACTTTTAAGAGAGAAAGAAAGTTTCTTACAGATGGGGGGGACTGAAAAGAGCGATTTTTATTTGATTTTAGTCCTTGGTTGTCAAGGTGAGTCCATGAGGACTGCCTGTACATGCTGGATCTCTTGCAGTGTCCAGAGTTGTTTGTCTAGCAGGTTGCTTTGTTGAACAGTGGCCGTGGAATTCCAAAGGAGTTGTCAACACTGGATATATCAATTCTTTTCCAAAATGTTGTCTTATGTACGATGATTGATATCAAAATCAGTGGAACACGATAGCCCCTTAATGTCAGTTTTTGTAAACCTCAAATCTTGTGCTGTGCTCATGCTGTGGGTTTGGTGTTTGCCAGAAGGAGCAAACGGTCTCATCTGCAGAAGCTGTGACCCCTCTGTGTGTTACATGGTGGGAAGAAACGTTGTCTCATGTCTGCGTTTGAATCATCTGCCTTGCACCGCGCCCGTGCTCACATCCAGAGCATCTGGGAAAGCTGCTCTTCCCCTTTGCCTGTTTTTGATGAAAATACATTATACACTTGAGTTATGAATAAAAGATCAAGGGCATATCTGTGTAATGCTTTACTCTGTATTTGTGAATAAACCCAGCTTCAAGGCACTCACGCTCTTTGCTGGAAGATCCTTTCTCAGGGAGATTCTACCGTTTAGTGTTACTTTATGTTTTTTCTTCAAAGTGAAAGATTTGTGAGGGCTTCCTGTTCCCACGTACTGCTGGATTTCAGCAGATGAGACTTTCACTGTATATAATTCACACTGCTGTAGCACGGGATGATCTCCTATTTTAGCTTGTACCGTACTTGTTCTTGCCTGGCTCTTTTCTTGAGAGCTCCGTCTGTGGAGCTACCTGAGTGATGGAAAGGATACACACCTTTTAGAGAGGTGTCTGTAACTTTGCAGGAGCCTGGAACTGATTCCTAGCAGGCTCTGTCCTTTGCCATGGATTGAGGTCAGATTGGCAGTCTTGTCTGGGAGCACCAGTGCAGGAAGTGGTTTCTGCCTCTTGGGAAAACCACTGGCTCTCACAGTAAGCCCAATCCAGACATTTCCTTGTCCCTTTGCCATGCCATCCTTCTCAAAAACTGCCATCTTCCCTCTGGCTGGTTGGAGTTCTGCCCTCGGAAGTGTCGCCTTGGCTCAGTACTTAGACACGAGCCTACTGAGGAGCACAGAATGTTACAGGGAACAGGGCTGAAGGATCCTTAGGTGGCACCTTGAAGTTGTTCCTGAATCAAAGCACAGGCCTAGAACTGGAAGTACTGTTCTTCTTTCTTCCTTTTTTATTTAAACTATTTTGTGTAAAAACCACCCAGAGTGATGAAAGTTCTCATGTGGCTTTTTAGCTGAAATCTGCTGTCCAAAATCCAACTTAGATTTTTCTTTTTTCCCAGAATTACTCATTCAGTTTCTGCTACTTTCAATTGCTTCTTCACTAAGCACCTCAAAGCTCTGCATGGTGTTTGTTGCTGATAAACAACTCAGATGTTTCTCATTACATGTGGGTGACGATTTGAATTTCCAGCTTGTGGGTTCACACTGGAGATGTGTGGAGGTGATACGTACACACACCACTGCCACTACAGCCCAGCTGAATGCTGCTCTTTCTTTCTAGCACTCGTTGCTACTTCTCTTCAGACACCTTTTTTTAGCATCCACCGAATTCTATGAAGTCGGTTGTCCCATGTTTTCCTGAAATGCTAATTTAGCACTTTGTCATAAGCAATGACCTCAAACCTGTGAATGCTGTCACATCACTCATAGATCAGGCTTAAGCACAGCTCTGTTGGGACTTCTGGAACATACACTTTAAGCTCACGCTAAGTTTTCCCCTGGCTGTGCTGAAGGTTATAAAGACATCTGTTAGAAGTGAGACGTGCTTTATCCTCCCCCCTTTGATGGATGCTGTTTTTCTTTCCATCAGAACTGAGCTGCTCCTTGGCATGGTCCTGACACATATTTTACATTTAGGTCATCACCGTGTATTTGGCCCAGATTTTAAAGTTTCACTCTCTCGGGCTGCGTTTTGATGGATTTGGCCAATGGCTTGTATTTAGCTGGGGAGCCTTATGTGATACTTTTATGACTGAAGTCATTTCATCAAAGGAAATTGTGTTACAGTGAAATGATTGGAACATCCCGTGTAAAGAAATAAAAGCAGGTGCTGAATTGCTTTCATTATTATTTGAAAAGTGCAGATGCATTTCTAAAGCTGTTGTGATTAAAATTCTAAGGTTTTTGTTCTTTTCAAAAGGCAATTCTGATGAAAATGTTTCAAAAAGACATAGACCTTAGAGCTCTCTGTATTGGCTAATCACATGGAATCCTTGCCGGAATGCTTCATGGAGCTTGTCAGGAATCACAGGTTTTTATAAGACTCTTGTCACCCACTGTTCACTGAGCACCTGCACATCAGACTCACTGTGTTGTCTTGGCCCTCAAAGCATCCACACAGGTGATCTTTAACCCCAGCCTTGAAGGTTTGGATCTTAATAATGGTGAGATCACAAACGCTTCCATGCTGGTTTGAACACCATCAGTTTTTACTGGGGAGAGGGAATTGTTTCTTCAAGCCCTTCCAATATGGCACCATTGCCTTTATGAAAATGGATTTTAATATGATTACAGCATATTAATTAGCATGGACAACCAAAATATTTGGGAAAGCTGATGCAATACTCCCTGCTTTGAACAGAGGCAGCACTGGTGAACTCTGTTCCTGAAGGGAGCTGCAGTTTGCTCTGGCTGGTCATACAGATGTTAAATCCTGGCTGCACCACCTGCACCAAGGCTCTTAAAAAAGTAATGAAGACATTTAAGTGAACATGATCTCACATCCCACCTTTAAATCCTCTGTGCAAGGGTTATGAAGCACTTGACCTGTACTGCTTCAGCTGCTCTGCAGAGCTGCAAGGGCAGGGCACAGGACTTGGGCTTTTCTCTGAGCCACAACGAACATTCTCTGTAGCAGCCCATATTCTACTGGTTTGAAAATTAGGAATCAGATCCTGAAGCGAGAGACAGACCCTTGGTTCAGGAGCAGAGCAGTTGCTTCAGAATTAATTAATTAAGGTAAAAATCAAGAGTTTGATTAACTGTTCAACTCTCAGATTTAATTTGAATAATCTGTAAGTACACAAATAATGATTTTCTGCCTTAGTCTTGAAAATTGTTCTTTTTGACAATTTTGTTTTAAATTATGGCCATGTTTTCAGAAAAATCTCACTGAAGTATCTGCAACTTAAATGCAGGCAAAATCTGCCTGCACACGGTAACTCCATCACACAGAGATTTCACTCTAAAGCTTTTGGTCAACGTTTGAGTAAAAGGCTTTATTTTCTCATATGGTTATCATTCCGAGTAGCATATTTTTGCCCAGGACTGGTGCGTGTTGGCACAGGGCTGTGCCGCCCGTTCCCGCGGTCCGGGAGCCGCTCCCGCAGCTCCGCCGCTGGGTTTCGGCACCGTGACGGGCTCGTTGCCCCGGGCGCTGTGAGCGGGGGCTCGCGGTGTCCCGCCGGAGCTCCCGGAGCGCTCTGCTCTCTCTCCCTGCCCGCAGCGCCCGGGCCGAGCAGCGCGGACAGACACGAGGTGGCGGTGCCGGCGCGTCCGCGGGCAGCGCGAGGTGGGCACGGAGCCACGGCCGCTGCTCCCCCCGTTACAGACCCACAACTAGAGCGGGTGCGCCCGAGCCGCCCCCAGTCCCTCCCCCTCCTACCGTCCCTGCCGGCTCCTGCCCGCGCCAGTCGCCGCTGGGGTGATGGGGATAAAAGCCCGGTCCTGTCCGACAGCCGCGGGCGCCGGGAGCCCCCCCACGCCGGGCTCTCCCGCCCTGCCCGCCCGCATCACCGGCTGAGACCCTCGCGGGGCTGCGCGGAGCCAGGACAGGCACGTTGTGGAGGGGCAGGGACGGGCGCTGCCGGCCGAGGGGACGGAGCGGGGCGGGGACTTCATCCCAACTCGAGCGGAGCGGGCGGCGGCGGCGGCCACGGACCCGGCACGGCTGCGACTGGCGCTGTCCGCGGTGCTGCTGCTGCCCGCGGTGCCCGGCCGTGTCCGGCTCTGACCCGGCTGTGCCCGGCCGTGCGTGGTTCTGCCCGGCTCTGCCCGCTCCCGGCGCGGGACGCGGGCGCCCATCCCGGCCCGACTCCTTTAAGATGATGCAATCGGCATCGCCCTCCGCGCTCCCGGCCCGCTGAGCGGAGCGGCTCGGAGCGGCGCAGCGGGGCGGAGCGGAGCGGCGCGGGGCGGCCCCGGCGGTCCCGGCGGGCCATGGCGGTGCCGCCGACCGCGCTGCCCGCCTCGCTGCCGCCGCGGGAGCCGCCGGAGCCCGGCAGTCCCTAGCGCAGGCTGCGGGCTTTCTGCAAGTCATCGGGGCCGGCGGACGCGCCCCGCGCTGCCCTCCCGTTCCCCCCTCCCAGAGCATCTACTCGGGAATTTTTCGTTTTGTTTATTTATTTATTTGTTTGTTTATTTTCCTCCCCCGTGCTGTATGCACTGGTTTTCCTCGTCACCCGCCATGGTTAACTTCCCTGTGACTCGGTTTAACTCTTGAGATCTACGTGGATGTTGCTAAGAGCACTTCTCTTGCCTTTGCTGTCCCTTGCTGGGATCGGATTCACACTACCCGGACCCTCGTGTGCCTGTATGTGTGTTCTGAGTGTCTTGACATTTGGGTTCCTTTACAAGAGCTATGCATTAATTGTAACCAAGGTAAGACTCCCTGTTTTTGTTCCCTCATGAGCATGTCTAATTTAAACGTTTCTTTAAAGATGAAGTATGCATTTTCTTTTAAACAGTGGAGTCATATATAGCCCTTCCATTGATGAATACTTGTGAAAAAGAAGCACAGAACTTGCAAAAAAAGAGATCTATTTAGCAGGAGATCTAGCTTGGCTCTACAAACTGCTCTGCTTTGCTCTGTTACAGCTGCTATGATGCTTACAAGAGTAATTTGTGTCTTATTTTGTTTTCCCTTTCGACAGACCTGTGAGTGACCATAGGCTTGTCTTGACCTTGATTTTGATGGCTTTGTTGGAAGATCTAATGATGTGATTGCGTTTCATGAGGTGATTGCTCTCCAGTCTCCGTGGCTCAGGATATAAAACGCTTCTGCCACACTGTCACTCATGGACAACTCAGATTTTTTTTTAAGCAAACCTTTTGGCTATCATTATTTTCTCACTTCTCCTTTCCCCGCTGTTTCTCCTTAATGCTGGGAGCCTTATTCTACCCTCTGATGTGATTGATAGTCCTGCTGCTTTGTGCTGCTGATTTCTGGTTTAAAGTACAATGGCTCTAAGTGGCAACTGCAGGACTTACCTTCCTCCTCGGGAGCAGGGGACTGGACTGCACTCCTTCCCAGAGGTAGTGGAGCTCAACGTGGGCGGCCAGGTTTACTTCACTCGCCACTCCACCTTGGTTGGCACCCCTCACTCCCTGCTGTGGAAAATGTTCACCCCAAAGAGAGACACAGCCAACGATCTGGCTAAGGACTCCAAGGGAAGATTCTTCATTGACAGAGATGGTTTCCTTTTCCGCTATATTCTGGACTATCTCAGGGACAAGCAAGTGGTTCTGCCCGACCACTTCCCAGAGAAGGGAAGGCTCAAGAGGGAGGCTGAGTACTTCCAGCTCCCGGACTTAGTCAAACTCCTGACTCCTGATGACAACAAGCAAAGCCCTGATGATTACTGCCACAGTGACTACGAAGAGGTCTCCCAAGGCAGTGACACGAGAATATGCCCACCCTCATCGCTCTTACCATCGGATCGGAAGTGGGGATTCATTACCATCGGGTACCGGGGGTCGTGCACTATTGGCAGGGAGAGCCAAGCAGATGCCAAATTCAGGAGAGTCCCAAGGATTTTGGTTTGTGGAAGGATTGCTCTGGTCAAAGAGGTCTTTGGAGAAAGTTTGAATGAAAGCAGAGACCCAGACAGGGCTCCAGAAAGGTACACCTCCAGGTTTTATCTCAAGTTCAAGCACCTGGAGAGGGCTTTCGACATGTTGTCCGAGTGTGGATTCCACATGGTGGCCTGTAACTCCTCAGTGACAGCTTCCTTCGTCAACCAGTACACAGACGACAAGGTCTGGTCCAGCTACACTGAATATGTCTTCTACCGTAAGTACAAGATGTTTCGGAGGGAAATGTAACTCCCTGCTTTAAGCTGCTCTCTTCCGTTGCCCGTACAATTCCCAGGGCACAACGAGTGCCTATTGCCTTGTGTCTGCTGCAGACTACGGCTTTATTTAGATCTGGGGGGATACATTTCAGTTTAATCTTTGGAAATGCAAACCAGGGCTGAGCTCAGCGGGTTGGCCTTGGCTAGGTGGCAGCACAGACTGCCGAAAGCGCCCCTTCCGCGTGCCTGGAGGATGTGGTGCCTCTAGCTGTGTAAATCAGCCAGCTGAGTGCCTTGCACACTTCCCGGGATGTGTGGGACACAAGATAAGCCTTGCAAACACGCTGTGGAATTAATTACAGAAAATCTTCAAATGGGTTTCGCTTTACAAAGGTAATAACAGCTTGATAATTGTCAAGCACAGTCAGCCAAGCCATCTGTCATCAGACCTGACACACTTCCACACAGGGAAGGGAAAACGCAATCCCCGTTCCTCTGGCCGCGTTTCAGCGGGGCCTCCTTGGAGCCAGCTGCTGTGCTCTGAAATGGGGGCTCAGTGCACAGAGGGGCAGGGTGCTGTACCTTGTTATGCAACATGCTTGTGGAAAACCCAGCTGTCCTCATCCATGAGGAGTGTGTGCCCTGCTTCCTGCAGTCACATCAGACCGCACTCTGCTGTGCTGATTTGAGCCGGTAGCGCTGCTGGGCTCATTAACTTCCTAAGCCGATACTCAGGTAGAGGCTGGTTACCATTGGTAACATGAGGGTAATTTTGATTCTATAAGTCTGTATCAGAAAATCATTCCACAACTGCTGTGCTTAAATATTTGAGAGGTTTATGAGGCTATTTTCCTCCATGTTCGTTCGAGGAGGGTGAAGGATGGAACAATTCCCCAGTCTGTCCGTAGAAATGGGGCTTTATCCAGCTGCTGCTTTGGCTAGTGGCCTTGGGAGAGGGATAGAGGGATAACGCTTGGTTGGCAGAGCTGCCGTGCTGGGTGTGGTGCTCACAGTTGACAGGCTCGAGGCGTGGGGAGCTGACAAAAGTTTTAGATGTAAGATGTATCAGGAAGTGAACAGTTTGGATGTAATTCCGTGGATTCAGCACACATCTACTCTTGTGTGGGGCTCAACAGGCAGACCTAATCTGCTTATGTAATGAAGCTTAAGTTAGCATCCTGAAAAGCCATCTGGGTTTTTGACATCCATAGATTTACTTAAAATTAGTTTTCTATCTGGATTTCTTAGCAAAATTGTTCTAAGGTCATGGATCCGCTTATATTCCGACAGGGATGGATGATTTATGTTATTAGGCAGCTTCTGCTTGAAACTCATACAAGTTCTAGGAGGAGAACTAATGTAGTTAAAGGAATGGATTAAAATAAATTGTGTTTGCATTTATATTTCAAATCAGAAAAAAAAATATACATTCCATATAAGCACAATGAAGAGAGGATGAACATGGGTTTTGCCTGAATTAGCAAACACAGACTCCTGACTTTCACGTTACTCAAATTTTTATTTTCAGGGGTTTCTGTCACTGCTTCCACAGCACTACAGCCACGGTTAGGGACCTTAGAAATTGTGGAGAGTGAAAGTCTATAGCAGGCATCACGAAATCTTCTCTCACCAGTGCAGAGAAAGCCCAATCCAATTAAAGTTCCTGGAAAGACTCTTACCCAGTTCAATAGGCTTTGCATTTGGTTCCTATAAGTTTTGTGGATTTTTGACACTGATACAGTTTCAGAGATGGATTTTTCCAAGGGCCTTTTCCTAGATGAAATCTAAAGCCATGGCCATGATGCCAAATCAGTCTCTCTTATCTCAATCCGAATGGTTCTGTTATGCTCTGAACCATTTGCTGCTGTGAAGGAGCCACGGGTGGGCTGCAGGGGTTCTCCAGCCACATGCTCAGGTCTGGTTGCAGCCAGTCCCCCTAAGAGCAGGCACAGAATTCACCTGGAGCAAAAGAACCCCATTTCCAAATTTTCCAAAATAATTCCATTCTGAATTTCCCAAAACCATTTAATTTGAAACTTTGAGGACCAGTAAAATTGACATCTGGCTTTCTGGTGGAACATGACATCTCCTCTGCAGCTGCTTAGCCATAGTTATTTATTTAGAAGCTGCCAACTGTGCCTATATGAGCATTAATTCATCAAGATGTTGTGATCAGGTTAATGGGCCTAAACCTGGGAGGTGTCTAACACCACTGGTGAGGCAAAGGCAGAGGTGGTCTTTGCAGAGCCGCTTAGCAGCTCCTGTGAAAGGCCCATCGGAGGGACTCTTCCCAGCTGGGAATTAGTTCCAAAGATGGAAGAATAGAGGGAGGAATATTTTTTTGATACACCAAATACATTGTATTCTCCAAATACCACTCAGAAGGTAAAGGCTGATGTGAAGACAAAGAACATTCTTCATGTGCAAATTCATCTGAAAGGAGCTCACACGGGCCAGAGAGGGTGTGAGCCGAGCAGCCTCTCACATGGGTACAGTGTGTGCTGTTAAAGTACTGTACCATCAATATTGCATGAGGTTTTCTCCCTGTGTTCAAATTTAGGTTCTATTAAGGCTAATGGGAGATGCCTGTTCCCCATGGAGGAGGCTTTCCCGAAATGCAGAACATGTCCAGCACGACCTACAGCTATTTGCTGATTCGTGGCAGGACGGGCTCAGAGCAGTGCTGGGGATGACGGTGCAGTCCTCGGGGCACAGCTGGGCTGCACTCCAGCTCCAAATAGGCCGAGGCACAGAAGGGTTTGGAGACAGGCTGGGATGGTCCATTAGAGCTGTCACAGAATGGTTCTGTGGCACTCAGCTCCTGCAGGGTCGGGGGGCAGGAGGCACAGCCAGGCTCGTGCTCGCAGGGCGGCTGAGGGGAGGAAAGGAGCTGAGGGTCTGCTGATGCAGATTTTTTTCCCCTCCAGTTTCTCTTATATCAAAGATGTTTCCTTAAATTTTATACTGGCTAAAGTTGGATTTCTGACCTGAGCTATTTTGTTCCCCTCCTGCTGTTGTTTTGATGATCTTAAAGTAAAACCTTATCTCCAACACTCTAATTTTTGAAGAAGGTGAATAACCTGGTTTTGGATCTTCATTTTTACCTGTTTTCAGCCTTTACAATGGGATGAAACAAAAGTGTGCACTTGAATATTTGGTGTTGGGGGTGGGTGGTGTTACAGCATATGGGCTGGCTCAGCCCTTTGTAGCCTGGCCCTGTTCCTGTGGCAACATCACTCTCTTTTCCACCATAACCCACAAAACAGCTCTTTTTGCCTCCTTCCAGTCTTGCAGCACTGCCAGTAATGGGGATGACAGTCCTGCACGTGGGTGCTGGGACTGCCAGGAGAGCAAAATAACAGGTTGGAAAGGGAGAAGGCTTGAGCTTCTGACAGCAGCTCAGTGACACGGCGGGCTGTGTCTGTTTGTCTGCGGAGTGACTGGGACTGAGTGACGCAGCAGAAGGATGGGATGGGATGGGATGGGATGGGATGGGATGGGATGGGATGGGATGGGATGGGATGGGATGGGATGGGATGGGATGGGGAAAAATTGTGTGACAGCCCTGACTGCATATGGCTATTGCTCCAACACCCTGACGACATGTCCTTTCTCTCCCTGAGAATGCAATGGGCTTTCTGAGCAGCTCACAGTACAGAGGGGAGATCTTGGCTCCTCTATTTCACATAAACCCCCTTGCTTTGCTTGGGAGAAGCCTGGCCTCTGCTCAGCTGGGGCAACATGGCCGGGAAGGGGAGATTGCTGGGCAGAGGAGCAGATACAGAAGGAGTACAGATGGAGGGAAAGGAAAGAAAATTGCACAATCTGGAGAGGACAAACTAGGGACAAGGTGAGGGTACTTACAAGGCTACCAAGATAGAGTGAGGGGGAATTTGTTAGATATGTCAGCCCTCAGTGCAATCCAAATGTTTTCCCGCAACAAGCAGGTGGAGAAGGGTTGGCAAAAGCTCCTTCAAGTTCCTAAGCAGCAAGGAATACAGGGATGTAGACAGACAACTCCTCCTGCCCCTCCTAGGGCTGTGCTTCAAAGTCTGAGCAGGCACAACAAAATTAGGACAGCCAGTCTGATGGGGAAGCCTTGCCTTGCACTGGCCACTTCACACCTGCACATGGGGAGCAGCTCAAGCACCTGCAGATGTGCAAAGGAAGTCATAAGATTTTCTGGCACTGTAGCTCTGAGCGCCAAAATTGAATTAATAATGCTCTTGCTCCTGAAGGATGTATGCTGGCTTCTCTTGCTGCAGGGACAGCTGTAAATGTTGTAAATGCCTCACCTTGCTCTGTGGAGAAAGTGGTGGCTGGTTGTGCTTTGCAGCTGCTGGTAGGAAGTTGGTGTGCAGAGATGTGTGTGAAGTAGGTTTCAGATTATCCTGGGATAAACAGGTGAATCCTCTGGGGTGGGGATGTGCAGGAGGAAGGAGAAATGCCGAGTGATACCCTCTGTGAATGCCCTGGTGCCCATCTGTTGGACACATCTCTGGAATAATCCTGGTGTCTGTTAGACAAGATGATCCATTTGGGATTACTGCAGCCAGCTGGGACCTGTCACTGTGCATGTGTGAACAGAACTAAAGGATCCCATACTGATGTGCCTACCACTGACTCATAAATTCATTGCGTGGCAGAAATTTGACTAACAAAACGAACACTCTTGCACAGTGACACCCACAGCTGTGCTGTCAAATGGGTTAGATGTGGGAGAGGAACATCATCCATTTCCCCTCTCTTTAAACTGATACTGTCATATGATCTAGTAGTTGCTTCTGTCTGGTTTTATATCAGTGAAGATCAAAATGACCCAAAAGCAAGCAAAATGAAGTCAAATCCAATGAATAATACAAGCTTCCACCCTGCTGATAGGAGGTGTTTCTGTTTCCAGGTAATTACTCTCATCATCGATGCCTCTGGTCCCTCTTGCCAAGCCAAACTCTTACAGGATGATCATCTGCAGGTGGTGGGGCTGTAGCCAGCCAAGTCTGTTAGTATATCCATGTCAGAAGGACCTTGCTCCGAGCTTTTTTGGTCAGACTTGAGTTGATTTTTTCCCAATTTGTCATGGCAGACTGAAAAGCCTGCAGAGTTGCTGATTAGAGTTATTCCATAGATGAAAAATTCTGTTATTTAATGGAAACCACTAGTGTCAAATCTGATTGTCAGATTAGGCCAAGCATCTCCAGCTCAATGGGAAATGGAAGCAAAACTTGGTAAAAAGGTTGACTGGATATAGGACTTGGAGTTCATTCTGATAGTGTATGAAAAGTGATGTAGAAGAACCAGGAAGAATGGCTTTTGAGCCCTGACCTTTGTCTCTACCCAGCATTCATGGCACAGCTTGTTACCTCCTGACCCATTGGATATGATCTTCATTGACTGCAATGTTTGAGATGGACATTAGCAAGATCATGCAGATCTGTTCCCTCCTGCTCCAAAGCACCTCTTAGTGATAGGAATTCTCCCTCTGTCCCAACAGCTGCGCAGCAGCCAGGCAGGTTCCTTGCCAAGGACAATCCTTATCCCTTTGACTCCTGTCCCTGGAGGTCTCTGCGGTGGATGCAGCACGTAAATCAGCACGGCCCAAAGAGATGTTGAGTGGGCTGTGATCTGGTGTTTGTGTCTTTCCTCGGTTTCCAAGGTCTCAGGAGGTCTGTGTGCCAGGAGGCAGTGGAAATACTCCCCTAGGGTTGGGTGGAGTGAGGGCCTGGCCACAGGGACAGGCTGTGGGCATGTCCTGGCCACCCCCAGCCACCACTACAGCTCTGCAGGACCACTGACAGAGCCTCTCCTGTGGCACTTTGCTGCTGCTGCTGCTCTGTGATCCAGAAAAACACTGTAATGACTAAAGGATTAACCAAGGAGGGCTGGCATTTAGGGGAGGAAAAAAAAAAATCAATGTATTTTAAACTGCAGTCTCGAGCTGGCTCTTGGCCAGGAACAGCGCACACGAGGTCCCACAGCACCATTTCGGGAGGCTGATCAGAGGAGGGGTTTACTGTAATAACAGTAGATGTGTGCCAGAGAGGAGGTGTGGAAATAAGGAATGCCTGGTTTGCTGCCCTGGGACAGCAGAATCCCAGGTGGAAGTGTCCCAGTGTCCCTGGGCTATGGCTGCGGAGCAGCAAGGAATGGCTCCCGCCAGCCACTTTCTGCAACTTCCTTCAGCCTGGTCAGGTCTGGCCTTTTCCAAAATTTACTGAAATGTTGATGTGTTTCTTAGGAAAGCAGAATCAGAAAGAGCAAAGAAGTGTAAACAAGAAAACACAACTCAGATATTTGCCATTCAGTGAATACCAGGAACATATTGTGCACACAGACAAACACTTCCTTGCAGCAGGTTGGTTTTTTTTCTGTCCAGCCATCCTGGATTTGTTTAATTTCATAACCACAATATTTTCTCAGTTTCTTCTCTCATTTTTTTTCAGCTTTTCAAGTTCAAGGCTAACATGCAGTAAATATGGAGACATGAAGCAAAATCTAAATTACTTCTTTGCAAACAGAAAGAGTAACTCTTTTTCCCCTGAAACTTGCTCAAAATTGTATTTCTTGTAAAGGAAGAAAATAGACTGTAGTGAGTTATACTTGGTGGAACTGCTTTAAGGTTGCTCAGGTGTAATGCTGACTGAGCTGGCCAGGTCAAAGAATCCTGCAGGAGTGATTCCCCTGCTACTTTCAGACATGCTAAAGTCAGTTCTGGAACACAGTCAAACCTTGCTGCCATTACTGGGCCTCCTAATGTTAACCCAACTATTTAGGGAAGAGTGGAGTTCAAGCTCCAAATCTGATGGTGCAAGGAAGTGTGGTATGTGGATGGTTTGTGAAGTGCTGAACACTGGAATGCCTCTTGAGTTCTTAAAGGGTTGGGTCTGATTGACTAATGTGCCATATAAAAGCTAAGGTGATGTGGCTGTTCCTGGCTCAGTGCAGGAGCCTGGTGGCCTGGTTATTCCTGGGCTAATGGCCCTGAGTAAAGCCTTCCCATGAACCCTGGATTTATGGAGAGGGACATTTTGTAGTAGTGTAGTGCTGTAGTGACAGGACAAGGGAGAACTGCTCCATGCTGACAGAAAGTAGATTTAGATTAGATATTAGGAAAAAAAATTCTTCCCTGTGAGGGTGGTGAGGCCCTGGCACAGGTTGCCCAGAGAAGTTATGGCTGCCTCATCCCTGGAAATGTTCAAGGCCACATTGGACAGGGCTTGGAGCATCCTGCTCTAGTGAAAGAGAGGTGGAATGAGATGAGCTTTAAGGTCCCTTCCAACTCAAACCATTCTGTGACTCTCTGATTCTATGACTTGTCTTCTGGAATGAAAGTCCCTTGGCTTTATCTTTGCTAGTAGGATATGAGTAAATAAAATAGGGAATGAACATCAGAGAACTGTGTGGGCTGTTTTCCTTAGTTGTTCCACATTAGCTTGTTAAATTAGTTATCTAATAATGTTTAAAGGAAAACTCTGGAGTTGTGAGGATAGTTTTTGTTATTTCAGTAGCTGGAACAAGCTTTGTTGAAATACCCATAAATATAAACTGGTCAATTGGAGTGTGCTGCTGGTGACCCCTTTGTATCGACTCTCATTCATACCCTTTCAGTCCATGAGCTGGTTCATACATCACTAGCGTTACAGATTTTCCAGCACTGCTTCTGGATCTACTAACAAAGTGATTAATGATTTCTAGGAGCTCATTGATTAGCTGCTAAGGCAGCTAAATAATTCCTCTACCAAAAAATACAGTGAGAACTGTGGCCATCCTGCTTTGCAATCCATCCTGAAAGTCCTGCTGCTGTGATGCTGCTCGGCACTGGGGCTGCATCGCAGCAGCAGCAGGTTGGATCCAGCAGCTTTAGATTTCTCCTTTAAATCGCTTATGTCTCTCAGTTTTCCTTCTCTGAGATGATCTGACACACATAATTCCTGCCACAAATTTTGTAGTTTATCCTGTGTGTCGGTGAAACTCGTAGGCTTTGATAAGGCACCATATTTGATGGTAATTGTTTCATCATGGATGTTCTGAGCAGTTCTGTAGAAAGGACTCGCCTGATTTTGTGGGGGTTTTTTGGGTTTGTTTTCTTTTGGTTTTTTGCTTACAATTCCTTCATTTCTGGCACGTTGTGGGATTCTTGAGATTGTCTCCTGCATGGTCAGGAGTTGGATTTTGATAATCTTTGTGGATCCCTTCCAACTCAAGATATTCTGTGATTCTACAAGAACCTTTAAGTCAGCCTATGAAAATCTCCACAGCTGTGCTCCAGCACAGGGCTCTGGAGTGTGTTGGAAAGTGACTACAACATCCCCAAACATTTAATTCCAAACAGGAAAATGAACCTGAGCTTTAGTTTGCGTTCCTATAAGAGCAAAACTAGTTTGGAGGGAGCAGCAGCCCAGGAGACATTCTCATCCTCACTCTGAGCTGGGACTGCAGCTGGCAACTGCTGTGTGCTGCTCTCCGAGCTTTAGGCTTTGGACAGGGCCTGAGAACCAAATTTAAAGAAAAAACTCTCTCTCTGCATATTTTGGAGGAGACTTATTTCAAGACTTCAGATTGAATTTCCATCAAACTGAATCAGAGTGTATTTTTACAGCGGAATTAAATCAGGCTGAAATAGAACCCAGTGGAACATGCTGATTTTGACTGAATTTTGCACTTCAAATATTCTCAAAGCCAAAAACTCTGAGCAAAGCTTGAGTGAGCAAAAAACAGAGAGGAGCTTGGAAAATAGTTTGTGCTCCTACGAAGGGAATTTCACTGGGTTTTTCTCAGCTCAGAGTTTTCGCTGGTAGTGAGGGCAAGTCCAACAGTGGTCCCATGAAGGATCCCCAGAGGGATCGCAGAAGCTGATCCTGAGGCAGGGAGGTGAACATGACTTCTTACTCTTTGCATGCTCCTACAGAACTGTGGTTTTTGACCACCGGTCACACTAAATATACCACCTGCATCCGTAATGTTCAATTTGAACAGAATTTTCTCTCTCGGTGCCTTTGCCTCGGTGTGTTGTCATATGGAGACTGAGCGTAGGCACCAGACCAGAAGCCTGGGGCCACTGAAAACACTGAGATGTTTCACCAAAGATCTCAAACCTCCTCATTCTAACATGCTAAAATCAATAGGGAGGAATTTGAGGAGCTGCTGATTGTTTTAAAAGTGTGTTAGCTTTGGTTTTCTTCCATTTTGTCTTCTAGTAGGTGATCATCAGTCAGTGCAGGGAGCTGGTCCTCAAGAGGTTGCCTGGTGCTTTTGCTTTGGTTTCATGTTGCAGCATAATTGTGGGAGAAAAAAAATGACCACTGTCCTCCTGCAGAATTACGGAGGAAATTTTGTTTCTGAATTAATGGCCCAATCATGGACAGTGATAATATAATTTTTATGCATAAATAATACTATTTATTAAATTATTTATTACCTTTATTGTTAATGTTATATTTATAGGCAGAAGAGTAGTTATGAAGAGCTCAGGTTAAGGACAGAAGCCGAGCCCAGCAGAGCTGCACCAGCTCCCAGAGCTGTAGATCTGGCCAAGCATTTCTGGAGCTGTGCTGCTGCTTTTCCTGGCAGTGTGTGCTCCTATGGGGACTGGCTAATTAGGAAGGGTTGCTGTAGAAGATATCCCATTGTGTGACACAGAGAATATATTTAATGTACTTTATTTAAGTACAGCTGTGCTTCCTTGAGAGGTCACTGTTGGAAATATGTTGCTGACAACTTTTGGAAGTTGGGCTCATTTTGTTTCGTGAGTTTGACTGTGGCATTTTATAGCCTGCTCTTCTCTGACTGAGTTATCTCTCTCCCATTCCTGCCAGAACTGGATAGAATGACTTTCTCTAATCCTGCCATCATGTCTTGAACCACAGACTTGTAGTTAGAGAGATTTTGTACCCATGGCTCATATAAATTCTCTCCTTCCCTTGGTCACTGTTTATAACCCAAACCACGTGTAGCCCAAGGGTGCCTTCACTTCCCCTCATGAAGCCACAGTTACTAAGACACAAAACTTCTGTTTTCTAGCTAGGAGAAGAGCAGTTTCTAGGTATTCTTGATTTCATTCATTTGGGAGCATTCAAGAGAATAAACCTTCTATTCTCTCAAGTCAATGCACTCATATTACGTGAGGATTAAATCATTCCCTTCCTCCGTGCAGAGTCTGCAGATAGAAAGCTGCTATACCTTACCTTGCATAGAGAAAGAATATTTAAATAAGGATGTTGATAAAAATGCTTTCACTGGTAAAGACATCATTAAAGAATCCGCTGTTTTAAAGTCCTGTAAGAGAAGGCAGAAGTCAAGAGGTACCATTTCTTGCAGAGGAATTGAAAAGTTCATTAAAGTTTGGTCTGTGGGAAGAATTTCCACAGCTCAGTGACATCTCCAGTGCTGGGGAGAGCCCAGGTCCCAGACCTAGTGGAGGTCACTGATGGGTAGGATCAAACCTTGCTCTAATTTACTTCCATTTCTAAATCTTCAAAATATTTGGCTTGTAGCTAGGAAGCACCACTGTACACTTTATACAAGTTTTCTGGGTTTAAGAAGTTTTAAAACCTTTCCTGTGCTGAAATTAAAAGGACTGGAGCTGATCCATTTGAAACTCTCAATAATTGCATCCCTTTCTCTCCACCAGCAGCCCACGTGTCCCCAATCAGGCTGGAACAAGGCAGGTGGCATGTCGGCAGCCAGGCCCTGCTCATGTGGGCAGGATGACAGATTTACCCACCTCTCCCTGTTCCAAGAGATAAACCGAGGGATTCAGACCTGGCTCAGACTGGGCTGTTCCCTTCCATGGGATGATTCCCATCCCTGTGACTGGCTGTGCCCAAATAAATTCGCTGCAATAGCACAGGGGTTTGAGTTTGTGTAGTCACAATCCAGTAACAACAGATTTGGGATCAAACCAAGTCTGGATGCAAACAGGCAAAAGCCCCAGCTCCCACAGCATCCATGGCTGCTGGCAGCAGAACAGCTTTTGGTTCACTTGAAAATTGCTTTTCCAGCTTTTGCTCATGGCTTTGGTTCAAACACCATCATAATTTCAGCCTGGAGAAGAGGAGGCTTTGTGGTCACCTAATTGTGGCCTTCCAGTACCTGAAAGGAGCCTACAGGAAAGATTGAGAGAGATTACAGGGGCCTGGAGGGACAGGACAAGAGAGTAGGTTTAGATGAGACATTAGAAAAAAAAATTCTTGGCTGTGAAGGTGGTGAGGCCCTGGCACAGATTGCCTGGAGAAGCTGTGGCTGCCCCATCCCTGGAAGTGTCCAGTGCCAGGTTGGATGGGGCTTGGATCAACCTGGGATAGTAGAAGGCATCTCTGCCCACGGCAGGAGGGTGGAATTAGATGAGCTTTAAGGTCCCTTCCAACACCAACCGTTCTATTGTTCTATGATTCTGTGATACTTAAGCATGTCTAAAGACATTAATAGATTTTTTTTTGGAGGAGACCGTCAACCTACAGACAGCAAGGGAAGAGCAAACCTTCCCCCAAACCGTTTCAAAGCAGTCTCTGCTGTGCTCCTGCTGATGGAAATGCAGTGGAAACCCATCATTCTCTGGAGGAAAGCTAAAAGCTACATGGCAGATAGTAAATAAATAATTGCAGGGAAACATTGCACATAGATTTCTTGGGGAACAGAACTTAATTAAATTTTGTGAACATGCCTACATAGTTCCATTGATCAGGAAAAAATGGATATGTGCTATGTCTGTAAGATTTACTTGCTTGGCTGTGTTTTGCCTTCCTCCCCTCCCTCGGCTTCATTCACTTTATATCCTGCAGTGGTAAGGGAACACATTTCTGGTTTTCTTCCTTGGAGAAATTGATTCTGAGCAGCACAGGACATGATGTATGGTTTGTAACTCTACAATATTGCTAAGCAAAAAGAAATCACTGAAGAAGGCTGTGCAGATATTATATTAATTTCCATTTTAAAATGGATTTTTTCCCACTAGGACCAATAAAAAATATGCAAAGATTTTCAACAGCCTCTCTAGTAATGATTAATTAAAAGATGGAATAAATCTTTCTAGGCTAATTTAGCAAGGTAGGTTTTTTTAGACACTTCACAAGACATATTTTTTGCCACTGAATCCAAGCTTATCCCTGAATTCACTATACCAACCACTCTGGGTCTGGCTGCGATCTCAGTGTCTGTTTGTTATCACAAACAGAAGTCAGGAGGTGCTCATGGCTGGTTCCTGGTAGAGGTGCAGAAGGACCAGACAGTCACAGCCACCTCCAGGGCCAACAAAGGGTACCAGGTGGTGCCAGGGGACTTGACCTTCATTGCAGCAGTGATGGATCTCTCCTCTGGAAGGGCTTCCTGGGGCTGTTGGCTCTGCAGGATGGGAAAGGACGCTCTTACTGAGAACAAAATATGAGAACCCAGAGGATTTTTTTTTCTGTTTGTATTTTAGTCTTCAGATGTCCCACCCAAATTCCTGTTGGGGCTGTGAGGGCTCCTGGGGTGCCACTGGTGGCCTGGGCCTGCTTCTCCCACCCCAGGAGCAGAAGCCCCTGGTTTATTTGGCAACAAGCTGGCTCCAGTTCCTTCCCCTCTCATTAGAGCCCAGCCCCAGCAGGTTGGTTGGGAAGTGAGGGGGCTGCTGTCCTTGCTGCAGGATTGTGGTTTGGCATATTGGTGCAGTATTAAAATTTCAATGGAACAGATGGTGTCAGGATTTTAACGTATGCTTCTGAGATGCAGATGGTCCAAGGAGTGAACTTGTACACCAGTTATTTTTATTTTGAACAGGTTAAGAACAAATTACGCTTTGACTATTGTTACTGCTCTGCTCATCATTTCTTCTTTCCCTGTGCATGTGTGTGTTTCTGTGTGTCTGTGCACATGTGCAGGTTTTCTCAGAATCTCTTTTCCATGGACTGCTAGGTTGAAACAGCCCTATTTCTGCCTAAAACTCCTCTCTGTATATATTTAGTTTCCTTCCCAGTGGCCCTTTCATTTCCCCTTGTGCCTGTTGCTGTTCTCTGTGAGATGTGTGGGGTTGCAGACCTGAGCTTTGCAGAAGTGCCTGTGCCATGAGCTCAGCCCAACCTCTTCTGGGAAAACTGTCCCTGTCCCCAGGGTGAGCAGGTCCTGCACCAGGCTCATGGGGAGACAGCCACTCGCTCCCAAACCTCCTGTGGCTCTGAATCCCGACACAGGGACTGTACACCTGGTGGGACTAAAGATGGCCAGGCAGGATTCTGGTCTTGGTTGCATTGGAATAAACCCAGGTTGACCCCACTTTTATGCCAGTAAGGATCTGATTATCTAACCCTATTGTGAAACACGGGGTAGTATTTTTGTCATAATTCATAAGCTTAATCTTTTATAGAAAGAAAATACATCTACTGCTACAAATTATTAATGTCCACCTGAATATTTTACACCCACTACACAGCACTAATTTTCCTGCAGAGACACCAATGTTTCACACAAATCACCTGTGCATGTGTTCCATCCTTTCCTCCTGCCCTGTATCAAACCTCAGGGGAGGGACCTGTGAGCATCCCCCGTGTGCCACCCTTGGTTCTGCTTTGGCTCTGTCTCTGCTGGGGCTGCAGTTGGTGGCATCTTCTCAGAGGGGTGAGGTTTGACGTGGCACGTGGAGCTGCCTCTTGCAGGGATGTTTGCTGTGTGCAGCTGATCAGGGGAACCTTGTGCCAGCTTGTGTTGATGTTTAATTTAGAGCCCGATCCAAAAAGCAGGAGAGTCCCAGAGCCTCCTGCATTTGAAACAAGCTGTAGGTGTTTGAGATCTGTAGATTGGGGAAAACAACATTTCCCAGGGGTTAAACCATTGAGTAAGTGTCTGCCCAGCTTACTCCTAACAAGGGAATGTATTGCTGAGGTCTGACTGTGATCAAGTGGCCGGACCAGCAAAAATAAATCTTACTCTGTTCCTGTCCTTGATGCATTTCACATTTACGTCCTGGAGTACCACCTGCAGGGGAGGGTTCCACGAAAGATGGTGCAAACATATGGCACAAGGGCAAAGGCAGCAGTGCAGGTGTGGGTATAATCAGGTTCATTTATTCCTCCCTCGTGCCTGCTGCCATTACTCATTCCTCTCGCATGCAAATGCACAAATCACAAATCTCCCTGCTGAAGCCCACGGTGGTTTAGAAGACTCTGTTCCCATCATTCAAGTGTTGTGGGTCTGGGAATGCAGCACTGAGGGGACAGAGGCAGGGACCTGGTACCCAGGGGCCCCTGAGCCCCAGACCCTCACCCAGGTCCCTCGCTTGCAATTTTTTCTGCTTTTTCAGGAAGTGGTGGAGGATGCAAAAGTTCTGGAGGGTGCAGTGGGGTTGTCTGAGAGCTGCAGGGAGGCTCAGGGATGCTGGACCACATCTCCAAAGGCTGTGAGATGTCCCATCCCCACAGGGCTGCCATGTCCCCTCTTGTTGGGGCGGCCATGCTGATGCAGAAAGGGCTTTTGGGATCCCTTGGAGTGCAAAAAAAATCACCCTCCCACCTATTTCTGATAATTAGTATTTTCCATAATTATCCCGGATAGGATGACATTGACCGAGATGCCCGTGCCATAGCCAGGGGTGTTTTTGCTAATTTGGTTTCCCTCGGAGTACCCAGGAAGGGCAGGCACCGCTGCTGCTCTGCTGAAGTACTAATGGGGACGGGGTGAGTGGGGATGAGTAATGAATATTTCATGGGAAAGCATTACAACACCGTATGTATACGAGAGCAACTGACTCCATCACATCCTGGCAGCTGCCTCCTTGCTTTAGACAGTGTGTTTTGACTCTGTTTACCTGGTGGAGTGCAGCGGTGACAGGAACACACGGTGCTCCCATCCCTGCTGCCACCTTCTCCCTCACAAGCATAAATATTTAAAAGTTTGTCTTGCTGCTTCTGAGGGAGGGGATTATGGAGCTCTGCAATATTAACTTCTTGCACTTTTCACTGTGTTTGAAACATTGTGTTCAAACCCACAGCCCCCTTGATCTGTGGGATGGAAAGGGTCACCCCCTACCCCCAGAGTTCACTGCAGGGATGATCCTGTCTCTCCATCCCCAGTGGAGATCCCCAAGCTGCTGGGGCCTTGGTCTGCCGGCTGCTGGCTGGGTCCTGGCTGCAGGGAGCAGGTTACAGCTTTACAGTTTTCCTTTTCCCTTCTGGGAATTCTGGGGATGGTCCCCCCATGACACATCTCTGTAGGACTGAGTGTGGGTGACTGCTCTGCCGTGTGGGGCTGCTGCTCCCGCTTTTCTCCCCACGGGTGAGCTCTTTCGGAGCTGGCACAGCCTGGTACAGCCTGGCATGGGCTGCTCTATCCTCTCTAACCATGTCCCACGTCCCCTCCACACGCCCACCACCCTCCTGCCCGCTCCCTGCCAGTCATGTCCGTGGGATGGATTATCGACCCACGCAACTCTTCCTTCCCACATGTCACTGCATCTACATCTCAGTGGCTTGAAATCAAACCAGGACTGAAATCAGAGTCAGTACCTCTGCCAAAAAACTCAAAACTGAGTTCCAGTGTCATGTTCCAAGTGTCCATCGTGCTGTTTGGTGACATGAACCATCACCTTGGGGACAGAGAGATTTTCCTGTACCCAGATTTCCTGCACCCAACTCTTCCAGGTTTCTCCACTCCAAGGAGTAATAATAAGCATGTTTCACTATGCCAAGTAAATGGAATAATAAGTAAAATATTAGCTAGAAGGTGTTTGCTGACGACCTCAGTTCCACACTATTTTTTCTTTGCAGACACAGCTTCTACAGACAATGGCTAAAGGACAGATTAAATATTGTTTGAAAAAGTGATCAGAGATTTTGTTTGCAACTGTGCTGTAGCTCTTCTCCAAATATTGGAAGGATTTTAAATTGGTTTGTATTGATAATGGCACTGTAATGCCTTTCTTTGCTTGTACAGATCGTCAGTGGTTTAATGTGCTTATTCCCAAGGGATGCAGTGACTGAAGAGAACAGATTAAGTTAAACCTTAAAGAATATTTCATTGGGGAAAATTGTATTTCCTTTAAAAAGGCTTTGTGTAAGGTTATGAGGCATTGGTCTGTATTTGTTCCTGCAGATGTGTGCAGGGGGCATGGCCAGAGTGTGGTGATCCCTTTTTCTGCCATGGTCCTGGCCGAAATACAAAAGTAAGACCCAAGTTAGGGATATTCCAAAAGCCTTTCAAGAAAGGCTGTTCCCACCCTGTCCTCTCCAATGGGATCAGGGTGGGGTTCCCTGATCTACACATTCCTGTGCTCATTCCCCCTTTCCCTGGCAGGGTCATGTGAGAGCCAGGGCTGCAGGAGGTAGGAGATGCTGCATTTTTAATCTAAATTTTCTACTCCCGGCTGAAAATGCAAACCAGGGAGGTTTGTGTGTGTGCTGAAGTGCTTGTCTGTGTTTCTGCCTGTCACAGTCTGGTCCATCCTCCCCTGCGCTGTGACACGGCCACTCCGGAGAGACACGTCAGGTTTGATAAATCCATAGCGGCACCGTTTGCCAAAAGCTGTTTGGTTGTACAGGAGTCACATCTTTACTGAGCTGTTCTGAACACGTCCACCTGGATATAAGCTCATACAAAACAGGCCCCTTCTGCAGGGCAGGGACACGTCCCATATGTCCCCAGAGGAGGCTGAATCCATGTGATGAGCTCATTGGCCCTTGGAGCTGACGTGTATTAACCACAAGATCCTGAGTAAAAATGGATGAACCTGTCTGTGATGGCAGGATCAGGATTTCGGAGTCCATCTATCAGCGTGGTTAAAGTTATTTCAGTGAGACCTTTACCTTGTTTTCAGCCTTCATAGCTGAAGTTTGATTTGGTGTGTATTGCACACCCTGACAACAATATCCCAAATAACATGTGCATTATTGTGACCCTCCCAAATCCACCAGAAACAGAACTAGTTCTACATCAAGGGAAGGTCTCCTTGTGCTTGGAACTGCTCCTTAAAGACAGGATGACACTAAACCTGTCTTCTCACTGTGTTTTCTCCCCCTCAACTCATTAATGGGTGTGTGCTTCCCTAAGAACGCCTACCGACTCTGAAACAGGATTAGCAGATCTTTAAAACAACACAGAAGGACCACTCCCGCCTGATAGCTGTGTGGGTTTCCTGTCAATAGCGAGCCATATGCCCCATCACGGGGGTAACAGCCCTTCCCTCCTGGCTGGTTGACCGGGACAAATCCAGAGAAGAGCAGGAGCCTGGGCTTGTAACTCTGGGGCCTTGGGAAGCAGCTGTGTTGTCTTTGACATGATGGAAAAGCTCTCACTGGTAACACGGTGCCCAGGTGTAACTTGCAGGTGTTTCCTGCGACCCTTGGTACTGACATTACCCTCCCTCAGCTGCCCCAGGCTGGTGGATGGGGACAAACCTCAGCTCAGAGCAGGCTCAGGAACACCCCAGGAGCTGTCAGTGCCCATGTGGACGTGATAATTCTGTTTATGTTTATTGCAATAAAGAATATGATCAAATCCCACATAACCAATATTTCAGCTGATCAGGACAGGCTTATTTGTTCATTTTTATTGATGCTCTGATTTCTGGTGAGAAAATAATTGGCTTATGCAGCAGGAGCCTATTCTATCTAAACCAGTGACAGCTTTGTTCAGTGACAGCAGTAGGTGACCCTGCACCATGTAAACAAACAAACACTCTCACTTATGTACCAATTATGTGTTATGGAACGAAAACTCTGAAGTTCCCGGTTTGCTTTTCACTAATTATTGTGCTGCCTCCTTGCATATGTCTCCACTTGGTTAATTGCAGTTTTTAAACTTGGGATTGCACTGTGGAATATTGGCCAGTCTGCAAAGCTGCATGGCGAGAGCTCTGCAGGGAGGGCGGCCGTGGTTGAGTGCGTGGATGTGAGTATACATTTACACACATATATATACATTTATCAAGCATTGGGCTTGATGATCTTGGAGGTCTTTTCCAACCTTTTTTTAATTACAGCTATCTCTGTTGAACCCAGGATAGGACTGTTGTCAGTTTTATCCCAGATCAGGCTGGTAGGGAGGGTGCAGAGGCTGGACCCGAGCTCTGCAGTTCCTCTCCCAGCTCCGAAGTTCTCCCTCACTAGCACTGGTGGTGCCAGGGGCAGGGGGTGGCCTCGCCAGTGCCAGCAGCCACCGAGGAGACAGGGAAACAACCCAAGTCACTGGGTACAGTGAAGTTATGTGAACCGAACAGAGCCTCGTCAGGGAAGGATTCATCTTCTAAAAATAAATATCTTTGTTTCCCCGAGTCATTTATTTTTGATGAATGGCTCAGTCATGCATTTGTTTAGCAGCAGGACAAGGTCCTATGTCCCACTGGTGCTGTAAGAGCTGCAAGGAACTTCTGGGGCCTAAAGGAGCTGGTTTTAGCCTTCTGATTGTCTCCAAGTTCCTCCACTTGTTGCTGGTGATGAGCCTGTCTTCATCTGTTTGTTGGAAACAGGTCCTACTATCTCTGTAGCCCAACTCTTTCTATTTATCACTGTTTATTTATTTTAGCTGTGGGTTCTAGTCAAGGCCCTTTATCTGTAGGGGGAGAGGTGGGAAAGGGGCAGAGCACTGGTGATGTTGTACTGAGGTGAAGGTAAGGCTGGAACTCTACTCTTAGTTGGAATATGTGCTTCTCAGCAGCTTTGGATATTTATGATTTTTGACATGGTTTGTTTTAAAGATAAACCTAACCTGAGAATTTTTATGCAGAGACTAGATCAGGTGTCTGTTTTCACAATCTGGAAACACATAACATACATTTTTGTGGTTGTTCTGAGCAGAGTCAGGAGTTGGACTTGGATGATGCTTGTGGG
Source organism: Myiozetetes cayanensis (assembly GCF_022539395.1). Lineage (NCBI taxonomy): Eukaryota > Metazoa > Chordata > Aves > Passeriformes > Tyrannidae > Myiozetetes > Myiozetetes cayanensis. The sequence continues at coordinate 4,593,793 of NW_026087378.1, read as the reverse complement.
GCCCTTCCAACTCAGAATATTCTGTGATTCTATTAAGTTTTATTACTTTATGATTTAACTATATGATCAGCTGTGTTACTCTGAAGATTGAATGCATTTGGTGCTTGAGATGAGAACATAAAGAACTTGAGCAGTGTAGAAATTTAATTTTCTGTTAAGATAACCTACAGGCACTTACAAATGCTCCATGAGAAAGCCCAAGCTAAAGGAGCCATTTCTTTGCTGCTATCACAGGTGGAAGAAAGAGCTTGTTTTCATGTCAGCTCAGAGTTTTGCTCTGCTTTGGAATGACTGTGGGTTAAAGCTCATAATCAGAAACATGGATTCTTTCTCTAGCACTTAAACCCAGGCTGCTGGTAATGATTAACTTTATGAAGAACTGTACTGGTGTTGTACTGATGGGTGTCAGGACAAATGTGCAGCCACCAGCTGGGCCTTCAGACCTGGTGGGCAGCTGCAGTTCTCTGTCGAAGGCCGCAGGACCTGGCTGTGCTGTCCTGTCCCTTCACAGTGGAGGGACAGCGATGGTGGGGTGACACTTCTGGGCTATTCCTCCATGGGGTGTTCCTGTTTGACTGGGTAGGGTTGGAGTTTGAGAGGGCTCTTCTCTTCCTTTTTTCATCTTAGCTCATCTTTGGTTTTATCTTTTGAGCTGACTTGTTCTATTTCTGTTTCTCAGAAACTACCCAACCTCTCGATGTCCTATCAATCTGGTGGATGTAATGGCACTGGATTGAGGAGAGAAGGGTTACCTGAAGGCATAAATGAGTGGTACAGCTCAGATACTGCAACATGCTCTAAAGAGACAGGGAGAGTCACAAGGAGGTTAAAACATCCATTTTATCGAGGAGAACAGGAAGGAGATCATACTTCTCTCTGGCTTCACTTTTGCGGTAGAAAACAAGTTGCTGGTTCCTTACCTTGCAGGGCGGTGCAAGTGAGACATCATTATCTACCTGAATTATTTATAAAGCTCCAGCAAAGAATCTTGCAGAGCTAAATGGCCCCTCTGCAGGTCTCTGCCCCCAGGCTCGGGCTTCCCCTCTGTGCACTTGGTCCTGGTGAGGGCTCCCCTGCCCCACCCCGTGATCTCCTCCTCAGCCATCCCCACCACCTTCCAGAGAATTTCCACTGCCTTCCCAGCTCTGCCTTCAAACCACATCTTCAGTAAGACTTTTTTTTTCCCCTAAACAAAGTCCAACAAGGCTGGGCTATCTCAAAAAAGTAGTTTTGTTAGACTTGTACTTGCAGATCTCATTCCCCCTCCAATGTGAATGTTACTCAGATAACACTGCTCACATGAAAAGACTTCTTCAAATTCTTTAAGTGCACATTAAAATGCAAATTGGCCTTCTTATTAAAGACTTCTGGAAGTTCTTTGACAACACATTTAAATGCAAATCAGTGAAAAGTAGACTCAATATTAAAATCCAAACAATTACTTGATCCACATGCTGAAATTAAAATGAGACCACATTCTATGTCTCCATAAAAGCAGTGGTCTTTTTAGCAGAGCACTGGAGGCAGCTCTGTATGGGGCTGCTTTGACTTTTTGGGGAGCAGGGGGGGCAAGAAGGGGTCCCAGGGTCAATGAGCTCTCCTGTCCTACCATGGGAATGCCATGGGGTCAGACTGTGTCTCTCTGAGACAAAGCTCCTGACATGGATTTGGACTGGTGGAATGACAAATCCCAGTTGGCATTTATTATAAAGCATTCCTGATGCCATCAGGTCCTCTCTTTGTCCAGTTTGGATGACATCAGTGTGAGGAGTCAAGGCAGAGTGCTGGAGCTCTGCCCACGCAAGTTTGGACTCATCAATATCCACAAGATGCAAGCTGGAGCATGGGAAGCAGCAGCACAGACTATTTAAATTCCTTTAATAAGTAAGAAGCCATAGCTAGATTTTGAATTTTTCCTCAAATTATGCAGTCTGAGGTTAAAGTTCTACCCCCAGCCAAATTGCTGGTAATTATTTCATGGAGTTTTATTGGATGTGTGCTGAGGCCAGCTCTAAAAGCTTGAGGTGTCAGGGGAGGCAGCTCAGCTGAACACATCTGATCTGGTTTATTTTAAAGTATGATAATCCATTAGGAACAACAGGCTTTAACTCTCTTTAAATCTGAATGAAGCCCTTTTGCTTTTGCTCTGCTGTGCTTGTGAAGTTCCTGCAAAAAGACTCAAGAGGAGCAAAAGGTGCTTTTCCACTACTCTTTCTCTTTTTTTCCCTCTCTCTGAATTTATTTGGCTGCTTCCCCTTAGGCTTGGCTTTCAGAAATCAGTGACTCGGAGCACTCAGTGTGACACAGGTGGAGTCAGTGCTGTGACTGCAAAGTGCTGTTCACCATGGTAGGGGAAGGACTTTTGGGTTTATTGGTGTGATTTTTTTCATGGTTTCTCTCAGTCCTTAGACTGTCGATTTGGAATATGGCTGTTTCACTTGAAAATATTGCACCTTAGAAATAAGACAGTGTTGTTTGGAAGACTCTGATGACATTGAGGTGTGCCAGGAATATAGGAGCAATGTACCTGGGAAAAACACAGCCTGTAGTGTGGCATTAGAGCTCTGAGTGTGTGGGCTGGGGGCTGCCACGGGACAGGGCCAGCCTGGACATGGAGCAGAGGGCACTCTTTGCTGGGCTGTATGCTGGGGGTATTGCACAGGCTGACACATGCCTGACACCGACCACCTTTCAGCATGGATTTATTAAACATGGGAGTTTCACAGACGCTTTCAGGAGCAGTGGTCACGGCACACAAACTGTCTTCACTAGGAACAGACCCGCGAGCTGTTTGTTCACAAATAGACAGAATTATTTGCATTATCAGCTCTAGACAGGCTGAAGGGAGAGGGGACAGTGCCGGGTCACTCCTCTCTCAATTTGTTGTATCAGGTTTTTATTGCTGGCTGATGTACAGCCGTATCTGAGGCGTCTCAAAGAGAAAAGCGGGATTCTTTTCTCTCATGAGTTGGAGATCCCATAAACAAACTTTGCCAACACCAAAATTTCATTTATTTGAGGTATCTGAGGGATCTGAAGCTCTGCTTTTGTTTGGATCTTTTATGTCATTTCATGTGCTAATCAGGGCTTTTTAACTTGACTCTGTCACTCAAATGCTTCTTGATGATGATGAGCAAAATTAAGCTGTTTTACTGCTGAGAGTGTATCATCAGTGAATTTTAATTTTAAAGCAAAAAGTGAGGTTTTTTCCATTTTTAAAGTATGATTATTTTAAAAAACAAACTATAATGTTGTTAGTTACTCTTGTAAGTGAAACTGAATCCAAAGTACAAAATTAATCTAGTCATTACCCCTCCTCCATATAGTGTTTGTTACATAAAAATAAATGCCACACCCCAGTTTATGTGAATGATACACAAGGACAGGCTGTCCTTTAGCTGATATCCATCAGTGTTTGAAAACTGGAAAGAATGGGAAGCATTTCAGCTGGTGATGTTCATGTGCTACCTGTCTCTGCCCCACCCTGATTGTAAACGTTTCTGTGTTAGGGAAAACTGCAAATCAGGTCATGAACTGTAAATGACAGAAAATTAATTTTGTATGTGAGTGGCAGGGAAAAGGCAATCACAGAATCGTTCAGGTTGGAAAATGCCTCCAAGATCATTGAGTCCAACCTGTGACCCATCACCACCTTGTCAACCAGACCACAGCACTGAGTGCCACGTCCAGTCCTTCCTTGAACACCTCCAGGGATGGGGACTCCACCACCTCCCTGGGCAGCCCCTTCCAGTGCCTGAAAGAAGCTATAGTGTGTGCAGAGCAATCCAGAGTTTCTTATGTGTGAAACCAAAGCGACCTCATCTGGTTGGCAGGGAGGGGGTGTTGACCCCAGGGTAGCTGGACAAGAAGGGGCAGCAGAGCTGTGGGGAAGGAGCCAGGTACCAACTTCTGCCGCTCCTCACCCTCAGGGGTTAGATTAGGTGCCTCTCCTCTGGCAGGAGATTTGGGAGTGAGGGGGATGGGTCCCTCCCTTCCTCCACAGCTGGACCAAGGAGCCTGACAGCACCAACCTCCTATAACTTGATGGATCGAGCCATTCTCTCTGTGCTGCTGGGTTTGAGCTGATGAACTCAACCCCGCGGGCCGTTGTTTACTGCACAGATCTGTATTTCCCAGTGACATGTACTGCACAAGTGCAGAACTGTGGCTTTTACTGTATTAGCCAGCGAGGAAGAATAGCTTCTGCCACTGCCTGCGGGCAATGAAATCCCTGACATGTGCTCTTTATTATGGGCTTAAGAAGCCTGGAAAATCAGTGAATCGGCAATCCCTCAGCATAATGCACGTTAGCTGCAGTGTACAGTACAAATTATAGTGGAAAACCACGTTATTCTTGAGCTATTTGTCCATGGGGTTTGTTGCTGAGTTGATGCTTTCTCATTCAGAAGGAGACAGAAATGCAAAGTACTCTCTTCTGTGGGTGCTCGGATCCATGTGGGGAACATCTGCCTCCCACTGCAAGTGCCTGGCTTAGCTCTGTTCTCCCTGCTCAGACCCCCGAATCCTGTATCAACACTGGAAATGTTTTTTGATACTGGGAATGTGTAGAAATTCCTAGAAACAGTCACCTTTTGGGGTGCTGGCACTGAAACAGCTCAGCACCCTCCCTTGAGCATCACCAGCCACCTGCACCCACCCACGCAGAGCAGCTGGGAACGGGCACAGCTCCGTGCGCTGCGGAGGCTCCGTCACGGATACGGCCGGGTGCTGCCTTATGGGCTTAACATTCAATTTCTTATCCTCTCGGACTACGTTTCTAATGCTCTTTTCTAAGTGCTGCTGGAGCATTAGCCATTCCATGTGCTCAGTCGTGCTCCTTGGCTGTGGAGTGATGCAGTGAGCACTGACGGGTGCCCCGGCACCTCCACATGGGGCTGTGGCAGCCGAGGGCTTTCCTATTGCAGGGTCCTGGAAAGCCAGGCAGCGGCTGCTCTCCTGGATGCTACTCCTGCATACCCTGCTGGGTTCTTTTTTCCTTCCTCCCCTCTTTCTGAGACCTTTTTGGTCCCAAAGTCACCTCGCCCCGTGTCCGTCCCCCCTCCCAATTGCTTTACTCTTGCTTTCCCCTGTGGTGCAGTGAAAGATATTTCCATTTTGCTATTGAATTTCCACTCTCTGCTTGGCCCAGCTTAGGAAACTGCTGCCCTTGGGCTTTGTTGGAGAGTTCGGGGAGGAAAACCCAACAACAAACAAACAGTGACCAGTTTAGTGTGTTGCACTTCCCCCTCCTCCCTCCTGGGTTAGGAAAGGCATTTCTCCTGATAGAAATTGCCCAGCCCCCTTGGCGTGCCCTGGAAAACACTACCCAAACACATTTTCCATAATGATCCCAGAGCAGCAGTCAATATTTAACAGTAGCTCTTTCAAGCTGCTTTCTGGACTCCGAGGAGAATTCCTGAAGAAACAGTTTCTAGGAAATGTATCAGAAAATTAACTTTGTGTTCATCAACACATCATTAATAGTTTTCTCACCCTAACAATCAAATGTCCCTGATTGTTTCCATCTTGGGGAGAGGTGAAGACTGGCACCAGGCAATCTGTTCTCCCATCGTTTGTTCATGGCAGTGCTGGTCCCAGGAGGCTGCAGGCTCCTGGTGAGGGGGGGCAGTGCAGGAAAAGGCATCTGGTGTGTTCCTGTGCCTGTTTACAGCACAAAGTGTTGGAAGTGATGATTTTTTTTTTTTTAATTTATTTTTGCAACAAACAGGCATCATTCATGAATCCCTTTTGCCATTCTCAGTTTTCCTTCCTTCTCCTTTCTGATCTCCTCAGCCAGCCAGTGCAGCTTATCATCTCCTGTGTTTTCTGGCATCTTTTCATTCTGTACCAGACTTCTCTGCTGCATCAAGAACATATTTTATTCTATTTGGTTTTGGATGTTGGTCCCTGAGTGTGTGATTTGCTAAAGAAGCCAAAGCTTAGTTTTCCTTTTACTTGCATGGGATAAATGTGAATTCAAACCACCCCCACCACCTCCACACACAATTTTTTGAGTCGTGAGTTGCCTTGAAGCCTGCAACTTCTCTCCATTGCTCCCTATGAATAGTGACAGCAAGAATTATCAGATAACTTGGCTGATGGTCCCGAGAGCCAGACTCCTGAAGGCTGGCAGGCTGGTACTCACAGGGATGAATGTGGGCTTGGAGTTCCTCTCCCACTTGGGTCACTGCTTTAGGTGTCAGGAGGAGAGGCTGTTCCCCAGAAGCCTTGGAGAGGTCACACTTCCTGCAAGGGTCTCCAGGGAGACAACCATGCCCATCCCTGGCAGTGTTCAAAGACAGATTGGACGGGGCTTGGAGCAACCTGGTGTAGTGGAAGGTGGGGGTTGGAATGAGACAAGCTTTAAGGTTCCTTCCAATCCAAACCAGTCTGGGATTCTGTGATAACCACAAACCCTATTTCAGAAGAGTGGACAGAGGTAAAGAACCAGCTTATGGTTGTGAGGAAGAGGAGGGTAGAGAAAGGGTTTGCAAGGAGACACTAAAGTGATACCTGGGAGTGTGACCTTTCCCAGAATCTTCTGGTATTGCGTGAATGGCAGGAAGGTGAAACAGCCAGAGAGAAGAACTTGACAATTGTGGAGCTGAGCTTTTGTTTACATGCAAATAGGGGAGAGATGGCATCTTCAATCCTTGGGTTAAAGAACAGTTTGAGAACTGCACAGAAAGCTAACAAAGTTGTTGGAGAGGATTCTCCAAAGGATGGGCTGCAGGGGGGATTTTGTTTGGAGGAGAGGAGCAGTCTGAACCCCTGTGTTGGAAGGGCTGACAGATGTGCATCCTCTCCTGTGGGCACCTGGGGGGTCAGGAAAGGCTCCAACAGTGTGTGGAGGCCAAGACTCAGACTGGGTTTGGATGGAAGTGAAAGAAAGAACATCTCACACTTGAGACACCTTCTGTAAGCTGAGCTTTTAATGACCTTGGGGAAAGCAGGGACAGTGGAGAAGGAGATGAGAGGTGTGTGGGGTGATGGGGATATTGTTCCCTGGACAGTGGGCTTGTGGGGCAGCCAGTCTGGGAGCAATGGAGAAGTGGATTTGTGTTGGGAAATGATAAAAACACAGGAGGTGGCACAGGAATTTGAGTGGAGGGCTTCATCCTTGTCACTGAATTGGTATGGGATGCCTTTCCCTTGGCCAGGGTGGGGCTGCCAGCTCAGTACTCATTTCCATTTAAACTTTGTTTTCCCTTAAGGGAGAACATCAACAAGTAATCTCCTGTTTTGCTTATTCTGACATTAAAAAGGGAATAACAATAGGGTAACAAAAAAAAAAAAGATTAATTTTCAAACAGTAATTGCCTTTCTGCTGATAGTGCTGACAACTCCCTGGTACCTTCCAATTACGGTATTTGTGTCTTTCCTTTGCCTCAGCTCCCACAGCTCCGTGCCTGGAACAGGACCTGCAGTATCAGTCACCAGATCTTAATTTCTCACCATTCCCCCTTGGCTGTTGGGGGATGAAGTGTGGCAGTGGGGGATGTCTGATAGGAAGAAATCTCCTGTTGTAGCACTGTTACCTCTGACTTTAAGCAGTGGACATGTTAAGGAATGATGCTGAGCTGGTGCAAGTGTATTTTGTCTGCCTCTGGGCTTTATGGAGCTATTGGATAGGTTGGACACCAGGAAAAATTTCTTCATGGAAAGGTCTGTCAGGCATTGGAAGGGACTGCCCAGGGATGTGGTGGAGTCCCCATCCCTGGAGGTGTTAAGGGAATAACTGGATGTGGCACTCAGTGCTCTGGGCTGGTTGACAAGGTGGTGATCAGTCACAGATTGGACTCAATGATCTTGGAGCTCTTTTCCAACCTGGATGATTCTGTGGTTTTTTTCAGTCCCTCTGCTTCCTGAGAGACAGTGTGGGACAGGAGAGCAGAGTGGGACAGGACAGCAAGTCCTGGCTGTGACAGGTTAATGTGCATGTCACACACTCGGAGTCCCTGGGTTCCCCAGGGATTGGGCACTGTGGGAATAGCAGTGCATGTGCCTTGCCTCACCTGGGCTGGGGCAGCCCTGGGATGTGGTCCCTGGGCTGGTGTCCCCAAGGAGTGACTGTGGGTGTTGTGTTACAGCTCGGTTCAGACACAACATCTCAGATGAGCCCAGCTCAATACAAGGAAGGTGAACACGTCCCCTGTTTAGCAGCCACAGAACTGTCTTCCCTTTCACTTCTGTTTTTATTTGCATTTATAACCCAAGCAAGTGTTCAGGGCAAATGGATCTAAACCCAAAAATCAATGCCTGTTAACTGGTGTTCTGGAAAGGCCACAAGCAGCACAGTAGCTCTTATGCTAAACAGGCCTTGAGGACATCAATGGATTTGCAATAATGCCCCTTAAATTTGAGGCTTGCTTTTTGCATGAAGCTCCCCAGTCCCCTCCTCATGCTTTTTGGTACCTTTACTCCTGACCCCGACAGGGGCCGGGTGTGCTGTGAGTCCTGCCATCCCTGTGCCCTGATCCAACATTCACCCTGGGAATGTGGGGCCAGGCAAGCACTGATAGTCGAGTTCATAGAACAGACACTGGTACCATGGTGGTGTTGCAGAGTCACACCCAGAAATAGCAGCTGGTGTTTGCAACCAGCTCCAGTTCCACCACGTGGGCGCTGCCTTTTCCCTCAGTCCCACGAATCAGTTGCTTCAGCAGTTTCCAATAGAGCATCTTGCCCTGGTGCCAGCAGATGGAAGGGTGTGCTGCCCTCCATTTGCCTCCCCTGACACCAGTCCTCTTCTAACCCTGGGTTATTGATAAGATTTAAAATGGAATAATAATTTTAATAACTATTATTATATCTATATGAATACATTCCTCTGAAACAGGATAGTAATGATAGTGAAAAATAAGCTGGTTTAGCACTTACTTGTACATAACAAGGTTCAGAACAAATGGTCCAGGGTGATTGATGTCACCAGTGAGGAGACCTGTGCAAGTGCAGGTACAACATGGGGAAAAGAGTGGAACAGATGACCTGAGGAACAGGGGAGTGAAGAGTTTCCTGCATCTACATAGGCACCAACGTTTGTGTTTGTATGTAGTGCTGGACCCTGGGGAAGGCCCTTGGCTGTCGGTGGGGCTGAGCAGGCTGGTGGCAGGAATGGCCTTTCCAGATCTACAATCAGATTCTGGATAAATTACACTAAAGCCTTCAAGGGGAATGATTCCATCTTCAGATCTCGACCACTGTGGGACGAATCTGACCTGAACAGAGGATTACACAGGCACAGCGTGATGCTCTCTCGTGTGCCTGGCACGTTCACTTGTTACCATGTGCAGTTACTGCACTGATGTTTATGGCTGCCATAATTACACACGCAAACTCTGTTCACAGAGCAGTGATGATCTAGCCCTAAAGTGAGAATAGATTTTCTTAAACTTATTTTCTGTTTAAATGGGGTGATTTCCTGTGATTTCCTTCTTGTTCCTGCTTGTGGCATCAGTGCAAAGCATGAATGATAAGAGCAGTATATTGCCCGTGGGAAGCATCGTGGGTGATGGTAATGCTGGGAGTTGTGTGTCAAGGCTGAAAGGAGCTGAAGAGACGTAGAAATGCACTTTGTCAAGTGTAATCCATCCCAGGATAATGCAGGTACGTGCACATAATAGGATTCTGGGCTCTGCTCGGCAGTCTTTGCTGCAGGATGAAGGACGTGTTGTTATGCTGCTCTTCCCATATTCCTTACATGCCCTGTGCCCTAAGCCTTGTGGACCATCTCCTCTGTCCTTGGTGTGCCATCTCCTCTGCCTGCCATGGGCTGTCTCCTCTGCCTGCCTTGCCTCCATAAAGTCACTTCCCTGAGCTCATCTTTCAGCCTGTGATTTATCTGACTCCTGGACCAGGTGCTTAGGACGCTGCAGTTCTGCACATGAAGACACTCCCAGCATGTCTGCCGTCGTATATCTCCCAATTTACACCAGCCTTTTAGTGTTTCCATTTTATGGGCACTGATACCTTCCTGCTTACGGGGGAAAAAAAGCTCTTTTTAGGGAAAGAAGAGAGCATTGAAGGTTGGTCTGCACCTACTGGCTCCACTTTATTTCTCTTTTCACCACAAAAAAGAACAAGTGAGAGGGGCTGGAGTGACAGGGAATGACAAGCAGCACCCAAGGCTGCACGTGCTGCTGGGAGCATGTTGTGAGCAGGGGAGTGGTTGGATCAGGAAGCTGTGGGAAAGGAGGAGTTGCACAAGTGGCTCTACAGGCTGACAAAACCCGATAAAAGCTGCCTTTTAGGAAGAGCTGGTATTGTGTTTGTGGTCTGCAGCCATTCATCGCTTTCATCCACATCCACCTGTTGTGTTGCAGAGAGGGGTTTGTATCCACAGAAGTGCTGATATGGATTTACAATTGTGCAGGTAAAATCATAAGTACTTTAACAGCTGCATCGAACTGGATGTGGGTGGTCAGACCCCCTCCACCAGCACTGTGCTCTCTGCTGCCGGGGCTCTGAGTCACTTCCCATCAACATTACCCAGGGCCACCAAAGTCCCAGTTTGCTTTGACTCCAAGTTCTTTTTGGAGTAAAACCAACACAGTCCATTTACAAACATCTGAGCACCAAGAACCAGGAGCTGAGGAACTGGGAGAGAGAGTCTGTGTGAGAGTGATATGGCCATGAGCCTGTGAGCTGCATCAATCTTGTAGGTTCTCTGCAAGCCCTGGCTTGGTGAGGTGGCAGGACATGCCAGTGCAACAACCTGTGTGAGATGGAGGGAATGCAGATGCAAACCTGATTGCTAAACAAAAATTCTTCCCTCCTTTTTTTCTTTTCCTCCCTGATCCAAGGCGAGCCGTCATGGCAGGGCTGTCACTCCTTCTCTCCCTGGAGAGCTGCAACAGTGGGACTTCAGGTTTAGTGCTTCTGTTTCAATGCACACCACAAATGTAATGCTTTTGGATGACCCAAGTCAGCCTCATGTCCATGGACAGCCGGCAGTGCCCGCCCGCTCCCCGGGGGCTGCTCTGAGGTGGGCACTGCCCTGCAAGAGATGCAGGGAATATCCATCCACCTGTCACTCCTGCACTCAGGAGTGATTTATCTTCTTGTTTGGTAAAGTTCCCTTTCTGAAGAGGCTCCAGTGAAGCATATCCTAAGATAGCAGCAATCCTTTCTGCCTGGCGCTGCTGATCCCAGCCCCGCTCCCGCTGGCTCCGCTTGGCTGCTCCCTAATGAGCAAAACAAATGGGATGTGGGCACAGGCTGTGAGGAGGCGGGATGTTGTGGGAGGGGGCTGAGCGACCCTGGGGGGTGGCTGCAGTCAGGCTCGTGTGGCTGCTGATCTCTGCAGCGCTGGAGTTATCGCGCTGCCTGTCTCGCCCTGCACACGCGTTTTTTTCGGTGCCAATTACAGTATAAATAATTACTTGATTACACAATTTTTTGCTAAATGCTTTGTTCTCCATCTTGTCTTTGATTGCTCAGGAGCATTTCGGGGTGAAATAATTGCATGTTCAGGGAATTTGCTGAGAAGATGGTAATTATTAACATCCTCATCAATTCATTTTCCACGTGCGTTTGGTGCACGATGGACTGGGAGAGCAGTGGGTTATGCCAGAGAGTGGTTAACAGCGATCAGGGGCTGCTCCTTCCCTGACAGAGTCCAATTACAGCCAGCGACTTTCCTGCCGCCACCACGGAAGGACAGGGATGTTTGCTTTGTTTTACTGCAATTACCTCATCGAAGTCCCAGTCAGCCTAATCACTCCTTGGGCTTAACTGATTTCCCATGTATTTTCTGTGCCATTCCAGCTGTGGGGTTATGTAATACAATTATCTTGTATCTTTTATTTGATGACCCCATTTTATTGGTAATGATGTGCTAATTATTCTGGTTCTGTGTGTTGATAATCACTTCATATTGTGATAGAATAGAATCACAGAATCACTGGGGCTGGAAAAGACCTCCAAGATCCGACCTTTGACCAAACATCACCTTGTCAGCTAAACCATAGTGGCACATCCAGTAAAAACAAAGTTCAAGAAATGATTTTAAGTAGTTTAAAGATCACAAATAATACGTAGCACTCCTGTCATGAGCTGTCATTAACCTCTACTGTAGCCCACTGAAGAATTTAAACTCAGTTTAAAGTTCCTGTTTCCCTACCGGAGATGATGTCTAAGTGTGAGGAGTATGATAAATTCCTCATCTCCACCCCCCTCTAGACTTCTCTGCAAATGCCTAATTACTCTTTCCCACAATTAGACCCATTCTGAACTTCCCAACTATGAAATAAAAAAAAATCCAGTTTCTCATGTCTCTTAAAGTTATGGTGATGAACCTTTTGGGGATGCAGGACAGACACAGCAGGAGAGACCCAAGGCTCCCTCCTGACCCTGACACTGCATCGCTAAAACTGGATAAATCAGTGTCACTGTGGTTTATATTTAATTGATTCTGAGATCTTCTAGTTAGCAAACATTGTGAATTTCCACAACTGTTGAGATAAATTTAAATTTTAAAGAAAATGCCATTGGGAGAAAAACATTTTGGAGGAAAAAAACCCAGTTTTGTTAATGGTGGGGAAAGCGCAAGGGAAATGCTTCTGGGGCAAAAATGCTGATGGCACTGAGGCAGATGCAAGTCATTTTATTGGCTATTCACAGGGAATTGTGTCTGTTAGAGACTCTTCCATGTGCTGAAACAAGGAATTTCATGTGCTCATTTTATACCTCTAAATCCCCCAATGCAGGAATGTTACATGTCACAGCCACTCTTGGCCACAGTGATGTCTGGCTCTTGCAGCCCCATGGGAAGGGCAGATTCCCTGGAAAACCATTTTGGTCTCTCAGTGAACTTAAATTTTTGTACTTTTCCTTTTTGACTTTTGCTCTTTTTCTTTTAAGCCAAGGTCAGTATCTCAGCTTCTGAGAGGGACGTGGAAACACTCAAACTCTATTTTGCTTAGGAAGGCTCAACCAAATCCAACGTAGGAGACAAAACAGTCATGGAAAAGGCTGTGTAATTGCTGGATACAGAGCAGTGGGGGGACGTGCTTTGTGATGTGTTCTATAACAAACACTAAACAAATAATGATTTGTAAAGGATTTAATTAACCTGAATGAATTTAGTTAAGCAGCATTAAAAGTTTTACCCAGAGTATTTGCTGTCTTATTTTTTCATTTACATGTAAAAAGGTCCCTTGCTGTATTTGTGCACGTTACCTTGAGGTTTTGATTAACTTCAGTGTTTTCATTAGCTACCTGTAATTAAATATTTATGGTACAGTACATCCCCATTTCTGTACAACGTTGACAGCAGAAAGAAAATACTTCTCAGGAGATGGAGAATCGGGTTGATACAGGAGTTGGGGTGGGTGTAACGTTGGGTTTGTGCCCCACGAGGGTGTTTGTCAGTGTTTGTTTCTGTTCCATCCAACATCCATGGACAAACGGGGAACTCTGACCCAGAGTGAGCCTGGGCCCTGTGATTTCTCTTCAATTAATGCCTTCTGCTGGGCTCTGCACCGCTCCTCAGGAGCAGGGAGTATTTACCACATCCTCCTAAATCACGTTGTCAGTGTTTGTAATTCGGGCTCGTAAAATTGGCACGAAATACTTGTGTGGGAGATCTCACGGGGCCATAAAATTTGGGAGGTTTAGTTAGACCTAATTAGTGACAAGTAGTTTTGTCAGACTCTTTCCTTGCAGAACCCTGACTGGCAAACCCACCACAGGCCTGGCTCAGGCTCCTGTCTCAGACCCCACAAATTAATTTTAAAAAGGGGACATCTTGGCAAAGTGACAGGATGAGAGGAAAAGGCCTCACGTTGTGCCAGGGGAGGTTTAGATTGGATATTAGGAAAGATTTCTTCATGGAAAGGATTGTCCAGCCCTGGCACAGTCTTCCCAGCGTGGTGGCAGAATCATCATCCCTGGAAGTGTTCAAAAAACATTTGGGGGTGGCACTTGAGGACATGGTTTACTGGTGAACATGTTGGGGCTGGGTTGATGGTTGGACTTGGTGATCTTAAAGGTCTTAATGACTCTGTGAGTGCAGTTGATATTAGATAAGGCAAAGAATGCAAAAAGCAGTTTGGGCCTGTTGGGGTAAAAAAAAGCAGAATCTCTTCTAGGCCAAAAGCTCAGTATCTATTTCAGCAAAGCTTTTTCTTTTTAAACAAGTAATGTGTTTTTGCTTAAGCAGGGGGAAGCACAGACTATTTATTGTTGTTCAGGAGTCAGGGTGGCGTTAGCAGCTGTGTAAATTAGTTTAACTCCATTGACTTTCCAGAAATAAACCGATTCATCTCTGCTGCGAATCTGGTTCCATGGGACTTAATTGATTTTCAAGCTGACATTTTTATTAGGAATAACATTTAAGGTTCAGATAACGCTCATCAAATATTTGCTTACTGGTGCCCACACCACCCTGTCTGGGTAAATAAGGTAGTTGTATGTACAGAAATCTGGATAAACAGATAAAAATCTAGATGTTATGTTTATAATTAACCAACAGTAAAACGTGGAAGGTGAGTGAGGCTGCCTGTCCTGAGCTGTATGAGGAGAGCTGTGATTACACTGAGGTACCAGCACATCCTTAGGCCAGGGAGCTGCTGTCATTGTCACCTGAAATGAGGTGCATCCATTTTCTGGGTCCTGGTTGTGAAATGGACCTCAGGGATTCAAAAGGTCAGGTTGATTTAGTGAATGCAAGCATCAAACAGTCTTCAGTCTTCAGCAATGCAAAATACCTGCATATTCTGCAGATACATATTTATGTGTCTGTATAAAATATGCATAAAAGACATGTTATATCATGTAAGTGGTTTTGAAGAACCTCATTTGCTGGTGCCGTTTGAGGATGTGTCCTGTGCACTGCTCTGTTCTCTCTCACCCTGATGTATTTAAGATGTTGAAGATGTTTAGGGTGTTCAGGAAACAACTGGACGTGGCACTCAGTGCTCTGGTCTAGTTGACTAGGGGTGATCAGCCAGAGGTTGAACTCGATGATCCTGGGGGTCTTTTCCCACTGAAATGATTCTGTGATTCATGGCAGAGGCATTGAAATCCAGTGTATGGACCACACTGCACTGTCTCCTGCCTACACTGGGAAGCAGGAGCTGGTTTTGATGGGCTGGTGTGTCTGTGGCTGCTGACAGGGTTCCTGTCCATCTCTGTAGGAGTCATCAACCTGTTGTTAACTCCAATCACACATTAATCTGTGGTTTGAGCTGAAAGAAGAAGGAGGGAGGAAGAAAAGGCCCCAAGGAGGGACATGTATCAGATCGGTGCTCACTGACAATGTTCAGTCTTCAACCGTAAATTCAGTGGTGGATGTGAAATACTGGCTCTGCCACCAGAAAACTGTTCTTTGAGTAATTGTATTATGTACTTCAACGCCTCTTTGATAAGATGCAATTTGTGTGAGGAGTTGGCATGTCAGTAATCCCTGGTGTTCCAATGGCATTTTACAGGGAATGTGGTTGCGGATGTAGGCTGCTGATGAAACCTGGGGGGAGAAATGGGCTCATTTCAAGCAGGGAAATGTTACAGCTTAATTAAGGTGACTCTTGCATTTAAAACTTGATCCGCTCAACTGGTTGGAAGTGTAAGGGGATGTAGGAGCATTTGCCCTCAGCTCCCTGGAGGCAGGAGTTTCAGCTTTGCAAAGATGTTTTTGCCCTCCTGAGCCTGCAAGGGGTGCAGTAGGGTCTGGGCTGCCCCAGGCAGGTTTCTGGGTGTGCCCCACCTTTGCAGGGGCACAGAGAGCCACATCAGAAGAACCAAGTGGGAACAGAGAGAGAAAATGTCAGGAAAAAAGACAGCATCTCTCCTTCCTTGTTATTGAAGAGCAAGATAATGACCCTCACTTTACAATTCCTTGTTTTCAAGTGTGTTCTGGTTCTTTTTTAGAGTTATTCTGGCAGAGAGAAAATGTGGATTTTTTTTTATCTCCTATTTCTCTTTGTTTGGCAGCAGTAGATGTTCCTGGTCTGCAGAAAGCCACATGGGAGGGCTCCCTGCCACCATCCTGGGTCCCTCTGGGTGGCTCTGGGCACGGGGCTGTGACCCAGCTGGTGCGGCCAACCTTGATCCAAAACCCATATTTGTAATATATGTCGGAACTGAATCCCAGAGAACTGCTCTTGTGTTGTTAATGCAGATTAATTGTCTTCCTCTTGATCCTGAGCCAAATAGTTTGAAGTGGGAGAGACTCTGAATCCCTGGCTCTGATAACATTTCTTTTAATTTTACCATTCTGCCTCCCGGCCGAGCCACAGAAGTCAGGCAGGGCTTATGTTGTGTGACTTCACCCTACAAAGAGACCCTTAGGATGACCCTAGTGCTGGAGGCTAGGACAGCATAGAAATTCTTGTAACTTTTCCTCCCTGTTCATTATTGCCAGGACAGGCAGACTGAGATCTCTCCAGGGCTGATGTTTGCTGTCAGTTTAGGATCTTCACTGTGTCATATGCAGAAATAACAAACCCAGGCAAATGCAGGTGATGTCAGGTATTATTTTCCCTTTTATTGCTGCTGTATTGAATGCTGCTCCTCTAGAAACAAATGTGTTGTGCAATAATTTGGTTAAGTGCCAAGAACAGCATCTGCATTTGCATTCTGTGAATTAGAAAGCAGTCTGTTGCTAGAGGGGAGCTGGTGTAGTCATTTCTAGCTCAAAGTGCTCCTGAGATATTCCACTAAAAATACTGTGTGTCTGAGGCTTCTTCTTCCTCATGTCTCAGATAAAAATGGCCATACAGGTGCTGCTGGAAAAGAATCATTTATAGCTGCTTGTGTCACTTGCCTCATCTTGCTCTGGAGAAAAAAACAAGATAGTCTCCAAAAAAACAGATCTATTCTTTTCCTGTCTGAAGCTTTTCTTAGTAAAACTAAATGCTTGTGTTGTTTTACCTTTCTGTTCAATAAAATGGCAACATTCCACCTGCAGGAGGGTGAGTTGGGGGTGATACCAATACAGTTACTGCATGGCTGGATTAACTGGAAATGTCATGAGCCTTCCCAGTCATCTCCTGGAATGTGCTCTAGATTGATGTTGTACAACAATATAAAATTGACTAAGTTGTTCTGAGTGTGAGGGGTTTGCAAGGAAAGCTTTACATCCATCTTTTCAAGGCCAGGTTGGACAGGGTTTGGAGCAGCCTGGTCTAGGGGAAGGTGTCCCTGCCCATGGCACAGGTTTGGAGCAAGATGAGCTGTAAGGTCCCTTCCAACCCCAACCATTCTATGATTCTATGATCTTTAATGGTCCGGAGGGGAAATCCTGCTGTGACACCTCCCTGTATCCCCAGGTGATCAGGGCCAGCAACCCCCTGAGCCAGATCAGCCTGGTGCTCCCAGCCAGGCACTGGGGCCAGTCAGATCCCAGTGGTGAACTCGCTGTTTCCATGTGGGTTCTTGGAGATGGTGTGGTGATGAAGCCCTGCAAAGTACTCAGGCTTTGTTGCCAAGAGCTCAGAAACTGCTGACTTTATATGTGCTTTGTAAAATGACAATAAGAGCCTGACCCTGTCAATACCAGTTGGGACCTGAGTGTTGCTGCAGTGGGTTACGGAGATGCTCCATCCTGGAGGAAAACCATCTGTGCCCAGATACTCCAGGTGGTGAATGGAGACTCTTAGCATGATGCCTGTTGCTGTTTTGTCCTGGAATAAAACCAGTGGGGATGACTCTTTGCCTGACTATGGCTGTCACTCTCAGCCTCACCGGCCAGGCTGTCCCAGAGGACAATTTTGAACATCCTTGATTGAAAAAAGCAACAGAGAGCCTGGGAGCTGCTCCAACTGCTCTACCCTGACTGCAGGCATGTTCCTGGGAGTAGTTTTTCCTCCCACTCTTTCAAATGCAATAAGCAATCCATTGTGACTGACTCAATTCACCAGACCAAAAGGACTGAGCAACAAAGGGAGCGGTGCCCAGTGAAAGCCAGCCCGGGGCAATGGGCACCTTTTAGATCGTTCGCTGCTCCTCTGTCCTCTTTGCTGTATCAAGAGATGAAAGCTTCTATCTCGGCTCAGTCTTACTAATTAAACTGGTCTGCTGGGCTCCCACAGTGCCCGGATCAGCCCCACCTCTGCTTTCAGCCTCTCCGACTGCTGCACTTCCAGATAAAGTGGGCTCCGGGAAGGGTTTGAAAGCGCTGCATTAACGGCCTCTGCTTCCCTGGGAGCCAGGGATTAGAGCCAGCCGAGTCCTCCCCACGTCTGAAACCTCTCCCTCGGAGCCTGCGTGACCTTCAGACAAAGGCAGGGTTAAAACAAAGAGTAAAACCTCAGCCTGGGGAAATCGCCGTGGCTGGAGGCAGCGGAGCTTCAGTGGTTGGAGACGGGGATGGGGTTTGGCCCGGAGTGCCGAGACAGCAAAGGGAACAGCCCTCTTGAAAAACATGAAAGTTAATTGTTATGCAAAACTGGTACGTGTTTTCCAGCTCTTCAAGATCAGTGCTCATAACTTCCCCATAAACAGCGCAGCTGGTCAATATTCCTCACTTTTTTCCGGAGTGAATTGAAAGTGGAGGCTTTTGCATGCTCTCGGGTGGAACTTTGAGAGAGCCACTCTGAATAAACCGGGGGCTTGGGGGAGCCTGGCTGCTCCCAGACCCCCTCACCGTGCCTGCCCTCCACTCTCCCCAGAGCCCTGGTGGGAGTGGGGATGTCACAGGGCCATCAAAGGGCTTGTGCTCACCTCCTCTGCCATGGAGAGGGTGGTCTCGATGCTCGAGATGAATTTGGCCCCAACAGGTTCAGACAGAGTCGATCACTGGATCTCTGGGAGCCATCCAGAGCCTGCGGAGCTGATGGAAGAAATTCAATGAACTTCAAATCCTGCTACAAGTGCTGGGCTCCTTTCCCCGTGGAAGAGCAGATCCCGATTTTAATGCCTGTTTTTGTCAGCATCCCTAGAGATTTTATTTCCTTGAGCTGCTCTCCGTGCAAACTGCGCCGATTCATTTGGCTGAATCCTTGTTGAGAAGCTTGAGCTAAAAATGAGATGCAAATGTACAGCAGCTATTCCTGTTTTTTCTGTTGTAGAAAGCAGGCATTGGAAAGATAAATTACCATAGTTCCCTTTAAGCACATATTGCTGTGAAGCAAACACTAAAACATCAAAATAAAGCCTTTTTTTCTTCTTCACTCCTTTTAAAGCAAGAATATAATTATGCTCCATGGATCTCACCAGAGCACAGATCAAAGCAGTTAAGTAATTGCTCTTGGCTTTTTTCACTATGGTTTTGGGTGGCACATCCAGTGTTTATAGGGATGCCACTGGCTGTAGCTGGCACTGAGGGGGGGCAAGCCTGGCACCCAGGGAGGGCTCAGGGGTGGAATAGGCACCTCTGCCCCGGCCACCCTGGGGTACTGAGGGGAAGAAGAGCAGCAGCTGCCCCCAGAGAGGTGGGGGTCCTGCCCTCAGCTCCTGACTGTTTTCCAAGGCAAAGGCATGTGCTTAGGGGAAATGCCTGCAGGCTGATGGTAAAGTGGATCCTCATATCAAGTCACTTGTAGCTTCAGCGGCTGCTTGACTTGTTTCTCATTTAGGATAAAAATCTCTCTCCAAATCTCAGGAATGCCTAAAATGCAACTTCCGTGATTCATACTTTGTAGCAGGACAAATGGGATCCAAAGCACTGACAGCCCTCAGTTTGGAACTGGGCAGTGGGTGCCAGGTCATTTTCACCTGTACAGACAGGAGGCTGCACAGAGATAAGGCTGTTCATCATTTTTCATTAGGAAGAGCTGGCAAAAAAAAAAAGACATTTCAAGACTGAAAGCATTTCATATTTCACCACAGAAATGTTCCCCTATTTTAAAAATAAAATAGTTCCTATCTTGCCTTACTTCTGCCTGCACGACCCTCTTCCAAAGCACATTCCAGCACCGTTTTGTTTTTGATTGCAGGAAAATTCCCGTTTGTGATTTGCGCTCCGGTGCGCGATGGGCTTTGTGTGATTATTCCTTGCATGGCATCTGGGTGCAATCAGAATATTGAGCAGGTTAAAGAACAGCTGTGTTGTATCATTCAGCTCAGAGAAGGATTCTGTGCTTGGTGGTGGCTGCTGGCACCCCTTGAGAGCCCTGGGAGCAACCCGAGCGTGGGGACAGCTGCGGGCAGAGCTTGTGGCCACAGCACCCTTCTTCATTGGGAAAGGAACAGGCTGAAGAGAAAAATCAAGTGTCGAAAGGAGAATGAAGAGAAAGCACAACAAAAAAAGGGAATGGTCCGAGATGGAGGTCCTTTTACGTGTGGGAGCTGTGGCATCACCCAGGTCCTGACCAGGCTCAGTTTTAAAACCCACATTCAGAGACACTCACCTGCAGTCACCTGCACTCACCTGCCACACCACATTCGGTCAAGGCCCAGGCCAGGTCCCGGATCCACATGGATCCACTTTTTGGTGGAGTCACCATCCCTGGAAGTGTTCCAGGAATGACTGGACGTGGCATCAGTGGTCTGGACTGGTTGGCAAGGTGGGGTTTGGTCACAGGTTTGAGTCGATGATCATGGAGGTCTTTTCTGACTTCAACAGTTCTGTGATTCTGTGACCCATGTGCCACATAACTGAAAACCAGATTAAAACATGATGTGATGGTCAGGCTGTGGTTTATTCAAGATGTCTTGGAAGAATGACTTTGGGGAGTTGTCATGGTGACCTCCCCAAAAACTGCAAATGGAGTTTTGTTCTGCTGCACAAAAAGAGCCTTTTGCAATGTGGGTGAGAGAAATAGATCACTACTTGGCTTGGGTTAAATTCAGAATTTTTGTTTGGAAAAGAAGAGAGGTTTTAGAAAAAAAGAAAAAAAAGTTTTCCTGAGTGATGTTCTTTCTCATTTGCCCTTTCCCCAGGCTGTGGAAGAAAAGATCTCAATCCATGCCATGGCTGCTATTTGGTTGTCAAAAAAGTAGACTTAAACCCAGAGTTTCCCTGAAATGAACCAGGATATTAATTAAAATCTGTAATTGCAGAGCTCCCAGAGCCAGTAATGATAGGATGTGTGAGTGTTTCTCTGTGATTCCTGTTAATCAAGAGGAGAGCCAAAGAAACAATATGCTAATCACAAAAGTGAAGATTTCTGAGTACATAATGATTGATGAGGACCCAACTGTCATTGATTATCACCGGGAGTTTCACACACAACGGGCTTTTGTGCCTTTCAAAATCTGCCTGAAACAGAAAACCCACGAATCCTCTCAGTCTGGGTGCTCAGGGAGGGATAGGAATTTGTCTGCCATAATTGCAGGGAGATTTGGTAACAGGAGGGTTTGAGCTTCTATCTGGGCACCTGCAAATCTTGAATTCCTGCCATTGCTACTGTTTGGCTGAAACAAAACCTGCCTGCCAGAGAGCCTGGCTGGGAACACCTTCACCTTAACTCATGTAGGTGATCCTCTGTCTGGTTCCATCAAAACCCTCCTCGATGTAGCTGATCATTGTTCAGCAGAGTCCCCATAATAAAAAGTGCACTCCTTGCTGCTCCTGGAGGGATACACATTCCAGTGCTTCCTATTCAACTGAAGGATTGCACCTAATTTTTGAGGTTTAAATAACTACCTGAGTATTCATGAAGGTGTAGCTGCAGGGCTGGGCTCTGCCCCATGTGTGACTAGAGAGACAAGGACTCACCATCTGACCCAGCGTTTTGGCAGGTGCTCAGCACCCTGTGCTTGATGACAGCACCATCCCCAGGCCATGAGTAAGGAGTAACCAATGAAAAGGAAACCAGGAAGTCACAGTTTTTAGGAAAATGTCTCCAGGAGAGCAGCTGGAGGTGAAACTTTAACCTGATAGAACAAGCCTTGGCTGAAATCCTGCTGTGGTGGATCCCTGGCCTGTGCAGGGCTGTGGGGGTTCATTGGGAATTGCCAGGTGAGCAGGGGCTGTGGAGCTGTGTCATCTCCCGAGGGCTGTTCTTCCTTCCCACGGATGCAGAGCTGCAGAACAAATCACCTGACCCAACTCTGTAGGAGCTCCTGGTGCCTGTGCAGGATGGTGGATCCTGTCCTGGGTTATCTGAGGCTCTCCTAATCTCTCTGTTAATTCTCTCATTCTGTTTCTGCTTCTGATTTGAGACGTATTTGTTGAGCAAGCAGTAAATCTGTCACTCCAGCAAGCGCTTAATTGAGCTATTCAGTCCCGGGAAGTCTTTGTTTCCTTTCAGAAGATAAACAAACACATATACCAACAAATTTCTTCTTCCTTCCCTCCTCCATTCATCTTTTTTTCAAACTAAACATTTCCAGGCAGTGGTATGTTTCACCCATTTAGCATTCCTTGCTGGACATGAATCCCTATGGCAGAGCACAGGGTTGGAGCAGATCCCCTCGCTGCTCCCTTCCTGCTCTGTGCACACCAGGATTGCTGGGAGGGGGGTGTGGTAGAGGAGGAGGGAGTGTGTACATTGGAGCAGCCCCAGGCATTGATTGAGGATAACGGGAGAGGAAACACAGGGTGGATGTAAATTCTTGGGTCTCCTTTGGTTCCATCCAGCTCGGTCATAGCCTGAAACCGGGACCCAGGCTGTTCCCTAAGGCAGTTTCTGCGGGAGGAACCGGCTCCCACAGCCCTCGCTCAGGACTGTCCTGTTTGGGCACATCCTGTGTGCTCTGCCCAGCCCTGGGCTGTGTGTGGTGCTGAGCCCTGCTCAGGGCACCCGACCGTGATGGATCCCCAGGCTCTGGGGCCAGCTTGTCCTGCTGCCCACATGCCAGCATGGAGCTATCAGAGCTCCAGCTGGGACCTGGAACCAGCCCACAGCCCTTTAAAAACAGAAACAAAAATCCCCCAACACAACAAAAAAGCAGAATTTTCTTCTCTTGTTGCTAATTAGATCAATAAGGATCTTAGTCACCAGTTACTGCAAGAGGCAGTTGGACAGTAATTAAGCACGTGCTGGGAATGGACACTTCTCCTGCCCTGGATTCCCTGGAGCCCAGGACTTGCCTGGGGCTGTAGCTGGGCTGGCAGCACAGAGCAGCTCCTGCAGCACAGTGGGTTCTTTTCCTTAATCCCAGCACAATCCTCGGGCTGCCTGTGGTGCCGCAGAGGGGAATGTGGAGGGGAGAGGCTGCAGGTGATGGATTGCAATATTGAGCTCTTTGCTCTGAGGAGAAGGTTGTGGAGAGGTGAGAGCTGGCTGAGATGGATCAGGATGGTGCTGGTTCACCTGGGACCCCCTGACTGAGCCTATATCACTCCTCTCACTGCACTTAAAGGCAGTTTGTGGTGCCCTGAGCGTTCCCATCCCAGAGAGTTGGCTGCTGCTCGCCCATACCGAGATCTACCACATCAGGCCAGTTGGAAACTGACACTATTTGCTGTTAAAATAATTTTCAGTGTCAAATATTGTACTGTTGAGCTCATGAGACTGGCTCTAATGCTGGTTGGGGCTTTGAAGTAAATTGCAGTTTCATCAGTTACAGGATAAATCGCTTAATGGAATTTCCCACATGTTTTAAAATTAAGTTTATGTTCTCCTAAAAGAATGTCAGGCTCGTTGCTGTGATGGAGGATCACTCTCAGTTTACCAGAGATTTAAACTTCTTTCTTTGTAGCTGGAAGTCCAGCTCCTGCTGTCTGGGCTTTTGGGAGAGGGGCTGAGCAGGGTCTCACCTGAGCTGTGTGTGGCACATCAGGAGGCACGAGGAGGTGTCCAACACTCACAGCTCAAATCCCGACTGATCTAAATTCCAAAGCAGCTCAGGCTGCTAATAGGGAGTTGAGACCCACTTCCAGGATATGTTTTACTCTGATGAGGGACCTCTCTGACCCCTCTGTTTTGAGCGTGGCTGAAATCTCCCATTCCTGCAGAATGACGCCCCAGCCTGGCTATCTGGCTCCTGTGTGAAGGGTCACTGGGGGATTATAGAGAAGGTCTGACGAATGTAGAGTGAACCTGAGAGAGAGAAATCCTGCTCCAAGTGAAAATCTCAGTGTTGCCAACCAGCAACCACCACCTCATAATGAAGAAATGAAAATAAGTTAACTAGCTATTACTGTGGGAGTTTTGGTGCCATGGGAGCAAGGGGAAGCTGTTTGTGCTGGGTTTTGTTCAGTTTGAGCGTGGATGAAGTGCTCATGCTGGGCAGGGCTACTGATGGCTGCAAAACAGGGTGTGCTGGGGGACAGGGGTTGAGGGGGCCCCAGGATGACCCATAGGTGTGAGGGGCAGTGCCCAGAAGCAGCATGGAGGTAAGGGGAATGAGGGATCAGGCCCCAAAGAACATGGAACATCCTGCTGCAGGCTGTCATGGGGAGAGCAGAACAGCTGAGCCAACAGGGCCTGGGGGCTTTGATTCAATAATCAATTGATCTGATTTAAAAATCAGAGGCAACTTTTAAAACTTTTAAAACAAAGCCAGGCTGCCCTTGGCTCTGGATCTGATCCTGTCTGGAGGCACACAGAGGAGTTGTCAGGATTCAGACAGGGGTTTTCAGGCAATTGATCTGGAGTGGCAGCGCTGGCTGGCTCAGAGCAGGCAGGGAGCTCAGATATGCTGATGCATTCAGATGGTTGCTGGATTTGTCCTTGGCTTTTGGGCTGGAATCAGGGACTGAAGGAGATGTAGGGGCTGAATGGGATGCAGGGGATGCAGGCATCACTGTGGCAGTGCTGGTTAAGGTGTCAGTCCTGGCTGAGGTGTCAGTCCTGGTTAAAGCCTCAGTCCTGCTTTTCCAGTTTGATATATTTGACGGATTTTGTCTCCCACACAACCCGTAGCTGGGCAGGAGCTGCAGCTGTGACGCAGTGAGCTGACGAGGGAGGTGCTAGAAATACCTCCCCTCAGCTGCTCTAGTGGTGTATTTACAGTGCACACGGTGGATGTGCCATTTTAGGGTCATTAAGTGACTGCTCTGCACCCAATACACACGGCATGAATCAGGGTATTTCTGACGGTGACGGTGCTTCTCCATGGTGGAATAACTGACCTGCCCATCCTGCTGGCCAAGCTCCTCAGTCATTCCTTTGCTGGGTGAGCTGGTCTGCCCCCACAGTGTGTGGCTGTAGTGACCACCCTGGAGTCTCTGGTGAGAGCCTTCGAGCAATGGGCTGCAGGAGGGCTCAGAAATGCCCCAGCCCAGCTCTCACTCGCTAGTGTAGAACTTCTGACAATCTGAATTCAATGCCTGGCTGAGGTTAATCAACCAATGTCAGTCATGTTGCCTTCTTTAATCCCCTTTTGTGTGCACTTTGCAGGTATCAAGCATGACTCCACAGGTAATGATTGTAAGGCAGTGGGGCAGTGCTGGGATTCAGGGAGCAGAAATCCCAGCCTGAACTCAGGACTTGCTTTTCATATGAATTTTCTGTCCCTAAAAGGCCCCCAGATTTGTGCTTTCAGACTCCCACGGCAGTGTGCATCTCACAGTGCAGGCATTATCTGCTTTTAGCTGCCTGCACAAGCTGTTTCCAGCAACAGCCTGAGCACTGGTCCCTTTGGGCTTGTCTACGTGACGTTTCAGATGTGCTACAGAGTCTTGTAGAGTCACTCTCCAGCACAGACTCCAAGCTGACTCTGCTCTTCCCAGGATGTTAATGAGTGCCAAAATCTCACAGCTTTTCCTTCAGAACCAAAAAACATCAAAATGTTTTAAGGGGGGGTCCCCAAGTGAGGACTTGGGAAGGGAGCAGTGCAATTCTGATGTGAGCACTGCTCCCCTAAAATCCTGGGAGTCATCAGGCTGTGTGATGGGAATATGTTGGCTGGATGTCTTTGGATGAGACCTGGCCTGGCCCCCGTGGAGCCATGAGCCCCAGCCAGGCTGAGGGGCTCCCCGAG
This sequence comes from Myiozetetes cayanensis, assembly GCF_022539395.1. Lineage (NCBI taxonomy): Eukaryota > Metazoa > Chordata > Aves > Passeriformes > Tyrannidae > Myiozetetes > Myiozetetes cayanensis. Next base: position 4,568,038 of record NW_026087378.1, on the reverse strand, counting down.
GGTCTCCCCAGAGCCAGAGTTGGCTGTGCCTTGTGCCATGGGATCCCCATCCTCCTGAGAGCCAGGAAGGATGCTGGGAAACAAATACCTTTATCTACCTCTGTGAGCACCTGTTCCCTATTCTAACTTCCACATCACTGTTTTGTGCACTCCAGAGTGGAGCTGGGATGTGCTGGGGGACAGGAGCTCAGATCTTCTGGGGCTCAGATGTGCAGGGGCTCATTTAGGGTGGGGGCCAGCGGTTGCTGAGGACAGCACGTACCAGCCAGCCCTGCTGGGATTCCTGTGTGCTCTGCTCCACGTGTTGGGGCTTTTCCATCATCCCCAGTGCTCTCCCCAGTGCTTTCATAACAGTTCCAGCCAAGCCATTAATATTTAAAGAGACTGCAAGTGCTCATTTCCAGAGCTCCCTGGTGCAGGCAGCGCCGTTCAGCCAAGCGTAGCCCTGCATAGAAAACTTCTGCTGGGCTCTCCGCCCTTCCTTTTCCTAGGGATGGATTTGACTCCTATTATGTATATCCCGAAACGAGGATACCAGAAAACATACATTAGGCCAATAACCATATCATAAATATGTATTTGCACTGGAGCGGGCAAATTTATCTGTTGAATGATTTTTTTAAAACAAAATAAATTCACAGGATAAATTATTCAATGATTAATATTTGACCAGGCGCACTGTATGCAGAGTTACCTTAATCTGTTTGTGGGCCAGAGCTGCCTCCTGAATGTGCAGCGTTCGTGCAGGATTTTTACAGCTGTTAAATATTAAGGACCTCTTGGTCATGTGCACGGGGGCCCCATAAATCATTTTGGCTCTGTAAAGGGGCCTTGAAACGCAAGTAAATCACACTGCTGCTTGTTTTATGGCACTCGTATGCAGCAAGAGAGATATAAAAAGGCTTAATGTGTAAATGAGGATCTGACTCCACTGGTCTGGGATTTGTGATACTTTCCCAATGACAAACTCCCTGCAATAAGCGGGACTGTGGCCAGAGGCAGCACGTGCCATGGTGGAGCAGCTCCCTGCCCTGTCCCATGGGCTGGCAGGGTCATAGGGTTCTCCCTGACACTGCCCCCATTCTGTGTCCTTGCCCCAGCCCTCCTAGGCACCCACTGCCCACCATAGGGTGACCCCAGTCCCAGCAGCTGTGCTGGGAGGACGGGATAGCCCAGGGCACTCTCACGGTGATGAGGTGTCTCAGTTCAGCTCATCCTTTGGTCATTGAACCATGATTGAACTGTAATCAAATATGAGCTTCTGTCCCAGATACTGGTAATGCATCTTTTAATTTTATTTTTGCTTAATATGTAAGAGAAATCCATTAAACTCAGTGAAATCCATAGGCTGGCAGTGTGGAAACTGTCTGAGCCAAGCTGTCACTGTGATATCATAACTAGAGCAAATGGCTTTTGATTTGGTGATGGCAACGAGACAGACCTTTAGCTGTAAATTATTCATGTACAGGACTAATACAGCAAACATTACAGACCATGCCAAAATACTACTTGGATATTTGCTATGCTTGACTGCGATGTAGACGAACGATTCCTTTGTCGTCGGCAGTAGTTGGTGAATCACTGATCTTCAGCTACTGCTTATCACAGCACAAATGCAAGTACCCATGAAATGAATTTCTCTGGATTAATTAAATATTTTGTGTTACAGATTAATCTCCCACGTTGAATAAGAGTTTGTTTTATTTTTTGAAGGCAGTAGGTTGAACTTTGGGAGTGAAATATAATATTAAGTCCCGGAGAGTGGATAAATCCTGCTAAGCTGAGCACTCGGCCATGAGAATCCCAGACCCTGGGAGCCGGCGCCTTCCCAGGTGGAAAAGGGGCTTCCTCCTGGCACAAAGCTGCTGAGCTGCTCCCTCCTTTCTGTGAAGGGCCCAGCTGCACCCTGATGGGTCAGTCCTGGCTCCCCATGGGGTTCTGCTGCAATTCCTGTTCCCCCTCCTGGGATCACCCTGTGCCACTCCTGCTGCACTGGGATCCTCCTGCCCCTCCTGGGGCCGACCTTGCCTGGCTGTCAGCTGGGATGAGCCGTGAGTGTGGCACTGTGATGTGTGTGCAGTATATTCCACATTGATTCAGGTCCAACAGCTCCCATTAGGAATTACTCACTGGATCTGCCACTTCTTCTTGTGGCTGGGCAGGAAAGATGTCAGGATATATCAGCTCCCCGAGGAGGCAGGACATACCTTTGGCTGGATTCAGGCTGCCTGGAAGCAGCTATATAAGGGTGCAAAGCCACCAGGGACAGGTCAGGAGGGAGCCCTGTGGTGACTCAGGCCTGAGCAGCTCTCGGGAAGCTGGGAGTGGTGTAAGGAGAAACTCTTCTCACACAATCACTATTGAGCTGAACCTGAAACATTTAGACTCTCACCTGAGCAATGATGCTGAAATGAGGCTGCTGCAGTTCACAGAGAGGGGGGCAGCCCCTGCACCCCCACAGCTGCACCGTGTCCGTGTCCAAGCTCCTCTGAGCTCCAGCCCAGCTTAAAGAGCTCAGAGAACTAGATTTGGATCTCACAGCTGGTCAATAAATAATGACCATAAAACACTAAAACAAGCATCTTGACCAGCAGGTCACGCATGCATTTGGACTGCAATTTATCTTTCCTGAGCGAAAGAACTGGGCTGCAGCATTTTGTTTTCATCAGATAAAGCTGAAATAAAGAAATAGGTGAGACCTGAGCAGCCAGTCCCTGTGTCAGCATCAGTGCTGGATGCAAACAGAAATAACTCCCAAAAACGAGCTCTAGACCATTTCTTTATGGCTGGGAATTGAGTTGAAATGGAGAGGACTGAGGGAGGTCTTTTAAGCCACAGGCTGCTGAGGTTTCCTACCCCTCCCCACCAGAGAAACCCCCTGTGCCATGCTGGGGCGCTCAGTCTGTCAGGACATGGGGAGGAAGGACCTTGTTGGGTTCTGTTTTCTTGTGCTGCTGAGCTCCCTGATGCGTTAATAAGCCTCTTCCTTGATCAAATTACTTTGTTTCTGTAGCTGATTTGAAGGCAAAAGGGCCCAGGAGGGTGCAGGAGGGAAGGGAGAAAGGAAACGTCTCAAGTAATTAGAGTGATTACAGCAGCTGAACACTCTGCTTCCCTAAACTGTGCCGTTTCCTTGGGAGGCTTTTGTTGTGTGAGGGCTGCAGCAGCAGGGAGGTAGGTGGGCAGGGGGCTGGGAGTCCTTCCTGGAGAAGCCAGGCTGGGGCATGGCCTGACCCGGTATGACATCTTCACTGCGAGTAGCAAGAAGGGTCTTTGGGAGGTCAGCTTATTCCTCGGATGTTATTAGATGTCACCCATGAATCCACCTTTTGTCATTACTTTTAATTTTATGTGTGCGAATCACAGAATCATTTAGGTTGGAAAAGACCTCCAGAATCTGTGACCCATCACCACCTTGTCAGCCAGACCAGAGCACTGAGTGCCATGTCCAGTCATTCCCTGGGCAGCCCCTTCCAATGCCTGACAAACTTTCTGAGAAGAAATGATTCCCGAAATTTTTCCAGAATGACTTTGCGGGTGGCACCTCAGAGGGTTGGTGGGGCTGGGAGTGTGCAGACTGCCAGGGCGAGGGCTCCCATGTCTGCCACTCTTGGCCATGTGCCTCACCTGTCTAAAAGTGCTGGAAGCTCTGCATTCAGTCACTCCAGAAATACATTACAAGCACATCTAATGAAACAGAAAAAGAGGAACAGAAATCAGGAAAACACAAATGGGATGTTCAGTTATGCCTTGGCTCCACCAGGCAGATGGAGGCAACCCTGGCTGCTCTTCCAGGGCTGCTCTGGAACCTCCATCCCGTGGTCTCAGCACCATGGGGGTGAACTGACCTTTGTGTATTCCTGTTGGTGTTGTGTATTCCTGCCCATGTCCCATCTCCTGCAGATGGAGGCTTCCTCTGCAACACTCACAGGTCACGTTGTGCCAACAGAGGAGTTGCCCAAGGAGCCAGAGCCAGGTCAGTGCTCCCCACAACCTGTTCCTGCTCCATCAGTACTCTGTGCTGTACTGAGGAGCAATTGCTACTCCAACTGGGGAAACCTGACATACCAACCTTCAAATTAACTTGTATATATAGTTTTTTCCCCTCTGAAGTTTTCTTTAGATTCAGCCAGCCTTCACAATCTGCCTCATTAGCTCTGGGGTAGCTGTGAGACGCGGTGATTTCTGAAGCAATGAAGTGTGTGTGAGGTGAGGAGCACGAGGCTGCAGCTGCAGCTGGTGGGCTCTTTTGAAGTCTTTTCCAGTCAGCAGAAATGCTCACATTATTTCCAGAGGGATTAGGATCACGTCTGTACATAGCTGAGAGCTTACTTAAATTTTCAGCATTTCTTCTAGGTCAAAGGACAGTTAGTCCAATTTTTCCATGTTTGATGCATTCCCACATTACAGCATGTAGAAAACTCCTTCCATTATTATTCTTTTGAATACATCTGTAATGCTCTGAGACTTCCTGTGACTACCACAGAGATGCTGGTCTAATAATCATTGAGATTTTCTGCATTCCTCTGGAGAAGTTATATAATAACCTATAATATCTCTACAGATTTTTGCATTCTCCTTTAGAAAAATATGGAAGAAAATATCACATAATCTGTCAGATTTATCAGGGGAAAAAAAGTATTTTCTTCTTCTGTAACTGCAAGGCAGAGCTGGAGGTTAGTTAACCCAAACCAGTTTAGTTTATTTTCCCCAAACCTATCCAATCTAGTGTTGGACAGGGCCAGATGGGCAACCCAGTCTGCCCAACTCCGAAAAATCAACTTATCTTCTGGACTCATTAGGGAAAAGTCTTTCAGTATCTGGTTGAAAACCCTTCCCACAGGACATGTGTGCACCTTCTGCTGTTTGGTACCCAGGGATGGCATTGCTGCAGGGTTGGTCGGGTGATCCCAAGGCTGGGGACAGCCCAGGACCCCACAGTCCCACCGGCCCCTCTGTGCCCACCTCCCCCTCACTTCACAGTGAGAGATTTATCTGGTCTGGTGTGTTCCACAAATCCCCTCTGTCACTGCGAGTGGATGCTGTGCTGTGTTTTCCATCTCTAAATGTCACTCATTCCAGACTTCCCTTGGATTTTCTCCTGTGGATCCTCTTCACCGATGTTCTGATTCATTTTCTGGAATTGCTTGTCCCTTTGCTCACAGCACCTTCCGTGAAGTTGGAAGTGATGGGGCATGTTTGACTTTGGCTGGTTTCTACTTTTGTTCTTTTTACACGTTGCAAAAATAGAACGAGATGGGTGTTTCACTGATGCTACACAGGACGAGAGCACTCAGAGCCAGTGCCCTCCAGAGCCTTGTGTGCATTGGAGGATGAGCCCAGCCACGGTGGTGCTGTCCCTGACACAGCTCAGCATGCTCCTCACCCCCTCAAAACCCTCCATAGAAGGGAAAAGCTTGTGATCTCAGAGCATTTAGGACTGCCCAGGCATGGGTAACTTAATTGATCTTGAAACCAGTGCTGAAAATGTTTGGAATAAAGTAGCATCTGGAGGGTCTCCCACTGCCTGCGTTTATTTGATGCAAAAGTGCTTTGCGCTAGATGCTAAATCAGATAAACCAAACCATTCATTTCTGAAAGTTCAATTCACCACTTAGAGGATAGAAAATAAACCAAGCTAAGCCACAGCAACACTGAACAACGAGATACAGGGTTTAAGGCAAAGCCCACTGTGCCTGGGAATGTTTCTCACATAAATCAAATTTATCTCTGTAGAGCAGAAGCCCAGTTTATGAGGTTCAGACAGGGAAAAAATAAGAAAACTTCCAGAGAGAGTGTCTTAAATAGCTCATAAAAAATAAGCATCTGCCCCTATGGAAAGGGATATCTGATAGTCCCACAAATGTGACAACCCCGATGCAAAATGCCAGCACCATCCGTGCTCCTACTCTGCGGTCAGACCATCCCTGTTTTCTGCTGGCAGCAGCTCTCTTGGTCATGCTTCAAATAATTAAAAACCAACAGCTTTTCAGGGCTTCCTTACCCCACAGCCCCTCACTCTCTGGTTTTCCATGTAGCTGCAGTGTTCTCTCGCCCTGGTGGGAGCAGGAGCCGGTGAGGATGAGCAGCCTGGGTGGATGATGAGCCACCACCCTACACACACTGCTCCGTGTCACAGCTCTGGGCTGGCACTGCTGTCCTGCACCACAATCCATTGCTGGGTCTGCCAGCACCATGCAGGGCTCTTCCTCAGAGCGTGTTTGTGAAGGATGCAGCTGGTTCAGGACTAGTGCAAATGCAGGGCTGCAGCAAAGAACCTGAATTGTTTGTTAGTGCCCATTGTCGTGGTGAAATGCCACCATCCTCCTGAGTGATAAAAAAGCAGGGAATGCCCAGCAGCACCACTGGGCAGCTTCTGTAGCCAACTGTGCCTATAGAATCATAGAATCCCAGGATGGTTTGGGTTGGAAGAGACCTTAAAGCTCATCTTATTCCACCCCTGTCATGCACAGGGACATCTTCCACTATCCCAGGTTGCTCCAAGCCCCAAACAACCTGTCCTTGAACACTTCCAGGGATGGGACAGCCACAGCTTCTCTGGGCAACCTGTGCCAGGGCCTCCCCACCCTCACAGGGAAGGCTTTCTTCTTAGTATCTGATCTATCCTTGTCCTCCATCAGCTTAAGTCCATTCCCCCTTGCCCTGTCACTCCATGCCATTGTCAAAAGTCCTTGTCCATCCTTCTTGTAAGCTCCTTTTGGGTATGGAAGGCTGCTAATTCCTGGTAAATAGGGAAGTGATGTGTGCCTTCATTTGGGGATGAATCCTTAGGATGGAGGAACAGTGCCTTGGGTCTACAGTGAGGCTCCTCAGCGTGCAACCCACATGGGCAGGGGGTGCCACAGCCACCAGCAGCTCCTGGCAGTGCCACTGGTGTCCCTGCTTGGGCCGTGAGTGGCCATTTTGCACAACAATAAAGGATAAGTGAAGGTGCTTAGATTGCTTAAAACCAAATAACAGGAATTAGAATCATGGAATCATTAAGGTTGGAAAGGACATCCAAGATCATCAAGTCCAACCTTTGACCGAACATCACCGTGTCCACCAAACCATATCAGAAAGTGCCACATCTACTTGGTTTTTGAACACTTCCAGGAATGGTGACTCCACCACTCCCTGGACAGCCTAATATGCAAGCTGAACCTCCCCTGGTGCAACTTGAGGCTGTTTCCTCTTGTCCTATCTCTCTTTGCCTGTGAGAAGAGGCTGACCCCACCTTGCTACAACCTCCTGATTAGGAGATCAGTAATGGCTTTAAGCAGGAAAGTGATTTCCAAAGTAATTGTTTTCATAAGAAACTTTTTCAGCTGGATCTCTCAGCAGAGCCATCTCTGGCTGCTTTGCTGCTCTCACCCCTCTCGCTGTGCCTGGTCCAGGTGCACCAGCCATGGTCCATCTCCCTCCATAATAACGACATTCATCATGTCACTGTTTCCCATCCAGAAAGCAGCTGTTCCTCTCAGCTCTGCCGGTGCCAGCAAGGCCTGGGGGACAATGCAGGCACACGGGGCTAAACAAGGCAGAGAAGAAATGCCACTAATAAACTCATTGTGGGCTGATGAGTCCAGGCTGCTCCTGCAGCGTCTCCATTGTCTGTGCAGGTGTTCTCAGCGGTGCTTCACAAGTGGCTTTGGCTTGTCCAAATGGGAGCAACTCCCCTCCAGGTCCTTGGATACTGCTGGAAGAGCTAAAGGAGCCACTGAGGAAGAGCTGGTCTCCTCCAACTCCCACCCTTCACATGGCATCCAACATGGGCATTGTGATTTGCCATGGGGAGAGGCTGGAGACCCCTTCTTGGGTTTTCCTTTCCCAGGAGGCAGCAGGGACTGGCAGCTGATCCTCTCCTCCCTGGGAGGCTGTTCAGCCATCCCGTGAATTGTAAAGGTGAGCTGCAGGGCTGTATTAACTCACCTTTAGTAATCTTGGGTTTAAATTCAAAGAATCTCCTCCCACCACCACCCCTTTTCAATAGCATCACTTCAGTTGTGCATTATAACAGCTTCCTGCCTGTTAGACAGCTTAATTATTGATTTATAGCCCAATTACACAGCTTAGTTATGGTTTATAGCATTATAACCCCCCCTGCTGTGAATGTGGGAAGGGAAAGGACTGGTAAAGCAGAGAGACAAGAATTTGGAAACCCAAAGGAGAACTGGACTGCAGAGCCCAGGGGAGAGCTGACAGAGGAGCCCCTGTGAACACCTCCTGGGAAAGGTGACTTTTGGGAACAGCACCTGGAGCAGAGACAAAGGGACAAGGGGAGGATACTCCAAGAATAGCAAATCACTTGATACTGAGAGTAAAAGATGAGAGGGAAGAAACTGGAGCGACTGCAAGAACAGAACAAATGAGAGGTGAAAGGGGAGAATTTGTCCATGTGATGATGGCAAGGATAATTGCACACAGAGGCCACTGACAGGATCCAAAGAGAGACAGATTTATATATAGGATATATTTATTTATGAGGACCAGGTGGGAAATAAACGGGAAGAGAGTATGTGATTAAATAATCAGGAGAAAAAAATCAAACTTGGGTCTTTCAAAAGGAGAGCTGGGTTTGCTCCAACTATAACCACAGTAAAATGCCATGAAAAGACAGCAGAACTGTAGATGGATTTAAAAAATATCTTAGTTGGTTGAAACCAGCGCTGTTAGCAGAAACTCCTCATTTAAGAATTAGTTATCTCTCTGCCTGGGGATTTTCCTGCTTGACATCATAAAATAGCTTGTCAAGCTGGTGAATGTCTGAGCGTCGACACTGAGTGACAGACTCGCTGTCTTTGAGCGCTGGTCTCGTCAGTGCCTTGTGCCTCTGAGAGTTCTATCCCTGTTGGATTTGCCTGCTCCACCAGCTTTGCAGGAAGCATCCAGACTGTTGCCTAATGCTGTACAGTTATTTAGGTCATTTGATTTTTATGTCAAAGTAGCTCTGTCAGGATTTGGGGCCATTGCCATAAAGCCAGTCGAACTAAAGCCAAATCAACTGCTCTCCCCAGTAAACCCATTCCAAACAGTGTTTCCTGTCCCCAGGGGTATATCATAGAATCAGAGCATCACAGAATCAGAGAAAGAGTTGAACAGGATCTTAAAGATCATCTACTTCCAGCTTGTTAAAATATGAGTAATATCAGAGCTGCCATTTTGTCAGGTTTTACAGGTGAAGCCCCAAGAAGTCCCTGAAATTCTTTGTCTCAGCCCTTATCTCTAAGTTTTCTAAATCTACAGCTCCTAGTTTTGTTGTACCTGTCAAAAAAGCAGAAGAAAATCAGGAATCAGGTTCCTGTTACTCTTTTTCACTCTGTTTCCTGAGATTTCTTTGCATTGACGTCATTTGTGGTGGGGGTAAAGGGGAACATGCAATTTATTCTACATTATGTTCAGGGTAATGACAAGTCTTAAAATAGCTCTCAATTAGCAATTGATTGCAATTAATTGGAACAACATAGGCTGACATGATAACTTGGGATCTCCAGAGCATTTTTGAGTTCATGAGCTCTAATTTTCAAAAATTCAAAAATTGTGGCTCCCGCATTAGCACAACCATCTGTCAGCAGTTTAAAATACAGATCTTACAGAAGCAGGAGCAATCCACACTTTGGCTTGGCTAATTAAAACAGGTGTCCAAAACGGGGCTCAAGTTTAATCTAAACTGGGGGTTTCCTTATAGATATGGAAATACCTGTATATTGCCCAGAGACGTTGTGGACTCCCCATCCCTGGAAGTGTCTGAGGCCAGGTTGGATGGGGCTTGGAGCAACCTGGTCTACTGGAAGGTGTTCTTGCCCGTGGCAGAGGTGTGATTCTGTGATTCTATTTTTCTATTTGTATATATATATATATATATATATCTCGAGGTCTTTCCTACTAGCTCAGAACTGTGTGCAGTCATGGACACAACACCTCGGGGTGACCAGGCTGGGGAAGCTGCCGTGGCTTTGTGTTTGGGTGTTCAAGCTTTGCTGACACTCATCTCATCTCATGCTGGATTGCTTGGCTCTTGCAGGCAAGGAGCCTTCAGCAGTGCTCATGTGGTTAATGCCAAAATTAGGACCCTATGAGGAGACGTGTTTTCTGATTATTCAGACTAATTTGGTTGTACTTGTGCTTTAATTAAAGGATGATTGGAATTTCTTTCTTCATAAATATCGTGAACACGTCAGTACAAAACAGCAGTGGGGCTTCAATCCGTGATCAGCCTGCATCACTTCCTTGGATTCTGGCTGTCAGTTTGCTGCCTGAGAGAGGGTTTCATGCCTTTTGGTGCAGCTCAGCCCATGCCATGCGTTACTCCTGGGGATTGTCCAGAGAGAACAAGGAAAGCACTTGCTCCTTAACCCAGACTGGTTTGATTCCATCAGACTTCACTTTCAAGTTCTTGAGCATAAATTTTAAGTAACAGAAGATAAAAGGAAAGGCTGTATTAAGATAAGGTACTGTATTAAGATAATACATTGTTAATAAATAAATATTCAGAAGAGTCTTAAATTTGAGGGAGCAAGACTGGACTTGAAGAAGGAAGGTACCAGTAGTGGCAGCTATTAATTCTCGGTGCGCTAAACTTACAAGAGTTAGAGATGTTTGGCAGGACAGAAAGAGCAAACACTGTGGGTGGAAGAAAATTTGGATATCAGGTTTTCATATCAATGTCATTTTCCCAGAGGAAAATACACTTAAATGCCTCAGTCTTGATGGCCAAATATTGTTTCTAGTCAGAGTACTGGGAAAGGAGAGCACAGGGAAGGAGCACTGAATTACTCCCTGAATTACTACTTTTTATATTGGAATGCTGAATGCTCAGACCTCTCCAGCCTTTCCTACAAACCAAGCTAATCATTTTACTGTACTCCTTCAGTCAAAGTCCTTGCTAAAACAACAATGGAAAATACCAGTGAGAATTGGAAGAGCATTGCTCAGCCCTGGCCCTGCTTCAGCCTGGCCAAAGATTTCCTTAGTGGATGAGAACTAAAGACAGGAAGGCAGATAGATCTGGGCTGTGCAGGTCAGAATGGTTTCAGTGCTCACAGAGAAGGATTTGGTTAAGCAGACAGCTATGGCCAGACTGATAAAGAGCTTTAAGGAGAGGATTGATTTGAAGAGACCATAATCAGAAACAATTAAAAGTTGACAGATGACCTGAATTAATGATGGAGACACTTGCTGAGCTATCACCACACATCTTTATAGTAAGAGGCAGAACAGTTTCCTGAACATGGCAGTGACTTACTTAAGGGTGAGACATGCTGAGCCATGGGGCCTCCTGCTGCCCCCCAACCCCAAAATCTGCACAGGCTCCATCAGACCTGCCGAGGAGGCTGCCTGAAGACCCTCTTCATGTGTTGTGCTGGTTGGAGAGTGCAGAGCAGGACAGCCACCACATCCCCTGGGAAAGATGCAGGTAAGGCCAGGCTGCTCCTGCAGCCACTGTCACCACCTGCCTGCCCAGGTGGGAGACACCTGAGGCTGGAGGGTCCTCTCAGGACACGTTGGCTGGTTTAGACAAGTGATGAGTAGCCCAGGTTCAGGCTGGGTCTCCAGGTAAGCCAGCACAGGGGATGCCAGTAGAGTCAAAAATTATGCAGCAAAGTGGTGTCCAAAAGAATAAATTGACTGTGGAAGGAGTTTTCTGCTCTAAAAATCTCTTGTTATGAAGGAGTCATCTGTATGACTTGGGGTACACCACAGCTTTCAGAAACAGTCTGACAACGTCCATGACCACGTTGACCAATTTCTCCCAACACTTTCCGTGTCTCACCACACTGCTGCTCACACTTCAGGCTTCTCTTTCCGCTCCGAATTTTAACTTCATCACATGTTACTTTGAGAAAGAGCCATATATAAATATTTTGGCTCATTTAAAATGCCTTCTGGTATTTTAACACCAGGTCTCTTATTTTTCTCCACCATTTGGGGAACTTATTTTTATTTCCAAACAAATTTGATACTCTTGCAGAAGTTCATTTCCTGAATTCAGTTTTTTAGGAAACATCGAAGGAGTGTTGGTAAAATGACAATGTGCTGGGCTCCTGATGGAAGTGCCTGTACTGCTGGAGACTGGCTGAAACCCTCTTTGCACAAAAAAGAGAGACTGTGGGTGAACAAGGACAATTCTGGGGTTTATATTGGGTTGGCAAGTTCAGAACATATAAGTGGAAAAAGCTTTGAAATAGAAAATTGAAATTTGTAGACTGGGCTAGGAAGAAACCAGGAATCTATGGGAAGCCAATCAAGTCCGTGGCAGCACCACAGCTGCCCCAAGAAGGGTAAAAAATTATATGAGCTTGCTAAGGGGGCTGAAACAGCTGTGTATTCTGCCAGTTCCCTTCCTCCCCTAGTCCTGGCTTTGAACATATGGGAGGGTTCAAATCAAGGCATTACTGCCAAGTCCTTCCCTGTTTGTTTTTTTTTTTTTTAACTGATATTTTACTGAAGATACTTGATCCTAAATACAAATAAATCCACAGTGTGTCCATCCTGCTGACAGCGTGGATCCAGGAGCCCGTTACTGCCTGGCATTTGTCATTGTTCCTCAGCTTTACCTTGGTAATTTTATTTAGACAGGGACATTTTCTTCTGATAAATCTGGCTCGATTACCACGTCAGAATGTATTTATTAAAACAGCAATTAGAGCTTGGTCTCTCATCAATCACAACACCTTTAATTCCTGCATGGATGCAAACCCGTTGGAGGCGTTGGGCTCGCATGAGTGCCTGATCTAAATCAAATTGTCATCTCACCAACGTTCCCTTATCCTGGGCCCCAGAGGCAATCCAGTTTTGATTTGCCATATGAATAATGGGTGACGTTTTTAAAAGCTTCCACACTTCATTTTTTGGTGTTGAAAGGTGAATACTGGCTTCACAAGGCTGGAAACAAAGGTGAGCTTGGAGGTGAGGGCACCAGCCCCTCATACATGCAGGTGATGGGACCCCAGTGGGATGGAGAGCTGGCCAAGAGGTGTCCCCACAGGCTGGGGATCACCCTGTTCCCACCTACCAAAGCCCCTGCCTGGGCAGTGTGGTTAATTACCACCCAAATGGGGATCAGGTGCTGCAATAGCCCCAGCAGAAGAGATTAAGTGTGGAGGAGACACCAAAGCCCCAGGACAGGGCAGAGGTAAAAGTCATGGGACAAGGAAGAAGAAAACAAATGTGAAACAGAAATAAAAAATCAAGACCAACATTAAAACCCTAAAGCAGAAGAAGCTGGAAGAAGAATAAAAGGTGAAAGGACAATGTAAGTGGACCAGATTGGATTGGGAACAGGAGGAAAAGTGGCTTAAATGATGGTTACAGACTGGAAAGTTGGTACAGCCACACATGTGAAGGTAGTGAGTGTCTGGATACAGAAATTATCCCTGCCTGCCTCAAAGCCAGCCATCAGACAGTACCCCAGCTCTGTGCCCTGCCTGGGAACATTGACCCTTCCCAGCCATGACTCCTGCTGGACACTCCTGGGATGGTGTGACACTGTTCCTGAAACAGGCCACAGACTTCAGGAAAAAGGGCTTTGAAAACTGTAGAAACTGAATAAAAAGAATATAGTTCTGAGAATGAGGTCATCTGCCTGTGAGGTCAGAGTTATGTGAGAGCACAGCCCCCATTCCATTGCATGTTCTCCCACACCAAGGACTTCCAGTCCAAATTCATTAGGCAAAAAAATAAAAATTTCAAAATTTTCTGTAAAATGTTAATTTGTAACATTTGTTCTGAAATATCACACCACTGTACTTCTACAGGTCTGAAGTGTTATAACAGAAAATTAACTATATGTGGTGTGATATTAAAGTTGTAACACAGATGTCAAAATGCAAGGAGGTGTTGTCATGATCTGGCTGAGCACATTCCCAGTGCAAATGCAGTCAAAGTCCCCGTGCTCCTTTAGAATATTTCAATTTCAAGACAGCAGCATTTACCAGTGAAAAAATGCCCAAGAAGTGTTCAACCCTTCCTCCCAGGACTGTCAGAGGTGTCACATGTGTGGCTGTGCTCCCACTGTGCTCCCAGGTGGGCCTGAAGAGCAGTGGGGGATAATTTCTATCCAGTGTAGCAGCTGGATAATTTGTTTGGTATTAAATCTGGGAGGATCCAGTGCTGGGGAAAGGGAGAGGCTGAGGCCAGACTAAGATCTGGGTGCAGCTACTTGGTCAAACAGGACTTGTTTGGGAGTTACCTGTGAGTGGCATTTACATTTGAATAGTAAGAAACTCCCTGTTAGCCTTTTTCTGGGTGAACTAACTCAAAAACCTCCTTCTTAAAGTCTCTCAGAGTGGAAGTGGGGGGTGGGGGGGAGATGTCCCAGCCTGCTGTGGCACTAGGTTTTGGGGCACTTTCAGACACCTCAAGGTGTTTCTGCAGCCCCCCTGCTCTCAGGGGTCACCATTAGGGGGCAGGGTGATAGAGGGATGGGGATGGGGGAGCCCTTCCCTGAGACCCCTGGGGCCAACAGTGCTGGGCTGTTCATGCCAGGATCAGCATTTCCAAATTTAAACACCTCCATGTCTGAAGTGGGCTTGGCTGGGGTAGGGTCTGTGCCATCTCTTACCATAAAACTCTTTGTTAACTTTGGTTTTAAGGTCCTGTGCTAATCTTGGTTTATATCCCACTCCTCTCTGCTCCTCTGTTTTCTTACAGCAGCTGTTCACTGCATGGAGATTTCCTGTTCCTTCCTTGCAGTGTGTTTGTTGGGAAGGAGGGAGAGAAGGGGGAAACGGGATGGCTGACGGTTTGTGTGTCAATTATACATCATAAGCTTTGCTGTTGCTTCAGAAGCTTCTGATAATAATAATTATAATTAGGGCACTGGGAGAGAAATGTGTTGAGATCAGGGAGGAAAGCAGGAAAGCCAGGCCAGAATTAATTAGCTACTTTTATCTAAGAATCTCAAAGCATTTAGACATTAATTAATGAATTCGATGGTTAAATGAGCACGATGCTCGGTTTGCGCCGGAGTCATGGCCGGGCTCAGTCTCAGCACCTCTCCTTGCCCACCCCTGGGTCCTGCAGGGTGAATGCTGCTGCAGGTGCTTGCCTCTCACTGCAAAACACAGATAAATAGTTCTTTTTTTCCTTTTGGTTCTGTCTGTCACCCTGAAAGCACTCAAATCTGGGGTGAGGAGACCTATCCTGGGTAGATACACACTGCTGGGAGCTGTGCAAATCCCCCAGCCCAGGAGATGCACACTGAACACTGATAGCTTCCCACAGGGAACAAATGTTTTCTGCTGACCCAGACCCAAACTCAGTGAAATCTCCCACCTGTGGCACTGAGATTATTCCTGGGGCTCCAGCAAAACTGTTTATTTCATGGCAAAATGGTGCCCAAAGGAAAAAAATTACACTGGCAGAGGTTTTTCTCTAATCAAAAGGCTCCTGCTGGGCAGTGTGAGAGAGTGGCTCAGTGTGTAGGGTTTGTGATTAATAAAAAGAAACCTGTTCACCTCTGCCCCGTGGTTTTCTCAGAGTGGAGGAGCAGTTCAGGGTACAGAAGGAGCTCCCTGGATGGAGCTCTCTCTGCAGCACCAGCAGCTTAGCTGGGCTTTCACATTTCCCAGTGGTCTGGAGATCTCTGTGTGCTCAGAGCACCTGCTGCTGGACACAAGCAGTCCCATGAGCCCCCTCCCCACCAGCTGACCCAGGCCAGCTCACTGAGCACTGGTGCCAGGGGAGGCCTCTGCCCAGGGAGCCTCTCTATACCCTGTGGCTGTTCCCAGGACCTCACCTCACCTGGGTTCTGCAGTTCTGCCTCATGAACAGATGAGTTTCTGCCTCCCGGCTCACCTGTGGTATGCTCAGGGTTGGTGAATATTCATTAACTGAAATTAGCATCGATTAGGTCTTAATTGACTTATAAAAGCCTTGTTTTGTGATAATGAAGTATATACTGTAGTTGTGCCTGATGGCAGCTGGAGGGTCCCTCTGCCCAAGCCACCATCCCTGAGCTGGGTCTGGCCAGGATACAGGTGGCTGAATCTCTTCTTCCCCACAGCCCATGGAAGCTGTGGCTGCCCCATCCCTGGAAGCATTCAAGGCTGGGTTGGAGCAACCTGGTATAATGGAAAGATTCCCTGCCCAGAGCAGGGGGTTGGAATGAGATGAGCTTTAAGGTCCCTTCCAACCCAAATCATTCTGGGATTGTATGACAGCCGTGAAGGTACAGCTGGAAGAAGCATGCCTGTGACCTGAGCATGTGCTGAACATGAGGGCAGACTTACAGAGTTTCATTGGATGATCACAGCAATGTCCTGTGCCACTGCTGGGGCTGATGTTCATTAATTGATGATCAGTTTGGGCTGTTTGGGTACTTAAGGCATGTGTTGGAGCTTTGTTCCTTGGCTGGGTGAGCGCAGCCCTGTGGGTTTCGTGGGCTGTCCCACTGCTGTGGGATGTGGTTTGGCTGAGTGTCCCTATGAATTGGCTGGGAAGCTGTCAGGAGGGCACCGAGAAGTGCCACGCTCAGAGCCGGCAGTGGGAGGTGGGAGGAGGTTACACAGTGCTAATGGGAACTGACCTGAGCAATAACCTTCTCCCTCCCAGCTAATTTTTCACTGTTTCTCAGACTTCATTCAGTTTGGTGTGAGGGGTCAGCAGCGAGGGCAGCAGGAACAATTCACTCCAGTGCTGGGGCAGGCAAGCACCCCCCAAGCTGCTGCCATGAGCTTGGTCCTGCTGTCCACCAGGAAGGAGGGAGACAGTGTCCAGAGGAAAAACATGCTGGGAAAGAGCTTCTGGCAGCACTACTGCTTGTCAAATGTGGTTCCTCTGTTAGGATTCACTGTTGTCCTTAAATGCACAGAGGCAGTGTGGGGAAAATCACTGATTTACAGGTGAGAAGAGCAGAAGTGCTCACAGGGGGTGAGCAGGAGCTGCTGGGATGGAGACTCTCCCTTCCCACACCAACCTGCTCCCCAGGGCTGGCCACAAAAACACTCACTGCTTCCACCTAATTGATTTTGCCTTCCAAGCAGTGGTGGCTGCTCGCTAGAATCACTCACTCTGTGTTTGGGAAAGGCAGAGCTCCAGAGCCAACCCTCGCAGGGAGCAGCCATCAGAAAAACCCTCACGGAGCTGGAATGTCGGCTGCAATAAGGAGCTGGAATCCACACAGCTCCTGGAAGCATTCTCAGAGCACACATGACCAGGGTTTTACACGGGCTTGGTACATGGTGCCTTCGTCCAAGCCCAGCAAATGATAAAAATCTTCAATTTAGCCATTATTGACTGTTTTAAGACAAGATACAGGACAGAATTGAAGCGAGTCTGTAAATTAGATGTAGCCCCACAGCTCACAGACTGAGAGACTCCTTCATCATTGACAAGGGAGAGAAAGGAGGAGATGAGGAGGCTTGGTGACTTTATTTTTCTGCCTGTTCCTGTAAATTACGTGCTTTGTGTTCCCAGCTGAGGAAAGATGGAGACACAGAAGAGCAGGGCAGTGACTGTCAGTGTCTTTGTAACCACCATGAGCTCACAGGCTCCTTACTCCAGGCTCTTCTCCTTGGGCTCAGGAGCTGCAAATTGGCAGTTTTCTTTTTCTTTTTTTTTCCCCCTTTTTTGATGGGGGTCTGTGTCTGGAGTGGTGACACCAAACTGTCCCATCAGTGTGAGGAGGTTTCCCCCGTTGGCCTCACCTCCCACTGCTCCACTGGAGCTCTGGCAGGGCTGTGACCCTGGCACTGTGTGTCACTGCTGCAAACCACAGGGCAGTGCTGTGGCTCTGACCAGACCATCCCATCCCCTGCCCCTTGTCCCGCTGTAAGAGACCCTCAACCCTGGGGTGTGACTCTGTGGATGGGGCTGCAGTGGGACCCTGGGTCACGGGTGAGAGCAGGGCCTGCAGTGCTGCTCTGATGTTGCAAAGCTTAGTGATGCTTCTCTTGCTCTGGATGATGCTACTACTCTGCGTGAGTTGGGAATGGTAATTCCATTTTAGTGGGAAGATGGATGCTTCCAAATGACATTTATCTCCGTGATGACTGCGGTGTGGTCAGGGAGCAGTTGTTAGCGGTGCCAGCTCTCCCCTTTGTCACGGATTACTGCGGCTGGGCAGGGTTCCAGCTGAAAAACAAAAATTCCATCCGTGCGCCGCATGAATCAGGAAATAGTTATTGTCCTGGGGTTCCATCACCGAGGTCATGCAAATGAAGGACTGTGTTTCCCCAGAGCCTGTGGTTTGTGTGTGTGACCAGGCCCTCATGTGTGGGGAGAGTGCTCTGGGGGAAGTGGGACATCCACAGTGTCGTGTTTGGGGAGGGGCAGGGGATGCTGGGGTGTGATGCCCACCAGGACGGAGGCTGGCAGTGCTGGCTGCACCATCTGGCAGCCCCATCTGGCCTCAGCTCTTGAGCCTCAGGGAAGAAATGGTGTCTGGAGAAATTGGGTGCTCTGTCAGTGGTCACTCACTCAGGTTAAACATGGATCCTTGAGTGGTGGTTTCTCACTGAGGATCTCAGAAAATTTTCAGACCCACATTGGATATCAAGCAGCACATGCCAGCAGAATGGATGGAGGAGTTCCAGGGTTAATAGGAATCAGCTCCTGCTTGGGACTGGGTGGAGGGTTTGCTGGCAGTTTGTGGTGACGTTCAGGGAATTTCCCTGCAAGGATTCCTGTGGCACCGGCTGCCTGTGTCCATCCCGGCCCCTGCAGTCCCAGCGGGGCTGAGCAGCCTGTCCTGAGTGTGGGTGGGAGTCTGGAGCTGTCGGTCACCCCAGGCACTCTCTGTTCCTCCTGCAGGTGAGCCCTCCCGGTGGTCCTCGTCCCACTGCGACTGCTGCTGCAAGAACGGCAAAGGCGACAAGGAGGGCGAGAGCGGCACGTCCTGCAACGAGCTGTCGACGTCGAGCTGCGACAGCCAGTCGGAGGCCAGCTCCCCCCAGGAGACCGTCATCTGTGGCCCTGTCACGCGCCAGACCAACATACAGACTCTGGACCGGCCGGCCAAGAAGGGCCCCGTGCAGCTGCTGCAGCAGTCCGAGATCCGCAGGAAGAGCGACCTGCTCCGGACTCTCACCTCCGGCTCCCGGGAGTCCAACTCTAGCAAGAAAAAAGCAGTGAAGGAGAAGCTCTCCATTGAGGAGGAGCTGGAAAAATGTATCCAGGATTTCCTCAAAATCAAAATCCCAGACAGGTTTCCCGAGAGGAAACACCCCTGGCAATCTGAACTGCTGCGGAAGTACCACCTTTAGGCTCAGGGTGGGGAGAGCACACGACCTTGTTACATTAGAGACAGATCCTAATTGATACAAAAATAATTCCCAATAATAATTATTTGTTAGGTCACCAAAACCAAAACCCATCTCTAGTACTGCCTAATTTGCCTATTTCACCTTAACATTTCTAGTCATAGGGTAACGATATTTTTTGCAGTCCTGGAAGCACAATGACAAACGCTTTCGTTTGTAAACTCGGAGTCTTACACAAGCTAAAAACCTTAAGGGCACAACCAGTCCCATGCCAAGGGATGGTTGCATGTGGCTGCCAGTGCTGTGGGAGCGTGGCCTGGGACAGGCAGGTCAGGGGGATGTGAGCTCCGTGCCCTTTGTGTCCTCCTCAGAGCTCGTCTGTTTGGAGGGAGGTGCACAGGGCAAAGCCCCAAGCTCTGCTGTGGCAGTTTAAGCATGTGTATATATATATATGTGCATATATATATGTGTGTATATATATCTCTGTGTATATATATATGTATATATATATCTATATATATATATCAATATATATTGCTTAAAGATTTTCTGGCTCTCTCCTCATAACTACACTTTCTCAGAAAAGAGCATTTTTTAGCTGTCTGTGGATGTTCTGTTTCTTCTCCAGGTCTTTGAGGGCTGAACAGTAGAAATCCATCTCACTGTCTCTCCCCTGCTCCCTCTCCCTGTCCCTACCCCCCCTCTGAGACACTGTAAATGCGTTTCAGTGGAGACCAGGGTGCAGTCTGTCGTTCTTTGTTACCATCAGCAAAATACTCCCATTTGTTCTGGATGATCTTGTCCCTCTGTGTCCTCCCCACACCTCTTGTGTTCCTCAAGGCTCTCCAGTGCCAGTGGGTTAAAGGTGTGCTGATCCCAGCTGGAAAGCTGTAGGGCTGGTTCCACGGCTGTGTGTGGAGTGGCTGTGCTAGTTCCTGTGGATGCCAGGCACAAGTGCCAGGAGTGTCTATCCCAGCTGGCAGGGACAGAGGGCACTGTGTCCCATCCAGCATGGAAACACCCACAGAAATCACCCTCCCAGCCAGCCTGGTGGTGCTCTGCGTGTGGGGATCCATTCCTGGAGGAGGGAGCAGGTGTGTGCCGAGAGAAAGCACAACCCCAGGAGGTGCCTGCGTTCCGTCCCACAGGCCCCGTGGTGGGACAGCCATCAAACTGCACCGTGTGTGCCGTGTCACCCCGGGAGCCGTGGGAAAGGCTGGTCCTGCGCTGACCCACGGGGTGTGGGAGCAAGGGGCAAGGGAGCAGGGGGGTCTGTGGGGTGCAGAACTGTCAAGGCCAGGTGAGGCCTGAGCATGGCAGCACAGAGTGGAGAGCATCGGGGGGTTTGGCAGGTGGTAAAGGCGTGGGATGAGCCAAACCTGGAGCAGGGGAATGCTAGGGGGGCTCAGCTCAGGGGACTCAGGCTGCTAGGGAAGGAAACCATGGAAAGTGATGGAAAACTTAATTGCTCCAACTAACCTGTGTTGGCCATATCTGGGAACAAACCAGCTGGAGGATTTGGGATATATATTTCATTTTCTAAAGGCACAGGAAGAAGATTTTATATACACAGAAAAAACTACGGACAGTGACAGTGCTGGTAGCACAGAGCACTTGGATTCTGACTTATTTAGCATCCTGAAGCTTCAAGGGCTTCCCCCAACTAAATTCCAGAGGCTGCTGTGGGAGATGCAGTCCTGTCTGCACTGGTTCTCTCTGTGATCCTTGTGCAGTTCCAGCAGGATGGAATCTTGGTTCCTGTGGGGTTCCATCATGCCGGGCTGGCACAGAGGGGTTTGGTAGAGAACTACGAGGTCTTTACAAGCACACAGGTGTGTTTTGGGGAGGATGCACATTTTACCAGCAAAAGTAGGAAGCAATACTTGTCCAGAGGGATCCATAAGCATGATCTGGCTGTGGAGAGGGGGAAACCGTTCCAGCAATACATCTCCAGGTTGCTGGAGAACAGGGCTTGGATGTGGCAGCTGGTTATCACCTCTGTAGAGATTGTACATGGAGAAGGTGCCATTCCTGGCAGCTGGCATGCCGTGTTGGTACCAAGGATTGGGAATGAGAGGCTCTGGGCTGGGAAATGCTCAGTGAGGAAACTCAGAGATTTCCCAGGATTGTGCTTTGGAACAAGTTCAGGTTTTAGGACATTCCATCTTGCTGGAGTTCAGGCCTGACTGTTGTGCCACCCTTCACTTACAGGCTCAAAGGGGACATTTTCCCACAGAAATCAATGTTTTGCACAAGATCCACAGATTTGACCCTGCTTAGTTATGTCGTGGTTAGTTTATTGCATTTTTCTTTTCCTGCTCAACATTTCCCACACCTTGTCCCCCCGGCTCTGGCACCAAGCAAGAAAAATTGGGGAACAGCTAGGGCTCTCCTCAGAATTTCCAGCAGAGGATGGGGCTGGGGACAGGTCACCCTGATTCCTCGGCAGCAGACTGGAGCTAAAACCTTGTCCTTTCAATCCAGATCTTTCCAAGTCTCTCTTTAACATCACAAATATTTGGGGTATAAACTGCATGTGCCAGAGTGGAAGAACAGGCGTTGGATGTGTGTGTGTGTGTGTGTTCCCAGGCTGATGTTCAGGGGACACAGGATTGCTCAATGATTAATAACTGTTGAAAAATTAGACCAAATGAAATGCGCCCGAGTGGGCTTGATTTATGTGGCCTTCACGTCTCCAGTTTGAGATGAAATGGTTATTACTCTCCAGTGCTACAGAAATAAAGGTCTTAAACTTCAGTAATCACAGGCAGGCCAAACCTGCTGGGAAACCCAATTTGAGATGGGGCTGGAGGAGGGCAGTACCCAGACGTGGGGCTCCTGTGTGTGTGTGTGTTCATGTGTGCTCTGCTGTGTTGCTAAGGGACCTTGTTCTGGTCTGACTACATGTGTGGTTGTTTTATGAGTGGCTTGTGTAGAGCTGGGGCTGTGCTGCCAGGTTTTGTGCTGCTCAGAGTGACTGGTGGGCTGTAGGTGGAACACAGGATCCCTGGGTGGTGGTGGTGGGAGGGCTGTTACTCCTCCCCGGCAGAGTCAGAGCTGTGTGGATGCTGCTCAGAGCTCCCCTTCTCTCCCTCCTCACTCACTGCTCTCTCTGCGCCACCACCGTCCCATGGGACCCCCTCAAAGAGCCACCTTTGGGGCACCTCATTCTGCCACCACTGGAGCAGGGGCAGGGGATGGGAGCATCCAGCAATGGTGTGGAAAAACCGGGGGCAGGTAGAGACAGGGACCAGGGGAATGAAAAATGCTGCTCCATGATGGCCTGATAGTTCAGCTGTGTGGCAGTGGGCCAGGAAAGAGCAACCAAACCTTCTGCAGGCACCAGGATGGTGGTAGGAGGGTGACATTAACTCTGGAATACCTATTCCCAGAAATAATACCATGGACATATGGAGACACAAAACTATACATTTCCATATAGTTGGATAGATACAATCACACTCCTTGGGATGAAAGGCAGGTGCCAATGCCTTCTTGGCAAGGTTGCTCCTCCCTCCCCTCTGGGGTGGGCTCTTCTCACTGTTCCCAGGGACAGGAAATCCCTGCAATAGGTGGGTATCAAAGTGGTACCTCAAAGCCTATGGCCAGCTCAGCAGGAGGAGGGGAATGCAGCCCATGCTTGGTGTGTCCAGCACCTTCCTCCTTCCAGGACTTTTCCCTGGGGCTGTGCAGGGAAATGGGGCCATGAAGGGAAGAATGGAGATGAGGTATTTCAGAGGAGAAAAGTTAACTGGAATGAGATTGCCAGAAAGGCAGCTGGGTTTTAGGCTCTAAAATATATTCTACTCAATTCTACTTTGTTTCAGTGAGAGAACCCATGTCTCTCCCTAGGACAGTTCTGGTAGCAAGCCAAAATTAAACTCAGTTCACAGAGTACTTCATTCTAAAATATCTGGGGGGCAAACTGGACTTTGAGCTACTTTCCACTCATAACAAAGACCAAATATAAGTTCTGTTGAAACTAACCGAAAAACTTACGCTGACTTCAGTGGGACTGAGACTCCCCCAAAACACCTTTTCTCAAGAAAAATGGGCACTTGCCCCAGTGAGGATGAGTGAGAACATTCACATCTGTGTACATGTGGCACAGGTCCAGTCGTTCAGGGACGGTGTGGCACAGCCAGCCTGCAAATACCATGGCCTGGTTCATAGTCTTGCTTAAGCTTAGCTTAGGGTGCTGGGAAGGGAGCGTGGTGACACCCTCTGCCCCCATGGGCCACGGGGTGGGTGACACAGCTCCTGTCACAGCCACCCACATCCCGCCTGTCCTGGTGCCCACAACAGCTTCCACCTCCCACAGGCAGAATTCCCAGTTTCCAAGGAGTTTGTTATGTGCCCAAACACCTTGAGACACCTGAGCAGGACTCAGAGCGTCAGGGGAGACACAGGGAGAATGTGAGAATGTGTCAGTTTACACAGACCCACAGGGACCAACTTATTTTACCATCTGCACACACTGTCCAGAGGCTTCACAGTGCTCTGGAGAACATTTTGGGGGTTTAATTCTGGTTTGGTGAGTCCATTTATTAATTTCATTTTCAAATTACGAGCTGAAGGAGAAGACAAGGTTGGGGTTTATTGGAAATGGCCATCATGTAACCAAGCCCTTCAGCTGTGTCCCAGTCTGGTCTCCCAGCCCTAGAAAGGCTGGAGGAAACTTTCCAGCTCCTTACCCTCCCCAAAGCCCTTTCCCACCATTGTGAGTATGGACTTTCAGAATACTTTATGCATAAGGCCCCATGTATATCATGGTACAAAATAATTGTCCAGTCTTATGGATAGTTTATGCCCCAGCGGGGCTTTGTAGATTAATAGTAAAAGAAAAAAAAAAAAAAAAGAAAAAAAAGAAAGAAAAAGCACTTTTAAATTATTTATATTATAAAAAGACATTCTTTATTTTTCTTGGCATTATCGATGTCACTTAGCTAAAAAATCCGTTTATAAATAGGATATTGCAGATTTTAAACTATAGCAATGCTAAAGCAAACACGAAAAAGCAGAATTCAGAGTTACACAGACAAAACTTACTGAGGTGAAGCAGGAGGGTGGCAGGGCCCAGCTGGCTGAACGGGTGGGCGTTGGAGTCGAGGGGAATGATGTCCTCCCTGGGGCCCCTTTGTGGTCCCCTCTGGCCATCCCCAGCCCCAGGGAGGTGGCAGGACCAGGTCTCCCCCAGGCATTTGGGGTTGTACAGAGGAGCAGGTGCTGCCAGTGCAATATTGTCCCAGCCAACACGGGGTGCAGAGGGGGTTTGGTGATGTTGTGATCTCTTGGGGCCTTGCTTACGTTACATTTTCGGACCTCATACAGCACTTAATGACTTCGCTGAGGCTGAGTCAGTCTGTTGCACATTGATGTAGATTAAGTGGCACCCACTGAATTACCTCTCGACTTTCCAACGTGGTTCACTTGTACATAAGTGTAATGTCAAACTGTTTACAGGTTCTTTTGTGCGTAATTGTGGAAACAAAAAAAAAAAAAAATAATTTTAACTACAAATTTAAAGGAATCGATTTTACTGGAAGGTGTTTAAAAAAAAATGAATGTGCTTAATACAGTATAGACATCCTTGCTAATGGTCTCACCTGAATGCATGTATCCGTGTTGTCAGTCCCCACCAGTGAGGTTATTGGCAATATTCTGCAGTCTGTGAATAGCAAATATGCATAAACTACTGTGACTCTGACAAATATAACTTGGTAACTGTTTCTACTGTGGTATGTAAAAAAAAAAAAAAAAAAAAAAATCTTGTAGCTTTTAGCCTGCTGTATTTCCCTGGTGCAAAGAACACCAGGAAAGAGAGGGATCTTGGAAAAAATGAAGTCACAGCTGTGACCTGTGTGGGGTCGTTCACGCAACGGCACCTTCTGGGTCGCTGTGGTACAAGTGCTAAAAACGCCAATTTTAGAGGCTGGGAGGTGGGAAGTGAAGGTGTTGCTGCTGCCTTCTGCTCTGGCGTTGCTGCTGGAAACAGAGCTGGCCTTTGGTTCGGGGGATGATGAGTGAAGAGCTGCTCCATGTGCGGGGTGGGTGTCAGACCCTGCATGGGGAGAGCACAGCACCGGTGTCGGGGCACTGGGCGACTGAAAACTGCAGCCAATTTGTGTCTTGCCATTCAAATAAAGCAGTGAATATACACTGTAAGAGCACAGACAAGGAATAGGTTGGTATCCTTCAGCTGTCACATACACATACAGGAATACATCCAGAGATCCATCCAGGCTTTCTTGCCCACAGGGATTTACCATTAGGCCTTGTAACCCCTTCCCTCCCTCCCAGCTGGGCATTATTCTCCTGTGAAAGTGGTGGGTATTTTTCCTCATTTATTTGGGGGTTGGGCTGAAAATAACAGTTCAGTGGTCACAGGGGAAAGTTCTTCTCCCTCCCTGTCTTGCACAGAGATTTTTGTGATGCTGTGAATTGAAAGTCCTGGTCCCAGCAGCTGGAGAAGACATTGCAGCATCAGGGGTTACCTGCCAGAGGGTTTCCAAAAATACTTT
The DNA here is from genome assembly GCF_022539395.1 of Myiozetetes cayanensis. Classification (NCBI taxonomy): domain Eukaryota; kingdom Metazoa; phylum Chordata; class Aves; order Passeriformes; family Tyrannidae; genus Myiozetetes; species Myiozetetes cayanensis. Next base: position 4,542,315 of record NW_026087378.1, on the reverse strand, counting down.
ATCCTTTGTCATTTTAAAGATGCCTTGGCAAGTGATGGCTTCATCCCAGCTAGCAGCTGAGTCACAAGTGGAGAAGGTGCAGGGCATGACAAGAGGAGAGGGATATGGAGGGAAAGGCAGGATATCTCTTTAGGACATGAAGAGGCAGCCAGCTGTGGCCTTTTTCCAGAGTTGGTCCCCAGTCATCCATCCCAGGCAGGTCCCTGGGGAAAGGTGAAAGCTTCACCTTCCTGCAGTAGCTGCTGCAAAGATAAAAGGGGAAAAGGATGTGGGAAGGAGCTGTTCTGCCCCGACATGGCTGTTCTTGGAACAGCAGACTCACAATTTGGGGTTATTGCTGTATCTTGGCCCATCCCTGGAAGTGCTCAAGGCCAGGTTGGATGGGGATTGGAGCAACCTGGTCTACTGGAAGGTGTCCCTGCCCCTGGGGGGGCAGAATGAGAGGGGCTTTAAGGTTCTTTCCCACCCAGGCCATTCTGTGATTCCATGATCTTCCTCCCTTCGGCACAGCTCTCTGGGAACAATCAGGGCTCTGTCCTGCTGCCACTGCCACACGGGTGGCCCAGTTCCCAATGCTCCCAGTCATACCTGCACGGCTGGAATTGGGAAGCATTGCTGTAGGCAAGCTGGGGCTGAAAAAGCCAGAAAACCAGATGATGGCTCACTTGTGGGGCTGAGGATCCAGGGGTGATTAGGTTTATTATTATTTTTAATCTGTGGTACTTGGCTGTGGTTCAGAGGAAGCCCTTTCCAACGGCCCCTTCCTGGGAGAAGGTGAAAGATCCATCTTTGCAGCATTTCCCCCATATGGTGCCTCCCTGTAGCAGGGATTTGGATGTTGCAGTGTCTGCACAAGCATATGGAAGGCAAAGTGTGTTGGAAGCTGTGTCTCCTCAGATGGTGAGGCGGCTGCTCTCCGGGCATACCTGCGGCATCAGCCCGGCGCTGGCAGCACCACGAGCCAGGTGATCCTGGCACAATCCCTGTCCTGGCAGAGGACTCTGTAGGAGGCACTTGCCTTCTGCCTCAGGGCCACACCTGCAGCAGGGACAGTGTCCCTAAACCCCTTCAAGTGAGCTTCTCCCAAGCTTCTCCCGGATTAACCCCCCCTTGTGGGGAGCCAAGGAGCTGGGGGAGAGGGCAGGGTGAACCAAGGATTTGCTGCTGTTCCTGAGCAAATCCATAGGTCTGTAGCTCTGTTACTCCTGGCTGGGGTTGTCCCTCACACTCCATCTCTCCATACAGGAGAGAACACACGGGAAGCAGCTGAGACCCCCAGTATGGGTGGCAAGTCTTCTCCCCAGCAGGACACCCCTCAGTTCTGAGAAGCAGCTCAGCTCTGCTGCTTCCCACACTCATTCTAGGGCAGGAAGCTGAATTTTGCTATTCTGAGCACTTCTGAGCACTGTCTTGTCTTCTTTTCATGTCAGGGCAGATGTGAAAGAGTAGTGGGTGTTCGGGTTAGAACACCTGCACAATAATTATTGAGGATTTAATTACCTCCCCTACACAGCACTGGATGATGTGCATGGAAAATAGGAGAGATTCCCTTTGATACCAGGTGATACCAGAAAATGATTTTAATCTGCCTTACAACTATATAATTAAAGGAGCTTATATATAGAAATATATATATATACACACACACACATATGTATATTTCTTTCTCTTGCTGCTGGAGTTACAGTCACTCTGGCCTGGGAGCAGAGTGGGCAGCACCAGGTTAGGGCTGGGCTTGCTCCATGCCAGGTGCTGCCATAAGCCACAAGGGTGGGCGGGGGTGGGAAAAGCAAACTCCTTGCTTTCCAAAGCCCTCTCAGGGGAGAGGCCACCCCTCCCCAGAGGTAACCCCCACCCCTCCAAAATGACAAGCTGTCCCCACACCTGGTGTCTGTGGAGGAGGGGTGGGGTGGGGAAGGCTGTGGTCAGTCCCTGTGTCACCCCTTTAGCTCCCTGACCGGGGCCATTCCCACCTGGAATGATGCTCGGGCAGGTGAGGTGTGACCCTGCAGGTCATTCTGGGCTTGACAGGAATGGGACTAAATTATTATTGTGCCCCAAAACCAGAGCAAAGAAGGAGCTCAGCAGCTTGTTCGGAGGTATCCAGGAGAGAAGATCCCTGCACTGTGAGGCAGGATTTGGGTGGGACAGCAGTGCCTGGGACGCAAACCCCTGCATCCTCCAGCCCTCTCCCTTCTGCCCCGAGGCAGGGCAACGAGGAAACCTGCTGCAGGGAACTGGGACAACGGGATGGTGTCAGGCGAGGGCAGAGAGCATCGGATACTCACTTCTCGCTCGACTGTTCTCTCCCGTCGCTGCTGCCGAGAGCGAGGAACTGGTGCTGCGTCCGCCCCGCGCTGCTGCTGCCGGGGTGTCTGCAGGGAGAGCTCTGTAAATACAGCAGGTTAAAAACTGGCACACTATCAGCAGGTCTGTATTTAATGCAGATGTTTCCCATGTTTTGTAGTATTGTTTTATTGATAAATAAAAATCAGCCAAAGACAAAAAAGGCACCCGGCATCGTCTGTGTGACCCAGACCAAGCCCCTCCAGGGCCCTTGAGTATAGAGATGGTACCTGTGATAGGAGAAGCTGCAGAGCCCTTGGCCTCTCCTCCCCAGCACATCAATCCCTGGGGTGCCCTCCAAACAGAGACCATCACCCATTTAAATGGAGTGGATCGAGCAGATGCCCCTGAGGTCCGTGGGAAGAGGAGCTGCATGCTCGTCACTGTCTCTGGGTGAGCCCTGAGCTGTACTGGGCTCTTGGTACGATTCTGAGTCATGAAACAGGGCTGTGATGACACAAATATCACAAATGGCTCAAAAATCATCCCAAAACGCTCAGGATTTTTAAAGCACAGCAAGAAAAACAAAACTTTCAGCAATTACACTGCATGTTAATGAGCTGCCTCCCAAAGAAAAGCTTGAGAAAAACAGGTTCATCAGAGACTCGTTAAAAAATCACTAAAACCATTAATACTATAAACATCCTCTCCACGGCATAAATTTTGCATCTTTCCAGATGTATTTTTATTATTGTGCCCATTTAATGGGAGGAGAAAACGAGGCACAGCTCTTAGGGTTATTTTGCCCCAGGGATCCCAGCAAAAGCAGCCAGGAGGTACTAAAAGCACCTCCCCTTACCAAATTCCCAGTCAGGTGTGCCTGTGCCACGTTGGGCTGCCACATCTAAACCCTTTAGCACTTTTTATTCAGTCTTTACTGAAGCAAAACATTCCTGATTTCGAGACTTAGTGCTGACTGAACTGGGAAGTCAATATCTGTGAGCGGCCATTTACCCATGAAATAGAGCTGGGAGAGCAGAAGGAATTTGGGCAGACACTCTGCTTGGAATTTAACCCCTTGAACTGCCGGGGAAGGGTTTGCTGAAGCCTTCCAGCTTTAGACAGTGCTGGGCTGTCAAAAATCCTCTAGCACACTTCAGTGTAAATGTATTTTAGCAGCTGGATTTGCTGAGCTGCGGAACAGAAGGCGACGGAGCTGCTCCCGCCTTTGCTCTGACATCCCAGACCTCTTCTACAGCCCTGAAATCCGGGCAGTCACATCGCTGGGGGTCAGAGCTTCGTGCTAATGGGACGGTACCCCGGGCAGGGTTGCGCTGTCCGGGGGAGGAGGGCTGCCAGGAGAGGCGATGTTCCCCGGCTGCTCTGGCGGGGGAACTGCTGTCCCCGGGAGCTGTGCCACCCCCCATCGACCGCCGGGCGCAAAGGGACGACATCCTCCTCTGCACGGAGCTGGGGTTATTTCAGTACATCTCACTCCAACATCACTGTGTCTGTCCCCCACTTCCCTCGTTTTGAGCTGATGTAAAATGCAGATAAGATACAGCAGATGAGCAGTGACAGGTAAAGGGCACCACGTGGGTGATGGACTGTACATGCTGATGGCATCAGTGATGCCCTTGGCTGAAACTCCAAGAGAAATCCACAGTTTTCTTCCTTTTCATTCAGTCCCAGACATTAACCCCAAGTTCCACCTGCCCCCACTCTGGCTTGGCCCCTCTCCAGGACATTTGGATGGTGCTGGTGCTCAGGGACACTCAGCCAAAATGTGGGTTCTCTTTTCTCTATGATTTTGCCTCTGTTACTTGAAATTGTTATTAAACTACCCTAATTATTTTTAAAATCCAATAAAGACACCTTATATGTGCAATTTTAACATAATGTGTTGGGAATAGCGTGTAGTTTAGCGATATTACCACTGCTAAAATCAATGGCACTACTCATGTAGCTGTGAGCTTTTTTTTAATCATTAGCCCAAATGAACAAGTCTTGATCTCTATCATTATGAATACAAAATATAATAATATAAAATATCTATAATTATTCATTAGAACCATTACTTTTGAATCCTTCTTCCCTTCTCTCTTATCACAAGCCCTGAGAACAATCACAGAGCTTTCCCAATGTGCTTTTGGTGGTGTGTGATGGAAAAATGGAGAGGTAGAAACAGGTGTAAGAGGTTCTGGGGCAGCCTGTGCTGGGGGAGTGGGACAACTGTTTGTGACAGGGCCTAGCGAGAGACAAACTCATTTTTTCCTGTTGCAACCAGGTCTCTCCCTGGCTTTCTGCATAATGAATTAATCCAATCAAACCTGTGAGAGCTGAGGAGATCAGGGGCTGGAGTGGTACGGCTTTAGGTAAAAGGATGGGGAATGCAGAGGATGCAGGCAGGGCTGAGCTCTGTCATCACGACACAGGGACAGATGCCAGTGCTGAGTGACACAGCAAGATGTGACGTGCAGCCCAGGGTGGGCGACAGTGAAGGTCAGTGCCCACACAGGCAGTAATAGAAGGGGTAAAAATATGTCTCTCATAACCCCTCAATTAACAGCAGTGTTGGCCTGGATGTGTTCACCCATCATGTCAACTCTGATGGCCAGGCTCGGGGAGAGGGTAGAGAGAAATGCCTGCACCCACCACTGTTGTCCCTGCCCCTGCACCCCCCAGTGCTACTGCCCCTGCACCCACCAATGCTGCTCTCTTCCTTCAATGTAAAATTGTTATTAAAGGGAAAACCTGCCCCTGATTACAGTGGCCACAGGACTGAGCCCCCTAAAGTGCAGATGTCCAGATTCTCCAGTCATACCTTCCCTCTGCCCCGGTGTCTCCCCTTTCTCTACAGCTTTGTATCGTGTTCAGGAATGTTATTCTCACCTGAATTATCCCACACACAGCTACCGCCATGTTTGTCACTACACTTCCATGCAGCTTTTTCAGCTGTCCACAAATCTAATATATTGATTTAATTATCTGCAGAAATCGTTCCACTCCTCACCAGCTTCTTCAGGCATTTTGCAGCTTTTAGTCAACACAAAAGGCTGAAGATTTCCCCTCAAAATTTCATATATTTTAATTGTTCACATCTTCGTGTCATACATAAAACCTCCCTTTGTGTCTAGGGTGAGCTGCACTGGCCAGGAAACCCTTACCTGTTCTGGTGCTGCTGGTGCTGCCCCACGTCGCAGTGCAGCGTTAGAACTTATCTCTACCCTGTCACATGTTGGTTTTTCCCAGCACTGTGAATAAGGAATAAATCCAGGTAACAAAGCAGAACTCAAAACTGGCAGTTCAGCTGTGGCTGTACAACGGTGCCTCCCCAGCAAACAAAACACGAGTGAGCACAGTTCCCTCTCCCTGCCCCTGGAATGGTACCAGGGAATGGTGGCTGCAGCTGCATGTGGTACCACGGGGACCTGATGATGGGGAGAGCAGTGACAGCTTTTCCTCTGCTTTGAAGTATCAGGGATGCACCCAATCACCTCTGTAGCATCCTTACCTCTGCTACTGATCTCCTTGGAGTAAGTGGAGGGCTGAAGCATCCTGGATGGCCAGCAGAAACATCCTGGATGAGCAGCCAAGCATCCTGGATGCCCATCCACAGCATCCTGGCCCCTTGTCTGAAGGTGCTGCATGCTCCTCACTCCTTCAGGCACTGCACTGGGCAGGCAGAAGCTGGATCAGAACTGGGCACCACACCAGGACCAGTAAAATAGACTTAATTTTCTGACTTCAGTGTCAGAATTAATCTTAACAGAAAAATTAGCTTTTTTTTTGTTTTCTGCTGGGATAGATCCATCAGCTCTGAAGACCCTCCTGTCACTGTGGTGTCTGCACCTCCAGAGGTTTCTGTAGATTTAAAGTTAATTGAGAACAAAGTGCTACATTAGGACCAGGATGCTGAACTCAACTTCAGTAAATTAAATTCTCTCCTTTGGGTGGTCTCTTCATTCAATATTTTATCACTTCACAGCCACAACCATAGTGAAAACTCTGCTACTCTGGCTTGTGGGTTCTTTGCTCCACTCTCTACTCGGAGCCACCGCAAGGCTCCTGCTCCTCCAGCCACAGCTGAATCCAAGGGCATTGGAGAGGTCAAACGCCTGTGTAATTTCTTCCAACCACTGATCTATGCCCTGAAACAGGAGGATGGATATTCCCTTTAGATCTACCTGATAGGAATACAAATGTTATTCTGCATTTTATAAATGCCCTAACACTGTGTTGAAGTTCTTTTTAAAAGGACAAAGCAGGTGAGTTCTCTTTTCCAGCGACCATGTCTCCAGGCAGACCAAATTTCCATCCTGCAGCTGTATTTTAGTACTATTATAACTAATCATCTCCTCCAGGTTAAGCCTGCAAAGACGTCCCGTATCGTGTATTTAAATGATAGCAAAAAAATTCCCCTAACTCCTTAAAGTTAATGACAATCTTCATTTTCATTTCCCACATATTCCTCTAACCCATAATAGCCATGTACTAAATCTTCATGAGATTTTTATAGTTTCACTGAAGGAATATTTGCATAATTATTAGTGCATAATCTGCTTTAATGGTCCCACTGATTTTACTGTTACAGCTGAAGGTATGTGGTGTCAAATTTAAGCGTATAAAGTTCTGGACAGTTCTTGGGGGATACAGTGTCTGCTGGAGACAAGACTGGCCCATGGATGAAGAATACCCACACCTCTGCTCGCTTCTGAAGAAGGAATGTCACCAGTGCCAGGGCACCCACACCCTGGCTGGGTCTGGCCCTGAAAGAGCAGGAAAAGGGAAACGTTGCCTATTGATGTCCCTCACTGTGCTGTAGAGCCACAGAATCCCAGAATGGTTTTAAAGCTCATCCAGTCCCACCCCCTGCCATGGGCAGGGACACCTTCCCATACACCAGGTTGCTCCAAGCCCTGTCCAACCTGGCCTTGGACACTTCCAGGGATGGGGCAGCCACAGCTCCTCTGGGTAACCTGTGCTAGGGCCTCACCACCCTCACACTTCCCTCAAATCCCTGCAGCAGATGTTACTTATTTTGGGGACTGAGGGGCAGGAGCCAGCAGAAAGTTGTAGGCTCAGCGCTTTGGGGAGGTTTTGGGCCGACTGAACGGGGTCTGGCCTCCTGCTCACTCCCATTTTGGAATCTTCCCCCATGGGATTGACGTGGAAATATATAAAAAGGATCTCCTGAAATAAGAGGAATGAGGTGTGGGGAGGGTGTGATGACAGCAGCTATATAAGGAGGCAGCACAGAATTTTTGAGGGAAAGCATCAAGCTTCTGCTATTTTCCAACCAGATCATACCCTCGCTAGGAAATGTCATTTCTAGAATTTTTTTTAGACTGTTCTAATAGGTACTGATAAATGTTCTTCTCCTCAGGGCTTGTCAGGAACAGACGTGATTGATACTATCTTCAGAGGGAGACAAAAATGTTCCATGTGGTATCTGCCACTGTGGCAGATCTCAGAAACAATGGTCTGAAGCTGAGCTGTACAGAACTTTTTTTAAAATATTTAAAATTCCTACAATAGCAATTTAGGTTTGAATCCTACCTCTGCAGGAAAGCCATAGTAAAGATATTTTGTAATAATCCAGGAAATCAGTAAGAAAAGAAAGCATCTCAAAAACCTGCAAGCAACAGGGTGGTGTGAGTACAGTTTGGGGCAAACCGCATTTTCTGCATTGTTTTTGAAAGTGCCATTATTCAATTAATATTATTTAATGAAATACTAGTATTTTTTAATTGCAAGATTCCGCAGGCCTGAACCTGGAGGCTGGGAACAGCTCTGCTCTCCCAGATCCCAGCTCAAGCCCGAAATTAAGCTCTTAATGCCTTAATAAGGCAGAGAGTTGAGCATATAATGACCTGTTCTTTAAGTGATATATTAAATTAACTCTCCTTATGTATTTTCAGATGGAAGTTAAATATTTCCACATAGCTCTAGACAGCAAAAGACCATCAAAATGGATTAGATGAGCAGTTTTTTCTCTATTAAATGAAAACTCCAGCACTGTGTGGCAGCTGCGGCTCAGACCCCATCCTGCACCCACTCATTGCTGTGCTCTCCTCCCGTGTAAAATTCCCTCTAAATTCCACAAGAATCACTTACCTGATGGGCACTTTGCTTGGTAGAGGCCACAGGAAAATTGAGAATCGTGGAGTTTGCCATATCACCTGTGCTGCCCCAGGGATTTCAGCTTTCTGAGGCACTGTACAGTATCCCAGATTTGTTCTTCTATAACAGCTGACAAATAATCTTAACAGTTATCCTATTATTCAGGTAACAACAGTAGAAGCTTGTAATTTTTATTTTCTGCCAACAGAACCTGTCAGAATACTGTGATTGAGTGTTGCTGTCATGTCCCCAAATTTGGCATCCTGTAACCCAGTTTTTGCAGCAGTTTTGATGGTACTTTATTTCCATAACCATGGATGAACAACCCTGTGGTACAAGGCTGCAATTTCATTGATTGTTCCTGTAACCTTGTACCCCCTGGCAGCCCCTGAGCTCCAGGGATTTGTCACTTGGAGCTCAAGATGCGACTCCTCCCTCTGACACAGGTTCATATTTTATATCCTCAAAATAAAGATTTCAAGAACATACAGGAATCTGATGCTTTGTTTTACCTCATCTGCAGGCGGTCAATAAAGTGTCTCATCATATAATATTGAAGGCACATAAAAGAGAGTTGGAGAGGGACCTTGGACAGGGGCCTGGCATCAAAGGGCAAAGGGAAATGGCTTCCTGCTGGTAGAGGGCAGGGTTGGAACAGATATTGGGAAGAATTCTTCCCTGTGAGGGTGGTGAGGCCCTGGCACAGGTTGCCCAGAGGAGCTGTGGTTGCCCCATCCCTGGAAGTGTTCAAGGCCAGGTTGGATGGAGTTTGGAGCAACCTGGTGTATTGGAAAGTGTCGCTGCCTGTGGCAGAGGAGTGGCAGGTGAGCTTTAAGGTCCCTTCAACCCAAACTATTCTGGGATTCTGTGATCTTGGGCATCAAACTGTTCAGTGCACCTGAATGGAGCAGGATTCTTTTACTGGGCCTGGGGCACCTTCCTCGGGTCTTCAAGCAAGGTTTGGTGTGTGGATGAGAAAAATATCCCCTTTAAAAGGAGATCTGAACCCACAGCTGGAAAACCTTGGCTGCTGTGTTCCTCCTGGCCTGCCTCTGAGGGCTCTGTCTCCTTGTGAGACAACCAGCCCTGAAGGTGAACAGGATCGTGTGTGCTCTGCAGTGTGGGAGTGTTCATGGAAGCCCTCCACAACCGCTCGGGTGTGGAAAATTCAGCCCTTTTGTCTCTTTGACAGACAAATGATCAGCGTCCTCCTTTGTAAGTGATGCAGCTGTAAGAGATTAGGAAATAACTTCTGGATAAATAGATTTATTGGTGCAGTTTGGTTTGACATGGCCAGAATGGTGTGTTTATAAAATATTTATGGAGTTTTCCTTTGCAGTGATGGAACAAGAACCAGTTTAACAATGTGTGGGGCTTCGTCAGTGCTGTTTCACAGGCGGGTTTGCTCTGTCTCGTCTTGTCCCTTCATTAAGTTGGCCCTCGTGATAGATTGGCCCATATCACTAATTAATAATTACCTCTTCTGTATAAAATCAGATGCCTTGAGTTAGCACTACTGGTCATGAATTTAAGATTATGCATAAACCTGTATGCGCTTCTCTGCTCCATATTTAAGTCATCCTGCTATTCATCCAAAACCTCATCAGAACAGATAATAAAGCACTTCATGAACAGATGTGCCACTTATTCATCCAGTTCTATCATGATAATGACGAAAATTTAATCTGGAGTGTCTATGGAAGATGATCTGAAAGACAGATTGGTGTGAATAATAAAGGCTCTACACAAAAATTTAAAGGCTGCCATGAAGAGGGAATCATTAACTACCCCAATGCTGCCTTTGATATTGCCCAATAGTGCACAAAAACAAACCCCCCCCTTGGGTGCTGGGCTCCTTGAGGAGCTACTGTTTCTGCAGATGTAAATGCTCTAAATTGCTTTTCCTTTAAATAAGTATAAAAGATAATTTCTCTTACAGCTGTGAGCAACATCCGACATTGCAAAACACTGAAAGCACATAGAAGAGAGACTGGAGAGTTCAGATACATTCAAGGTGAGGGAGATAACATGCATAGCTGAATATTTAGTGAAAAAATTTAAAAAATGCAGAAACAAGTGGAAACTTGTGAGGCCAACTTGTTCTGAAGAGCCATTTACCCCTCGTTAGCTGGATATACATTTATCTGTTTCCTCATACAGGCCACGGTTGATCCCTGTCAATAGAAAAGAAATCAGGAATGCGGTAGAGGAGGGACAAACATTGTAGGTGAATATTTACAAAGCTGTTATTGGAGCTCTGTGAATTCTCTTAACAGTCAAAAAAATCATTCAAAGTCCCCAAAGTGTCTTTGAAGGAAAAAAGCTATTTATTCAATGTTGGGGAGACGGCATGGATTGACAACTGTCATCTAGTTATTCCCACAGCAGGAAAAGCACAGACTGTGCAGTATAAGCTCTACTAAAAGAAAAGACTGCATGGAGGAAGGAGCATGGAACAGGACATCATAGTGATTCCCATGGAGTGGCACTTACTCCCAAGCTCACTCTGGCCACACATTAACCACATGCCATCCATCATATCCGTGAGAGCAATGGGAACAGTCAACATGTGTTCCTGTGGAAGACAAATGAGGAGATCCCAGGCAGAGGCTGCTGGGGGACATGGGCACTGACAGCCATGGGTACACAGCCATCAGCAGAGTTGGGAAGGAAAAATGAGTCCTGGAGCGGTGCTGATCTGTCTCAGCCGGAGGGAACTTGATGAAACCGCTCATGACAGCACTGATGTAGAAAAGATGTAAGTGTGGAAACACTCAAGATCCCTTGAACTTCAGCAGAATGATGTGTGTGTTTGACCCATCCCAGACCAGAGTGCTTGCCCCAAGAAGGGCCAGGGCTGTCAGGAGAGGGAGCATGTGGTGCTGGCCTGTGCCTGTTGCCTCTGTGTGCGGAGCAGAGGGACATCCCCTGCATCCCCCTCCATCCCACCAGTTGGGTACCAATCCATGAGCAAGCCCCAGAGCCCCTCTGCTTACATGTCACAGCACCAAAGGCCACAGAGGCTGGTGGGGAGGGCATTTCCAGCTGCTTCACTCCACAGGGCAGGAGGAAGAAGAGGATGAGGAGAAACCAGCTGTGCCCCACCTGAGGTGGTTGTGCTCCCTCCTGCTTTGCCTCACTGGGACCTACTCACAGCCACCACTTCACCTCTCAGGCAGAACCAGACCTAGAGCAGAGTCTCATCGCTGCAGGAAAACCAAAAAGAAACTTGGAGTGAATGGATCTTCATTTCAGGACAAGCCACTGTTCTGAATTCCTTGTGTGAGGTCATGGGACACTGTCCTTCCACGAGGGCTGTGGTGTCTGAGTGTCCCCTGGTTCTGTGCCCCCGCACGTCCTCAACCAACAGAGCCAAAGTTATTCCCTCTCAAAAATGACCCAGAGGGGAAACAGCCCCATAACAGTAAATCTTTTCTTTAACAGCTTGTCAGCAAAGAAGTACCACTTTTCACACCAAAAATATTGCCAGCCTCTCTCAGCATCTGTCACAGCAGCAGCAGCTGACACCGCCACAAATCTGGGTTAAGGAGATGGGAAATAAAACAGGTTTGAGAGGGCAGTGTGGGAACTGGGATTGTGTTTGGTGTCAGGTCCATGACTCCAAACCAACAGAGGCACAGGAGGAGAAGGATCCAGCCTCCCTCTGTGGGGTTGGGCTCTGTGGCTGCAGTAAGTGGGGTCTGCCAAGGCACAGTTTCTTCACTCTTTGTGTCTCCCTTACCAAATTTGGGGCCAAATCCCAGTTTGTGAGCTTTCCTTCAGTTTTCTTATTGATTTTGATGGACCTAGGATTTGCTTTACTTTACTGAGCTCTTCTCTTAGTGAACACGTTTTAGATTCAGGCTGTTCCCCTAGTGCTTCCCAAAAGCCAAACAAACCTGTGTGTGCTCAGGCTGAGCATGTGGGAGCACAAGTACAGCTCAGCTACCAACTCCTGTGCACATTTGCTGTGGCAGCACCAAAGACACCACCAGCAGCAGAGCCTGGGTTTTGGATACTGTTGATACCTGTACCAGTCTCCTGGCCAGGAAAAGACACTGGGATTCCTGCTCTGCCTCCTTCAGTCCCAGGTTGGTGGTGCTGGAAGTCACCTTTCAGCAACATTAGAAATCACAGTGGGGGCTTGAGATGGCTCAAAACCCAAGAGAGAAACAACCAGGTGAGCCATTACCTGGGAACATCTGATGCTGCTTGTCCTTGCCTCAAGTGAAGAACACTGTACCAGGAGGATCTTAACTCAGCTTTGCTGGGGATGTGAAGAACCAGCATATTTTAGTTTCCTTGGTGATCACTGTCAGATCTGATACACAAAAATGAAATGAAAATAAGAATGTATCAGAATTAATTATATGCATCCATGTTAATTATACACCTTCTCTAATGGCTTTCATGGAGTCGATTTTAGAACTTTTTTCTAGATCTCTGCTTCTCAAGGACTGGCATGAACTGGTCAAAAGGGTAAGTATTTAATCTTCCAGTGATAGACCAGACATTTTAATACTGAGATTGGTTTATTCTTAGGATACCTTCAATGCCTCTTCCTAAGGACAAATAATTACTGTAGCAGCCTACAGCAATTTGTCAGTGAGAATGACCCTGAGAGTAGGTAAAGTTCATAAGGTACAACATGAGTCACCACTAGAAAATAACAGAACTATTTCTCTCAGTGACAAGAGGTGAAAATTCAACAGCAAACGGGTGTGAAATATTAGCACCCCAACTAAATCAAAGATGAGTAGATGAGGAATTACAGTTGTTGCTCATTTGGGAAGCAAATGTGAGACAATGTGTTTTGAGTGCTTGAGAGGGAAGTCGGTATCTGTGGTAACAATGATATAAAGGAAGAACATCCAAATGGTTTTCATCTGTTACTGTAGTCATGGAACTTGAAAAGGCAATGAATAATGAGTTAATAATCCCAGGAAGAAATTGAAGGACCTCCCCCTTTTTCAAAGTGCTGGTGGCTCAAGAGCAAAGGGTGGTCCAGGGGCCACCACAGACAGCACAGCATGGCAAAGAGCCTGACACTGGCAGAAGCTGTAGGGAAGGGGTGTGAATGCCCAGGATCACACCAGGGCTGTTCACCTACCTGGTGTGTGCTTGGTGCTGCCGAACACTGACGTGACTCAGGAGGTGGAACAGCTCAGGATGCTCCATCCCACACCTGTGACCTGCAGCCCCTGCTCCCTTCTCCCTCCACGTGTCACCAGTGGGGGTGACACGGCAGGGACAGACAGGAGTGAAGCAAGTGACCTCTTTGGGATTTTTTTCCGTCTCCATGCTGGCAGCAGCACAGTCCCTGACATTTTGGGGCAGGACAAGGGGATCTGCTGTGGCACAGCTCACTGCTTTCCCATTACTGTGGGAGGGTCTTGCCCAGCTTCCCAGCAGCTCATACCTCACCCAGGGGACATCCAGCCGAGCCAGAGAGCCCTGGAGAGCTCAGCTCTACTCCCCAAAGCTGTTGGATGCTTTATGCAGGCAGATTTCACACAACTACACAGCAAAATCTGACAGTGCAGAGCCAGAACAAGCAAATACAGCCAGTGATTCAGTGTGGGCTCTGATGGATTACACACAAACCTAAATATTATAGGAGAATGTATTTCATCTAGACAGAAAACTTTAAGCAGGACACAACAGACATTTTTCTTACAATATTAACAATTTACCATCTGAACTTTATCTTCTCTTTGGATAATAACCACCAGCCACTGGGTAAAGGAACAATTGATTTAAGATCTCAATCAAAGGAAAGCATTCCTCTTATCTGGATAGCCAAGCAATGAAGCAACAGTCATCTGGGGTTAGTGTACATTTGTCAGTCCATTAAAAGCACAGACTCCAGATCTATAGATGGGCTGTAAGACATTTGTGGAAATGACTCTTGCAAAAATCTTTAGTGGTTAAGTGCCTGCCATCTAAGCCTTCCCTTGATTTCCTTCACTCAAAAAGACGAGGGGAGGGGGAAACTTATACTTCCTGAGTCAGATTTTATTCCCTTCTTCCACGTGCTTTTCCTGGATGATTGAATTGCTCAATGTTTTAATTGCTTCTATGGCAAGAACAATGTGGTACACAGGGTAGTCCCCGCAGAATTACAGGATCATTCGGGTGGAAAAGACCTCCAAGATGATTGCATCAACCTGTGACCAATCCCCACCTTGTCAACCAGACCAGAGCACTGAGTGCCATGTCCAGTTGCTCCTTTAACACCTCCAGGGATGGTGACACCACCACCTACCTGGGCAGCTCATTCCTCCTGTCCCTCTGCAGCCAGCTGGGCTGAGCTCATCCCTGGGAACCGCTGTGGGTCTGGCTCTGAGACCGTGGTGCTTCAGGAACATTTTGGGCTGTGTTAGTCTGTGCTCTGTGGTATTTTCCATTGTGAGTTTCTCAGTGGCCTGATCCTGGCAGAGCTCTGTAGCCCGAAGTGCTGAGCTTGCAAACACAACTGGAGGAGGATCTGACGAGGCTCTTTTCAGTCCTGCTCATCTGCTGGAGATGGAGGAGGAATTCAGCACAATGTTACACTGGAGAAAATCACGTGAGGCTTACACTGCATGCCCTGTGTGTGAGCACTGGGCAGTCCAAAAAGCACAAACTCCTGAGGAATGTTTGATGTCAAACCAGACTCATTTGATAGCAATTTTCCCCCACATTCTGCCATCTCTTGTAGAGTATAAACTGATGTGAGGCAGAGATGTCAAATCCAACAGCTCCAAGAGTCCCACAGTGTGCCTGACAGCAGTGTCCAAACACTTCCTGAACTCTGGCAGGCTTGGGGCTCTGACCACTGCCCTCAGCTGATATCACCTAGCTTTTCCAAAGTGAAATCCTTGCTATCCCAGGTGGTCTCTGCTGTCAATGGTTGATGCACTCTTATCAGTCAACTTGAAATTATTACTGATCATGGGCCAGAGCTATAAGAGCAAACATCGATTCCAGATGTTTTAGCAAGGCAATACATGGCCATAATAATTATAGATGTGCCATCACCACCAACCCATTGCCTGGCCTCATCCAAGCACCAACCCTTGGGCAGGTCTGCAGAGCACAGAGAGGTGGCTGAGGAATCTGGTGCAAGTTGTGTTTATTTTTAACACGACTGTTCTGCAAAGACAATTGTGTCAAGCCGAAGGCACAGCGCACAGGTTGCATCGCTATCCCAGTTTCCATGGTTGCTAATACTTAAAACACTGCCTGAGAAAGGAAGAGAATTGCTCTCTCCATGCTGGGAAATGTCTCCCTGGCTCACGCTGCCCACATAGAGCAGGATGCTGCTGGTCTCTGCTGCAGATGGGAAGCTGGTGAGATCTGCCAGGATGGGGCTGGTGACAGAGCTCGGGCTCTCCTGGTTTATCCCCACACAGGCAGAACAAATCTCCTCACCTGGACTTTGGCTTTACGTAGGAAGAAACTTTCTGGCCATTGCTGCCAGTGGACATCCATGGGAGAAAAGACAAGTTCACTTGCAATCCAAAGAACGTTCTGGTGTTTTGATCTGAGCTGGTACAGCACCAGGAGGGCAAGCACAAGGCCAGGAAGACAAAACCAAGAGCAGATGAAGTCTGTGATTCCTTGAGCACAATTCTCCCTGCCTCTCCAAGATTAAAACAGCCAGGATGGCCCTGACCCACCCCACTCTCAG
Organism: Myiozetetes cayanensis; assembly: GCF_022539395.1. Classification (NCBI taxonomy): domain Eukaryota; kingdom Metazoa; phylum Chordata; class Aves; order Passeriformes; family Tyrannidae; genus Myiozetetes; species Myiozetetes cayanensis. Next base: position 4,526,234 of record NW_026087378.1, on the reverse strand, counting down.
GAAGCACCCGTGACAGTGGGTGTGGGACCCCTCCAGCTGCCCATCCCATCAGTATCCCCCACAGCTCAGAGCAATAAGAAAATATAGAATCAATATGGATTTTAAAATTATTTTTTTTACTCTACAGCAATCTCCAGCAGGATGATTTCCCTCTGGCTCTCAATATCCCTGCATCTGTGTGATGATTCCTGACATACAAAGAACTAAAACAAAATGTCTCACCAAAAAAAAACAAACTTGCTATCTGTGGAGTTTAAATTCCCAACTAATTGTGCATTATCAATCAGGCCAAACAATTAACTGAATCATTAAATCTTTAAAATTATTTCAGAACCAAAGGGACCTTGGTTCAATTTAGGAGAGTCAAAATAGGGCCTAGTGCCAGGGTAGCTCAATTCATGCCTTTATTCACTTGCATTCACTTTTCTGAGCACTTCCATGCAGAATTCTCCCTTTGTCCGAAGGGTACCTTTCTGGGAAGTACAACCAGTGAGACCTCACCACCAACACCAGTTTCTCCTGTCTACTGGTTTGAGTGAAGTCTTTAAGCAGAAGGCTGCTGTGGGAAGCTTCACCCTTCAAGGTTAGGTCAAGAGATTTTTCCTGTTTTCATTAAAACCATTTTGCCCAGCTCTTCCAAGGCACTTTGGCATGCCATTCCCTGCTGTAATTCCTAGACCTAATTATTTAGAATCCTGAGCAACCATTTGGAAACCACTGTTCTGCAAGCTCTCTGTTATTTTCCCTCTATTTGCTGGTACCTGGCTGACCAGAAGGCAGCATGGCATGGGGTAAGCTGCAGCCACACCTGTGTGACACTCAAATCCTACTGCCACAAAATAATAGACTGTAAAGCGCCTCAGAATATGCCCAAGGTAAGACACTGTCACTACTCTTCGAGCCTCTCAATGGATGCTTTCTCATATTGTTGTCCATCTGTCCCCAGAGGTCACATTCTAATCTATTCGTTTGCTGAAACTGTCAATGAAAACACAATCCATGTTCCCATTCCACAGGGTCTCCTGGTGCTCCAAGGAGGTAGAGCAGCCCCCACTAGATCCTGTGTTCTGCAGCACATCATTCAGTTCATCGTGAGTTTGGCTCAGGAGTAGTTTGTCCCTGTGTTCTCAAGAGGTCAGATGAGACTTCACAGTGGTTCCTTTGGCTTCAGAGTCTGCCAGCAGAAAAAAAGCAATAAAACCACTTGGATCACTGACATTTCAGTGGAAAAGGGTCACGGGATTCAGACTCACGCTCCTGTTTCCTGCTAAATTAGCACCTGGGTTATTGCAACCTATTCCTGCAGTTATCCATCATTCCTCACGGAATTTGGTACCAATTGATGTGCAAAGCCGTTAAAATATTCACCTTTCATTATCCTCCTGTCCTTATGCCCATCCAACCCAACTGTGAAATAATCTGTGACGCCACTGCCAACAGACAAGCGGGCGGGATGAGGCGGCCGCGGCCACCGCCGGGGACACGACACGTGCCAGCGGGACACGTGCCAGCGGGTCTGGGGGAGGGCGAGGACAGGAGGCAGCGTCTCGTGTGTGCACACAAAGCTCTCTGTCTCAATTACACAGCTCAGAGGCAGCCAACGGCCAGGAACGGCGGGTGGGAAGGGACTGGCAAGCGCTTACAGACGGTCACACCAGTGGAATACCGAGGTGGAGCGGGAGCTGCGGCCGTGCCGAGCATGAGGTGGCCATGGAGGGGTTTGTTCCTGGCTGTTTTCAGTCAGAAATGCTCCCCAGTGAGGTCACTCATGCAAAACCCAAGCACAGTAGAAATATACCGCGACAACGCTGTTTTCTCCCTCCTGGCACCAGCAGAGCCAAACCCCACAGACATCACAGCAAGCCTGTGCTGGAAGCAGGGTGCCCTCCAAGTCACTTAACAGTGTTTATTATTGTATTATTAATGATAATTAATGTAATATTATTGTAGTATTATTTATTATAATTAAGGTTGTTTGAGTAGTTTCCTTTTTAGAGAGCAGCCCTCCCTGGCCAGACCTGGGGAGAAAAGGGCCATTGATATCCTTCTTCAGACATTTTGAGATACAAAAAGCAAGTTATGAGTAACACAAAATTCCACTGGCAATGTGCATACCATGTGCCAGGAGCAGGGGAGGGTGGAGGGCACTTGAGAGCCGGTCACAGAAAGTGCTCCACATGCAGCATTTCCAGGAGGAGATCACGTCGTGGTTTAGCAAGGACTTATAAATATTAATACAGCACCTGGTTCAATTACTCTCAACTAGCAGGAGCAGCCGAGCCCGGTGCATGGTGACACAGAGCGGGAGCAGCTCGTGACAAGTCTCCCATGTTTACTTTCCTGCTCTTTTGTAGGATTGCACGGGCTTCTCTTTTAATTGGCTCTCTGGGGTAAAAGCACAGCTAATTAATCACAGGCTGAGGGAAGCAAAGCTTCATCATTTAATAGCTAGCTGCACCACATCCTCATGGAGTGGGGAGAAGGTTTGAGGGGTACCAGGGCTGAGGAGGGGGATCTCAGGAAGGGGTGCAAGTCTGAAGCACACATTCCTATATCCAGAAGTACCTTTGGCTACTTGAATTATTCAGAATTGGCAGCCTATTACCACGCAGTAAGGACCTTCCTACACAGAGGAAAAGGCAGCAGATATTATATTTTGCTCAGCATCAATATAGAACTTATTGCTCCCTTGTACCCAATGAGACACTGCTCTGGTGCTGGTCAGAGCCTGCCATGGAGGGACCAGGTTAAACCTCCTCACAAATGCTGCTCTTCTATAACAGAACTGGATTCCAAGGCAATCCATTCAGTTCTGCCCACCTGAAAACTTACAGTTTGAAAGTTAGCTGCTCTATTGCACCTGGTCCTGCAGCCTTCCTTCTCATGGGGCATCCAGGTAGAATTCTGCCATGGAATTTGGAATCAGCTGGTATAGCCTGAGCAGCGCTGAGCAGCCCCTGCCCTGTGCCCCCTCTGGACCCCTGCATACCTTCCAGACCCCTCACCACCTCTGTGCCCTCACACCTTCTCCAGATCCCTCTCCTGGGCAGGCACCATCTCCTCCCTCCTTCCTGGCACAGCTCTGTGCACTGTGCTGGGTTTGGATGCTCATAAATACTGATGACACAGCTCAGCAGTTTAAAATACAAGGGGAAAAAAAGAGAGAATGGCCACAAAACATTTACTGTCAAATAAGCTCAAAGTGCTTTTATAACTCTTCCTCATGTCATGAGATACTGCTGAGACATGGTGATAAACACGTCCAGCCATAAAAACATTATGTATTTGCTTTTTAAGTCACCTCCAAGTATTTCAGTGCAGAAAACTCCTATATAAGATCATTGCACTGGGATGTGTGTGAGCACCTGCACCTCCCGAGCACCACCCACAGAAGGGCAGCAAGGTGGTCCCAGCCTCTCACAGGTGAAGAGGACAGTTGTGGGATGGTTGGACTCATTAATGTTAGAGGTCTTTTCCAACCTTGCTGATTTTAGGATAAGAGCAGAGTCACGTGAAGAGCCTTGCCAAGGTCACCGGGACAGGCTGAGCAGGATGGAAACCTGCTCCAGCATTCCCTGACTCCAGAGGAGACTCAAAGTTGCTGGACCCAGTTGCTGGGTGATAACCTTAACATTAGTTATTATTCTATAGAATCCTGTAGAATCACTGCTTATACTCCTTGATGTGGTGGGTTTGTTATTTCAGTGCTTCAGTCTGTTAACAGGGATACCTTGGGACCAACATCCAGATGTTCTCACTCGCATCTTTCCCTTCTTGTTTCTGCCTTCCTGTCTCAGCCAGATGGACCTCAGCTATCCCTTCAAGCTGTGGGCAGTGAGCCAAAGGGGAACTTCGTTTTTATTTCCATCAGCAATTTTCTACAGTAAATAAGAAAAGAAAATGGAAAACCTCATAGGAAGTCCCCGGCTGCTGAGGCTGTTTAAATGGGTTCAGAGCTCAGGTATGAGGCAGATTAATCACAAACCAGACACGTTGAGCCAGCACAGGAGATGGCATTTCAGGGCTCCTGCAGGGAAGAAGGATTAACTGAGGTATGGGACTAGGAACAGGAGAAACCTGAACGTGAAGCACCAGGTACAGGAGGCTAGGATGTGACAGCAATGAGACTATTCAACAAAATTAAGCATGGCCTTGAAAAGTATTTCCTTTGCATGAACACTGTGATCTCACTCTAATGTGCTTGCAAGAAATCGTAGATGATTAATTGGATCGTTTCCATATCCTGCTCCTAAGTGAGGTACTTAGAGGAAACCGTGTTGCTGTTGCTGCCTGAACTACAAATATGGGGTGTCAGCCCCTCCAAAGGAGCTACAGGATGAAAAAGGATGGAGTGATGAGCAGGAGGTGTTAATGAGACAGGCAACCAAGGTAATGGCCCCTGAGTCCCTGAAATAGATCCCATTCCTCGGGTTAACACTTTCGAAATGTACTGCATGGAAATGTACCCCTCATTTAACAAAAACAAATAAACTCAAATAACAGGTTGCTGCCGACAGCAAGCAGCACTTGCCAAGGATAACGATGCCTTTTCACGCGGCGTTAACACTCCAGAATGGTTCATCTTTGCTCAATGGTCCTTTTACCCTAAAAATACTTAAGATACATTGCGGTGCTTTCTTCACTGGGAAACCCACACGTGGCACCAACAGAATGGAGACTCAGATCCCTGTGCCACTGCTCCACTCTCACTGCCTGCAAGGACTGCAGGTAGAGCCAAAAAAGGGAAAGGAAGGAAGAGAAAAAAAGCTGCCGGTGCTTCGGGCACGGCCTCACTTCTCAGTGACAGTGCAGCTCCACGCCCAACTGCTGATTCCCTCTTAACGCTTCATTAACTCCTGATTTCCAACGATGTGTCTCCTTGTAAAGCTTCAGCCCCAAATACTTAGTTCTCTTGAGGCTGGAAGCTGTCACTCAGAGCACCCAACAGCTGCTTTCCACATGCTCTGTTTCTACATAAACATATTACTCATGAATAAGCTCCCACCTAAAACCAGGAAGGTTCCTACCTGTTTCGTGGCAATGAATGTTTCACGTCAGGGATGGAGACAAGCTGTCAGTGGGACTTTATCTCGTGCTGAAAATCCGGACTGAGCTTAAACAGCCACTGAACTGGAGAGTGTCAGAGCACGATGTACCGCTGCCTTCTTGGGAGGGCCCGTCCATGCTCTGAGCCAGCAGAAAGGATCCAGGAAGATCCAGAAAGGTCCAGGCAGGACCAGCTTCTCAGGGACAAATGTCCAGAGATTTGAACCCAAAAGGTGTGGTTTCCATTCATGTGTCTTCCCAAAACCTTTCCAATCAGTCCACAACTGTTTCAGTTTCTCAGCATCACTAACTGGTTCTGCCATTGATTTACTGCTCAATTCCTGAGCGGTTTGAAGAGTTTTTCCCCAGCATAAACGCTACTTATTTAAAATAGAAATTGAATCTGATGGGAAAGCTTCTTTTAATTTGCAAAACCAGAGAAGGTTAAAAGGGACAGAGAAAAAAAACACCTCTTGAAAAACAACCTCAAAACTCCAACCAGCAGTTTTAGATGTAGCAATGGTACAAGAGTAGTTCACGTGCTGATTTAAAAAAACAAACAAACAAACAAACAAAAACCCACAAAAACAAAAACAAAACCAAAAACAACCAAAAACAACAAAAAAAACAAACACAAAAAAAAACCAAACCAAAAAAACCAAATACACAATGACCTCCCCAACCATCGCATCACAGAGACCTGGTGTGGGGACTACCAAACCACCCCCAGTGCAGAGCACCAGGGTCTGGCTCAGGGGCCTCACAGAGCAGACACCATGAGAGAGCAGCTCTCTCAGGGACCATGGGTGGTACCATGGACCTCCAGCACACAATTCCAAACGGACCTGTGGAGACTTTGAAATGCTTTACAAACAGGAATGAGGCAAACCTTAACAGCATCTCCCCTTTGGCTCTCCTGTATGGATCGAGGCAGCTGAACACAAAGGCTCTGCGTTCTGTGCCGGGACATCTCCAGCCTGATAGAGCAGAATGTGAGTCTCCAAATCCATGGCCTCAAGTTATGCTTTAAACTGTAACCCCAAACCAGTGCTCAGCATCTTTCCCAGCATTTGCAAACCAGGTTACCCTCTCTTGCCACCTGCTGCCACTCGGGCCCCACCGTGTGCTCCTGTTTGCTGTGAGGATGGAGCAGGTTCGGGCAGGAATCACTTGGTTATGACTCAGAGGCAGTACCTTTACCAAAATATAGTAATGAACCCCCTGTGCAATGAATTAATGTGGTTCCCATCTGATGTTTGCAGACGCTTCACAGCCTCAGTTCCTACCAAATACACCATGTTTCTCTTTGCTGAACTGATTTCCCGTTCACTGTGGCCATACATTTGCATCCTTTGTTGTTACATCACGTTTGTAAGGAATTTCCATCTGCACATGGTAAAGAAGCGTCTGTTAGACATCACAAAAACACTGTTCCATGTTTCCTCACAATTCCTTCCAATAAATCCAAAGCAAAGACTAACTTGTGAGAGTAAAGGAAGATGATGTTTATGAAGATTGTGTTTCATGCAGAGTAACTCTAATTATTCTAATAGGATTATTATCTATTAACGTTATCTAATAATATTATCTCTTAAAGCATCTGTTAATAACAGATTATTCTAATAGGAAAACAGAAAGAAAAGGATAAAAAAATAAAATAAATAAATAAATAACAAAATAAAATTTAACTTTCCTCCAGCTCCTGCCCGCACTCTGCATTTCACCTGCACAGACAGGGAGAAATGGAAAAGCTTTCCAGCACCGGATTTTTTTATCACAGCTTTTCACCTGTTAGGCCAAGCTCAAGGCAGGGCTCTGACCTTCACAGCACATGACTGAGTGTTAAAGCAAGACACATTTCAAGTCAAATAATGTGCAAATCCCCACAGCCTGGAGAGGCACAAGACACGAGGCACCTGCCTACACACAGGGAGGGCAGTGGGATGAGCTAATTCTACAGCAAGATCGAGCAGATATGGGGCCTCCAGGAGATCCCAAGCAGGATCTGAGCAGCCAAGAGTTGCTCTCACAGCAGCCCTCTCCTGAGAGCTGGTCTCACACCAGCTCTGCTTCCCTGCCCTTCAGCTCATTGCCCCTGAGCACAGACCACTGCCTGTGGGACCCCCCATGTGTCCCATCACCCCCACCCTGCTGTGCACCCCACCACGAGAGCAGCACCACGTCAGCCATCACCAGCTCTGCAGGCTGGAAGGAGGTTAGATTAAATCTGGTGGACCAGATTTCGGTCACCTTACAAACAACAACAACCCCCCCCCTTTCTCTCACAGCCCTCCCACACACACATCTGCCATGCTGGAACTGGAAAATTAAATCACTTTTCCACTCCACTGGCAGGAGTCAGCCTATAACTCATGAGAACAACCGTGGTTTAAACAAATTAACCCCTTCAGTGGAGCATCTGAAGGCAGAGGGAGGGTGGGCTGGGGGGTCTACTTAGCCAGTTACATCATGCTTTGAGTACAGCAGGGGGGAGGGAGGGACTGTCTGGCTGGAGTGAGATAAACAGCAAACCAATGCATAACAGAGCACTTTCATCAGGACAAGGTGGACAAAGCAATCTCCCCAGCCAGGCCTAGGGTGCTCCAAAGGTGCTGGGTCAGAGCTGGGAGGAGACAGGCAGATCCCACACCTCCTTGTCCATCTCAGTTTCCTCACTCAAAGAGAAAAAAAAAAAACCTTAAGCTCCCTGTTTTGTAGCATATTTTGTGGCAAATAGATTAAAGGTCTCGCAGGGAATTACAAATATTAATTATTCTGAATGCTGACATGATACTTTCTCTGCCACTCAGAAATACAAGGCTGCAGCACTCACTTCCAAGCACACTGACTTCACAAGGAATTCACACATGCATGTGTCAGGGGAGCTCAGAGACTGTCAGTCTCATCTGAAATGAAGTGTCCTGTCACAGGCAAGACGGGACCTTTATCTTTCTGGGGAAGCACCTACATGCAGCCCATGTGTCACTTCTGGGTTGAACTGGCAATGAGGTGCATTTCCAGACAGATAACATGCCCTCGCCAAAATTAAAGTCATTCCATCTTATTTAATTGATGAAGGGATTTTGCTGACCTCCTCTCTGCATTGTATTTCCACTTACCTTGTGCCTCATTAAAGTTGCATGAGGCCATCCAGCACTCAGGCTGCTGGAAACTGAGCTGACAACAAATTGGTTGGGAAATAATGGAAAATAATGGAAAATAATAAGCAGCTTCTCCTGGAGTTATGGAAATCCCTCTGTTGTGTGAGGTGGCACAATTAGAGGGAAGCTGGAGCGATCCTGGTCAGAGAGATCACTGACAGACATGGAGTTAAACCTGCTCAGGTGAGAAAGGGGCTGGTGGCAGTGCTGGGCTGGGTGGGAATGGAAGGAATGAAGTGAGCAGGGAGAAGGTGAGAAGAACCACAGCACCTGAGCAGGTTTAGGGCTGCCCCTTAGTCTCTGCACTGAATTGCAATCAGACAACACCCACAGAGCACCACAGCTGTGTCACCGTGAGAAAACACAGCTCTTTGCAAGTGTCCCCACAGGTGATTCCAGCTGTCAGCATCCAGCTGAAACTGTTACCTGGATAAAAGGCTACAGGTGAGCAGGTCCAGAGCCCCCACAGCTCCTCCTGCCAGGCAACCCCTGTCAGCTCTGGGAATCGGGACACAAGGAACTCATCCAAGGGCTCCACGAGTGCTGTCACTGTGTGTGGCAAATGTCCCCACACAGACCTTCCTTCACCTCAAACAGGGCTGCCAGAGTAATTCCTAATCTGGGGGTTATACTGCAGGTGCTCCCTCGGGATTAGGTCAGTGATGAGAAGTGTGAGGCACTGTTAACCACTCACTTTTGCAAAAGAAATGAATCTTTGGGCAATAGCAGCTCAGTGAGCAGTGACTGCTGTGATGAAGGTTCAGCTCTGACAAACCTCCTGCATCTCTAATTTTTTGGAAAAAAATATTTTCTGACTTGAAGTGGCTTTACATTTTAGAAATCTTTAAACTAGAAGTCACTAAGAGAGACACCAACAAGTACAAAGGGCTGAAAAACAAGGGTATGGCAGTGCTGGGAGGACTCCTGGTCCATGTGGAGCCAGAGGAAACCCCGAAACTCAGAGAATGTAACACACCTGAGATTTTGTTCTTCACATTGGTATGAGGAGCCTAATTTCAACTTGTAGATGTGAATAATGGCTTTTTAAGGCCTCTCTTGAAGCATTTGAAACAATGAAACAAGCAGAAAGGCAGTACTCCCTGGGGTACTCACACCCAGCAAAGCACGAGAGGATCAGCAACTGGAGCAAGAACAAAGCAGTACAAAACTACCCCCAGTATAATAATAATAATAATGTACAGAAATGCAGAAATGCAGAGCGGTGCCAGATGCAGAACAACAGATGAGTCCAACCCCAGTGCTGATGGATGAGGGGACGACTGGGTTTACACTGACCAGGACTGTGTCCTCAGAGAGATGCCTCAAATAGTGGCCAACAGACACAGACGTGGAAAGCCAGCCCCGCTCCCTAAATACCTGTAACACTGAAAGGATGAAACCAAAATTAAGAAAAACACAGAAACATTGGCTGAGCGTAACTGAGGTGCTGCCCCATGCATGATGCAATCTCTTAGATCTATCAGGCAGCACTTGGTTAGAGATTTGAGCTTTTCCTTTGATCTAAATATAGCGAGGAGCAACCTCAGAGAACCTCACTGCATCAGCGAACTCGGGTTGGTTACTGAGAGACACCACAGCCAGTGGCATTCCTTTGTGCTCAGCATTAAGCACGGCACACAGCACACTTTGTGAGGCTCTGGTTCCACAGCACAGTTCACAGACACAGCATTCCCAAAGCTCTGTCATTCACAATTATAGCAACGTCAGCAAACCTCCAGAGACCAAACGGGACGTTGTTTTAGGAGAAGGGAACCAGTGCTTAATGCTACACCTGGAAAAAGCACTTTTTTTGTGATACCAGCAGTTTCCCACAGATGCAGCCACTGCTCCTGGGAGAGTTTCAGCTTCTCACAACAGCTAAGCTCAAGTATAGAATCCCAGAATCACTGAGGATGGAAAAGACCTCCAAGATCATTATGTCCAACCTTTGACCAATCTCCACCTTGTCAATCAGATCACATCAGAAAGTGCCACGTCTACTCCTTTTTTGAACACTTCCAGGGATGGTGACTCCACCACAGCACACTGAGACCTGCTGCCAGCAGTGCACAGACACACTAAATGGATGACAAATGACACACTTGAGCTGCATCTATCTGCCTTCCTCCTCCCTTGGACACCGTGGTGGCCTTACCCCAGTGCAGCTCCTCTGAGCATCCTTCTAAAGGAATAGAGTATTCCTCAAGCCACCTCTTCTTAGCTTAAACTCTATCATAACTTTTTTTTTTTTTTTAAGTTTTAAAATTTAGGTAGATGATCCAAGGAGGACCACAGGTGAAGGTCTGTGAGGATATTGGTAGCGCTCCTCATGCTCAGAGGTACCACTCTGAAGCCAGGCACCAAAGGTGGGAGCGCTGCAGCATCGCTGAAGCCACGCATGAGCGTGGGGGGGAGGATCGATTTGTGCACCTCACGCCACAGATCCATGACAATCCGTGCATTATTCAGCAGAGCCTCTGCTGCCTTTCCATTTAATCTATGTGAAAATTGGATTTATGGCGCAGGAGTAAGAGCTATCTGAACATGGCCCATAAAACTGGAAGAATCATATTTTTCTCTTCAGCAAGCAACTTTTAACAGCTCTGCTGGGTGCTTATTTGCAGTCACCAGGCAAAAATTTTCTCTCTGCTGTTTACGACCCTTTTACTCATTTCTGAGGCAGAGGGGGGTGGTTTGGAGCGCGGTGCCAGCGACGCTCCAGTTGCTGGGTGTTATTTGCTCCAGGGACTCTTTTGATGTGTAGTCCTGGGCTGTGCTAATGTCCCCATTAGTCTTGATTGCCTCTGCGGGAGGGTGGTAACAACTTCAGTAACAAAGTGCCTCGGAAAATCCTTCTTGAGCCTTTGATATTTCCTTTGTAACATTTTTCCTCATGTTTCTCAAGATATGAGTTTGACTTTGAAGCGATTTCCAGTTCTTCTGTTGTCATTACTTTGTATTTCTACTGGACTGCTGGATGTTTCTTATGGGGGAGCGAGGGACCACAAAACATCCTCCCTTTCTGTGTTCCTTTCCTTGCCTGGTCCCTTGAGCGCTGAGGCACGGTCTGAAAACACGGGGTATCAAAAGGTAGGTGCTGCGAGGGGTTGCTCAAGGCTGCTGCAAGGAAAAATGAAGAACAAAAATATATATATGGAAAATCATGTACATTCTTCTGACACTTCTATTCCCTGTAGAGACAAGTCTCTTTGGAAAAGAGTGTTACTTACATCCCCTGCGATAGCCTTTGGTTTACAACCATGTCACATCTGGGGTCATCTCCAGCAACAGGTCAGCAATAGGAAGTGTATTTAAAATACCCAACAAAGAAAGAAAACTTTAATGAACTTTTTTACCTTTGAAGAGAAAAAATACCGAGATAATTCAAAAGAGCTGTAAGAGGTTCCTGCTGCTTTGTCACCCCAAAGACAACAGACATCTCTGCACATCACAACACGCCAGCAAAGAGTCACTCCGGGGTGGATTTGCCCTTTCCAGCTCTGCCATACTCCATCCTGAACTGTGAGTCAGGCACTTTTCTGTAACGTGCAATTCACGGAGCCAGACACCAATTTGCTGTCATTACCTGCCATTCCTTCGGTTCAAAGACCACTGACATTGCTGCCCATCACAGCTGATCTCTCGCAAACAAAAAGCAAGCACAGGGCTGTTAAAAATCAGCACAAAGGAAAGCGCAGAAGCAATAACCGGCAAACGTCGCCGAGCACAGCCAAAAAGAGCCAAGTGAAAGTTCATCCCCAGTTTTGGTTTACATAAAACCCAAGGGCTGTTTAGCCTTGAGCCCACGCAGGTTCACCGAATCATCTCTAAGAGGCCCCCTCTCTCCAGCACCACCACCCTGCGCTGTCCCGTGCTGGGATCCCACCTGTTGTCACTGAGGTGTGATGGGATGCAGCCCGTGGGGAGGTCCCAGGGGGAGAAAAGGCTTTTCCTGCGTGGAGGTCCTGGGCTGCTGGTGCCGTTGTTTTTGTGCATTGACAGGATGCAGATAAGAAGGACATCGAATTTGAATGTTATGCTAATAAGAACATCTGTGTACTTAAATCAGCACTGAGCAGCTGGTACATTTAAAACAGCCCCCAGCATGTCTAAACACTCTGTAAATACAGAGTTAATATCTCCTGAGATCAATTTATCATTAATAAGTTATAAAAGCAGGATTTGATGCATACTGAAATAAAAATAACCTATTCTTTATTTCCATTTTTTTCCACCTCAGCCCTCAGGTTTGTGAAGAACAGACTCAGACCGAGCAGCTCAGACAGGCTGACCTCATCCTCTGGGCTCTGAGCAGCCAATGCAGAGGTTCATTGGGTCAGGTTGGAGGGGCTTGGAGCAAACTGGTCTAGTGGGAGGTGCCACCCATAGCAGGGGGGTGGAACTGGAAGAGCTTTAAGGTCCCTTCCAACCCAAAGCAATCTGTGATTTGATTCTATGAAGATACCTCTAAAATTTTCCAACATTTGCCCTTAGCCTGCCTGGCATGACTAAATACGCTATAAGGACCTGCACATCCCCAAAAAGACTCCTGAGAGCATCTGAACCTAGTTTGAACACTTTAGAACTCTACCTACTAAGTCATAAAAATTAAAGCTACTTGCTGTGATGAAACAAATCCCTATTCCTCTGTTGTGAACAGGCATTGGGCATATATATCCTATGCTCCACTTTTTCAGTCTCTTGGATCCACAGACAGAGCCTGCTTCATTAAATGTGTATTTTATGCATCCTGTAAGCTCAGGGGAACTGTGTAATTCCAGGTACCAGCCAGGGTGTGCAGGTGGCATTTTGATCGATGCTATGTGCATCTGTAAAACCAAGATACTCCTCTGCATACTTGGAGGTGGTTGTTTTTTCCCTCCTGCTCCTCTCTTCCTGGAACACTTTTGTCTCACTCCAGTAATTGCCAGCAACACTCACAAACAGTAAAGTCCATGAGTAAACCTTATCAGCCACGTTACACTCCCCAGCTCTCCTCATACCTTCCATAGGGACCATGTCTTGAAAGAAGAACATTCCTGTCACAGCCAAAGGTAGTCACAGGTGTCCTCATCCCACAGGGTTTGGGGCATTGGAGAAATGTCTGGGAAAGTGTTCCTAGAGAGGAGATTGTGTTTGATTTATTACAATCCTCAGCCATGCAAGTGGCTTGTCTTGGTTTACTTCCACAGAGCAGAGCCTGGTGCTGTGGGATGAACCCAACCCCTGGTGAGGAGGAGGTTGGGTAGATATAAAAATAAGGCAACAGAGATTTCTCCATAAGATTTTGAAAGACAGACTCTGGATTTGGCTGAGACTGGGGAACACAGACTTTACACGTGTGTCGGGGTAAGTGAGGCACAGGGAAAGGCACAGGCTACAAAATCATCCACTATTCTGATTTGTGTGCCCTTGGATGGTGTCAGGGCAGCGTTCACAGGCAGTATGCACACATTTCTGCCTTGCTCAGGATTCTGCCTGTGATTTCATGAGCAGTTTTCAGGAAGAACCTCCACTCACTCAACTTTAATCCTGAAGGCAGAGCACAGACCTCACGCTGCCCTTCCAAGAGGTGAAGCGATACTGCTGGGCTCCCTGTCCCTCCTCGCAGCCGTAGAGAGGATCTGTGCCTGGCTGTGTGGTTGTGGAGCTTGTACCAAAGGTTTAAAAGCTGTCTGAAGTCCTCCCTGCTGCTCTGTCACTCGGCAGGTGGGCTGCTGGCCCGTGGGTGGGCTGGGGCGGGTGAGCTGGGCAGCAGATGGAGGCCCCACCGCGTGGGCAGCACGTGCTCCATCTGCAGGAACAGGGCTCCAACCTGCCCAAACTGAACAACCCCTCCAACAACCTCCTCTGCACAAGAAGGGTAAGAAGGACCTTGATTCAAATGGTTATGTGTTATTTTTCTCATCAATGCAGAGGGTGACTGGATGAGATATAGGAAAGAGACGTGTTCTAGTCCTGCATCATTCCGGCTGTGCTCTCACGCAGCTCTGAGAGCCCCCACAGGTACAGCAGCTCTGATATGGAAAGAGCAGAACTGTGTGAGTGAAGGGTGGGAAATCAGCCTTTTCCCAGCGAGCTGTGAGGGTGTAAACAAGCATGAGCACTGCACTTATTTTTTCCAAGTAATATGAATAGTGAAATGAATGACATTTTCCTGGCCAGAAGCAAGCAAAATTTCTTGATGTATTGGGATGCCATATACAGAAAATTTGTTGTATAGTAAAGTGCACTTAACATTTACTCTCTCTCCTGCTCTATCACTGCTAAACTGCCAATAACTCCCCCACTTCACACACTGTTACTGCAGAGGATATGAAAGTTTCTGCGACATTAGCAGAGAATTTACCTTGGCAGAAGATGGGAAGGAGTCCAAATCCTCCAAATAGTAACCTTGCCCTTTTCCCTTCTGTCCATGGGATATTTCTGGACTGCCTTGCAGCAATGTCTGGCTGAACTGGTTTCCATGCTTCTGGAGCAGGTCCAGGCTGGCCAAGGGCTCGTGTGGTGGGAACAGCAGCTACTGTGAGTTGAGGAGGAAGAGTTAATCCCAAATCACACTCTGGGCTTTACAGCAGTTTTGCTTGACTGAAAGTCTTGACCTAAATAATGATGAAAATCAACCAAAAAGCATTTCTAGCTCTTGTGAGGTATAAGAACAATCCCAGTTTATGAAAGCATAAAACTTTTGATAAAATCAACCGGGGGGGTTAAAAAAAAAGGATAGCTAATAACTTTCTGGTGAGATAATCAACATTTTAACTGAGTTTACTACAATTTTTCCAAACACTTTAAACTTAAGAACTTAATGGCATGTTGACCATGAGAAAATGATTTTGTGCTGAATTACCCACCGTTTGGTTATTTCTGGCCCTTCCCACCACCTGGTCATGGCTCTGCACACCACTGTCAGCCACCAGCCCACAACCACAGATGGTTAAATTTGGGACAAAGAATGCAGAGAGGAAACAAACTTGTTATATATGTAAATAACAGGGAGGAACTAGCCCTTTTTAATTAATCTGCTCCAGGAAAATGCCATGCAGGCTGCAAGGCAAGATAATGACCCTGTGCCTGAGTAGATAGTGCCAGGCAGCAGCTCCTCCTTTCTGAAAGCAACAACAATGAACAACAGCCCGACACACAAGTTATTGGAAAAACGCTGGTAAAATTGTCTTGTTCATAAAGAAAACAGTGCTTTTCCAGCTTTTCCCAGTGGCATTTTGGATGCTTGTGATTTTTTTCTCTGCTTCTGAGGAATCTGTGCTTTGCCAACTGCTGCTCACCCTCCCGGCGCAGCCGCTGTGGCAGCACCTGCTTTCGCATTCGGGTTCTTGGCACAAGGGAAGAAACGCTGCCTGTTGTCACTTGTCCTGCTGCCTTCTCTTGGGATACTGTGCTCATCACAAAAGCAATTTCAACTTTAAACAGAGTAACTGAAATAACAGAAACTCTGGGGTAAATGCTGGCTGAGAGGTAACGCTCAGCAGCACATCATCATCTCCTCTGCCCCATCACTCAGCAGCTCTCGGCTGGAAGCCCGAGCACGGTGTGGACTAAGGAGGAAAGAATGAGCAAGAAATGCACATTACATACTGTATAATCCAGTTTAAGGATATGGAAATGCCCTGCCAGAGACGGCAGGCTCACTCTACACTTCATTCTCTCATAAAAACAGAAAATGGGTGTCTGGAGTTCAGCAGTAGGAACTGACTGGTGCCAGTGGAGATCCAAGCAGCAACCAGTCACTGAGCACTGACATTCTATAGCACAGGGATATCCCCCTTGGGTCGCTATCCCATCCCTCATAGTCCAACCTCCCCAGCCCATCCTCTTTCAAAGGAACTGATGAAATTACACTTTCCAGATGATTTTGTTCTGCAGATTCACAGCTTGGGGCACAGCCCTGCCCTGTCCTGCCTTTATGCAGATCCTCCTCCACCCAGGAATCCTCACTGCCTTCTCTAATAAAATCTTTGTGCCTTTAAGGTTCTCTAGATTTAACTCAATCACGTTCTTGAGGGGTGGCAGGAGCAAGAGAAATAAAGAAATCAATCACTCGATGAGAGACAGGCTTGAACCAGTGCCAGAACCAATACTCCCAAATTCTGGGAAAGGTGAATTTCAGTGTTGATTAGAAAGGTGTGTTTTTGTCAGATGTTTACAAGCCTGTTTCTACAGACCTTCCCCAAGCAAAGAGGGCATTCCTGTGGAAAGCATTCCGAAGGAATTCCATCCCCATCCTGCAGTGACAACATCCTTCATGTCCTGGGACAGCTGAGCAGACACACTCACTGCCTATGGGGCCACTCAGCCCACTGAATTCTTTTAAACTTCTTTTTGCCCTCTGTGGACTTTGAGCTTTCCCCTCCCTCTTCTCAGCTGCTGACATTTGAGCAGTTGAACTGAACTCGGTAACCTGAGAATAATTGAGGGCAACAGGTAACAGCTTATGAGAATGATGGAGTTGTTGAGGTCGGAAAAGTCCTCCAAGACCGTGGAGTCCAACCCTTCCCCCAGCACTGCCAATACCATCACTAACTCACAAACCCCAGTGCCACATTCACACTTTAAATCTGTCCTGGGATGGTGACTCCACCACTGTCCTGGGCAGCCTTTGCCAGTGCCTGACAAGCCCTTTTGGGGAAGAAATTTTATTTCCATAGAAATGTGTGTTCCCTGAGCAGCACCAATTCAGAAACATTCCCAACAGCACATCAGATTAAGCTTTTTAATGGCGAATTGTACAGTTCAGCCTTCAGAAAGCAGGGCTGAAGGTACAACATTGCTTCTCTTCCTTTCACTCCTGTACCAGCCACTTGTTTAATTTACTCACAACAGCACTGAACATAACTTAAAATACTCTGCTGTTTATTTAATATATTATCTTCAATATCCAGCTCAATTTTTAATCATCAGAATTACTGAAACAGGCAGTTCAGACTTACAAAAATTCATTTTTCCTTCCAATCTTAGCTGTGTCTTTGAAAGGTTATTTTCAGTCCTAATTAAAATCTATACACCAAAACTATGAGTTTTCCACTAAAAGCAACATCAATGTAAATAAAATCCAAAGGAGCCCCTACCTTTCAAGCACTGCATTGATTGTTTTGCATAAGACAATCTAAGAATAATTTAATTCACCTGTCAGAACAGCCATGGAATAAACCCTTTTGAGTGCAGAGTGAAAGCACAGTGGACCAGTGTCCACCATGGCCATGGGTTGGTACAGCATGGTAGAGCTTCCCACTGCTCCCACCGTCCATGCCCTATCCCAACCCCATGCCAGGCACCTCCAGGCTTGTGCAACCCTCCCATCTGCTGATTCCAGCCTTATCCCAGGGGATGGGTGTGCATAAAGCGTGGCACAAGAGGACAGACCTTGTGTCTCAACATGAGGCCACAGGAGCACATCCAGCCACCACAGCTGCACAGGGGTTCCCCAGCCTGCAGCCTCAGCAGAGTGACAGACCCAGATATAAAATTTTTATAACCTTTTCTTGAACCGAATACACTGATCAGAAACACAATTAGAACAAAAATTGCATCATCTAACATACCACAAAAGAGAATAAGGTCCCCAGAGGAAAGCTGGGGCAGCTGATGGAGAGTTAGGTAGGGCACTAAGAAGCACTGGGCACTGGCATCAGCTCCCACTTATCTCAGGTGCTCAGTGTTCTCCATCCTGACCTTCAGAAAGAAGCAAAGTGATTTGATAAGTAGAAGTGCACAGCTTTGTTTACAGCTGACCAGAATAAACTCTGCTGGTGGCTTCTGGGTCAGCGAAACCGCTGGAATAATTGCTTGGATCGCGAAGAGAATGCTGAAACAGCTCTCACACATTTCATCCCCTCATCCCCTGCCACTTGGGTTTTATACAGTGAAACCCTGTGGTCACGTGGGGAAGACAGGGGACAAGGGGTACCAGTTGCACTGGGAGAAATTTCATCTCAATTTGAGAATTTTTTTTTGCCATGACAAGAACAGTCACTGCAGCAACCTTCCCAGGGCCATGGAGTGTTCAAGAGGTAAATGGACATGGTGCCAGACCCTCATCTGGGCTTCCTCCCCACAGTACATTGCACCAGATGATTTTGTGAGGTCCCTTACAGCCTGGGCTGTTCTATCTGATTCGAAAACCAAATCCCTAACTTTGCATGTTTCAGGAAAACAAATCAAGAGAGAGGCAGGATCGATAGCTAAATAAGAAACAGGTCAGCTCATTACTTTTAATATTTTACTCATTGACAAAAGGTATCGACTTCCATTGATGTTCTACAATGTGTGTTTAAAGAGCAGATGATGCTTTACAGAAATATTTGGAGTGCACTAAGAAAAAGAACAATTACCCCCATGACAGAAAATCTATTTTTGTTTGCCATCATTTTTCATTAGGAAGAGCATTCCCAGCAAAAAATGATGTATCAAGAAGCAGAGCTCCTTTCTGAGCTCCCAATTTGTGTACTTAGGGAGCAGCTCTACAGAATTTAATTGCAAATACTAAATTTCTGCAGATTTATCGATCAGGTTTATGGAATTTAATCTAAAGTTACATTTTTGCTACAGAATTCACAACTAGATAAAGATGATGATTTTGTACTGCATGTTACAGGCTTCTGAAAAAAATCTGTAAAATACCTTTCTGTTTCTTTTGAATTTCACAAGTTTCATTCCACAGTAAATTCTGTGGTACTGATCGCAAAACTCCCACGCAAACAGCACTATTTAGGCAACATTATCCTGTTTGTAAGTGCTATACCAGAAATCTCAGCTGCATATTCAGCCACTTATTTCTACCTGTGAGCAGCTATTCCCACCCATCTGGGAGTCTGACAGAGCAGTTCCTTCAGGTAAAACTGCTTGAAAGCATTTAGGGTTTAAAAAGAGGTTTTAGGACTTGACCCACATTTTCAAATTATTCAGTGATAAAGTTTAAAAAAACTTTACAATACTTAGAGAGCCTGAATTTTTATAATCACAATTTTTATTAACTCTTCCCTTACATGTAGGACAAGGGGGAATGGCTTCCCACTGACAGAGGAGAGGGTTAGAGGGGATATTGGGAAGAAATTCTTCCCTGTGAGGGTGGTGAGGCCCTGGCACAGATCACCCAGAGAAGCTGTGGCTGCCCCATCCCTGGAAGTGTCCAAGGCCCAGCTGGACAGGGCTTGGAGCAACCTGGGACAGTGAAAGTGTCCCAGGCCACGGCAGGGTGCTGGAACCAAATGATCGGTCAAGTCCCTTCCCACCCAAACCATTCTGGGATTCTGATGAAGGCGATTTTGACAATTTGGTTTCGTTCAGCTCTTTAAAACTCAATTTCAGTAGAGTAGCACCTCTACACTTGAAGCATCTACCACAGTGGACATCACGCTCTCAGTGGAAGCCCAAACCACAGGGCCTGAGCACGGGGCTGGACCACTCCATCCTTCCCCAAATGGGATGGAAGGACATCCCCTCCAGCCTGAGGTGGAGGAGCAGCACCAGGAGCTGCTGCCCAGCCTCCCAGACCCCTGGAGAAACAAACAAACCCCAGCAGAAGACACAACCCCTATCATTTGCTGCAGCCCATTAAACAGCCAGATGTGCCCAAGATCGGGTTCCTCCAATCTATTCCATTATGGATTAGGTGGAGTCACCGAAGAAAATCATTAGGACTGTTTTGCTGTCACATCACCTGGAATGACTTAAAGATTTACTGGAGAGCTCTCCCCCTGCACAGCTGGGGCCTGGCTCACGTTCAGTTTGTGCAGAGGTAGGTCCTTGAGCTCATCCACTGAAATCAGAATTCAAGCTGAATTTCCCCTTTCCCACAGGAATCTTAAATCAGCCCTTTTCATTACAAATGAGTTTTTAACTGTCATCTTCCAAATAGGTGTTTTAGTTTGAAAACTGGAAAGAAAAAGAAGACTTAAATTCAAATGCTAACCCAAAATGAAATAAAACATTTTCTCCAATGTGTCTTACGATTTTCTTTCATTCATAACATTGAGATTTGAGTATCAAAACAGCTTTTGAAGTGCTGGCTTGGAAGAAAAATTCCTGTTGGGAATTGAGTCACTGAAGACCCAAGATTTAGATTAATACAGTGAGTGTCATTGGTATAATTGTCTTAATTGCTTGGGAAAAACCAAACATTAAGGAATGCAGAATCATCAGAATACTGGTCTTTCTTAAGTCAGGTATTTTTAGGCTGGGTTTTTTGTTGGGTTTATTTTTTTCCTTCCCAGAAAAATGAAGTTAAACCAATCCATAGCAGTAATTAAATCCTAATTCTTCCATTTCTTTTCCAAAAGATATGTTCTACAAATGGAGCTTGACTTTGTTTTGTCATGTCCTAATAGATTACAGAGGAAATTTAATAATTTTCTTCTATTCTGAGTGACTCAGTGGTGCAAAATAGATGTTAAACAAGGAAAGAACAATTTATTTATCTGCTCCTGTGCTCCCTTTACTTCCATTTGCATGTAAGCTGTTTGGCTAAATGGTGGGATGGGGAGGACGTGAACACTGCTCTTGCCTTGTTCTGCTGATGTAATGACAATGGGAGGATTATTTCTTAATTTTCAGTGTGGTAAGTGGATAATTATTGTCCAATTAGACTTGCTATTAACCTCCCTGTATCTCATTTTGCCATCCATAAAACAAGAATAACAGCACTTACCACTCTCACTGGGATTCTGTGGAGATTTATTAGTTAATGTACGTACAGCACAATGAAAATGAAAAGCTCTGCACATTGGTGAGGGCAGGATTATTAATAACGAGTCATCCTTAGTATTACTAGTGTGGTTATAGCTTTGGGAACTTGGGGTGGGAGTTGATGCCTGGCAAGAGGGTGCACCCCCAAGGGATCTCTTGTGAACTTTGGAGCTTGAGCAGTGAGATGGGGAATCTAGAAAATGCAGTCTATGGAATAACAAAGTTTTAATTGTAGATATGAATGTACTTTTTCCTGAAGTATAAAAAAAAAATATTAGGATAATAAAATCTCCTAAAAAAAATTGTATTATCTGAAAAAAAAAAAAATTCTTAACGTCTTCTTCCCTAAACCCATCACACCTGAGCACATACCTTGTGTCATATCTTGTCCATAACATGTTGGTTCTTTAGAAGAGAGCTCTAAGGGGCTGGAGGGGACACCTGGAGAAGTCACCCGTGGCGTTGGCCATAGCAGGACTGGAGCTGGACAGTTACCTGCAGAAACATGGGAAAGGGGAGAGGGGAAAGGAACATCCGTCAGGTACCGGCACTATTGTTGGGAACGGCCTGGGGACACAGGGGGTGGCTGTGCTGGGAGAGGCTCCGTTACCACCCAGCCCTGGCTCCTGCTGCCCTGTGACCTCTCCTTCCCACGCACACAGAAGTGAACTGGGACCTGCAATTTATCTGTGTTACCACAGGGATTCCTTTGAATCTGAGAAACTCCCACATCAGAATGATGCTCCCCGGGGGACTCTGTGGAGACAGTGCCTGTTGTTGGAGGATCCTTTGTTTCAGCATGTTGCTCGAAGCAGCATCAGAAGCAGAGCTGCTCAAGCAGGGACTGGTTAGAGTAAGCTCAATAATTATTGTGAATCCAGTGCTAACTCCCAATCTCAGACTTAGGAGAAGGAAAAAAGAAGAAGCAGAAGCCTCACACGGTGGTTAAGATAATATCTTCTAAATTTTTACCCAGTTTTGTCATACCAACTTGCTGTTATTTTTATGCTGTAACAAACAGAAATAAAAACAAAAATATATAAAAATCACAGTATTTTGCAAGAGCTTGCAGTCATTAATGCAGCCTCCAAACAGAACTTGCCCCCTGAGAAGCCACTGCCTTTGATTTGTAGCTTCCTGCTGCAGATGGCTCCCATGACCCTCCTGTTTGCAAAGAGACCTGTGTCACAGGGGTTTGTGCAGTGTGAAAATCAGCTATTTTCTGTGTCACTGGTGGAATCCGGAGCTACACTCTCTCCTCCTGCAGTAACAGCTCAAATGAGGAGCCCCGTATACATGCTCAGCCAGGACACACCAGCCTGGAGCAGCAGCCAGTGGTGTCTTGGTTGGTGACTGGGATGCACAGAGACACTTCTGCATCCAGTTGTGCTCCTGGTGTGTCAGGGATGGACCTGCCACCCTGCAGAGCGTGGGGACAGTCCCCACAGCTTGTCGGGATTCCTGCTGGGCAGCACGAGGCTCTGTCTGAGAGATTATGGCTTGATATCAATCAGGGATAATTTAATTAAAGACTGTACCAACTGATGCATGGGAAGACACCAGTAACGAGTGTATTTTACCCACCAAGGAATAAATGCATTTTCAGAAACGTTCTTTCTCCAGCTCACTTCTCATTTAAGCATTTGGATGGTTTCCAGTAGTCTCTGTTGCTCCTTCTCCCATCTGTCCCGCTGAGAAACACAAAACACCGTGCTGCTCGTGTACGTCTGTGTGCACACACACACACACACATCCACACAGACACCCAGAGTGATGTCAAACCTGCAGTCACACCATCTGACACGTCTCAGTCAGTCCCTTGGTGCCAGAGCAGAGTCGGGCAGACACTGAGCCGAAGCCGATGTTGGTTATTGAGGTACAACAGCAGGAACAGGCCTAATATCCAGGTGTGCTGCTTTACTGATGGAATTCCTGGGCTGCATCCCAGAACTGTGGATACTAGTTGAAAGTTTGGTGGCTTATTGTTTCCCACAGACTGGGAAAAGATGGAATTTCAACCAACCTCACAAACACATAAATGGTATTTTCTCTTTGAACAAAAACATAAAGAATGAATATTACCTGGGTACTCCTCAGCCTTGCCTGGCCTAGAGAGAAGAATCCATATGACCTGGGGCTACAGTCTCGAAAGAAAGAAAGTGGTGACTCTATAACTCTCCTTTCATGATTATTCTACCAACAACTGCCTTCTAACAAAGATCTATGGACACTGAGCTGAAACCAACTGCTTCTCCAGCACAGGAGATGAATGTGGTGACACATGTAGGTGTAGCAATAATGTGTTAATGAATTATTGATTTTTACATTAAATTTCAGTGGTATCATATTTTCAATCCAAATGAATGCATCATTAAAGCAATTAATAGCACAATGATAAGGAGAACTGATGAAAATTGCAATGAACTGGTAGCACAGGGTCCTCCCATAACACCCCATGGGCAGAGTAGGAGCCTTGGCTGGACCTGTCTCTGAGGGAGGCTGGAAGGGACCAGTGTGGCAGAGCCACTGGCATAGGGAGCTGGGCTGTGTGGGGCCTGATGCACGGAAAAAAAGGAAGAAAAAGAGGAGGGGAGGAAAAAAGAGGAGGGAAAAGAGAGAAGGGGGAAAAAAGAGGAGGGGAAAAAAGGAGCAGGAAAAAAAAACGGAGGAGGAAAAAAAAAAAGAGGAAGAAGAGGAACCTAACCCTAAGTGTGCTATTGAAAGGCCAGACCACCTGGCTAAAGCTCCAGAGCTCAACCATAGTGGCCCACAACAGGGTAAATCAAGCCTCTCCTGGTGAGACCACAGACCTGTTGCTCAAGGGCTGTTCTGGCTTTTTCTGTTCTGCTCTGCTGTCAAATCCTGGTCCGCCACCCTGGAAGCCAGAGCTCCGTGAGGACACTGCACTCCTGTCTCCCCCATCCTTCCTTCCTTCCCCTTCCCACTCAGAACAAGCAATCATCATTCCCACAGCACCGAAATAAAGGAATTTGATTTTGCTCCTGCTGATCACTCACATTTGAAGAGCATCCTCCTGAACCAGCACGCAGTTAGCCCTTCTCCCTCCTACACACGCCGAAAACAGCCTCCACTGGTGCGATTGGAAAATGGCATATTAATTTACAAGAGTTCTAACTTGGCAAATAATTGCTTAGGACAGAAAACACAGACCAGCAATCTCAGTTGAAAACCTGTTATTTTTAAGCACACCATAGAAACCCCTAACTGAAACTCAATTGTTACACGCAGTCTGAATAATAATAAATGAGGAAAAGATACATAGCTGGGATCACAATTACAGACCAGTTCTGAAACTGAGGAGACATTTTCTTGACTGAAATAGAATGTCCAGGTAGAACTGGTTTTTAAAAGATAGTTTTTGGTTTTTTTAAAGAGCATATAATGTTCTCCTGAAGAAGAAACTCTATTGAATCTCCTACCCTTGGGTTGGCAGTAGGGCTACAGATCTGGTTATTGATGCTCATCAATACAGCTTACACAGCTTCCACATGTTTTAATTTTAACTAAAACCTCACCAGCTGTTTTTAGTCTAGCATGATTTTTGTAGTCACACATGTCTGGGGCAAACACAGAACATCAGACTTACCTAATTAGGACTCTCTGTGGCTTTTTCCAAGCCTCCTTCTGAACTTTTTTTCCTGGAAAATTAGTAAAATGAGAAATTATGAATTCTTCTGATATAAAACAAGGACAGAAATATCCCAGCTGAAATCACCATCCCTGGAGATGTTCAAGAAATGACTGGATGTGGCCAGCACTCAGTGCTCTGGTCTGGTTGACAAGGTGGTGATCTGTCATAGGTTGGACTTGATGGTCTTGGAGATCTTTTCCAACCTAAATGATTCTGTGATTCTGTGGAAATGAGCTCTGAACAGCAAGACTATTCTCAGCTTACCCCATCCTTCTTGATGAAGACATCTCACCTTTCCCTGCTGTGTGATGGTGTCTGACCCACTGCAGCAACACATAATTGCACTGATGTGACACAAATGAGGCTGGAGGCTCACCAGGGAAAGGGTATGGGCAAGCTGGAGAGTTCAGAGTGGGGAAAAATTTAAAAATGATTCTTAGGGTTCATATAAAACTCAGCTTAAAAGCTCTTTTATTTAAACAAGTTGCTGCTGTTAAGAACATTATGTCCTTCTCAGGGAAAAACAAAACTGTTGTCTCATTTTAAAACAAGTGCTTCCTTTAGGGCTAATTAAGCTGACAAATCACACTTCCAAAGATTGAGCAGTTTAAGTGATGACAACGCAGCGATGCCGGGACCCTGGAGAGGAGCAATCGCTGCTGTGCACAGCTGGGAAAATTACTGTGTCCCCTCTGTATCACGACATTGAGTGAGGGAAAAATAATACCTCATTAATCTTCCTAATGAACCTCTTCTAAACAAGATAATTCACAATTTTATGGTACACATGGGGTTGCTGTGGAGATTTGCTAAGCTGCCTCACAAACTGAGTCAGAGGGTACAAAACCCAACACCAATGGACAGCAGGACGCTCATCACCAATCCAGGGTCATCCCCTCTTTTCAGCTCCAGTCACAGAATCACAAGATGGTTTGGGTTGGAAGAGACCTTAAAGCTCATCTTGTTCCACCCCTCTGCTGTGGGCAGGGGCACCTTCCACTACACCAGGTTGTTCCAAGCCCCCTCCAAGCTGGCTTTGAACACTTCCAGGGATGGGGTAGCCACAGTTTCTCTGGGCAACAGATGATGCCACAAACCCAAGAATAGGGTCGACACCCTTTGGAGAGGTGGGTTCAGCAGCCATGACTATTGGATGGAAGGTGCAATTAAAGTAGGACAAGGTGGCAAATTGGAGAAATAAAGAGTTTTGGAGTATCTGTGCCAGAGCTGTGAATCTCAGGGGAAGAAAGCCTTCTCACTCCTCTGGCCGCACTGACACAGCAACCCTGGACACCCCTGGGAAGGCAGAACTAAAAGAATTAAAAGGATCCTGCTCACATGTCACATTTTCCACATAAGAGGGAGATGGTGCCTGACATCCTCCCCAGGCAGGAGAGACAGACTGTGCTCCAGTCTGACAATAATTACTCGAGATGCAGCACTGTTAATCTCACACCATCACAATAATCTTCTTACGTTCACAATTAAAGATTGAGGTCCCAACTTTTAGCTATTTGTATGTTTAATACTTGCCCAGTAGGACTCATAATTATCTTCGAAGATTTGGATTTGAGTGTGTTGCCCCTAACAGGAAGGTGCCTCCACACAGCATGAATGTAACAGACTTCTTAAATCTTCTACAGGATTTCATTGACACCCCAAACCTACAGCATTTCAGGGTCCATCTGGCACTTCTCCTATCTTTTATTGTGGAGTTTAAGAAGAATTCTGATAAAAATCCCAATACTGAACAGTATAGCAAACCCTCAAGCATCTGTGGGGTTTTTGTATTTCTAAATAAATAATATTATTCAGTCAAACATCCTTAAGAAAAACAAGCCATGGGGGAACAGCTGCGTGGGTATTTCCTTCCTAGAGGAATTATGAACCTTTATCATACAGACTCTAAAGTCTGTGAATAGAACTGGTTTTGGCAGGTCTGTTCAATCCTGTAAGAGTGACTGTGAGTGCCAGGCAGGTACATATGAAACCTTTACCTGTTGGTGGTAGCTGGGAAACACTCAGTGCCTGCAGCCTTATTCCTATTCCACAGCCTCTAGCACAGAGCAGGCACAGATGGTCTTAGAGCACTTGATGAGCCTCTCATCGATTTCTCCTGATCCATGTGCCCTTAAATCATGTACAGTCACATTTGCATCTCAGGCTTTTTACAGTCTAGGGAGTCTCATGGGAATAAATAAGGATAAAGCAGCATCAAGTTATGTTTCTGTTTTCTTTTTCCATAATGGAAACAAAGCTATTATCAGATCACACAACACTAGGTAAATGATACCATTGCAAATATCCACCAATTTCCGTAATGTTTCAATGCTACATTGCCATAATTTCATACTCTTCTCTCTTTTTTTATTTAAAGCTGTTTGTTTCAGACAAGAGCTCAGAGCCCACTGTCATTAATGTGTGCTGGAGATGTCAATGAACCCAGAGAGGGGCTGAAAGAGCACACCTTTGAGTTCCCTGTGATCCAGTGACTTTATCTCTAAATCCAAACTGGAAGGAGCTTTGCTGAACTCCGGTACCAGCTGCTCGTCTGCCTGAGCCAAAGCACTGACCATTTCTGTAATTGAGTGTAGCCTGTGAATGATTCCATTTGGTGCGTTTCCAATCTATTCCCAGTTTATGTCTGTGCTCAGCAGAACTATCAGAGCCCAGGGAGGGCTCCATCTGGCCACCATGGACCTCGTTTTAAGAGGCTCACCAGGGTACTGAGGTACCCAGAATCACACTCTCCACCTGCCTTGCACCAGCCTCGTGTGGGCCCAGCCATGCCCAGGAGAGGCAGGGAATATCAAGCTCATCCCATGAGGTTTTGGGCAATATCCAGAGAATTCTGCCTTCAGCAGAGGTCACAGAAATATATGACAACCATTTCACAGTGGTCTAAACCAGGCTGACACATTACCAGAGCTACTCAGACATGGTATAGCACATCTTCTGGAAACTGCTACGGAGCAGGCAAAATCTTTGTTCCACACAGGAATCTCATAACCACAAAATCCCTTCCACAGTCTTATCTAAGGGTTACCACAATGAACTCAGTGACAAATTTCTTTGCTCATCAACCCAGTGTTGAAAGCCCTGGCTCTGAAAATCATTTAGGGATGTGTTGAACAAGAAGCAGGCTTCAAATCCAAAGCCTTTCACTTCTTTAAAATCGCCTTGCACATGAGAATTGCTCATTCAGATACAACTTACACTCCTCTCTTGGCCCCTACATTCCTTGTCACACAGCCCCACAGAGGTGAGGCTGGTGGGAAGTTCAGTTTTGGGGCCGCAGTCATTGTCTGAGTGGCCCCCCCAGCACTGATGGCCAGGCTGGCTCTGGCAATAATGAATTCAGTGTGTCTTTGTTTGTTCCAATACTGCTACCCCCTCCTAGCTCTTCCCTAACACAATCTTGTTATCTTTGGGCCTTGCATGGTTTTTTAATTATCATTATTATTCATATAGCACGATGCACACAGACAAATTTAATCACGTTGTTTACATGAGCAAACCTGATCGACTAATGGAGAAATTACAGATTTTGTTCCCACTGTTGGCACAAATGCAATTTCTTTTCTCACTCTCATTAACACAGTTAATGTTTATAAAAGTCTGATGATGCTGGAGATGAAAGTGTTTTCTCCAAAGAACAGGTAAACCATAAACAATAACAAAAGTTCCTCCCACCCCAATACTGTAATAAATGTGTTTCAATCCCATGATGGATTAAGGGAGGAAAGTAACCAAAGAATCAAGCCCAGATTAATCATATTTTATGAAGACCTACTGGAAGGCTGAGAGAAAAATCCTACAGAAAGACCAAAAAAAAAAAAGAAATTGCTGAAAAACACAAACCTTCAGACAAAATATGTAATCCAATTCTTCTGCAACAGAAAGAAGAGAACAAAGAGGTGAGGGTCAGAACTGGTAAATAAGGCTCAGTCACTGTGTGAGATGGAAGAGCACAAACCCCAGAAAACTGGAGGACAGGTAAGAAAAAAACCTGCACAGTTTAAACAAAATATAAACCTACAATGGGCAAGGAAAAGAAGAGAAAAAGAACAAAACATACAAGTACCTCTTGCTGACTTCCAGAGTGATCAGAAAGGTCTCTCGCTGCTCGAACAGATGGGGCTGAAATTGTTCTCTGTCAGCAGAAGCATCACGGGCTGTGTTTGCCTGGAAGGGACAAACCCTGGGTGAGAGATGTACTGGGAAGAAATGCCACACAGGTACCTCATTTGAGCATGGCCCTGAGCAGGTGGATGCAGCCGATGTGCCCCGTGCAGAGACACTTCATCTCTCCTGCCCCTTTCCTGGACAGCCCTTGTGCAACTTACAGCTCCTTCTGCTCTCCTACAGCTTCATGAACAGAGGAGCCAAAAGGGAATAGAACAAAGAGCCTTCCTCCTTATTCCAGCTCATTTCTTGAATAAATCTTATGGGTTTATATTTATTAGGAATGGAGGGGTGGGTTTTTACCACATGTGGGTCAGTGCTGACTTCCAGAGCAGCCCTGGCTCTGGCAGCCAGGGACGGTCACTGCCCAGGAGTGGCTGCCACAGAGGAATCTCTGGTGGGGAAGAATGGCTCCATCCCTCAGGATTTGCACCCATGTGCTGGTCAACATGGACTTGAAGACACCCTTGATAAACACTTCTGTTCCTGTGTATTTACATTTTCCTTGGAAACATTTCAGCTCAAGGCATTGAGTTAACTCCCGGGTGGAACATCAGGAGAAGGTTTTGCCTGCCTTCTAAAACTGAGCCCAGAAACACAACTTTCCCAAAAATTGCCCATGCAGAAAATCTCATTAGTGTACCGATTTCCAAAAGTACAAGGTACCTGCCTAGCTTCATCCCTTTATTATCTGTACAGTAACGGAATAATTAAGCAGATCTGCTGGCTCCCTAGAAAGAGGAGAAATATGTGGCTGCTCTGACACAAATAAAGATGAGGAAGGAACTGCTGCAGCTGGAGAGCAATTACCCATCAGCAGCACAAATTCCTGCTCAGGTACTTCTCTAATCTGGTGTCATTAGTGCAGATATCATGACACAAAGGTACTGAAGACCTTAAAAGAAGACACATCAATTCAGTGGATGCTTTCCCACAAGCACACTGTTCCAATCCCATCCTTGAAGGCAGATTTTGTGCCTGAACACTCACCTGGTTTTGCTAACTGAGTCAATCCACAGATGTCTTAAGCCATTTGCTCACTGGGGTGAAACCAGTCTCATTTTTGCAGTCTCTCTCCACTCAGTTCCATGTTTTCCACAATATTCCTTCAAATAGATCCAAACAGTGTTTAAATATGCAACCTGTGAGACATTTTCCATATGATAACCTTCTTGCTGCTTCACCTCAGTGATGGACAGGCATAGACAGAGTGTGGTTTGAAGTATTCAGGAAGAAGCATTGCAAATGCAGTTAATGGAAACCCCTCCAGTGAGATTCCTTTATAAGAACATATATGGAATTAGGATGCTGATGACATATTCAAAATAAGCTTAATTTTGTAGAATTTGTACATGGTCCCAAATGTCGTTTGGGAAAACAAAGCTAAAGTCACAGTGCCCCTTTCAGAACCAGGCAGGCTGGCAAGCAGGATGGATTAACGATTTCTTTCCCTGCAGAATCTCCAGCTCTTTCTGATAAGAATGCAATGGGAGTGAGCAACGGGATTTTAAGCAAACAGGAATATTTCTTTGGTAACTGACAGACCTAACTCTAAACATTTCTTTTTAAAAAGCATAAAAAAACCCACCTTTTTTTTTTTTTAATGAAAACAACCACCTCTATGACACAGGTAAACTTGCAGGTGTAAGGAGTCAGCCCAGGCTGGAGGAGCACTCAGGAGGGACACAAACCCTGAAGGATCAGATATGATGCAGAATTTGCAAGGGATAGGTCAGCTTCTCCTCCCAAGGTTATTTAAGTTGGGCAATGTTAGAAGCAGCAGGTAATGGAGAATAGCTTTGTTATCTTTTGGATTATCATGCTTAGATACCTGGGTCATGTAGAAGTTTCCCTGAGTGGATTTAATTGGACCATATGTTCCAATTTTGCAAGGACATACGTACTCATAGTTTGCTCACTGGGCACAGATTGCCCTCACAGCTCCATGTCCCCTCCAGAGACCATGCCCAGGGGACCTGGCAGATCCCTGGCACGATGTCTCTCCATGCAGGAGGAGAACAACACCTCTGTGAGGTGACAGTGGAGAAGAAACCTCCCTCCATGACTACATGTCAGGGTTTTCATTAGGTGTGTGTTCACTTTGCCAGCATCTGGACCAGCACTCGATTACTAATGTAGGCTTTAAAGAATTGAGATCATCGCTTCAGGAATAACGAAATTTCATGAGGAGAAACAATATTGGCTTGAAAGGTCTAAAACCACCGAGACACAGTTTTCAGACCAGCTGTGGCTCATCTGCTTTGTGGAAATCTGGATTATGATTTCCAGCCGCAGTCTTTGACAACCCTGATTAAGTTGATTGGATTTTATTACATTTCTCCAATTTGCTGGTATTACATTATATTTAAAAAACAGAGAGACATAAGGAGAGGGGTTTGCCTACCTGAAACCACATGGAATGTAAGTCTTCTGCTTAATGGCTTTTAATCCATGCCTATGTAAATTTTAGCCTGGATGATCTATGACATAAGGAGATCTGTCAAGCACAAGTCATTGCACTGTAGCCAGAATGTGAATGGACATCCACATTATCCAGCAGGCAGCAGAGAGAGATTGCTGTTAGAGGAGAGGAGGGAGAGGTGACAAAAATGTCCCATTACAGGGTTAGCAGGGGTCACATTGCATTGTAGTGAGAGCAACAATCATTTGGCACATTAATCAGAGCAAAATCTCCCATCCTGGCACAGGTAACTGAGGCAGAAGGGGCTGCAGGGTCATTACTGAGAACCGCCCTGCCTGGAAACTGGAGAGCACATGGAGTGGGGGGAGGAAGCAGTTTTTGCCTGGGGGGATCTACTGTTGGACTGTACTTTAATGTTTCATCCCTAGTGCAAATGACAAATGACATTCATTCATTCATTCATTCACTCACACATTCCCCCCCCTCCACTGGAACCGCCTGCACTGATAACCTGAGCACATCATCCAGACACTGCTTCCCGGTCTCCTGCATCCCATCTCTCTGCCTCCAATTATTCCACAGCACTGGCTCTGCATCTTTGCCTCCCCCAGAGACCTTATCCTGCAGAAATATGTAAAAGCAAGTTTCTTTACAAAAAAACCCAACAACTCTGGCACAACATTTGGAACAAACTAATTCCTCTTTTCCTTTATTTTTCTTCCTTATGGGTCTCAGTTAGTTTCCCTCCTCCATTTTTTTCT
The DNA here is from genome assembly GCF_022539395.1 of Myiozetetes cayanensis. Lineage (NCBI taxonomy): Eukaryota > Metazoa > Chordata > Aves > Passeriformes > Tyrannidae > Myiozetetes > Myiozetetes cayanensis. Next base: position 4,494,305 of record NW_026087378.1, on the reverse strand, counting down.
GATGTTGTTATTCTCACTGTTTTGTTCCTGTCAAAATGGAAATAAAAAAGGGAAGAGACTATTTCTGCTTCAGTTTCAGACTTTGTGGACCTGCACGTGTGTGTGACTCTGACCATGTGGGTTGAGGGAGAGTTTACTGGTGTGGAATAAATGTCGACTCTGACCCTTAAACCTGCAAAGCTGACTGACCCCTCCTCAGGCAGCTCTGGAACCAGCCTGGGTCTGACAGTAAATAAAGCACAAACACAGGCTTCCCAGAGGCACAGACTCCTGTCATCTGTGGACTAAAGCTGTCCCTTTACCCCCCACACTGGGTTCTGTTGGAGATGAACCTGTGCAAGAGACAGACACATAAAATACGACTCTGTAATAAATTATGCAGGAACCATAAAGTCCACAAATACTTAGCTCTCTCCAGAACTGATCTGACAAGATTAAACTCCTTATGCTATTCCCCAGTTAACAGTCTACTTAATATTTGACTAAGCATTATTAGAATCAAAGACAACCAGAAAATAGCACCTAATTCACTCCAGGAAGTACGAGAGCGCGCTCAGATCGACTCACACTTATTTCAAAGCTCCTGTCCCCAACTTCATCAAAGGGATATTTAATCTCTTACCCATCATTTATTCATGCTGAGAGCACATCCAGGAAGCTGGAGCGGAGGGAAGGAGCCAGTGGCACGCTCAGTACTCATGAGGAGATGGATGACTTTCAAATCCTATTACCAAGCGTGGGGCTCCTGCTAGTCAGAGCAGTCAGTTTTCTCTCAGGGTCTCCAAAATGCATCTTTAAACCAGTAAATAAGTGACAGCCACCCTCAGCTTACTGTCTGAACATACATAATTAGCAAAACTTCTTACACAGAGTGAGATTACTCCACAGCTTAGAGAGCCAATTCAGCCTTCCCTGTGCCCCTCAACTCCCATGTGGGATGGAAGGAGAACACTGTGGAAGAGCCCCTCGTGCCACAGGCTGGGAGGATGAAATCCAGTCAGACCCACTGGCCAGGCCCTCCACAGCACTGGGGTGGATTGGCCATGACTGTTCTTCCCCATGGGCCACAAGGATGGGGCTGTGCAGCCTCCCCTAAATCCAAGGCACTGCAGGCAGTTCTCTGTGCTCATGCTGTCTGTCCAGGGAGATGGAGTTCACTCTCAAAGATAACAAACTCCACTTCCTGATATTTAAAACTCTCCAAAATTATAATCTTTTTGTCCAATTCCAGCTGCTGCTGCCACAGCAGCTCATTGCCCAATTCCTGCTCTGTTTGCCTTCAGCCTCCATAGACTTGGACTATAAACAAACCGATAGACCATCTCTGAGCCTCTGATTTAAGCAACTTTTTAACACTTTGAGATTCATTTTTGTGCCAATTCAGTTTGAAATCATTTTTATTTCCCACTGAGCAGAAATAAGAAGGTCGTGCTTGAAGCTGGCAGCAGTGTTTTGATGTTTCCTGGATGAAGAATAGCCCTTGGACCTGCACATGAAGTCAAACACGTTTCTTTACCTTTCCCAGCTGTCACCATGCAAGCTGTGAAACCCCTGAGGTTCCCTGGGCAATGCTGGAGGCTCAAGTGGCTCATCAGGGTGAAATGCCAGAAAAACCAAGTTTTTCAGAGCACGTCTATTTTCATGACTCCTTTCTGTTCCTGTTAACCAGCACATTCCAATAGAATCAATTTTCCCACAAAGTTCTTGACCTGCTCTACCCATGAGCAGACATAATCTGTTGGAATGGGAAGAATAAAGTCTATCACAAAATCAATGATGCATTTTTCTGCACTTAGTTTATCTCTTTCATCGATTACACCATTAAAAACTGCTGAAGCACAGCTACAAGAGAAGATCTAAACATTGAAGAAGTTATAAATCCATGTGGTAAAGATAATGTTCCAGACCTTCAGCTGCTAGGTCTCAAACTGTGTTTTTTGTGAAAGCCATAAAATTAACTAAAATATAAAGTTCTGCATTTTTTTAATGCAGTGAAAAAACCTGCTTTCAGTTGAAACATATTATATGCAGATATTCTATAAACGTTATTTAAATCAAACTAAAAAAAATTTTATCATTTAACACTTAACATCTAAAATCATACACATTAAATCAGTTTTGAATAAAGGATTAGATGATTATAATGTTTGTACAAAGAAAACAGCAAACTTTCTCTGACATTCAATTCAGTATTTTGCTGATAAAAAGATCAGAAGTATTCCTGGAATCAGCACTGCATATGTGGTTGCAGCTCTCTTGAAGAATTACTAAACTAACCTAACACTAATAAGCAAAATAAAAGCTGATGAAAGTAACCACAAGATTTTGCAAAGCAATCTGCTTAAATTCCTCAACAACAATTCCAGGAGCTGCAGTTACACATTCTGGATTGGATTTATTTTATATTCTATCATCATAATCACAGTTACATGGCTGCAATCCACCACAGAAATGATATTCCGGGGTGGGGAATCTGTATCCGCGAGCTCCATAATTGCCTTTTTATTGCACTCCTGGAGTTAGAATTTCTGAAAAAATTAATACTGCCATCCTGTTCATAAAGAATATTAATAGGCTGGAGCAGAGCAGCCCTGGAACGTACCGCAGAGCATTCAAATTAAAGCCGGCACTGGCAGAGCTGTAAAGCCGGCACCGAATCACCCCATCGGCCACACCAAACGCGGCTCTGAGCCACAGCACAGAGCCCCACAGAGCCCTGTGTGAGGCTGTACCGGAAACAAACGTGTAAACATAACGGCTTGATCACTATTTCAGCCTGAGAAAATCATTTATCTTTGTTGATTCTTCATAATGATCTCACAGCTGCCAAGGCACGTGGCAGGAGGAGCACAGCCCCACCAGCTGCCCGGTTCCTCTGTGTCGATATTCCAGACACGTCTCAGAGCAGAGAGCAGTGCCTGGACTTCCTTCTCTTGGGAGAAAGACCAGAATCACAGACACTTTAAGGCTGGAAAAGAGCTCCAAGATCATCAAGTCCAACCTGGGACCAATCCCCACCTTCTCACCCAGACCAGAGCACTGAGTGCCACATCCAGTGGTTCCTCAAACACCTCCAGAGACAGTGACTCCACCACCTCCCTGGGTAGCCCCTGACAACCCTTTCCATGAAGAAATTCTTCCTGATGTCCAACCTGAATCTCCCCTGGCACAGCTTGAGGCCATTTCCTCTCATCCTGTCACTAAACTTGTGACTGAACTGCTCACAAGTCAAATGAAAAAGTTCTTATCCCACATAAATTAACTGACAGTTTTTAGGTTCATTGGGCTTTCCTGGCTATGAATCAAGGTCAGAGATTTCCACTAGCAAAAACTGTATCAAAAGAACAGACCAAAGAAAATTTTCTTTAAATTTGCTTTCCTTAAAGTGGAAACATTCAAAGGGTGTAAGAGGCTGCATGGCAAAGCCAGGAGGCTCAGCAGCATTTATAATTGGAAAAACTGGAGAGTATGGAGAAATATCCTCCACAAGGATTAAAAACGTCCCTGTGCCTTTTCCCATTTCCTGATAGAGGGAACAGTGGGCACACACCCCACATAAATCAGCAACAGGTATCTGTTAGACAAACATCTGCTGTAATTGTCCTGTCACAGCCTTTGACTTCAGGATTTCAGTATTTTTAAGCACTATGTATTTGCAATTCTTCACTCATTTATTTCTGACCAAAACCAACCCCACCCCTAACATCTTTTCCCAAGAGACTTTCAATATTCATGCCAATTAATGCAGGAGTTCCAGCAGGTGAGTTGCTCCTCTCTCCTCCTGGGAATGATACATTCAATTACTGCCAGGAGATGTATGTAAGCAGGGCAGAAAACACAAATTCTTTTTATTTCTGCTCCATGCATCGCTGGGTATTTTCAACTCATTTTTATGCAGAGGATTTGCGTGTTAGAAAAAAAAGCCACTCGTTCCCCTTCTGTGCAGTACAGTGGGCATTTTTAAAAATAATTTAGATTACACTGGAATTTTTGTGTCTCTAATGACCTGGTGAGCGATGCCAGCCTGTGCTTTAGACATCTGTTCCCGCAGGGAGGCCTGCACAGGGATGGAGCATTCGGATCATGTGCCCTGCCAGCTCATGCACAGGTGTGTTTCAAAGTACCAGGACACAATTTGCACAAAGGAGGATCCTCAGGAGTTTAGTGCCTAATCTAAGAGCAGCTAAAATATTACCAAAACATAATAGCCCATTTTTAAAGTTCTGGGTGTTTGGAATAACATGGAAATCAGCCACTGAGTTTGTCTGAGTTCAAAAGCCAGTGAAGCCCCTTCTCAGTGGAGAAATTGTGCCTGGGGGAGAAGATGTGCTCTTCTCTCCAGTCCACATGGAATTAAGTCATATTTACATGGAACACATGGATTTTTTTACGTGAAAACTCTCAGGCAGCCTTGGATCTTAAGGATGTGTGCAGTGTCATGTTTAACCTCTCATGTCAAACTCCTGGTCCTACTCCACGTCGAGGTGAATTTACACGGACACAAAATCGGAGAGCAGAAGAATAATGCCATGAGCTTGATGCAGGGTTGATGGAAGTCAGAAGAAATCTTTCTATTTCCTCCAGTGGTCAGGACAGTCACCACGTTGTTTGGGCCAAAGGGGACCTTGGAAGACCTCTGGTCCAATCACCTGCTCAGGGAAGGGTCAATGTTGAGTTCTGGACAGGCACTTAGGGCAGTTGGGTCTTGGCAACCACCAATAGCAGACACTCCAGAAGCCCCTGGGCCACCCTTCAGTCATCCTCATGGCCAAAATCTGTTCCCCTAAAACCTTCTCTCTTTCACTTTTTGGCTTTCATCACTCCTTCTCCCTCCGTGCATCAGAGTACAGTGTCTGGCTTTGTCTTCGACCTCTTCACAGTCACTGGAAGGCTGTTCCCAGTTCCCCCAGAAATCCTCTCCTCTTAAGGTTAAAAAAGTCCAGTTCCCTCAGCCTTTCCTCACAGCGGAAACGCTCCAATTGCCTGGGAACACTGAATGTACACAGCTTATTACATTTCTGATTTGCTTCCCTAATAATCTGCTGCTCAGCCAATTCCCTCACAGCTCACAGCTCAGCGGTGCCAGAGCCACTGGCACTGGTTTTTCTTGCCTTTTTTATGAAAAATCAACAAGGTCCCACTGTGGTGGTTGCATAAATTACTGTGTCTTCATGAAGAAGCTTTCAGGGAGCTGTTACAAAGTGACAGGTTCTGGGCTTTCCAGAAATCTGCACTGATGGATTTTGTTATGCCCTGAACAGGATGGGGTCAGGTGCTCAGCTGATGGGAGGTGCCACAGCACTGTTACTCCTAAGGAATTCCAGTATTTCTTACTCCAGCTGAGGATTAGCCCAATAGTTCTTCATAAGAGGGAAGCCAGCATTTCAAATCACAGGCTTGTTATTTTGGCAGCTTATCTCTGCATACAGAAAGCAATTATTGCTGGAATGAATTCACTTTTTGTTCAGCTTCGTTTTAAAGATTTAGCATCCCCTCCTCCCTGCTGCTGTTCCTGGGTTGCTGAGAGAACACCGTAGCAGAATCATCAGATGGAACACATTGGTAAAGAAAAAACAGCAGCATTTTCTTTTGAGCATTAGCACACAGAAATTTTGACTAAAATACCTTAGAACACACAAGTCATCTGCTTACATGCACTAAACAAGAAAATCCCACGTTGTTCAACATGGAACCAACACAGAACCAAGGTTGGCAAAGACCTGCAAGACTATCAAGTCCAACTGGCAATCCAGCACCCCTACCATGTTCACCATCATTTACACAGAAACACAGAATATCCTGAGCTGGAAGGGACCCACAAAGATCATCCAGTCCAACCCCTGGTCCTGTCCAGGACACCCCAACAATCCCACCCTGTCCCTGAGAGCATTGTCCAAACACTCTTTGAGTTCTGCCAGCCTTGGGGCCGTGACCACTGCCCTGGGGAGCCTGTTCAGTGCCAACCACCATCTGGGGAAAGAATCTTTTCCCAGTATCCAACCTAACCCTGCCCTGACACAGTTCCAGCCATTCCCTCAGGTCCTGCCACTGGTCACACAGAGCGGAGTTCAGAGCTGCCCCTCGCGAGGAAGCTGCAGGCCCCAGGTCTGACCTCAGTCTCCTCCACCTCAACAAGTGAAGTGACCTACATTATTTCTTCAGGTTTAGTTCTTCTAAAAATCCCCAGTCCAGATGTCTAAAAATGTGGATCTGGAAAGAGGCTGCACAAAAGGAAAGGACAGAGCAGTTCACACCAATGGAGTTATTAACCAGCCCCCCACAAACCTCAGAGTGAGATACAGGTGAAGGGTGGTTAAATAACCTGGTTTCCACTCATGCTCAAGGTACGATTGAGTTTATTCCCTGAACTCTTAATCAGGCAGAAGTCATGGCCATCATGACAGAGAAACCCAAATCAAACCCAAAGGAAAGAGTTTGAGGGCTTTGTGCTCCTCTCATCATTCATTTTCACATTTGAGGAAAGGAAGGCAAGGGCTAATAGCATTTGCAAAAGTTTCATCTTTCTGATAATGTTATCAGTCTCTCTGCCATGTTCCTAATATAATAGAATTCCCTTTTTCTCTGTGAAGCCTGAGCTCTCACACCCAGTGTGCCTGCACAGCAGAATTAAATACCAGCTGAGCTCCATAGGTTGACTCGCACAGTCCCTTCCCAAGAAATTAATTTTTTTCTGTGACTTTTCATTTTCAACTCAATCATAGCTGAAACGAAGGCACAGAATGTTTTTAACCCATCTTGGGTACAGAGTAAGTAAAATCCACGTATGCACAGACAGCATTAATGCAGAATTCAGGGATGTTTGTCTCAGCAGCTGATTTTGAGAAAAGGTCCAGAAAACTGGTTCGTGTTTGTACCTTCATCCCAAACTCCCAGGATGAACCTTCTCTTACCTCTTCTGTCCTGCTCCTGTCATGAGGTGGATGCAGAGAACTTTGGGAAGACCCAGCTTGCTGAGCCCCTTCACAGGACAAAGGAGCAGATCATGGATGCACAGAGATGTCAGAGGGAAGTGAGTCATGAGACTGTGGAGAGGCAGGAGATGTTCTTTACAGAGAGGGGGTTTGGGGTTACAAAGAGCTGCCTGAATGACAAGCCTGACATGATCCTTCGTGCTCCATAAACAAAAAATGACGTGTTTGATTCTCAAGTCCTTCTTCACTTTTTTCTTTTATATACGTGTTTATATCTAGATGAGACAGAATTTCCTTGAAAAAGATTAAGCTTGCATAGTTTGAAGTGGAAATGTTCTGATGAACCCTGGACAGGGCTGGTTTGATGCCTGAAAACTTTGATGTGTGCTTGGATCAGGGTAGTTCTGCAGTTTAAAACAGTCCTACCAATTTCAGTTTTCTTTTACTTTGTATCAACAACAAGTCTCTCACTATTGAAGAAGGGGAGAAGGACTGCCCAGCCATGGCAGAAAACAGCAAGAGAAACAAACATTTAAATGCCAGTGACCATCCCATGCAGAACTCCAACTGATGGGAGAATTCAGCTGTGTCCATTACTGAGACACAAGGCCAGGTTGGATGGGGCATTAACAACCTGGTCTAGTGGAACCTGTCCCTTCCAGTGGCAGATGGCAGGGGAGTGGAACAAGATGGTCTTTAAGGTCCCTTCAAACCCAAACCATTCTGTGATTCTGGGAAGCCACTGCACAGGGCTTAGACCATGAACAGAACAAGAGGTTGCTCATTTTAAACTGTTTTTCCAGACCCAGGGTATGGTGCCAGCAGAAAGACCCCCAAGTGGGTTGATGGATAACACTCCTTGCTCGTCCATTCTGCTGTGCTGCTGCCCCTGTGCCAGTGTAGTGATCCATGGAGACAAGAGAGGGTGAAGCTGTGAGCTGAAACAGGCTGACTCTGCATCCTGGTGTAGCATATAACATAATTCAACGTAAAGTTCCCCCTTAAAAATATAACTCCTTGCCAATGTTATTGCTGTTAACACCATGAGTTCAGTCACTTACCCAGCAGGAACCCTCCTCTCCCTGCCCTCCAAGAGTTTAGAAACATCTGTGAAATGTCTGAAAAATAATGCACATATTTAGCAAAAGTAAAACAAGTCCCTGTCTACATGAAACACAAAAAACTCAGAATGATTTTCCTGCACCACCAAAATTCCTGTAGTTGTTTCATAGGATCCACAGTGGAATGAATTTGCGAGTGATTGACATCTTAACTCTGCGATTTGCAATGAAAACCCATAAACTCTCTGTTAAGTATTCAGTTTAGAGATGAAATATCAATTTAAGCATTAATTATTTAAAATAAAAAGATGATAATGCAACATGGAAGATGAATAACCACACATTTCATTTCAAAAATCTGTTAAAAATGTATTTCACAGTTCAGGCCTTGTCCAGTGAATGCCACTGCCCAAGCTCTCCACGTCCTGCCATGCAAAACCAAGCTTATGTGTTTTTGCAGGATTTCTTAACTTTACAGAGATGTCTGATGGGTGAAACACTCAATTCACTTATTTCAAATATTGCTTTAAAATTTTACACAAAACAGGAACTGTATTTTAACTCTTATGAGCTAAAATGCCTGTTTTATCATCACATCCAAGCTGGTGGGATTCAGTTTTTCCTCCATGTGTGTTTTTCCCGGTGTAGCCCCTGAGGGAGCTGCAAGGGGGCAAGCCCTGAACACTTTTCTACCCACGTGGAAATTCAAGGTTTCAAATGTTTTCAAATCCCATCGGTTTCTACACACTGCCCCTCCCAAAAAGTCAGAGGCAAAGGTTCTGCTGCAGGGTTGGAGCAGTTAAAAGGAGCTGATGGGAGCCACTTCAGCCAGGGCTGGCACTGATGCCTTGTGGGACAAAGGGTGCTGGACCCTCACCTCACACTCTCTGCTGCTGGAGGAGATATTTCATTTCATTCCTGTCAGGCACTACAGGCTCCCCAAGCTGCAGCTAATTATACAGGATTTATCTGTACGAAAACATGAGGATTAGGCAGGCAGGAAAGCAGCTGAAATTTATTTGGAGGTTTTGTTTAATAAAAAGGTATAAAACCGAGGATTTGTACAGAAACAAATCATTTCTGAAACATGTATCTAAGGGCAATGGGAGAGGAGATTAGCATTCAGGTTTTTCCTGTTCCCTCATCCTTCCATGCTGCTGCCATGGAAGAAAAAAAAAAAGAAAAGGGGGATATGAACTTGTGGTGCAGCAGGGAGCTGATGCTCCTGGTAGACAGGAACTGCTGCTCCTCCCATCGCTCCTGAGAGCTCACAGTCCTCACAGAGATGTAATTAATTCTCTCACCAGCCTGTGCTGTATTCCAAATGTTTAGTTCATGAGGAGGTCAGGCCCCACTGAGCAAGATCAAACCCTGTTATTCAAACCTCAAGAGGATAAAAGCCCCTCAGGAAGCTGATGTTTAATTGCCCCCCTTTCAATGGGAGGGGGTCAGGACAGGCAGGAGGGAGGCACACACAAGTGACACCACAGACAGGTGAAGGTCAGCACAGCTCCCACTGGGTGAGATGATGAACCAAACCCATCTGTATTGAAGACAGGAACAGACCCAGGATGTCCAGCATCACCCAGCACTTCCACGCAAAGGGTCCTGTGGTTTTACCACCACTGGTAGCTGTGAGCTGCTCTTCCCTCCTGCTGGATGAGACCATGGCTCTCCCACTCATTGCAGTGAGATGAGAACACCACCAGAGTTTGTTTTGGGTGCTGGTTTGTTTTTTTTTTTACCTCCTGGATGAGAAATTCCTGCTATAAACATTTCCAAAACACAGCTTTTAATACTGACCTTTTAATTTATTCCTCTTAATTTTGGCAAAGATCTCTTTTAGTCTTATTCTTTAAAAAAACCCAAAAACCAAACCAAACCTCCCTAAACTCTTTCTTCTCCTGCAGTTTTTAGTGCCATTAGTGCCAGTGGATGCTTGCCTGTGATACACACGAGAAGAACCCAGCAGCCCCTCATCCCTCATGTTTGTACCTTCTTTCCACGAGAGCTTTGCAATAAATCAGTCTCACGACAAGTACGTTCTGCAAGTTGCACACGTGCGCCAGAATTTAATTCCTCACCAACCTTTTCATCATATTTACACTCAATCACCTGATTAAATAACTCCCTTTACATAGGGAGTGTTTCCATTGCATTCTCCAGAGCTCAGCACTCCTCCAGGAAGACCCACAGTGCCTCCACAGGTACCAGAGCCACAGCAAAGTGATGGCACCTTTTGTCAGCTCTCAGGTAACACTTCCTGGTAAAGCAGCTCTGCCACAGGATGATGCATAAGCAACAAAATATATAAATCACGTAATTAATGGAATAAAAACGTCCCTAGTTCCCTCTCCCTCCTTCACTGCCATTAACATTCCAATGAACTGAACTTCAAAAATTACAAGTAGCTGCCCTGGCAAGAGAACAGGTTGATGCTGATTTTATAGACAGCTGTTTTCTGGTATTATAATTATCTTACAAACCCACTTGTGGGAGAAAGGCCTTCTCCATTCAAACTAAAAGCTCCAAGAAGTGAGGACTGTCTGAGCGTTTATCCTGCATGGGTCTTGTAGTGGGAACAGAATGCAACTGAGTTATAAAATGATAAAAATATCTTTTGTACAGATATCCTTAAAAATTACCATAAAAATAACTTTTGTATAGATACCCTTAAAAAGAGGAGGTCAGCATGGCCCCTTTCTGCCTGGGACAAGCCCACACTGGACTCCAGGTGTGGAAAGTGTCCTAGGAGAGTTCAGTTTGGAGAAGGTTGAGTAGAGACATTGCAGCCCCTTTGATTATCTGAAGGGACCTACAAGGAAGCCAGAAGGGGACTCTGCATCAAGAACTGTGGTGAGAGAACAAGGGGAATAGCTTCAAACTGAGAGTAGGTTTAGATTGGATATTTGGAAGAAATTTTTCCAAACTGGCACAGGTTATCCAGAAAAGCTGTGGCTGCTCCATCCCTTGAAATGTTCAAGTCCAGGTTAGATGGGGCTTGGAGCAACCTGGTCTAGTGGAAGGTGTGGAGCAAGGTGAGTTTCAAGGTTTCTTCCAACCCAAGTTGTTCTGGGATTCTGTGAATTTGCAGCAGGACACAGCTTGAATTTGCCATCAGCTTTCACCTCCCAAGCATCCCCAGCACGGTCCTTTCTGCTTCTCACCTGATAGTTCCCTCACCCAGTTACACAATCATTCAACCTTCTTGCTGTTATATTTTCAGCTCACGTCACAGGTTCTTGAAGAGACTTTAGAGGAAAAAGTTGCTTTCTATTTGGTCTTTCCTTTTTTGGCTGCCAAGACAGAAATATGGGTACTAAAGAAGGTGAGAGGAAGGTGGAGAGAGCAGCGAGCACTCCCCAGGGAGTGCTGATCACAGTGCTGTACACCAGCAGCAAGAGCAACGGGAAAACAAGGAGAGAACAGATAGTTCTGAAACAGATGGTGGGAGGCAGGACAGGGACAGCCACTGGTGGGCTCTGCGTGGAGCTGTGCGGCACCACAGCTGGCACAGCCACAGGGCAACAGAGACACCCCACTGCTGTGACAATGGGTCACAGGGGCCTTGGGTACAGAGGGATGTGTGGGTAACACACCAGAGGTGATACTGGTCGTTTTTGCATGAGCTGCTCAGCACAGAAATGTAACCACACAAACGTCTCACTCGCTGCAGGATTCACCAGCACAGGGAGAGGAGAGGTGGGTAAGATTTCCCCCATTCTGGGCATCACCTGCCATGCTCCAGCAGGGTTCAGAGCAGTTTTCTGACTTGAGAGAACTGAGAGAGATGATGATTTGGGGTCAGAAAATGTGTGTTGTAAATAATGAAATACAAAGCCAGCAAAGAGCAGTCCGGGCTGAAGCTCAGTGACGCAATAAAGATCTGAGCAGATACAGCTGCACAGTTGGCATGATAAAATTTTCAGTGCTGTGCTGGCATTTCTCAGCTCCTAGTAAAAATAGCACCACTGGTGTGGGACCAGGGATGGCAAAGCCTGGGAGAAAATTCGAGCATTGAACAGGCATTAAAAATAAAACAGCCCACTGGGAGCAGGGATTGAAAAGCCATAGGGAGAGGAATGAGGTTTGTGTGTGACAATAGCAACAAAATCCTGTGAACAGCTCTCGGACAGCGGGTCTGGAGCTGCTTGTCCTGCCCTTGCTGGGACAGACGAGTGACAACAGCCATGTCCAGGTGCCACATGTGGCCAAGCCGTGGGACCACCGTGGGGTCTGCAGAAGGGTGACAGTCACAGCTTCCTACACCACATCCAATGACTGTGTTGGATTATTCAACACAAATTCCTGGTTTGGAGTTAAAAGACTGGAGACTTAATGCCCACTTCTGACAGCACATCTGCCAGGGAAGAGCAAATATGCTGAACCGAAAGTTTTCCCAGAGTAGCAGCTGTGAAATTGTGACTTCACATGTTTGGGAGCTTGTGAGGCTGCTGACATCACATTAAATCTCGCACAGAACATGTATAAACACATCATTTCTGATGTAAGGCATAGTGATCCTCACAGGAAGAGTGAGTGATGAACAGCAATGCCATCACCTCCTGCTCCAACACCCGCTGGTGGCTGATCATTCCAGAAGGCAGCTTTGAGCTCAACTCTGGAAGATGGATGTAAGGTCTATCAGCCAGCTGCCTTCCCTATTCTGAGTTAAAATACAGAAATCCCTAACTTCAGCCTGTTCCAGGCATTTGGCAATACAGGTTTTGCAAATCAACAGGAGTTACTCTACAACTTCTTTGTGAGGGGACGAAGAGGGACAGGCACTGATCTCTTCTCTGTGGTGAGCAGAGGGAATGGCCTGAAGTTGTGTCAGGGGAGGTTTAGGTTAGATATTAGAAAAAGGTTCTTTCTCCAGAGGGTGGTTGGGCACTGAACAGGCTCCCCAGGGCAGTGGTCACAGCACCAAACCTGGCAGAGTTCAAGAAGCATTTGGATGACACTCTCAGGCACACGGGGATGGTCCTGTGCAGGGCTGAGTACTGACTCTGTGATCCTTCTGGGTCCCTTCCAACTCAGCATGTTCTGCAATTCTGTGATTCCTGCTGGCCTTAAATGTTGCTACTTCTTTGGACTTGCCGTGAGCATATTCCACAGCCATTGACGCTGCAGCCTGATTCAATTAGCCCCCTCCCTCCCCACATCCTCATTCTCTCCTTCACTAATTCTCCAGGCGGGAACAGCAGATGCCTTCCTATCAAAACTTGCAGTGCAGAGTGCTGACATTTGGAGATAAACAGAAAAGCACTAGACAGGCAGCTAATTCTCATCTCACCCTGCTCAGAATTCCGATTACAATTTGCTTTTAAGTTGTCTATCCCCAGCACTCGTACAGAGCTCTGTCAGCCCCGCTAATAAAAAGACAACATCGCACTTTGCATGTCAAACAACAGCATGGATGGGCTCAGGAATTGTACAGCACACGGGAAATCCTATTAACCACACCACCATTTGGAGACCCAAATTGGAGCTGCAGCAAAAAGTCATTCTCCAAATTGATTATGGCATTGTGGAATACGCTGATCCCTCTGGGTCTGGAGATCTTATTTTTTTGAGCTCTCTGACCCCACAGGACAGAACTCCATAAACTTTGCAGCAGGCACACTAATTAGATTAGTAATTAGATATGCACCCCACGGACACCCAGGCACAGCCTTCACCCCACGCAGCCCATTCCCAGCTCCCTTCCCAAGCACTAGGCCATGTAATTGGGCTTGTGCATATGAGTGGGAGGTTACCCCATAATTGTTAACCCCACAGAGACAGCCCCAAGGCCAGGGAGAACAAATGGCTACAGAAAGGAACAGCACAGGGTACTGCTCAGTGCTATGGCTCAAACCACACCAGGGGTGAAGAAAAAGCACCAAACTGGCCCAACAAAACAGGCTCTTTGGTAGCAGAGTGTAACTACACTGATGTGTCTGGGAGCTTAACACATCCCCTGTCTGCATCATCTCAGAGCTCCCAGATCCCACTCAGAGCCTGTGAGAGATGAACAGCAGCTCCCACCAGCTGCTGGATGGGTTTGATGGAGCCCAGCTCCCAGCATGGGAATGCCTTGGGAAGGCACCTGAATGGATGAATTTCCCACTAGCAAAGCCACAGAGGGGTTTTCCTGCCTGTGGTGGAGTCTATCACTTACATGGAGGCTTTTGGAAGCCCCTATAATGTTCCTGACAGACTTGTTCTGGCTGAAAAATGTTTCTGAAAGAGCCTGTGTGCCCATGGATAGATCCAGGTCTCTGAAAAAGCCCTCCCTAAGAGCTATAAATCCATACATATTCTCCCCTCCCCACTTTGCCTCAAAGCAACAGTTTGAAGCCTCTCTGCTCTGCTACCAACCTGTCGAAGACATTTTTCTAGAGTGCTCTGAACACACACCAAGCAATAAAAGTTTATTTGCCAAATGGTGTTACCTCTCTGCCTGCTGGAGTTATAAAGTTCTTTGTTGTCACACAGAGACAAATAGCTTTTACCCTACACTCTGCAGAGGAACCAGGTTGATCCAGGCCAAGAATGTCCCCTTTTATTAAAAACACTGGTTAAAATACCAGCAGCCTGTCCCTACACCAGAGCAGGTGCCAAGCAAGCGAGAGCCAACTGCTGCTGCTTCAGCCAATCTACAGGAAGGATGTTCTGGCCACGTTATATGTACAGAATATATCTTGTGCTGATGTTATTGGGTAACCCATGAAGTCAGACCAACCAGTATTTATGGGCATTGTGGGTATTCCCTCCCCCCCACACACCCCAGTTTAATAGCTTTCCACCAGAGCATTCATGTCATTTCTCAGGTGCTATAAAACATCCCTCTGCCCTCCACAGTGCTGTTTTATGGTGACTACTGTATATCAGATCAGTAGAAATTGATATTTTTGTCCAACTTGGCAATTTTTCCATGAATCACCACCCTCCTATGAATATCACAATGCTTTTTTGGCACAGGATTTTTGTGCTTTAACATAAAACAGCATAGCAGCATAAAACAGCAGCTGCAGGGACTCGTAGCTCCATTCGCCTCAACAGGTGTCCGTGTAGAGCTGCAGCCTCTGAGGTTGTACTGGGAAAAAATTCAGGTAAAGGAACATTAATAGCAGCCACCACAAAATTTACTGTGTCAGGAGCAGGCTCAGACCACTGCATGAAGGACAAAATACCCCTGCACCTCAGCTGTGCCTCAACCTGTGCACCCACCTCCACACAGGGCTCCTTACTGGTCACAACTGCTCTCTAATAGCTCTAAGTATTAAAAGGAAAAAAAAGTCTCAGCCACCTCTTGCAGTTTATCCCACTACTTCTGGCTAAATCCATTTCAAAATTATGTTCTTGGCACTGGCACCCCTCACACACCAGCAGCTGATTATCGCAGCCGCTCTTAGTCGCTGTTTATCCAATTTAAACATTTTGTTCTTTTAATCTTTCCCTCTAAGTTCTTCAAGCTCCTTAATCACTTCTGTTGTACGTCCCTGGCTCGTTGTCACACACAGCTTGCTGGCACTTTGGTACTCTTGATAATAACACTTGTAAGTTAATAGAGTCATGCCAAGAATGAATCTGCCCAAATCTACAGAAGCATTTTTAAGAGGCCAAAAACCTGTAATTCCTCTTCAAACAATATGAGGAAGGCTGCCCCTGGGTTTCTGTATATCTAAATACTAAAACTAAGCAAAATTAATGACTTAATTATCTCAAAATAAAGATGGATTGTTCCCCCCAGTATTGCCAGCATAATACACTACAGATTGGGCTAGACTGGCTTTTCTCCATTGAGTGGTTTGGGTTGGAAGAGACCTTAAAGCTCATCTCATTCCACCCCCTGCAGTGGGCAGAGACACCTTCCACTAGACCAGGTTGCTGCAAGCACCGTCCAACTTGGCCTTGAACACTTCCAGGGATGGGGAGTCTACAACACTGGATGAAGAGTTCTTTGTTCCCCACCTGTTCCATGCTTTTCCTACAGAAAACCTGGTTTTCCAACAGCTTTCCAGGTCTCAGCTCCTGCCTGATGCACACAGCTCCTGAGAGACACACCACACCTTGGACAGACCACCCCAGCAAGGAAACCTTCTCCTCCCCAGGCAGAGCACTGGGCAGCTTATTTTCTACACATAAGATGTAACAAGACAGAGAGCCTCATTTTGCATGACACCAACTTTTTAACCTTTCTGGTGATCCCTTTCAAAAATCACTTCACCTTCCCATGATTTCCAAAGCCATTCAACAACTTTGTGCTGCAAGCAGCGAGAAGTGCCCGGCAGGGAAGGCATCCACACGCCACCTGAAGCAGCTGCTCCCTCAAAAAAACCCATCCTAAAACCCCAAACCACGTAAACTTGGAGAGAAAAAAACCTTCTTAGCTGTCCCAGCTGCAATCCCAACTGTGCCCTGTGGAATCCCTTTGGATGCCAGAACCGATGTGTTTTCCAAGGCAGCACAGTGCATCACTCCAGCAGAGCACAAGCGCTCCTGGCTGCCCATTTCTCCCAGCTGTCAGGCTGTTTCAGAGTTGTTTTATCGTTTCCTTTGGCACTATAAAACACTTTGACACACTGCAGCAGACCTCTGGCTTGCTTTCTATTCCATTTTTTCCTAAAAGTCAGATGCCACTTTGAAAGGCATTGAGGCATCGCTGCTAAGTTACACCCAGCAATTGTACAGACAAGCATGTGGTGATTTCATTCCTGCTTTCCAGTGGGATTCAGTTCAGACTGGGGATAAACCCAGTGACAGACCCCGGTGCTCAGCTGGATGGATCCCCAAAGGGCATGCACATTCTATCCCCTTCCCTGAGCTCCAGGCACACCTTCACCTTGCTTGGTTCAGTGGGTAACTCTTGTTTTCATCTTTCTGTTTGATGACTTTGACTATTTCACTTTTACAGAGAACACTTTTATTTATCACATGAACTCATTTGGGTCCTCAATATTCACTTTTCCTGAAGCTGATTCTGTTTAATTGAAGGTCCAGGCAGACCCTCAGCCACCAAAACTCAGGAGTCGCTTTGGAAAAATTAATTTTCTCCCAATTTCATAGTTTTTCTATTTTCCTTTCTGGTGTGTTTTAAACTGCTCTAGCTAAAATTATTTCAGTTGTAGAGAAACAAATCTGCATTTCTAAAATTTTGTGTTTACTAATTATTGACAGTTGACTGTTTCTCATTAACCATTTCTGCTGTGGAGCAACTGTTGCTTTCATGGCAGACAAAGCAAGACTTTACACAGCAAATCAGCTGTTGGGTGGGTCAAACTAAAATCAGACAAAAAATAAACTAACACAATATAATTAGATTCTAGTCAACCAACTATTTTTTGTCTATGAGAGTAGATTCTGAAATTTACCTGTTGCAAGTGAAACATTTGGGCATGTTTATAGACCTCTAGCATTAAAATGTGAAATTCTAACTGGAACTCAGTGAATAACTGAGATGAAACTTTCTATTTCTTCCTACATCAAAAAACCACCAGAACCAATAAATCAAATCAATCAAATTCGAGTTGATCAAAATATTTTCTAAATTAACATTAAAAATCTTTCACAAACTCAAACAAATTTGTTTTGTCATTTTCAAATTACAATTTTGATTCACCAAAATCACAGTTTATTTATTTTCAAATTTTGTTCTACTGGAAAAAAGTGAATCAAACTCTTGTAATCCAGCTGGAAGTCGAGTGTTATGCTCTGGCACAGTTGATCACACTGTGGTGATCAGTCAAAGGGTGGACTGATGATCTTGGAGGTCTTCTCCTAACTCAATGATTCTGTGATCTCCTGCCATGTGGGACTCACCCATCCCCAGAGAAGTGCCTGGCACAGGAGGTCTGGGGGCAGTCAACAGTGGGAGATTGGGAAATGGGTATTTCCCAACACCTTGTTGTGCCCCTCAGGGCTGAGCAGTGCCCACTGCCCCTGATTTGGAGGTCAGTCCCTTCAACCCAAAGAGGAACCTACACAGGCTTGCCCTAAGGCTGCAAAGGACTGGTTTGCCTTTTACTCAGCTGAAAAAACACATATTTTTTTTCTCCATCTTAATGAAAAAAAACATTGTTAAAATAGGCACTGCGATGGAAAGGGAGGCGGCAGCGAGACAACCGGCTCAGGTGACATCAGTAACGGGGGCGAAGGAGAGGGTAGAAAATGTATTTCCATGTACTACAGCTATTGTTCTTTAGAGACAAATGATCCTGGCAAACACATGCTCCCTGCCAAGATATAAATATCAAGCTGCTGATACAAGGCTGCTTTTGCCGGGAGCTGGTTCAGCAATTCCGGAACGACGCCAGAGGAGGTGCAGAATTACAGATGTTGCCTCCGATGTCACCCACAGCAAAGGTGCTGAGGGGTCCATTTATTTTCCAGGAATAGCAACGTCATTACTAAAAAAATTCCATGATGACATTGAGCTGTTTCAGTTGTACCAGGCTGTTTCTTTTATGGGGAATTTCAGAGTTCACTCAGAAACAGACTGAACTACAGATATTTTTCAAACCTAAACAGGCCGAAGTAAAGGGACCAACAGACTTCATCTTTTCATTTTGGCCAACCGTTTGCTGCCTGTCCCCACACTGAGCAGCAAGAGTGACCGCTCCCCAAATACTGTGCTGAACGACCTTTCCATGTGAAGGATATTTAAGAATTTCCAGTGGGAAAGAATTTGTGTGTAGTTCAGTGTATTATTAATCAAATAAACCAGGCATGCCAAAGACAAAGTGGAAAGGAACTACTTAGAGGAGCTATTCCCTGCCAGTCTAGAGTAAAAGGATCGTTGGCAATGGAGATGCAGACTTTACTGGAAGGCAGCCTCTGAAGTGCTAATCCAATCCCGGATATTTAAATGCTTTGATTTTCACAGCCATCAAAAACCTCAGCGGACAAAGGAGGTGTAAGAGGATCCATTAGGCAGAGAAATCAGCCTTAGAATGGCTGAAAGGATGTGAAACAACAACAGGAGCGGAAGGACCATCTAGTTTATCCTGAACAAACTGAACGACGTGGGGCTTGTCAGCTGGGCTGATGGACCGAATTTAACGCTGTGCACAACCCCTGCCAGCATTCCCTGCACTTTTGGAACGGCGGCATTGGAAATGAGTCGCTGATCCATAAAACACATCCCAGCAACTGGAAAGAAAACAGCATGTGCAAGTCTAAAGAGGAACGATTCAAATCACATGAATAAATTTGCACCGGAGCTTTTCAGCCACAGCTTCTCTGGGCAACCTGTGCCAGAGCCTTAACACCATCCCAGGGAAGAATTTCTTCCCAATATCCCATCTAACCCTGCTCTCTGGCAGTGGGAAGCCGTTCTCCCTTGTCCTGTCCCTCCAAGCCCTTGCCCAAAGTCCCTCTCCATCTCTTGGAGCCCCCTTAGGCACTGGAAGGGACTCTAAGATCTCCCCACAGTCTTGTCTCTATCTGGCTGAACAACCTCAGGTCTCTCAGCCTGTCTCCAGAGCAGAGGGTCTCCAGTTCTCAGATCATTTTTGTGGCCTCCTCTGGACTCATTCCAACAGGTCCTCATCCTTCCTCATCACCCAGAATTTCTCTGCACTGAGCACCCCTCACTCCATGCAGCCAAGGCTGTTCCTGCTTCCAGTCAAATAGCATTTGATTCTATGATTCTCATCCATTACAGATCTGTATTATAAATTTTAATTTGCTCTGTTTATTTAATGAAACTCATTGAGACTAATCCTCATTTTCTAGAAAGTGTAGAAAAGTTCCATTGAATTAAAATTAATGACCTCCACACCTTCAGAAGATTGTCAGGCTCGGAGGATGGGATTTAACACTGTGCAAGATGCAAGTACAAAAGCAATGTTCAATTAGATAAGGGAAAAAATCTCTGAAAAAGACCATAATTTCTACAGATAATTTCAACTTTTGCTTGAAGGGAAAAATATAGTCAGCAGAGGGAAAAAATGATGTTTCTGAATACTGGCTACACTCTGCAGTCATAAAAAATGTGTTTGTAGTTTAATTGCTTCCAGTAAATTCACTGAAATAACATTCATTGCTTCTTTTTAATTTTCATTTTCGAGAATTAATATCACAAAGGGAGAAAAGATTGGATATATCATCATTAAACAGGCCTTCTTAATATGTGGGATTTCAGACACGGCAGGTTTTAGAAACTAATGGCAAAATTAAATTATATTAAAAGTCTCTGACATAAAACATAAAGACTAAGCAAATGGTGAACCACATTTGGCTGTGCATCACTCTTACCCCTCACCCTGAGCCTATTCTGCACGTTGGTATCTGTATGTATAATTTAATAAAGAATTGTCAGCGAAGATCCCTTTACACTGAGCTGTTGAAAATACTTTCAAATTCAATGGATACAGATTTAGAAACTAGGAAACCTCTCGAAGTGAGGGAGCACAGCCTCATCCTGGGGGAAATCTCTCACCACTCCCCTCTGCTCATCCCACCCCCTCAGAAATAGTGAGGTACAAAAATTAACTCTTTCTAAGAAACAACCCCACTCCAGTAAAGCTGTAGGAACGGTGTTTCTATTTGTAAACAAGTTCATGTGCACGACTTTGCTGTGTTTTCCCCATTTCCAGATGAGAATTTTTAATAAAATAAACACATTTCTGCTTTAGGTGTGTCTGTGTTAAACTGACTCTGCATCAGAGGCAGATTACAAAAGCCGTTATTGAAATTACTGTGGCAAAGCAGAACATGACAAATTGATGCGTGGGAGGTGAGTGTTCCTAATTCTCTAATTAGTGCTTGAAAAAATAACTGAAAAGCAAAAAAAAAAACCCCAAAAACAAAACAACAAAAGAAGATTGCAACAAAAAGCTCAGCAAATGCAGGAGCCATCTAAATATCATGCTCAAACCAACCAAGAGCTGAACTCCCTCCCAACATGCTTTCATGACCTCTTTTCATTCTGGGGACACATCCAGCCCCTGCCAATCACCTCAGGTATCAGGGACTTAGCATTCAGCATAAGCTTCCACAATCGAACAGCTTTCCATACTGATGTGCTTCTCAAACAGGAAAAGGGAAAACATAACCAAAACCCCATTAATTTCCACATTCATCATGTTCCCAAATCCCCAATTCTTTTGGTGCTCACATTTTACTTTTTAATCATTGTCGGAGTAAGTCAGTTTTCCCCCGTCCAGCTGATAATCTTTGCAGCTTGTTGAGTTTTGCCAAGTTAGTTTACATATTTTCACATTCATTTTTAAAAATGTAACTTAGGAAAATTCCTCCTGAAGCACCTGTGTTTGCATACACTTTCATTTCTGCCCTAAATTTGCCACCTCCCCTCTGCCAGTGCATGAAATATTGATATCTGCTGGTGCCCCAGCCTTGCCCAACTGGAGGGGGATGTTCACAGCCAGAGACCCCACAGGCTCATCCCCCTGATCTCCTGCCCTGCACAGGACCAAAGACTGCAAAGCAGGAGACTCAGGTCAGGTTTCCAAAGGTTTGCTCACAATTCCCTCACAAAATGCCAAGCTGAATTAAGAGCCTCCAGCCCCCGTGCCAGGAGCAGGATTGACCATTTATCAGCTAACACGAAGCACCTGGGGCTTGGCCACAGCTCCAGCCACCCATCACCAGGGCAGCTCTGTGCCCGTGATGATGGATAATCAAATTAAGTAGCAATTAGGACTGGCCAACCCCTAAAGGTCACAGGAGAGCCTTAAAGACATTCAGATGCACATAAGCTACATGGTGCCCTTGGCTTTATGATCCCAAGATGGAAGCACTGGGGCTGAGGGCTGCAGTTGCCTTTCACAGTTACTCAAGTAAAGTCTCCCAATGACCCATCAACATCCTTCATAAGACCCCCCATGGCTGAATCTTGCGTTTAAAGAAAAAAAAGTCAGATCTTGTTTTGCACCATTCCCAAAGAACAGCAGCAGGGATGTGTGTGAGGACAACGGTGAGCAGGAAATCAGAGAATCCCTGTCCATAGACAGCTCCAATCTGGGATATGAGAAGCATGGAGAGCTCAGATTTCATCTTCTTCCATTAAAAAATATAAATAAATATTATTTATCTAAATTAGACATCTAATTAGGGGTTTTGAAGACTTCTGTCCTGCCCAGCTGCCCCAGACTTCAGCACAGCTGGTCCCAGCACTGCACCAACAGCCATTCAAGGGGTGTATTGGGAGCTAAAAAAGCAACATCACAGGAAGGGGATTTGTGCCAAACAACAGTAAATACAAAAGCCAGACAACTTTCTCATCAGACAAGGAAAGTCCTCTCCTCTGCCTTGCTAATTAAGGCTTTGAAAGCACTAAGGCAGGAACTGGTCTGTCCCTGCTCCCTCTTTCATGGTGGAGAGAAGTGAGGGGCAGGGACTGCCTGCCCAGGCTCCTGTCCCTGTCCCTCATCATGCCCCTGTCCCACTGACAGCCCTGCAGCCCAGGGAACCTCAGAGCTACCAAACACCTCCCTGAGGGGAAACTGAGGCACAGAACGTGAGGCTGTGAGACTGAGTCGGACAGGATACAGCAACATCTGAAATCATTCTGTTCCAGGTCTGTAGAAGATTTCCCAAGTAAGAAAAGTCTGCAGCTAATGTTTTGAATTCATTTAAATCTAAATTTATTTCTCTGAGGAAAAATAACCAAATTCTAGAAGACTTCACTTGGCTGGAACATTTGGAAATATTCTGCTTAATGTGACTCCGTTTGTCCAATTTTAAAACTCATGTTTTTCTCTTTCTAAAACAAGAATTGTATTGGGACATATTTTACATTCAAAATATTATCTGCATACACCTCAAACCGATTTTTCCTAGCTGGTTGCTTGCAGTTCCAGCCACCCAAAGTACAAATCACTGGGCTGAATGAATTAGTAGATCTTTGGTACCTGGGATTGCACAGATCACTCAGCCCCAAGCTCACAAATATTCCTGAGGCTCTTCACTGAAATACACCCAAATTACCCATCACCACTGATCACTCTGCAGTGCATTAGGACAGCAGTCATGACTCACAGTCTCATCTGCTCATTTCCAGAGCTTTACACTACCAGGCTCTCAGGAACATCTTCAGGGAGCGCTGGGACGCAGCGGCTTCCCCAGAAAGCTCGTTAATGGAGCTGGGAAACAGGAGCCTCACAAAAACATGCTCCTAAATGGATCTAAAAATAACTGTGTTCTGGTATCTAAATATCTTTTGAAAATAGACACGCTTAAAAGAAACAAACCTCAAACAGAAAAGCTTTTCTTGGGCCCAGGGCTTTAAAAAGTTGTGCATCTCTGCAGATGCCCATGAACTGCAGAAACTCCCTCAGCCCATGGAGCTCCTTCATACCCTTCCTGGCACCACCAGGCCCTCCCCTGCCCTCATTGGTTCACTCACAATGCCAGCTGCCATCAATTGGACTGATTCATTTGTCAATTAAGCTAATTGGGCCCTTTCTACATTGAATAATTCAGGAGCATTTATAAAACCATTTCAAAGTTGTGGCTTAAGCCCTATTAGAGTTGTAACCTCACACAAACAGCTGATTTCACAGTGAATGTGATATCATTTAACATCACCATTCCAAACCCCCCCAGTTCAGCCAAGCGACATCCCAGCTGCCTTTTGGATGAAAACTGACCACAGAAATGTCCAGTTGTCACTGTGTAAGGGTAAATTGTGCATGAGAGGTGGGACTAAAGGGTAGGAAGGGGTGTCCCACCACCTTCTGCACCTGCTCCATCAAGTTCAACTACCAACTGTCAGCCCAGAACTACTACATGTTCAAAATTAAAATAAAACATGTGTCACATCCACACATTTTCTGAACACCTCCAGGGATGGTGACTCCACTGCTTCCCTGGACAGCTCCTTCCAATGCTTAACAACCCTTTCTGTGAAATTTTTGTTCCTAATACCTAATGTAAACTTTCTCTAGTGCAACTTCAGGCTGCTCCTCCTTGTAAAGGAAAAAAAGAAAAAGGCAAAAAAAGGAGACATCCACGGCCAGGGGTTCAGGTGCCTTCTCTGGGGTCAGGTGGATTCAGATCTTGGATCTGTGTAATTCCCACTCTTCATTTCCACTACAGGTACCCCTAACCTCCTGAAATGACCTCTGTAAGCACACAGTGCTCTCAGGCTCTGGACTGACAGCACCATGGGGAGCAGAGCAGAACAGCTCAGCCTTTTCCACACATACTTCCAGAATCCAACATAGCAGATAAGCATTAGTTGAAATAACTGCAGAAATGACTTTAATACAAATGAGGGATCATTAGCAGCAAGACACTTCTTTTATTCCAATTGTTCCAGACGTAGCAGTGATTACTGTTGGCACACTTACCCCAGGAGAAATCCTTTGACTTTTTTTTTTTTTTTGTTAAGACATTTAAAATATTTTACTAATAGAATAATTACAGGAAAAGAGAAACACAAATAAACAGAAAGCAAAGCTTATAGAACCAAAGAGAATAAATCACATCACTACCCCTAAATGCCACATGTCCCCATCCTGGTGGCTCCACACGGGTGTCACAGCACGGGCTGCACCAACCAGTGCTGCCACACAAGGCACAGATTTGCTGTCCATGTGGGAACATAGAGTGGAGCCCACGGAGATGAATCCTGGCAATACCAATCTTTAGGTGCCATTAAGATGGTATTTCTAAGCAAGGGGTCAGTGAGAAATGGTTCCAACATGTCACCTAAATAATAAATATGGAATAAAAATTAATAGTAAATAAGGAATTCTGCTCTAAATCTCAACAATGCAAAAATCCACCTGAGGAAGATGAGAAATAGCCCAAACTCTCAGACTATTCACTCTCAAGAATAAGTGTCCCTAAATTTAATCCCTCCTTTGCTCTCCTCTAGTTCCATTTCCAAAGCAACATTTTATTTACCTGGATTTCAAATCTGTGGTGGCCTAAAGCAAAGCTGGAAGAGCCAGCACCACCATCCATTTCTCTCTGTGCACAACATCCAAAAGAAAAATCTTTATGAATGTGTTCCTTAAAGGCAGAAGGAAAAAATTCACATAAAATTCAATTAAAATAATTTAGCCTAATCTGCTGTTATACTATTAAGACTTCGCAAAATCAGGGACAGAATTTACATAAAAATTAAACGAACCCATGTGCAATATTGAGCCATTTCAGAATTACCAGTAATTTAATTGAATATGTTTAATGGGTTGTTATCAGTGTGATTGTTGTGGATCCCTTCAGCGTCAGGAAGGTAATCAGAGCCGGCGCCAGCCACGCACAGCCCCCCCAAATCAATTATGCCATAAACCCGAACCTAATGAAGAGACATTTTCAGATTTTGGTTTATTTGAAGCTGCTTTATCTGCATGTTAATATAAACATGTGCAGCTAATTTCAGAAGCAGCTCGTACGCATAATTCTGCAGGGTTCAGGGAGCCTGTGCAGTGATGCCGGTAGTGGGTGCTGGCTGGGGGTGAAGCCAAAATGAATCTCCCAAGGCAGGGCAGAACATCACCCCCTCACACAAAAGGCACCCCCAGGTGTCCTGCACAAGGTGCCAAGGCCATGCTGGCCACTGCTTCCAAACAGTAATTCCCAACTTCACAGCCAGCTGTAGGCTTCCCTGAGAAAGCCTTTGGTACCTGTGAGGAAGGAGGCAGGCACTCCCCTCCGTCCTGAAGGCAGCTGAGAAATGGATTCCCTCTCAAACTTTTTGTTTTCAGTGGTGCAACCAGTTGAAGGAAAAGTCACCTGCATGGTGTTGAGGGTGACTTCATAATAACCCCTCAGACAGGCACCTGCCCATCACCTCCTCGGCCTGGCTGTGGAGAATCCATGCTTCCCAGCGTGGGAGTCATCAGAATTCAGCACGACGGAGTCCCTGCTAAGCACCCAAACACTTGTCCTATGGAGACAGGCTGCGAGAAATGGGTCTGTTCAGCCTGGAGAAGAGAAGGCTCTAGGGAGACTTTAGAGCCCCTCCCAGTGGCTAAAGGGGATCCAAGAGAGTTGGAGAGGGACTTTGGACAAGGGCCTGGGGGGCAATGGCTTCCCACTGACAGAGAGCAGGATTAGGTGGGATATAGGGAAGAAATTCTCCATGAGCTCTGCTTGACACCAGGAGTAGGAGATGGCAGCTCCACCAGCAAGACAGAGAGAATAGAAACCTTCAAACAGATGGTTTCAATTACATCCACAGCACAGAATCCCAGTGATGACTGAGCCACTGACATGATATTGAGAGTGCTGTTAATGCTGTTAATTGTTAAAGAAGAGCCTGTGGAGCAAGGATGGATCACACGTCACGAGCACCTGCGCAGGGACATTATTAACTACCAGGGAAACGGGCTGGGGTTAAAGCTGCTAAATGAGGGTCAAAGTTCTGAGACAGGAGTTGTGTGGTAAGTGAATTAATAGAGAGCAGAAGACATCTCAGGATGGATGTGGCTGTAAGACACAAACAGCTGAACACTGGGATTCAATCTCTACCAAAGATTACTGCTTGCTGCTGTTTACACCACACAACTTTAATACTTCTTATTTACCACTTAATTTATGTTAAATAACTGTGTTTGACAGTCCCTAGGCCTAGTGCTCAGTGTTTTGTTTCAATAATAAAATACGAAAAGACAGTGTGTTCTTCCCATCCTGAATTCAGCCACACAGACTGGAATCTTGTTCCCTCTCTTATTTCAGGTGACTGTCTCTTCAGCTGATGAGAAGAATCACCTCATTCCCCTATGGCTTTGTTGCAGCTGTTGTTAATAACAGCTGAAAAAGAAAGAGAGATTATATTATATCTGAATCCTAATGAAGGATTTCCTAAGAGCTACTGAAGTTGTCTGTGGTGTCCGTGATTGTTCATCCTTTCCTGCTCGCTCGAAGGTCACACCATGAGCGGCTGCGCTTCCCAAAGAGCTCAAAACCACTTCAGACACTTACAGTCACAGAAGAGTTGTTTTGAAAAAAATGTCTCAAATTTTGGCTGCAGAAGATTTCAGTATTTAACCCATTAATGCCTTTTGCAGCTTCCCCATAAAGTGCATGAAGGCCAGTGGTTCTCCCTCCAGGGAGTCCTCACCACCACAAGGAACAAATGGTGAGGTCTGGGGGGGTTGTCGGGTGCTAAGACACGGATGAGAGCCAGGGAAGTCAAGGGCAGCAGCACATCCTGTTTGATACAGCATCAAGCCCGGCTGACATTCTCAGATTTGCTCAGGCTGATCCACACAAGACTCACATGGAGGTGAAGAAACACCAAGCTGCAAAACTAGTGACAACCACTAGCAAAAGAAAAGGGATAAACAAAGCCGCTGGGAATTATTCAATAGGCCATTAATGCTACAAAGACGAAAAACAGGCACATGGGAGTTGTGCCTATAATCAAATTTTTACAAAAGAGGAGGGTCAGGATGAAATGAAAGGCCGGGCATACTCTGCTAGTTAAGAGAATTACATGTTGCACAATGGAAGAACTCAATAACAAAAAAAAAATGGAATAATTACAGTTATTTTGCAACAATGAGAAATCTGGGAAGAAAAATCTAGTCTATTTTTTCTCCATTTTAAGCCGAAGTCCAGTTGTTTTCAGAGTAGGTTAACTTCAAGCGTTTATTTTCCATGTCTAAGAAGCTTCCTGACTGGGAACAAAATGAAAGAAAACAAATCCAACAACACAATTTATATTTGTAACCATTTCTATTTGAGAAATAACGATTACAGTCAGGCCAGTGTGTGAAGACAGTGCTAGACGAGATCAAAGGCTTCTTATTTTTCCTCTTTCCCAGAGGCAGCAGTGACATCTCTCCCCTCAGGCTGCTCACCACGGTGAGGGTCCTTCCTTGGCCAACAGTGCTGATCCCTTCCCAGCCCCGATGTCCCCAGCCAGGCATGCACAGGAGGATGAAGGCAATGAGGGATGGGAGATCAAACCTCTGTGATGTTTCCAGGCATGATAAACAACCTCAAGAGGCAAATAGCACCCAGGATCAATGAGTGGGTACACAGGACACTGACAGATGTGGTTCACAGGGCAGCAGTGAGCCCACAGAGCACTGGCTGCTCCTGGAGGTGCCTTGGCATAGCCAGCAGGATGGACCAGCCCTTGAGGTGCTCAGGAGTGAACCTTCTGCTCACCTCTCCCTAGCAGTGACCCAGTCAAATGGATTTGGTCATTCAAGTACTTCTTGGGCTCAGGAGGAGTACAAACTGCAGGTTAAACACCAGAGCATCGACCTGCTGCATGAGGAGGGATGAAGGTCCTTCTCAAAAACTCACAATATTCTTTGAGGTACCACCCAAAAAAGGGGCTTTCCCCTCTCTGATTGGCTCTAACCACCAGAAAGACTCCCTCCTTTTGCTTGGGTGAATGTTTATTGCACTAAAAACTGGAGGGCTGGGAGAACAGGAAAAATTCCCAGGCATAGCACTTCCACTGGGAAGGAGGTTGGAGTACCAGTGGGGTTGGGATGGTATGTCTGCTCCAAAGGAAGTAGGGCTCAGTCCAGGCTCTCCTGTGCTCCCTGAAGGAGGCTGAGCCCTGGGTTTGGAGAGAGGGCTCAGGTTCCAGAGCAGCCCCCAGCTGTCACTCCTCTCTCTCTGGGCAGCAAGCAGAGCAGAGCCGGATCGCTCGCTGCTCCCTCCTTACCTGCCGTGGCAGGATGGGCTTTGCTGCAGCTGGAAGCACGACCCTGATCATGAGGAGACACTGCCCTCACTGCCCTCTCCCCTCTCCAGTGTGTCCTGCCCACCCAGCTCGGCAGAGCCCCCTCACCCCTCGCCCCAGGGTGGGCACCCACCACTCCACTGTCCTGCACTAATGGCCAAAGCTCTTCGAAAATGAATCTCTCTCCTCACCTAAACACAAATGCAGGTAATACCATCTGCCATCCTGGAAAACAAGAATTAATAACTTGTTTCTTCCAGAGTCAAGTGCTCCCATAGACAGGAGGGGAAATAGCCATAACCGGCCTCTGATTACAGCAGCAGATAACGGGGCTGTTCCTGAGCCTCCCTCGTATGTCACTGTCTCCTCTTGCCATTAGCTGTTTGCTCCACACTCCTGGAATCATTCCTCAGGCTTCATTATCAAATCCAATACCGGTGTTTTGTTACCAACCAGAGCATGCTGCTCTCTGCCTGAAAAAAAAAAAAATCCTGGCATTGTATTTCTTATAATAAGTTTTAATTGGATTTTAGCTCTCTGCCTTTTATACTCCATCTTAGGCTTTATTGGGTTTAATTACAAATCCATAGTTATTTGTTATGTGGCTCTGGTTTGATATTTTGCACTGACAATTACATTTTTATTCAGAGAAAAAAAAATGTACTAGGAAAAAATAGCAAGAGACAGGCTCTTTGTATGAGCTGATTAATTGAATTCTAGTTTTATGTGCATTTATGATGAATGATTGCGTGCCAAAAAGTGACTTGAATATTAGATCAGAGTACACTTATTCATTTTAATTGGTTTGCACAAAGTGCAAGAGGCTGTAATAATAGATCAGCCATGAGAGCACAACAGTAATGGAGGCCCTCAGTGGCCTGGCTGCAGTGGCTCCCAAAAATCTGCTCATGAGCCTTTAAAATCTTTCCATGTAGAAGAGCAGGGAGATGGGCAGTGAAGATCCAACACTCCCATTTCAAGGAAGCAAGGTCAGGAGCTCCCTCCCTCTGCTCTGGTCACCCTTTTTGAGAGATGCAATTTAGTTTTAATTATTCATACCACTCGTTAGTCAATATGGTGCCATATGGTTTTGCAGAAAAATAGAGAAGCCATAAGAATTAGAGCCCATAACTCACTGCCATGACACATTTTTGGAAACATTGAGCAAATATGCATAAAATTAAATTATAATAGTGAGCAACAATCCCATCAGTATTGGCCATGAGTTTCAGGACAGGATATGGGTCTGGGGACTGCACTGGTGAACTTCCCAGGACCTGTTACTGCATTGCCCAGGAAATCTAGATATGTGTTTACAGCCATAGCCACTGGTCTCACAGCCAGTGTAACCACAGAGGCTTTCACCACACTGAATTTCAGCAGCAGTACCTCTCTGCAGCTCCAATGTCATGCAGCCACAGCCCAGCCCTGTCCTGAAGCATCACTTAATATGACCTGGCACTGAGGAATCCAACCTGACAAACCAGGACCACGCCAAGTCTTGCTGCAGGAAGCAAATTCTACTGCATGCTTTCCTCACCAACTCCAGTAAACCCAGTTTGCCAAGAATTGAAACTGTTCAGTCACCCCATTTTTATCATGACACATCAAATTAATATGAAAGCAGGCGAGGACAAACGGCAGACCATGAGCACATCAGGCTGGTGCTCTGAACCAAGCCTGAGGCTGGGAAAAAAAAACAACTGTCAAGTCCTACTTTTAGAGGCTGGAGCATTGCAACGACAGGAAATTTGGTAAGTTATTGCCATCAAGTGATTCAATAAAATTAAAAAATAAGAAAGAAATAATTTCTTAGTCACTTCTGAAAGCCCATGGGAATAGCAGACCAGGGCCCTCCCTGTCTATTCAGCCTTCCTTCCAGACAGCAGTTTATTATACCAGGCCCTCATTTCCAATCAATATTCCTAGTTACTCCTTTGGCCTGTGCTTATTGACCACAGCTCTCCTTCTGACCTTCTTACTTGAAGCAAAAGGCAGTTCATGATTAATGAAATTTGTGGGGAAAAAAGCAAACTTGGTACTCTGAGCTTTGCAAAGCGATGGACAGCAAGTGTAAGCCAGAAAAAATAAATCCAAGCCTTTTTTCTCCTGGAGAGCAGAGTGCCAAAACTCAGGGTGGCCAGGGACACCCTACAACCTGGAAACACAAGAACCCTTGTGAGTTTTGGGTTTGTGGCGGTGTAACAAACAGCTCTGGAAGGGGAATTTGGTATTGCAAGCACTGACCTAGATCATAGCAAATTTACTGTGTAAAAAATAAACTGTACACTCTGATTAAGCAAGGCCACTGTGACTGTTTGATTGCACTGACACTCTGCTTGTACCGCAGCAGCACAACGGCCTCACTGAAATTCCTGCTGATCCCCAGTGACAGGAGAGGGGGGAGCTGGGCTCCCGCTATTAAACACTCAGCAACAGTAGGAACTGACAACAAAAGTCCAGACCCTTCTGCAGTGATGCTTTTTGCACCACCCCTCAGCTGCATTCCAGCAAACAGAGAGAATCCCAGGCCTTGGCAGGTATCCTCAGCCAGCCAGGCAGTTTTACTGTATTTTTATAGTAACTCCCCAGATAATTTGTGTGTATAAAATAAAACTCTCCTGCTTCTCTGTAGGTGAAGGACTCAGTGACACAAGCACAAGTGCTGCCAGGCCCTCTCACTCGTCCTTCCCTGACTGCTGAGCCAAACCTCCAGTTGGATGAGCTGGTCCCCATCCCCCTTGGACCAGCTGGCAGCACCAAGAAACTGCTGCACCAGCAGCTGAAGGAGCTGCTATGGGTACTACAAGCTCCCAACTCTGACAGTATTTGAACATGAAGAGTTCATTTTTCTCTAGCTTTGGAAGAGATTTCAGGGAATAAGCTCGAAACAGGGACTCCATTACAGAAACAGGCTCTCCATGCCCAGTGAAAAGGGAGGGAAGCCCAGAGCAAACCCCTGCAGAATTAACATGGGATTTTCCTGTCACTACAGAGTGGAATGAAGAGCAACCATTTTCAGACAGGCTGCATTGTCTTGCACAGGTAAGCACAGGTTTGTGCCAGTAATTGGACAAATAAGAGGGTCCCAATGTGGAAGTGACAGAGGGACAAAGGAAAAACAAAGGCTGGACTCAGGCAAGGAGAGACGCTGCCAAGCAGACAGGAACCAGGACAATTTGAGGTCACATGCTAATTGATATTCAGAAACGGCTTCCAGTTTCAGCCTCAGGATCAACTGTTATTTTTCCCACCTATTATCTTCCTAAATGTCCTTGTGCTGAGAGGAAGTGACCGTGACTCATGTCTGCCCTTGGATAAATGCTCTGAGCACCGAGGGGCTACAGCCCTGCAGAGGCTGCACTGAGGGGTGGATGTGACACCCTAAGCTCATTCCAGTGGAGCTCTGCATGCTCCCAAAGATGCCTCCCTGTGCTTCTGACAGCATCCCAGCTGGAGCACAATGACCCAGCAAAACCATTTAATTCATTAGCAAAACTGAGGACACTAAGTTAAATATATCCCTAGAAAAAAAACAACCCTTGATGCTACATCATAACAAAATGGATGCACTGACTAGGGTTTCCAGGAACTTCAAGCAGGCAAAACACTGAAAGGCTCCAATAGTTTTCTCTTTTCCCACTGACATGAGTCAGCAACAGCTCAATCAGAGAAGCACCAGTGATAAAAAGGATGGAGGAGCCTGGAGTAGAAAGGTCAGCTTTAAGAAAGAGTCGAGCCTGAAAACACAAAGAAACACAAAACTTGAACGGAAAATGCCATCAGTGGGGTCCTCATCGTCTCCCATCTCAACTGCTTCACACCCAGCTCCACATGGAGAGGCCGTAATTAGCAGGACATCTCAGCACCCTGCCAAGTGGCACTTACCCGGGATAGGGCAAGGAGTGCAGGTGCTGCTGCCCAGCAGTGTTTGTGGCAGCATTACAGAGCAGCTGCTAAAACTGTCACACTGAAGAAAAGTATGTGTTTCATCTTGTTTTGCACTGTTTTTCACCCACCCATTACTCTTAGCCCTGTTACCTTCTTAGTTAGGCACTGACTTAGAGCAGGCAGGATCCTCCTGGGCTCACAGAACTGCTGTCCTCAGGAAGGCAGAGCCAGGACCATCAGCTCCCAGCAAGAATCTATGATCCCTTCCCCACGCACTCAGTGGTTCCCTGCAGGGAAGGGTCTGTCAGAGGGGACACAGATCCATTTGGGCAGCCAGTGCATTACACAGCACTTACAGCTTTGTAGGGCTATTCACTCACCATCACTCTGCAGCACATAAGTAAGGGGGAAAAGCTCTGCAGAGATTTAAGGCAGTAGAAAACTCCCTTTCTCTTCCCAGCTCTTTGGCTTCTGGGGAACAGAAGTACTGAAACCTGCATCCCAAATCTCTGCATTGGCAGCTCTGGCCCTGTGGTGGGTTTTACTTCCAAGGCCAGTGCCAGGAAAGAGCTCCACAGGGCTCCATGGAGGGGACACTCTGCAGTACAGCACAGCAGCAGCTGCTCCACTGCTCCTCACATTGGCACTGGGCAGTAGAGCCCACTCTACCTGTTCCACAGGTATTTGATTGCAGGCTGCCTCCTGGTTTTTTCTTTGCTACAAAGAAGAGGGTGATCAAGTCCTGGTGCTTCACTATGTGCTCTGCTCAGGTGTCAAGCAGTGACCCTTTGTGAGCCACAGAGGCAGAGCAGAACAGGCTGTTTCCTTCCCAAGGGCACGGGTGTGCATATACAACACACCTCTTATATACCTTAAAACATATCTATAGATATTGGTGGGTATATATATTTTTATAAAACCAGGCACCTCTTTTGTGTTTTATAAAGGTAACTGGAGGTAATGAGCAGCTTCTAACTGGAGATCCTGGAATAAAGAGGCAGCCCAGTACTAGAGAGGGGAATATCAATTTGCCTTGGAGTTGGCTGGCATCACTGGGATCATTTCATTCAACCCATCATTCTATTCAGAAAGCAAAATAATCATAGCATTGTTCATAAAAAAGATTTAAATACATACATGAAAGTCAGCCAAAAGGGGATCCGATCACGTGGAGTTCGTTTGAATAACTCAGCAAGGGGAACGACACATCCCAGTTACGGAACTACCCCTTTTATTTAATGGTATCCCGCTGCACACACAGAAAGCACATCGTTAACTTTGAGTCACCGAATGTCACAGAAACAAACATCAGCATTTGACACCCCGGCCGCCCCCTCCGGGGGGAAACCAGGGATTTCCCAGGAGCACCCTTTGCACTCAAGGCAGATTATACTTCACGTCCTCAGAATTTGAAATAGTTAATAATTAGACTGACGTATTGTTTCAGGGAATTTTCACCTCATTAGCATGCCTGGTGCTTACAGACCTGATTGTTGCGAATGTTTGCAAACCCTCTGTTTACGCACTCCGGAATACCAAAGCCTATGGTTTGGAGGAAATTGTATTTGGGTAGTTCTGTGCATCCTGACCCTTCCAAAACGACAATAAAATTAATTTGAAAGTGAAACTATTTCAAATTCGTCTGAAGTCCAAATTACTTCCTTCTCAGGGAGGTTTTAGGGCTATTCGTTAATGAAGCAAACTTCTGAACTCAGAACTTTTACAGCTCCTGGCTAAGTTGCCACTGTTTTTTTATGGAAACAGGAGCATCCAACATAATTGTCTACTTCTAAGAACATGACTGTTCTTGCATCGCTGTTCCTCTCCTCACAGCTACGATGTTCTTATTACAGAAACACAAAACCCATTAATGTCCTTGTTGCTACGAGCAGCTCTGCAAAGAGCCAGGGAAGCAGCTGCAAGGAAGCACTGCCTGTGCAGGGCTCCGTTAGGAGCGAGGGATGAAACGCACTGTCGTCAAGGCAGAGGAGCCATAAGAGCACTTCTAAATGACATGTTCCCCAGGTTTTGTTTTCGGTTCTCACACAGGCAGCTGTTTCCTCTGCCCACCAGAACTCTGAGAGCAGCACAGTTTCCCTTCCCGGCTATTTGAGCTGCCAGCCTGGAGGCAGCTCTGTGCTGGGTAAAGATGCTCCGGTTACCAGGGTGATCCCATCAGTGCCCCTGTGCATGTACAGATGGACAATTTCAAGGGGATATTAGGATAATTTCCTTCATTGAAAGCACTGTCAAGTCCTGGCAAAGACTGCCCAGGGCAGTGATGGAATCACCGTCCCTGGAGGGATTTAAGAGACATGTGGATGTGGCACTATGGGACATGTTTTAGTGGTGGCCTTGGCAGCGCTGGGGCAACGGTTGGATTTGACAAAGGGCTTTTCCCACCTAAACAATTCCATGATTCTATGACACACTATCCACAGGTAATCCACAGCAAGTCAGAAGCAGGGGCAGCTTGGAAGAGGGGTGATGAACACTACAGAATCAGCTTATTAGAAGAAGGCTGCTGGCTCCAAGGGAAGAGTTGGAGGGCAGCTTTACCTTGTATCACTCATATAAACACCACTGCAGTAACGAACAGCGGTAGGAGGCAAATTGGAAGCGAGAGCCCACGGATTACAAATGTAAAACCGTGGCCCTTGTTCCTAACAGGCACAAGAAAGTGTCCCTGTAAGAGATAAACGATCCTGATGAGGAGAAGCCGAGCAGAATGAACGAGGGAGGGAAATCTCTGTGCTTTGATAATTAGCGAAGGACCAACCAGCCAGAAGAGCAGCAGCACCGCACTGCGCAGCCCCACCTGCTGCCAACGGAGATTAACACCCAAGTGTTCTTTGTGGTAGCTTGCCAGACTTCAGGTGATGTTTATTCCTTTTGCAGGATTTAACAAAGTGATACCGCCACCTGTGAGGAATCCTTCCCCCCGCTGCCAGTGACAGGGCCCTCCTGCCACCCAGCCTGTGATTTATCTGGGAGCTCGGAGTGCAATCATTAGACCTCCGCGGGAAGCAGAAGTCTTTCTGAGGGTTAATGATCATTGTGAAACCTTCCCAGTGGGGGCACTAAAGGAAATTTATCATAATTTGCTTCTGTAATGTTGATGCATTGAGCAATGTTCCCATTGTTCAGCGGTCCCCCAAACCTTCCCGGGTAGGATGGAGCAGAGGCAGGTGGAGCTGTGCGGTGCAGGAGATGGGCAAAGCAACTGCAGGATCGCTCTCTAAGCACACTGTTGGCACTTCTGTGTGTATCCACGATAAGCACTTCCTAGGAGTCTGGGAAAAGTGAGCCAGAGTCCGTGGGCCAACAGCAGAGCCCTCAGTGTCAGATGGACCAGCTGTCCCTGTCCTGGCCGGAGCGCAGCACGACCAGGGACCACGGGGAGAACTGTCCCTGCAGCAGCTGCTCCATTTAAACCAAAGCTGATCAAAATGTTTACCTACATCATGTTTCCAGCCAGTGTTGGCAGGCAGGAGATCCAGACAAACATCACCAAATCCACATAGCACCCCCAAACAGGACAGACAGTCCTAAAGCCACAGAACAGGAATCAATGCAGGCAGGCAGGTTTTCTGAAAAACATTTTTCTTGCTAAGCCATTTCTCAGATGTGGTGGGGTTTCCCGGCATGGCTGAATAATGTCTATTCCCTGAAACTTTTATTACTTGCTTGAAAAACAAAAATACCCACTTCTAAAGTGAAGAGCTGCAGGTTTGATCTGGGACTGACTCTTACTAACTATGTGTGAAAGGAAATAAGGCCCCTCATATTCGGATGCATTTGAAAACCCCACTGCAATTCCTTTGCATCTCTGATAAGAGGCACTTTGAAAGTCAGATACAGTGTTTGTTTTTCAAATAAACCAATGCCGATTTAATGATAGTCTCTATCTACCTTTCCTTACATTCCTGATCTCAAGATAAAAATACTCACAGGTATTGCAAGCGTCAGCTTGGTTCCCAAAATACATCCTTATCTTTTTCTTTACACAGTAAAGCATTTATCACTTCTCCCCTTTTGTAGGAGTGTCAGCATTTGTGTGCTAACGCCTTTCTGGTACTTTGTCATGCACTCAGCCAGGGAGATTATCTGGGAGGGTTTTGGAGGCAGCAAACACACACAGAAGCAAGCATATGGTGCTCTGTTTGGAGAGGCAATGCAAGTCCCATCACTGCCGAAGTCCCAGAAAATACATCTCAGATGCAAATTGGTTTCATGAAGCCAGGGGAAAAAATAACAGTCATATTTTTAAGAAAATAAGGTGAAAAAATATTAACTCTGAGCAGACTAGACATCACTGGCAGAACTGGCAGTCAGTTTTTCAGTAGTCAGTGGGGGTTTTTTTCCCTCTCATCTCTCCTATCAGTGTTGTGTTTTGTTGTGGTTTTTTTTCCCACCTCAGCTTCTGACAATGAGAGTGCACATTGGGGAATTAATTCCAAAACTGTAAATCCCATAAGATGACAATTAAGTAAATTTCAGAGCAGTTAAAGGGACATCTGCTATGAAGGAAACATTGGCTTTTGTTGCACCCACCCAAACCCCAGGGATTCTTTCTCCGAGCTTCCTGAAGGAACCCTTTCTTTACCCAGTTTAGCTACAATAACATTACACCAAGAGCAGCAGAAGAGGTGTTGCCCTCCCTGCCCATGCGATAACAGTGAGAATATTCTGCCACAATCAAGCTAAGAGTTACTGCTAAAGCCAACTGCCAGAGGCCACGTCCATCCAGGTGGGAACAAGGCACTTGGATTTTGGAGTCACTCTGTCAGTTATGGCACAGTTTTGTTTGGAATCTTAAGCTCAAGTACTGCAGAAGTCTGTCAGCATCACCCCTGAGGTGCAGAGCTCCTGCCTCCTGGTCTGAAAGCCAAGACCTGGCAATCAAGACCCAGGTTATGGAGAGCATCCCAACACACCACAGCCCTTCTGGAACACGAGTTAATCCCACTTGTGCTGACTCAGCAAGACATTGCAGTAGAGATGGTCAGTAACATACTGAAAGCTCAGGAACTTTTGAACCACAGGTGTCCTGAATTAAAGCCAGTAGGAAATGTCTCTCAAACACCAACCTGAAGGCCCACCCCCCATCTCAGACCCAGTGCTGGTGCAGAGACCAAATGGGCTCAGGCTCCCAGTGCTCCAATGGCAGCAGTACCAGCAGTGCCCTGCACTCCCACTGCCCCCAGCCCAAAAGCACAGTGTTCGATGGCTGCCACTCCAGCAGTGCCCATGAGTGTGCCAAAGCATTTCAAATTATAATAAATGAGTAGATTGATGTTCACTGAACTGCTGACAGCTACTCACACACAGAGTGTTGGAAGTGGCACCTCTCCAGCTATTCAGCCACTCGCTTGCATGTGCCAGAAAATTATTGAGTAACTGACTTTTGTGCTGTGATGCATCTTGATGTTGATGCTTTATCATTTCCTGGCAGTCACAGCTGTTTTCTGCTTTTCTTGCCATTGCCACTTTTCTTGCAAACCCCAAAGAAGTTTTGTTTCATCGCTGTGTGTATCTCCAGCACAGTCTTCTGCAACACTGGAGTTTATGAGCTGGAATTAACAGCAAGTGTGGCTTTTGCTGCTTAGTGCACCCATGAAACCCATCATCAGATTTCTGTGGAGCAGAAATGGCTCTGTCCTATGCCTTGCCCCCAGTCATGTGTCTATTAGCACACAGCACAAGTACCAGTGTCTTCATTTGCTTCTCCTCTGAAAGTGCTCAGTAGATTTCTTGTGTGCCCACATGACAAACTCCTTCAGTGTCCACCAATTTCTTCCTTTTTTTTTTTTTTCCTTTTTTTACAACCAAGTTAAAAAGCAGCAACCAGATCTTTTACTAGCTGTATGGGTAAATTCATCTATACTACAATTTTTTACTTTCATTTTTTTCCTTGGGGGTGTTAATTGGCTCCCAAGTGGAGGGAAGAAAGAACAAGACACTTGGGTGATACCTCAAGGCAGAAGAAAGAAAAGGTAGGTTTTTGGGTGATCCTCAACTTTGTGAATGAGCAAAACAACCTGAATCCCCACAAGAGCTGTGCACAGATGGCACCCTGGACACTTGTTCCTAGCCCAGTCCCCCATCATAAAGGGATCTTTGAGGGTGAACAAAGTAAAGACGGGAAAACAGGGAATTGCCTATTCCTCCCAGTCCTCCAGGTCGTCTTTCCCAATCCAAAAATGCATATGGTCATCTTCAATAAACCAATGGCCATGGGACAGTTGCTGACTGACATCCAGAAGGTGTGTTACTGGAAGGAGGGATAACAGGTTAACAGGTTGCCCAGAGAAGCTGTGGCTGTCCCGATCCCTGGAAGTGTTCAAGGCCAAGTTGGACAGGGTTTGGGACAACTTGGACTAGTGGAAGTTGTCCCTGCCAATAGCAGGGGGTGGAACTGGATGGTCTACAAGATCCCTTCCAACCCAAACCAGTCTGGGATTCTTTAAGTGCATCATAACTGCCAGAAGAAAATGCGACAAACAAGCTGCAACAACAACAAGCTGCTGCACTGATCATTAAAGTCCAAGGACAGATGACACAATTAACAATCAAAATCCAGGCTCCTAATAGTGATAACGACCTTTCAAGTAGTACTTGGTGATAGTTACTGACCAGTTCACTTTGCATTAATTGCTGTTAAATGCCTTTCTTGTTAAGGATTATTGCTTTAACAGTAAATGCAGAGCTGCTCAGAGCTGTTTGCTCTGCACAAATAGAGTTCAATCGTAATTAATCTGGGAACATCCCTCATTTTCACACAAAGGAATGGGAGGGGTGGCACTCATCAACTTAGTTCATAGCTGGTGGGAGAGAGCCAGTCCGGGTAACTCGGGTAACTTCCCAGGGATTCTCCAGCTTGCTCAATAAAGCACCAGTGCTTCTTGCCAAAAAATCTTTTCTTCCTGGCATGACATTGCTAATTCAGGAGGAAAAGGAGGGGAAGACATCAAACATGTGGAAGAAAAGGCCAGGCCATTATTCTGCAGCACCAACCGTCCCCAGACACTACAGTGAATATTCCCCATTTCAGTAAATGAATTACTTGACACTTTCCAGCCTCACCCAGCCCGTGCTCCGTTAGTCCCACGTGTCAAAAGGCCAGCCGTGCTCTGGCACGTGGCGAGGCACTCGCACAGCCAACCCTGGGCTTTGATCACTTCATAAGTGGCTCTCCCTGTGATCGGTTTCATTACCCCGTAACTGTCCCCTGTTCCGCATGGGAACGCACGGCTCTGTCACCCAGTGCGCTCTTTGAGGATAATTAATGTCCCTGGGCAAAGGCAAAATAAAACACAAGCACAGAACACTCGCTCTGGTTTCTTGGGAGATGTGACAGAAGAAAACAAGCTCCCAATCCCCCTGTCATTTTCCATCTTTATGCAACCATAAAAAGCCATTTTTCCTTGCATTGTTTACTGGTTTACTACTAAGGCCCCCTCTGATTTTATTCCAGCATGAATATTAATTCAAGTATCATTTATATTGTGAACAAAATGAGAAAAATATCTCAAGGCTGTTACGAATCCTGCTTTTCCTGGCAGAACAGTCTGGCCCTTTTAAGAATAAACACCCGCCTATTATTCATATATTAACTGATGCTTTACAAAATCAATACAAAAGCACAGTCCTCGCATAAAAGGCTTTCCACTGGACTCAGCGCTCTCTCTGCTCTCAGCTGGATGACACAACAAACTGGTTAACCACTCTTTTGCACCAAGAGCACTCTGCAGGCTCATGTCCAGCTTGATGTCTACCAGGATGCGCAGTTTCTCAATCTTTCTGGACAAAACGCTGGGTTTACAAGGCCTGTATCCAGAACTACATGTGACATTTCGTGGCACTGCTGGTTTCCCACCCTCTGGAAAACTGCCCACATAAGCCATTTAAATGCCCAAAATCTCTTCCAAAACAAGTGGCAAAAATAGACTTCCAGGACTTTGGGGAGTGTAGAATTTTAGTGCTGAAAAAGAGCATATTTTTGCCATAATACACTAGGCTCTGTCCCTTCCTTCTCCAGGTTTGGCCTAGGGGTCAGAGTTCATGAACTCAAACACTGCCAGAAAAAAGGGCTTCTAAGAACAGAAATGGTTTTCTTTTGCTTCCAGACCCACAGAATTCTTTTGCAATACTCCTGTGTTGAGCTTCAACACCACAAGCAGAGCTTTATAAACATTGAGGGAAAGAGTGGATCAGCCATGTGGGTCCGTCCCCCCCCCCACACTGTTTGCTCACAAGGACCATATTTTACCGAAGTTTGTTAATAGCATATGGATATTAACTAAGGAAGTGGAAGGATGCTCAGTATTTGAAACAGGGTAAGCACAACATCCAAGGCACTGGGCCACTGGGAACTGCTGCTGCTCAGGGACATCCCCACGATTTCCCCCCAACCAGCAGCAGCAGAGTCAGGGACACCCACAGGTATCAACAGATGCTGTAGGGGTGCTGTCCTAGTAAAATGTACATTTCTGTTTAAAATTCCTCTGTAGCTCTGCCCACTACATGGAGCTGTAAAACACTTCTCAGTGATACTTCAGAGATTTTTACTTGGACATAAGAAAGTTCACCACTGCTAAGTGGAAGGACATTGGAATTAGTTGCTGTGAATATTCCCTGGCTGTCCGTAATGAGCAAAGAACAACATCTGAAAGCACATAGACCAAACCAATAATCTCTCACAAATATAACCACCACAAAGTACTGTCTCTCCCAAGCTATAAACAAGGATTAGGAGAGTTTGTCTTGCTCTGAATGAAGGATCTGGGCCAGGCTCTAATGCCAAAAAATAACACTAAGAGTGGAGAAACCTGGCTAAAGATGATTTCTAATGTTTATTAAGCTTATATTTCAAAAACTTTCAAAAGCCACCAGCCTCTTGCATCAGTGCTCTCTGTGCCTGATGCTTTCACTGCCTGCTCTAGCTCTCGCAGCAGGGACTTGTTTACATCCCCTTTGTTCATCTCTCTTCTCTCCTAATTGTTGCCTTTTCAATCTGTTATCCGGGGGCTCACTTCAGTACTCAAGGGCTTTTAAGGAGAATTACCAGAGCCTGTTGCCATTTACTGTGTTTATAGATAGAGAAATTGGGGAAAAGGGAATGGCAATTTCTCCCTGCAAAACACCCACCCAAGAGAAAAGGGTCGAGAAAAGGTCAAGAAGCAAACTACTAAAGCACTGAATATCCCAAACACAACATGATGTTTCCTAAAATGATGCTTGGGTGAGCACTGAGGTCAAGGGAAGAGACAAGAAACAGTTTCCAAAATGCACGTTCTGAATAAAGGCAGGACCCACCTTCAGGGCTTTTGGGTTGTGCTGGAGAGAAGTGTTCCTGAGGGCCCAGGCTGCTGGCAATGCCATCAAGCATTACCATCAGCATCCCCACCAGGCTCTGGTCGTCCATACTGCAGGGTGACACACAGAGAATGCTCTCCCACCTCAGCTGGACCAGTGGGGTCCCTGACCCATGGGTTCAGCAGAGACCCTACAATGGCTCACCTGGTCTTGGCTGGTTAACTACAGCTCCTATTCAGATCTTGCTGAATTATCTCCTACAACACACAAATATCCTCCAAAACAAGATTTATGTATTATTGAACTGAACGAGCTGTATCTCGCATCACACACCAGATTAAATTCTCCCTTTCCATAAGCAGTTCTTATAGAGTTCTTATCTTGGCTGGCTCCACATACCTTCATTAGAGTTTGTCCTCAGACCGCTACGGTTTCTCTTTGGCTGTTCTATATTTACAAGAATCACCCAGCACACAGACGAGCTTTCTTTATAGCTGGGCTGACACCAGCTGAGGGGATGAGCAGCGACAGTGCACTCAACATGCTCATCTTCATTGCTTGTCCAAATCTACCTACAGAGCTGCTCCAGACATTGGATGTAGCCAGGGGAGCAAAGAAACAAACCTGCCTTGCCTCATGCCATTAAAGTGTAGCTCTCGGCTTAGTAGGTTCCTACTGGATGACAGAGATTAGAGATGATGACCCACAGCTCTGCAAATTGAGCAGTGATCCACAGCTGGGCAAGGGCAATACTCCCCCAGCACAGCTGCAGCCAGAGGGGATGTGCCACAGTAAAATCCCCACAGTGTTCCCTGTTTGCTGTTTTTATGGCATGTTTCATAACAGAGGGGTTAGAGATAGCCTTATTTGGGTACCACTCCAGCATCTGTATACAGACACAGCTCCTGGTACAAAGAAAACAAGCACTTGTGTGAGAAAAACTTTAAGAAACCAACAAACAAACCCTGGGAAATGTTTGCAAACACAAGTGAAGGCCACAGACAGGGCTGCAGTGGAGGAGCTGGGATGCAGAGCACTACCTGAGCTTTCCTGGCTGGCTCTACTCTCTCCAGCTGCAGGGACACAAAGAAAATGCAACAAGTGAACTGACCTGGGCAGGAAAACAGAGTGTTTAATCCATCCCTTGGACACTCAGCCCTGGGTCATTGTGGTCATGATAGACAATATATCTGTGTTGGTCATATTGTCCATGTGCAATTGCTTATGTGATCAGAAAGAAAGAGAACTAACTTGAGCAATCCTCAAACTCCGTGAGTTGTTGTCAGCACCTTGACTATTGCTGCATTGCAGGTTGCAAAAGCCGGGTCCTGAGCAAGCCATTATTGCGTTATAAATTAATTACTTATTATTTCTGCCAGTGTTGGTCATTTGGAAAAACCCAGAAAGGCAAAATCAGCATTACAAATTTTCTTTCAGCATTCTGAAGTGAGCCCTGAGGTCTGCTTTTGGTTGTACTCCCCAGGACACTCAGGTTTTGAAGCCTCACTTAGTGAATGTCCACAAGGAATGAGTGAACCTTGGCAGGGAAGAGGCCCCTGTGCACCCTGTGCAATGAAATACAGATGCAAAAGGCCATTAGTTCATTCTGCCGGTTATAGAATTTTTTATATTCCTTTTCGATAAAGCCTAAACCCCCAGCAGGCTGGAGTGACTGACCATTAAGATTTCTCATTAACCATATTTGGGGGAGTCCAGACTCCAGAAGCTGCAGTGGATGTACTGAGCTATAATGCAGAATTGCTTTAATGCCTCAAAGAATAAAAGTAGAGTAATATGATTTCCCAAAAATCAGGAAAAACCACTGCAGGCTCCCTGGAGGGAGCAGGAATGTGGGTCAAAGCACGTTCCCAGTGCCCAGGTTGGGGAACTGCAGCTCCTGCATTCCCTGGCTGGGTGCTGAGCCTCCTCTTCTGCTGGAAGCTGCTGAGGGTTGTCTGCACCAGACCTGAGCTGGCTCATGGCTGGTACAAGGGACAAGCTCTCTTATTTTCTTCTCTAACTGGCAATACAAGGGAGCCTAAGAATATCTTCATTGCTTGGAAACAGAGTGATTTGTGATATCTTCCCATCTCAGCTTCCATGAGGCATTGAGAGCCCCTGGAGGGTGCTGGCAGGAATCTTCCCTTGCTCCCAAGTGGCCCCAAGTGACACCAGGAGTTTCAGGCCTTTCTCAGGTGGCAATGGCTGGGTTGTTCACCCAAGAAAAACAAACATACAATCAAATCAAACCTGATCTCTGGAGAATCACTTAATGGAACAGGCAACATAGACATGGGAAGGACCTGGCCTCGCTCTGTGTGAATCCCCAGACAGCCAGCTGAGCGTGTGGCACCACTGCTGGGAGAGGGGCCAAGGAGGGCACCCACAGGGTGGGTCTCTGAAAACCCTTTCCTCGCTGTGTTTGAGAGCAGAAGACACAACATTACACCTGGATACGAGTCATCTGGAGTGGAGCAGTGGAAACAATGCTCACTGCGCTCTGTAACAGTGGAAATTTGCTTGTATGGAAATTTTCCCTCCTGTATCCACCAACCATCCTTCATCCCTTTGTCACAGAACAAGACACGTCTCGAGCTCTGATCGTACCTATCATCCGAAAAGGAAAGAAGGGGCTGAAACAAGGCTGTTGGCACCTGGCCAGCATCAGCCCACTCTGCAGAGATAGAAATCTTCCAAAATAACGATTTTGATC
The DNA here is from genome assembly GCF_022539395.1 of Myiozetetes cayanensis. Lineage (NCBI taxonomy): Eukaryota > Metazoa > Chordata > Aves > Passeriformes > Tyrannidae > Myiozetetes > Myiozetetes cayanensis. The sequence continues at coordinate 4,449,782 of NW_026087378.1, read as the reverse complement.
TGGCACAGCCCCGTAGGACTGAACCACCTCCTTTGAAGCCCACGGCAGCCATCCTGACTCACCCGCTGCCGCGGGTTTTACGCTGCCGTTGGGTGACTCAAGCCCTCTGAGAAGCGCAGGGGTTTGCACATACCAGAGAAGTGCTGTGCTGCAGCTTCATCTGGCAGCGCAAGGGAGAAGAGGCGGATTTTACACACAGCCTTGGAAAAGAAGAGGAAAGGGGAAGGTTGGAGTCAGCTGAAATGTTAACATGACAGTTCTCCTTCTGTTCTCTGTTGGAGGAAGCATGAGCCTGGATTGCCAGAGGATAATGCCACATTGACAATTGTTTTGTTACTAGGACCATATTGCGTGAATGGGAGTGACAGAGCAGAGCAGGCAAGGGGTACCCAGGGCAGGAGCACCTGCTGGCACCCAGGAACATGGGCTGGGCTGAGGACTAGGAGCAACTTTCAAATACAGGGCTACCTTCCTCTTGGCTGCTGGAGCTGGATGTTACATAAATGTTTTCTTGTCCCGAGGATGGTAATTTTCTCTCTCCAGCATGTGTTGTGTGGGGCTCTAATGCCCCGATAAAATGCTTCCTGGTTGGAAAGCTGTGTGAGCAGTGCCAAGGAAACGGCAAGGCGTTCCAGATAATTATGCTTTAGTAGAGTTTAATCAAAGAAGCCGTGGACTCTGCTAGCACCAGAGGCGTCCTGCAGATGTATTGATTTCCGCTCTGAAAGCCACATCTGTGTGCTGGAGCATGTAGAGAAACAAAAAGTGAGGATTGCGAATCCTGGCTGGAAGACGGTTGGGATAAGCCTGATAAATCAATGTACAAATGGGTTATTTTATTGTTCAGGAAAAGGTAAAAAATAGTTCTCACTCCCCCACCACCCGGGCTTCTTTCCTTTCAGAGTAAACACGCATTTTTGTTTGAAGTATGTTTCTCTGGTTGGTAACTAGAGATGTTCTCTGCCATCAGGGAGGCTCAACCATTTTATCCTCTGAAGCTGAAGTGCTTCAGCAATCCCTGAATATTCCTCACAGCAGGAGCTGGGGGGGAACAGCACTGCTGATGAGCATCAGGGCATTTCTGCATTTCACATTTGGCACAAGCTGTAATTCGGGGTATGACTGTCTGGACCCTGCAACAAATCTCTCTTTTTCTCTCAAACTGCATTTGCTCCAGGCTGTAGAAAATTATCTGCATTTACAGTGTACTGGTGGTGTGTTCATGTGCCTATATCATACTCACGACAGGATAGTCCTAAGACCAGCTCTGGCAGGGATGGAAGGATTAATCAAAGTGCTGCATCTGAAGCAGGATGCTTCCAGCTCTTCCCAGCTCTTCTGGCTCAGAATAAAGCATGGAGCTGCCACAGGACCCTGAGAGCCAGGACCTGCTGAATCACGCCACTCCAAAACCACTTCTGCATTTCTACCAGATTCTCACCAGGATTCTCAAATTTCCAGTGGGCTGAAAAATCTGTTTCTTTCCCCATCTGTAATGAGAATCAACCAGCTCCCCTTACTCAGGAAACTGGTCAAAATGCTCTGAACCTGGGCATTCTGAGTGTACTTTTTTTGGGTTTATTGCACCTAAAAGTACCGGCTTCCAAGGGGGGATGCTGCTCCTCACCCGTGCTGTGTGCTGCTGGATGGAGCTTACACTATCATGGTTATTTGAAAAAAAATAATAGGAAAAATACAGTTAGATCCCATTCAAATACCTTCTGTTGGTTTATTGATTTGCCCCACAGCAGCTCACCTGCAGATCCCTGGGCAAGAGCCGAGGGACCAGAGCTGGGTCTGGGGACTGCAGGCACAAACCACCCTCTGCTCTGGGGAACTCACAGTGGCACCAGCAAAGACATTGCAGAGCATTTGTTCCTGCCACAAAAGGATGATTTATTATAGTGGAAACACTTGTGAGAATAAAGCTGTTTCAACTACATTTTCAACTGGAGGGTTTTTTTCTGGCCACTGGATGAAAGTATTGATCAAACCCAGGAGACTCAGAGAAACCCAGTGCTGTGCCCAGGTCTGCCATGCCCAGCTGCCATGAGGGGTGGGACAACAGGCCTCCCACCACAGGCTCAACCATCCTCCTCACCAGAAAATAACCCCTTTTTCAGCCTTCTGCATCTTTCCAAACACTGAAAAGTCTTTGGTTTTGCACTGAAGTAGGGAAAAAATTAAAGCTAAAAGTCTTCTTCGGGCAGCCAAGCAGTTTCCCACCTCTCTGAATCTAATCTGAATAGACAAGCACACACTCAGGTGTCCATAACAATCATTTTCAAGGAAATCATTTCCGTGTCGATCCCTTTTCCTGGGAATGTGGCAGCTCCTGAACGCTGGGGTGCCACAAGTGCAGCCCAGCTGTGCTGCTCGGGGGCACATTGCAGGAACAGCTGGCAGCAAGCAGGCTGAAAACATCCTCTTCCCATAAGGAAAAGTGGAGCAGGACCGATGTTGCATTAAAAGAAACAACTGATATTTGGGTATTTGGCATATCCTTTAAGTGACTTGAAAGGTCACCCTTCAAAATGCCTGTGAACAACACGCAGGAGGAAAGTCCCCACCTGGAATACCAATAGGGAGGAATTTCATCACTAGGAGTCTTTCATTTAAAAAGAACAAACAGAAAGATTTGTGCCTCTCTTATCTCTAATCCTTACCTCTCTCTCCAGAGGTTTGCTCCAATTAGTTATTTCATATTAATCATGGTTAGTGCTGCTCATTTCTTCCTGTGGCAGCTTTCCACAGTCCCGTGTCCGTGGCAAAGGACACCCCTGCCCAGCATTTCCAGCCCCTGCCCCTCAGCACAGGCACAGCCTGGCTGCTGGGGAGATCAAGGGTTGCTTTTTATTTTTCCAAACAGCCTGCACACAGGGAGATCTATTTCTGTAATTGCAGGTGTAAATCTGCCCAGAGGCTGAGCTGTTTGGCCAAAATAGCTGGAGTCGGTGCAAATCTCCAGCATTTTTCAACAGGGGATTTTTTTGATGCTGTAGCTTACAGGGATGTTTTTCTTATTTTAACATTTGATGGCTTATCACATGCTAAAACCATGTGAGCTGTATATCATCATTTTGTGTGTAGAGTGGGGAGGGAATAATGAAGTCTGTAAAATTAAGAATGGTAGAATAAATGTGAATAGGAAAAAAACAAATCCTTCACCTACCACAAGAACAAGGAACATAACAATAAATTACCCTAGCAGTTCTAAAACCAACAAAAGGAAGTAGATGTAATCGATTTTGCCACAGAATGCTTTGAAAAGACACAAAGTGTGAGTGTGTTCAGAAAACAAGTAGGTAGAATTCTGGAAAAAATCGTGCCAGTGGATGCAGTGGGGGAGATACGGGGTGTGGAAGTTGAGTAAGAACCATTTTATCCTCAGCCTCTCCCTTGGATGTGCCTTAATGCCCATTTTCTAAGTCAGGCCACTGTGGGACAGACCTTCAGCCTGACCTTACACAGCCCCACTGGTCTCCAGCCAAAAGCCCTGTGGCTTTACAATATCCCAGGGCACAGCCAGAGCTGGGAGAACAGAGTTCCTGGAGCTGTTTATCCTTTCTCCCAGTGTGCAGTCTGCTCTGTGCTGCCTAACTAGAAGCAATAGAAATCATATTACAGCAAAAACCTGGGTCCAGGCCCCCACTTCACACCCAGCCACAGCAGCGGCACTGGGAAGGCAGAGGTTGTTGGGTTGTCTCAGTTTAATTTGGGCAGGAATTTGTGTGTGACTTGCTTATGCCCCAGTGCACTGTGAGCTTGTGAAAACACACACTGTGGAAAGGGTCACCTTGCACTGCCAAAGCAAACAGGGTCTTTATCTGAGTATCTGCTCGGGCTTTCAAATTTTCCTTAACATTTCTCCGTGACAAACAACCTCCTTTTGATTTTAACTCCTCTGCATTAATATGATTCAATTTTATCTCATTTCAGTTGGATCTCAAGTCCTTCGGCAAATAGAAAAAGCTCCAAACAAGGAGATTTTGAGAGCCAAAGCACGTCTTTTGCTCATGAGAATTGGTAGATCAGAAGTGAATGTCAATGTCCAAACCCATAGTCTTTAACTCAGACAATTGACCCTGCTGACAGCAGTGCAGGTTAACTCACCAAGCCCTGCCCTACATGGTCAGCCCATGTTATCAGCCATGGCCAGGCAGTTCTGGGCCATTTTCATCTGTGTCTGCAGGAATCTGAGCCTGGCCAATCCCTACCTACTGACTTCATTTCATCTCTTGTAACTTGGTCTAACAAAGACACTGTTCACAAGTTACAGACAAGGACAGTGTGATACAATGCAAACAAGGGGTCAGTAATTAACTGCAAATCCTCAGGGATTGCATGAGCTCCCGCACCCCATCTCATGGCAGGACCTTTTTGCTTTTCCACGTGTGACAAAGGGTTTTAGGAACTCCTGCACTGAATCACCTGCTGAGTTTTTCTATGCCAACTGCAGTCATTTGGATTTCCTAGATACAACGTAAGATGGGATGGGAGTCAATTTCCTGCCATATTGCCATGTTCTCCTAGAGGAGGGAACCTTTTGTGTTAGATCATTTGCATATCAGGCCATTAACCTTTTTTCTTTTCATGAATAAACAAATAAAGCAGGATAGCACAGGACTGACAACATGGGCCTTCCAAAAACGAAGAAGGAAGGTAAAGTGTCCTCTTGACACTCTTTGGGCCCATCCCTTTATCTGAGTGCTACTCCATAAAAATCTCTTAATCATTATTCTTCTCCTGTCCTGCAAATGTCACACTAATGCAACTTTCACTGTAACAGTTTCTTCCCCCAGGGCTGGGCTAACCTCTGTCCCCCAAGGTGGGTAAGGAGACCTGTCAAAGATCAGAGATGAGTCTTTTGTCCCTCTTAGATCCCATTTTGTGCTGAATACATCAGACTTCTCTCAGGATGAATGGACAGGTGTATCTCTTGGAAGGGCTGGAGTGTCTAACACCTCCACTTGTGCCTGCAGGGGAAGGTGTCCTATTGCCCCTGGGCACCAGAATGATGGAGCTGCCTGCACTCCCATGGATCAATGGATAGAGACTGATGGATTCTGTCGTCTCCCCTTTACTGTCAAGCAGTTCAGGGGACAATTGGATAAGAGGCATTCTTCAATAGATAGGAAAGAATCAGTTAAAGTAAAGGTGTTAAGCACACTTAACCTTTTCTGCTCTTTAATTAGCCAGAGTGGGATGTTAAGTTTTACTTTACTGCCCATCTAATGACTCCACAACATTTCACTGTCTGCTCATCCCTAGTCGGGCACATCATGTACTGGTAAGTGCTGTGACATGGATGGGATGGGACACGCCTGCCTGGAGCTCCAGCCCATGGGATGCAGGATGTGGGATGCACAACCCCATCAGGAGCAATGTGGAGCCCCACGAGGAAGGATGTGCTGCTGTCAGCACTATGAGGTGCTGCCTTCCCCAGCATTGCTGGTTGTTTATTGCCTAACTTAATGTATCCTATATAATCTGATTTTCAGAAGTGCTGGGGACTTGCTGGCTGAATTCCTGACTCTGTCACAGCTCTTATTTGGCACTCAGGTACAGATAAATTTACCAATTCTATTGAGGCCAGAGAAATTTAGGCCTTTAGCTTTTATAATCAAAAACATCTGTCTGAAGGTTTGAGGGAAACAAATGAAAAACATTGCAAATGTGAAAGCGAATTTACATTTTTGATATTAAAATGCATCAATAAATAACATTTGGTATTATTCTCTGCATTGCTTATGCAATAAAAGTCAGCAAGGATACACAATTTTAAGGAAGAGCCCTCTGAAGATGCAAAAATGCTCTGGAAATAGAAATTAATTACAATTTACATCATACTAAAGTCAGAATTATTACTCCACCTTTTCAAATTACAGATTAAAGAACTAATCCAAATTCCACACGGAACTGGCATGGTCAAGAATAGATCATGGACCAAAGGCATTTCTTCTGAACGTAAAATCCCCTTTCCTCTGTAGTTCAGCTCCACCAAGTTAGAGTTTAACTAGGGACAATATACGATGCACAGTAAATTTCTACGATGGCACCATGTGCCTAAGGATGCAATTCCCAGTAACTCCTGCCTTTATGGTGTCTGCCTGATTAAACAGATCAGGAATGCATACAGGGGAGCATTACCTTTTGCATGTTAACAACATCTTTTATTGCTTTTGGAGATCATCAGACCACAGCAGGGTTGTCTCTCTCACTCCTAGCAGTGATCACACATTAATTGCTACGACAACAGAACCCCTCACTGGGACAATTCCTGCTCTTCTCAGCTCTGATCCCACATGTGAACCACATTTCCCACGAGCTGGTCCCAGCAGTTTTAATGCAAGTGGGTACCAAAGGATGCCAAACCCAACAACTTTACGTTTGTGCCTCAAAGAACGGAGCAAATAAATCAGCACCTTCAGCAGCCTGTGGCACCTCACCACTTTAAGGGGTCTTTTTCATTACCTGGAAAATGAGGTGACAAAAGGATAATACTGACTTAGCCTTGAGTTCCCGCCTCCCTCATCCCCCTCCTCCCTCCCTGCTTCTACTCTTAAACCTTGCTCACACCCATCCCCATCAGCTGTCTGAACCCAGTCTGACTGATGATTTTCTCTCCACGTTCTGACCCCAAGGTGAACATCACTAATCAAAGAACTGCTGTGAGAGACAGAAATGTGCTTTGGATTAAAATGTATGGAATCTGCAAGTTTCCCACCAATAAGTATCTGGAACACGCTCATCAAGTCAGTGCCAAAAGTCATGACCATTCCCCAGTTCATCAAGTTTAACCTTTCCCAAGTGAGTTTCCTCATAATTACCTGTATTAAATGACTGCACTGAAGCCACAACAAAATAAAAAGTAGAATACAGGGAGGCAGGTTTGAGTGCTGAGTCCTCCAGCACAGGAGTTCAACCTGGAATGTATGGGCCAGATCTCCATCCCATCCACACCACGTTACCTTGGCAACACAGACACCATGAAGAGCCATCCTGCACAGCAAAGCTGGCTGAAATTGTTCAGTGGAAACATCATAAATTGCTTTTTCAGTAAACCCAAGGATGTTATATTTGTGGTTGAGATACCAGCAAAAAAACAATCAAGCAACTGAAACGTGTTTCCCCCTGTTTGATCTTTTCCTGACCCTAAAATGTTAGAAAAAGTTTAAGCACTTGGCCAGTTTGGGACAACTGAGCCTGGGCTGCCCAAGCAATATGCACCAGAGAAGGTGAGGGTGGCATGTTTCTGAAATACCACACAGACAACCCTCTGCAGCTTTACATCAACACCACAACAACTCTTCTCCTGGGAATCGTTCCCATGTTTATTTTACTCCTCCAAGTAAAAAACACAAATGTATTTTTTCCTCTATATTTTCTGCCTTTGCCTCTCTGTGTTTTGCAGAGCATTTGTCACCATGCTGGGTCCCACGGCAGTGCTGATCTGTAAGTGTAATCCAGCCTGTTCTCATGGGGTGCCAGCCCCAGAACCCACTCGGGAATTTGGAGGAAAAGCCGCCACCAGTGAATGCTCTGGGAGAGCTGAACTCCCACACAGTGGGAGTGAGAAACCTTCTGGTTTAGAAGGTGAGTGCCTGGTGCTGCCAGACTGTGCTCTGGGCACAGGGTAGCCAGAGAATCGTAGAATTGGTTTAGGCTGGAAAAGACCTTTAGGATGATGGAGTCCAACCACTAAATCAGAACTGCCAAGCCCATTCCTCATTTTTCACCTCCTCCTTTCTCCTCCTCCCTGGCAGGAATCTTAGCTGTACATGCAAGATTGGAATCCCAGAGCAGGGTGGTGCAGGGAGAAGTTGCTCTGTTGGAAACTCATGAAAAACACTCACCACCCACGTTTTGTTGTCACTACTCCCTACTTTTGTTCCCATTGCCTTTTCTTCAGAGGAAAAGTGCCTCTATTTTAAAACTCCCTGTCAGCCTACAAACTTTACTGAGATTGGAAAATACACCACCACAGCTGGTCCCTCTGCAGACATCCCTGGGCTTACCTCCAACTTGGTTTTGGACCAGATTCCTTCCTGGAAGGTGCCCAGCACCAAGGCCATCAGACTTGTGGTCTGTGGTGGCACTGGCATCATCTGAGTGGCCACCCCCAGTATGGGCTGGTGGCCAGTGCTGGGCAGATGCCCTGGCCCTGATTCAGCAGTCTCTGAACTCTGCTGCTGCTCCAGGTCAAAAGAGAACTTCTCCCTGGCTGCCTGATCCCATCACTCAGCAAGGACTGCTGGAAGTTGGGCACTGGCTTGTCCTGCAATGAAAAAAAAATGGGTTTTCTGAAATAATTTATTTCCATGGATGTACTGTCAGCTCTGAAAACACACTGTTTAAATTACTGCAGGTCTCCAAAGCATCACCCTGATCAAGCAACTCGGAGACCTGCTCAGATAAACTTTCCTACTGAATCAGAAGGTGGATGGAGACTTGCTCCTGCAGATACCCTGCACCCCATACCAGTGTGATGGAGAGCTGGAAACACCACTCAAAGGTGGTGACAATGCTGCTCCACACATACCCAAACTCTGCTCCCGGTTTCAGTTCTCTGGAAGCAGCACTGAGAGGGATCCAGGATCAGGCTCAGCAGGCAGACAGCCTAACAGCTGGGGAAAAACAAAACTCCTTAACTGAAATGTCCCAAACTGTGATGTTTACAGGTCACAAGCGCTTTCATTCACAATCACTTTCCTTCTAAGCCTGAGGAGCACACATGACTCAAGAAGAGACCTGCTCATGGGTGAGGACAGTGGAGATACATCAATGAACATCTGAGTGTTCACTGACACTGAGCTCGAGCCCTTCAGCATCACCCAGCAGCCAGTACAGCCCTCAGCCAGACAGAGCATCCTCCACAGTGCTGGAATCTGGCAGCCAGTTCTGCTCAGCTCCAAGTCATGGCAGGGAAATGCCAAATCCAGGCCAGAGTTCCACCATGTGGCCCCAGTGTCACACAGCTCCTGACAGCCAGGCTGGCTGCTACTAAACGAAAAAAGAATCAACTTATAGAAACATGCTCATGACCTCACATGAGGAGCCATTGGCTCTACACTGACCACCATTTTTGGTTTGTTTTCCCAAGAAAATCTTCAAAATCTCACACTTTCAATCCAATATGAGCAAGAAAACTTTCTGAAATCTCAAGGACATATGAGGAATGGGAAAACTGCAGCCTACAGGTCTGAGCCAGCGCTACTTTTCACTCTCTTGAGGCGTGACAAGAAACAGCTCCTAGTTTCTGGTTCTGAGAAAAAAAAAAATCAAATTTTAACTTTAGCAGCTTTCTGTGTGGCTGCACGGAATAACACACGGCACAACTCTGCGTAGTTGTGTAGTTACCATATGGAAATGATGAATGAATATGAAATGGAAGGAGCAGCAAAAGTCATTTTCCCATGCCCTTGAAATGCAGTTGCAGCTCAACTGGGAAGGTGAATGAGAGATCTCAGACACCAGCACAAACCTCCATCCAGTCTGTGCACAGACCAAACAAAGGGTCCCCAATAGTTAACACGTGGACTTGAGGACCTTAAAGGTTCTTTCCCACCAAAATGATTTTACAGTTCTAGATTCTAGTATTCTATTATTCTGCTCAATTTGAGAGCAGCACATAAATTCAGGGTTTTTTCTTTAAAGGATGAGACTGCTTTGAAACTTCAGGTACAAGTTAAATTAGAAGGAAGTTGCTTCAGAAATCTTAGAGCAGTATGAAACGGTTGCCAACAAGAGAGAATGATTTATTCATGATCTGCAACAAACTTACGCAATGAGAGGACTTGTTCTTCTTTCTCTCCAGGCTGTGCAATCTGCCTTGACACTTGACCAGTCGAAACTCCATTAAGAGGTGCTTCATTATTGATACCGTAAATTGATTTAAGATTAAATTTATTATACATGCACAGCCATGGCAGCATCCCATAAGCACCTCTCCTGGACAGCTTTGCTGCAGCTGCTCTGCCAGCACAGACATGCAAATGAGCAACTTGTTACTTACTGTAAATATCTTCATTTTAATGCTTTGGTGTGTTGTGCTGTTTTTAATATAGGAAAGTAATTGCACCCAAAACCTCGTTCAATGCCTGGCAGTATTTTGGACCATTACACACAAAAGCTTCATGGAACAACGGCCATTATTTTGCTTTTATGCTCAAGAAATTTTCCTAAGAGGTTGGGGGTTGTTTTCGGGGGCCTTTTTTCCTTCTCTGAAGCCGTTATTTGCCCCCAGCTGAGGTTAATAACAGCAGTTTATCACACTGCATGCACTCATCAGCCTAGGGGAATACTCCCTGATTTGTTGTTTTTTCTCTTTTCTCCCATAAAATGCTTCATCAGTTCTGACGATGTAAAAAGTAGATCAGGAGTGAAAATTGCAGTTACCACATGATCACACTTCCCATTCTCTAGGATGGAGTCTGAGTATTGATTCCAGTTATTTTTGTGATGGAAGATTTGCTTGAACTCCTACTCAGGTCAAAGGAAGGATCCCAATGGACTCAGCTGGCCCAGGACTTGGGGAACAACTTCCAGCAAACTTCCAGAACCAATTAATTTTTTAAGGCCAAGACCTTTTTTCAATGGCAAACTGGTTTGTCAGGTGAATACCATCCACAGAAAGGGTTTCTGCAGAGAAACACTTTCTTCTCTACTGTGGGATGGCAGCCTGAGAAAGGGAATTTTTAGACCCAGAAACACTGCTGTGGATGTCCCTCCCCAAGATCCCATCCTGGCCCCACCTCACCTCTGGTCTGCAGCCATGTCCTCTGGGAGCCCAGGAGGGAGCGCTGGCCACCAAACTGCAGGTGCAGTAACGAGCTCAGGCTGCAGAGGAGAAATTTCAGCATTTTTTTTGCACATTATGCAAATTTTCCACCACCTCGTCCCTGCTTTCTGGGTCAGCCCTCGCCTCCGGCTGCAGCGAGCGGCCGTGGGCTGGAGCACAGGGCTGAGGAACACGATCAGTGCTGAGGGGGAAGCTCATCCTCCAGCAGGTAGGTCACACTTGTTCTTCATCTGGGCACTTTTGGGAAGCACCTGTGCGAGTAGCTTTCAGATAAACCCATGGATCTCAAAGGATGCCGTTCACCAGATGCTGACCTTCTGCAAGAGCAGCACAAACATTTCGTTTATTTGAACACCTTCTTCTGCACAAAAATACATTCACCAATTTCAGTAAGATCTGCCAGGCAGATAAGACTTGATTTTTACCACCTTGTAATGCTGGTAATGATGTAACTGATAAAGAGAGGAGAGAGAAAGAGTGAGGCAGTAAGTGAGAACAAATCCCCTCCTGCCCCCAGCCCCTTGAGCGACGTGCCCAGGGCGGGCTGAGGAAGAGCCACCAGCACGATGACAAATGAGGGTGTTAGAATCTGTGTACGACAAAGAGTTGGATGATGTATGATTTACAAAGTGTAGCAGCACTCTTGAAAAGGCTGCTAATGTCAGAAAACCCACTCAGGCAGGAAAACGGTGCTATTTAAGGAGTACCCCGGCTCCGTAGGCAGAAGGGCGCGTGGATGGGAGGGAAGTGGCTGTCTGGCATTGTCACATTTTGTGACTATGAGTGTAAGGAGCAGGTCAGGAAACAGCAGAAGGGATAATTTATACCCTGAATGGTAAAGGGTAGGCTGTGCAAGAAAAAAGAAAAAACCAAAATGAGGATGGAGGTAAAATAAAACAGCAGCAGCCAAGTGTAGGAGAGTGCTGGGGGACAGACACAGCAGCCTGGGTTGAGCCCGCCCAAAAGCCACTGCACTGTCACCTGCCAGATCCTCCTGGCCCCTATTTCATTTTTATCTAAAAGTTTGGACAGTACTAGCTCCATTACTTTGTTAGAGAAAGGAGTTTCTGGGAAATAACGGTAGTGATGACCTCCACATAAACTGACTCTGTTTGTATTTCTAGCAGAAGTACTGTAATGATTATTTCTGACAACTGGGTCGTTGAACAACTTTACCTGACACATTTCCACATCCATCCCTGGCAGGAGCTGCTTTTGCTTGGCAGCGAGTGACCCTTGTCTCCACAGGATGTCCTGCTCAGGAGTGTTTGCACAGCTCGTGCCCCCAGCCCTGGTTGGGGTCCCTGTTACACAGAAACCCCTGCAGCTCCACAGAGTTTCCCCACAGTTACAAAAGCCAGTTTCTCCAGTGCTACCTTTGGTAGGTCATTAATCAAGAACTTCAATTCCAGCAGACGCTCCAGTAAAATAAATGGACAAATAAATTCTTTCTATCAAGGAAAAGTGATTCATAACCACTTTTTGCTTGTATCCACAGTAATGGAGGAAGATGAAATTCAGCTTTCTCCATGTATTTTTTTTTCACTAACATTACGAGACAAGTATATCAGCAGCTACTTTCTGCATTGAAAGTATAAATACAGAATAACCAAAAAAATTCTGTTCTGAGAGTTCTTATTGGTATTTTAGTGAATTTTTAAAATCCCCATCTTTGAAACGATAAAATCACATTTCATGTTATTCTTCAACTTGGAATGTTTTCAAGGGACCAGTTTCATTTTTCTGTATTTTCCACAGTCCATCAAAAAAATGCCATCAGAGAAATGGCAAAGTTTTGTTCTGGATTTCAGAGAGACTGACTTTTAATCTCCATCATGACACTGATCTATGCCTCAGCAATTCAGTTAATCCCCTTGTGTGTCTGTTTTCAGTCCTTTCAGCTGACTACCTTGCCTGCTTAATATTAAAGCTTTCCAGAGTAGGAAATACCTCTCACAGGATTTCTGCAGCACCCAAAACATTGGGCCCCTAATCTACACACTAATACAAGGTAAATGGCTCATTTCCAGGTTTGGTGGGTTGTGGGGTTTTTTTGCATATTACAATGAAAAGAAGTTTTCAATACAGAAAAGACAACTGGGCTGATTAAAGACAAACCCCTAGAGAAGGACGAGCTCTGTTCCATCTTTAGGGACGCATTTAGAAGTCATAGCTCCCTTCAGCAGCTGGGAAGAGACTGGAATCTATTATTCACCAATCAAGTTGTCATCGCCTAGAAGATTAGATGGTGGCCCAGGAGACAGAGCCAGCGTAAGTTTATAAATTTCTCAAGAATAAATAATAAAAAATAAAGTTAAACTTAAGGAGGCTTTGGTCAGGAAAGTGGAGGGCATGAGAAGGGAGGGAAGACACTAGAAGGCAAAGGACTGTGACCAAGGCCATGTGAGACGCAGTGTGTCACAGTGAGCAAGGTTTGGACACCAGTCCTTGAACACTGTCACAAGTTAAACTTGAAAAGCACAACTGAAATAAAATTATCATAAGGTACATCACCAGCCCAAGAGCAGTTCTTGTCATCCCCTGTGAAGATGAGAGGCCAGATGAACTGTAGACCCTCGGTATGACCCTGCTTCTTCTTATGCTCTGGGCTGGAGCAGAGGAGACACTGATATAATTTGTGGGTGACAGCAAGCTGGGAGTGATTGTGAGAGCTCTGGAGGACGGGACCAGAATTCAAAGTGCTCTTGACGCTGGTGGGAGTGCTGTGAAATCAGTGAGATGAAATGCAGTGAAGGCGTTACAGCGATGCTCAGAAAGGAGAAATCAGTGCACAGGCAGAAAATGGAGAACATCTGGCAGAGCAGCAGGACAGCAGGAAAGGCTCCTTTGGTGCCTGAATACAAAATAACAGTTTTCTCTCAGAGGCTGGCCTGCAACTGGGACTGCCACAGGATAAGGATCAGGAGAGGGCTTTGGAGACCAGCCAGTTTGGAAAGGCTGGAACAAAGCCCCTGGTCAATTCTCACCCACCTTTGCTACTGGAAATGCTGCACAACTCCCCAGTGCTGACTGTGCCTACAGACCCCTCCCCGTATTCAATAATGTTTTCTGTTTACAAGAGGGGAGGGAACTGGGAACCCAAAATTTGGGATTGCTTGAAGCAAACTACTGTGGACAGGAGACCTTCAGGCACACATCTTCCCCCCCCCTCAAGTCCCTTGGATGACCTCAAAGCGGTTATTGATGTCTCTTTGTCCCAGAGCAATCCCAGGTGCCCTCATTTAACAGCGAAACAGAGGAGTAAAAGGAAAAAAAGAGGACTATTTAAAAGGTCTGTTTTCAGCAAATATGTTACAAAAACATTTCAGACTCTTCACTCTGAGTGTCCCATTATCAAAACATATACAATTGTCTCTCAACCCTTAATACAGTTGGAATTATCTTACCTGTCCTCTCCATTATTCTTGGTGACAAGTGAATGGTATAAATGCCCCACAGTTCTTGGATAAATAACTTCCCGTACAGATTAGGTTAGATGATGTAGTGCTAACAAACACATCTATGAAAAGAAAACAGACGTACTAATCTATAAAGATTTAGATGAAGGAAGAAGCCATCAATCTGTCAGGAGTTATCAGGTTGTGTTTCTTCCTGTGTTACTACAGAGATTTCTTTTTAAGCTCTCTACCCTCGCTCCTCAGGAGATTATGCAGGAATTGCAGCTGGAACACAGTTTTTCAAAAAAAAATCGGAGATTTACCAAAAAGGCATCCATCTCCCAAGTGTGGGAGAATGCCTTGACAAGGAACCAGTCTTATCTTTGAAACTTCTGTTTCCCTAATTAAGGAAGCTTTTACTGTGTGTTCAATAGCAGGAATAAAGGGGGAAAGAAACAAAAGCACCATTCCTGCACTGCTACCAAAATAAACAAACATGGGGCTTCAGAGAAGCTGTGCCATGTGTATTGAAAAACATTTTGGTCTGGTTTTTGCTCGTTTGATCCCTTTCTTTCGTTTCTATCTTATAAGCCATTTGTTGCTTCCCCAACCCACTCAACCACTTTGTAACTCAGCCTGTACCTCATCAGGATTTGCCCTTCCCGGGGTGGGCTCTCCATCATCCCAGGGGAAATGAGAAACCCAAACCAGCCTCTCAGTTCTTCCCCATCTCACTCCAGGATCACCCCCGACTCCAGGGGAGCCTCAGCCTGGGTCCCTGTCCCCATCACAGGGCTCAGCCCCCCTTGCAGCCCCCACCCCTGCGATCGCGGGGATACCGAGGGACACGGTTTCACTGTCACCCCACTCTGCTCTACACCAGCTGAGATTCAAGACAGCCAAATAAACTGAAAGCAGTATTAAACTGTTTTAAAAGCTCTAAAAACAACCCCCAAGTTCTCTTCAGGCAACCTGTACCACTTTCAAGCCTCACAGATATTTCAGGCGCCCAGCATTTCATTAAGCTGAAAATAGGGAAAAATCTGTGTGCTCACGCAGAGAAAAGATTCCTTCCTTTTACTGAGCTATGCTGCTTAAAGTCTGCCTTTTCCTGCATATGTTAAGCAAGCGATAATTCACACCATGTTTCCTTTAATGAATGAGGAGAAACGCCTTCCATTTCCACATCAATTAGAACCATTTCCACGCTAAAAGACTCGATAGTTATTTGCTAAATTACAACGATGCAGCTCCAGTCCCACTGATGCCAATGGATTGCTCATGTGAGTGATTACCGGGCAATGTGATTACGGGGTCGCTTGCTAATGGCAAACGAGACAACACGTGCAGAGCGCTGCAGGAAGAGTCCCACAGAGCTTTAACACCCATGGCCAGCTCTGCACAGTTCCTTTCCACGTAAACACAGGGACACCTCCTGGCACCGGCACTCCCGTGTCTCTCTCCAAGCTGCTCAAGGATCCAGCCCCAAGCACCTCTGTGCTGAGGTGCATCAAAACCCCTCTCCAGAGAGGAAGGATTCTATGGGACATGGTGTTCAGCTCCTTCCAGTCCAAGCAGCTAAACTCTAGTTTGGCAATTCCTTAGCTATACTGCTGCTAAACAGGCATGAAGCCCAAGTGCGAGTCCTTTCAGGACACTGGATTGACTGGAATGAGACTGAAATGAGAGAACTGTAGAAAGGTTTGGGTTGGAAGGGACCTTAAAGCTCATCCCATTTCACCCTCCCCTGCCATGGGCAGGGACACCTTCCACTATCCCAGGTTGCCTCAAGTCCCATCAACCTGGCCTTGAACACTTTCAGGGATGGGCAGCCTCAGCTTCTCTGGGCAATCTCTGCCAGAGCCTCACTCCTCTCACAGGGAAGAATTTCTTCCTGCTGGATCTCATAAGCTGTAACTTCTTCCTTACAATATACTTCTAAGTACAACCCAGAGGCAGATGACTTTCAACCAGCTTCACAGTTTAGTCCAAATAGAAAAGGTAAAACTAGGTGGATGACAAGCCCTTTGTCATTGCATTAGATTAAAATATACTCATATTCATACTTTAAATAATCACTGTAAATTCCTATTTCCTATAAAGCTGAGTTCCATTGTGCCACTTTTCCAGTGTGAGTTAGGGAGAGAAAATAACAGATTCTCTGGGAGACCTGAGTGCAGGACTGATCCCACATTTGATGTTGGCTGGGACATCCGTTCTGCAGCTGTCAGAAATCAGATCATACAGCTGTGTTTTATGCAGCCCCTGCGGATGGAGCCGGTGGCATTCCCTGGCTCCACGCTGGGGTATTTGTTCAGAATTGACTCATCGCAGAAAGTGCCATCTTCAGTCACAAACAATTCCTCACAGCAACATGAAATTCCTATGAACTCTCTCATCCAAGCGCCGGCCAACCTGCAACCAGCTGAGTTTGCAAGAGCTGATAGATCAAAGACTGAAGTGCAATAGCCTCAGGCAGCAGAAAGTACAAAAACATATCTACGTCAATTCAGTGAATATTAATTCTACCTTAAAAATAAGTTAGAAAAGTAGGAAAATAACACCTACATCTCTGTGAATCCAGGTAACCCATGAACTACATGGCTATGGCAGAACAGAGATGGGTACTGGTTTATAGGGTGAGGTATATTGTTCTTCACCTCCCTGAGCATATGGACAGATGGTTTTGACATTAGTACTCACTGTGTTTAGGTTTGCCTTCAACAAATTTCAAAATCTCTTCTTTGTAACAACCTTGTGAATCACTTTTGGAGACAACCAATGACATGTAGAATATTAAGACATGTAGAATATTGAGCTTTTGTCTAAAATATGTCCAGTGTATTCGGACACTGCTGAGTTCCTGCAGCTTTGAGCGTGACATGCCTGCTCTTGCTTAGCACGGGCAGTGACACTCACTCTAATAAACTTCTCCAATGTGAAATCCTTTGATACACAATAAAACCAGATGAGCCTCTGGTTGCCCAAAGAAGCTGTGGCTGCCCTATCCTGGAAATGTTCAAGACCAGGCTGGACAGGACTTGGAGCAACCTGGTCTAGTGGAAGGTGTCCCTGCTCATGGCAGGGGGATGGAAAAAGTTGGTCTTTAAGGTCCTTCCAACCCAAACCATTCTGAGATTCTCTGATAATGAAGCAATAAGCAAATTCTCCGCATTTTTAGAGAGCTATGGATATGTACCTGTTCGACAGCAGATGGACTTGCTCCCCCAGCAGGTCCCGGTCACTCATGAATTGAGCAGGTACCTTGCAGCAAGGTTGGCTTTGATGCTCTCTAGGCCCCACGGCTGAGGATGTGTTTCACTGCTTTGCTTTCAGCTCCAGACCTATGCTCACCTGCAGATCTTGCATTAATGGGTGAAGCAATTCCATATTTTGCCGAGCAGGGCTCCAATTCCATGCCGGCAGTAAACGCGTTTGAATCTGCACAGCCTCGGTGTCAATACCACTCCCATCTCCACCAAGTCAGGTTAATGAGCACAGTTCATCATCCCCGTCCCTTTGACTCCTTCAATCCTGAAGGGAACATAATGCATTTAACATGTCAGATATTTAAAGAGTTCTTTCATGTGCAGCCTCAGTTCATCGCTAATAAAATGTGTTTTACTCCTCTGTTTCATTCCCTGTGCATTCCATGCTGTATTGAATTTAAGATACAGCTTCTCATCACATTTCTTAGCAGAAAATAGACATCTAAAGACTCATTAAAGCCTTCCAGGCTTCCAAGTTGCCCTCTGTCAGGTGCCATTAAATAAGCCCTGTAATGAAGAACAGCACCAAGCACTGGTGAGAGGATCCTCCTCTCTGGAGCAACTCCTCAAACCACCCTCCAGGCCATGAGCTTCTTCAACCACCTCCTTTTTGGCAAGGCAGAGAGTGAGTGACCCGACCTCCCCAGGGCAGATGTTCATTGCAGGAACAATGCCGAGCAGCTTGGCTTCAGGGACCAAATGCTCATCCCAATATGCTGCTTTTCCAAGAGGAATTAATTCCTGAGATCAAAGCATCGCTCACTGGCTTTCAGCCTTTGCCTCTGACAAGTTTTTTCAGAAAGACACAAACTTGAGGCTGTTTGTCCTAAGCCAAATGAACGTCATTCATCACCTTTGGAGAACCACCATTCGCAGCAAGTTAATGCCTCCCAGAGCTTCTCAGCTGCAAATTCCTTTCTAATACAACGTTAAAACCAACCTCTGAAATGCAAATAACCCAGCAACCTCCACAAGATGATTTATGCCATGCCATCGTTTGCATGCAAATAAATTAAAAGAAGAAAATGTAATTTAGGGAGAACTACACTGTATATTAAAATAAAAGAGTGACATTATGTCTGCAAAATGGAGCTCGATGTGTCGCTGCCATTGCTGCTGGAGCTTTAACCTTCCCAATTGTGAAGAAAAGGATTCTGATTTATTTATTTTGATCCTGTATACAAACCATTTTATGGCTTCAGGCACATCCGGAAAAGACACGTATTTTTGATATCTTTATGTTGGTGTCGTTTCAAGGGAAGGCAGAAATTTTGATTCTCAGTTCATGTTTGAAACAGCAAAGGAGAATGAAGAGTCTCTGGCAACAGCAAACCAATGCCAATGCCTGCACACATGCAGAGCATGAGATGTGCTCCTCACACACCAAGCTTCCCACACCAGGGGGTCAGAGTGTGCAGGGCATCAGTGGGGTGTGGAGCCCCTTCCTCCTGTCACCAGGCAGCAAACCAGGGCACAGAGAGAGCTCAGGTTCCTCTGGTGAGCTTCCCACGCCTGGGGTAACTGCATCTCCCCGTGTCTCACTTTATGGTTAACGTTAACAGTTGGAGTTTTGTTCTGCTCTATTAAACTTTATCAAATGGAGGGGAAAAATCTATTTTGATAAACTGAGAGCCAGATGTGGGAACTGTGCTCCGCTCAGCAAAACTGCCTGGCAGCAGCTTGGCCTCACAGCTCCACCAGCAGCTGCGCTACAGCTCACTTTGGGCTGGGAGCTAAATGGGAAAGGACTTATGGATTTGTGCAGTGCTGCTGTGCAGGGAGTGCCTGGCTCTAAATCACGGCACGAGGGGATGGCAGACCCAGCACGGGGAGGAACACTAAAGCTCCCTCAAAGGATTGGCTTCACAGTGCACAAATCTGAGCCAAGTCACACTACTCTGAGCCCCATTAAGAGCAAAGAGCTTGTCCTAAGCTGTCACCAGACACTTCCAGCTCAAGGATGCCCCACGCAGGCAGGAGGCCACGCCAGCTAGAGGCAGGAGGAAAAGGCTGCCAGGAGCTAAGACCTGACTAACAGCTTGTGCATACAACCTGGGAGGGTTTTGTGGCCTCACATCCACATAAATCACAACTAGCAGCTTATAGAATCTCAGGATTGATCTACAAGGCTCTCCAAACTTCATTTTAAATCACAAATTTCATGCAAGTAAAGACACGGGCCTTAGTTTTATTTTTATTACTACTAATAGCAGTAAGAAAGTGCTGTGCTATTAAAAAGCAACAGCTGCTTACAAATGAACAGATCTCTTCTAAATCAGGGTCATTTCTCCTGCAACAGTAAGACCCTGTCAGATAATCGTAATCCTGACAGAAAAATGGTTCACCTTCACTGCTGTCCTCTAAGATAGTAAATCTGAGACAATCTGTCCAGTTCTTAAAATATAATTCCTCTTTACTAGAAATGCTCTTCTAAAATAGGCTGGGGGATGTGGCTCCTCATTCCTTCTTCTTCTCTACGTTTTCACTGGCGAAGCCTCAAATCTGCTCAGGGTTGTTTTGTTCATCCCCCAGTATGGATGTTTTTGCAGGAAGGAGAAGTCTTCAAACAGAAAAATATCACAAGCATCAGCCAGGGACTGCAAAATCCCAAACTCCAACTTGGATTCTGCCAAAGAGACAACGTGTGGCCTTGGGGAAAAACCACCTCTCCTCCCGGCAGGCTCTCCATCTGCTGCTCAATAATAAAACAGGATTATAAAACTGCCCCATCCCAAAGGGCAGGTAAAACTATGAAGGTGAAAATTGTGTTACAAGGAAGATACACTATTATAACACAGCAAACCCCCTTTCAGTCTCTCTTCTATTCAGCACGAAGCAGCCCCATTTCTAAACGAAAGCTGTGAAAGAGCTTTGCCATTTGCACAGACTTTTTTCAGCAGGCAGCAGATTAAAGCCGAGAGAATAATCCATAGCAATTAATTTATTCAATGAATTTAGCCTCATTTTCTGTTCCTAAAAATGTCTGCAAGCTATTTACCATTTTTGCCGTGGTTTCCTCATTATTCACAATTATTGCACCGTAACTCTTGGTCTGTAAATTACTCTTGAACAATTGGCTGAGCGTGTTTTAGAAGCTATTTGGGTTAGTTTCAATTTAATACACAGGGCACATTGTCCCTTACTCTCTACTCACCATTAAGGACAAGAATAAAAGGAATAGATGTGGCTGGGATCCAAACAGCCACTTTCACCAACTCTGCCCAAAACCACCCAGGTAGCTCTCCTGAGACTTGTGGCTTCTGCAAAAGAGAAATTGGAGCCCACTAGAGACTCACCCCTACACTGCTTCCTGATAGTGGGCTACTTCCATTCCTTGGTACGTCAAGAATTCCACTTTAAAACATGCCTCTAGGAAAAAAATTGCATTTTTTGAGAAACTGAGCATTTTTCATGTGTCTGAATATTTTCTTAAGTTGGCTTAAGTCTATGTTTTCACAAGCATTTCCATCAGCATAGGGAGTTAATGTAAAATTAACAAATTCCCTTCAATTTCAACCAAAAAAAAAAAAAAAAGGAATTCTTCAAGTTGTGTTACCAGAGAGAGAACCAAAAAGTGGTATTTTAACAACAACAACAACAAAAAGGATGCGGTTACTGGTGGGTAAAGGGGACACTGGCAAAGTCCATGCAAGTTCCCACCAGACTGGTTTCACAGAGATTCTGAGACATTTTAGCATTTTAATGTGTTACTGGCTTAGCAAATAAATAAATTGCAAAGTGCCAAAAGAGCTTTTGGAAAATACATTAAGGCAATTTGCAAATAATTGCAGTGAGCTGGGCTATTATGACTTTGACTTCTGAAGTATAAAATCTCCCAGAGATAATGATGATAATCATATTGAAAATAGTTGCCACCCTTTAATCTTCTAAGACTAAACAGAGATCTTTGGGAATTTGGGACCCTGTCACTCTAATTGAACATCTGACAGGAGCATAATGAGGGTGGATGGCAGAGGGGTCGCCTGGTTGTCCGTGCAGAATCCATCAGCTCCCGGTTGGCATCGCGCGGGGCAGCCGGTTCATCTCCTGCACAGGCTTCTCATTTGAACAGCTCCAGCGTCAATAAAAGGGCTGTCAGAGAGACTATTTCCAGAACAGATTTGGATCTCAGCACCTCGAGCTGGACATGAAAAGATTCACTGTCCATTTTACAGGCAGCTCAGGAAAAATGGCACCAAAACCCTGGAAGCAAAGTCATTTACTGATAATTCTGTCAGATGCAGGATCGCTACCTGGAGCTTCATTTTTGTAAAGACAACAGAAATACATAAAAAATCAGCTGTGTAGAGCTGTTTCCAGCAGAAAACTCATTGTGCCCCCACAGTCTGCTCTCTCACAGTGCAGATCTTTTCTTGCCCAGCCGTTTCCCAGGCCCAGGCTGGCAGCCAGGACACTGCTCCTGCCCATGGGGAGGGTGATGCTGGGTCACCTGCCCACATCCTCCAGCGCACCTGGGCACTCAGAGTGGGGTCTCAGCACCAGCAATGGCCTGGATACATGAGAAGGGTTCCCAGGAAAAGTGCAGCAAGGCTCCTCTGTGGGCAGGAAGAGATTTAGGGAAAGAGAAAGGGGAAAAATACAAACTGCTGCTGCTGTTGAGTTAAGGGAAGTTCTCACAAGAGGTTTAATTCAAGAGCCTTGGAATTCAATGAAAAATCCCACTGGCTTCAGAAAAAAAAAAAAAAAATCACACTAAATCCACTACAACCTTTCAGTCTGGTCTCCATTGCTGGAGTCCTCGTGCAGGCAGATCTAACTCAGAATTCCTGTGCTGCCAGGGAAGGGAGAGCTGGTCACCTTTCTGCACAGTGTGCATGGTCTCCATGGAAGAACTCTGGGAATTGAGAAACCAAAGACTCAAAGGGGTCTTCACAGATCTCAGACATCACTGTCATCTCCATGTTGGTAGAGTTTGGTTTTCCCTTATAAATAAACCTGATCACCAGCATCTGAAATTTGACTTTTTCTGAGTATCATCTTGTTACTCTCAGCAATTCTGCCTGGGACATGCTGAATGGACCTTCCAGTCCTTGGTATTTGTAGCCCTGAAATGCTCATAAAGAGTTGTACTTCCCCTTAGGTTATTGTTTAGCCAGGCAGTACATACTTAATTCTTTTATATTTCCCCACAAATCCTATCCCAGCTTTAACCATTTTATCTGCTCCTTGAATTACCTCCATCTCCCCAGACCTGGCTTGGTGAGCAGGGCCCCAGTAGACAGTGATAAGAGATGTACATGGAGAGACAACTGCAACTGCTCTGTACTCAACACCTGTAATCCAGAAATACATTGTACTTTCCTTCAACTCTCAGTCTTAGAACCAGAATTTAACCTACCATTAAAATCTCTCTGAAAGTCTGTGTTTCCCACGTGATTTTCCTTCATCACATGGATTTGATTTATATCCTTGATACTCCAAACCCAACAGCCCATGGGAGAGCTTGGCTGTGGGGATGGGAAATGCGTCCCTGCAAGAGTCGGGTCAGGACGATGAATTTTAATTTGCTTCTTCTAAATATCTTTAGGTTATTTTCCCCAAAAGTGGGCTGACAAACTTCATCTTCTTCAGCTCTCTGGCAGTAAAGCCACAGTACCAAAATTTGTTGTGCCTTCCCTCCCACCCACCAGCTTACGATCGCAGGGGACCAGCCAAGGTTTCCAACACGTTGGCGTGGAAAGCACTGCCAGCCTTCTGCTGTTCCAGGGAAGGAAAGCTGCGGGGTTTGATAGACAGCTAGATAGATGGATACAGCCAGAAATATGTTTAATTATGCAATGTCACATTTCAGAGTTATTCATACTGTTCTCCCTTTTTGGAATAACAAAGACACATTTGAAAACTTGAGTTAAATTACAATGAGGGACCAAATCTATTCATTTGGGCTATTTAAATGGATGGGCTTTTTCTTCAGTAGATGTGGTCTTGACTATGCAGCATAGCTCAAGTGATGCTGTTAAAATCCTTCTTCCATCACTGGTGTGTTGAAAATTAGCCAGCTCAGAGCTGTACACTATTATTACTTAATACATGTTATCTGTGATCAAAAACACAATACCTGATACAAGTCTTTAGGAATTTGCTTTTAAGCTGCATTTTTATGGGGAGTTTTTTACTAAACAAGTCAAGCATTATGCTGGGTCATCAGGAAAGCCATTGAACTTTGCACCCGGAGCTAAAATAGAACTGTTAGAAGTTCCTCTCCGAGGCAGTTTATCTGACAAGCTTATCTAAACCTTCACAGGATTAATTACGCATTCCTCTGCCAATGCCTAAATGCCCACTTAGCACTGTACTGGAGAGCCTGGCACAAACACAGCGTCCCTCCTGCAAACCCAAGTCAGCTGTGGGGCCATCTCACCACTGCTGAATATTCCCTGGACCCATGAGTTCAACTCAACCGCCTGTCCTCGGCCTCAGGAGGAGATGGGGAGCACTGTGGGGTGAGGTCTGGGCTGGGTCCTCTCACCTGTGACCTGCTCAGCTCAAGCACCCTGGGGCTGAGCTCTGCCCATCACACCAGCAACTAACACACCTTCCCTGCTTTAAGTGCTGCAAGTCAGAAAACAAGAGCCTGTGCCTTCACCTCTCACCAGGATTCCATTCTCCTTCTTGTATCTCACATTTCAAAAAATAACAGAGATGTTATTAAGCAAAATTAAAGACTCACCTTATTTACCTTCATGGACCTCATTAATTTTTATACCAGGTCTGCTGGACAATGAACAAGGGTTTTCACCAGAAGGGGGTAAGATCTCATGAAGTGACAGCTCTTACAAATCACTGCTGTTGTCTCCAGCACAGAACTGCGGCACTGCCAAAGCACAAGAATACGCGCAGTGAGGAACACTGATTTTACAAACATGCAATTTATCAAATGACACAAATCAGCTAAATGACATGAAAATATATCTGGAGACTTCATAATGTCACCTTCCATCCTGGTGGGGTTTGACAGACACCGGCTGCAGAGAGCTGCTTCAACTGCAGAAAACCATTGCAGAGTAAGATTATTCTATCACTTTAATAGCAGCTATTTTCCTGTCTCTTAGGGGTTTTCTTTCCTTCTAATTTTACAACTGTTAAACGAGTGACATGCTTTCCACTATTCTAGTTAAAATTGCATCCCATTCTCAAATCAAAGTACATTTTGTTATACACTGAGGGAGGAAATGGAAGAATTCCTTTTTGATCACATCCAATGAGAGGATGGGAAGGAAACTAAGGTGAGGCAAGCCTTCAGCCCTTGGTTGTCTTGGGTGAGGAGATAGGGAACATGAATCTTGTCTTCTGCTTCGCTTTCAGCCCATTCTGAACCATATCCTGTCTCACCTCCCACACAGACTCCCCTTCTCTCAGGTCCAGCTGTAGGAGTGATTTGGGACTTTAGCACTACTCATCCATGTATCTCCCAAGTATTCACCCTCCTGCTGAAATCACCAGGCTCCTCAGCTGCTCCTCAGTATGTTCCCAGAGCATTCAAGATATTTAGGACCTCATCAGATAAACCAGATCTCATATGAACCTGCTGTCACTTTGGCTGACTTTGAGTGAAGAGAGTGGAGCTGGGGTAGCACTGTCCAACTCATCTATCAGGGCTTACTCCTGGTTTAACACAGCAGAACTGATAGGATTTTGAGAAAATAGAAAATGATCATTTACCTTGTAAACACTACATTGGTTTCTGAGGAAAAAGTGTTTTGGTGGAGGTTACTGCTGCAACCAAATCCCTTTGAGGGAGCCCCCAAGTAGCAACTCCTCAGGAACATTCTTGGGGGGGGTCTCATATCTTTCTGAATTTTTTACTCTCCTCCTTCTGCATTATTTATTTATTGCTATTGCTATTTATTTGTTGCTTGTCAGCAGCAGCTTAACGTATTTCTTCTCAGACAAGACTTCACCTTGGTTTGAAGAGATAATGGAACCATTAAAATTATTCCAATTTAGATCAGAAAAATAAAATAGCCAAAGTTGTCTCTTGCCACTCCAGTTTCATTGCACAGAAACTCCTCAATATATTGAATAGCTTGATCTAGTTTTTATCATTAGTACCAAACTTGATCTGCAGCAAACGAAGTCAAATGAAAGAAATTTACACTAATTTCTGATTTGCTTAACAGCGTGCTCAGCTCACCCCAAGTGCCATCAGCCTCATTTTCCTAATAGCACTTTTTCTGCAAATCACTTTCAGATAATGAGAGCTGAAATAAAACTTTTTCCACAAAGACAAAAATTGGTAGAAATAGATTAAATTGTTTGTAGCAGCACCCTTAATGTCAAAGCAACTATTAGTCGATAAAATCTAAAATTTTGAAAAAGAGTGTCAGTGAAATTAAAGCCTTACAAAACTCAAGAATCATTATAAAGCTTATTCTCTGTGCTTTAAACTAAGGGGGAAAACCTGAGGGTTTCTGTGTTTACATTGCATTTCCCCTCACTTAAGTTGCCTTGGGAGAAAATGAATCTTTCTATAATATAATTCCAAATGGTAACTGTTGAAATGATGAAATGAAGTTTCCAAAAAGCTGCTCTAGTCTAGAATAGCTCAGGACTTCATTAGATCAGATTCCCACACAACACCCCAGATCCCACCACTCACAGAGAATTCCCCTTGGAAAGGCTTCACATTGCATGTTGAATATATTGGAAGGACAGAGGGGGATGGCTTCACACTGCCAGAGGGCAGGGGTAGATCGGACATTGGGAAGAAACTCTTCCCTCTAGGGGTGCTAAGGCCCTGGCACAGGTTACTCAGAGAAACTGTGGCTGCCTTATCCCTGGAAATGTTCAAGGCCAGGCTGGATGGGGCTTGGAGCAACCTGGAATAGTGAAAGGTGTCCCTGTCTGTGGCAGGACGTGGAATGAGATGAGCCTTAAGTTCCCTTCCAACACAAACTATTCTGTGATTCTATAACAAAGACAACTGGGAAGGACACGGGACGGACAGTGCTGTGCCTCTGAGCATCCATCCCTCCTGACACAGGACCCATCTCTCAACCTCTCGGGTTTCCTCCTTCAGCTCCAGCTTCTGCCATGTCCAAAGGACAGTGCTGACACACAGGGAACAACTCATCTCCTTCCACAGAGATCATCTGCCCCACTGAGTCCTCCCAGCCCCTGGGGCTGCCGCCCACCCTCCTGCACACCCAACCCACTGCTCCAGTAGTGGGAGGTGTTTCCTGCAGGGAAGGCTCCTTAATCCATGTCCTTGGTGGCCTTTTTCTGTGCTCATCACTTGGCTTGAGCTCAGTCCCCTAATTAACGTTTCCACACCAGCTATGAGCACACCAAATGACAAGTGCTGCTTGAGACTTGACAAATAACCTGTCCCCAGCCACCCCCTCATCCCACCCACCCTGCCAAGCAGAGGAGATGGCTTTTGAATGCTTTGAAGCAAATGAATACCCATGGATCCTATTTGTATCCTCCCAGTTTAATACAATTTGATGTGAGGCTGAACTGGAATAACACGAAACTAAAAATAGCTGCTCCTGTTATCAGAATTGTTCACTAATTCTGACACAAGCCACCATCTGCTTTTATTAGGAACTCACAGGAATAATTTATCTGAATGAAATTGTAATATAAAATTAGCATCATGCACCTGGGCCTGTTGCTTTCTCTGATTTGAATTTGTACACAGCTTTCAAAGCACATCAGGAAATGCCAAATGCATCCCAACCATTCCTGCTGTCATTTGCTGAGTGTGTCACACACTGGCAGATGCACAGAACCCTTTTCTCCAGGCAGAGGTTCCTGCCTTAGGCTGCTCCCAAAGGAGAGCTCTGCAGGGAGAGCTGCTGTGGTGAGGGAGTACCCCCCACATCGTTCTATGGAGGGGAGTTGGAGAGATTTAATCCCAAGTAATGGGTGGGAGCACTGGAAAATGAACAAAAGCACTTCATTCCTTGGCATATTTTGTACATTGTGTTCTAGCTCCCAAGCCATCTCTGTCAGTGACACCATGCCAAAAATGCAATCTACCTTCTCCTGGTCCAGGGTCCTGCTGTCCATCTCTGGCCAGACACAGCGGCATTGCTCTGCTCTCTGCTCCACATGGAGTCACCTCTGATGGAACAGATGTGCAGCTGCTGGAAAGAACAAAACACAAATAAAGGTTGCAGGGGAGAAATGTTTATTCAGCTGTAAATATCCACAGCAGCACCCTCAGGAAAGCAAGAGCAACTGGAAATCTCTTTGCTTCTCTGAGAACAACGAAAGGCAACAGGAGCAGTGCTGTGGGACTGAGGGGCCTTTCCCCCATATTCTTTGCACAGCTTCTCTGTTCAAATTGCACCACAGCTGCCATGTGGGCTTTCTGTGCCCAGTCACCACCTGCTGCCTGTCCCTGAAAGCATCTCCAGGTCCCGGGGCTGCCACTGGATCCATCAGAGTGCTCCCCCAGGACTTGGGTTCTGCAGCTGCACTGGGGGTTCAGCACTGCCCACCCGGGGGCTGTTCCCTCAGCTGGGGCCTGTGGGTGCTCATTCTCACTACCCTCAGAGGGGACCAACCCTCAGCCAAGCTACCACACACTCCAGTTGTCCCGTGGCGACAAAGCCATCACCCAGTGAGCTTTTGTTAAGTACTCAGAGGAAAAAATCAGTCCAACCTAAAATGCACTTTCATCCCTTCTAGTTCTGATTTCCCACTCAAAGACAATGCTGGCAAGAAGGTAAAGAATGATCTGCAGCATCAGAGCTGCTCTCAGGGCTCCCCAGACCTCTGATGGTCTCTGTTTGCACCATGCAAACTGCCTGGATCTGAAGTTTTACTCCAGCCTAAGCTCTTGTGTAATTCAGTAAAGGCCCTGCTCTCTGGGAGTACTTGTATATAAAAAATATCTCCTTTAATCAAGAATTGAAGCATTGATCACATTTTACACATGTGCTGAAGTCCCAGGGAAGGAAGAACTTTGCATTCACCTTTAACTGAAGATCAAGCTCAGTTTGCACAGCTTCCAGAGAAGGGCTAGAACTGAGGCAGGTCTAAGAGCTCTGCCTGAGCAAGACCTCTGAAAGTATAGCCCCTTACTCCCAAAAGACCCCAGCCCTCATTTCAGCTCCTTCCCTGTGCTCATCAGGGTAGCCTGAAAGCTGCTGCCCAGCCTCAGAGAGCAGTGGCAGAACCCCCACATCCCCCTGGCAGCACTGGGGTCCCCGAGAGCCATGGCAGTGCCACACACCCACCCCACATCTGAGCATTCAGGAGACGCACTTCCCGACCCTCTGAAGCCAAGGATTGGCATTTCCAACACATTTGTAACCTGCCCAGGGAGTGCTCAAGGAAAGGCTGCAGCTTCCTTCTAAAGCACAGAAAAAAGAACCTGCATTTTATCTGCACAAGTTACCAGCACTGGGGCTTTCCTTGCTGCTGTCCCAAAGCAAGACAGTAACTCAGCTCTCATTTAATTAAATTTATCCATCTGAAATATTCACCCCGCACCAATTAGGTAAAACAACCTATAAAGCCTCCTCCAAACAAGATAAGTTGCTGTTTCAAGTGTGAACAGATACTGAGAACACAGCGACTACAACAGGTACACTGGAGACACACGGAGGGATTTTAATTGCCTGAAACTCCGGTACTGTCAAACTGCAGGGTGGGGAGGGAGAAGCCTTTATAGTTACCTCATGGTTAGAGATGAGTGGGGTGTTTGAGCTTGAAATGCTTCTACATGATAAGGGGCTTAAAATAGTAATCAACTTCTCTTATTAAATAGAAATCTGTTTTTCCCTCCCATGGCTTCCTGCGTGTGCTGAGCCGGTAACTAGGTCATGGAGGCAGGAGGAGCTGGGGGAGGAAAATGACTTTTGTATTCTGGGGATAATTCATGCAGCTGGTTCCTCTGCTGTGAGGCAGCACAGGGGTGGGACTGGGAAGTTTCCTCCATGGCTGATGGACACCAAGGCTGGGGGTTCCCACCCAGAAATTCCACCTGTGCTGCATCCACCCCCCGCACATCAGCTCTCCAGTTCTGCCCTGGGTGGCTGCAGTCTCTGACAAGGCGGGTCAGGGCTGTGCATGTTGGGAAGCAGTTGCTGCCAGGGGGCTCCAGCCAGAGCATCACCACCTGCTCACACTCCTGTGGGATGCTGTGCCAGGATTCCAGGGGTATGGACTGGGAGGAGCTGTGGGGCAGAGATGCTCTACAGCCCAAAGCTCAGTATCCTTCTGCCACCCATGGGTGTACAGGGTAATCCAGCGCTTGAGGCATGGTTGCTTTCCTAATTGCTGATCTCCCTGTGTGCTAAATGGCCTCAAGATCACAAGGGAAATTGCATGTGCCCACCTTCAAAGCTGGGAAGGTCCCAACCATCACAGTCAGGCTGGTGCCCCAGCAGGTTGGTGTCCCAGGGTGCTGGGGCAGCACTCACCTGCTCACCACCCACACCCATGGCTGGTCACACCTGCACCGGAATCAGGGGTTCATCCCTCAGCTGCAGAAGCTGCCAGGGACAAGGAACACACTCCTCAGGACATTTTGCTTTCTGAAAATGAGATTTAAAATATATTACCTAGGAACAGTACATGTATTTCAGTTTAGAAGGATAATGATGATACACTTAGAAATGCTTTTACAAAAGCCATGTTTGCATTCCTACGTCTCAGAGCTGACCATGTATGACAGCCTGTGCACACAAATGTCCCTCAAGGGGGAACTGCTCACTCTCAAAGGTGCCACAATACCTGTGGGTCCCTTGCCCACCTTACCACAGAAACCCAAACACCATGATGTGTGTTAGTGGTGCTACGGTGGGTAAAGGGGACACCGGTAAAGTCCATGCAAGTTCCCACCAGACTGGCTTCACAGAGATTCTGAGACATTTTATCATTTTAATGTGTTTTTGGCTTAGATGGGGCAGTTTTACAAGCTGCATCAACCAGTAATAATTAATACTCAAACAGTAATATTCACAGCAAAAGCCCCAGTCTCCATTCAGCACACATTTTCCAAACAGAGTTTCACTTGTCATATCAGCCAAACATAACTTACTCTCCCTGTCCATTGCTGACTCCCTGTGCGAGCACACATTGGCACAGGTAAGGTGGGGATGTGTCCCAGGGGAGCCCAGCTTTCCTGCTGGCCTGGCTCACCCCAGCAGGATGCTCTCCAGGTCCCTCAGAGCATCCTCCCATCACAGGATGCTCTTCTTCTGGTTCCCTGGAGCATCCTCCAATGACAAGTGCTCTCCTGGTTATCCACCCACACCTGAGCTTGGCTCTGCTTCCTACGCCTGAAACCAAGAGGCTGAGTCCTCCAAACCAGGACAGACATTCCACTTCCATAAAGCAACAAAATAAAGATGTTAATTATGAAGGGAAGCTGCCAGGTTGATTAGAGACATGTCGAGCAAATTAGAAACTGTTATTCATGTGGAGAATAGTTTAGCATATGCTCAGGATTTTTTTCATCTATTCAAACCCCAGACTCCAACATATTGAGTTGCTTCTTGTCCCCATGTTACCTACCTGTGGCAGGCCTATCACAGTGAATCCCCACGCTTCCAATTCGTTCCTATGTTCCAAAGGAACCTTTTTGGCAAATAATACACTGAAATGCTGCCAAAGGTTCCCTCCAGTGTGTGGTGACGACTGGGCTGCGGTTCTGGAAGTTCTACAGATGGGTCCTTCAGATCGAGTTAACATCTCCTCACTGCTCCCACGCCGTGCCATATTGCAGCTAATTACTGATTGCCTTCTCTGGAATTTATTCATTAAAACAACAACAAAAATGCATAATGCAATGTGGCAGATCCTCAGCAATTCACACCAGCCTCCCATGGCAGCAGCCACATTCCTGCTACAGCACCGGAGAATTTAGATATGCAAATGGAGAGACTGATAGTTTAGAACTGAAAACAAAACCAGGAGATATTTATCTTAACAATTCCTGCAGAGCAGGTTGGGTGGCTCCTGTGTGAGCCTGGGTAAGAAAAGCACCATGGGCTCCACAGCTGTTTTCAGCCTGCAAAGCAATCTGAGCTTTTCCTGTTTTTAAGGCATTTGCATATTTTCTTCAGCATTTAAATTCCAGTTCTTCTTCCCTGAAACAAGCATGTTGCAGCTGTCACAAATTTGTAGGCACACATAATCATTTGCATGTACAGGCAAGCAACTGCATGTAAGTGCCAGTACAATGGCCACATATTCACATTATAGGTTCACCTTTCACTAGACCAGGTTGCTGCAAGCCCCACCCAACCTGGCCTTGAACACTTCCAGGGACAGAGCATCCACAGCTCCTCTGGGCAATGTGTGCCAAAGCCTCACCACCATCACAGGGAAGAATTTCTTCCCAATATCCCATCTAACCATCTCTGGAGCATGAAGCCATTCCCCCTTGTCCTGTCACCACAGGCCCTTGTAAATAGTCTCTCTCCACCTTTCTTGTAGTTCTTCAGGTACTGGAAGGCCACAAGTAGGTCACCTCAAAGCTTCTCTTCTCCAGGCTGAATGATCCCAATTCTCTGTCTTTCCTCATAGCAGAGGTGCTCCATCCCTCTAATCATCTTGGTAGCTCTGTTAGGCACCTGCCCCTCAAAGCACAAAGCAATATTACAGACCACAACCTTGAAGTGAAACTTTTACAGACAGAGATCTGCTTAAAGCATAAATGCCTGGCAAACTGGCAGGGTGTCAAGCAGCTCTTACCTGACATCACCATAAGCACCCAGCTGCAATCCAGGGCAGGTATGTTGAATACTAACATGATGCAATCTCTGTACAGGGACACAAGAATTTGCTTCCCAAAACTCAAGCTTGAGGCACATCAACCAGAAATGTCAAATTCACTCATAAAGCAAGGGGAAAAAAACCCCAAGGTATCTTGAGGTAAGTTTTTAATGAAAGCAGTCGTTCCAGACCCAGAGCCATGGCACATCTCACAGATGTGTAAATAATACTGACAGATTAGAGCTGAGTCCACAACAGAACCCAGGCTCACTTGTTCAGGAGCTTTTAATGTGCAGCTGTGGGTAAGGGCTTGGTCCATCACCCTTGGGCCAGAGCAGAGCTGAATAGCCTGGAGCTGCAGGACTGCCCTGCCAGGACACCCTGACCTTGCTGCCATCTCACCTTTGGGCCAGGATGTCCCCGTTTCCCACACCACAACCCGAGGGGGTGGTCAGGAGGGTCCCACCAGTGCCAGGCATCAGCAGGACACAGAGCCCCACAGACACAGACCTGGCCAGCAGTGACAGGAGCCACCGCTCCTGCTGCTGAAGGGGCAGGAAGAAACCTTCATCCCCACCTGCAGTTTATTTAGGGTGCTTAATACAGAGGAAATTGGGATATTTGTTTTATCGATGCCTGGCTTTCCTCACTTCACGAGTGAGGTCCAAAGTAACTGTGCTGGAAGTGCTGACATCCTGCAGCGCGGGGCACAGACATCCCAGCCTGTGCACAAACCAGCCCTGGAGCAGATGGACACATGAAATAATTACAGCTGACAGCTGACAACAAGACTAAGAAGGTGTCAGTCCCACAGCAGAACCCTGTCCTTTGAAAAACACATTTAAAACTTTAGCTTAAAAATTCACACGCACACTCAAACCTCCCCACTGTTTGAACTGTGTTTGTTTTCCTTCCCTTTCCTGCTCGTCCCATTTTCCTGAGACTTTGTCCTCCTGGTTTCTAATGAGCAACTGCCCAAATTTGAGTTATAAATGCTAAATATACAACCTTAAGGCTGCACTAGAATCAGATTTCTTTTATCAGGTGCCTTTCTTACTCGGCAATCCAAATATAAATATAAAACATTTATTTTTCCAACTCTAACTGCGCATTCCTGCTTTCTACTGACTCTTTGCTCACATTAATTCAGCAGCAGGTTCCCAGAGAGGAGCTCTGCCCTGGAGCACTAGCGGTGCCTTTCCATCTACTTCAACAACATACATCAACATTTTATAAAAGCCATAAAATATGCTGCAGTCTAGTTTTATCTTCTCTCTTTGAACATGCAAATAATTTGACTCCATCTTACCCAACCACTCAATAACCAGTGATAGGAAAGAGCAGGGTAATTTACTGCCTGGTGTTGGCAGATGAAGGGGAAGAAGGGGCGGGCAAAAAGGCTTTTCTGTCTGAGGCTCTTTGTGTGAACAGTGCTGCTGCTGGAGAAGTCTCGCTTCTTCTCAGTCTTTCATCCCTGTGCACCTTTCATCTTTTCCTTGTCTGAGAGAAAGAAAAACCTTCTGTGCCTGAACTCCTGCTTGTCACCACGCTGCTGTTCCCAGCCCCCTGTCCCCAGGACCAGCGTTCCCCTCCCCATTCCCATCCCCTCACTCAATCTCACTTCCCACACTCACACCCATCGTCCAGCTTGTGTCTTGCTCAAGGACCTCCACCAACAACCCAGACACCAAGAACATCATGGATCAGGGAGTGATGGTGGCAAAGCCTTAGGACTTTGGGATGTTCTCCCCTCCAAGAGCACAAGAACCAGCCTGACTCTGAGAGCAGGAGTCTCAGCTCAGCTTTGGGGGCAACAATGTAAGTGAGATACCTGAGGGGCCAGGGCCCACCCAAGGGGCTGGGGATGGGCAGAGCCCCCCAACAAGGGCTCAGCCAGACCCCTGAGTCTGCCCTGGAGCTGAGCAGGGTCTTCCTGGAACACCAGCAGCCCCATGCAAAGCCAGAGAACATGGGGCTGTGAACATTCTTCATTCAGCCTTGCTGCCCGTAACTGCAATACTCAGTGAACAATAATTGACCTGGCACTGGGAAGGACTTGAACATGGAACGGGACTGTCTGCAGATGGCTGTTCCAGCACTGTGTGCCTTCATCCAACAGGGCCACAGCTGCAGTCAGAGGGCGTGGGCACAGGGAACTGGGGAACTGGCAGTGGGGCACCTCCAGCACAGCAGCCACTCCAGACATAGGGTCCCTGCAAGGAGGGTCTCATGGACCCACAGAGCCCCTCCTCAGGAGCTCCCTAGCCCAGTGCCTCGCCCACAGGCTGTGCTCCACAGCCTGTGACCATGAGCTGAGGTTCAGCTTAACCCCCACACACAGCACCCGTCCCAGGGTCCGTTAACTTTCTGGTGCCGTTGTCACCCAGGCAAGGAAACAGCAGCAAGCATACGGCGAGGAGGAGGTGGGCTGGCAGGCCAGAGCATGAGGAGCAGTCCAGGCATTCCACAGACCGGTGTTTTCCAGGATTACTTCCACTGGCTCTAATTAAGCTCTCCCCAGACTCACCAGCTTGGAGAGATTAAAGCCGAGCGATCACGCCGAAGAGCCCGTGCAGCACAACGCTCTCCCTGCAAGCACTTACAGTTCTGGAGCTGAATTCTCACACAAACACATCAAACTGTGCTGTGCAAAGCCACGCTGACCTACTTTCAAGCCAATTTACATGTACTCCATGGATGCCTTGAGTCACTTTATAAACAGAATATCTTTTTGCCTTTGTTAGACAAATGAAACCTTTATTGGCAAACCCAGAAATCCCCCTTGTCCTGCAAAGGAGCTGTTCCACTGAGAAATAGTGCCCCAGGCCTCTGCAGCCCAAAGGCTCCTCTGTGCCACCCACAGCTTCCCAAAAAACACACACCTAACCAACCTTCAAGGCCAAATCAGCAGAGCTGGCAAGCTTTTCTGGTAATATTTGGTGTTTCCTTCTCATTCCTAAACACTGGAGCTTTGGAATTGCACCTGAATCTCAGCTTCCTTCTCTCCCTAATGAGGGCTGCAGCCTTGTCAGCTGAGGGAGCAGAAACCCTCTTCTCTCCCCTGCTAAATGCAATTTTTTCCAAACATCCAAGCAGTGTCCATATACGAATGCCCTAATTTGGAAAGTCTGATATGGAGTATTTGAAGAATTTAACCTGGTGGTGCTGTGTCTCCTCGTGGCCATGAAGAGGGGCATCAGTTGAGGCTGGAGGAAGAACACAGTCCCCTGAGCAGGCAGAAACCACATAATTGGGTGGAATGCAATAAACAGAGCTGGGAGGAAAACATTCAGGCGCATTTCCAGAGAAGAATGACACTACGGTGGAACTTAAACTGCTGGTAAAATTGTACTGTTATTATGTATTATGATTCAATTACCCACAAAATGGTTCTACCCAACACATCTAAGAAACAAAAGCCAAAATACACACTCTGGGAAAAAGGAAAGCCAAAAGGCCTTGCAGATCAAGTGTTCACTTTGAATACGTGTTTTCCTCTTTCCACTTTTATGTTATTTTTATAACTGTAGAATGCCCAGTTTCAGGACTGGAGCTGTCTCTCAGTGCACCTTGGCCAGGCTCTGCAAAGGCTCTTCCCTGCCCTATCCTGCAGCTGCACACACACAGAACAAGAGAAAAGAACACAACTGAAACCTCTCCTACTCAGGTGCCCAAGAGCAGTCAACATGAGCAGAGCCCAGACCAGCCACGCTGCAGGATGGGATGTGGGAGCTCAGCCCAGGGCACCAACCATCCAGGACAGGATGTACCCCACAACTCACTACCCCTGTGCCAAGGTGGATTGGGAGCTCCCTTTTGTACCTAAGCCTGAGAACCTGCCCACAGCAGCTGCAGCTCTTTGACAGCAATTAGATAAGGGGTGTTTGACAGAAGGTTCAAGTCACTCACACACCAACCCCTCCTCAGTTCAGCCTTACCAGGTGAGCTTTGCTGTGACATTTAATAAGCAGTAGACTTCTGCTTCTCTATCTTCCACCTTAAATAAGTCAAAGAAAATCAAAACGGAGAGGAGAGGGCAGGGTTAGATGGGATATTAGGAAAAAAGTCTTCCCTGTGAGGGTGGTGAGGCCCTGGCACAGGTTGCCCAGAGAAGCTGTGGCTGCCCCATCCCTGAAGGTGCTCAGGGCCAGGTTGGAGAGGACTTTCAGCAACCTGGGATAGTGGAAGGTGTCGCTGCCCAGGGCAGGGGGTGGAACTGGATGAGCTTTAAGGTCCCTTCCAATTCAAACCATTCTGTGTTTCTATGATAATTCTGTTATTGCATAAATAAAGTATAATTCTGAAGACCCCAAGAAACAAGGACTCTGTAAACAACTCACACCAAGCAGAAATGCGCTACACTGAGCTCCTAGAAAGCTAAACTTCCAGACTAATTACTCTGTGCAGATACCCATTTCCAAGGCTTTTGGAGGAACACATGTGTCCTTCCAGAACACAACAGCTAAGCCAGAAGAGAAACCAGACTCCTGCCATTCAGCCCTCACTGGGTTTCATTTTTTGCTCCACTTCACAAGCAATAACTGTGGGATGATAAGGATTTGCAAAACAAACAGAAAGCTGCACAGTGCTTGTGTTTGGAAGCTCTGAGCATGAAAATCCATTTCAGGGACTACGTCCCCCCCTTACTGATATAAACCCCTCCTGAGTAGGCTGTTTAAATCTCCTACAGAAACATAAAAAACCCAAAGCCAATTATTCTGGGCACAACTGCACTCGGAGCAGGCACCTGAGCACCCTGTCCAGCCACATTTTGCATTTGCCCAAGTTTTCCTCCTCATAATTTAAGGGATGAAAATGGAAGTTGCTTCCACAGAGTACAAAACTGAGCTGGATTCACTGACCAGCTGCTGCCAGTGGGATCCCTCTTCCATCTCCTTTCTTTGCCCCTCTTGGAAGGTAGATCACTTCCAGTGTGCAGGGTGAGATAAGGGTACCCAGGGAGTAGGTTTGGACCAGCTCCTGTTCAGCTTTGTGGGGTGCCCAGGGCAGAGCTGAGGGTTGGGGCTGGACCCACCATGGGGCAGGATGAGAGAGAGCCCAGGTCACTGCTCAGCCCAGACAGAAAAGGGATGGTGTTGGCTTTGACCTTGGCCAGAATGAGAAATGCAGGGCAGAAATATTTTGGCAATGCAGTACCATTTTTCAGGGGGTGAGATTTTCCTCAAAGCAGGAGTTCCCTCATGAAAAGTGGAAACCCACCAGCACGACCTCCATCAGGGAGCAGATTTTGACTGATGGATGGTGATGGGAAACTCACCAGCAGCACTGGGTTTCAATATTTTGGAGAGCATTTTCGTTGGGGAACATACACTGTCACACATACACACACTTTAAAAATAATTACTAATAATATTTTTCAACATTTTCCCAACAATCTGCATGGATGAGCAGAAGCACCATGTTCCTCCATGCTCCTTCATTAGTAAGGCAAAACATGGAATCATAGAATGTTTGAGTCGGAAAAGATCTTAAATATCACCTTATTCCCATTCCTTGCCAGGGACACCTTCCACTAGTCCAGGTTACTCCAAGCCCCATCGAACCTGACCTCGAACACTTCCAGGGATGAGGCAGTCACAGCTTCCCTGGACAACCTGTGCTAGGGCCTCACCAACCTTACAGGGAGGAATTTCCTTCTAATAACTGATCTAAACTTACACTTAAGGTGTTTTGCTCACTCAAGAGCAGAAAACACGTTCTGTGTTACAGGTGGAAGGATGGGGTACAGTTTGCAAAGCAAATTTAACAAATATTTTTAAAATTTCTCTATCACTGACAACACCCGGCAGCGAAGCACAGCCTGGGGAGCAACAGAGCTCCTGCCCCGAGGAAAAACCTCACCCAGTTACACCCTGAGCTCCTTATCCAACACCACAACAAACTGCTGTATTCCTCCCAACCACCTGAAAGCACAGTTAGATTTTACATTAATAAAAAGTGAAGGAGGCTGGACAAATACAATGGAGGGCATATCCACCGGGATGCTGAATGCAGAAAATTTGTCGTGCGCTGCAAGTTTCCAGAGCTGAAACCAGCAGGAGGTGGGTGATTATTTGGAGGGATGTGGAGAGATCTGCCTGGCTTCTCCTCTCTGGGTCTGCTCACTTCCATTGCCAGGGAGGGGGCCAGGAAGAGGGCTCTGCTCATCCTGGATGGACTCAGCAGGACAGCACTCAGGTCACCTGCATCTCCACCTACACACACCATGTTCAGGAAGGGAATAAAGCTGTTTGCCTTAAAGCACTTCAACATAGAATTTTATTTTCAGAACAATAAAGCCCCAAAGGAGAAAGAAGCAATTTTAACTTAAAATTACCTCTTTCCCTCAGTCTTTACCATTTTTTAACAAACACATTGCTCTCTCTCTGCCCTACCAACCCTCAGCTCTCCCTCTATATTTCTAATAGGTCTAAACTAATTAATTTCCTACAGTAACAACCTCCCGGGGACATACAGCTGGATAATCTGCAACTCCTCCTGAAGTCAGCTTCCTGTAGGGCTGAGGAGCAATTACAACTCATTAGTCATCTGCCATACGCGGAGACGACGGGGTTTATATCAATTGTTTTTCCAGGAGCACCATGAGAGAAAACAAGAGTGTGCAGGGCTGTCCCCGTTAACAGAAACTTTATGGGGAGATAGCATCAGGTGAGAGGCAAGGAGAGACACAGCCATTTAATCCTCATTTACACGTGGCAAAAGAAGGAGGGAGGAGCAACGTGGGGGAGCTGCTGTGCTGGGATGGGAGAAGCCTCCAGACCAGGACCACAGGCAGGTGTCCCCTCACCAGGGGCACAGCAGATCCCACAGCCCCACATCCTTGTGTATCCCACCCATCAGCTGCCACTAAAGCTCCTGCACATCCCGACAGCAGGAACAGCTGCTAAAGCAGAGGGGTGACTGTCACTGCACTGCCAGGGAGTATCCTGGTGTGTAACATCTACCCAGACATTTTGCAGGACAGAGAATCAACTGAGTTTCCACGGGAAACTTGACAAAAGCCCCAAGGGGAATGTGAAGGCCAAGCTGCCACCCACCAGGAACAGAACATTGCTGGAGGGTCCCACTGCTGGCTAGTTCTGCAGGTCACACGCAGGGGAATCACCCTGTATTAATGCAGGAAAAACTACCAATGCCATGTAGAATTATCACACTGGGTATATCATACACCCATGTACTAATAAAATTATATATTGTTAATACTGGCAAGCACATTTTGCCACCTCCCTGTGCATTTCTGAAGCTTTACAAAGCAGGGTGGAATAGTTTAAATAGGCCTTTTCTGGGCATTCCCACAATGACAAGAACAGCAGAGGACAAACTGTTTTCACCTGAAAGGTATTGACTGTTTTTCCTCAGGTGGTTGTTCAAAATACCAATTCAGATTACTGGAAAATCCCATGAAACTTCAAACCATGAGGGAGACACCACCTGGTTCTCCAAACAGTGGTACTGCTGCTTTTAATATGGTGTGATTTCTAATTGTGATCCTTACAGACACAAAATCATGTACAAAATCATCCATCACCCATCAATACCAACAGTGAGCCATAAGGCTGGCGATGAGCATCCTGCTGCACCCCTGAGGAGGACAGGGAAAGGAGCCCCAGCTCCTAAGCCAGCTGCCCAGGCAGGATTCTAGCTGGAAAGTACATCCAGAAAAACACTTGTCAGGATGGAGCACAAGACTGCAGGAACCCAGCGACACTCGGGGGCACAAAGCACAGCTGAAATCAAGTGCTCATTCGTCTTAACTTGGATAATTTCTTTTTCTCTGATGTCCAGCTCTCCTCAAAATTTACATCTGCTGACTCGATTGGAGCCTTTCATGTTCTGTTTTTGAACTATATGTTGCATATGTTACAGTGCAAGAAATTTGACTTTTCAAATGCCAACAAATGGCTACAAAATTGGCCCCTTGCGAATAACAGCCCAGCAGCATTTCCATGTAATTATTTTGCCCGGGAATTTAATTTGCGAGACATAAAAGTTCTGCTGGATGAAAGAGCAGCGCATAATGATCCTTAAGCACACGGGGAGAGGCAGCCGTTCCTCCGGGCGCCGGAGCACGTGCCACCGCTCCCCAGCCATAAAGCCGATCCCCCGTGGCACAGAGCGGTTCTGCCATGGATTCAGATAGCATTTTGCGAGGAACAGCACTGCCTGCTTAGCGGGGGCTGCAAGTGAGTGACCTCTCAGTCACCACCCTGTGAGTTGTGCACTGGAGCCTGAGTTACCTCCGTGCTGGCGCTAAAAGCGCTAACGCTGCCTACACAGTTCAGACTGGAGCGACTACCAAGGGGTTTCTGGCAGCTCTATTACTCAAATTATGACTACTGTTAAATATAACTGCTGTTAAATACCACAAAATCACGGAATCCCAGAATGGCTTGGGTTGGAAGGAACCCTAAACCAAAGGGACCTGCCATGAGCAGGGACACCTTCCACTAGACCAGGTTGCTCAGGTTGCCAACTGCCATTAGGAAACAAAGGATCATCTTATCATTTTAAAAGGTAAAAAAGCCCCAGATGAAATGAAACAAAACAATACAAAATAAACCCCAAGGAGAATCACATCCTGCTGGGCTCAAGGACACGGGGCTGAGCCCCTCCAAGGGCACTGTGTCCCCGGCCCTGCCTCAGCCACAGCCTGGATCTTGTTCCCCAGCTCCTCTCTCGTGGTCTCAAAGCACTGACTGAATTGAAAGCAGATGGCATTTGAGACATTTCATATCATTTTCATCCTGATTCACTCCAGATAAAGTCCTTACATAACTCTGACATTTAGTGGCTCAATCCAGAGAGAAATTCCCCCTTTCTTACCCTGTACTCTCATGTGGTTTTTTTTTTTTCTTTTTTAAATATTTAAAGTTAAATGTTGATCATGTCACTGTTGAAATAGATTAACTCTTATAGCCACCAGGGGAAAACACTCAAGGGAGCAGGATGTGAGCTGTCTGATCACCATGTTTCAGGTCAGACCCAGTTTGAAGCAGTGGAACAGCTCCAGGAGGGGAGGTGGCAGCTTCTGGGTGTTATCAGGGAGCCAAGAACAAGCCTGCAGTTGCTAGGGACTGGCAGGGATGGGCATTTTAGCCAAACAATGCAAACCAAGCTGCCAGCCATCTCTGAGACACCCTCCTCAGTAGGTGGCCAACATCGTTCAGGTCCCTATAGGGTCAGTTGAGAGGGAGCAGGTGCCTAATTTAGGTAACTTAAGTCACCATAATTTGCAGAACATCAACAGGAGAGCCCAGACAACGAGCACCCTGACTTGGTCCCATCACCCAGCTTTAAGGAGCCATTTACTTCAGCCTCATCAGCTTCCTAGCATGGACTGCTCCAAGGTGTGGAATCTCTGGTTTGATTATCCAGTCTTTTCCCAGGGACAATTTCCTTCTTTTGAAAGGAAAATGTCAGCAAAAAGGAGAAAATCTGTATAAAATCTTCTTGGATTTTGAACAGGGGCACATTTCTATCCAGAGTGTATTTTATTTAATGCTTGTTGTTGTTAAACTAAGCTCAGCAAAGCACTTCCTCTAAAGATCAACTAAAGCTGTAAAAAGACAGAAGCAAAGACAAATCATGGGATTATGAATGATGTGTAGGAATAGAACACCGATGAGCATTTGGTTAGTAAGAACATACTGAGCCTTGTGGGATCTTGAGCCTCCTGACTTGATCAAAAAGACTAAATCCTGATGAACGCAGTTATAAAGTACTAGAAATGAAAGTCTAATGCTGGGTTTAATTTCGACATTTTTGCCTTGGAAACCCCCCTAGGTAGGTTACATAGCGAGAGCCAGCAACTTTGGAAAAGCTGTGAACATCCAGTAGATCTCCATCAACCAAT
This sequence comes from Myiozetetes cayanensis, assembly GCF_022539395.1. Taxonomy (NCBI): domain Eukaryota; kingdom Metazoa; phylum Chordata; class Aves; order Passeriformes; family Tyrannidae; genus Myiozetetes; species Myiozetetes cayanensis. Next base: position 4,407,743 of record NW_026087378.1, on the reverse strand, counting down.
CTAGATAGAAGTGTTTGAAGGAAAAAATAATTCCCATGAAAAACAAACAAAGAAAAAATCTGGAAAATATCAAATGCCAGTAAAACAAGTTTGTGTTTTCCATCTGATCAAATACCCAGGAACACATCTTAAACAATATTCATCCGCATCTCCTGCAAAATGGTCTGTCCTCTAATCACACGTTACATAGAATCAAAGCAAATTCTTTTTCAAAACCAGTTTCCTGCCCATTTGAGATATTAATCTCCTGGCCATATGGGCAGCTGGGGTTTGTGGATGTGCTGGAGTTACACATCCTCTCACAACAGCTGGTGCAGTGGGTTTCACGTGGGTTGTACTGGCCAACAAGTCCTGGGCTCCTAAAAGCAAATGGGCTGTTTAAACACTCCTGATGGTTTGACACAGCCTGTGGCAGGTAAGGCTTTGCTGCTGCTCCAAGAGCTTACCAGTAGAACATATTTTATAGTCAGATGAAAACTAATTAGGAGAGAAAACAGATCGATATCAAGGTGACAGAATGCTCTCGTTATCCCAGGAAATGTGAAGCCAGTTACACACACTCTGCCCTCCCATTGCCTGTGCTTCTCCAGCTCCTTTCAGTGCACTCCTGGGTCTGGTGGGGTACCCAAACAGACTAACAAGGGCATGTTTGCTCCAGATGACTGGAAAATAAATTGTCATTCCAGGCTCAATACAAGAAGAGCACCAGCTGAGCTGGCAGCCCCTGTTCCCTTGCCAGCAGAAGCCACTGGCTCCACAGGAGCAGGTCATCCTCACCAGCCACATGCACAGGGAAGGTGCACAAGGCCACAAGGCACAGGTGTGAAGTCTGAGTGTGCAAGGACACCACTGTGCTTGGGTTGCAAGATTTTGTTTGCTTTGCTTAACAGTAGCAAACAGTGTGATTATCATCAAATTAGTGTAAGCTGAAAACAAAAATAAAGAACTGTGGTGTCTGTTGAAAAGATCTTATCTCTCCTCAAGACACCCCAGCAGCCAAGCTTTGGGGCAGAGAATTCAAGTTAGTTTCCATGAAACTAGTTATGGGCTATTGGTTAATGGGCTAAATTAGTCTCTGTGAAAAATTACCCCTATTTGACTTTATCATAAGCCTTTGGCCACACACACACGCTCTGAGGAGATAGAGATCCACTAATTAATGCTTGTTATTGCTGCCTCAGGCCACGTTAATTTTGCCTGAGCTCCAGCAGTTGGTTTCCCAGTGAAATAATTCCCCATGGAATACCCGTACCCCTACACCCAGGGGCTCTCAGAGACATCCAAGCCCCAGGTAAATTTCCTGCTGTTATCTAAGGGTCACTAAGAGTCGGTTTGGGCCTTTTTAGGGCTTAATTTTCCCCCTGTCCCCCTGCCCATTACGTGCAGGGGTCTGTGCCAGTCACATGTCCCCAGTTTGGCTCATTGAGTCCCATCCTGGCCTTTCCTTCCCTGGCCCCGCTCCCCTCATGCAGTGATGAGGCACAGCAAAATGTGGGGTCACATCTTCCTCCTTCACAGTCTCATCCTGTCATCCAGCTGCCTGCTCCTGAGCCAGGTTCTCATCTGTGAATGTGGTTCATCGCCCTGGTCAGCCCCCACCTCCTCACACACAGCTCACAGAGCTGAGTCAGTTCTCCAGGACAGGTCCTGGCTGCCACCCAAATTCTCAGCGTCCCTCTGGCGCTTGGGTGGGCATCACACCAAAAATAAAGAGCCCCTTGAAGACAGAGACAGTCATGGCCACTGGTTAAAGCTGGGGAGGGAATGAATCCTAAAGGCTTGGCAATAAAAAGCATCTTCAGAAGTTTACGGATATTTTCAGGGAAAAAATGTGAATATTAATACTAAGCAATGAGATAAACAGCCACGCTACATTTAAAAGATGATCTATTTATTTTAGGGATTTTTTAATTATAAAATCAATGAAGTGTTAATGGTTTTAAGCATTACTTTAGCTCACTGGGAGTTCCAAAACAACTTTTTTTAGTCTAAAGCATAAATTCATAAGCTGCTCAGTTTGACCAATTTGTCAAGACAATTTCCATTAGTAAACATGAATATTTAATGAAAGGGAAAACTGGCATGAACAACTTCACTTAAGCGACTAATGACTTACTGGAAAACAGGTAGGATACATTAATATGCCACTTCTTTAGGTATTTGCAGAGCACAACCTCCCAGGTATTCAGTAAACCCCTTATTTTACCTTGTCTTTGTTTATCCATGTATCTTTATTAATCTATGTGTCTGCCATTGAAGATAAATATCAGCAAATCTGCTCAAAAATAAACACCACTTTTGATTTAAACCAGCCACTGCTGCTTGTTTCCATGTGGCTTTCACAAAAGGACTTAAAGTTCCTTTATCTCCTTCATTGCTAAATCAGCCACTTTGTTTGCTTATAGGCAAATACAAAGGTCTGATAACCTCATAGCACTTGTTAATGCACATGAAGGAGAGAAAATCAGTGCAAGGCTCTGAAAACCAACTCAAGACCCAGGAGTTGTTCCAGAAGATCTTAAACCACAGCAGGCTACTGGGAGCAGCTGGCAGACACCAGGCTCTGCTCTCCAGCCATCCTTTGGTGTGACATTCCCCTATGGAAGCAATATCAAATCAGCCTAAATACACCTCAGGGCATCTTAGAGAAAAATACCAGCAGAATTGGCAATGCTGGGATTGAAGCAGGAGTAGTGATGGATCCCCTTTTGCAAGGAGACAAGCAGGGAACAGTGTCAGATTTCCTGCGTGTGTTGCTGATTACTGTCAGCCACGAACTGGTATCACCAGTGATGCTCTGCCTTTCTGTGCTTACTGTTTCTCTGTTTGTTGGACCCCAGGTGGCCCGTGCTGCTGTGCCCTGACCCCCTAATGCCTCAGCACATCCCGCTCTCCTGCAGCCCCCCAGGCTCCCAGCCCACGCTGCCAAGCGGGGGAGATTTGTTCTCACACCAAGTGTCAGAGCTGGTACCAAAGCTCTGTGACTCTGCATGACTCTGCCTCTCCTCAGGAGGGTCTGTGGGTTTGGTTTCAGGGGTTTTGGTCTCGGGTTTGCTGCACAGGCAGCGCGTGCCCCGAGCACACCAAGCCCATCCATATGCACGGCATCCGCAAAAAGTTGTAATTCCAATGAACACAATTACACCCGTTTGAGAGGGAAGTCAGTGTTCCCCCGGCAGCAGCTCTTTTCCCAACTGACCTCCCTCCACCACAAATCTCTTTTGACAGGCGCTCGCAAATCCTAAAGTGAAAAGCTGTTTCCTTTAGTCACTATCCCCGTAAAATACACTGACTCTCTTAATTACATGCTTAGTTTTTTTCCAAAGGCTCTACCCATGCATGTAGGCAATAACTCAAGCTTAGAGGCAAGGGACCATGTAATAGGGCGAGAGCAGTGCAGCCGGGTGGAAAACAACCCACCCCAGTGCCCACGGGGCCCGGGGGACTCTGGTGGAACCAGGCACCACCTCCCAGGGGACACCTCCCTCACACGCCAGCTGAGCTTTGCTGCTGGGGGGCTGTTTGCTGTCACTGGTGCTGCAGACCTACAGCTCAGAGTGCCCCAGCCAGCACGGTCACACACAGCTCGTGTTCTCGTGGGGTACATGCCAACCAGACTGAGGACCCAGGAACCCAAATTCCTGCCAGCTGCATCTGTGATATGCAGTACGGAGTGTCTCCCTCCTGCAGGTGCAGTCCCAGAGGCAGAAGGGCACTGCTGACACTCCCCAAGGGTCAGAGACAGCCAGGACTCAGCAGAGCACTGTGTTGGTGTGCACCGAGCTATGGCAGCACTTCATGGAGGAGACAGTGCCCAGTGGTGGCTGTTAGAGATTAAATATGGGCATAATGACTCACAAAATTAAGGGATTCCCAGTCCAACATCTGATTTCACTGGGCTCTTCCCCAGTGCTATCAGCAGCAAAGTCAGCACGACCGGAAGCAGCCGGTGAAGCAGGAGCCCCACGGTCCCCATGGCACACCAGAAAAATCATCAAAAGACAACATTGTCTCAACTCTCCTTCCAAAATGTTAAAAGAGAAAACCCATCCCTGATAACACCTCTTTCATGGCAAGGTGATTACAAGAGAGATGGAAGAAAGGAATGAAAGTAGGAAAAAAAAAAAAAAAAACCAGAAAAAAAGCCACATCCTCAGCAGACCAAGCCTCCATCCCAGTTCTGACTTCACAGCAGAGTATCTTCCCCTATCCTATACCACGAAGTATCCATAAAGTCAGGTCACTGATTTCATAATAGGAAGCTCTTCTGGTTGGAAAAAAAAAAAAGGCAACATGGGGACAACACACTTCAGTCAGGAGTGGTGTGTAGAGGTAGCACAAAGAGGAGTGAAAGCAGGCCTTGGGGCAGCAGCCAGATGATGGGCAGGTGGGCAAAGCAGGCAGAACAACAGAGCAGCTCATTTGACATGGAAACTATATTTATAGTTCCAGAGAACACAGAGTGGGGGAAGAGAGCACGTGGGACCACGTCACACCCAGCTGAGATGAGCCTCTTCCACAGCGAGGGACGGAGCCACCTGGAGCTGCTACTTCCAATTTGGTTTTTTCAAAAGAAAACACTAATTCTCTTGGGAACCGGGCAAGGGAAGACTTTAGGCTGGAGACCTGATAAATTGTCCTGGTTTTCTGCAAGGCCTCAAGGGCCTCACTCAGTGCTGGTGTCAGCTGGCACGCGTGGCTGGACAGCGGTGAATCCGTGTGCCCAGAGCCAGCACCGCCTGTGTCGTGGCTCCTGCAGGACTCATTTGCAGCCACAATATTATAACGTGTCTTTCCCGGCCCTGCTCCCCATGAACACCTTGGGGACAACTGAGCTGGTGGAAACGCAGCAGCTGCTGTCACAGTGTCAGCAGTTGGGATGCAGTTGCCTCCCTGCACCTCCCCAGCGAGCCCTTTGTATCCATCTGAGCCCATCGATTTGCAGTCAGTTTCTGCAGGATGAGTTCAGATTCCCCAGTTTTTTCACTTATTTATCCAACTCTATCATCATGTCTTCCTCCAAGTCCATTCTCCTAAAATCAACAGAAATAGCTACATCCTTACAACTTTTCAGAGAGTTCCCTGCAGTTCTCTGAGTCACAGCCAAAATTCTGTCTGGTACAGTTATTTTGGGTATGACTTTATCACCAGGGAATGAAGAAATTAAAAAATAACTTCTTTTCTGGTCAAAGAGTTTATTGCCATGTCTCTTACATTTAATTCTGAATTTCATTTTTTCAGTGCATTCCTTTTCTGGAGCAAACATTCACAGAGATGATATAAGCAGGGTGCTCGGATAGCAGCTTTCCAGTATAGCAACTTTATTTGGAAGTGTATAAAACCCTAAGAACTAATAAAATATTCTTGCCTCCCAAGGCAAAGCATGTGCAAGATAAAAAGGGTCAACCCCTGAATGGATTATAAACACACATCACACATCAAGTTTCTCCAAATTCCCTTCCCCCACCCACTTTTTAACACAAAATAAGATAAAATACAAAAATAGCTTTGGGCATACTTGAAAGTTTAATCTCAGAGTGGAAGAGCTGGGAGTGCTGCTCAGATCAGCAGCACTTGCTCCTCCACAGCCTTATCACAGCACCAAGATCCACCATCCCAAGGATGGAGCAGGGGGGGATGGAGCAGGAGGGGACAGGGAAAAGCCTTGTGGGGTGCAAAGCAGGACTGGAATAACTATATCACCAGAAAACAGATGCTGGAAATTCTAATGCCACTTCATCACAGCAGCGAGCAGATCCGGCCCCACAGCAGTTGGGGAGGATGAGCATCCCCACCCCAGGGCAGGCAGGAAAAGATACTGGAATTCACTGCACATAAAGAAATTGAATTCATTGCCCGTATATGTAAGATAACTGGTATTCATTGCACACATATATAAAAAAAGGATTCATTGCACATCTATACCCACACAAACACTTCAATTTAATGTGCACAAGTAAAGCTTTCCTTTCCATTAATTTGCACGATAAACATCTTCACTAATTATATGCTGTGCTTACACTAATCACCTGCCTGAAGCCATCAGATTTTATGTGGGGTTCCTGTCAGATCTCATAAAGCAAATAGGGCTGGATCAGATGCTTGGATGAAAACCTCGCTACACTACACCCTGGTGCTAAAATCATGTACTTGGCTGCAATTCTTCCTTCTAAATGGGCAGAAGAGCAGCTAATTCTCAGCTGAGGCTGCCTCCCACCCTGCCCGCTTGCTGGCTTCACAGATCCCACAATCAGCCTACTGGGTTTTTCCTCTTTTGCCACTGGGACACTTATTTTTGCTTTCTACCAAACTTCCAGTTCCCTGCTGGGTTCATCCTTCCTACCTCCATTCCTGCCCCAAGGTGCTTTCTCCTTCAGAAACAGCCACATCCCAGGATCAGATGCAGAGCTCTGGGCTTTTTTTGTATGTTGGAGAGAGAATTACTACAAAATTCTTCCCTGTGAGGGTGGTGAGACCCTGGCACAGGTTGCCCAGAGACACTGTGGCAGACCCATCCCTGAAAGTGTTCAAGGCCAGGTTGGATGGGGCTTGGAGCAAACTGGGATAGTGGAAGGTGTCCCTGCCCGTGGCAGGGGATGTAAAAAGATGAGGTTTAAGTTCCCTTCCAACCTAAACCATTCTGGGATTCTATGATCCAAGAAGATGGTCAGGAATTCAGTCTATCCAGGAGTTTTAATTTGACTGTAGACAGAACAGAGTATGGAAAGCAAAAGAAAAAGACAGAAGACAACCACCAAACTTGACAAAATTGATAGTCTCCATCCCACTACTAAATTTTGGCACACTCAGAGGAGATCTACAGTACCTTGGCACTTCCACACTAAGGGCAGCACTGCATCGCCAGCCCCATGCTCACCCACACACCAGCAGGGAACATGCAGACAGGCTCTTGGTGTCCAAACACCTTCCTCCTCCTGCCATTCTCCCCAGAAGCCCCGAAGCAATAATTTATTTCAAGATGATTAACTTCCTCCCACAGCAGCAGCCCCACACAATCCTGAACGCTCTCCACAAATGTTCCTTTATTAATGAAATTAAGCATCAGAGACACAGGCTGTCAGGGTGAATTGCTACTGTGAGCTCTTCTTTAGCCTTAGCAATCACGTGCAACACCCAGAACGAGGTTTGGAAGGGGGTCATTAAAGAGCTCGGCTACTTTTCAATTCCCAGGCTCTGATACAAAGAGGTCAAAACTACAATCCCATTAAAATAATTGGAAGTGTTGAACCATTTTGTGATGAATTCATTTAATACTTAAATACACAAAAAACAACCAGACTGGAATGACCCCTAGCCATACATAAGTTTAAAAAAAAAAAAAAATTATTCTGAAAACATATGGAATAAAATTATATTTCTTGTTGACCATCAGCTACAGAGAGGGTGCAGATTCACACACCTCAAAATTTAACATGAAACAGTCTTGGAAAAAATGCAGACACAGCAATTAAAAGTTCAGTTTCACTGGTCTGGAGGTGTTTGGTTTCCTCTGTCCTAGCTAACCTCTGTGCCATGCTGTTCCCTCTTCTTAAGAAAGGAGAAAAAATCTTTCATTTTCAAAACTTTGTTTCTAAAACTTTCTCTCCTGATTAAAACAGCTTCTCTCTGAGCACCTTTGCTTTGGGGAGAGGAATAACATTTGTATTTTATTTCTCATGAAAAATAGATCAAAGCAGGGAATACATTTGTTCTAGAGTTTCTAAAAGAGACTTTAACAAATGGACTGTAAAACTCCACAGTTGGCTGCAGAATCAGCATCTCAGGGTGGAATTTAGTTACCAATGCTGACCACCTGTGACGAACAGCCCAGCAGTAGCCAAAGCAGTTATCCTGGATTTCAGTGCAAGTCATTTGTCACCAGACCACAGGAGAAAACAGGCACCAATATCCAGGCAATAAATTCACCTTCTTAGTTCATTACGAAGCTCCTCTCCCTGATCCAAAACACTCGGCTCAAAACCCACCTGACATAAACACTTGTGGCCTCTCATTACTGCTCTTTCCTGGACAAGGAAGATTTCTTGTATTTTCAGTATCTTAGAAAGAAGCATTACGTGGATTTTATAAACGTGGCACTTCTGCAGAGCCACTGTCACACAGCTCCATCAACAGCCACAGGGAAAAAAGGGACTGATGGAGCTGGGACAGGAGGAATGGCAGGGACAAATTCCAGCTGCAGATCCACATATATCTAGGCCATGTGGAAGGGAGGTGCGTGCACAGGACCACGCTGTTCCCTGAGGTCACTGTCACCTAAAGCCTCCTGCTTAAGGAAAAGTAAACACACAGCTCTGGTGGGGAGGGGCAGCCAGTGCCACTCCAAGAACAGCACCAGTGTCCTCCTCCACTCTGGAGAGGGTCCCCTTCCTCTGCAGCCATCCAGGGAGCCTCAGCCCTGACCCAGGGGGAACTGCAGCAGAGGGGAGAAACACCTGGGGACAGGGACTGACACTCCCTTATCCCACGTGAGGAGTGTCCAGAATGGAAGAATCTGGGACCCAGCAGCTGCAGGGGAAGCTGCTAATGCTCCCTATACCCCAACTCCTAAAATCCAGCCTGAACACTAAAAGGCAGTGTTTAAAAATAGTTTAACATATGTAGAGAATGGATTTGACAGGACAACGATCCTCAAAGTCACGCAAATGTCATTGTCTCTGATGTAGAGGAGAAACCTCCCATACAAACCTCAGTATAAACCTCCTGAGGAGGCAGCTCAGGTAGAAATGAAATCCTGTCCCTGCCCAGGCAGCCACTTTCTGCAGGTGACATTCACAAGCTGCAAAGGACCAGCAAAACAGAGGCCAAGTGCATGGAGTCATGTTAATGGTTTCTGCAGCCTTAGTTTGTACCCAAACAAAAGAAATCAGAAACAAACCACAGGCACAGGTTGGCACAGTGGCTCCACGTGGTCACCTGCTCACTGGTGCCCTGAGAGTTTCCCCTGTGGGGAGTGAGTGCACTCAGGACATGGAGAGCCATGGCACAGGTGCCAGGATTGAGTCTTCTTCCTCTGCACCTCCCTGCCCATAATGGCTGGACTTCTACCAAAAGCTTTTGGAGGAATTCCAAAGAGGGATTTCAATTTTTCCCACTGAAAGTGATGTTACTCCTCCCCTTCTGAAAAGCAAAACATTAATTAAAGCAGCATTGATTTCCTGTCCCTATGTCAGCTCCTGTTTGATCTGGAAGCCTAATAAACTCTTTCTGGCACACAATGAAATATTGCCAGTTAAATTCAGAAGATAGTTTGTGAGCAGTGTCTTTCTTAATTACAATCAAAATGCTTACATAGGAGAATACTGGAGTCAGTGTGTAATTCCAGAGTTAGTGGACAGTCCATGGAATTGAGGCAGGAGAGGCTGTCAGGACTCGGAGTTTGTCAGACCACTCATCCATCAATGTTCCCTCTCCAGTGTGGAAACACCATCACTATGTGGAGCCCCTGATAGAGGTGATGTTCTGCATCCAGGCAGCTGCCTCCCAGGACAAATCACCTCCTTTCATCCAAGATTCCCTGCTTTTCACCATTTCCATCAAGGGCCGGTAGCGGCAGATTGGAGAGGCCAGTGCTGAAGTGCTGCACTCTCTCAGCACAGCTCCCACATTGCTTCTCCCACTGCCCACAGCACCACCCAAAGCCCTGATGGTCGATCAGTGCAGTAAATCATTATGGATTTGTTACAAAACAAAAACGAATTCTAGGTTTGTACCTCATTATAATGCTCAGATTTGCTGCATCCCTGTTATAACCTGTAAACCTGAAAGAAATCCCTACCAGGGAAGTGCCAGAAACACAACACACCTGTGCGTGTGTGCTGTAGCCAAAGAAAGGTTAACAAATATAAAATTCCAATTCAAGTTATAATTCATTTTCAGTGGTGAAAAAAATAATAAATCTCTAACCTATAGTTGCGCTCTAAATGTTTTTTGAAAGCAAGCACAAAAGAAACAGGAATGTAGCAAAGCTGAAGCTTGATTTTTAGTTTGAAAATACTTGAGGGAACAATTTTCCTGCTGCAGCTTCAGGTGGGTTATTTTGCCATTAGTCTAGGAACTTTTTTTTTTTTTTTTAACACTTGTGATTGTTCAGCAAATTACAGTGTTTGCAGTTGCCATCCAAGGCACCAGTTGTGCTGATTCTGGTTCACTGAACACAGAATTCCTCTCATACCCCACAGAGACCCCCTCTGGAGCTGCTGAACAGCGTGAGGGAAAGGCTCTCAGCACATCACCCAAATTCCCACACCTCTCAGCTCTGAGGCCCACGGAAACCTTATAAATAGGCTCTGTTCCCACAGCAAGTCACGACAGTCGGACACAACACTGGGAGGGGAACAGGGAGTTCAGGCCCCCGAGCGAAGGGTAATGCCCACTTTGTTCTCCTGGGCAGGTTCCCACATGGTGATGTGTCTCCACTCAAGCAACCTCACTTCCCTTTATCAATGTCCCAGTTCCCTTATTTATGAGTCTCTTCCCTCTTCCACATTAAAGACAGGCTCTGGAGCCTTTCCTGCTTTGCATCATCAGGGAAGTTTTTGAAGCTTCACAGAGGATGTGTAAGATGAATATTATGATCTCACCTTTTTATACTTGCTGAATATTTAAAGGGTTTTAGCTCCCTTAAAATAAATCCTTTCCAAGTGGAAGGACAGAGGGCTACTGTTTCCATAACAACCACTCCTCAGAAAATCTTCTTTTGGTAAATACAGCAGAATTAACTGCATGGTTTTAATATTTAATCATATTCTGTTAGACATGTATGAAAAAAGGTAAACTTTAGTTCACCTTGCCTCTCTCCCACCTGCCTCACTGAGCAAAATCCAGCTCCTTTCAGAGAGTAACAGAGGAGCCCCTGTGAGCTCATTCATTGCGCTGCTGAGCAGCTGATGGGCACCCCTGGAAATGAAATAAGATTGAAAATTGCTGATGCATCTTCCATCACTTCAATTTCCAAAAGGTTAGAACAAGTCACATTGGATAAAATCTTGGGAGTGCCAAGGAAATGGTCTGGGTAATAAACGGGAAAAGGCATTCTCTGTTCTGTATTAGGTGGGGAGAAACTGGAACTCAGGCTCCTGGAAGAAATCCTAAAATCAAGATGTGATTTCACTGATCTGGACATGGAGGAGAGAGGCAGCTCAAGGGCCCTCCCACTCTGTACAACTTGTCCAACAGGTAAGAAAAACATGCCCAACTCCTGGAAGTGTTCAAGGCCAGGTTGGACAGGGCTTGTAGCAACCTGGTCTAGTGGAAGGTGTCTGTGCCAATAGCAGGGGCTGGAATGAGATGATCTCTCAGGTCCCTTCCAGCCCAAACCATTCTGGGATTCTTTGAGTTGTAGGATGTTCCTGTATCTTTGCACAGGCACTCCCACACACACTGCAGTGAACAGCTCATCAACAGAAATGCCAACTTATCAGAGAAACATTCGCCACAGATCACCCATGGAGAGCAATGCCCGTGTGTGTGCACACCCACTGAAACCCAGCACAGAGAGCTCTGCTGCTCCATCCAGAAAAGGAAGAGCACCTGACCTGCTAATCAGATCAGAACCGCTCAGATCTCAAATTAGGTTCCCACATATGAATGAACTATGAAATTGGAATTTGCAGGTTGTAAGTTTTCACACAAAACTCAGTAAACAGTTTCAGCCAACTCCAGTTGAAGAAAAAAAAACAACAAACACTTTAAATTGATACGAAGCAGCTTTTTTCCATGTTTTAAACTATCTAAAGTAGTCCTTACACATTTCTACCCATTTTTAATAAGAGCAGCTCAGCAGACACTGCAGTATATGGAGCAGGCAGAATATATTTACCATATGCAAATACATTTGTTCGGGCTTTTAATAAAATTCACTGCAATGCTATTGTGACTGTTTTCCTACTACAAAAAAAGCTTTGGGTTTAGTCTCAGAAAAGATAAAAAGCATCTCCGTCCTTACCAAGTTGAATACTGCATAGTGACCCAAGAAGAAAGAATATTATAATTCATCTATTTTTTAGCCTCTCAGAATAATAAATTTGAAGATCTGACTTGCAACCTCATCTAAAAAGCTTCTTTGAAGCTCTTGATAAAGAAAATGTTTCATAAAGGCCATTTCTGCCTCACAATAGCTCAGTAGCACTTACACAACAATTCAGGTTGTGCCACAACATCGCTGAACGTTATCCCGACACTCCACTTGAGTGCAGGTTGTGTATTGTAACCTGCACCCATCACCTTTTCTGACACATTATGGCAGGAAAAGGGAGCAGAGAACAGAAACTGAGGTGTCAACATACACGGAAAGGAACACACTAAAGCAATTGCACCCTCTGAAGAGCTATAGAAATATTGTTCTGGCAAACACTGATCTACCATAAAACAGGATCAAAGGATGTGCCCATCGTGCTGGAAGTGGCCAAAAGGAAGAATAAAACCCACTGTAAGAGCAGGTTCCTTCATGCTGCTTTTGGAGCACATCACTGATGTCTAATCGTGTCCTAAGACAGGACCAATGTGTCCTAGGACACAACCAGTGTGTCCTAGGACATGCTGTAAAACCCTGGTGGGAGGACCTGCCCTTCCCTAGCAGTGCTGTATGGAACAGCTCACACAGTTGAAAGCACATTTTCATTGACAGAAATCTTGCTAGGAGGTCTTTCCTGGATATTAACAGGTCCCCACACGGCTTGGAGGCAACTCTGCCATGGGCAGGCAGCAAAGTGCACAGGCAGGATTCTGGCACTCAGGACAGAGGCGCCTGAGAAGCAGGACCTTGGGCATCATCCAGCCGCATTCCCTCAGAGCGATCTCGGCAGCTAATTAAGCCATCAACTTCCCAGCATTTGAATGAGCTCATGCATGTCCATATGTTGTTTAGACAGACCATTACTGTCACTAATTCAGGGCAAAAAAGCTGAAATTAGGAGATATCCATCCCTCTGGAAAAGCTAAACAATCTGGTTCCCTTGAAAACGTGGACAGGTTGTCCCAAGGCCCTCAAGCTTCAGGAACTTTCCATTCCCTCTGAGCAGTGACTCTCCCACTGGTCACCTCCTGCCATGCCCATTCCCACTTCCCAGGGGGACAGTACTCAGCACCAGGCATGGAACAGATGTTTGACCCCATGCAATTCTGGCCACTGCAGTGGACAGCAGTCCCATTCCCAATCCCGTGGTGGCAGCTGGATCTGTAGGACATCAGGCAGGTGAATGCCACATTGTCAGGTGGGTGTCCTACACTCCAACTGTTGGCCCATATTAAGACTTTAGGAATCTGATTAAATATCCATACACAGAAAATTAATACCGATTTAATGCACCATTGTAAATCACTTGCACTGTTTGCAGTGTGTGCTTTCACAATCCTTATTTGGCCTGTTTCCAGAGACTTCTGTCCTAAAATTCATTGCAAATGATTTGACAATTTTCTGTGTGCCACAGTCCTTAAAAGAGATGCAATGTCTCTGGTTTAGAAAATCATTAAATGCTATGTCTTTGGTTGAGAAAAATCATTAAATGCTATTGGGCACAACTACGGGCTAACGAAAATGGAGACCAGTTGCCTATCAATAACTTTCAGTTATATAAAATGTAAACAGGAATATGCTTAAACTAAACTCAAAATCATTATTACATTAGTATGGCATAGAAAGCATAAAACAATACAGATGCCATAGTACTGCTTTAAGCAGTTTAGGTCATGCTAAATGCAATGCTTTCTTTCACAGGAATCACGGAATACTTGACACAGAATAATCAACCGAGAGGAGAAATTGCACCTTATGGATGTGGGAAACTGCATGCTCCATCTGTTTTTTCCCTTTATTTTTTCTCCTTTATGAGAGGATTTTAAGGCTCCTGTTCACTTGACTGACAAGTCCAGCTGCACTTTAACCTTCTTATTAGTCACACATCTCCTTGAGGAAGCCTAAAATCCCTCCATAATGACCAGTGTGTGTACATCCAAACACAGCAATGGGGTTGCCTTAAGAAAGGCTCAGGGCTAAAATGAGCTCGAGTAGTATACAACTCTGAAATTCTCGTCTGCTTTACAAGCACAGGCTTAAAAAAGGTTTAGTGAGCTCAGACTTAACCCTCTCACTGCTCACAACAGGCACATTCACCACGATCTCCTCCCTGGCCCACAGGTGAGTACTGCACATAAACCCCACAAAAATAGGGTATTTATCTTAGTGTCTAGACTTGTGCTCTCAGCTAATTTGGCTGGCTAAGGCATAAATGTGACAGCAAGTGACAGTTGTTTCATGACATATGTTTTAAATATGTTCAGGATGTAATTTCCAGATCTCCTTTTCCAAACAAATGAAGAGAACACAAGGCAGCAAGGTTGGAAGACTTGATGTAATGGCAAATACGGCCATTCTTTGAGAGCTGCAAGATGCCTCTCATGAAAATGTCCAAATACAGGGTTGTTTTTCAGAAAATAGCCTCTCTCATATGTCTTTTGTTTTCTGCTTTTCATTATAATAATTCATTTGACTGAAAACAGAGGACAGACTTGAGCCTTGGGATTCAGAATCAAGAAATCAGTGTACTATGACTATTTAACAAACATTTAAGTACGTGTGAGAACCAAGTGAAGATAAAATACAGTGAAAAAGATGCAGAAACTGGCTCTGGGATAGATCTAATCTGGAAGATTGCTACCTAAGAGGTGAAGATGGATTTTAATTTTGTTTTCTGGACAATCCATTGCTACTATTTCAGACAACATGAATGAGTGAGGATCTCTCTATACAGTGAGTGTGGAAAGCAAAAGGATGCCACAAGTGAAGGTACAGTTCCATATAAGGAACTCGCACAAGATGAAGTTTTATAAAAAAAAATATATATCAGTGATTTATCAAATGTGGACAAAGTCAAGGTTCTACAGCCCTTGATCTCGGTGTAAGAGCAGGAGTTCTTGCTCTGGTTGACACATGTAGCAATTCCCTCACTGGATCTTAACCTGCACAAACTCAAATTTAAGAGTTCTGTTTACCCTGAGGATTGATCACCTGCGTCACACACAAAAGGATAAAAGCTATCTTAATTTTGGTATCTCTCATATATATCAATTCAAGGGCCGAGATACAGTAGGAAGGTAACTCCACCAAATACAGAGCTACCACCAAAGGAACTCACTCTCCATCCTTTAGCAGGCCATAAGAATTGGTTTTCTCCACAATTAATTGCTCTGTGCTGTGCTCACTTTTACAACCCATGTGGGAGGAAAAACACTGAGAAGAATGAAGGTGTCTTTTACCTTCATCTTCTTTGAAGGGTGGAGATAGCCCAGCTGCCTATTTCCTAATTTTCATGGCATTGCACTGCTCATTTGGAAAACATGAAAAATATGGTTGAGTCAATTCCTCTGAGTTATTCTGGAGGAGTCAGGCTGTTGGTAAGATGGAAGGTGATTGAAATTCTATGGCTCTACTTTTTAAGTTATTGAAAACAGAAAACTGCCAGCTGCATGGGACTGAAAACAGCATGGTCTTTTGGTAGAGTACATCAGAGCCCAGTATTCTGCTGCTGTTATTTATTGTGCATTTTTAACCCTTCATATTCCCACAGGAGACATTCCTAAGTCAGAGGAACTATCCCACCCCTTTGACCTCACCCGTGTCACTTCACCTTGGTGTTCCTCAAGACCAAAACTAGAAGGGAGAAACCATGAAAGTTTGGGGTATTCCAGCCCTGCAGATGTTACCACAATTGCCAAGCTGCCTTGGCAACTGCACATAAGAAAGCAAGATGTCACTGTTGGAAATAACTCAAGTTCCATCTATCCCACTGTTCCTCCACAGCTGACGGGCAGGAGGCAGACT
This sequence comes from Myiozetetes cayanensis, assembly GCF_022539395.1. NCBI lineage: Eukaryota > Metazoa > Chordata > Aves > Passeriformes > Tyrannidae > Myiozetetes > Myiozetetes cayanensis. The sequence continues at coordinate 4,391,905 of NW_026087378.1, read as the reverse complement.
CATCACTGTCTCCCCTCAAGCTCTGCAGTCAGTCAGCTCCCAGAGAGCTGGCCAAGTAGCCATAGAGCTGGAAAAACAGAGGGATGTTGTCAGATACGTGAACTCTCAAATCCTCTGAAACACCACTGCCAGTTATGACTAACACCAAAAGTTCTGCCCCAGCACTCGGGAGGTGTCACAGGTTGAGCTCTGCAGGAGCTCCCCCAGCACGCAGCACCAAGACCCCTTTGGTGCAGGAGAGAGCCCCAGGTCCTGCTACAGCTGCACTGACATTGGCAATAACCAATTCCTTTAGGGGTGCATCCACAGCTAATTCGCAGTCCATGCTGAGCCCAGCTCACCAGCCCAGCTTCCCAAGCCAACTTTCCACCCTGTCCCAGACCCTGAGCCAGGCAGGACCAAAACTGCCCATTTTGTGCTTCCTGGTTGCCCCAGGCTGGCACAGTGTCACGTGCCTCTGTGGATGGAAACCACCCAGAAACTGCTCTGCATAACTTGTCCTTCACTGGCTTTGACATACTTTTGGGAAGATCTTGGATGGGTGGTAAAGGGACAGGACCACTAAGTCACAAATGAGAAACAAGGGGAATGGTGCTGGAGCTCTGGTGTCCAAAGCCTTCAGTGCCATGACAGCTTTCAAACACTGAAGGAATCAGCTGGAAAACAAGGACAGATTTGATACCCCCAAACTTCAGCAAACATCAGGCAGAAGATGACTCGGTGCTGGTAAATTCCAACCTGTCCCAGTTTTACAATTACATATTGTCAAGGCAAATAACCCACAGCCAGGTTTCATTCCTTTCCCTTTATTTAAAGGAAACCGACTGTCCTGTCCACGCTGCCAGTGAGCAGATAAAGGCATTAAAGATGAGCCAACATAAGAAAACTCATTGACCAACAGACACAGCTCAGCCAACTGGAATTCAGACAAGCTTTTTAACACATCTTCCGCAAGCAAAACACCAGCTTTGAAGTAATCGTCCCAAAACACTCATGGTAGAAAACTACTGCAACCATCCTTTTGATATCCTCGTGTTACATCATGCACACGTTCTATCCGGACCTCCCCAGTTCCCCTGTGGGCTCCTTGTGCTCGTTCAAATAAAACCTGGATCTGACCTTGAAAATTACAGGCAAAAGTGAAACATTATGTAACAAGTGACAGCTGAAATTTAACCAATACTACAGAAGCAGCAGACAGATGTGCATCACTGAGAGGAGGGAAAGGTCTCCTCTGAGTATGGGGTGGAAGAGGCAGCGCTCCCCAGGTGAGGTCTGCTATTGACTGTACAGATTTGCAATTACAAGTACCAATGGTATTAACAGTGGTGACATTAAAAAAAAACCCCTATTTACTCAATTATTGTGCTGCCCAAACCTCATTCAAACAAACACAAGTTGATGTTAAAACACCAGGAACCAATCTTAGGTAGCCAGGATAATTAAAATTCCTGGATCAGGGTGAGCTCATGTGTTTGAATGTGATTTTCAGGGCTGAACCTGCTGTGATTCATCAGCCGTAACCATGTAGAGACAACAACGTGAAAATAAACCTATTAGTGGTGCTTTTTTGGGAGGTGGAGGTGCTGCATTCTGTAAGTCAGCAGTTTTCTCAGAGACTGTAGGATCCTGTTTACTACTGCTCTGCTCTGGAGCTCCTGCCTCAGTGCTCTGACTCATAAATAATCACTCAGCCCTGGGAACAGCAACTTTGGCTGCGGCTGGATGGGTTTATTGAGGAGGGATCCAGGCACCCGTCGCTGTGTGAGCACTGACATGAGCTCAGCATTGTGAGGAGGCACCAGGGTTCCCTGGAAAAGCAGCAGGGCAGCGTCCCACACGCCCTGGGCGCCGCATCCCAGTCACCCACAGCATCCCAGCCTCCTGCAGCATCCCAACCACCCAGTGCCCAGGCAGGAGGAAATGCTCACCCACCCACCCACTCAGCTGCCTGAGGGAAAATATTCCCAGAGAGTTTACACCAAACCCGTTTTCCACTGGAAAATGGTACTGTGTTAAAACCACGTTTAACTAACCCATTGACAACATGTCATTAAACGCTGTCAGAAGTGTCAAAACAGACATCCCATAGTTTTCAATTTCCATGTTTGTTGTTATTTTTAATGCAACAGATTCAGCACAGAAAACACTTGGATTGATATTAGATATTCAAGATTTCATTTAAATTCAGCATTTAATTCTATGCCAAAATAGCAGGTTTCTGACCCTGTTTGAGACCCTTTTTGGGAGTGTTCGTAAGATGGGAGTACCCAAAATCAAAATCCTCGGTAACACCTTCCCCTTCTCTGCTTAGTGCCTCCCATCCTCCACACAAACCCCTGCTCTGTGCACAGCTCACCCTGCCCTTAGCCTGCCAATAGAACCTCTTAGTGCAGCTGAGACCTGAGGGCAGCAATTCTCATTTTGAAATCAAACCTGGACCTGTACAGTTACATTCTGAACAGCCATAAAGCCAAGAATTAAAAAAAAAACACAACACAAACATACATATAGACACCAGCTCTCCCAGTCCTGCTCCCTGAGCTACGCAGGTAAGACTGCTTTGGTCACAGAGAAGCCACACAGGTTTACATCAAGCTTATTCTGTAATGAAGATTAATGCCTTCTTTAGCTATAGCTCAGTATTCAAAAAAAAAAAATCTGAAAAAAAAAAACCCAAGTTTTACCTGGAGAACCACCTCACAAACTGCACTCTTCCAGCCTGCCTTAAATTAAAAGGGCTTTTTTTCATAAGAGCCTGCTTGCACGATTAAAAGACTATTTGAAATATAAACCTTCCTCCACAGCACAAAAGCAAGGCAAAAAGAAATGCTATTCCGTTCTTTCCCAGTAATTGCACAAAGGCTCAATATTAACCTGGTCAATGAAATTCAATCAGCTGAAAGGCACAGGTAACACTGAGCAGACCAGGCTGTTCCTTCCTGGGAACGTTTTCCTGCAAGTAGAACAAAGGAGCATTTATCCTGTGTACATTCCTGACTCACACACTCGAGCCCTCTCCGGAATCACAAGCTAATGGAATTGTGAACAATAACCCCAGTTCACTGTCCTGCCTCACACAGGTGCTCTGTGAGCACCTGGCATTAACAAGGGGATTTTATGGAAGGAAGATGGGAAAAGAAGAATTGCTGCTGAATTCGTGATCTTCTCACCCTCAATTACAGTGATATTGAAAAGCAGAATAATCAGTCAATCAAAGAATCATTCAGGTTGGAAAAGCCCTCTAAAACCATCGAGCCCAACTGTTCCCCCAGCACTGCCAAGGTCACCACTGAACCACATCCCAAGGTGCCACATCCACACGTCTGTTAAAACCCAGCCTTGTACCAACAGTGACAACCCCCACCACAGGGGCCAAACCCAACTGTTGGGATCACAGGGCTGAGGAATCCCAGGCAAAGGAGCTGGTTTTCCTGGGGCCTCAGTTTATCTTTCAGTGTTCACACACAGAGAGCAGAAGAGCCACCCTGCTCTGCAAATCCTGCGCCCTGCATGGAGTCCCATTCGGATGCTCCACGTGAAGGTGGAGGCCAGTGGAGGGAGGGGGTGGGGGGAGAACCCCAACACATCAACACAGAGCTCATTGACCCAGGGCACACAGCAATAGGGTTAGAAGTGATTGAGAAAACACCAGTCATTCCTTTTACAAGGGAACAGGAAGGAAAACCCACAGAGGTGCTTTGCTTTGCAGAATCTCTGATTTGTGGGATCTGTGGGATTCAAGGACACCCTGGGCTTCTTCCTCTTGCAGAATAAAGCCTGAAAACATGTGCCAGACACAACCCCTCAGCTCACACAATCCAAAGGCTCCCACAGTACTGACACCCACACACAAAACAGGGTTCAAGGAGGTAGGATTTGTGACTTGGGAGCAGACAATGTCAGCAGAGCATCTTCTCCACAGCAGGAGCCTCCTGAGAGGAGCAGGGCTTGGAGGCACCATCAGGACATCACAGACCACGCCGGTCTTAATCACGTACCAGGGGCACTGCTGTGCCTGCTCTGGAGCTGTTCGAATTTATTCTCATGAGAAAACTCAGCAGCAAACAGCTTATCAGGAAATGTGCACATTTTATTTTTTTAACCAAAGGGAGGAATCCACTTGCTAAGGACATGGCTGCATTTCCCTTCTCACCAGCAACGCAAACCAACCACTGATGTGTGACCTGTTCCTGGTGGGAGGCCACACAAGCGACAGATCGATGTACCCGGGCTGCAGGAAGGTGTGCTGCTGTCCCCAGGCTGGGGGGAATGGGAAGGATAAGCCATTTCGTCCTGACTTGCTTTTAAGGTGCAATTCACCACCAATTAACAGCTCAGAGATCGGCTCTCAGAAGGATAATTACAGCTGTGGGTTCCGTGTTTACGGGTTTGCCAGCTGGTGTCAGACATCGTGCTGGGAGGCAGCAGAGGCAAAGCTGGGCTTGGCCTTTCTCAAATCCTCCCTCTGTTCACCTTCAGTTTATCTACAGCTCCAGCAAAACTGAAATCCTGGACAATGCAGCAAAAGTGGTATTTTGACAAGAGCTGAAAGAGGCATTTCAAACCACCCAGCAGATTCCTCAGGCAGGGACCTGGCACCAGGAATGTCACAGACCTGTGTGCTCCTGCACCGGGTTTCTCAAGTGAAAAAAACGATGCCCAAGTGGTCCCCATCGCCATCAAACCAGCCTCAGCCTCATCCCTGATGTAGTGGAGGTGACCAGCTGGCACACTCACATGGAGCATTTCTCCCACGGGCACAGGAGCAGGAGAGTCCTTATGTCAGACCCAGCTCCCAGTGCCCTCTGCCTGAGCTGCCACCCGGCCAGGACACACCTGCAGGCACAGGGAGCCCGAGCACCAGAAGAAAGGAGACCTCATCCCTCCCCAGCTGAGGGTATCACTGCTCCCCACACGCCCACCTGGGAGCACTGGCAGCTCCCGCGTCCCGGCCATCAGTGCCTTATCCAGGATCTGAGAACGGCAGAGCCCCAGGAGCTGCACATGGTGCTGCTGAGGTGGGGAGAGCACCGAGCCTCATGTAAATACTTCATAGATTTTTTTTTTTCTCCTCCCTCCAGATGGTGCAATTCAGAAAAATTGTTTTTAAATGATGCCCTGCAGAAACAGCGAGCGGCGCGGCTAATAACGGGCATATTTCAGGTGAGCGCTGACCTCCTTCCCTCCCCAGCCAGCTGAGGCATCCACAGCCCTGCCAGCGCTGTGTACAAATCACCTGCAGCCCGTGAACTCGAGCAGACGGTCTCTAATTGGAACTGCAGCCCCGCAACCTCCTCCCACTGCTCGTTTATGTTTCCAGCAGGACTCAAAGATGGCTACAGAAAACAACTCTGATTCATTGCCACGTTCAGTAAAATTCTTTTCCTTCCTTCTAAAGCAAAATAACCACATGCACCCAGGAAAAATTAATGTGACTGATGAGCCCAACTTATTTCTGCCTTAAAACAGTCACAGAGACTGCAGCATCCAACAAGGAAAACTAGCCTGGAGGCATGGCCAGCTCCAGATGGACAGATGGACACAGGGACAGACATCCAGTGCAGAACAGAGCCTGTGAGACTCAGCCACAGCATTCCCGCACCCCGAGGGTCGCTGGCACTGAGGTGCCAAAGAGTGACTTTAACGAGCCATTAGTTAAAAGTTTGAATTTTGTTAGCAGTTGCTGGTTTAAAACCAAAAGTTTGAAAACCTGGGCAGGCTCTGTGGAGCCAAGGCTGCTCCGAGCTCCCCAGGGGACACCAAGCTCTGGCTGCAAACTCACCCCCTGCTGCTCCTGTATGGACAGGCAGGAGCAAATGGGACGGCCTCAGAAAAATTAAGACTTAACTTTTTGGCAGTTTTCCCAGTACTTTAAAAAAACACTGTAAAGTAGGTCACTGCACAATATAGAACACTGAAGGGAACAAATTTACACTGTGGGTGAAAATAGGCTTGAGGTCATCTTAAAACATGAAGTCCAGCTGCAGGCTGCTGGTGTGACCAAAGAGCCTTCCCTGCTCCTAGAGCAGCACCAAAGGGCTGTACAGCCACCTAAAGACAGCTTCATCCTCATTCCATTCCTTCCCCTTCTCCAGGACAGGGATGGAGCACAGCCCTTCCACCCCCAGGTCTGTGACCACCGTACTCACAGCCCCTGGCAATGACCTGTGAAGCTGCTCATCCCCTTCCCCATGGAAAGCCTGGGAGCAGAAGCTTCTTACCTGTGCTGGTGACGGCTGCCTGGAGCCCCCAGGGCAGGAGCAGGCCCAGCCAGGAGCAGAGGGCACCTGCTCCCTGTTACAGCACAGCCACCTTCCATTACAGACCATTAAATACAGGTGGTGGGCAAGCACATGGAGGTACTGATGGCAGTGACAGAGGCACCTGGGAGCATCACCCCAAGCACACACACCTGGCCAGCACCAAGAATTTCCCTCGGGCTTGTACGACAAGGGAACAGCAAAAAAGCCTCCCCTCTTTCCCCTCACCCCTGGACACGTCAGTGGGTAATCCCTAAACCAGCTCAGTCTGCAGTGAACAGCTGCCCCTTCCTGCACCTGCTTCAGCCACACAAACACATCCAACTCCTCTGCAAATGAGGTTCGTTACCAATCCTTCGATTTTCTGTGCATAAATATTTGCAGAAGCTCTTTATCTTCTTCCTCAGAGCTGCATCTCTCTCCCCAAATGCCCAGCCAGCCTGCTTTTTCATCATTAGAAAATGCTGTAGGCTTAAAAAGTAATACTCAACAAGATGTAACCAGGGGAAAAGCGTTGTTAGTACAGAATGCACCTGGCAGTGCCCTGTCCCAGGGGAAGGGAAAGTTTTGCCTGATAATTCCTCCCATGTCCCTGGGAATCTGTTTTTCATTTTGTCATGGAGCACAACCAGCACCATCCCTCCAGCTGCCCGCTCTCTCTGGAACCCACCAGTGACACCAAGACCCACCACGAAGCATCCCTGCCTCTGAAGCAGGGGAATAGATCTGTCTTTTCTGTTCTCTTCAATTTTTCAAGCAAACAGTTCATCCTGCTGCTGTGTCTGTCACCCTGGGCTGTCTGGTCCATTTCCCAGTGACCTGGGAAGGGCTGTGAAGGTGGCAGCAGGTTGCTGCAGCCCGGGGCATTCGTCAGCACTGCACGTCACACCTCACCCGGACGGACACGGATCACCCTCCGCTCGAGGTTAAAAGCTTTTCCATTAGCAGCTTTGTTGGATGCATTTTTTAAAAAGATAAAGCACCATGAGAAAATAAAGCCTTGTCATTTCCCTCTGCAAATAATTCAGGGCTGTAATGAAATGAATCAATCAAGGCAGAGCACTTGGGCTGCAAGGTCTTTCCCACAGTGTCAATGGGAAAAGCATATACAACACTGGCACTTTCACGGCCTCGGCACTGTCTGCACAAGGCTGAGGTGCCAAAGGGACCCAGGCTCACCTCTGCTGATGTTTAAAACAAATGAGAACCAAAGCAAAAGGAAGAGCAAAATGGGTGGTGACAGAATTCTACAGAGAAATTTGGAGAATGTGCCACTGAAACAGAAAGTTTGTGCTCAGAGACAGAGTCCGTGCACAGCGAGCACACAGCTCTGCCCCCACTGCCTGGCACAGCTCTGGGCACCAGGGACCTGGGAAGAGACTGGGAACGAGGGCTAGTTCCGAGGCTGAGGAAGCCTCTGTGGGGGCAGGAGCCTGTGAGCACGAGGGCAGCTTGGCTGTCGAGTGGGGGCAAGGGGTGCCATGGCCATGTGCCCTCCAGCCCCAGTGGGCAGAGCAGCAGGCCCAGCCACAGTCCCTGATGAGGGCAGAGGGGCTGGTTCACCTGCTGGGGTGAGAGGGAGTGATTCTGAGGCCTCCTGTCCCTGGGGCTGGGCCTATAACAGAGCCCCCAGACTGAACCTCTGCAGCTTTATGGATGCTCTTGAGCAGCTGCTTCCCGACCAAGGAACTGCTGACCCAGGGGGGAAGAGGAGGAGCGGGTAGGGATGCTCCACAGGTTCCTGACACCCCAGAATTGGCAGTCCAGCGGGTTCCCTCATGCCCCTTCCAGCCCCCCTTGTGCACTGAAAGCTACCCCACATTCCTGGAAATCCAGCTGTGCCTTCGGGTCCACAAGCCCTTTCTCAAACCTGTGCCTGTAGCAGCAGCACATGGGCAGACCCCCAGGTAAGGGCAGCAACACCTGCCCCTCACAGCCACCCCGGAGCACTCGGCTGAGGCAGTGGGCAAAGGCTGACCCTCAGTGGGAAACTGCCTGTGCCTTTGAAGAACAAAACATTTGCTTCCTGCACAAAGCCAAGGAGGTTCCTGACATTTGGAACAATTTCTATTTCACACGAATGGTGTCTGGCAGTTAAAAAAAAACAACTGTGAAATGTACTGTGTGTTGCCCCAAAGCCAGGGTGGGTGACCTGAGATAGCAGCAATGTCCCTCCAAATGTCACAAATGTTCTCACCACTTTCTGTTTACAAGGCAACAGCAAACGTGGGAGTTTTCCAGTGCTCAGCTCCAAACCTATCCTGCCTCCCGATGGCAACTCCCTTCTCCCAGCCCTGCCTAATGATCTGGGGAGCAAATGAAATTATTTTCCCTTTGGAAGGATCCAATCTTAGATATTCCCTATTTCCTTTGAAAATATAGTGGGACGTTTTTAAGAAGGAAAACACTGCCACAGAATCATAGAATGGTTGGAAGAGACCTTAAAGATCATCTAGTTCCAACCCCCAATACTGTCCACCACGTGTTCAGCACCTTTAAAACCTGAGTTCTAAAGAGTGCAGAAGATCTGGGCTGGGCTGTCAGGCCCCTTTATCCAGGCACTTTGGTTCTTCAGCCAATACAAACAAGATCTCAATGGCATCAGATGGATTTAGAGTGTCCCAGCTTAACTGGCCTCTTGCCTGTGCCTGGCTCTTGACCACAGTGTCAGCTGGTCCAGGCTCCAGGCCAAACCAGGTTCCAGCTGGGAGCTCAGGTGAACAGCTTATTCACTGGGAATAAAAACAAAACAAAGCTTCAATCACATTCAGAAAAAAGATTTGACTGTGTAAACAACCACGAGGCAAAAGAAATAGCAAAAGCTCTTCAAAGTTTCTATTAAAAACCCAGGAGGGTGACCGCAGGTATCCGCCTGCAGGGTGTCCTGGTCCAAGGGGAGATGCACCAGGCAGCTGCCAGTTTGGGGTCAGACCACCCTGTGCCCCCCAGCCAGGAGCCAAAATCCCAGGCTCCCCGCCCCGAGGGCCAGCACTCTCAGCTGCAAAGGGAACTGGAACCGCAGCGTTCCCCAAGGCCCCAGCATCCCTTCAAATCAGGCAGCTGATAAATATTAAAGCAGGTAATGCTCCAAATCCTGCCACTCCTACTGGAATGTTTGTCACATTAGTGAGACAGACAGGAAACAATTTACAAAACAACAAATAAACGCAGCAAAAAATCACACAGAGCTGAAAGCTGGGAACAAGGAGTTTAAATGATGGGTTTAGATCACGGCACAACTACTCTGAACTGAATTAATTGGTGTCCTTGGAGCTGTCAGCTGCTGCCAGGGTGGGAACGAGCAGCAGGGCTGGGGAGGGCAAACTTCCAGCTGTGCTGTACTGGGAACAGCAGAACTCTGTGGCATGGGCCAGGCCAGGCTTAGCCCTGGGGCAGCACGTTGTCAGTACTGTGTCCCACCCCACCACCACCACATCGACTCCTCACTCCCATGCTGGTTCCTCCCTCCTACTCCGGGTTTACTCCCTGCTCCTCTTCTATTCAGTCCCATGTGTGATCCAGCCGTGTTTCTCACAGGGTAATTTTGTGTTGCACTTTTGCTTTTGCACCTTCTGTTCCCCTCTGCTCCCAATTCCCAGAGCTCCCCTTCCATGTCTCACCACGTCCTGGAGCTCCACCAAAGCAGCTTGTTAAATTCTGACACTGGTTTTGTTGCAGTTAAATATCTACAGCAGAAACCTGTTCCCGGGGAAACTATTTTCCTTGAAGCCAACTGTTCCCTCTCCTGCTCCAGTAACACATGTGCCATGTGCCACAGCTCTGGGCAAGCAGAGCTGCACATGTCACAGCAAGGAGGCTTTTTCCAGCTTTTGTGCTGATTTCCCAAGCCCAGGTGGGATGTTTAACACACCCATGTGGATTCACAGTAAATAGGGGAGGGGGGATGACCATCAGGTGCTGGAGAAGAGAGGGCTGAGGGGACAGGCAGCACAGGATCCAGAGGGGACATCAGTTCTGGTCCATTTATTTTCTGTATCTGAAAATGGTTTGTCTTTACCTTGGTATGCCAGTATGCAGCAGGAAGGAATGAACAGACCCACAGAGAAAAAACAAAGGCAAGTTATTCCTGAAAGAAGTTAGAGATGGGTGAAGTTATCCACTCACTGGGATCACTGTAATGTTGGATATGGTGACACCACACACACTCCCCAGGGAACACATCCATCACACCCCTGGGTCCCCATCCCTGCCCACCAAACAGGAGCTCCTCAGCCCTCTGAGTCACGGACTGCTCCCAGGGGAAACACAGGGATAACCTGGAGCAGTGGGATGGCTTCAGCTCCAGCACAGGACACACCCCAGAGCAGTACCTGGAGCAGGTTGGAGCAGCTACCCCACAGCCCCCCAAGCCCTGGGAGATGAGCTGAGGTGGTTCCACCACTCTACCCACACTTCAGGGCCTCACACAGAGCACCACACTCCCAGGAGAAACCTTCACCTTCTGTTCCTGGCACAGAGCAGGATGCAAATGGGCAACCTGGACTGGATTTTACTGAACTTTCATTATTCAGAAACTTCTATTTTGGGGCTGGGGGAGGACACAAATGCTCCCTACCCTTATTCCAAAATCCAGAGTGAAGCGAAACTAAAAATGACAGTCCTAAAATTGTACATAGCAGTTCAAATAGAAGCAATTTGATAATTTCCTCAGGCACACAAAGCAACAACTCAATAAAAATAAATATGCTAATGACTGTATTTAGTCTTGGCCATTACATTTCATAAATATTTACTGCTCAGTATTCAGAGTCCAAATTCACAAGAATCAGTTACCAACCAAAACAAGAAAGATGAAGGAAAGTGCTTTGTTCTGCTGTGCCAACACAAAATAAGCCCATTTCCTACAGACCCTGTTAGGCTTCATGGACCAGCATTTCCTACAGAGGGACCCCAGAGCACAGTCAGGGAAGTGAGGGTTTGGGGACAGCCCCAGGGGACTCATACCTGGCCACACAGTCCATGGCTGGGCTGTGCAGCACCACACACACCTGTGCAGAACAGGAGAGCTGAGACCACTGAACACTGAAATAAGCAGGACCAATGCACTTGGGAGTAGAACAAGGAAGAGTCCACAGAGAGTTTACATCATATCTGAGAAAATAAAATAAAACACAACCACCCTGAACAGCACAAATCCCACCATTGTGCTTTAAAGTAATGGGTTCAAATCCCCCCAAGTGAGCAAACACAAACATCAGTGGGACTGTTTGTACAGTGTGGGATCATCCCCACTCAGTGCAGGTGGCAAAGATGGGTTTTGCTGATCTGAAGGTTACATGGAAAGTGTAAAATAAAACTATCCCAGTGCTGGGTGAGGAACTGAAGGAGCAGAAGCCCCCAAGACACTGTCAGGAGCTTTACTTGCACCTGATCCCTTCCCTTCCAGGTTTCTTCTATGCAGCAGCAATGGCAGAGAAATACCTTCTGAAAGAATTCAAATATATGGAAAACCTGTACTGAGGCAAGTATTTACTGAATATAAGCTGAAAATAATCATGCTGGCAGGGTGCCATAACCAAATACTCCCAACACAGTGACCAGAACCCCAGCGATGAGGGACTGGAGCAGTAACGCTCCCTGGCTGCAGCAGCTCTGGGGAGGGAAACCTTTCCCCATGGAATTAAACAGCACATGGGGTGTGCTTGCACCTCCCTCGATGAGACACAAAGCAACTGGGTGACTTGGCAGGGACTTGTGTCCTCATGGCAACCAGGGCTATTTTGGTTCCACTGCTCTGCGCTCCCTTACCCAGTTCTCAGTCTCTAGGGATTACAGCACCGATGCACAGGAAGGTGCTGTGTCCCAGCCTACCCTTTTTCCTCCATGATTTTCACCGTCAACACTCCCTTAATAAGGATGGTTCCTTCATCTCTTGTAAAAGATTTGCAGTCCGAGGTCTTCTCTTCTTCCAGCTGGGCATATTAAACTCTCTTTCCTCAATAAACGGGTACCAGTGGAGTTCAGCCATGGAATTTCGAAGGCAATGAAGACATGTAGAAACAAGGAAACTCAAGACAAACACATTTTCTCCTGCAAAAGCAGAGAAAATAGGTTTTCGAGGTTTATTAGGAGGTAATCAATAGCCATTTACTCTTGTTCTGAAGCTAATTCAGCAGCTGACCAAATCTTCCCTCCACAGATAACCCCTGAAGAGACTCCTTTTCAGTAAAAGTCCTTAGACAGAACTAATATCTTATTTTAACCTGATGTGTGTTCCTCAGAAGGCATCGGGTGTGTGAGGATCAACACTCCCAGGAACACCCCTGGGATTTCTGCTGTAATGAGGAAAAGGAATATTGAAATGAAGTGAAAACGCCATCAGGGGACCATGAGGGGGAATTCTTCCTCTCCAGAACTGATCTGTGGAGGAAGGAGGAACTACAAACCAGTGAACTGTTAAATACTGAAAAACGTAGGTTGAATCTGAGGGATTTGTTTGCCTGGGGGGGTTTGCAGGGTTCAACCTTCACCCTGCGTTCTGCTCACATCGTGCTGTAGAGACCCCTCACAGCCTTCTCATGCTGAAAGCAGTTTGAATTTGAGGTTCAGCACAAAGCAAGAGAGAAGCAGCTTCCTATTTGGTGAAAAGCAAAAAGTACTTGCTTTAGATAAGAAAATCCATACCATCCCTTCCTCTCACCCTTTCAGGGGAGTTTCAGTGCACTGAAACTGTGATTTGTCAAACCCTGCTTCTAATGTTTGGTTGGATCTTGTGGGTTGGAGCAAAGTTGGAGTTCAGCTGAAACACATGTGGGGCCAAGGCTGACCCTCACGTGCTCTCTGTTTGTCAAGATAAATGAAAAGGGATTTCTCAGTTTGAGTCACCGGGAAAGGAGGATAAAAAAAAAAGACCATTTACCATATAGGTCAAAAGAACTTATTTTCACATCTCTAAAAAGAAACGGACAAGACATAAAATACCTCTGAAAACCAGTTCCTCCTCCATGTCTGTTCTCTGCAGAAAGCAAGCAGCAGTACATCAGTTCATCAGTCTAAACTGGACATGCCCTCGTGTACAGGAGGAAGCACTAATTGACATCAGTGAAGCCTCAGAGGTTTGCCAAGGGAGTTACTTACGGAATCAATCATGTTCACAGTGTGACAACAGCTTTCTCCTGTATTTCTCCTCATAGCACTGCAGATTTTCAAGCAAAATGATGCTGAGGAGGAAAAAGGGAACAAGAGGACTCCATTAAATGAATAAAATAGGAAAGGGCAGGTAAAGTCATTACCCGGCATCTTTTCAGCAAGGAACAACTAAATCAAAGCCTAATCAATATATTCCTTTCAACTAAAGTTCAAACACTTAAATCTCAGCCCCAGGAGACCAGGCTTAAAGGAGCTAAATTTACACTACTCAGAGGGCAATGATGCACTTGCAATTCAGAACAAACATCACCTGCCCATTAAACTCTGCACCTCCACAGCTGCAGCTAAAAGCTTCCCTGGTGGACAAGCCATGGAGCAGTTTCATGGTGGAGGCACTCAGCTCCTGTGAGAGGCATCCTCCCAGCTATGTCCACACAAGGCCCTCACTAGTCTGACACCCCACAGCAACAGAGCCCAGCAGGTGTCCCAGCAGCAGAGTGGCAGGATCACAAGGGAAACATGAAATGGCATCCTCAGGAACTTCCAGCACCACGGGCTTGGCTGGGCAAGCTATATTTGTACCTGGAATATCTGCCAGGAGCCAGACCAGGTGACAGGACAGAGAGCACATATCACATCTGTAACACACCCCACACCCTTCCCACACTCTGTGGGTTTTCAATAAGGGGTTAAGGGCTGCACAGGACAAGCACCCACAGCCTGTGTGACCACGATGAGGGCAATGCATGCACAGTGCACTCTCATCACCACATCCAGCACAACAGCAGGGCCACGTTCATCAGGCCAGCAGAACTCTTTATGCTGTCTCTGAGAAGAGCACCCAATACCTTTCCTTCTCCTTGTAACCATGACAAAACACTGCTGAGTCCAATATTTGTTATTTGAGCTCAGTGTTTAACAAACACCACATCCTGCTGTCAATTGCCACCTCCTCAGGTATTGAAGTCAAGCAAAAAGAACCTAAAAAGAAAACAAAGTGAAAGTGGCAGAAATTTTGCAGCACTTAAGAGGGAAGGGATAAATCATCATCCAACACAGCAAAAGTTTCCTCCTACAACACGCTTCTTTATTGTGGCCTTACCTTGGCTCATAACTGCCCTCATAGCTTGTCACTGTCCTGCTCCACTGCCAGGGAGCTCATTACTTGGGCACATACAAGCTAATTCAGCCATTTTTTAATTGACTTTTAAAACCTCCCACATACAATGCTGACTTTCAGGACCAACACTTCCCCTCCTGGGCTGGAAACTTCACCCAAACTTTGCCTGCAGACCCCAGCATCTCCTTTTCCCTCTCAGAAGGAAGCTTGGCTCTCACCAGTAGGTCCAGACTGGGCTTTCCTGGTAGCTGGGATTTACTGGCATATCTGCAAAGACTTGTGAATTATTCAGGAGGAAAGCTTTATTGGCAATAACGTGGGTGCACATCATTCATTAATACCTTTTCTGAACAGGTAATAAAAAAAAATCATAAATGCTGTCATTTCCACTCAAATGCACCATGACTTCTACAAACAGAAGTAAAGCAGCAGAACTTGCTCTGACATATTTTTGTTCAGAGTTTGAATAAAATAAGAGAAATGTGACAGATATGATGAGTCATAAAATGGCACTGGCATTCTGTTAGGCATTTTAAAAACCCCACCCTACCCAGAGAAAAGGCTTATAGATCAGTTTCAAAAAATAATGATTAAAAAAATCAGTGCCATCGGTGTCCCTAAAGAGTTTTAGGAAACATAACTTTTCCCTCTCTTTCTATAAAATGAAGATATCTAATCTGGACTGTGTGAATACATGAGCTTCATCGTAGCCATTCACAAAATTTAATATTCATACAGTATTTTCTCCTGCTCGTCATGCAGCTGATCCCCTACTCTATTTCCTGTCCCCTCACACCGCTGCCTCCCACTGATCCCTGACTCCCTTATCTCTTCCAAGCTCTCCAAACAGACAGATGCAGAAACGCACTGCTGTCAGGATCGAGTAGATAAAGCAGGAATCAGGGTTTGTCTCTGCAAGCAGCACTGTCACATATTCCAACCAGTACAGCAGGTGCAAGAAAGCAGTGCCTGTTGGTCAGGCCAGCAGGAAGGTGGCAGGTCAGGGGTTGGGAGATGAGGAGCAAATGGAAGCCTGAGGGACATTTATCAATCACTGCCATTCATGCAATGTATATTTTAAAGCTTTAAATATTACCACTGTACTGCCATTGATTACATTTGGGCAAAATGCACCTTAAAACTACAGCTGAGCCAGGGAAGAATCCCTGTGGAACAGCCTGGGAGGAATGGAATGCCCAGATCCATCTGCTGCCTGAGGGAGATGGATGCTGTGGAGGCGAGAGGCTGCACAGTTATACCAGACCTGGTGTGCTTGTATTTTCCATTTTTACAGATCTGCAGACATAGCCAAAATTGCTGAGGGATTTCTGCAGCCCTGTAGAGGCCCCCTGAGCTGGTCTGTTTTATCCACCGTTGTGTTTTATCCGCCGGCTCGACGCGTGTCGCCGCTCCCGGTCGCTGCTCACACCAGCGCAGCTGCTGCTGCTCCTTTTTTTCTTTTAAAGCCACAACACAAAGATCTCGTGGCTACAAGGAACAAGCAAATGATTAACCGGCTGTGCTGTTTGAAACACACTTCCATCTGCAGCTCAGGGCACAGATTCCAGCATCAGCTGCAAAATCACCAAGGAGAGGTTGGGGGCGTTGGGTTCCACACCAGCAGAGAGGAGTATCTGCAGGGACTGCGGGAGCTGCCGGGCTTCAGGATCCTACACCCACCCACGTCAGTGGGGGAACAGACAGGACACTGCTATGGCCACTTAAAAACCACACCAAACTTCAACAGAATTAACCACTCGATCCCCCAGGAATAGTTAAAGAGTTGCACAAGGCATGGCATAACATGTGGACAGCTCGGTTCATCTGAAAAACAAATTTCTCCATTACGTAACTAAAAAATGATAAATCATGGTAAATACTGGTTCATTAAAGTCTCACAGTCCATAAGATTCATGAGCTCAGCCATGAACACCCCAGGTTTTCAGGTACATACAGATGCTTTCATTCATCTGAAATGAGACAAACTGGAAGGGGGAGGGAAAAAAAAAAAAAAAAAAGGGACAAAAGACCCCTCTTAGCTTCTCTTAAAAATGGTTTAATTAAATATTCCTTCCTTTTCCTTCTTGCTTCTTTTTCAGCAGGTGTAAATCTTAAACATTCCGCACAGCACAACCCAAACCCCCAAATCTCTTCAGGGCACAAACTTTCAGAGAACAAAAGACTTCCACAGAACCCCATTTCCCAGTGAGCACCCCAGGAGACGTGGCTGTTAGACCTGGTTTGTCAACATTACATGACTCCCTGAAATGAAAGGCCTTGGAACACTGTCTCCCTTGGGATGCTCCGCTGGAGCGCTTTTATCCTTGTTCATAATTCTCACTGAGACAGAACTACTGAAGTGCCAGAACTGCTGGAGGAGGACTGACTGGGGCTGCTGTAAATACATCCGGCTGCAAAAACCATCTAATGTTTCTGGAGAAAGATGCGTGACATGATATAAATTCCTGGGGCCTACTTTTGACTATTTCAGTGTAAAGGTGCTACAGAAGCACAAATTGTTATTACAGCATTAGCTGGTACAACGAGGCATTAGGAAGAAGAACTGCCTCAGTGCCTGGGGGAAATCAGGAATGAGAATGAATTACAGAAACTGATACAGTCACACATGCCCTGTTCTAAAATGTATTTGAAAAAAAAACGATTACCATAATAAAAGTAAATCCATTTCTGTTCTGCTTATTCTCTGCAGACAAAAGAAAAGGTTGAACATTTTTTTCACCAATTAAAAGAGGTAAAGAATCAGGACTTAAAACATCAATTTAATTTTGTGCCCAAATGATCTGATGATCTGAAAAAAATTAGAGTCTAATTCGGGGATGAAATTCAAGCAGTAAATGACTTACTTTCCTCTCACACCTTCTTTCAAAAATGATTGAGCAAGAGCTTCCAACACAGAAGCTGAGCAAACTTGAACCATAACTGCTGTCCTGCCTGTCTGTGTGAAATCTGTCCTAAGAAACACGAACAGAGCCGAACACCCTTTCCTTTTTCTACTTAGTAAACTTTGAGCAAACCTGACATTAGAAAGTAGGGGATTCATCTTTTCCCTTAACATTCTTTGTACGACAGCCCCAAAGGCAAACATAAGGAGACAGAGGAACATCAGTGTAACAAGGGGTTTATTTATTTATCCAGTTTGCACCAATGTCACCATTGCAGGGGACAGAAGATATTGAGCCCGGATTGATCTCCATGGCAGGCAGCTGGCAGTGCAGCATCGTTACAACGCAGGCACAGGGAGAAGTCTATTAATGAGCTCCAACTACTAAATTATTGACTAGTTAAGTACTGCAAATTTGGTCTAATTGTTTTCATGATGGGAGTTTAATTAAAGTGTCTTTTGTATAAAAAGTCTAGCAATATCCTTGTTCAGATAGTGTCAGGGAGAGTTTCCAAAGCCTGCCTGGCTTTCAAAGCCAAATTAAAAGTTACATCCAATGCAAAGCTCTTTTAAAGAGGGAGCTTTTGTGCAGGAGAGAGCTTTAATTCCCAGCTCCAGCTGACAAGCCCTGCTCCCAAACCATGTGCACCTCTCCCCATCAGGCAAACATCTCACCCTGCACCCACCACATCATGAGACAGGCTATGGCTCCCTCAGGCCATGGGAAATGAGGGAAAGGCTGGACAATAATGGGAATCTGACAGCATTGGAGGGATACAAAATCATAAAGCAAAGAAATGTTCCCAGCAGAGGCAGAAAGCAGTCAAAGCAAAACACTGAGGGGCAGCAAATGACACCAAAAAAAAAAAGCTACACAGAGTTTCTCCACAGCAGAAAGACAGGTATCACCCGCCCAGACACAGAAATTTGCCAGTTCACAACTTCAGCTTAAATCCAGGCATTTACAGGGGAGTTTGACCACCAAATTTCCCTTTAGTTTGGCACCAGGGACCCTGCCCAAGCAAGGTCAAGCTCAAAGAAAAGGCAAGTAACACATGTCTTTAGGGCAAGTGCAGGTGAATTCCTCCAGAAATTGTCCCTAACCCAAACACATGCAAGTGGAAGGGAGAAGCTGACAAGACACAGACTGGTGTGTCTTTGATTCTCCCACAGCAAAGACCAGAAGCCCTGGAGCCCTCCCTCTCAAGCCGCGTCTCATGGCAGTGATGGAGAACAACGGGGCAGTGGCAAGAGCTCAGCCAAGACGATAACACAGGTGCTTTCAACATCCAAATATACAGATATGCCTCATCATGCCTTTTTTCATGGTTTATAATTTATTTATGGTAATTCCTCTTTGCTACTAGATCTTTTCAGACATTTATATGCTCTCCTTGGAAGCACCCACAAGAATTCACTGTACAAGAATATGGAGCAGTTGGCAGCAACAAACCCACATTTATTTAGGGCAAAATAAATGCTTGACACTAAAAGGAAGAACTACGCTGTGGTTAAATTGCCTGTTTGGCACTAAGCAAGTGTCACTTCAATTGCCCCAGTTCCATCAGGGACACCAGGAAGGTTGCAGTCTCCCTTCACTGACTTGCAGTCCTCTAGCCCAAAATAATAAAGGATGTAAGTGTCAATCTCAAACTGGATAAACTCATCCATGCCTATGGATGGGGGTCTGCTCAATGTCCAAACCACAGGTCCTGCAGGGATTGGATTCATGGTTTGATCTTTTCCAGCGTATTGGTCTACAGTGTAGCTGGGCTGAAGCCAGCATGGTTATAACTTCACCTGACAGGGTTGAAATACTCCAGATTCCCATCTCAGGTTACATCACTCTCACAATGTTGGTCTCTCTCTAGGGGCACAATGTACAATTTTCCTAGGAATTGCACCACTTGGGTCTCTTTATTGTGTGTTTCCTGGTTTCTCTCTGGTTTAACTGTACAGTCAGGTGCTGCTGATGTTACACCCTTCACATCAGTCCTTCGTCCATCCACACATGAATATCACTGTCAATTGCTAGTGGTAATTTCACACCTGTTTTTCCAGCTGGCCAGTGCTTGATCCCGTGGACTCCTGAGGATGTGACAGTACCTGGCTGTCCTTGATCCGACCTGGGCAGGGTAGCAGGGCTGAGGCCCGTGGGCTCCTTTGGTTCCGCAGCTGGTGACCAGCCCCGGAGCCCAGGGAACCTCTGGAGGCACCCAGGTGTAAGTGAACCTGCTGAGGCTGCAGTCACACTCCAGGACTCCCTGGAATGCTTCAGTGTGTGGAGGTGACACCAAGCCTGGACAACTCCCCAACGCAAGCTGGAGGAGCAGAAGTCACATGCCGAGGATGGGCACCTTCCTTAACTGCAAAGTCTTGGGAACAGGGCATGAGTGAGTGACTGGTTACAGCAGTTAAGGAGTCTCTACATCAACAGGACCAACACTGACAACTGCAGTGCAGCTCTGGAAGCCCCAGTAAGGACAGAGGGTCCAAGGAAACTTTTAAAACAAAACAGTTTAAAAAGCCGGAGGAAAGTGTCCTCCAACAGCAGCATCCCAGCATGGGGCTTTCAAAAACACCCGAGCCACAAGGGATTTAATTTCATCTGAAGTTGTTGCTTTTTTTCCTTGAACATCCTCAGAGCTTTATGAAGTCACGTGGACCTTGCTGGACAACCCTGCCACACTTCCCAGGGAACAGCACCAGGCAAAAGCAACGACGAATTACAAGAGACACCAGAACAAAGTAAGAATTAATGGGCTTGACATCAGCTGGAAATAAATCTTTTTTTAAAGGCAGTCACATGTATCACATACCAGCTCATTTCAGTGCTATAGGATTTAGAAATTCCACTCCGATCCTGCCTGTAAACGTTCATCCAGACATTTCAGGTTCCATTCTGCACAAGTGTGTGTTTCTCCCAGGCAAAGCCCCGCAGGCAGCTCACACCTCCAGGGCACAGCGGGCAACCACTGGGGAAAGGAAATTGTTTGGGAAGGAGCATTCCATGCCAAGGGCTGGCAAGCAGGAGGGAGCTGATAATTTTTAAACTTCTGTCCAAGCATCTGCTGGTAGATGTGAGAGCAAAGTGAAGGCTCTCCCTCACCTGCTGTGCAGGCCAGCAGGCAGCCTGCTCTGACTGCAGAGCAGCACAGAAAATTAATTTCCAGCAATTATTTGTGCTCTGGCCAAAGAACCCAACCTCGCGTGTGAACAAGCCAGAGGAAAGCTACAGGACACCTGCAGCTGCTGCTTCAAATGCATTCAAGGGCCAAAGAAATTATTATTCAGACCCCTCTCACTCCAAGCATTCGAAAAGGCAACAGAAAGCCCATTTTCAGAGCTCTGAGCCTGCAGCAGCAGCCCTGAGTGGGTACAAGGGCTTTGCTGCCAAGTGCCCAGTATTTCCCAGGCTGGGTTCTCCCAGTCCTCTCCCAGTTCTCCCAGTCTCCAGACTCCTTGCTTGTAGACACATTCTGTGTCCATGTCAGACAGAGCCGTATTTCTTTTCTGCATCCCTAGCCAAGATTCCTCTTCCAAGTAGATGTCAGGCCTGAAATGGAAGAATTATAGCTTTAAAAAAAAAAAAAGTGTAGAATCAGTCCTCAGTATTTGGAAAGCATTACTGGACTCAGAGGGCAGGACGGAGGATTTTGGAGGGCACGTCAGCCAGGTGAGCCAAAACAAGAGCACTTGGCTCTCTCAGCCACTACCAAAGGCCATTGAAACACTCCAAGGTTTAGGGAGCCACTTGGTCTCCAGCCAGACCTCGCAGACCCATGCAGGCCACCTCCCCTGCAGCACTTCTTACTCTGTCTTGCTGCTGATGGTCAATTTAGGACAAGGATAAGAGGAGCCAATTCCAGTTATGTGCAAGGCAGCCCAAGCTGCCACTAGACTAGGCAACAAGGGAAAGGCTGGGAACTTTCTCTTTAACGCTAACTCTTCTAATTTCAAAAAGAAAAAAGCCATTAGGAAATGTGATCCTTTTAAACAAGACGAACCACAGCGAAGCATTAAGGTTTTACAACTTGACTAAATTACCTTTCTTAAAATTTCAGGAATTACCTTCTGGCACGTTGCACTTCTCCGGTAAATAATCCCCATACACAAACCTGCTGAGATAAGAGAATCAGAAGGGAAGAGTCACAGCAACATATATTACCATTTTTTTAAATAAAAACAAAGAATTGGGAGACACAAAACAGCAAATGTGCAAGCAGAAATACTGGCAAATTACAGAGCATTGTGAGGATGTGGGTTAATTTTTTTTTTTAAATTATTTTTTTGAAGTATAACCCAGCACTGCTGCTGCTTTGCCAGAGGGCTGTAACAAGGCTGCCACAGGCCCTCTGTGCTCTGCCTCAGGAGGGCACCTGCATCCAGCACTGCAGTCCAGCCCCTCTCACCCAGCACGATACGAACGTTTCACTGGCACATGCACTGGTGCTCCTGGGCTCCAAAGCACTGCAGCAGTGCCAGGCTCTGTAAGGACACAGAACCTCTCCCACAGCCCAGGCAGGGGTTGGCAGGACTCCCTGGAGAACCCTCCTCCTGGCAGCATTGGGTGGACAATGACTGGGCTGAGAGAAAAGCTCAGGGAATGGAGAGACCAGCCCAACATATAGACTGAGCTTTAGTTTAATCCTGTCTCCACCCCAATTGCTATTCTCAGGCTCATTCTTTGGGCAAGCACACTGTGCACGAGATTTGCAGAGCAGCCCTGTCTCATTACACACTTATTTTTGTATTGAGTTGGACCCAGTGACAAGGACAAAACTATCTATTAGGAAACAAATTACAGTTATTTAGTATCTCCAAAAAATGACTGTCTTTGAGAATCACTTTGCCTTTTAATATTTAATGACCCAGATCAAGAACAGAACGCTCCCAGAGGAGCAGCCAGCTGGCAGGCAGCCCAGGGGAAAGACTTCTCTGGGCTCACGGAGCACCTTCTCGAACAGCTATGTTTGGTGGGATTTGGGAAATAAACTTCATGGGGTTTGGTTTCAGAACTGGAACAAACACGTCACATTGATAACACGAAGCATCTCCATGAACACAGAGCAGGAGAGCATTCTCAGGAAGAGTGCTTTCCTGCACCTGAAGAGAACAGCAGCAGCGGCACCAACGCTCAGCGTTCCCAGTCTCAGAACACCCTCACTAACAGCACATGCACAGAAACAGCATAAACCTGGCATTAAAACTGAGCTGCAAGCCAGAAGACATCTCTAAATGCATGACAAAGAATTTAGGGACCAAAACCTTAGCGATTAAAGCACTTGGGACTAAAAACGTAATGTCTGTGAGTTGCTATTTCATCCCAAACGAGTATTTGATTGCAATTCCTGCACTAGGAAGAAAGGGGATTAATTTCCCTCCAAAGTCCTATGGCACTTGTTTCCCAGGAGGTGCCACAACTGTTAATATATCCTATACATTGTATAGGCTGCTGTAGGGCACTATCCTGTGTAAGAAATGCCTGCACAAAACAGGACTCTTGAGGATAAAGAGTCTGTTTTGGAGATTAGAGACAACTCTGCCCAGGAATGAGACAAAGAAGGCTACAAGGAGCTCACTCTCCATTGCAAAAAGCAATCAACGCTCACCTGAATAACGAACTCTGTATTGTAAAGCACAAGGTAATTTACTGATCTGAAGTAATACTCAAACATTACTGTGACCTCCATGCTAATACAAATGCCAGGCTGAAGAAATAATGCCCATCACCCTGACACAAAACAAAACATGAAGCTCAAGGAGAGGTGGGGAAATTGCATTTTAAGGCTGAGTTATGTAATGCAATTATAGGTGCTCAAAAATTCTGATATATCAAAATTCTGATGTAAAAGAAATCTTGGGTTCTAAGCTAAAAAGGTAGACAACTCCAGAACAGCATGTTCAATGACCCAGCTCTACTATTTTTTCTTGCTACAGAATACAAGTTGATTTAGAAAGTACAAGGTTTTCAAGTCCTGTTCTATACCGAAATTGGAGGCTTCTCCACGATGTGCTGCTTTGAAATGGCAGTAGTGGCATAATTACATTATCGATGTAACTTGCATTCTCTGAGGCCCAATCATGTGAAACAAAGAGCCATTTACATAAATCTTTCACTAAATAGCAGGCTCTATTACCCCAGTATTTAAACAGAAATAGACTCAATTTCCTACACAGCCCTGTGAAAGAAATAACATTACAAGTCTACAAGTAGACGTAATGGCTAGAAGAGCTGAACAGCCTCAGAAACCGAGTGTTCAGCCAGGCTTGCAAGGTCTCTTCCCCGGGAAAGCCAGAGCTGAGAGCAGCAGAGGGCAAAGCGACCTCAGCCTGGCCGGCCCCACAGCCCTGTGCTCGCTCTGCCCCAGCCCAGGGACAGCAGTCCCATGGGGGTGACACAGGGCTCCAGCCCCGTGTCCCCTTGCCCAGAGCACAGAACCTGTTGCCCCGAGCCAGCTCTGCTGCCCAGCCAGGCCAGGGCCAGCCCCGTGTCCCCTCCAGCATCCGCACACGACACTGGCTCCAGTGTCCTCATCCCCAGCACCTTCTGCGGGGCCACGGGACAGAGCCAGGACTGCCAACATCTGGAACTGCCCGAAGGGAGAGGGCTGCGGCTTTGCTGCTGCCCCACTGTCATGTCCAAACATCGCTGCTCCCGCTGTGAGAACACAACTGTCACCTGGGTCACACGGGGCACTCCTGGCCAGCAGAGAGGGCTCGGGATGCCGGGACAGGATGGACTGTCCATGCAGGGCACTCCTGGCCAGGAGGGAGAGCTCAGGGACTGTCCCCCCCTGCTCCCTCCACAAGTCCCAGGAGCTCCGGGGGCACAGCCACTGTCCCCTCAGCCTGTGCCACCCGGGAGAGAGCGGCGCTGGCCGGGGCACGGGCTGCGAGCCGGGGAGGCGAGCAGTGACTGCGGGGCAGCGACCAGGGCAGGTCCTGCCGCTGCCGGGACGGGCAGGGTCGGTGAGGCCAAGCCTCAGGGCGGCCGGGGCAGGGCCAGCACCCCCGGCCTTCCGCACCCGGTCCCGCCGCTCCCCTCTCACCGCCGCCTCACCCGCCGGGCAGCGGCGCCATCTTGTGGCCGTCCCGCAGCGCCGCACCCGGGCGGAGCCGGCCCCGTCCGCGCCGAGGGACCCGGGGCTGAGGGGACACCTGGGGCTGAGGGGACCGCCGCGGCTGAGGGGACCGCCGGGGAGAACCTGGTCCCTCGCCTGCCGCCGCATCCCTGGCCCTCAGCTGCGCGCAGCCCCGCACGCCATCCCTCAGAACGTCGGATCCCGGGAAACGGGGCCAGGGACCCCGACAAAGCGCGCGCACTTCTCCTAAAAACGTCAATGAGCTCCTGTAGTCAATTTCAATGAGCTCCCGTAATAAGTTTCAGTGAGCGCTCCTGTAGTAAATTTCTTCCCAGGCTGTTTGCGTTTCAAGGGCTTTCTTCCTCTAACACACTGAATGAACCCAAGCAAAGCCCAAAGCTGACTTTGCCTGTGTAACCCACCCACAGTGCCGGATTATCTTCCCTATCCCACTGCTGACCACGAGCGTTCCCTGAATGTTTCCAAGCCCGTTTAAAGGTGCAGAGCTGAGAGCACAGCACCAGCACACGGAGGTTTGGGAGCACCAGCCCTCCGTCCCCCAGACCTCTCGGCACCCCAGCATGGGGGTCCCAGCAGTTCCAGGGTCACGCCTTGCACCACTCTGACCAGAACCAGGCCATTCTCCACTTGCAAGAAACCCAGCAAGTAAAAATACACCAAGAATTCCTGCACTCCCACTTGTCCTCCCACAAACGTATCGATTGTTTTCTACAAACAACAACAAGCAGAATTGATCACGTTGGTCATTATTCTGAATCCAGGGAATTAAGACCCTGCATACCTTTGCTGACTGGAAGGTGTGCAGTCATTTGTAGAAGCAGCAGTTCCCTGGCACAGCATTTCTCAGAAGCTGTTGGAATCGCAGGCTGATCGGGTGGCACCGTGTTACACAGCAGAGAAAAATCATCTCAGCTCACACAGGATAATTTGTATAAAACCAAAATATTTCAAAGCAGTGAAGGGCTGGGTTTACACACAAGATCAAATGGAGCCCACGTAAATCAAAATTACAGCCTCAAAGACTTGCAAAAAATAATAATGTTTAAATCATAAATATTCTGATTCTTTCTTTTTTAACCACAGGGAAATGAGGTAGTGATATTGCAAATTCAGCTAAAGCTTTCCAGATTTCTCCGCTTAGTTACTGCTTTGGAAGGATGGTGGTTGTGAATAAATGTAAATTAAAAACCCACTACACACATTAGTCGCTGTGATAAAGATTGATAAGTACAAAAGCCTTTCGCATTTAGATACGCATATTTCAAACACAGATCACTTCATCACACTTGAACTAAATGTTTGGTTCCAAGTTCAAGGGTTCACTTTAAAATGACCACTGCACTCAGCTAAAGGCCATCCAAAAAAACCACTGGTGGTTTCCAGTGTCCAAGGGACCTCTGTGCTCCATCCTCATGAATCACAAGTTCCAGCTGATACAAAATGCCGCAGGTGAGGCCACACTTGTGATTTCCATGGGCTAGAAGATGTCTTGACATAAACATGCCCTTGAAGAACCCTTTGGCTCTGGTCTCCTCTGAGAGCTCATCTGATCGCACCTTCCCACCCTGTTCTGCAGCATAACAACATTCCAAGGTTCCACCTGCAGAGTCACAACAGAAAGAGCCAGAGCAGGAGCCCTGGAATCAACTTTAACTAAGGCATTTATGAGTAACTATGGCAATTACCTCTTCAATCCTATCACACTCTGGGTTAAAACCATGCAATGCACTTTGCTGCCACATACAAACAAGGATTATTTTACCCTTCCTGCTGTGCCCTCCTGGCTGTCACCGTCAGCCTCCCTGCTCACTTCCAACTGCCCTTCCTGAATCCCACCAATCTTTACCGCAGGAAACAACTCCATTTGCCCATTTGCATTTCTGCTCTGGTTGAAATCTTTCACAGCTAAAAGCACCAACCCTTCTTCTTCTCTCACCTCGAACTGCCAGACACAAGAAAAATCAGCTGCCTTCTCTTTTCCAAGTTTGCTCCGAGTTTTCTCCCGCGTGTTTGGGAGCACATCCATCGGTTCGCCATGGTGTGGCAGCCAACTACACGGTTGGTGAATCCGGCTGCCCGAGCCTGCCAGACACAGCTCGGGAGTTCTGCAGCAGCGCAGGAGAAGAGACGGTTGCGTTTTTGCCCTTGGTTTTGTTTTTTCTTTAAAGAAACCGTTAAATGCATCTTTGCACCCTCCTGTTCTAAGGCAAAACAACAAAACTGTAGAAGGTTAACAAAAACAAGAGAAATAGATTCAGACTAAGCATCTTTGCCTGTATTTAGTGTTGAAAGTTCCAGCACTTGTGAGGATATTTGGGTTTTTCCTTTGTAAAAGAATTTCACATGCAGTTCACATGCACCATAAGTATGACACCACTCCAGGGATTCACTTCCATTACTGAGCCATCAAACACTAGGAAAAAAATAGGTAGTCAGTTAAACAAAACCATACCACCACATCTAGAGATTCCTATATCTCATGTCATTCCCTCATGAGATGGACACTCCACCTGACCCCATCAAGATCACGTGCAGAAGCCTGGTGACTTCAGCAAGCACAGTGATGTCTTTACAGGCTTTCAGCAAACAGGAAAAACTTGATGTTTCTTGGCAGCAGTGCAAGACATCATCTACTACTTCTACCCTGACCCATAAACCAATCCAGTTTTTAAGGATCGGACAATTTTTGATAAAAGGTTATATAGCAGGAGGTGTTCTCCACCTCCCAGTGCCCAGGACAGCGGCAGCAGGAGCAAGGCTGCACATGGGAGCAAGGCTGCCAGCAAGTGCAAGGAGGCTCTGCCCACAATCACAGGGCCACAGACCCAGTTAGATTTGTGTCTATTTGAGCTGGGCACAGAACCAGGCTGGATCAGGGCAGTGCTGTGGTTGCAAGGGCAGCTTGGCCCAGCTCACCCCCTGCACCCTGTGCTGCCTGCCCAGCCGGGACAGACACACAGATAGATGGGCAAGAGCCTTTGACTACAGTAGAAATGAAACCAGTAACGTGTGACAAGTAGCCTCAACAGTCCCCTCACCGTGATGCTGCAGGAAAGTTCAAACTTCTTTGTCACATTAAATAAGAGCATTTATTGGGTAAATCAAATCAGTGCATCACCAAAGTAAAAGGAGTGCACTGGAAGTGTGGGGAGAAAATCCCCCTGCTCTGCTTGGACCATGTCACTCCCAGCCCAATCCCAGTGCACAGACAGGTCCACACTCCCTGGGACACTGGGACCTGCAAGGCTTGGGCTGAACAAGGGCAGAGCTCAGCTCCTGGCTGCAGCCATAGCCCTAGTGATGTGCTGGGATGATGGGAATAGCTGACACAGCCCAGAGGAGTGACAGTGGTTGAGAAACATTGTAATTACCAAAGAACAATAAATATTGATTTTATAAATTCACATTCGCATGTGGTTTTATTGTAAACATTATCAAGCTACAATTTCATCTGCTTGCTTTTTCTTAAGCCAGCAAACTCTCCAACAAGCCCAACAAACTGAGATCAAACAGGTCAGATTTGAAGGAAGAGATTCTGCTTAACAGCAGTTTCTGACTTGGGAGGTCTCCTCTGCCCTCAGTGATACCCCGAGGACAACATTTTTTCATATTGCAAATCCTGATATGATGAATAAAAGCCAATCACGTATTTGCTGTAGATTAATCCAATTTTGAAAAATAAACCCTCAGTACCCACCTCACAAATTCAGCAGGAGACATATGGAAGCCTAACAGCTAAAACAGCATTATTTCAAATCAGTTCAGTATTGCAGAGAAATCTTGTAACCTACCACAGGAAAATAGAAACTTGGCCGTAAATTACCCTGCCTGGGCTTGCAGCCTCAGCATGAAGCACATGTGAGCAGCCTATAACTCATCGGGGTCTCAGAGGTAATATGGGAGTTAAGGCTGCACTGACATTACTCCTGAATATACAATGTAATAAGTTAATGCTTTGGGGAAAAAAAAATACCATTTCCCCTTTGCCTCAGCCTCTCACAGCCCCTACGCTTCGTGCACCAATAGCACCCTGCAAAGTATCCCCATTCTTGCTTCACCTCGCTAATTAGAGTTTACCTCCTGCAGATTACAACATGGGATTAATATTAAGCAAGAGCCATCCTGCTCACCCTCAGCCTGGTCCTGAGAAGTGCTGAGCAGCATACAGGGGACTTCTAGTCCAGCCCTTCCTTGTAAGGAGACTAAAAACTTAGTAACTTCTATTCATAGTATTAAATACATGTCTAATTTTTTATATAACTCCAGATTTGGGAAGGGTTTTCGATTTCCTCCCATAAATCAGACCCCAAAGGTATCACTGTGTGACTAAAGACGGCGTAAGATCAACAAAACCTCAAGAAATGCCTGCCACCCTGCAGGGCATGGACAGAGCCAACAGCAACAACAGCGTCACTTGCAGTGTTCAGCAAATTAAAAGCCAGGGGAGGCACTGCTTGTAGAGGCAGTGTGCACCTGTACTGGTACCAGCTGCACACCTGTACTGGTACCAGCTGCACACCTGTACTGGTACCAGCTGCACACCCACTCCTGAATGACAGAGCACCCGGGGGCCAGACCTGGCTGTGCCAGGCACTGAGTACCCAAGGGAGGAGGGACGGTGCCAGCACAGGGACAGTTTCAGCTGAGTTCCAGGGGCAGAGACGTTTACACAGGTGCTTGACCTCCAAATGCTGATCGTTTCCTCTGGGCCAGGGATACATTTGCCTGGCAGCCCGAGTCAGGGACACATTCAACCTGGGGTCAGGCTGATTCCGAAGCTGGACAGGCTCATGGAGCAGACTGGAGGGACGACTGGGAGCAGAGGTGCAGTTTCACACTCATGGTGAGATATGTATAACGTGCCTTTCCCATCTTTGAAAAACTTGCCATTGTGAAGCTGTTGGAAGGTTAAATAGTTCCAAGTTTTCTGCAAACCCTGGTGGTGGTGCTGGCAGCCCAGTCAGGCAGCACAGATCCGGCAGGGCTGCAGCCCACTCTCGTTGCACGCCGGACACCGCAGAGCCCGGTAGGACTCCTTGAATCTGTTTGCCAGCATTGAGAACTTGCTTCCATGGCACAGTGAGCAGGGAGCAGCGCCTGAGCCTTTACACTGTGAACAACCATGTTCAGCATCACCCTCCTGAAGGAGAGAGAGCAGGAAAAAATCTGTTAGTGGGTGTGAGACACCAAAGTCAGGAACACACTTGAAAGGGGGAAAGGGAAATTCTGTCTTGTGGTCTTTCCCGTCACGGTTGCTCCTGACACACCACTCTGCCAAGGACAGTCAGTTCTCCACACGAGGACTTCAACAGAAAGACTCCCATATGTCTAGGGACAATTTGTGGCTACTGCTGAAAAAGGAGAAGTTAATGTGACTGGGCTTGTAACACAATACTCCACATTCATCTTTCTCCTCTACACAGCTCCACCCATCCTCCTGTCATTTCTTATCAATACTGTCCCAGCTCTGCAGCGTCAGGTTTGAGCTGAGCTTCATTTCTTCAGGCATTTCTCCTCACCCTCTCCACCCAGATCCCTCATCATTGCCAATGCACACCTTGTTTCAAGGTTTCCCTTGTGCCTGCACCTTTCTCCGAGGGTGCCAGGCAGCCTCTTTCAAATCCCACCTTGAAATTCCTGGGGGAAGAAGGACCTTGGTGACCTGCACTCAGCACAGGCTGGACTCAGGTCTGTGAAACTGTATCTGCCCCAAACAACAATATTAACTGTTGAGGGATCAAATTATGGTCAGGCTAATTGGGATTCTGACCAACAAAGACTCCCTCATGAGAAAACAAGTGGAAGGCACAACCTTATTTCAGCTGATATTAAAATTTTAGCCTGCAGCAGTCTCAGCCACAAAGCAGCTGTGTTTAGCCTTGTCAGGCTGAAGAAACTCTGTCCTGCCCTTATCCCACTGAGAGAGGTGATGAGGGATGGACTCCAGCCAAGCTACATAAATGTCAGGCATCTCCAGGGAAAGAATCCAGTGGGAGACATGAGCATCTGGAACCAGCACAGCATTGGTCGTTGTCTCCTGAGGGCAACGAGGAACAAAGTGATGCTTTTATTCCAAAGTTATCTAGGAGCCAGATACAGAGATGCATAGAGCTTGGGTGGGAATATTCTGTGGTCTGACCAGGACTGAGAGACCCAAAAGCCTTAAGGATAAAAAACACTTTCCATTTTCTCGTACCTGCACATACTGGTTGCAAATGACCTTTTTTTCCATGTCTTTATGTCCACCACCAAATCTCTCTTTCCTCTCCCGGTACAGGAAGGTACAGTCATTTATTCCCTCAGTCTGGATGATTCTTCTCATGAGCTCTTTCTGGTCCATCGGTGCACGGATGATTTTCAGGTTATTAGTGTAGATGATGATCTTTCCAAAATCTACAACTGGGGAAGCCTGAAGAAAGAACTGATCAGTGTCTCACCAGTATAAATTCACTTTGTAAACAGTGATGGTCCCTGAGCTTCCATAAGAGCATCCCCTTCACCCACCTAGCTCCCTCACCACCCACATAGCATCCAGCAGAGCAGTGAAGGGACAGTCCTAATGGGTGGATTTGTATTCTTTTCTAGTTATTTTAAAGCTAAACTTGGCATGGTCAAACATTTCCCTGAGAGCAGCATTTTGCTGACCTGGTCCCTCCTTCCCCCTCTCTGGGTGTCATATGGAGTTACCAGGGCCTATTGTTTTACACACTCTTCATATTTCGCTCTGTTTAAGTATCTGTGTCAAGAAGTGATGCAAAAAGAGATGTTCTCCTAAAAAAATGCCCTACCAAGTCACATCAGCTGACACAAGGTGGCTGGTGCTCTCCTGACAGTGGGGCACTTGCTCCTCTGTGAGGAGAAACATGAGGGGGAGGCAGGTGAGCACAAGTCCTCACCAGCTGCAGAAGGTAAGAGCCTTGTGTGTGTTACAGAGGCATGGCATCTCCAAACACCAAGTGCATGTTGTTACAACACAAACTGGTACTGGACAGCATGGTCACTCAAGGTATCTGTGGTTGAGGAGATTGGGGAAGGGAGAGAAGCATTGCCCAAGAATGCAGAACAAATTAACACGGTGGATAAGATCACAATACTGCTCTGTCTTTGGGCAGGACAGATGCATCATGGTTTGATGTTTTCAGGTAAACTGGATGTCCAGTGTACCAACTAAACACAGGTCAAATATCAGTCATCTGGGTTTCCCACATGCAGCTTTACGAGCACCAAGAATTAACAGACTTCTAATGTGTTCAAATCAAGGCCATAAAAAGTGTTTACACATATCACATGTGTTCTGCCTCTTTATTACAACTAAAGAGACACTTCTATATCAGTGGCATTAATTACATGTTACGAAAATAGCCAGTGAAACTAAGCTGGGATTGTCCAAGTAGCCAAAGGGGAATTCTGACTGCTGGAAGATGAGGATGCCTGGCTCTCAGGCTCCTGGTACCCTCAAGGTGACACTGGCTTTCCTGGGAGCTGAGGTCATGCAACTTTAATGTTATAAATATACCTAATCAAGCTAATATCCACCTTACATTTGACTGCTCTAGATGCAGTAGGATTCCTATGCACAGATATTGGTATTTGCGGAAACGTTATATCCTACCCAATGGATAGGTGCAGATCAGCACCAGGAGAAGCTGGAGCACATATGGAGCACAGTTGGCAGATGCTGTCCCCCACTGACTGCACTGCTGCAGACCCCGCTGATCCTGCCACATGTGGAATACGCAGCATATGAAATTCCTGGGATAAAAGGCTGGGGACTTACAATCACCGTTTTCAAGTTCCAGACAGACAAAAGTGAGTTTTATCTGGATGAGGTTCCAGTGTGAGACTCCTGTCACTGTATTACTCTAAACGTGGTTTTAGCCTGAGGCTGGTTCCCAAAGAGGGCACAGCCCTGGGCATCACTTACCCTGCAGTGGCTGGCGCCGGGCTGGCAGTCAGTGAGCAGGGGCGAGATCCCCGTGAGACCGTGTTCCTGATCGTCCCTGAGGATGCTGATCCGCTGGGCAGTCAGCGCCGTGGGCCAGTAGAACCTGTTCTCCAGCGCTTCCCCAGCCCCGCAGAAATGGTCCTCTGGCTCGAAGCTGTGGCGCAGGAACCGCCGTGAGTGCTCTTTGGCCGGGGGCTCCAGCTCCTGCCCGTCTTCATAGACCTGTTTTAACACTCGACCGCTGTAAGCTGAGGATATTTTGAACCTCACCTTGCGGGGCCGCCCCTCGTGCCGGGGGCTGAGTTTCTTCTGGGGCTCATCCATTATCGGGGTTTCAAGCTGCAGGTCCTGGAGGATCAACTCCAAGAGCTATGGATCCAAAAGAAAATGCTCCCAGCTTTCCCCTACCGCACGATGTATAATTCAAGGTTTCTAGTAGTTCCTCTCATCTTACAGCATAACTGACACCACTGTATTAAATATTGATAGAAATTCACAAAGAGAAAATATCGCTGGTAGTGAAGTCAAAGGCAGGTTGGTGAATAGGGGCTAGGCTGGACACCACAGGATGAAAGGAGTTAACCTAGAAGGAGAGGATTAAATAGGAAACTCTGCCCATGTTCTGAAACCATGGAAATGTTTCTGCCATGTGCTGTGATAAGAACTACCCCAAATACACCATCCCAGCAGCTTTTCACAATTTTCTGACAAGGTGAGAAGTTAAAAAGACAGGTTCACAGAAAAAGCAATCCAGCCTCACAAATTGAAAATGTGAATAATTCCTCTTCCATTCTTGCACTGAAACCCTGAGAGTACAAAGCTCCGTTTCATTTTAATCCAATGTGTTCCTCTACAGGCTGGTGAGATCTAATTAAGATTTTCTCTCTCTTTAGCTTTCAATCCCTATTTGTAATTCTTGCTGCCTTTTAGGGCCTTTTGACCATTCTGGATCTGCTTTTCATTTTAGAAGGCAGTCACCTGCTGAGAGGCCCTCTGCTCGCCTGCAGGGCCTTGCCTGGCTCAAGGAGCACAGGGGATGCAGCTATCCCAGGAGGCAAGGCAGGGTTTGTAGAGGTGCTGGGCCAGAGGGGATGAGACCCCAGGCCGTCCTGGGGAAGAGCCATCAGCACTGGGCAGGTCCCTGCTCCACCCAGCAGCAGCTCTGTGGGGTACCCCCAACTGAGGGACTTCAGTTCCGCTACACTCCCAGACGTCCATCCTCAGGCAGTGAACTATGTCCCAGGCACCTTCCCATGACAGCCTGCCCTTAGAGATCCCACTGGTACCACCCTGAGGCTGGTACCTCACTGGCATTACCCCTCTGTCACAGTAGGGTTTGGTTCCCTAACCCTACCCCAACCCTATCCCTCAGGCTACTCTGTCCTTTTGAGGGGTAAAATAAAGAATACGAGTGGTATAAAATGATCTATTGGGATACCTGCTGTCTGGGCTTTAAACATCTTCCAGTACCTACTTGTATCAAGTACACACAACAGGAGTTAAAATATCTTTTTTTTTCAATTCCAAGATTTCAGTAAATTTCCACGACTGCACGCAACATTGAGTGGGACTTTGCCTCGGCAGGAGGTAGGCAGAGAGCTTCATTTATCTTCTTTCAGTTCAAACCCACCACTTTCAAAGCTTAATACTCTCAATAGGTTAATTCATTAACGTTTATTACGAGCTTGTTGATGAAATCCTAGGACGACAGTTTAGAAGCTGCCTGCTAACAATCCACCACACACAGACCTTCCACCAACCAAACAGTTGCCACAAGTGGTTTCTGTCGTGACAGACTCTGCTCTTGCGGGTCCCTTGGGCTGCTGGAAGCCTCACCATAAGGACACGCAAAAGATGTGTCTTGCACCAAGAGAACATGCCTGAGCACGCCTGGGTAAACACACAGCCCCAGAGATGCCCTTGGCATCTCCAAAACACTATTGTAATGCTGATGCCAGGCTCCCCCATCCTATCTCACACAGGAGGATCTCACTTTATATGAAAACCTCGATTTGCATGAATCACGCTATGTTCTTGCTGCATTCACTTGGGAAGCCTGATCCACCCCTTTCCCTGCGAGCCCTGGTGAATCAGGCCTTGGAATTGCTGCTTTTCAAAGGGTCCCCAGTGGCCATAATCTGACACAAATCACACTGTGTGAAGATACCTTAATTGGAGTTCATTTTCTTTTGATTAAGGGAACAATCAGACAGGAAAAGAAGTTCAAAGCAGCAATGAGAGCACAGAGTACAAGCACCACTGCAAGCCGAGCAAAGCGACTCCCTGCTATACAGTTACTTACAGGTGCTGCCACAGCACAAAACCACCTGGCCCTGTAACTGTCCCTCTGGAGCCCCATCCTCTGCAGGACTCTCAGCTGTGCATAAACAGCCTGTGGCTCCTGCACAGGGCTGTGGCTTGGGGGAGCTCAGCCTTCTGCCCAAGTGTCCTGCAGCCACACAGTCGCTGCATCCCCCCAGGGCTGGGGCACAGAGGCTGTGGCTCAGGCTGCTTGTTCCTCACTCCCACAGCTACACCCTCTGTTTATGTCTTTGTACAGATGAATCTTGCAAAGAAAAGATCCCCAAACAGACTTTCTGCATTTCTTAGCTGATCTGAACAGCTCGAGCCAATCTTTCCACATTAAATATCCCAAACAGGGATTCTCCAGGTGGTGTCTGATGAGGCCATCCCCAAAGCTGATCCCATCCCTCTCCAGCTCCGCACAGTGCAGCGTGCCAGGGCCAGGCACAGAGCATAGCAAGGCTGGCAATTGTGGGTGTAGGATGGGGGGGGCTGGAGGAGCCCCCAGTGCAGCCCTGCAGCTCCCAGGGGCCAGCGGGGGTTTGTTTCCCACAGCTCCCACAAGTCTTACTAAAAATGCAACAATAATAATTTTGTATTCAACAGTGACATGATTAAGTTTCACGATCTAGATCATCATGGCACTATATTTGACTTCAAAACTCTGTTCCACTGCATTTTAATGATATCTGTCTTTCAAGCGTGGGGCCTCTCCTCACTCTGTTCCCCACAGCAGGAACAGGAAGGATTGGGGAAGCCAGAGGCTCTGCAGAACAAAGAGCCAGCCCTTACCCTGAGGAGCACAACATGCTGGGTTAGAACTATTGCAACAAAGCAGGGCCAAAAGAAGAGTTGCAGTGAGCTGGACTTGAGGCTTTGAAGGCATGTTTCCACCTGCAAGTTTTGCTGGAAAATGTTTTGTTATACTGTGCTTCCTTTGAGCAAGCACTGCAGCCCTCCTTGCCCCGGGAGCACGGGAAGGCAGCGAGCAGGATGGGGACAAGCATTGGGGTTTTGGCTGCAGCAATGCCCAAAAGCCCCAGTCCTGCCCCACTGCTCATATCACTCCGAGCACATGCAGCATCCTAAAGTGAGGTGCCAGGACACTGAGGAGGTTTCCCAACATGCCATGTGGCAATGGGAAAGAGAAAGGCTTGGGAGGGCATTCACAGGCAGCACAGCTACCACTCCCGCTGGTCTGGCAGCCTGTGCCTGGATTTCATCATTCCTTGTGCCAGGGGACAGCATCTGCAGCTAGAAGCAAATCTTAAAAAAACACAAATATTCTGCAAATTACTGCTCTGGAGTTCCTATTCAGCAGCATCAAGACAGTCTCAGCTGAGACTGTTTTATATTGGGGCCTTACAAACCCATCCCCGTGAGCCAAGACAGGCAAAGCTCTGCTTCCATCTATCTCCCATTCATTTCTGACAGCAGCTCATAACATCTGTAATTTTTCATCTGACATTAAACATCACATCATCTTTTAAATGAACAATTTAAAAAGTCTGAAGAATTTTCTAAATATGAACTGCCCCAGCCAGGCCTGATGGACAACGTGGGTCACGCAGCTCTCAGTGCTGTCTGTGTCATGTTCAGGGTTTGGTTTGGGATCGCCAGGGTGGGAGCAACTTCAGGAGGTACCTAATCCAGCCTCCCACTCAAAGCAGCTTGGTCAGTGTTCCTGGTCCTACAGAGTTGCACAGCACTGGATTTGTTTAATATCATTAGCAGAAAACAGGCACGATAAAGCAACACAGATGAACTGCAATGGGTGGCACCAGCACGAGCAGCCCTGACACTCATTAGCCCAACACCCCCATTTCCAAATCATGGAAAACACTGCAGGATTGGCTTGGGTGTAAGCTCGGATGTTCAGATCACGAGGCCCTAAGCCATGTCTCCAGCTGGGAAGGAAAGCAGCCTGACCAAACTCACTACAAGCACGTGCACCCACTGGGAATCAGATGCTGATTGCTCACCACCAGCTCTGGATCAACAACCCCCACCGCGGGTGTTCCCAAACATCTCTCCTCCTGCATCCAAACTCCTTGTTCCGAAAAGGGCTGAAGCCTGTCGTCAGTACATCCCACACAGGCCGAGGGACTGGGACATAGCAGGAACGAAGCCCCTGGTGTTGTGTAGAGAACCAGCAGCCTGGTGCATACAGCAGATAAAGCCAGCCTAACTGCATGTGGATTTAGCTCAGGCTTGGATTCTCTGATGTCTGCTACGATGCACTTGGAGCACATCTAACATCTCAGGGAGTCCTGAGCACCTAATTAGATCTGAACTAAAGTGTGTGATGTCATGCTGCATCATCTCCCTTCATGAAGGGGCTAACAGGGTTTCGTTCTTTTGTGCTGTTTTCACAAAGTCACAGGATATTTCAAATTCTGGAGGCTTTTACACTCCACTGAGCTGGATGGTACATGGCCCACAGACCTACATGTACACACCTTTAGAGTTCACAGGACTCCATTTTTCTAGGAATCCAAGCTAAGAAGGTTCCCTTCTGCCCGCACAAGGCAGGGCCCGCCGCACATTCCTGGAGGCTGAAGTCAGTGGGAGTGGAGGACGCCCAGCACCTCCAGCAGAGCAGGCACACTCCCTGATGAAAGCCAGTTTACTCTGCACCCACCTTAGCCCTGAAGACTCTTACCTGGGCAGGTAAGAGTCCTAAGTAAGCATAAAAATCCTGAAGTCACAAAGAAACAAACAGGAAAAAGAGCTTCAAAGAGAAAAATTCCCGAGGTTGAGTTTTACCTATGGAGACAAATTTCCCTAGGCTCCTCCTCAGGGCAGCAGCACAGCCTGGGACCAGAGTTCCTGAGAACACACATGCAGTGGGCAGGAACAGCCATGGGAGCACAAAACTGTTGTGCTAATGTAGAGTAACTCCACCACGAGGGCTCCAGCCCCACTGTGTGTTTTCCGTGGGCTCACAAGCAGCCTGGTCCTGCTCCTCCGACCTTCTTCCACATGGAGCACTGCTCTGCAAGCAGGGACTCCAGGAGAACCCAACTCAAACTGACTCCTAGGTCACAATGTGACCAGAGCAAGAAGCAGCAAAGAGCTGACCCAGTCACTCCCTCACTCAGTAAAGCAGCAGCCACACATCTGCAGCACTCTTGTTCAATACTCACCCCTCCACAACACTGATCCTCCTGCACCACATCCCACCTAGAGCTAGAGCCTTTGGAGCAGCAGGATTTATAACCTGCTTCTGGCTGCAGCACTCACTGGTGGACAGAAACACCTGGGAGCAATAAGGTGATGCAGCACTGCAAGCAGTGGGGTCATTTGCACCCGTGTTTGATTAGATAACTGCAGCCTGATCATCTGCAGGTCTGTGGAGAGCAGCCTGTGAGGTGCTGCTCAGGTCCATGCTACTTGGAAACCCTGATTTCTTCTTGTCTTAGAGAATTAAAATTGTGTCCCTGCAGATTCGGTGCTTATTGGGCAGGTTGTGGTGCTTGGTGTTCTGTAGCTCTGCTCTGCATTGCAGGGATAAAGGGATGAATGCACCAGAAAGCCCAGGGTTGATGCCAGGCATCTGGGCACTGTCTGCTGGGGGGACAGGGGCTCACAGGGAGCTTCAGCTCCCAGTGGGGATCACTTGAGCAGAGGCTGCCCATTGCCCTTCCCTACCCAGGGAGAAGCTCCAGCCCCACCAGGCTGGGCAGTTCAGGGGTGTCACAAGAGCCTGTTCTGAGTCTGGCCCACAGTCTCACAAGCCTGGTGTCAGCTTTAATCACCCCCATTCCATTCTATCCTTGGGCTGCCATTGCAGACCTGGGTGCAGGGACCAGATGGCAGCAGGAGGAGGAGGAGGAAGAAGAGGAGGAGGTCCGGGTGGCCTCCCCAGTCACAGGGAGGACACGTCCATCCGCTCACTGTTGCTCAGCCTGGCTCCACCGCCAACTACTCCTAATGACTCTTCAACAAACACACAACAATCTGTCTTCAGGAAAATCAGTGAATAAATTTAACTTAAAAATACTTCTCTATTTCTGGACAGGCAGTGCTCTGCTCCAGCTACTTCAGAATCAGCTCAAGCCTCCACAGTACCCAACACCCAGACTGCACAAGGCTGTAATGGCAAAACACAGCATTCAACCTTCCGTGACCTCAATAAACAGCTCCCTATCCCCTCTTCTTATGGACATGTAGATGTCTTTTATCTGCCAGATGATGTGTGTGTACCTCATGAAGGGAAAAAGGAAAAGAAAGCCTTAAACACCCAGTTGTCAGTGGGTCTGTCCCTCTGTGTGCCCCTCAGGGGCTGCGGGGCAGGCACTGGGAGCAGGGAGGTGGTGGCCACTGGCTGCTGCCCATCACGGGGGACCGACCAGACATTGGTTTGAGAGAGGGAAAATTTTAGGGAGGCTTTTGCTCTGCTGGTTGCAGGTCCCCACACTCTGCACATCCCTGCAGAGTCACGCTGGCCTAATTATGTCTGCAAGCAAATGCAACATATTTACTAAATGCACCGGGTTCTGCCCATTGGCACCAGCCCTGTGTACAGACACATGCTCCTCAGGGCTGCCGGGCGCTCCCCGCCAGGGGAACCCTCCCCTCCTGGCCCTTGGGGTCCAGAGGCACAGACAGGTCCTGCCATTCACCCTCTTCAGCAGCAGCACTGGGCGTCGTGTTTGTGGGTGGGTGGGGAGGACAAGCTGCCAGCTCAGATCTATAATCTGTAGCAGCTTGTAAGAGGCACCCCCTCTCCCTGCCCTCCAGGAGCTAAAAACAGCCTGAAAGGTCCCTCTTCCCCCTGGAAGGAGGCATTGTGGCATCCGCTTGCACGATGCAGAGTGGCAGAGGCTTTTTATACCCCCTAAAGCGCTGCCATGCTGGGCCCTGTCATGGCACACGTGGCCCCAGCTGTGGCAGCACTGCAGTGGTCACTGAGCAACAGCCCAGTGCCCCTGCGGTGCTCAGGGGGGCACAGGGTTGGCTGGTGACACCAGGCACTGGGTTGGCTGGTGGGATGTAGGATGGGGTGAGGAGGATGGTCTGGAACACGTGAGACAAGGGGTAATGGGGAGAAGCTCCTCTCAGTTGTTCACACTCTTCTTCCCTTTTGTAATTTCTAGGAGAGAGCCCAGAGGGATCCAGAGGGACCCAGAGACAAGACCCACTCCATTACCACTGCCAAAGGGACTTCTCGTGAACCCATCACCAGACCCATGGGATGTTGGCCCTGCTAGAGAGCCCTCTGGCACAGCCAGCATGCAGGGAGTCAGGTCATGGCATCCTGAGGGTGTAACAATCGCACTGTAGTCCCTCCCTGGAAAGAATGGAGACACGTTTGGAGCAGGGTTTGGAGCGAGGTGATGGGAGAGACTGAGGCTCCCACTGGCACTTGTGGCACAGCCTGCAGAAAACAAGCTTCACTCTTCTTGCCGTGGCACATCTGACCAAGCCTCGAGAGTTGGCAGCAAGAAATGCTGCCATGGACCCTCCATGTTTTCAGCAGTGACAGGGTTCAGTTCCTATCACAATGTGTGAGGATGACACCAGCCTTTTCCTCCAAGGAGCCATGGACGAGTTCTCAAGGCTGGGCACACTCAGCCTGTCCCCACCACTGACGTTGTTCAGGTGGACAGGAGCATGCACTGGACACTACAGCTCCTGTGAGATGATGGGGACAAAGTGTGTTTTCTTTGGGATCCATTGGAGTTTCCAGCTCTGCGATAAACCTCTTGGATTAAAGGACCCTTGCAGTACATATTTCAGCAGTTCCATCCCGTCAATAACAGGCATCCCTTCCCCAGGAAGCCTCAGAGGGCTCCTGCAGATCAGCAGGGCCGGGACAGCAGCCGGCCATGCCCAGGCAGGAGCCCTGCCTGCGGCCTGAGAGCAGCGTCCTCCAGACCAGGCATCCCGCTGCATCCAGCCCTGAGTTAATTACAGCATCAGCATCAAACAGAGACTGCTGAAATGAAAGGGAAGGACGAGCAGCTTTCTAGCTCTGCCTTTATTTTTTAACCCCAATTACGAGATGCGTTGGAAGGAGAGGCGATGGCAGATAATGGTCTGACTGTGAAGTGGAGAACCAGGAAGGCCTCACATCCTGATCCCAAATTGGACACCTCTGGCCTCATCTCCAGGTTTCCTCCATGTAAAGTGGTGGGGGGATGCTTAGCTCGAGGGGCGTTCCACAGATGAATGAGCTTTTGGGAAGTGCTTTGAACATTTGATGTGTTATGTAAGTGTGTTAGCACAGGTAGCTTTTGTATTGCATCAGAATCAGAACTGCAGCCCAGATCAGTCTCGCTTGGCTGCTGTGGTAGTTCAGAAATTCCTGTTTGGAAAAGCCCCTGTCCCTGCCTGGGCCATCCACACTCAGTGCCCAAGCAAGCAGAGAGGCGATAGAGTTGCTGACAGACTGAAGGGAGCTTGTCCAGACCACATCCCTGATGGCATTCCCAAGAGATGGAGAGCGCAGGGGGCTTCCTGCAGACACTCATGTCACTGAAGACCCTTGAAGAGCCCTAGATCCCCAATTCCCTGGACCCCTTGAGGGTGCTCAGCACCACAGAATCCCCTGGCCTGAGTCCTCCTGAGGTGCCCACAGAGCGGCCGGACACTCCCGAGTGTGGTTGGTGATGGGAATTCACCAGGAACTGTGCACTGCACTGTGCAGTGCATCCCTCAGGCAGACCCTCAGTCCCACCCATTGCTGTGAAAGTGCAGCTAACACAGGCCCTTAAAGTTCAGGAAAACTGAAGGACCAAACAGATCTGGTAAGAGATGAGCAAGAGCTGATGTGCAGAGAACCAGCCAGTTGGCTTCCTTTCCAGCACCTGCCCATTGCAGGATACCTCATAATTCTGCTTCCTTTCTAATCAGATGAAGATACAACCTGAGTGCTAATCACAAAGCACAAATAGGGAGGAATATGTAAAAAAGAAAAACAACCTTCAGAACCTTTGTTTTCAATAAAGTTTATGTCACGCATTGCATTTACAACCTCCGGCAGATGAGCTGATGTTGTTTGCAGCATCACTCATTAAACACTGTGCACCCAGCACACATCACCATATGACAGACTACAAAGAAGCACCAAAGCAAAAGGAAACTTGAGATGAAACAGAGTGAGGTCATTGGTTCCTGGCATATCCTGAAGATGTTTGTCAACAGTTTAATTTATCCAAATGGCTACTGTATTAAAGAAATAAAAGAAAAACTTTGTTTTGAAAAAATCATGATCTGCGGGGGAGAACTTTTGGAAAGAAACATTAACTCTTTCCACACCCTACTTCTGAAGAATCCTGAGAGGAGGGCAGGGTGTTATCAGTGGTGTTATCTGAGAGGTTTTTGGATTTACACTCTTCCTCCACTATCTGTAGTACTTGTAGGTCGTAAACACATGACTGAGATACGGCAGAGTTTGTGAGCAAAACTGTCCTGGACCTTTGCTGCCTCTCCTGCACTCCTTAAGCAATCCATCGGTATGTGCAAGCTGGCAGACCTGAGATAGGAATCCAGCTGATAAAGGGAATGCAAATCACAGATACCATGAGATGGCCCCTGGCCTCCTGTGCCACAGCCAGGGCCTCACTGGGGCAGGAAAATGCCCCTCAGACTCCACGTGGCTGGGAGTTGCTGGGCTCGGGTCTCACTGCAGCATAGGGACACCCTTCCTGCAGGGGCCATTTGTGGA
Source organism: Myiozetetes cayanensis (assembly GCF_022539395.1). Classification (NCBI taxonomy): domain Eukaryota; kingdom Metazoa; phylum Chordata; class Aves; order Passeriformes; family Tyrannidae; genus Myiozetetes; species Myiozetetes cayanensis. The sequence goes on along the minus strand of NW_026087378.1, from coordinate 4,349,483 downwards.
CTCCCCAGCACGGAGCCCATCGCCAACTGGCCTGGGAGTGGGAGCACCAGGAGCTGCTGGAGTCCAGGTGACAGCACCAAAAGTCATGCAGAGGTCAGCCTGTCCCTGGTAACCAACAGTGTCGGGATCCCCCCTTGTCCCACAGAGCGGTTGCTGTTGAGGTGACCATCCATAGGAAAGAGCAGCCGGAGCAGTCACTCCCTGCTTAGAGTGCCAGGCACAGGAAGCTGTGTCTGGGTCGAGTCTGGCACATGCTGCTCGCCCCAGCGGGACTGTGACAGCTCCTGGTGCGAGGGCTCCCCTCGGCCCCTCGGCGGGTGCAGGGCATCCCATCCCGTCTGTGCTGCAGGGCCACGCAGCCGCTGCAAGCCCAGGCTTGAACCCCGCCATGGTGAGTGCCCTGGCCTCAGCCAGCACAGCCAAGGAGCGGAACAGGTTGAGCAACTTCAGGCTGTGGGAGGAATAATCCTCCTTGGTTGATTCAGAGAGCTGAGGCAGCCAAACCGGGTGAGGATGACACCGCAGAGCGCCCCGCGGCCCCGCCAGGTACCCCCGGAGAGTGGCTGTGCCTGAAGGACTTTTTATAGAACTGCTGTCAAAACGGGCAGGCAGCGAGCTAAATTGGGACTATCTGAGAACCGAGGCGGCGTGTAGGTGTGCGAGGGATGTGCGCAGCGAGCGGCGGCGAGCAGCCAGAGCCGAGCATAAACAGGTCCGGTCTGATGTTTATCGGGGACTCTCATCTCCTGAGCTGGTGAATTTTTTACCGCCGTGTCAGTTCTGATGCGCAGAGCAGGAGCTCTGCAGCCAGCCCTGCACACGGCGTCAGGGGAGCGTGCCCGGCCTGCTGCAGCTCCCCATCCCTGCTCCGGGACCTTCTGCCCGGGGAGCACGACCTGGGGCTCCTGCCCTCGGCACCACCCCGGACCCGTCCCCTCGCACCAACTGAGTCACAAGTGACTCACTTCAAACTGGGATGCGAGCGCAGCGTGTGAGTTTGCAGATTGGCTGGTGAGGCACAGCTCTGCGATGTAGGTGGCTGCGTTACACACTCCAGCAGTGGAGCTCTGCTCCTCGCTCCCTCCTCCCTCGCCCTCCGAGCAGGATAGCTGCTGGAGCCCAGGATCTGGTTCTTGCAGGCACAGGGAGGCATCTCAGCCGGCTCCAGTGGATGTGGGGTGTGGATGGCTCCAGCTCCGCTCCTGACGGAGCTCTGCACTGAAGATGGACGACTTGGTTCTCCTTGACCTGTTGGAGTGTCCTGTGTGCTTTGAAAAGCTCGACGCCACGGCAAAGGTGCTGCCGTGCCAGCACACCTTCTGCAAGCCCTGTCTGCAAAGGATCCTGAAATCCCAGAAGGAGCTCCGGTGCCCTGAGTGCAGGACCCTCGTCCTGTGCAGCATCGACCAGCTCCCATCCAACCTGCTCCTCATTCGCCTCCTGGATGGAGTCAGGTGTGGACAAAACGTCACCAGGTTTGGCTCAATCCAGAGGTCAGGGGTCCTGTCTTCCCCGCCTCCATCAGGAGAATCCCCAGGGGGCTGCAGCTGCATCAGCACCGGCTGGCGACCAATCCCAGGATCCACATGGAAGGGGTAAGGAAGGTCAATGTTCTTTACTCTGTCTGTGAGCATAGAAAGGTTCCTGCTGTGTGCCCAGAGCCAGGAACCTTCCTTGTTAGCAGCACTGCAGAGGCTTGAAGTGAGAGCGAGTGTTTTGTTTGCAAGTCTGGCTGCTGTTTCCGTGTGATATTTGACTGTTTCAAGTTCAGGAATCAATTCAATTCAAGCAGGAATTGAATTGACTACCAGGCTGAGACAAAGCCAGTGCGCCTTTATCCTTACAAAAACTTCCTAGCAGCTGTTTTTCCACGGAGTTTTCAGGTGCTTCCTGGCTTTTGAGGGCATTTCAGGTGCTTTGACTTTCGGGCAATACACTGTTTTTGACTGATAGCAATTAAGTCCGTAATTGCAGAGCTGTAACTGTTGGTGGTGGAGAAAGTACTTCCCGTCACTGCACCTCAGTTTCCCCCGCATTGGAAGGGAAGGAGCCTGCCCAGTGATGCTGCTGTTCCTGCCAAAGTACTTGGAGGTTCACTAGCTAAAAATGCTAAACTTGACGCACTCACTGACTGTACCTAGGGATGAGTTACTAGGCTAATTTTAAAATTCAAACTTCTTTCTGTCATTTTCTTTAACAGTACAAAAGCTTTTCTTGAATAATGAGGACATGATATCAGACCTGTTAAAGGAGCTTAGCTCACATGGAATTTGGGGTAGAGACTTGTGGTTTTTCACCTTTCCTGCATTATATTCCTGGGCTTCCATTTTTCCCACCTGAACTATTCTTCTGTACAATGTGTCTACAAACCTTTTCATGACAAAATCTCAGCTGAAAGGGCTGTTGTGTCCCAGAGCACTGGTCAGGACCACAGAGCTGTAAATGTCCAGGCAGGCACAGGACAGGTGTCCTCCTCTGCACCGTGGTGTCCTTGGTGTTCTGGAGCCGTGCACATGTGCGGGTGTTGCTGGGGGAGGCTCTGTGTCCTGTGGCCACGAGCTGGAACGCCTATCCCAGGAAATCTCTGTGGCGCCGATGGATCGCACCCCAAAACCCGTCATCCCTCCAGAGCTCCTCTCTCAGGTGTTCCCACTGGACCGTGTGGCAGTGCAGCTCTGAGCTGTGGGCTCCAGGTCCCTTTCCCAGGAGTGCTGCCTGGCCACAGCACAGCCAGGGGTAGGGGGGTAGGGGTGGGAGGGCAACATGGTCCAGCCCAGAGCGTTCTGCTGCAGCAACAGGAGGTGCCTGGGGGCCAGGTGGGAGGGCGGAGTGCTCCTTGGGCTGCCCACAGATCAGCAGGAGCCCCCCACGTGGGGACCCTGCTCCATCCGCAGGGACACTGCTCTGACTGTGGGGACCCTGCTCCATCCGCAGGGGCACTGCTCTGACCGTGGGGGCCCTGCTCCATCTGCAGGGGCACTGCTCTGACTGTGGGGACCCTGCTCCATCCCCAGGGCTGCTGCAGCAGCAACACCCTTGCTGGGATCCACCAGCTCTCCAGGGAAGTTGCAGGAGCTGCTGGTGCCGTTCGTGCAAGGTACGAACCATCCAACAGCGACAGGTTTCAGTCACTGCTATCCCAGGCTGACATTCCAGCTGTCAAGGAGGTTGTAGTTTTTCCAACTGGACTCCCCTGGATAAAAAGCACAAAATCGCTTGTCTAGCTTTCTTTTCTCTCACTTGTTTCATGGGTTTTTTACTGGTTCTCAGGACAGGTAGGAACTTGCTGCTGATATATAATATCAACATCCATCAATCTGCAGCTCCCAAAAGTTTTCAAGATGAGTTTTAGGACCAGACTCCTGGGAATCAGCAGAGACAGCAAACGATGGGGTAGCAGTGGCTGCAGCCAGCTCCCTGGCACTGGGACAGCCCTCTGAGCTCCTGTGCCTCTCTGGGAAGGGACATAAAACACATTACACTGAAATGCTCTTAGACTTAATTAGTTACTTAATTATAAAACACTTTGTAATCCTCAGCTGCAAGGTGAAGAATGCAATGTATTAGTCACGTTTTGGTTTTGGTGGTTTTAAATACCTGCATTCGGGACCAGCCGTTACTTGGGTGCTCCAGTGGGATGTTAGTGGATTTGGAGCCTCCCCTGTGCTGGCACCTGGTCACAGCAGGGACACGTTTGCCTGTGAAGTGCAAAGACCAGACACTGATGAGGGTGACTTGCCATCACGCTACACCATGGAGTGCTTGAGTTCCAGGGTATTCACCTGAAGGAATCGGAATCTGGGTAAGCAGAGGCCTCCAGATGGTGTGAACCTCAGAGTAGATGCTTTTTGTCAGGAATCTGCAGTGAGACTGCACAGTGAGAGCAGCTACTGTGCAGTCCTGCTCACCCTACCACAGTGCTCCCCCAGGTACTTGGAATTGCAGTGTCTGTGTTCTACTGCAGTGGAAGGTTGTGTGCTCCCCAAAAACAGACTGCCCTCGTCTGCAAGGGCTGTTAGTTACCCTTAATGCTGTCCAACACCTTGTGCTACAAAGCAAACACAATTGACATGCCCCACGTTGTACTGCAGCCAGAGCTGCCATCCAACATGGGATATGGGCTGGGGTTTGTTTTTATCAAGGCTGTTCTATAAATAAACTTCCTTTACTCCCTGGAGCTGAGAAAATCACAAGTTTGATCAAAGTTTCTCTCTCAGCAGAGATGTTTCCTTGCCAGCTCTTTGCTCTTCATCCCCATAAGCATCCATGAAGGCAAAAAGTAATATAAATCCCTTGTTACCCAGCAAGCCAAGAGCTCCTCTCATTCTGAGCAGGAAGAGTGAGCAGGCCCCCACGGGGCTGCTGGATTAGCACAAACACAGCACTCTGTTTTTAGCCAGGAATTTCCCAGAGCCAGTTGTTAAAAACCAGGGAATTTTCTAATTACAGCCCATCACAAGCTATTTATTTGCTGGCATTTAAATCCCTTTTGAATCCACTTCCTAGGAGCTACCGTGGGGTGGGCACGTGCTGGGTTTGGGCACGTGGGCCCGGCCGTGTGTATCCACAGCCCGGCTGTGCTGGGTCCTGCACTGCCTTCTTGGAGCAGCCACTCGGGCAGTGCTACCCTGGTCCCTTGGCACCGACCCCCTAGCACTGCCCAAGCCCCCAGCCTGAGCCCCTGGCACTGCCCCAAGCCCCCAGCACCTCCCCACAGCTGCTCCCGGCACCTCGGGCCAGGCCTTCAGATCTTTAACATCAATGCAGAGAGGAGAAGGTTTCGGATTTTCAGGATCTCCACATAATAAACTGTCTGGAATTTAAGAATAAAAGGATCTGCTGGGAGGTGTATGCGTAAATAAGCCACGCTGAAGCCTTTGAACTCTTAGGAACCGCCCCTGGCATGTGCCAGGTGTGGTTAAGGCTTGTGCTGAGGCTCCTCCTCAGCCGCTGCAGCCCCACCGGGAGCTGAGCGCGGCTCTGCCGCCGGCCAGCGAGCAGACCGTGTGTGCTGAGGTGTGCAGGAACCATCTCTGATGGGGTGGATGACCCAACTGCGCCCTGCACACGGCAAAACTCCATCCAGGCCACTAAACAGCTACTTGGGCGCTGAACTTTTGTCATGCAACAAACATGGGACAGTGAGCTAGAGGAGAAAAATTCCAAGTATGACAGCTTGCCTTGGGAAAACACGGACCACGCAGATTTAACTGTGACTTGGGCTATTCTATCTTTGCATGAACTGAGTGCTTAACACCCCCCTCCAGCATTTTATGGGAGATAGACAGATAACACCTCTATTGGGATAAAAATACTCTGCACTCCAACGTCCCACCTTCACACGGACGTCTATAGATAGCACCTGCATCTTGGTATTTTCTTCTCCTCCAGAATCATCTCCAACTCCTTTCTGGATTTGACAGACAGCACTTGGATTGCTGGAGCTTCTTGAAGTCATCTTCAAAGCAACCTCCATATTTGCACCCACCGGAGGCAAACGCATTTCCTGGCCCACTCACTCAGCCAACCCCCACCTCCTCACCCTCCCAAAACCCCCAGCAGTTCCCATGCAGTCACGGAAATGACCTTAAAACGTGTCACATCCCCTTGAGCTGGACAACCACTGCAGGGACCTCACAAACCCGGGGATGCTGTCCAGGCCCAGCTCTGTCTGGGGGGGTGGTGCTGGCTCCTTTCATGCCAGAGACAGGGAGCATCCTCTTGCCCCACAGCTGCTGGGGGTGGCAGGCCTGCACCATGGGGCCGCTCAGCTGGACACGGAGACACTTCATTTGGCTACAGAATTCTGTGTGGCCTTATGGCCTTTCTGGAGAAAGGGCTTGTCCCAACTCTCCTCCACCATCACATTTGTCTCTTTCTAACAGAACAAGGAGCTGCTCCTGCAGTTCTGGTGGCACCTGGTGCAGGAAACTGGTGTGTGTCTTTTGTCCCTTTGCATGTAGTTTTAGCACTTTTATCTACTGCAAAGAGAGTGGGGTCACCTCAATATAGACTGGTGGACAACACCACCCCCAAAAGCTGTGTGTGCAACAGTCCAGGCGTAGGGCACTCCTGGGTGGTACCAGAGGCGGTGGAAAGCCAAAGGACCTCCATGGCCAACAGCAGGAGCCAGTTTCCCTGGTTTTACAAAATTAGGTACCAAGCTGCAAACACATAAAAGTGTTTTAATTTGTTTCCAAGGCAATGAGTCAGGCTCAGATGGCGAGTCAGGAATAGCACAGCAGGGCTCCTCCACGAGCTCACCTGCACAGTGCCGTGGTCAGCCAGGAGCCTCAAAGTCTGAGTCCTGCTCTTCCCACAGCTTCCCTGCTGGTCACCGGCTATTGTCCCAGGGTCCATGGAGTCAGTCACTGGCCTGAGTTTGTCATGTTCCCTCTGGAGGGAAGGGAGAAGAGGAGGCAGATTCCCATGCAGCTCTGCAGTGTGCTAGGCTGGATGTAGCAGGTGTCCTGAGACAGGTGAAGGCCCTCCCTGCTGGCAGCACTGCCTTAGCTTGCAGAGTGCCTGGGCCCGGTGCCCATGGGCAGAGGTGGCTGTGCTGCCCAGGGCTGGCAGTGCTGGCTGAGGAGCCACATCAGCACTCCCTTTCCCAGCACAGGGAGGGCACTGAACTGGCAGGGAGAGGGCTCAGGAGCAGCAGGAGGAGGAGGGAGAGGGATGCAGGTTTCCTCCCTGCACAGTAAACAGCCACTTCTGAGAACAGCAGTGCTGAGGCAGAGCATCAAGACTGGGCACGCTGAGGGCTGACACAGTTTGTTTTCCGTGCGGCTTAAACCCATGACACACAACTGAACCACTGCCCGGGACTGCTGACGGCAGCAGAGACACATCTGATACGGCAGCAGCCAGGGAAGAGGCGTGAAAGGGTTTCATGCAGACACTGCAGCTTGAACATGCTGAGCCCCAGTCCCCAGCATCCCCTTGCCGTGCCCTGCTGGTGTCCCCTCCTTCCTCTCACAGACCCATCCCTGCTCCCCCTGCAGCTCCGTTAGCATCCACAAGCAAAGCCCTGCTCAAGTCCAGCTCTTGCCCTGCATGCACCTGGGCACTTCTCCTGCCCACCTGAATCTCTCCAGTGTTTCACACAGGCAAAGCAAAGCCTGATCAGCTCTGGCCTCCTGGGCAGTATGGGGATGTCACTGACACGTGGCCAGGCACTCCCAGTGCAGCTGTACACCGGCAGTTGTACCTCAGCATCCCTCAGCCGCTCCGTGAGAGAAGCTGCTCTGGGTTTTCTTTAATCGTTTTCCTCATTCTTCATGTCACCTTTGCATTACAAAGCCAGAACTACAATGGCCACTTTCAGAAGTGACATGAACCTTGATGTGGTGGCATCACAGGGCTGTGAGTTAGCAAGGGGTAAGTGCTCCCAGTCCCTCTACCGTTGCCCCTGCAGCTGGAGCAGCACAAAACCACCTAAATCCATACAATTCACATCTTCAGCATCCTCCCATGATGACCAGTCAGCTCAGGGGCAGGTGGTCACCACTGTTAGCCATGGCCAGCGCTGGCCTCGTGTTCCAGCAGGCTCAGGAGGGAATTAGGAAGATCTGGTGAGCTCCAGGGCTGACCTAAGCAGGAGGGACTGGCTTTGTTCTCTCTGGTGCACACAGCCTGCATGTGCTTGGAAGATGGGAACAATCCTCCTCAGGGGAGAAATAATGGAGAAACCACCCAACTGCCTGAATCCTCAGAATATAATTATATGAAGAGATTGAAATGACAAGTTCACTTTTGAAGGTTTTGTTCTCTGTGACAAGGCTGAAGTTATCTCCTCTGCCGAAATGCAGAAAAACAGAATTGTAATGGCAATTAATTTACATTCAAATAGCTCTTTTCATCCACCTGGATCCTGCAGAGCCCTGAACTGTGCTAGCTGAGCACACAGAACAGGCAATGGGACTCATTCATCCCATGGAGATGCAGGCAGTCAGAGGCAGGATGCTGGAGGTGGCTCTCGGGAATCAGAATGGACAGAGATGTTATTGATCATCTCTATGAAGAGCCAGCATGTCCGTTTCCTTTGGCAGCAGCATGTGGATAATTCCTGTCTCTCGTGTGTAAGTCACAGCTCATCAGGAGTGTGGCCTGGGTTGTGCCCTCAGATCTGTCCTGGAGTCATTGCCTGCCCCTGGGTGAAACATTTGGTGTTGTTGGGTCTCCTGCCGGAGGCCCTCGGGAAGAACAAGGGAACAAGTATGGCCTCCTTCTTCTCCAACAGATTGGGATCAGTCCCTGGGGATTTACTGCAGAGACATTCCTCTGGAGGGGGAGGAGAGAGAGGGCCTGGGGCAGCGGGCTGCCTTCAAGTGCCTTCAAGGGACAGGATGGAGCAGAACAAGGAGCCACTCCAAGGCATTCCCTGCACAGGATTAGGAAAATCAGAGCTGGAGAAATACCAAGGTGCAGGTCCAAGCCTATCTGAGGCCATTCCCAATCCGTCTGCCAACAGCATTCCCAGACCCATGGGTCTGCCCCCACTGCTGGAGTCAGTAGGGCGCCCACTGGGGTTTGGGGGGCTGGGTCCAACTGCATCAGCCACAGCAGTAAATCAGAAGGAAGCACTCCTGGACATCCATAGCAATGAGCTGTTCCAAGGATTCACATGCCCCTCATCCTACATGTCCATCCGCACAGCTGGGGAGGCTGGTGAAGTCGGAGCATCTGGGACACAGGAGGATCCCATCCAACGTCTCCAGCTGTATCTCACAGAGCCGTGCTTGGAAGTGGGTGCAGGAGTGAGTGGATGCCAGTGCAGGGACATTCATGGCCTCAGCCTCACGATCCCCTGGGTTATCCAGGTTGTGGCTCAGTCTCCTCCGGCAGAGCTGGTGTCACAGCAGGGCCATGCTGTTCCTTGGTTTTAAAGGGAGTTGCCTGGGACAAGGTTTACAGGTGTTCCCAGCTTCCATCAGCAGCCTATCCTCTTCTCTGAGCTCCTGGCTTTGCTCCTGGTGACTCGCTCTCCAGCCAGCCTCACACACTGCTTCTCCTCCTTTTTGTCGATTCCCATGCTCTGAGTACAGGGTCTTACAAGAATCCCCTCCTGCCAGTGCAAGCAGTTATAACCAGCTCTTTTCAGATCATTACAGAGTGCATTTCTCCACTAGGAAAAGATGCCCTGAATTGCTTCCTCACACACATGTACATATTTTTAATCTGCTGCTCTGTTTTGTGCGGAGGGAGAGTCAGGCATTGGATGGCTGCCCTGGCACAGCCTGCTGCCAAATGCCAAAAATAGCGAAAAAAAAAAATCTTTTCTCCCTTATTGGCCTCAAATCCACTGAGAATGGGGGAAGAGCATTGAGGTGCATCTGCCATGACCATCCCTGCTGGTGGAGTGGCCAAGGAGAGAAAAGCATCTCACCCAGAGACAGTGCTGCTGTTGTGGTTCTGCTGGAGGGGGGGGTTCTGGTTCCACACCTGATGTTCCCTGCTGCGCTCTCTTCCTGGGACTTGGCCTGAAGTACCTCCTGTGCCTGGCAGGGACAGGGTCCTGTCTCACTCAGGTGTGATGGAGGAGAAAACAGAGGGGAAAAAACAGAAAAAATGAGGCAGAGTTGAAAAAAGTTACAACCACCCACGAAATGGGTTTCTCATCTCTAGTTTCTCCCTCTCTGCTATTGGACAGCAAAACTCTACCCAAATTATCAGAAACCTTTAGCTGAGTTTTTCACAGAGCTGCTCCCAGTGTTTTCCCACAGGGATGTTCAGACAGATGCCAAGCTCACATTAGGGACCAACCAGTGTGTGCAATATTTGGCTGAACATTTTGCTGCCACTACCACCCTGCTAAATAAATCATTTGAATTAACATTTGCTGCCTGGGATTAACAAAAAGCAACTGGACATGCTAACAGGAGAAAACTCCACAAAACTCCCTCCTTTGGCCCCTGCACCAAGGATCATGTCCTGGTCCAGGAAAGCCTCTCCTTCTGCCCTCAGCCCGGAGCGAGCCACCTCCAGGCACTCCTTGTCTTTATCGCCAGGTTAATTAGCACCCCAGTTTCTGCTTTGCAATTAACCTACTTTAAACAAGGCAAAACAGATGCCTTGGAGAGGATCTGGGACACCCAGGAGTGGACAGAAACCTGCCCAAGCTGAGACAGGGATCGGATCAGATGAGATCTGCGGCTGCAGGAGAGCGATGGGCCGTGGGGGTTCTGCTGCCCAACCCCAGCCCCAGCGCTGTGGCTGCCACAGGGTGGGTCTGGTGTTCTTTTTTGTCTTTCCTGCTTCCTATGAACATATTAAAAACCAGTGACCCAGGTGCACATCTTTCTGAAATCTTCAGCTTGCAGCTTTATTTTGTGATGGGCCTGTACAGTAAAAACCACATTAGTTTCTCCCTGTGGGTAGATAAAGGCTTGGTTTATATCCTAAATAAAGTTGGGAAATCAGTGGGATATTTTTGGTTCAGTATTTGAACAGCCAAACAAAATGCTAAAAAAAAAAAAAAAGGCAAAAATAACAGACTTTAGAAAAATCTGACTTGAGACTGGGAGATGTGAAAGGGCACGAAAGTGGGAGGAAAGGATGAAAGAGGAGGCGAAGAAATGAAGGTTGTGAGTGTGGTTAGAGGAAGAAAGAGCCCATCCATCCAAGTGGTGTCAGCCAGCCACAGGCCACAAACACACCTGTTTTTTTGGTTATGTATCCCAGTCTGCCCTCCTGTCTCATCCTTTTCTTGCTGAAGAAAGAATATTCCAGACTCTGAGCACCGCATTGTTTGCTCCCTGCTCCCACTTAGCATCAGGCATGCATTTCATTTCAGAGTTTCTCTTATTTTTAATATATTTCCATAACTCGTTCTTGCTGCCTTTAATGTTTTGCTGTATCCTGCCATTCCCTCGCATCCCGGTTGCTGGTGCTGCTCCTTCCCAAGCCCTGTTCTCACACTTTGCAAGAGCCCTGTTTGCTTTCTGGTCGCTCCTGAGGCAAACCCAAGGTCTGTGCTCCTCATCCTTGTGTAACACCAGCAAGTCTGTCCCTGAGTGGCTCTGAAGGAGAACTGCCCACCTGTGTCTTCCATCACCATAGTCTGTTTTTCTCACAGGAAAGCACATACATCCAGGTGTGTGTTTGCAGGGAGCTTCCATGACATGGACACAGTCCCTGTTTCCCAAAGGAGCTCAGATCTGATGGAGAACAAAGCTGGCATGAGCTGCACTTTCCCCATTTTCTTTTCTCAGTGTCCCTGAGCCGAGCACATGTGTTTACTATGAGCACAAATTAACAGGCAGGATGAGTTAATTAGAACTAAACATTAAGCTAATTGCTTCCCCTTTCAAAGGCTTTGAAGTAAAAGCAGTACATGAAATTTTTCTCTTCTTGGTTCTTTTTTCCTACCAAGCATCAGTGTTTGGGAATGCTGGAAGATGTCCTCTTCCCAAAACCTAAACGATCTCCATGGGAAATTCAACCTTTTCCACGCTTCAAGAAACTAATGTTGAATTTCTCTCTTCCACCTTCCTGACCTCTCAAAAGTGGCTGAGGGAGCTCTACGGGAGTCCTGCCTGAGCTTTGGGCACTGACATGGGTGGATTTGGGAAAATCCACAGTAAAAGGCAGGAAAAGCCGGAAAGTGTCGCTGATACAGAAGTGCCATCTCCCGTGAGATTGGTGGGATGGGGTGACTGTGGCTTGGAGAAACTGCAGGGCAGAGCCCTACTCAGCAGACCACAGCACTTGGCAGCCTCTAAAGAAAGGAGAAGGACAATCCAGACCTGTAGAGACCAGCACAGAAGCAGCTGAAAAGCCTCTTGTCCCTGTCCAGGCACCAGCACCTCTGGTTAAAGCTTATCAAGGCTCTAGAGCTGGGGACAATCCTGGCTTCCCCTTTTCTCAGCACAGAGCTCCCACATCTGTGCCACCAGCTTGGAGGCCAGAAATGGAGCTCAGTATTTGGGTTATCCCTTAAAATTGAGGACTGCACTGTGCCAGGGACCCATCGCTGCAGGGTGGATGGGAGCTCCACCAGAGTGTTCTGGTACAGACAGGGCTCAGCACAGTGGCTGTTTTAAAGGAACTTTGTAATTTTATTTTGGTGAGAGTCAAAATGGTAAAGTTCTCTCATCTTCTGGTTTTGGTGTATCTCCTCTTTCTCATATTACACTGCAGCAACGATAACATTAAGCCACCCCTTCCTGTAACCCTGGTAAAGGCTGAAATAAACCCACAGTTACACATGTTAAAGGGTGAGAGAAGTATGTGAGAGCACAACCTGCACTCACCTTGCTCTGCTGTGTTCTCCTGGCAGGTGACAGCCACCAGGTCAGTTGGATGATGGCTGCGACCTCCAGCCCTTCTAAAATAGAAATACTTGGGTTATTAAAATAGAAATACTTGGGTTATTAAAATAGACATTGTATAGGAGGAGACCTTATAGCAGGCAGTAAGATCCCATGGGAAGACTAGTTTAAGGCCTTAACTGTTTCTTAATATTCTTAAACAAGTCCAGCCTGCTTTTCATCTTGATATAAACTTAGCATAAGTATTTGGGAGCTTGTCTTCATTAGTAAAACCCATCAGGAAAGGATGTGGGTAGTTAATCCCAATAAACGCATGCTTAAGCCTTAGACCTCTAAATTTTTTTTTCCCAGTAATTACAAATGCTTTTGGGGAATTCTATCTGTGTCAGACGAACTGCAGGGGCTGTTTCTCTCCCCCCCAGGTGCCACGAGCCAGGGCCCTGTACACCTACCGTGGGCACAACCCCGGGGAGCTGCGGTTCAACAAGGGAGACATCATCGTGCTGCTCCGGCAGCTGGACGAGAACTGGTACCTGGGGGAGGTCAACGGGATCAGCGGCGTTTTCCCAGCCAGCTCCGTGCAAGTCATCAAGCACCTGCCCCTGCCCCAGCCCCTCGGCAGGGCCCTCTACAGCCTCGACCTGCGGGGCCGGGACAAGGCGGAAAACAAGGACAGCCTGACCTTCCATAAGGTACCACCCGCGGCACCGGGACACGGCTTCCCTGGAGCACACAGTGCTCTGCCGCTCCCCAGATCCTTGGGAGCTCCTGCGGGTGCCAGGAAGGTTCCCAAGCCCCCTCAGACACTGCTGCCAGCAGTTCAACATGCCCCAGTGCCCCGCAGGCGCACAGAGGGATGAGGGGCATCCAGAGAGGGATGCAGGTGCCCCCCAGCTCAGCCAGGGCCAGCTCAGCGCATCACAGGCAGCATTCCCAGTGCTCCCAGTGCTGCAGCTCTGGAGACCTTCCAGCCACCCGCTCCCTGACAGCATTTTGTTAGTGCTGGTCTAGACATTAATTGTGTTGTGCAGCTTAGCTTGAGATGCGGGGTGTAAATGGCACCGGCACCAATTCCTAGAAATAAAATTAATACTTGTAATGCCCATAATTACAGCAAGCTCTGCTTTGTGGCTGTTCTATAGGAGGACATGAGCAAAACACCTTATTTGAAGCTCTAATAGATTTTGTAAAATGTTTCTCATTTAATGAAATAGTTTTTGCTTCAGTAATGACTTATTTAAGTCTGGCGTTAACAGACACAAGTTAGTCAGGGACACATAGAGCCACCAAGGAATTAGAAATTAATCCTGGAGAAGGCAGAGGTAGGGCTGCTGTGGGAGACATGAGGCTTCTCCTGGCTCTGACACACAGTTTGTGCCCCATTTTTTCACATCTGCTGGTACTTGGAGAGGCAGAAGAATGTTTCCAGTTCAGGCTAGAGCTTTATTACGCACAGAAATGACAGGATGGCCATGGCACACATGTACATATGCACACACTGTGGGCTTTAAACCTTAGTTTGGAGAGGGAAAACGTGAAAACTGATGTAAAATGACAAAGCCTGGGAGCCACCTGCACCTCTCCTGCCTCAGTCTCCCTGTCCATCCCTGGCGTCAGGCATGTTGCCTCCCACGAGTGAGGGAGAATCTCCAAGTTTTGCAATTCGTTAGTGTCAGCAGTAAATCATGATTAATTCCTCTGGCACCCATCGTGGTGAAAAACACTGTCACCACATGCCCTTTGCTATTAACACCCTGATCAGCAGTTTCCAAGAAATACTGTGTGAATGCTGCCCATATGCAAACTTGGGGCCTGCCTCTCCCTCGTTAACCCCAATGCTTAACAAGCCAGGATTTTTTTCAATGGAAGCAGCATCAAGCCATGAATGTTCAGGCTGAGGGAGATGGAATTGGGTGGATCTAATGCTGCTGGGAAAGTCACCACCAGTGAGGGCCTCTCCGAGCCCGTGCCCTGCCTTCAGCTGCAGGGCTTAGGTGTCCTCCTGCAAGATGCACCCACGTGTGCCAACACAGGCTGGAAAAAGGAGATGTATCCAAATGTCCTCTCTAATTCAGAGTTAGTGTTATTAAGCACTGTGAGAGAGCCAGTCAGCTCTCCCTGCACCTCTACCAGCCAAAGCCTTGGACAAGGAACATATCAGGAGGAGCACTCAGCCTCAATAAACCCTTGCCTCAGCAACAAGTTTTTCAAACCAATTTAATTTTGCTCTCAGCTTTGCATCAGGAATTTTACACCCAGGATTTGTCACTGGCAACAGATGAGGAAAATGACTGAGCCCCAAGGTTTTAAAGATCGCCTGTAACGTCACCTGAACCCTGCCTGCAGCTCTGCTGCCACACTGGAAAGGCGAAACGCAGCAGTTGGGGGCTATGCCAGGTGTAACTTCTGAAACCACATCACATCTCCCTTTGTCTCCCGCAGCCCAACACCACTGCCCGGCAGCTCCTGCAGACCTCCAAAACCCACTGGTCCCCTCAGTTTAAAAGCGCATCCCTGCGAACGGCGTCTCCCAAGGCGAAGGGCGCGGATTCGCCGGCGTTCCCCAAGGTGCCCGACTCCAGGAGGAAGAGCCTGCGGCAGTTCTCCATCACCACAGCCCTCAACACCCTCAACAGGATGGTCCACGCGCCCGCCGAGCGCCCAGCCCTGGAGATCAGCTCCCCTGTGCTCATCAGCTCCAGCAACCCCACCGTGGCCACCCAGAGCAGCGAGAAAGCAGAGTTCACCTACAGCACCCCTGTCCAGGTAAGGCAGTGGCAACACCAGTCTGCATCCTAAACCTGGGACTATCCTGATTTGGGGACTGAGATATAAACGTAGATCAACCTTTGGGACTATGTCCGCTCTTTATTTTAGGAGGCAGACGAGTCTCATTCCTTCTTCCCGCTCTGACTGAAGATCTGAATCCAGAATCTTCACAGATCATCTGAAATGGGATAAAAAGGGCTTTCTTTAGATTTATGTGCCATCTTTCATGTTCAAAGTTGTTCCAACATTTTATAAAGCCATCACTCAGCCCTGGCAGTTCACATCTGGGCAGTAACACCCAGCAGGCATTCTGTACTGAGCACCAGCCTGCAAAGAGCTGGGATGTGAGATACTGGGTTGTGGAGGGGAAATGAAGCCTCACAGAGTTCCATAACTCAATTGAAACCGTATCACGTCTCACACCCCCAATGGGATCTTACCCAAAATGTTTGAACTACTGCCAACAGCAGAAGCAAGAACACATTTTGGTTTGGCCTTAGAAGGGTTGGGATTTCCTTGTTTCCAAGCAGCAGTGTTGCTCCCAGAGGTCTGTGGGGGAAAAGGGAATCTATGCTGTTCCTGAGGCTGCACAGGATGCAGCTTTCCCTTTCCATCTCTGGGTTTAGGCTGCAGTGACTGAGCTGCAAAGCTGAGATTCCTTTGCAAGCCCAGGTGGGCACTATGAGGGTACCTGAGAGGCCGAGGGGACCGGGGGGGGCTGCACCCGGGCACAGGCAGCGACAGCGCACGGCTGGAGGAGCGAAGCAGGAGAGGCTGCGCTGGGGGCTCTCGGACTCCCCCCAGCACCACCTGCCTGGCACTCCCACCACCACCGAGCACTCGGACTCATTTCAGCCCATAAAAGGGAATATCCGGCACTGCCCCAGCCCTCCTCCGCCAGCTCTTCCTTCCCCTTGGCGGTGCCAAGCCATGCTCAGACGGAGCCAGAACCAGTTTGCAGGGCTGTGGCCGCCGTGTCTGTGCATGTGCCTGTTGCGCAAGCGGCTGTGGGGTGAGGGCAGCGGGGCGCTGCCGCCCGCTCCACCGCGGGAATCTCTTCCCAGTCACAACCGAGCTTATTCCCTGGACCTGGCCGTCCTTGGGTCAGGGAACGTCTGTCTGAGAGCTGCTGCTCCTCCCCCTTTGCCGCTCGGTGAAGGGAGCTGATAAACCCCACGGCTGCCCTCCGGTACCTCTGGCTTTTCTGTGTGCTAAATGATGTGGAACTTGCAGGACCCAACATCCTGGAGAGCACTGAGACCTCCCACGGCCCCCTGATGGGATGGGGAAGGCCTCCCTCCCCACGAGGCAGCGCACGGGCACTCTCGGCAGGGACTTGCCTGTGTCAGGAGCGCTGGTAAATCACACTGGTGACACACTTGAACGGGAGATGGAGTAAGAGAGGGATTTCAGGAGAGGCAGGGAATTAAACCCTTTGTACTTACAAGGGCTCGCAAGGTACTTACAGGAGATCAGCAACAGCGAATGCTGAAACCAGTTATACGTGGCTGGAAAATATTTCATTGAGTCTTTTTTCCTCTCCGTTGCAAAAAGGCAGCTTTGAGGAGGCTAAAGGACAGCTGCTCCTAGGCAGAGGGGAACACAGAGATGAGAAACATGGGGCTTTCCAGCCAAAAGGAGACACTTCAACATAGTTCCTTCAGGAAAAACAGTAAAAGGCTGTCATTTTTCTCCAATGCAGGAAAAACAAACTCTGAATCCCAAAATTTCAAACATCTTGATTATGATAATTATTAAAGTAGAATTATAGTTTCCAATCCACTTTATGAACACCTGGTATGACCCTGCCTGGACTAGAAAATGAGGCATGCAGAGATGGTTTGAAGCTGACCTGCCACTCCAGGTCCGAGACAGAAGCTGGAATTGATGGGGTGTTTTAATTAACTTAATTTACTGGAGAGCACCGGAGCTGGTGAGTCACTTTTCTTTTTCCCTAGGTCCATGCCAAGCCAGTGCTCCAGCACCGCGTTACAGACTTGACCACTAGAAATTAGATTCGAAATGAACACGAGATTAAAGCCCCAGTTTGCATCATTAAAGAGCCTGTGGTCATTGCTGGAGAGCACGACTGGCGGCTGCATCCCAGCACAGCGACGTCCCGCTGCCTGGGACGCTGCTGTCACTGCCCTGCCTTGCTGGGAGCTCTGCTCCCCCCACAGCAGCCACGCTCCTGCCACCACACAGCACAGCCCAGCCGTGGCCCAGCACAGACAGGCCACCACCATGGCTGTTGCCTTCCAGCACTGGATTCCCAATGGGAATCAGCTGTTGCTGGCAGCAGTTCACCCCAGGGCACATTTTGTGCTGCAGAAGGGACAGCTCAGCAGGAGAGCATCCCAAGGATGCCAGGCTACCCACTGCCATCCTCCCTCCACACTGCAGCCTCTCCTGTGTGGAGAGGCTGGAGCAGCACCAAGTGCTCTCTCATCACCCCCACCCCGAGGGCTGCTGTGCTGCCAGCACCACTGGCAACCAGAAGAGCAAAGGCAGAAGCCAAAGGGACGAGTTGGAGTGGGCCTGGTTAGCACAGACACAGGGATTCAGTAGCTGGGACCTTCCTGGGCTTCCCTGCAGAGCCCAGTGAGCACAAGGAGCACAAAACCAATCTCAGAAGAAGAATGGAAACACAGGCAGGTTCTGGTTTGGGGGTACTGTCTGGACCGTCAGCAGGATTCTGCAGGTAGAGGACACCCAACAGCTCACACCTCACCTCAGAGACCCTCTCAGCATGGGAGTGTCACCCAAGCTTCAAGGCAAGGGGCGACAGGTCATGGGAACAGCCCAGCACACTGCCCATGGCCTCACCGGCACGACAGGGACCCTTGGCAGGTGACAGCAGCTCTGGCACAGCACGTGTGAGGTACAATTACCTCAGCAGCAAAAATGGGGCTGCAGTTCCTCCCTGGAACACCAGAGATACCTACGAGAGCCCAGAGGGGACATTGTGGTGGCTGGTGCTGCTCTGCAGGTGCAGAAGGACAGTGGGGAAAGGCTCACCCCAGCCACACACAACCCTGAGCGAGGGGTCTCTGCCCACATGGCCAACAGCTGCTCCCTGCCCATCATGCACACAGGCCTGTGGGGCTCCTGGGACACCACAGACCTGGTAAATGTCTTTAATCATAGTCATTAAAGATCACTGGGGCAAGGACTGTGTTACTTTAGGGTTCAATACTTCCAGCTGGAGCTAAATAAACAAGTGAAACAGCTGTGATCACAGCAGTCCTCACCTGGCAGACACGAAGGTCTCCTCCTGGTTCAAAGCCTGGGCTTGAAATGCCATTTTCCCAAACACCTTTTAGTTCCTGAAGCAGCACTGGAGACCTTGAACGGATCAAAGGCACTCATGTTGCTCAGAGCCAAGTGAAGAGGGATGAGAGAACACCACATACAAGGAGAGGCGAGGGAGGGTCTCCCCACTCAAGTGGATCTCCCATCTGTGGAATTAGCAGCAGATACAGGTTTAGGGCTTACATGTGACTCTTGGAAGTCACAGTGTTGGGTTAAGGTTATCCTGTTCCGTCACTGTTTCCAGAGCCTTCCCACACACAGCTTTTCTGCCCCAACAGGCTCTGTTCTTAAAGGACAGGATGAGCACCATCAGTCCAACCGAGCTGTGCCCTGGCAAGTGTCTTCATGTGGAAGGACCATGAGTCAAGCAGCTGAGGGAGCTGGGGGGGCTCACCCTGGGGAAAAGGAGTCCTTATTACTCTCTACAACTGCCTGAAAGGAGGCTGTAGCCAGGTGGGGATTGGACTCTTTCCCAGGCAAATAGCACAGGACAAGAGGAAATGGCCTCAAGCTGTCCCCAGGAGGGTTCAGGTTGGACATTAGGAGGAATTTTTTCACTGAAAGGGTTGTGAGGCATTGGAATGGGCTGCCCAGGGAGGTGGTGGAGTCACCATCCCTGGAAGTGTTCAAGAAATGACTGGACATGTCATTCAGTGCTCTGGTGTCATTGACAAGGTGGGGATCACTCAGAGGTTGGACTCGATGATCTTGGAGGTCTTTTCTAACCCCAGTGATTCTGGGATTCTTAGTCTTCCTCTCACTTTTTTTAGTTCAAATGCTGCAAACTTCTATTTCTTGAAACGTCTTTGATGGTTTCTTTGAAGGTTGGGTGACCACATTAATACCTTCCTTTTCTTTGCTTTTTTTTCTCCCCTAGGTCAGCACCTCTTACTACCCCGCGCCAGGACCGCTGGGGCCCTCAGCAGCCATTGTCACCCTTCCCCACCTGCAGCACCACGTGCCGGCTTACCTGTACGTAAGGAGGCTGAAATACTTCTGGGGGAAGGGGGGGGTGTAGTTTCCTGTAGTTTCCAGCTTGCTTCTGCCAGCCAGGAGGTGCAGGCAAACCGGAGCGCAGCTCAGATCCAAATGCAGATCCATGTAGGAACCTACCTGGCTGGTCTTAGCAGGGGGTGGCAGAGACCTGTTGTCACAGCTGAGTTGTTCTTTTCCCAGCAGGTGAACCATCCCTGCCTCTTACTGCTTCACTGCAGTATTTATGGATAAACAGTTCTGCCTGTTTGTCAACAATACACTTAAATTTTTTTAAGGGTGAAGAAACTAATCACTCCTCAAGTACCTCTGTTTATTTTTTTTAAAACCTCCACGGCCACTGGTGTTTTGAACGATCCAATTTTTGAAAACTTTCCCAGAGTAGTTAAAATTTGTGGATAACACGCTGTGATGATTTGTTTTCCTCGAGACAAGATTTACCACCCTGGCGCTGTAGTAATGCACCTAAAATAACAACAGCATCACAACACGCTGTTTACCCAGCACTCAGCACCCCCAGTGCCAAGCCAGGCTGTGGGAACACTGGTGCCCACGAGCAGCACCCACACACACCATCATAGGTCAGCCAAGATTCCTGCACACACCTAATGCCAAGGACAGGAAAACTCCTAAGACATTTAAAATAATTTGCAGAATGAGGAAAGTATTAGAGGGTCCCACCAGCTGCCTGGTTTGCACAGCTGCTTTTTCAGCCCTGCAGTGTCAGACCAGCACCTGCAGGCCCTCCCTTTGAGGTGACTCCTGTACAGCAATGCACCTCTGCAGAATGAGAACACCCTGATGCACCTGGGCTGTGCCAGTCCCCAGGGGAGCAGCCCCTCACACAGACTGGCCCTGCAGGTTCTGGGATAGCCCCTGACTGTCCAGACAACTAGTCTGTTGTTTCTATTTTGTAAATAGCACCCAGTAATTGCTATGTCGGGTCTGTAACTCATTGATACTTG
This sequence comes from Myiozetetes cayanensis, assembly GCF_022539395.1. Taxonomy (NCBI): domain Eukaryota; kingdom Metazoa; phylum Chordata; class Aves; order Passeriformes; family Tyrannidae; genus Myiozetetes; species Myiozetetes cayanensis. Next base: position 4,329,172 of record NW_026087378.1, on the reverse strand, counting down.
GGAGCAGATCACATTCCCTTTAAAGAAAAAACACAACAGTGCAATTAAGCGTGTTACACTGGAGACAAAGTTCTTCAAAGAACAAATAGGAGAAACCTTTGAAATATACACCATTTTCTTTTGCTGCTGTTCCACATGGGTCAGTCAGACCCCAGAGCTCCAGGATGCTCCAGCCACCCTGCACGGTGGCAGTTCTGCCTCCCCTCACATCCTCTTTCCCCAGGTGCGTGGCTCTCCACTCCTATGTGCCTCATGGACCAGACGAGCTGGAGCTGCAGAAGGGAGAAGGGGTCCGTGTCTTTGGGAAGGATCACGACGGCTGGTTAAGAGGCATGTCCCTCGTCACGGGCAGAGTCGGAGTCTTCCCCAGCAACTATGTTGCTCCCCTGTTCAGGTCTGTTTTTTCTTACACGAAACAAAAACACTTGAAGAGGGAAGGGGGGGTCCTTCGCCAGGCAGGATGGCACCCAGCAGCTCTCACCCTTTTTTTCCTTTTCCAGCAGGAAATCCAGTCTCTCTGACTCAAAGATGCCTTCCCTGTACACTTCATGGACACTGTCGACCTCCTCGCTCTCCTCCCAAGGGAGCATCTCCGAAAACGGCCCGAGGCAAAGCAGAGCCCTGAAGCCGGTGCTGCTGCCCATCCCTATCCCCTCGCCGGGGAGGAGCACGGTGGGACCGGCACCTCTGCGGCGCGGCCGCGGCAGTGCCAGGAAGAGTAAGTGCTTGGGGTGGGCTCTGTGAGGGAGAGTGGACACATTTCCCCCAAACCACACCAGCTGCTGCGGTTCATGGTTCCACACCCCTGCTCGGCCCCGCTCTGGCTGCTTTGGGAATTCCAGGGTGTTTGACTCACCGTGGAAAAACTCCTTGCGAAGGTTTATGCAGAGCTCAGTGGTTACGTTCTTTCCAAGGAGGCTGCAAGGTTTATCGTCAGCCCATACACACTGTTCTGAAATACATTTCCAGGGGTATTTGGGGAACCAAGTCGTGCATTCCCAGCACCGGCAGCAGAGCTGGAGGCAGGCTGTGCCCTGGCAAGGGCCACTGTCTGTGGGTTTAGGCTCGAAATTGGTCGAATTGCTGCCTGCCAGTCCTGGCACCTGAGGGGTGGGCACGTGGCAGTTCCTGGGAGCTACGGCCCCACAGCATCCCGTGAACGTGGCTGTTCGTGCAGGGCTGTGATCACTGCTCACTCTGCCCCTTTGCGCTCTCTCTGCCATTTGGATTCCTGCTGACTTTCCTTTTCCATCGGTCCTTGCTCCCCAGACGGATCCCTGCAGAGGCCGGGGCAGGCGGGGACCCCTGTGCAGATCACGGGCTCCCTCAGGCGTCCTTCCGCGGCTGCGGGGCGACTTCAGCAGTTCCAGATTTACCCACACATCAGCTCCCCGTCACACAGCGTCCCTCCCGGAGCCGGCACAGACGAGGCAACAAGGTTAAACTTCTCCCACGAGGCTTCACCGGCGCTTGTGATCAGGGGAGGGGAGAGTCGGACCCCCTCCGTGTGCAGCTCAGTGATCCTGGATGCCAAAGACCCTCCAATGAAGAGTGAGGCAGCTCCAAAGCCGCCTGCCTCAGCCCCGCCGTCCATCCTGGTGAAACCAGAAACCAGCCGCAACAGCGCCGAGAAGGTACGGCCAGTGCTTCCCAGTGCTCCAGAGGGTCCCCCATCCCCTTGGAACCAGAGGTGTCAGCCAACACTGACCAGGGCCAAACTCCCTGAGGGCTTTGCTCCATCCTCACCAGGTTTTGTTCCAATAGAAATCACTGGGATTGGCACCTGCATTCAGAAAGCAGATATTTGTGTTGCTGACACTGCTATGCAGATAAAGCCCTACAGAAAGGCAGGGTCTTTGTCTCTGTCACTAAGTTCAGTCACAAGCAAATATTGAGATCTTTCTGAGGTCTTAAATCGAGAAAAGAATCCCATCGAGGTCTCCCAGAGTTTGGGAGGGAATGAGCAAATGTCACAGACCTGGTGTCAGGTCTTGTCAGGCAGAGCTTTGCAGAGCTGCCCCATCTCCCTCATGTCAGTTGGGCTGACCTATTTGAAATGGGAATTTCTTTCCCCTCTGGCAGCCAGAGAGAAATTTCATAAAAGTGAAATCATTCTGCAAATTGACCCAGTGAAGCTTCCTCTTCCCATGACACCCAGAGAGGTGCCCAAGTCACTCCACAAGCCCAGCCAGCCTCAGAGCTCTCAGGCAGCGCAGCATCAGCTGAGAGAACCCGCGGGTCTCTGAGGGCAGGACAGGCTGCCCACCCTCGCGATGCTGTGCTGCCTCCTGCTCCTTCCCTCCCAGTAACTCAGCCGACTCTCCTCGGTTTCCCGTCCCTGGGGCTCCCTTCCACCTGCCATCGGCTACACATTACCTTGGGCTTCTCCGCAGGCATCCATACCCCAGGAAGGATCCAGCCACCCCCTCGGCACATCCCCCGCGGTTCTGCAGGGCTGGGCACAGCAGGGAGGGTGGGAGGAGGGGATGATGTTCCCACCTGACCCCGGTCCCCTTCTCGCTGCAGCAAGTGAAGACGGTGCGGTTCCAGAACCACAGCCCTCCGCCGCCCAAGCGGCACAGCCTGCAGCCCTCGCCGCGCCTGCAGCGCTCCAGGACGGAGCCCGAGGTGCTGCTGCCCGAAGCCGGCCTGGGCCCCGAGCTGCTGGTGCTCTACTCGCCCCGGCTCGGCTCCAGCCCCCTGCACCCGCGCCGGGCACTGCACCCCAAGGCTCTGTCGCTGGACCTCTCGGGGCAGCTGACCTTCCCGGTCAAGAAGAGCTACAGCAGCATCTCTGCAAACTGACCGGGTAACCCCCGCCTGCCTCCTCCCCACCTGCTCCTCTCCCTCCTGCGCGGGACCCCGGACCCCGCACAGCCTCCCCTGCTCCCCATCTGCGAGAGGGGACGGTGCTCCCGTGTCCCCGCACCAGCGGCACCCTCGGGACCTGAGGCTTGCAGAGCTGTGGGAGCCCCGAGGGAGCCCCCCTGCCCCAGGGATGCTCGAGCACCGGGAGATGGGACTCGAGGACTGACGTTCCCCGGTGTCGCTGCCTCTACGGCACCGCAGGATCGGCGGGAGGGGAGGGAAGCCTGCGGGTATCAGAAAGAGTTACACTTGTTTTGATCTTCTCAGGGCTGCAGGAAGCCCACAGAGATCTAACAGCGGGTCGGTACCTGCCTGTCTCAGGATAAAGAAACCATAAATCAGAGTCGATCAGCTCCTGGCTGACGATTTACGCTGCCTTTGGGGGGGTCCACTCAGATTTTTTTGTTAGGGTAGTTGCTTGCTTGCTTTTCTCTTTGGTTTTAGCCCAGGAATTTTAGCACAGAACAGTCTAAAAGGTGATTTGGAGAGGAAAGAGCCAGTGGGAAGGGCAGTGCCATCACTGCAGTCACCCAAGTTCTGCAGTCAGGGCACTGAATCTTGCTTCTCCTCATTGCTTGGTTTCCTCTGATCACCTGTCAGCTACCTCCTGCCCATGAGCCCCTCCATCCCCTTCCCACTGCCCACTCACTCGGATGTGGCTGTTGTAAATATCTTAAGTGGGATTCATGGGTTTCAGTCTACATTCAGATGCATGAAACATCGTCTGTGTAACAGAAAGCAGAATTCAGCATTCCCCGTGCCCCAGACAACCCTCTGCCATGGCAGCACCAGCTCCAGTTTCCCCATTCCAAGCATCCTCCTGTGAATCCCAGGAAAGCCAGCAGAATCAGAGAGTGGTGCTGGCTCACAGCTGTGCCTGCTCTCCAGCAAACCTCTGCACAACAGATGTTGGGTTTCATACTTTGTTTTCATTGCTGGTTTACCCACCAGCAGTTCCCACCCCAGCTGCGGGCACCGGCCGCCACCTCTCCTGGCAGTGGGAGCTGTGCTCCCTCCAAAACTGCCATGAAATCCCATCCTCAGTTACCTGCATAGAGACCCAGGATAGGAACTCCACTGGTCAATGGAAACTCTCCAAAGCCCTGGCCTGGGCCTCAGGGAAGGACAATTTCTCCTGGAACTAAGCAAACAGATAAAAATCATTCACTAGGCCACAAGCCCTGGTCCTTCACTCTTCCAGACTTAGCTCCTGCAGAAACACCCTGACAAGCTGAAAGCACGGTGTGTGCCCAGGTGTAAAAGGTGGCACCAGCCACAAACAGAGAAGGTGAGCACAACTCAGCAATGCCACCTCAGAGACAGCTCAATGCCTCAGGGGAGACAAGCTGGTCCCCTGCTGAGGACTACTCTCATCCCTTTAAAGCTGAACCAGAAAGCAGCTGGCTCTTATCACCGAGACACATCCATGTATCCCAGGCATACTTAGAAATAAACAGAATTCCACTCGGTATTGGCGCTTTGGTAAAAGAGCAGGCAGCTATTTTGGGATGGATGCCTGTGTTTCACACACAGGATATTTCAGAGCTGTGATGCTATGGTGATAAATGCCCTAAATATATTCAAAATATGTAGGGAGAGAGAACTGAAAACAGGGCGTACTTTAAGCTAAAGGCCCTAATAAGACTCCTGTCCCCACAGACAGCCCTGCCCACAGGTTTCATGCCACGGCCCACTGAGCAGAACTGCCTAGTCCTCCTCACCTCCTCCCCAGCAGCACCAGGAGGGAGCTTCTGGACTGTGTCACTTGGAATGTGAACATTCCAAGAAAGAGGGATGAGAACTCAGACCTCTTTCTTCCAAAAGCCCAGGCTAAAGCAGAGCCTGCTGAGCTAATCCAGAGCTAACCCATCACGATCCCCAAGTGAGGCAGTGCCCAAAAACTGGTTCTTATCCATGTGGAGAAACCCAATCACGCTGGTGAAGGCATCAGCTATCAGGGAGCAATTCCCCAAGTGCTCTGGACCAAAACCATCTGTTCTGGAAGAATCACCCCATCCCCCTTAACTCTGCAACCAGAATCACCACACTGTGCTCCTGGCACATCAGCAAACTTCACATTCTTGGTGTGAGCTCTGGGCTGCAGTCTGAAGTACACTGCATCTTCCCTGAGGATCTGTTCCAAACCATGGGCCTTCAGGCTGCTGTCATCCAATATTTATTTTTTTTAATACTGTAGCAATGGAAAGGGAGGCATCACATGCTGGCAGGAGGGTGGCAGCTTCTCATGAAGGTGGGCGAGCTCTTCAAGGGTTTCTGTTCTTTTTATATATATTTAACTTCCCTCCTGCCTTCCCACCCTCCAGACTCTCTTCAGCCTGTTTCCCCAGTGAAGAGAGGTCAGACATCAGCATTGGGACCCTGTTTTGTCCTTCCCATATTGGCCAGGAGGGCCCTCTTTCCCCCCTGGATGTCGTTCCTCTGCGCTCCCAGTGGTACAGAGGGACCAGTCCCATCCCCAGCCCTGCTGACCCTCCAGGCCTGCAGCCTCCTGTGCTGCCACAGCACCAAGGAAGCAGCACCAGAAAGGCAAAATGTATTTCTGTAATGAAAATACACCATCCTCTGCCAACCCAGACAGGCTGAGCCAGGCTCCAAACACCCTGAGCACCGTGTCCATCAGCACAGCTCAGAAATGGAGCTCTGGGAAAAGCATAGAGCAGTACACAGGGACAGAGGGACCATTAATGAACCTCTCCAACTTCTTCAATTGGGCTTATTTTCTATCTGCTCGTTCCTTACGATTGGTTAATGAATTAGAGTCTGAGTCAGATCATTCATCAGCTGCTCTAATTGCCTGCCCAGCCTGGCAGAACCCTGGGAGTGCTTTAGCACACAACCTGCCCCTAAACCTGGGCTGCAGTCCTGCTTCCTGATAAATCATGAGCAGAGGCAGCAGAGATAAGAAAACATAGCATTCACTAATTCTCTCCACATCGTCTGTGTGGAGGGGGGCACATCTTGTCTCAGACACAGGAGGATGGAGAGGAGCCCCCTTTCCAGTCCATCCTGGGGCTGGAGCGTTGGGCCCAGAGTGGGCTCACTGCCCACCTGCCACAAGAAAGGTGCCACAAGGATGATGTGCAGTCTCAGGAGGGAATTCTGCAAGGAATTCTGCAGAATTGGACTGGCTGCAGCATCGCTGCACACTGCTCTCCTGCTCACTCCCTGCCCAGCAGTTATCGCAGTTCATGTGTGCAGTGATGTGTTTGAAGTGCAATCACAGCTCGAGACTTCAGCTTTTCAGGTTTTTTGTCATAAGCCTCAGTACCTGCCCCGTTTAAAAAGTAACACTCCCAAATATTCATGAAATCAGTGTTTAGAACCCCAAACCATCCATGAAGTGATGGGGACTTACCAGTGACGTCCGTGGGAGCTCCACAGGCTGATCCCTTCATACCTGTTCCCAGTGGGAAGTGGTGATGGATCAGAGACTGCACTGTCAGGCTGGTGAGGACTGTATGGGTAACTAAAGGGGGAAAAGATCTGTTTACACCAAAGTTCCAGCCAAAATAGGTTTTAAAGGCAGAAGGGGTCAACAAAAGGAGCTTCCCTGATCCCCTGTGTGACCAAGCAGGGAATTTATTTGTCTTCTTTCTCCACCAAGCCCAGGGAATGCTCCAATGAAATGTTACAACTGGGTCACTTATCAGTGAGAAAACAGAAATGACTATTTTTACATATATATCTTAGAAATAGTAGGATATATAACCTTTGCTTAGTTGGTGATGGGTAGAAGGAATAAATACATTTAGTTTATTGTTCAGAGACGCTTGTACAAATTCAGGGATGCTGAATACTTTTTCCATGAAGTGAAGTTAATTTTTTAAAAAGATTTTTTTCAACTTAAGGTACTATTTGGGAGAAAAGTCAATAAACAAGAAGATATTAGTTTCCTGTTTTGTATTAATCCTCAAGCTATTTATTTTGTATTTCTGTAACGAGAAGCAAAGGTTTCAAGGTATTTTAAGCTTTCAGAAGTTTATTCATCTAAGTTTATAGCACTAATGTTTAGCTCTGTAGCCTGTAGGTAATTAAATTAATTGGGGCCAACTGGGTTCCGGCCCCTCATGCACTGGAAACGGCGGCAGCTGCAGGGAGTGGCAGCGTGAGGGCACTGCCAGCACAGCTGGACCACTTGGGGGGAACTGGGGGAGGGCATCAGGGGGACACTGGGAGAAACAGGGGAGGGAACTGGGAGAAACACGGGGCTTGGGAAAGCTTTGGGCACCCGCCGCGTGAGGCTCACGAGCCCATGGGGGCTGCTGTGGCACCATTAAAACTTTTTGCATGAAAAAAAAAAACCCAACAAACCAGGAATGTTTATTCTCACTTTCTTATTTCAGGTTTCACACCCTCGGGAGCAGATGGTGAGGGAGGGGGGGTTTACCTGGGTGAGGGGACTTACCTGATTCCGAGCCCAGGAATGCAGGCTCTGCTCTCCTGCTCATGGCCAGGTTCCAGCTCAAGCTCCAGTGCTGCTTTTGAGGCTCTTTGCCCCCAGCAGGAACCTACAAGTAAACAGGATGATGATATTTAGCATTTCTTGACTCTTTCTTTTCAAAGTGCTTTGAAACCTCTGGCCAAGAGGAGAGCACAGCACTTCACTCTGTTGTAGAAGTGAGTCCCTGGGGACAGGGACAGCTGGGGATTGGGACCCTGGGTGATGCCCTGTGGCCCTCACCTGTGCTATCAGCACCTCAGCTGCAGAGCAAGGGGATCACAGCTGCCCTCTGAACAGCAGCAAATAAATCTGCATGAAATTTTCGGCTCACAAGTCACAGCTGGAGGTGGCAATTTAGGCTCATGCTCCCAAAGCCACCGCTGGGTCAAGAAACTGCTGTGGGATCTGGGCATTGTATCCACGTTTAACTCACCTGGGGATAGTGGGAGCTCTACCAGGTTTAAATTTCTGAAGAGGAGCACCAGCAGAGACGGGGACTGTTGTAAAATACTCCTGTGCTTTATTTTTAAAACCAGGCTTGTTGGGTGGTGAGGGAGAAGAAAGGGATGGATGAAAGGAACCATGACTCAGGCTCCCCCCTGGTTCAAAGGCAAGTTTGAACCAGGACAGCCTCAGTGCACGGCAGCTCCTGCTGGCCAGGGCTGCAGCAAGTGGCCAGGAGCTGGAAGCACTGCCCAGTGTCACGGGGGGTCCCTGGGAGCAGCAAGGAGGGTTCACACATGGCACAGCCAAGGATCAGCTACTGCTTCCCATCCTGCACCTCCCACCCAGATCATTCCAGTGCCCCAGTGAGCTCATGGGCTCTATCCAGTGAAGGACCCTGCACTGGATAGAGCCACCCCTGCCCTCCCTGGGATGTCTCCCCTGTGCTCAGCCAGGCAGCAGGACAAACCTCCCACCATCCCACCAGCACCCCAGTGCTCAGCCCTGTCAGAACAAAACATGCAGAACTCTGTCTGCCTTGGAATCCAACTCATGGCCTCAACACAAATCAGCTGATTTTCTCCTCCTCACATGTTATGAAAGACAAAAAAACCCTGAAGGAAAGTGGCATGACCCCGGCCCAGAGCTACCATTTTGCTTCAGTTTCCATTCCCTTTCCAGGATTTGCTTGTTCCTGCTTCAAAGGCCAGTGCAGCTTTTTCCAGGGTGGGAGATTTCGTTTAGGTGCTGGGGATGTCCCTCTCTCTGGGCTCTGGAGCCCCAGCAGCCCAGAGCACTGACCATGGGAGAGGATGGGGGAAAAGGGGAGGCTGAGGATGCCCCCAGATCACTCACAGTAACCAGATGGAGCCAAAGCCCAGCTCTGCCACAGCACCAAGGTTTGCCACTGCCACTCAGACAGTCCAGGAGCTGACTGGAGATCCTTGGAAGTGCAAACAAACGTTAACAAAGACCATTCCAAAGCTGTCTCCCACACCCAGCAGCCCATGGGTGATGCTGCTGCTGCTCCCCACTTCAGTGGAAAATAATTCCCCAAGGTCACGCGATCCCTCTGACTCAGTAAGGCTCTGCTGAGCAGTGACTGCTGCTGTTTTAAACAAAACACAGGTTCTGGATGCTCCACTGGTGACACAGAGTCAATAATTCTCTCTTCTGCCTGCAGAGCCTGCAGGGATTAATAAACTGCTCTGAACTGAATTCCTGAGCAAGGAATTCCTACCCAAGGCTCTCTGCAGAGAGACATTTTACAGGGTGATGTGCAACAGAGAGCATTCCTCTCACCAGCTGTATGGCTGCTACATAGATTTATCTTTTTATGTACCAGACTACTTACACTGTTAACCAAGGCTGGGGCTCCTCACTCTGCTCTGTACTTGAGACCAGGAAGGAAAAGAAGTCCCATCCTCAGGCATTATCCAGGACAGAATAAACAGTGATAGGACAATTAGACATTCATCCTGCCAGCAGGACTTCCAGCCTGGCACAGGTGACATCACCACACTCCATGCCCTGTGTCACATCAGTTTCCACCTGCCAGGACCACTCTTACCCCTCCTCCCCACTCCCCCAAACAGCAGCAGGCTCTCCAGTTAAAGCCTCCAGTGGATTTGGGTGTGGATGGAGCCAAATCCAGCTGGGAATCAGCACAGCTCCCCTGAGGAAGGAGTGGAATTCCAAAAAGGCATTTGTTTCTGAACACCCTGCCCAAAGCTGAAAAAGAAGAGTGTCCACATTAGCGTTCAGGGTAACTGTTTCAACAGAAGCCAAAAAGGTTCAGAGGAAAATAATTTTATTAAACCCCTGTTTAAAAGAATGGTGGGAACTCACACGTGAACTCAGGTTGGTTGGGGTGGGCTTTTCTTTAATAGAACAAATTCCTTGTTTATTACAGATGCTTCAAAGTCCCTCCATGAGCCTTCTCACTGCCAGGTACGTGCCAGTTCAGTAAACCAGGTAAACAATTGTGTCCCCAATGTCCCTCGTCAGGCCGTTCTCAGTGACGCGGACGTGCCTCTGGGCCAGGTCGATGTGGAAGATGGCTTGTTCCAGGATAGGAGTTTTCCCTGCTTCCTCTTTGCCAAGGACTGGAACACGGCGGGGCCCAAGCACGGGATCATCAAACCTCATCAGCTTCACTTTGGAGAGGTCTGCACAGAGAGAGGGGCTGGTCAGGCCATGGGAGCTGCACACGAGTGAGCCAGAGCAATGCTTACCCCTTGCGATTTCCACACCTGCTCCAAGGAAATACATTCTACTGGGAATAACAGTCATGTTAAGGTTTACACCAACACAGTTATGTCCCTCAGTGGTTACACAGCAAATTACCAGCAGAAATGGGGAAACCCCACACAAATACCAGCTCCCAGTACCACACAACAAGCGCTGAATTTGCCTTATCTGGCTCGGGACAGCTCTGAGTAACCAAACTGTTGTTTCTCATTTTCTGAGGAATGAGCTGCAGAGACTGGGAGGAAGAGGAAGGTCAGAATTGTATTCAATACAATTCCCTATTAAAATATTCACTAATAAAAGACTGCTAAAGCAGTCCAAGAAAAATCCATAGGAAGCCTGTGTGTGATCCTTCAGCCAAGCCTTCCTGCAAGTACAGCCTTCCAGCCCTGTGCCCAACAGCACACTGACACCTTCTGGGAAGAGACAGAGGGAGTCCCTGTTTCATCTCCCTGGTTTTCAGGAAAAACTCCTCTGCTGTCACAAGTTTAAGGATGAGGTCCAGATTTCCCTTTATACCCAGCTCCCAGTGCTTCAGATTGGTTTGGTTCTCAGTCCCTGCATCCTTCACCAAAACACAGCTCTGTTCCTACTGCACCTACTGCAGCAGCACAACCTTCAGCAGCTCTCACTTCCACTTCCCTCCTGGAGATGGTAGCCTCACCAGGTGGGACAGCTGGACACCTGTGCTGGTGGTTACCTTTGATTCCTCTGTCCATCTTCATCAGGCGCCTGATCACGGTCTCTCTGTTGTCCCCTTGCCTGATGTCCATTTTTGTGGAGAAGTGGCCATTGGAGGGCTGAGGGTTCACCAGGAACACAGACACACCAGGCTGAGAGAGACAACACAGACCTTAAAGGAGAACCTGTGCTTGTGATCCCTTAGGACAAACATGAAACTTAAAACATAAACATCTGCTGTCCACAAATCTTCTGGGGATAATATCCCTTCAGAACTGGCCTGGCAGTGCAGGGCGGCAGCACTGCCCAAATCTAAAATACAGCCCAGCAGTATAACAAGGGTTTAGGACATATTTAGGGAAATCAATGACATTTTTACTCTTAAAAGAGCTAGAAATATTCATACATGATGAATGATCCTGTCTGATGGAAGTTCTTAAATGGCATATTTACTTTTGATTTGGGTTTTTTTTTAAAGTTTCAAATTGTGTTTTTAAGACTTCCACTATCTGAATTTCTGATTTTACCTCAGTTCTGAATACAGAAAATGGTTTTCCAGGACAGCAGTCTTCTTTGATTTTATCTTCTGCTTCAGAAGCAAACTTCACTTCAATATGATCCAGCTGTAAAACAAAAAAGATGGGAGAGGAGGGAATAAGCAGGAGTTTAATGGCTTTGGAAAGAACAGCAGAAGTTACAGCCCCATCAAACACCTGTTCGTGTGTGAAAGTGGAAAGTAAACCTGCACTGACTTAAGGAAACAGCAGCACACTTAAAACCATAAAATCTAGTTTGGAAGGGACTGGAGTGTCACCTGCTCCCTATGTGAGGTGCACAAAGACCCCACTAGTGAGGTTCTGAGGGCAGGGATCCCCAGAGACTCCCCAGCCTCTCTGGGTGGCCTGTTCTGAGGATACACTGCTGTCCCCACAATGTTCCCCCACCCTCATAAGCTGCACCCAACTCCTGGTCATTGTCCCTTGTCTGACTGGCAGCCCACAATCCCAACAGAGGTTGGCTTGGTCACCCTTAACTCTCTAAGCAGCACCAGCTTGCTCTGAAATCTCCCCCTCAGCCAGTCTCCAGAAGCCCACTGCCTTCAGGTCACACTCTCCAGGCTCCCCCAGCCTCCCTCATGGTCCTCTGCTTAAGAGCCACCTGTCCCCAAAGCCTTTGTGAACTGGGGGAGGGTGAGGGGGGCACAGCACTGGCACAGCCCAATTTAGACTCAGTGGAGCTGAGGGGTGACCTCCTGACTTGCCCAGTCCTGTCCTACACAGGTGACTCCCTCCAATGTAGGTCAGCACCCAGTGTGGCTCATTGGCAGGGACAGCACAGCCACACCAAGCTCCCATGAACCCTGAAAACCTCCCAGTGACCCCCAGTTCCCTGCAGCAGAGCTGAGGGCACGACTGGGGGTCATCACATGGGGTGAGTCCTGACAACTCCTGCTCAATTTGTCCCACATGAAAGATCTCGTTTAACAGCTGTGCTGACCCAGTGCTCGCTCCCTCAGGTCAGTGGTTTTGCTGATTAACAGACAGTTTAAAGTAAAAGTTGTTGCTCACTCTTGACTTTGTTCTGACATGGGACAAGCCCAATAAAGTCACACTTGTTTCACACTGTACAGGTTACATCAAGCTCTGCAATATATGAAAGAGGTTCTTCACCCAGAGTGGTTGGATGTTGGAATAGGCTCCCCAGGGAAGCGGTCACAGCACCAAGCCTGACAGAGTTCAATTAGCATTTGGATGAGACTCTCAGGCACATGGTGTGTGGGAATAGGTGTAGGGCCAGGAGTTGGCCTCGATGATCCTTGAGGGTCCCTTCCAACTTGGCATATTCTGTGATATGTATTTCTAATTCTTCAAACAGTTGTTTTTGGTTTGGGCTTTTGGGGTTGGTTTTTGATTGCTTTAGTGGGGTTTTGTTTGTTGGTTTTTTCTTAAACACCACCTGCCTGAGTTGTCCCCTCACTGCTGTTTCCTATTAAACTAAATTCTGATCCTCATATGAAGCAGCACAATTGCTACCAGACTGGATCCCTTTTACAGAGCACAGAGTGAAAAGCCCTTACCAGAGCCTGCTGCAGTCAATGTGCCAAGGCAGGAGCCCAAAGACTCTCATCATTCTTGCTAGTAATGCCTTGAACCAACTCCTTCTCAATTCCTCAGCTGGAAACATGTAAGATACAGGCTGGCTCAGAGAAAAATGTCTCCTCAGAAGTCTCACTTTACTCTCACAGATACATCCAGTATTGCCGTAAAAAAAAAGCCCTGTTTTCTGGGACCATATTTGGGTAGCACACACCTACCCCTGTGTCTCACGTCTAGACTGAACAAATTTATACACCTTCATTTGACAAATGGAAATAGTTGCTAAAAAACTGTTACTTGAGCAATGTATACAACCAGAAGTTAACCTAAAGAGGCTTAGAGCCTTAGGGAAGGCTGGTCCTCCAGCTATCCCAATGAATGCTGAGTAGTGGGTGCCAAGTCCGTACCAACCTCCAGGGAATTTGTCAAATAGACAATGTTCTCCATGAGCACTGCACGCTCGTCAAACTCCAGTTCCAGATCAAGAACACGCGAACCATTCTTCTCCAGGTTTTCCTGTCAAGGGGGGGGGAAAAAAGGGTATTAAAAAGCTCTAAATGCTGCAAGCAAAATGGTGCTTCAAAATGGCAAACTATCCACATTAGTCATGAAAAGAACAAGCTTGTAAATCCGAGAGCTCTCTGCTGGCACAACACTAACGTCGGAGCAATAATTTTCTTGTAACAGGGTTTCTTCTGCAGGGAGTTGGTGACACTGATGGGAGGAGTAAGAGCAATTAGAACACGTTTTTAATATAGAATTGAAAAGGTGTTTGACATTCACAGTTATTTATAATCCCTACTTAATGTGCAGGTTGAGAATTCACAAAATCAGTCAGCATTTCAGTGGCATTTCACAGCAGGAAACTCAGGCTTATGACCCAGTTTAAAATAAAGGACGAGCCCACAACACCTGGACGTGCTCACAGCAGCCGTACAACAAGTTCTCTGCAGGGAAATAACAACCACTTTGTATGTTAACATAAAAGTAACTTAATTAGTCCAGAAAGCCAGCAGCAACAGTCACAAGAGACAGAGCATTAAAGGCAATATAAAAACCACGCGAATTTTTTTTTTTAACTAAAACAGAACTTCCTCTTCAGAGTTTAATCTGCCCCTGCCTGGCTCTCACATGCTGAGCCAGCTGTCTCCTTTGAAGCTCTGCTTTGTCAGCCTCAGCATGGTTGTGGTTTCCTGGTTTCCTCATCAGTTTAATGTGAAAAATTCCCTTTTAACACGGAACTGCTTCCTTTTGTAAATCACAGAGGTTCTCCTACATTTCAGCCCTCCTCTGATGAGTGGGAAGCACAAGCAGAAGTGCTCCTTGTACTGTGGAAGTGCTGAATAATTGGTTTCAGACAAAAACACTCTGATCTGGGGAGTCTGAGGTCAGATGGTTCCATGTCTCTATGTGAAATTGCTTATTCTCTTTGAAAGTGAAAGGATGGATTTTGGGTAGACCTCAGCACAGCAGCCCCTGTGAGCCCCAGGATCACTCACTGCTGCCAGACTAACACCAAAAACCAGGAATGTTTCAGCCCTAACTCACAGAACTGAGAGCTTGTCTGATCTTTCCCAGCTGGCTCAGTGGATCTGACACATCCCTACAGCTCTTACAAACTTAGATGGGAAGCTCCAGAGCTGCCCAGTGCTCTCCACTCCTCTGAAGGCTTCCAAGCTCCCATGAAAAGGGATAATCAGAGTAACCCCAGAGAGAGGGCAAAGAGCACCTCCATTTAGAACACATGACAAAGCTTTTAAATAGAAGGCATTATCATGTGCATTTCAAAAATCAAGCTAGATCTTAAGGAGAAAATGTAATTTTTTTTACACTTATTTTTTCTATTACTAATCCCTCTCAACTTCTACAGATCATGAGAAGTCAAAGAAGTTTTAAATCCCACTCTGCAAGGCCCCCTTTTGTAAAATTTTGTGAATTCTTCTTGGCCCTAGTTGCTGCATTGAATTTTTATCTGCAAAAGCAAGAAGAAAAAAGTTCCTTTAAAAAAATGGAAGTCAAGATTTTCGTAGGCTTCCATGACTCAGGGAAAATAATGGAATACCAGAATATTAAGTGATAAACATAAGAACTGTACACAAAATCCATAATTCCATTCAAGGCTCAGAACAGTCCCTTTTTATCTCCCATTAAAGCACTGCAATCAATTAACTCTGGCCTTGGTTTTAACTCCAAATTTTTTATGTCTCCAGAGCAACACTTGATTCTTATTTCACCATGAAAAACTGGAGAAGTCAAATATGATACATTTAAAATGCAGAGGAATCCAGGTGTGATTGAAGCACCTGCAAGCACCAGGCCTCAACCAGACCCTGAGCTCACTTGGGCTAATTTGTGGAGACATTTTTATTATGTATTTCTTCCAGAGATGATAAAGATGTTTATAAACAAACACAGGAAGATGTCAAATAAGCAAAGGGCAGGAGGGAGACACTTCATTGACCAAAGCTTTTCCTGTACCAGAACTGTCCCTCTGACACTCACCTTCACCATGGCAACAAAAGGCATCACCTTCTTCATATACTTCTTCAGCTCTGGTAAGGTATTCAGCTCACTGGCAATTACTTTATTATCTGGAAGTTGACCTCCACTGACCTAAACATGGATGAACAACCATTGAAGAGAACAGGTATTATTAAAAAACTTGCCCTTTAACATCATATACCCTCCCTGCTTTCCTATAAATACCAGCAAGGTTTGTCAGCATCATTGATTCCGCAGATAATTTACTCATCCCTTTGAAGCATCAGCCCAAACAGCATTCAACACTAATACAGAAAAAGAGCCTATACAATGCCCAAAGGTGAATATCCCCAGAACTCCACATGAGGAATATTGGTTTATCTCAATACCACAAGCTGGAATAGTCAGGACTCCCTGATCTATCAGCTACAACCCAGGCGTGTCCAAGCCCAGGATGGTTCATAAGGATCCTAAAAGCCACTCTGAGCAGTTTCCACATGTCAGAAGCACAGATCCTTCTGCTTTCAGAAAGGATTATTTCTTCTTATGACTGATTTATTCCATTTCAACCTATTTCTTGCAACACTGCTGAGTGGTACACACCTATTCAAGGATCAGAACAATGCTGCTAAGTCCACTTACAGAGTAAGGCAGCATTAGTCTGTCAGTCGACAATGTTCCCACAGAAATATACTTGGGAAAAAGAATATTTTCAAAGCTAACCACTTACAAATGAAAGAAATAACAGAGCATGGGTAAGTTTTTGCTCAGATTGTCAAAACTAATAAAATCTGACAGTCAAATCGATGACAGTCCTTGGGACATTTTCATTAAGCGCCAAAACTTACTGTACAGTTGTAAAACCATAGAGAAAATTAACCTATTGAATTCACTTGGTAACAGCTTATAAATTTTTTACAGATAAAAAAAGGGCCCCAAAAAACCAGGGAAGCAGCTCAAGGGAACAAGAAGGGAGCAGCACCTGGAAGTGCTTGCGCAGGACGGACAGGGTGGTGTGCTGCCAGGGAGGGTAGTTCTTCGCCACATAGATGGTACAGTGAGAAGGCTTCTGGGCAGGTTCTTTAGTGCTTTTCTGAGGAAACAAAAAAAAAAGTTAGGAAGGAGTCCTTAGGCATTACAGAGCACACACACTTAGACAGCCTTCACCTTTCCTTTCACAGGTGCCATGTAGCTCTTGAGGCGGAGCCGGAGGTCGTGAGCTGCTTCCATCAGGTACTGAGAGGAGCGAATCAACACCTCATCCACAGGCCCTGCTACCGGCCAGGAGGCTCTCATGATGGAGTCAGGCTTTGGAGAGAGGAAGAAGGGACATGCACTGGGGTGAACACACATTATCTGGTGGGTTTTCCAACCATTATAGCTCGATTGGAAAGTGGAGTTTAAGCAGTTCGGACCTCAGCGAGGGCCCACCTGTAACTAGGTCGTAAAGGAGTGAGCACACAGCCAACAAGCACTTCTTTGCACATGTGTTCAGGACTACACAATCACAACTATGCAATCACAACTGCCATGTGGCTACAGAACTCCATCTACAAACACAAGGCGCTTAAAACAAACAAAACTAAGTTTCATGCACAAGTGTAAGAATATTGCATTGTTTGGCTTATTTTGAGATCACCTCCTTGTGAGCAGACAACCAAAGGGACTGGTATTAAAGTTGCATGTATCATCATAGCAACAGACAGGCTCCCTGCAGTCACTGTCCCTGGGACAAGAAGCCATTCTGGCCCTTTGGATTCTGACACGTTTCTTCTACTTGCACATGAGTAACACCTGACATGAGCGTTACTGAAATCCAGCAAGAGCTTAGATCTGAATCAATGACAGAACTGAAGCACCAGTACCTTCCCCAGCAGGGACCAGATGTGTTCACACAGGTGGGGGCAGATGGGAGCCAGCAGCAGAGTCTGCACCTCGATGAACTGGAACACCAGCTCCCTGTGCATCCCTTCGATCGCCAGCTCCCGGTACTTGTCCTTCGCTGCCTGAAACACACCAAAACAGCCATGAGCCCTCCACTGCCAGGGAGAAACACTCACACACTTCTGGGCTCTAACACGCCTTCACAATGTGAGCAGCTTGTAATAATCCACTACTGAGTTCTAAGAACTGTATTTTCCTGACGCACCGGAGCGTGAATCTGCCAGTTGGCCATCGGATTTTTGCATTAATGTGGTACTTTAAAAAAGTGTTTATTGGCACAAACATAAAAGACAAAAACATCCACAGCTGTGTATCAGGTGCTGTCATCCCAAATAGCTTGCATACAGATACTAATAAGGACTAAGAAAAAGGCAATGAATATGATCTATCATTACACATAATTCAGCCTATTCAATCCTACTCCTGAGTATCTCAAAGCAGCCACATGAAGGAGTGCCTGTAATTCATTAAGCGGAGCGGCACGGCTCTGCAGACACTCTGGAGACATGGTTTATGGAGGATATCAAAAAGTACTCTGCTTCCAAACAATTTTGTTGATGAATTATCTGGATTTCTTATGAAGAGTTCCTTATTAAAAAGGAGTTAAAGAAAAGCAACACTTTTTAATAGTGTCCTTTTTTTGAGCAAGCTTTTTGCTCATATTAGAATATCAGGACTATTTGCAAGATCACATTTGTCGTCTTCTGGATATTTGTAAACTGACACAAGCACACCTCTACAGTTTCAGATTTATTCCACTCATTTCTTGGCACAATTCTGATTCCAATTCAGCTGTATAATTAAGGATCAGAGACAACAGGATCAAAAGAAATCCACAAAGTAACAAATACCACGTGTCAGTTTCTTGCACCTCAGAGGAGCCCTCCTACCTGAAACTCAAAGAAGCCAGTTTTCAGAGCTTCCTTAAACATCATCTTCTCATAATTTTGTTCTGTCTTCATTATGCCTGCATTCATCTCACTGGGGAGGGAAGGGAAGTGACAACATCACTACTGCATAGTCTGCCCCACATAATGGCAGTGTCACTGTCACCAGTGCAGCCCAACCCCATCACCTGTTCTGGAATGTGCTCTGTCTTATGGAATTCATTAATTTGAAAATAAAAAAATAACTACAGGATTGCTCCTTGCAAGGAAAAAAAGTGGTCCAAACTGTACTGTTAACCTTTATACCATACCTGGCAAACACTCTGTCATTGAAGGTGTTGGCAGGGCCGCTCCTCAGGCTGTCCCTGTTAGCGATCATTTCCTTCACCCACTCCACCCACGTGTACAGACGAAGAATACCAGCATCTGCCATGGCTTCCACGAAGTTGGCATCTTCCACAGTGTCTCCAGCATCAGCCAAGGCCAAACGCATGCCTGAAGGAAATGGGATCAGCTACCGTGGATGGATGATGGATGCCCTTAGCTGGCAGATATCCCTGGAGCCCTGTGCCTCCTGCACCTGTGACAGCTCCCTTCAGTCAGAGATAATAAATGCAAAGCAAAGTCACAAACTGCCTGGCCAGCCAGAGATGCCTCGAAGGAGGCAGTTTCACCTGGGAGAGGCACACTGCCCTCCTTGGGAAGGGACCAGGAGAGCAGCACAGTCAAATGTACTGCTCTCAAATACAAATACAGTCAAAATGCAGGAGTGTGGAAGAAGGAACGTGAGCACTCATGGATACAGTGCACAAACACCGTGCTCACCAACAGTGTGTGTCTTGTGTTCTGATCTCTTAGGTGAATGCAGAAGGATGAAACAGGCCCTCCCTGGAGGGCTCAACCCCAGGAGCAGCTCCTGGCTGAACCAGGTGTTTTGCTAACATACATCCCAATCTTCCAAACAGAGTGCAGCCTTTCAACAAGAACAGGTGGTAAGTGGCAGATTTATTGTCATTCAATACTCCAATAAACACATTCCAATAAACTCCTTAGAGCAAAACAGTCATTTTAGTCATTTTGGCATAATTGACAATCAGATGCAGGTCAGAACACACTCACCATCTGCAGAAAACTTGTCAACAGCTTGACTGAGGGTGAGGAAGTTGCCTGTCGATTTAGACATCTGAAAGAAAAAGAAGAGTGTTTGTTTTCTCACACATTCCCTGTGTTGGTGGATAAGCAAGACAGACCCAACAAGGGTTTGGGTAAACCATTTTCTCATGAATCACAGCAAGAAGCACTTCGTAGGTCTGAACAAGGTCTGACAGCAAAAGCAGACTGAACTGTGTAAGCACTCAGCACCAAACTGTAATCCCAGAAATTCCCTAAATTAAACTTAAATACTACTTCAAAATTGGCATTTTCAGCTCACCCTGCCTTGATTTGTCAAGAAGGATTCTGCTTGGTTTCTTGGTTTGTCTTTTTATCTCATATCAGACAGTCTCCAAGGCCTAATTCCTGGGTTTACCCACTTTTAATTCAACTCAGTGTCAGAACTCGCACACATTAGCAAGTTACTGGCACAAACTCTTTCCTCCTACTGCACCAATTTCAATGCTTTACAAAGCTGAACCTTAATAAAATAAATAAATTATTCAGCATTCTATATTACCCTAAAACTTAACAGACATGCACTGAACTAACATTTACTAAACTGGCAAGGCTACACAAGAGCTGACTTAAGAGAAGTGCTCCATAGAATCAGAGGAAAGGAAGGTCTTTGATGAATGAAAAACTGGAGAGCACCAATGAAAAAATTTAAGTATTTCCCCCTCTTAAATTTCAAGAAGAATTTTCCAGTCTGGCTGGCAAATGCCTATTTTGACAACACAAAAGCCATGTCATACATGAAGCCTCACTGTACCTTTTCAGAATTGAGGAGCAGATGTCCATTGGCTCTCACAGCTACTGGCCATTTTTCTCTGTTTGAAGACAAGATACAAAGCATTTGGCCAAGTAAACACGCTTTCTCTTTTTAAGAAAAGAACAAACATTTTATGTTCCAGTTTGGGATGAACGCCTTAAGTGGAATCTTCAAAAAGATACCTAAAGGCTGTCTTAAAAATACTAAAGAGTGTCTTTGAAGATGAAAAGAACTGCAATATAAGGGCTAGGAATTACCATCGCTGAAAGGCAAAGCAGGAAGCAGTGCACCTGCGATTCTAGTCCATTTATCTCACCTCCCTCTATTCAGATACATTTAATTTAAGGGCAAGTGACTGGCACTGCCCAAGAGTACATGACAGCACTGGGTCCACGTATCTCTACCCACAGAGGAAGCAGATATCAAATTTCCCACAATCATCTTTACAGTACTACATCAGAAACCCACTTTTCCTATATATAGTTTTATACAACCCTTAAACACAGGTTCAAGGGAATGCAAACAGTATCTTCATCCTAAAAGCACCACGTGATGGGCAAAGATTCTCAGCCTAGCACAGTCAATGGGAATGCACACATCTATATAGGAATACATATATATGTACACTCACACACACATACACACAGTCTGTTTTAACCATCCTTGAGAAGGAATTAAGAAGACGTCCAAGTCATGCAAATTCCAATGCAGGAATACAATTAATGCTGGGAAATCCACAGGGGTAGATATTGCAGAAAAAACAGGGGAAATGATGGTAAAACCTCTCCCATTTCAGTAACTTCTACTACAGACAACTGTGTCAAAGCTGCAATATGAAAGAATACATTTTCAACCCAATTCTGAGTGTTGTACAGTCCAAAGGCCATTAGCAAATGTAGTGGAACTACAAACTCTCCAGCTTTGCCTCCTGCACACCCGCATCACATCCCAACTTACCTTTGCTCTGACCACATGGCCACATGATTGTAGAGGTAGTACGACAGGTGATTTGGAACAAGATCTTTGCCAGAAACTCTGAGATCCACAGGATACCAGAATTCAAACTCCTCCTTCAGCTTATCCAGCTTTTCTTTTGGAATCTCAGTTTTAGGAAATGGAGCTGCCTTGAAGAAGATGTAATCCCAAACTTCTTTGCTCATTTGATGTGCCCTGCATAGAATCAGTCCCACACCAAGATGTCAGTAAAAACTCCTTTCACGCTCCACAGCATTTTTTACAAGGCAGCTTAAACCTGTTGATCCATTCTCACAACACACTCCATGTGATCAGCAAACTAAGACAGAGAGTGCCCAGGTCCTTTGCCTGAAATCAAATGAGTAAATCCAACAACAGAAGAAAACTCAGAACTGCTCAAGCCATGCCCTGCTTAAACTGCCTTTTGAGATTTCACAAGAAAGCATGAAGCCTCCCATAAAGAAAAAGTGATTAATAAATAAAGCATAATCTTCATTGTCCCGGAAACACCATCATTTCTTTTCCAGCTGTCACCCCCTCAGCACTACCTTAACTGACCACTGAGAGCCCATCACTAGCACGTATCATAGAACTATTCCTTCTGGTTTCCATGGAAGTCAAAGAGCAGGAGGCCAAGAGAGAACTGTACAATTCAAGGTCACCTCCTACAAAGAAAACATTCCCACTTTGAATGGAATGAACATTTAACATTTACTACAAGGCAAATCTTGCCAATTACTAGAGGCACGATCCACAATTTTGAATGAGAACACTGATGAGATGCAACTTAGACCCACAGCTCTGCAGCCACTCGGCTGCATTAACACATATCCTTATTTCCACAGAGAAACTTTTACTCCTGGCTCCTCAGAACCTATCTGCTGTAACAGATACTGCCTGCAAGCTTTCCAAATTAAATATGTTCAAACTGAAGCTTGCTAAGGGGCTTTGGCCTGTGCTATGCAGAGAGGAAAATTCTGGACACCACGTACCTCCAGTACACATGAAACAAACACCTCTGATGATGGTCCACACCACCAGCCTAGAATAAATCTTACAGGCACTGATTTACTGGTTTGGTTCTGGTAGTTCTTGTTTTAGGCTTTAAATTCCTGTGCTGTGACTGAGCTTGTGTTTGGTGCCAAATTTGCTATAATAGGTGAAGGTGACTGACATGATGGGCCATAAAACCCCTTTTCCTTTACCCCACGCAGCAAGTCCCAGTAAAAAGCATTTGTCAAAGCTGTAAGATGTTATCTCCTCACATAGGAGTGCACTCTAATTGTCCATTCCTAATTACATCAAATCTGTAATTCAGGGCTCAGGATGCTCACTTCAAAGCCTGTTTCCAGACATGACTAGCTCATGGGTAGCCTCTCTGTAATTAGAGAAGTTTGAGCCACAACAACAGCCTTGCCCAGTCTCTCAGACCTATTTCTGTCTGTAAGAATCAGAATCTTCACTTTGGAAATGGCGTTCAGATTAGTTATGGAATTGAGTAAGGAAAGTTTCATTCCAATGTCTAAGCTACTCCAGAAAGCAGTTCATAAACCACACAGAATTAGAGCAGAACCCTCAAGACACAACAGGAAGTGATTTTTTCAATTCCAGACTGAGCTGCACTATCTCATCTCTCTGATCCCTATCACTGAAGTTCACAACCATTCCAAACAAAAGGTCACAGAGCAGCCTTCAGAGGTCTTTTAGTAAAAATGCCTTCCTCCCTCTTGCTCTGAAGGCTTCCACATACAAGTTGTGGAGAAAAGGTGGTTCTAAGCTTCTAAGAGTTACCCACATTTAATACAGTGACACAAACTAAGTGCTAAATCCTGCTCCCTCTGTACACTGCAGCCTACAATTTGTCATGGTGCAAAGCAGTCTCAGTAAGCAGAGCCACCTCAGCAGCCACTGAAACCACTCACTCAAACACACGGCAAGGACCATTTCAAGGCAACTCAAACAAGTACTGAAAAGGGTGATTTACTTTGCACACAGTTCTGCTTTCAGAGGCATTTTTCCCCCCTCACACTGCTCACCACACTCCTTTCTTTCCTTATTTCCCCTCTGCAGACCTGCTGTAAACTTAGCTCACAGCAGGTTAAACTTAAACAGCAATGCTTTTTAAACACAAAAGCAAAGATTCAGCCTCCTTGGCAAGACTTTGTGCAGAGCAATTCAGGAGATAAGCACACTCAATTAAAAAAGAGAACCTAGTGGTTCACTCTCCTTACCTGATGCCCAGAGGAGATTCTCCTTGGCCCCTCAGGTTCCCTCCCTGCAGCAGGTGAGCCACTGTGTAATAGGCCATGTAGATGGTGGAGTCGGAGAGAGACTCTATCAGCCACTGCTCATCCCAAGGCAAGCGGGTCCCTGGACAGGGGGAAGGCAGCTCTCAGGTACAGGCAGCACCACCCCGACCAACAGGCACCACTCTTAAGCACACATAAGCAGCTTATGACTTTCAGGGGAACATATAAACACACACATGTATACATTAGCACTCATGCTTTTAAAAATAATGGGTTTAAAAATTGAACTATGCATTTGAAAATTTTACTCAAGAGCGAACGCTGGTTTTGAATCATTTTCCTGGCAGAGCTCAGCTCACAAATGCTGGCTGTGGGTTATAGTGCACTTCCAGCAGCTGTTCCATGTCAGGCTACACAAGATGAAGGCTAGTCAGAATTTAAGGCCCACACCCAAGAAATGGTATTAGTTCCCTCTCCTGAGGTCCCTTCCAAATCAATGGCCTAGATAAAAAGCTACCAAGATGCTGCAGACTCCCTGTAGTAATGCAAAAATAAACTCAGCCCTGGCCACAAGCATTTCCAACAAAGCATGCCTTCTCTGGGATACTGGTCCAAGATGCAAGTTGGATAATGCTGTTCCACACTTCCCTATACCACTGGGGATGCTAGACAGCACTTGAACCTTCCAAATGAAACAAGGACTACCATCCTCATGAAGCACTGAGTGAGAAAGGAGTGTTTTGCCTACCTAAGCCATATGTCCTGGAGCATGCATGCTCTTGTAGCCAACTTAAAGTAGCTTCAAAATTTCTCCTAGTCTCTTCACAGAACCTGTAAGAAAGAAGCTCTTACTGCTCTCAGCCCTCTCAGACCCCACCAGCAGCTGCAAACAGTCACTCTCTGTTACAGCCACGTCCATAACTCACGTCTCCAGATGGCTCAAGCACTCTGAGGCCTGTTTCTTCCAGTTCACTTCACCATAATCTAAGTACCTACAGTCAGGAAAGATTCACTGTAATAAAGCAACCCAGAAATAGGATACAGTTGGAGTCACTTTATAACTACAGCTTTACTTCACTTACCACTGGTCACAAAGAGCCACGACACACTCATCACCAGATCTCGACATAACTTGTTTCTCAGGTTCCATATAAATCATGGCTTCATCCTAAGAGTTGAAAGGGCAGTGAATGCTAAGATTTAAGTATTTAGCAAAGTCTTGAAAGTCCTGACAACTTACTAAAAAGCCCAAGAACACCAAGTCCCTCTCTCAGCATTGCTCTGTGCTCTGCAGAGACCCAAAGCACCTGAGGACTGCAGACCCACACTGGGGGTTTTCCAACCACTGTGAAAATGGACAATTCAGCAGCAGCTGTGTGCACACTGTCACATACCTTATCCACCATCAGCTTCTGAATGCATTTCTTGACATCTTGAACTTTTTGTCCTTTGAATTCATCCACCAACATCACCTGTAAAAGACGGGTCACAGGAGATGATTTTTAAAAATTTAACAAGAAATAGTTGCTATAACTCTTTAGATCAACAGAAGGAAGTTGCAAGTACCACAATCTTCGACATGCAAAAAACAAGAATGTGTGTGTGTTTTTCCATTAAGTGTAGCCATATTTACCCAAAAAGAGTTTGTACACACATCAGCATCCATACAGGTGAAGAAGCACAAAAAGTCAGAAATAAAAACTGTTGCCAGATGAGGAATACACAGAGATCTACTGCACAAGTAATGACAGGAGGAAAAAGCAAAACCAAAATGCTCAAAAACACACACACAGAACAAAAACTAACCAAAAAAAAAAAGAAACAAAAAAACACCAACCCACAAAAAAACCAAACCAAACAAACAAACAAAAAAAACCCACAACACACACAAAAAAAACACAACACAAAAGAACCCCACCACCCACAGCAACACCTTGTTCTTTTTGTATCAGTTTCCCAATCAATACTTGTAACAAAATGGATCAGCTCCCCCAAGGTGACCACTTGCTAGGAAATCAGGTTATAAATCTCAGTTTGCACTCATACATTCCTCCATTCTCTTTCTCCAGTTCTGCATCACTCGTCCAACTGCAGAACCTGGCTGCAGGAGGAGTCTAAATGAAAAGTTCTCTGGGGAAAAGCAGCAGTGTTCCTCTTTCTTGCAATCTTTTCTTTTTATTCTTTACCCACCTTTTTTTTCCCTAATCAAACTCAGCAAGAAACCACAATCTTTTATTACTTACTCCCTCATAGAATCCTTTCAGGTACACTCTCTCCTTGGCCTCTGCAAGCTT
This sequence comes from Myiozetetes cayanensis, assembly GCF_022539395.1. Classification (NCBI taxonomy): domain Eukaryota; kingdom Metazoa; phylum Chordata; class Aves; order Passeriformes; family Tyrannidae; genus Myiozetetes; species Myiozetetes cayanensis. The sequence continues at coordinate 4,303,617 of NW_026087378.1, read as the reverse complement.
CTCTCTGTCGTTCTGGCTCTGGATTTTGAGCTCATCGCAGACAAAGGGAGCACAGAGGCTGCCATAGCCCGGGATTTCAATGATGGGCACCTGGGAATTAACAAAGGGCTGTCAAACCCCGCTGCAGCATCTAACACAAACCAAGTTACACAGGGCTTACGAAGTATTGGTGCAGTTCCACTCAACCAAAAGTTCCTGGCAGTCCCCAGGGTGGCTCCTGAGCTGCCCAGTTTTATCTCCTGACATGGCACCAGTACCAAGCTGTCCCAGCACTGGAGCTGGTTTGTTGAACCAAGGGTACTGCAACACACTGGGATGGCTTTTTGGGATTGCTTTTTCTAATGAAAACTGACTCAGCCCTGAGGCTGCACTAACAGTGAGGGACTTCAGCTCTTTGCATAGAACAGATACACTCATAATCCCACCATTAAGGCTCAAAGGTGTTGGTTTTTTTTTTTCAATCAACCAGCAGGTTATATTCCATTTTCCAAAACAATAATTCCCCCAAAAATTTTCTCTCTGAAGCGAAGCATAGAATAATAAGCCTTGGTTGCAACCCTTAACAAATCAAATATTATAACTACAGGAAAACAAGAAAAATTTACTCTAAGCTTTTCAGCTCTTTCAGCTGAGGAGAACTTCAAACAGAAATTGTGGAAGAGGCAGGCACATCTCCTGGTTCATTTCTCATCAGTGAGTACAAGGTCCTGTGTGCTGCAGATGGACGCATCTGGGTGCACTTACCGGCTCGAAAGGCAGGACCATTTCATCTCTGATGCCATACTTCAACCTCAAAGCCTTGAAAATTGGAAGGAAAAAAAAAAGCAATACAGGTAGAAGAAAAATATTCTATTTATTATACAGCAAACAAAGCCACTTCCCTGCCTTCTCACCATTTCTCACACTTGAGTTCAATCCCCATCTCATCTCCAGGTGATTCTTTGCTGTAACTGTCTATATTTTTAAGAGGGGACAAACTAATATTGCTCTACCTTGAAAATGAATGGACAAAAATTTAATAGTCAGGGATAGCTGTTCAGACACTGATGTACTCTTGCAGTTATATTAGCAGCAGCTACTTTGAGTCTCATTTGAAATTCAGACAGGATCTTAATCTCATCTCTGGGAGTCATTTCCACAACAGGAATTCATTTCTGTCTCACTGTTACTCTTCTCTACCTTAACATGCAGCACAGGTTACATGATTCTTGCCCAAAACTCAGACATGAAGTCTGAAGAAAAAAAATCTGAACAATCCCAGCTGATTTAAGCTTCGTTTATTTTTAACTACTTTGATTTCAAGTTAGAGATGGAAAAATTCCACTTAAAGGGAGTTTCATTGTACCCACTGGATATCAACTTTTGACCTTCTTCACTATGGAAACAGTAACAATTCAGTTAACACTGACCTGCTTTTTTTTCAAGTCTCTCAGGGCTGCAAAGTCATCCGGAGAGTCAGAGGGAACACTCGTCACCACTCCGGTTCCTTGGCAAAGCAAAAGATAAACAGATGAAAGGATTAGTCCACATGTTCTCAACACTCACTGTCCATCCAACAGGCTGTGCTGCAGAGTTACCTTTATCCTCCTTGATGGTGAGCATGGGCAGGGCATAGATAACCTTGTAGGAAGTGAACGGTGCCGAAAGTGCCGCACCAAGAATCTCCTGCTCAGGACAAAGGAACAGCGTTACAGTAAATCACAGGGTTTCAGCCTAGCTGAGCAAGCTCTCCTAGCTGGTGTTCTTCACATTTTCTGGCATTCCTTACACACTGCAAACAAATAAATAGATTATACACATACAGCTAGGCAAGGAGAAAGCATATATGAAAACGGGTGGTATGATTTCAGATTGCATATACGCTATTTAGGGGTAGAAAAGTCAAATACCGACAAAAAAACCTGAACTACTGGCTTGCAGAGTTTGGAAAACACAGGAAGCAGTAGGACAGTTTGTTTCCAAGTATCTGAAGCACATCAGCATCAAGGCAGGAGTGACTTGGGAAGTCAGTGTCAAAAGCTACATTAAAACAAGAAGGAAAAGCATATTGTCAAGGTATTTCATGCACTGACAGGAGGCAGACTAGATGTGGCAGCTGTCTTCTACCTCACTAATTTCATTGAATTCACATCATGTCTACTAACAAAGGAAAAGAACCTGAAGTATTTTCTACTTCATTCTTCAAAGCAGGATCAAGAAAGACAGTGACAAGTTGTAGTGAATGGAGATTGAGGGATGCAAACAGCTGAAGGTGTTTTGGATCAGGATGAACAAATGCCGCTGACTACACTTGCTCAAAGCAAACAAGTTAAGGACAGTAAGTCTCAAAACCACTGACATCCAACTGCTCAGCTAAGAAAGCTTCATTCACAAAGATGTACCAGAAATGTCAGCACCAACAAAAGCCTTTTCCACGTAACCCTTTCCAGCTATTCCTTTTCCCCCCCTCCCTTTCAATTCACTCTTCCCAGCAAGTAGAAAAATGTTACTTAAAACCATCCCTTCACCAAGTCATGCAAAAGGAGGCAATAGGAATGCATTTGTCCTCAGGTTACCCTCCCAGCAGCAGCTGTGGCTCGGCTGCCAAGGAAGCTCCCTGCTGCTTGCTTTTTTTACCAAACTTTTTTGCCAAAACACTCCAAAATTTCTGTAATAGCACCTGTATTTTCTTTACAATTAGACCTCCACTATCACCTTTATGCCTCAGAGGACCAGCTAGGCCTGCCCAGCACGCTGCAGGATGCTCACCTCTCCCATCAGCTCCTTGACCACAGGCACGACCCCGTTGTCCTTGGTGAAGCCCTGGTAGGACATGTTCCGGGCAGCGCGCTGGGTGCAGATGAAAATGTCCCCGTTCCTGGTCTCAAAGCCAATGTACTTCATGTCTGGGCGAAGCCAGCAGTTGGTCTGGCCAAACATGGTCTCCGGCCTGAGCGTGGCAGCCACCAGGAAGATGTTTTTTCCTCTCAGGCCACTGGCGGGGGAAAGTATTTGCTAAGTTACCAAAACAAGAAACATTCTGAGTCACACAGAACAGGCTTTTAAGCCAATATCAACTTACAAGTAATGTTTCCTAAAGGAGGAAGTGGGTCATTAATTCTTTCTGAATTCTGGTTTGTTGGTTTGTTTTTTTCTTTATCTCCAATATGAGTTCCACATAGAGACAGCTTCAAAACACAGACCAGGTCATTGAAGTGAGGGAAATAACTGGATGAAATTAAATTCTGCATTAGGTAAAACGGACTCTTTCATTCAATGGTCACTTCTGGCCAGGAGACAGAGCCTATCTGCCATTAAGAAGTAAAGACCTACCTCAGTTTCACAGGGTAAGGATCCAACACCTTCATTTTTATCAGCGTGTACTCTTGAGGCCCAACACCCTACAATTCACACACACAGTGCAACAATCAATAAGTGACATTGACTCGAGCAGGAAAGAAAATAAACTCTATTCTGTAGGAACCCAATCCAAACACTATTTAAGGTATGGATGCTTTCCTCAAAGTAAATCCTATTTCCATCCATGTGGATGGCTGCTCACGAAAAAGCAGACTGCAGAGAGATTATATGGTATTCCTACACCCAAAAACTTGTCAGACATTGTCTCTGCAACATCTAAGTTAACAACAGCTTGTTTGTTTTAATATGATGGGAGTAATGCTGCTGGCAGAAAATGCCAAAGAATCACAGAAACAAGTTACAATGGAAAATACAGTCCATAGTTCCAGACAAATCTGCTCAAGAGAGGAGTTCTCTCAATTTTCACATGCCCTGACAACTGAGACCCAGTGACTCTGCACGTACAAACTACTTGTCGCTCCAAGATACAATTTATTTTCCACTCAGTATTTAAGATCATAAGCAATGCATGAAAATGTCAAGTAGAAATGTTACCTCTCCTGTTTGCCTGTCATGATCCATGCAAGGCTGTCCATCCTTAGGAGAATAAATTGTGTATCTAGAAAAAGGTATATTTTCACGTAGCAGTGAGTGCAATAATGTGTAGACAAGAGGAAAAAATAAAGCTCTTCAGGAAAGAGTTCAGTTTTTGCAAGAGCTTTTAGTATTGGTCCCTTTTTTGCTTTCAGTTGATCCCCATGGAAAAACTAAACCAGGAACACAATCTCACAACTTTGCTGGCACAACAACTACACTTCACCATGTCAGGCAGAGCACCAGCAATGAAAGGATTCTGGTTTCGTGTGAGTGGAAAACATGCTCTAGAGACATGTCACAGGGCTCTGTCTTTGGTAAGCTGAGCTTATCCACACTCCCAGTAAATCCAGACCTGAAGGGGAGCTTACCTTTTGCCAAACTTAATCTTATTTCTTTCCTTTAATGTCAGGAATTGCCATCGTACAAAGGAATCGTAATAGGGATTGACATTTGTAGTAATGAAGGAACGCCTCCAGTCCACCTGGAAATGGGCAAGAGGCTCCAGTAAGTAAACACAATCAAGAAATTAAAGCAAAGTTATTATTTTAAAACTAAAAAGAACTTTCTCTTCAAAAAGACAATGCCATACAGGCTGTATGCTTAAACACATTTGTGCCTGGTCTCTCAGAGCTGTCAAAGGCTTGAGCCCCCTCCACTGACTGGGAATTTTGGGGGGTTTTGTAGTAGTTTTAACCAACCACTCAAGCTGAATTTCAGCACTGCCTTGTTTCATCATCTCTACCTGTCTTCATTTTTAAAAATCTGTTGTCAGCAGGACAAACACCTTTATTTAATATCACATCATTATTCTTCTTAAAACTACTGTCAATACTGACCGCAGACCAGGTATCTCACATGGGAACCAGAAGTCATAATTCCTTTTTTGGCAAATTTCCAGTTGTGACCACTGCACAGGGCACAAGCTCTATATATGAAAGCATTTAATTATCATTCCAGACCATGAAAAGGTTGAACAAATAATTCCATAAATACCTGAAACATTTCTAGAATAATGTAATATTATGCAGAAAACCTCTGAGAAGCATCACATTCACAAATACAATAACAGTACAGTTATGGTTGCCTATGTAACTGAGATTTGGATTTCCCAGAGTCACCTTCAATCCCATGCTCTTCAGATCCTGCACAGCGAGGGGAGGGAAATAATCCAGCCAGTGCTCAGCTTCAGAAAAACTGACCACTTCTTCATCAGACAGGCCCAAAGACTTCATGATTCCCCACTGGTATTTGGAGGAGCCAGTCTTGGCAGCAGCCTTGCTCTAAAAGGAGAGGTGGAATCAGGAAGACAAGTTATTAGAAGACAAGTTATTCCATGCAGATGTCCAACACACCTGCAGCAGTTGTGCCACGACAACCTGGCAAGGAACGGCCCGTTCCTGCTCAGACCTTTGGGTGTTTGCACCACAGAAAGGTGGAGAGCCCTCCACTACACCCTTGTACCAAAAACCTTTGCTGCTGTCACTTTGCTCATGGTGCTTTTCCCTGCTATTGTCCTTTGAGTATCTCCTGTCTCTCCCCAACAGCAACTCCCTGCCTGTGGGACCAGGAAAGGTCACTCCCTTCTGCCATGTAGAGAAACCCAACACTGACAGCAGGACAAGCTCTTCAGCACACCTCAAAAACATACACAAGAACATCTCTAAGCTTTTCCTACACTTGATTCATTGCCTTGCTTTTTGATACTCCCACAATCCTAAATCTCATTTAAATACCTGGTAAGCCAAAATGGTTTAGATGATTTTATTAGAGCATATCCAGCCAGAATTGGTTAGATACCAATTTATAAAGGAATAATCAGAACAGTAGGTATACACATCCCCTACCTCTGAAAAAGTAGGGTTATTTGCTACGACCTGTTTGTGAATGTTTTGTGAAGGGTTTAAAAAAAAAAAAGAGAGAGAAAAAATGAGAGTATTACTCTGGATGATCACCATCTACCTTGGAAAAAACAATGAAAATATTTATATCATGAGTTTCTTTGAGCCCAAAAGAGGAAAATACTGCAATGCACACTCTGAAGCTTTGAGAGCACAGCTCTCAGTCCAGGGAGGCTTGGTTTAAACTTTACCTTTTTGCCTTTTGCTTTGTCTTTGATGATAATTTCTTCTTCTTTTTTACTAGAATTTTCTTCCTCTTCCTCCTCCTCATCAGGAAACTCTGGTGGGCAGCCATACAATTCCATTTCTCTTTTCAGTTTATCTGCACAAGCCTGAACAGAGTTATTGGGAGTGTGTCAGCACTTCTCTGGGCTCTGGTTGCAATCACAGCCCAGGACTGGGTTTTACTGATAACACTTTGCATTTTGCTACAATGCTTTAAACTTTTTCTGGACCTTGTATTAACTTCCAGGAGATCCTGCTACTCCCACAACGCCTGTCAGGGCAGGAACAGGATTATTGTGAGGATTTTCTTGCAAAGAAAAACATACATCAGGTAAAATTTAGTTTTACAGCATTTTCTCTTCTAGGAAATGATGATACATGGTTCAAGCACAACACATCTTTACTGCAAATGCAGGTTCCAAATCACACTGTCCTGATGAATTTTTATATAAACTAAGGTGATGCTGGGGATGGACAGTAAGCAAGGCTCCAAGCAGCCTTAGGGATAAAATCCCCCAGAAAAGACCCTCAGCAACTGCAAAGCTCTCACCTTGATGGGCATCCCTGTGCAGTGCAGCCCGAAGGGAAACAGGCAGCTCTTCCCCTTCAGCCTCTGGTATCCAACTGCAAACTATGGACAGGGAAAAAGGAACAGCTGAGACAGGAATGGCACGGGGCTGATCCAGCACTTCTCAAAGCCAGGTGTGATTCCTTCTCTAACACACAGCCTGCACAGTGAGTGCAGGCACCCAGCTGGGGAGGGAATTCATAACAGGAAGGTGAAACTGGAGCTTGGTACTGCCTGGGCTGCACAGGCATGAGCTTGTCCAGCTTCCAGGCTGACCAGAGAAGAATGGGAGCAAAGAGATGGATGTCATGGAATCCCACTCACTAGTGCCCAAAACCTGCTCGCACAGCAGGCACAAACAAAAGAGACAGTCAGATCTCTTATAAAATTTGAGCTGTTTAGCAGCACCTCCTAAAAAAAAAATCATTTGAAAGAATGAACAGAGGAAACACCTGCAGCCCCATCTCCTTGAATTCAAAGAGCCACAAAAGGCATTTCCCTTCAGCCAGCAATATTCCCACTGAAAACATGGGAAAAATGGAAAGTATAGTAAGTCATTACTGAAGCTATAAAAGAATTAACAAGGCATTCTGTTAGCTTAAAACTGAGCTACAAAATCAACATTTGTTTTGGGGCAGTATTCAAAGGTATCAGCAAATGAGAATATTTACCTCACATTTAGATAAGGAGAAAACGTGTCCCAGGTGCAGGCGGCCGTTCATGTAGGGGTAAGGAAAGGTAACAAAGTACTTTCCTTTGCTGAGAAGTCAAAGAATTAAAACAATCAGCTTTTAAAGTGACCATCAGACAATGCACAAGTAAAACAGGTGACTGGAATGTTCAGTTATCAGCCCACAGTGACTTAAAATAACATTTTCCTGCCAGTAACATAAGTCTTTGATTTTACAGAGCTGCTATCCTAACAGCCTTTATCATCTTAAAAAAAATCCTAAACACAAAAAAAAACCCTCCAAGGACTGACAAAGACTGACATCACAAAGAAATGTTGAAATAGATATAACATGTTCCCACAGATAATAAATTCTAATCCTGCTTCTGTAAATTAATTACTGCAGAGGCTTAAAGTCATTTATTTAATCTCCCACTCTCTGAGTTCAGATTTTAATGGCACATTGTAAGTAATCACTCCTTTCACAGGGATGTATTGCTGCAGTGTATTTCAAAGATGTAAACATTGTCTTAGTTTCTTTGAGAAGCCAGCTTCCAACAACATAATACATCTTCAGGACACTGAACTTCTACCTCTACCTTGGCACTCTATTCACACCTTGTCTCTTCCTTTCACACGCTCCCACTGATCCATAAACACGCAGGAATAAAGGCCAAGTCATTTGTTTGCTTGCAGAAATTACCATTTAAGAACCCACCACCTGTTGCAGCACCTCAGTTATTATCTTGGTTTAGTCTGACTTTCCCCGCACAGCAAATATTAACCTTATACTGCCAAGGTCACTGCTTTTCCAGGCACAGACCTTCCCAGAGGACTAATTCTGTTCCCCCAGGCAGCCCCTCCACAGTGTGAAGAGCATGGATCGCACTGATCCCAAAGGAGCTGTGCTCCCAAGCACACGGCACGCTCCCAGAGAGTAAACAAGTATCTCAGGGATGCTCTGGGGCAGAAATAAAACCAAGAGTTAAATGGTCTTTCCTGCAGAACACTCTCTACACCTGTGAAAGGCTCTTCCTCCCTGCAGCTCTGCTCCATCCCCTCCTCAGAGCAGAGCCAGGTGACTCCTGCCCACTCCTTTGGAGCCAATTTCAGACAGCTGAGAACAATTGTGGAACCAGCCAGGTGGGAGGAAATGTAACCCAGGAGAGAAGCACCTTCTACACCAACACACAGCAGCTCAGCAGTGTCTAACCACAGGAGCAGAAAGCCATTATCAAAGCAAAACTGTAACCAAACCCAGCACAGGTGGAAGGCAGAATGGTCTAGGAAGGATCAGAATGAGCCAGGTGATAGGGCACCTCTGCAAAATAGTTCATGTAAGAAAAGAAATCACAGCCCCTCATCTGAGGAACAGTAATGGTCACACATGTGGTTCCTCCACTTCTACACAAAGCACAAGAGATTGGCCTACAGCAGGACCCATGATTTTGTGTAGCACTGTTCTCTCAGCACAGCAGAACAGGACACTCCCTTCATCACAGTGAAACCTCCCAGCAGTGAGGGCTCAGGCATCACACTGAGGAACCTCCTCCAAGTGTACAAGTCACCAAAGAGAACCTGGTTTTCAAACCACAGAGGGCACTGACACTGTCAAGGAATGAAAAGGCTTCTCTTGTCCCTGCTGGAACTTGGCCACACACGTACTCAGCTGCTTCACGTCATCAGCTACAGCAATGCCAACAATGTGTGAGAGAGTCCCCACAGCTGAGCCAAGAGCACTGCTCACTCCAAAGGGGCCACGCTTTCCCTCCCAGACTTCAAATGAAAAGACATTTCAAGCAGCGAAAGACAAAACCTGCATAAAACAATGGTACCTCCTTTGGTCCTTCCTGTCCGCAGCATTGATCTCAAACACTCGCTCATGGTCCCACTTCTGCTGGATCTCTCTCTCAATCTTCTTCAGGAAATCCACCTTCGCTGTCCCTTTGCGCTCCTGCTCAATGAGAGGGGGAAGAGAGGTCTGGCTGGAGAAGTTCACAAGGACAGAGCTGTGAGTTATCACAGAACTCTCCTAACTCCCCTGGGTTTGTGAGCACTGCAGCACTGCCCCAGGGCAGAGCAGCAGGGGTGGCTCTGTGCAAACCTGCACCCTGGGACCCATCCTTCCAAAGCAGGGCCCTGCATCGGTAAGGGAAGGGGTGACAACCTTTCCCCAAGGCAAAGGAGGGGCAGCAGCCAAGTAACACACACAGAGATCATCCTGCTAACAATGAACAAACACAGAGTGCTCTAAAACAGGGAGACAGGAGTGTGTATAAATTACACAGTTAAAAAAAATGGAATTCTGTTTTATTCCAGAATCAACATAAACCCCATTGGATGTTTCTTTCTCTTGCTACACCTAAAGTGGGAACAGCACTCCCCATGCCAGGAGGAGAGTCTGTAATTGTAGTTCACCGACAAGAGTTCTTCAGGTAAAGCATCCCAAGTGATTTTAATTAAATCGGGTTTTAACAGCCTTTCTCCCTATTCTTTTATAACGCAACACATGGCAAATACTAAAGGACCTTGTTCTTTTACCACAAAACACATGGGAACTGTTACGGGACACACGCACCGCAGATTCCGCACTCATAAAGCTTGAGGATTTGGCTCTTTTCCCTCAAAACTAAGACGCTCCTAAGACCTTTACACGAAGGGACCGCGATACCGCCGGGCAGAGGGTCCAGAAGGGCCCGTGCGAGGCCTCTGCCCGGCAGCCACGGCCCCGAGGAGCGACCCGGCCGAGTACCCATCCCTCACTCCTCACTCACCGCCATGTTGCCGCGCCTGACGAGACCGCGCGGGCCGTACCAACAGCGGCACGGCCGAGGGGGGAGACCGAGACCGTACCACGGCACGGGGGGGGGGAACTCAGGCCTTTTGTAGCGCGAAGACAGCAGACCGCAGCTGAAGGAGGAAGGAAGGGAAGGAGAGAAGGTGGAACAGCGGGGTGGTCACCGCTGTCACCTGTCCCTGGTGGAGAAGGGGAGACAAACCCGGCGCGCCTCTCAGGGGTGCGCTCCCGCCGGGCCGATGCCCCTTTAAGAGCGCCCCCCCCAAGATGTCGCCGCGGGTTCATGTGCTCGCTCCACCGAACTTGCTGGTTCTCCCTGACCCTCGGGTCGGGCTCTGGGCCGCCGCCATTGGCTGGCGGCGCGGGCTGGCGGTGTGTGATTGGCGGCGGCGGCGCGGCCCCGCCCCGGCCGTGCCCAGCAGGCTGCGCTGCGGGCGGTGCCGGGCAGGCCGCGGCCATGGCGGCGGTGTCGCTGTGAGCGGGCGGGCGCGGGGCCACCATGATCATCGAGAGCGTGGACGCGCTCAAGTCCTGGCTGGCCAAGCTGCTGGAGCCCATGTGAGTGCGGTGGGGTGAGTGGGGCGGGCCGGGCGGGCAGCGCTTCCCGCGGGCCGGGCCCGGCCGAGGCTCTGCGGCCCTGCCCCGCCTGCCCCCGGGCCGGGCCCGGCGCGCCCGCAGCGCGGGACAGCCCGGGACAGCCCTGGCTCGGAGACGAGACCGGGGCCTTTTGTCCCCCAACGGACAGCGGGGCTGGGAAAGGGTCTGAAGCACCGGGAGGGGCTGAGGGAGCTGGGGGGGCTCAGCCTGGGGAAAAGGAGGCTCAGGGGGGACCTTCTGGCTCTCTCCAACTCCTTGACAGGAGGGGGAGCCAGGCGGGGGTCGGGCTCTGCTCCCAGGGAACAAGGGACAGGACAAGAGGAAATGGCCTCAAGCTGTGCCAGGGGAGGTTCAAGTTGGACGGCAGGAAAAATTTCTTCCTGGAAAGGGCTGTCAGGCACTGGAAGGGGCTGCCCAGGGAGGTGGTGGAGTCCCCATCCCTGGAGGTGTCCAGGGAGCAACTGGATGTGGCACTCAGTGCTCTGGGCTGGGTGACGAGGAGGGAATCGGTCCCAGGTTGGACTCGATAATCTGGGAGCTCTTTTCCAGCCTCAGTGGCTCAGTGTGCTTTGGCTGTGGGCTTGGTGTGTCCCCCAGCCCACCTGCCACCCTGGCTGCACTGTGGGCACTCAGTCCCCGCTGTGTGACCTCGGAGCAGAGCCCAGGGCTGGCAAGAGCCGATAAAACCAGGAATAATGTTAAATCTGTGGGAACTCATCATTTGCATCCTGCTGCTTACAGTGGGAGTGGGACTTGGTTGGAGTCAGCATGGATCCACGTTGTTTCATGCATTTTATGGCTTCTGGTAATACATCCTGGCTGCAGCGTGGTGATGGGTTTGTGCTGGCCCTGAGCTCTGCAGTGCCTGAACAGCCCCAGGTGCTGGTGGTGAAGGCACAGGAGGGGTTGGTGGGTCTCACCTGCAGCAGGAGTCTCCAGGGAGAAGCTGCTTGGTCAGTACCTGGCAGCCTTAAGGCTCCCCCAAAGTATAACCAAGACTGTATGAAGAGTTTTAAATAGGCCTTAGGACTGTTCAATTGCTGTCGTTAAGTATCAGGCCTTTGGAAGTTCTTCCCAGTTTTTCTTTCCCCTTGTTAAGCTCATGGGTCTCTCTGGGCTTTGGTCAAACCCTGCTGAAAGGCTGTAGACTGGAGGATGACTCCTGCTCTCACAGTTTCCCTGCCAGCTCCAGTCAGCCTCCAGCATTCCTTGGGCATTGGGGTGCACTGTGGGGATGGGAGGTGGAGGCTCTCTGGGCAGAGAATCAAGGGCTTGGGACAGTGGGCCCTGGCAGTCAGGGACTAAAGGGACAGTCAGGGACTCTGTAGTGACAACAGAGTGACAATATAGCCTGGCTCACCTGGAGGAGAGCACACACCTCGTGTGCTCCTGCACTGCATAATGGGATGGGAATGCCTGAGAGGGACTAACGTGTGGAGAAAGGAAAGGGAATGGTTGCGAAGTGATGGATCATCTCCTTTATTTGAAATGGAAGGGTTTTAGTCAGGGCGTGAGGGCCTCAGCACATCACACACTGTGAATGCATCACATACAGGTTATTTCTCTGTGTGTGTAAAATCTGTCAGTTTGTGGTTTCTTTGTTGTTAATTGCTCCATTTATCCTGGCTTTCAGCGGAGGTTGGATGTTGTTGCAGGGTAACTGGGAGTAGAGCTGCCTGATTGCTGCTCATTGAGGATTTTTATTTCTCTCACCAGTTGCCCTCTGTGTGGCTTTTTGCCCTTTGCTTGTTTTCTGGATTTTTTTCTTACTTTAAATTATTTTGAGGACTGTATACTTTATACTTTTCCCTTTTATTTCCATAGTTAATATTCTCAGAAAATACACAATTCCCTTTGTGAATGTTAATTTGAAAAAATAAGTCTTTAAATCATGAGTGTTTAGGTTCCTGCCCTCAGGTGATAGCTGACATCTGCATCCTCTGAGAGGCAAAACAAGGAGCTGTCACTTAATCGTGTCACACTGTTGTTCATGCTGGTTCATACCTGGAGCATATTTCTAATAGCTGAATTATGGAATCTAAAGAAATATCCCACATGAAGATTAGTGGTAGGGTGTCACTGCACAAAGTTGGTACCTTTGGCCTTTGTGAAGCCAGACAAGGGGGAGGGAGTGTGGGGAGAGAACCTGGTTGGTAACTGCTCCCTTTGGGTGTTTTATGGGATCACTGTAAATTTTGGCATGGGAGCATCCCTGGGGAGGAAACCCCAGCACGTCAGGCTGTGCAGAACTTTTCTGTGTGCCTATTGAAAATGTGATTCTGTGACGTTTTCTGAACTGCTTCATAACAATGTTTTAACCTTTAAACCCAGATAACCCTTCACAGTTCTTGTGTAGCACCTTCCCTGGTCTGTGCTCTGCCATACCCGGAGAGCCCTTGCAGGTGTGGTTGCTGGGCTGAGAGGGGGCTCAGCAGTGGGTCTCATTGTCCAAAAGAGAGGTGGTTTTCCCTCAGCAAAGCTCAGGAAGGGCAGAGGAGTGGGACCGTTGTCACGTGCGGCTGAGGGGTCACAAGGCGACTAAAATATTGGGCTCTGGTTTCAGAAAGCCCTTTGCTGGCCCCGTGGTCCCAGGGCAGCTGTGCTGGTGCTGGGTGTGAGCCCAGCACCCCAGGGGTGTTGCAGGAGCTCTGGGGGGCTCCTTGAGCAGTGACTGTCCCCACGAGGTCGGCGTCCCGCAGCACCCAAGTGTGGTTCTCCCTCTCCCCAGATGTGACGCAGATCCCTCAGCCTTGGCCAACTATGTCGTGGCATTAGTCAAGAAAGACAAGCCTGAGAAGGAGCTGAAAGCTTTCTGTGCTGACCAGCTGGATGTCTTCCTGCAGAAAGGTACAGCTCTCTCTGAGGGCTTCACTTCTCTGGGGGGGAGGACAGAGGGTGATGCACCACTGTTGCCTTCAAAATGCTTCTTGGTATCCATGAGTACTTCTTACGGAGTGTGATGGAAAAAAGATCTTGTGATTAAAAAAATAATAATCTTAAGGTGAAGTTGTGTAACTTGGACTTTTCACAGTGGGTGGGAGGAAATGCTCTGAAATGAAAGCAATTTAGTTTAAAGTGTAAGTCGTGCTGCCAGAAGCTTCTCTGACAGGTGTTTGGGCACCTTTGAAAACCTGGTCCTTGTTAATACTTCAGGCTCCTGGGGAGCTTTGCATGGCAATTTGGTTCATACTCAAGCTTCTAAACACCTGAAATTCTGATGCTCACTGGGGAAGTTATTGTGCATTTTTCATGATGTTGAACTGCTGCTGTGAATTATTTACTCTCATAAAAATTACCCTAAAGAAGTTACTGAGTGTAGCTGATGGAGTAGCTGTGGACTTGTTCCTTGATGACAAGGTCTGATTATGCTCACCCCTTAGAACAGGAGAAGTTTCTCTTGCTGTCTTTGATATACCTGATGAATTTCATTCTCTACATGTACAGCCTCAAGTCCCAAAAATGTAATTCCAGCTCCTTTAGTGGAGCTAAGGCTCATTAATCTGAGGTGCTGCTGCTGTGAGCAGCCCACCCAGCAGACTGTTTTCAGGGTCTTCACTGGTAAATGTACCCATGCCCTTGTAACAGTATTTTCTTGTGTTCTGTATCCTCAGAAACTTCAGGGTTTGTAGATAAACTTTTTGAAAGTTTGTACACCAAGAGTTACCTTCCTTCTGCTGAGCCCACGAAGGCAGAGGCAAAGCCTGCAGGGCAGGAGAAAGAAGAAGCCAAGGAGGAGGTAACGTTATTTGCTCTGCCTGCCTTTAATTTTCAAATGAGCTCTCACACATTTGTGAGGCCAAACATGAAAGAAAAATGCACTCTGTTGTGAATAATGATCTCTGTGACCTGTGTGTGTCTGAAGAGCAATAGAAGGTGACAGTTTGGACAAGAACATTTTAAATACTTTTCCAAAGCCTTCGTGTGATTGAGAGTAGTGGCACTCAGAAATCCTATTCACGTGGCCCTAGCAGTACCAGATAATAATTATTTGGAAGAGTTTGAGAGGGGGAAGCAGCAAAACCAGTCCAAAATGTTTCCAGTTTTGTATATTTTGTGAGGAATAGAAATTACTTAGAATATTTTCTGTGATGCTTAGAACCAGTGAAATATATCAGCCTCTGTAATGAAATAATTACTTTGGAAAGTGAGATAGAGTTTGTTTGCCAACAGTTCTCTCTTTTACCATGATTTTAAGTTCCATTGACAAAATTGAAAGCAATTAAGTTTTTGAGAGAAGGTGACAATTAATTGCAGAAATCTGTCAGTCAGCCAAACCTAGGTCAACCCAAACACAAGTCCTTATTTACCAGAACATCAGTCATCACATGATTTAAATTAAAGTTGCTTTTTACTTTTTTGCTCTCTTTTCTGATGTCCTTTTTTATCTGAGGTTGTGATGCACGATTTTGCTTATGGAAGTTTGTAATTTGCCACTATACAAGATTTTCACTGTAAGAACTTTCTAATCAGTTCTCAAAGTAATGTCATAGTTTATAGAAAGCCCTTTAGAGCTGCCTTCAGTTGACTTAACCAGTGCTCTGGTGGGGACAGGAGGGAGATTTGGGGGGTGGAGGGAAGTGGCAATAAGCAAAAGAAGGTATCTAGGACAGCTTTACAGGATCAGGACATTAATTAGTTATTTTGACATCAGCAAGGCCATCAGCAGATCATCAAGATCTGTCAGATAGCTCAGTGTATGGTGTGAGTCCTGCAAATGGAGGCCACAAAATAAACAACACTTAGAATTACACAGAGTCAGGGCTGCAGGGGACCCAGGTGAGATGAACCTTGTCCTGGGAGCAGGGTTGCAGGTCAGGCAAGTCTAGAGCCCTGTCAGGCCAAGTCTTGAATATTTCTACCAGTTCTCCCCAGGTAAACCTGTTATACAAGCATGTAGGAAACCTTTCTTTTTGTTTTACTTGGAAAAAAAAAATCTTTTACACTATTGCATGTCAACTTTCGTCACCAAAATTTACAGTAGCTTGTTAGCAGTGTGAAATGGCAGCAGAAGTGCAGAGTGGGTCAGTGGTTTGCAGTGGTGGTACAGCTGACAGACTTCTGAACCTGCTTTGGTAGAGGCCAGCAAGAAATGTGGCCAGTTCCACCATGAGCAGGTTTTTGCCTTAAAGCAGTTATTCAAAATGTCAACCAGTGACTTTCCTACCTGGAGAGGTGACTCCTGAGTTGTGTTCCAAGGTTCAGGAAATACCTCACTGATAGAGTTGCTAAATAAGGCAATAGAGTGTAGAAGGATCTTGGTTTTCCTGAATCCTGTTGAAAAACAAAACATCAAAGTGATTTTATCTGGAGGCATATCTGCATAAAAACCTGGAAGTTTTGAGACAAAAACCCCTCTAGTGCTTGATTACTTGTAGTGTTTCAGTATTGTGGGCAAGTAATACTTGAATATTGTTTTGTATAGGATACTGTCTATAACTTGAAGTACATTTTGATGTCACGTTCTTCATTAAAAAAAGTGATACTTGTTCTCGTTTGGTAGTTGTGTGTTAAACAGAATTTTCAAGAGTCAGTTGAAGAAGAGCGGGAGAGCAGGAAGAAGAAGTATTCCAGTCCCCAGAGGAGCCGTGGAGATTCCAGTGAGCAAAGGTTAGCTTTGAGCCACAATATTAAGATATTCATCTGTATTTGTTGTCAATATCTTTACTCGTTTTTACCTTGTAGGTAGTGATTTTAATGAAAAATAGTGATTTTTCTCCCTCATTTTCTCTGTCTGTGGTATGTTGTCTGTATACCAATCGTGTGTATGAGAACTCTTCACAAGAAGTTGGCCTCTTCCAAAAAAGATAGTATTCTTCAAATGATGATTCCTAGGAATGTCATCAGTTCCATTGTTTCCCTTGTTATATAAATGAAGAGCACTGTTGGAGGTCTGTAGGGGCTGGGGGCAGTTGTTCACACAGTGAAGATCACTTTTAAGCCTGTCCCACTCTGAGCATTGTAACTGTCTCACCTTGCCAATTCCTAGTCCTGCCCTTGCTGCTTGCCACAGACCAGTGATTCAGCTTTGAGCTTCTGTACTTGTCTGTAAGTTGGGAAATTCTGACTGGAATGTCTCACTGCCCAGATGGCTGGGAAGGGCGAGCAGTACCTTGCCTTCTTGCGAGCTTGTTTTTTAATTTGGTTCCTCCTCTCATGAACATCCTCTACATCTGTCTTTTCTAGGACCAGAGAGAAAAAGCGGGATGATGGGAAATGGAGGGACTATGACAGGTACTATGACAGGAGTGACTTGTACAGGGAGAAGTCTGGCTGGCGCCGGGGCAGGAGTAAAAGCCGGAGCAAAAGCCGAGGGTTAAGTCGGAGTCGCAGCCGCAGCAGGGGCCGGAGCAAAGACCGGGATGGCAGCAGGAGTGGTGAGTATCCAGGGTGCTGCTGCAGGAGAACATCCCATGGCAGTGCCGAGTGTGACTCCTATGTCCTCTATGCTTTAGCAGCCAGGAGGTGCCCTTGGGTAGTTGGAGCAAATTTTGAGAGCTTTGTGTTCTTGAACTTGTTAATTAAGATGCTGTTCTTCGGAGTAGAACAATTAAAGGGATTGTTTTCTTCTTTGCTAACCTCTTAATTTATCCACAGGTGTATACCCGTGGATATCAGTAGATTGTGTTTTTGAGCTGTGTGTTCTGACAAAGATGTTGATTTTTTTTTGTTGTTGTTTTTCTCCTTGTAAAGACTGAGCTTTTTGCAAATCAGTGTTTCCCTCTCTTTCACTTCATTACTGTATATTTTTAGAGGAGGTTTCTTTGCAGTGGTTACCATGTGATCATTGTTCTTTTAGGGCTAGTTCAGGTCTGTTGGAAAAGTAAGTGCCACAGATTACAGCAGATTTCAACGCACCTTGAGACCACGTTAGTTAAGGGCAAAGGTATGTTTGTTGTTTGAAAGGCTTTTGCCCTTCTCTTTCTCCTTTAAAAGAGAACTGTAATCCAGAAAAGAAAAAGAAGTAGAGGAGTGAACATGCATTTTGCAAAGAAAACATTGAGATTTCTGAAGTTAAACCCCTGTTTGCATTATATTTAGTTCTTACTCCATTGGTAAGACTGAGCTCCTTCAAGAACAGTTTAACGTGCAGAACACTGAATATTTCAGGAAATGTTGTGTATTAGCACTTCCTTGTGGCTCTGATGTGCAGAACAAACCATGAGGGCTTTATCCAACTGTTTTTTTTTAAACAGAGCACCGAGACAGAGAGAGATCAAAATACAAGAGTGAAAAAAATGATGTTGAAGGCTCATATAATCCGGTGTCCGCATCTTCCAGTAAATCCTCTGAACAGTATTCCTCTGCACAAGCTATTCCCAGCGCTGTTACTGTAGTTGCACCTGCACACCACCTTGAAAACACCACAGAGAGCTGGTCAAATTACTTCAACAATCACAGCAATCCCAGTTCATTTGGCAGAAACCCTCCTCCTAAAAGAAGATGTCAAGATTATGACGGTAACTGTTTTCCATTTCATGCGTGGTTTCAGTGTTTGTGTGACTTGTTTTTCAGGTATTCACTAAATGTGGGCAGCAAGTCACACTGCAGTGGCATGTGGCGTGCAGCTTGTATGGAAGAGGTGCAGAGATGACCTGTATCATACTGAGGACATAGCTAGTCTTACTGAAGCAGTTTGCTTATGCTGTGACAGTTGCTGGTTAAGAACATACGGATTTTGTTCACAGTTCTGTATGTGCTAGACAAATACCTCAACCACTGGCAGTCCTGCTGCAGTCTGCAGTGTGTGTGTTTAATATGAACAAGTACTTCTGACTGGCTTTTATGATGGATGCATGTAAGCTTGTATGCTTTTATGAAAGATTCTTCTAATTTGAATTATTTTGAAACCTTATCTGATAATGTAATGTTGAATCAGTGACTGCGTGCTTTCCTTATTAAGGCATTCCAGCAAAATCTGAAATTCTACAAATCACTGCGAACTTTGGGGTTGTTTTTTTTTTTCCCCTGGCAAGACACGAAATGTCCTGTTTTGCAGAGCGAGGATATTGCGTCCTTGGCGATCTCTGCCAGTTTGACCACGGAAATGATCCTTTAGTCGTAGACGAAGTTTCCTTGCCAAGCATGATCCCGTTTCCGCCGCCTCCGCCGGGACTGCCGCCGCCCCCGGGGATGCTCCTGCCGCCGCTGCCGGGGCCCGTGCGTGGCCTGAGGCTGCCGGTGCCCCCAGCCCACCCGCAGCCCCCCCCGCCCGTCGTGCTGCCCGTCCCACGTGAGTCACAGCTGCCTGTGTCTGGCACCACGTCAGGAACCAGCTGCGGTTGCTTTGCTGGCCGTTAGTGCCGGCTTGTGAACCGCCATGTCCAAACTGGGTTAAATAGGGCATGGGAGTGGAGCGAGGGGGATCTTTCAGCTCATCTCATAAGCCTGGTGGTGGTTGGGTTGGACACTGACACTTTATAGGTTTTTGTTTTCCTCAAATGCAAAAAATACTGAGATTCAATCTCCTAAGGGTTCTAATAAAGCTCCAGTGTTGGTGCTACATTATCTGCCATTAGAGAGTAATACATCATTGACACATCTAAGATCTGTTCTAGCTCAGCAGTGATCTGAGATGTTCAGCCTTTTGTGTTATCTTGCTGCACCTTATGAATTCTATGAAGAAGTAGCATATTAAGAACATGGTTGCTCTGGTTCAGTGCTCTCTGTTCCAGGGACACAATACATGCTGTGATGGTTGTGTCCAATAGCAGCAGCTTTGGGATGAGAAATAATTTGATACAGGATTAACCCTAACCTTTGCACGAAGCCTTTAGTGGTTCAACTGACTTGCAGTGAGAGATCTGACAGTGCTCAGAATGGACTGTGTAGTGTCACTTGGGGTCCTTTTCGACATACACTCAGTAAGAATGTCTGTGTGGTACATGAGGTAATCAAAGCACAACCAGCTAGAGAAATTCCTTGTCTGAGAATGCCTCTTGCCCTGCAGTTCCTGTTTCAGAACTGTAGTCTAAATTACGTTGATCTGATCTCTTGCTCTGAGCAAGCCTTGGCTCCCCATGGCAGAGCTGAGGGAGGAGCTGCTGTAGTTCATGCAGCTCTTGCACTAACAAACCTCTGGGGAAGAAAAGACACTTTTTTGCTTTTCCCTTAGAGCACTGTCTTTTCTGGAAAGGGGAAAAGGTGTTGGAATCAGAGTAACTTACCTGAACAAGCTTCTCAATTCACTGTTATTGTAGTGGGATTGAACATATTTACTACCCTGACCTTACTGGAAGCAAAGCATAAACAAATGGCATTGAATTGTTTGCACGTTTTGTCTGTGAGCTGTCAGTGTGTGATTGTGTGATCTGTTCTGTGGTGCTGTTGTAGGACCACCTTTAACGCAGTCCAGCTTGATAAATAACCGTGACCAGCCGGGGACGAGCGCAGTGCCCAGTCTGGCACCCGTGGGAGCAAGGCTGCCTCCTCCTCTGCCCCAGAACCTGCTCTACACAGTGTCAGAACGTAAGCAAATGTCTCTTGGTTGAAATCTGTTGGAATGTAACAATTGCAAAATTCCTGTGCTGATGTGTGATTAGAAGTTACCATCTGTCTTCCTCCAGTATGTACAAATCTAAAAAGAAGTCTGATGGGTCTCTCTGGGTCAGCCCTTCATCCATTGCAGTGTGGAATGGCAGCAGTGCTCTGTCACAGTGTGAGGGAAGAGCGCTGTGGGGAGCTTCCTTTGGGTTTCATGTGCTCACAGCAGTCAGAGGGTTGCATAAGAAAGGGGTCCTTTCATCCTCAAACTGTTCAGTAGGATGTTAGTAGGCAAAAGATGGATCTGGAAACCTGTAATTGCTGTTTAACTTAGGTTTTATTCCTCTCCAGTTTATGCTACTACATATGAGATATTTTTTTTTCCAGTTATGTATCACAATAGTCTGTACAGTCTTCATAAACATCAGTACTTTCTTTCTATTCTTTTTCCAGAGTCAACTTAGTTCTAGTTTTCTATCTTAAAGTAGATGGCTTTCACTGGACATGTCTATCTTTCTTAACAGAGCTCAAAGTTTTAAAAAGTGGGTTTTACGAGGGAAAGTAGCAAAATACCTGGAGAGTCCTAGATTGTTTAGTTTAGTTTAACACAGTTTTACACAGTAAAGCTTATTTCTTTAGTAATGAAAGGATTAATGGCATTTTCATATTCTATATGAGCAAAATAAGATAATTGAATGTCAGTGGTTTATAATATTCTCATCTGGGGTTTTTACAATAAATATTCTGGATTTTATTCAAAGGAAGGCTCTAGTTCAGTTCATGATCCGTGTCATCATCTTTGTGACTTCCATGCTTTTCAGAACTTCAGTCACTCAAACTTCTTGTTCAACAATCCCCAAGTGCTGTCAGGTGTTTAGGTGTCACCATCTGATCCTTTCAGCTCCAGAACTTCTGATGTGTGATTCTGCCTGTTGTAGGTCACAGGGCATCACAGTAATTCTGTTCTCCAGAACTGCTGTGGAGATTCTCATGTCCTGTTCTTGGACTGCTGTGGTAATAACTGCTGGCTGCCCTCTTACAGTCAAACCATGTGCCAAATCGGGGAGGAGGAACTTGTAGTTCAGCTCCTTCAGGGTTAGTGAAAGTTCTTGGCAGAGCCTGAAGCTGTAAAACATCAGTGTAGGTATTCTGGGGCATCTGTTTAAAATTGTAGGGTTGTCTTTGTTGCTGTGAAATAAGGAGCTGAGATTTAGAGGAGTTCACATCTATTAGGTCCCCTTTTGCAGGCATTCATTCTGTTCCAGGATGTGCTGTGTTTCTGTGGAGGCTCTTCATAGACTTCATTCATTCTAGTTTTTGTACAGCTTTTCTTTTTTTGTGGAAAAATCCATTGTCCTTGATTTGGACCTTGGGCTGGAGGAACAATAGCAGTCAATTCTGTCATCTTGTGTTCTCATGGTGCCCCCTTCTGATGAAAATGATCATTCCTACCTTACCTGGGATAGGCAGCTGATCTCACTCTTACATAAAGTAAGAGAATTCAGTAGGTAAGTATTAGTCCCATTACCTTACTTCTCAACTTCCTTTGATTGGAATTATTTAAATATGTTCTTCCCTCAGAATCCTTTTCTGAAGTGAGCTAGATCGTTGGGCAGCAAAGACTGAAAATCTCTGCATCTTAGGCCCTGCAGTATAAATGTCCAAATCAAACCTTGTGTTGCTCCCCTTGAAACCCTGCCAGACACTGTGCAGGTTGTCACACAGATACCTTGGGCCTTTCCAGTCAGTGGATCAGCAGTACTCAGTGTTGTGACCTGTGTGCTTTGGACAAACAGTACCAGATTAAAAACAGAATTAAACCAGATTAAAGATAGGCTGGGTCCAGGTGAGGGTTTGAAATGGCTGCACACGTTGGCTGTACCACCTCTCTTTCCTCTTCATCCGAAACAGCTTCCGACTCTTGGACATCCATGCATTTCCTTAAAGGAAAATTAACCCCGAGTCTTAAACTCATTTGAAAAATCCTGTCATTTCTCTCCTTTTTTTGTAGATACATATGAGCCAGATGGCTATAACCCCGAAGCTCCTAGTATTACCAGTGCTGGTAGATCTCAGTATCGGCAGTTCTTTACAAGAGCACAAATGCAGCGTCCAAATCTAATTGGCCTAACATCTGGGGAGATGGATACAAATCCTCGAGGTAGGAAGGGTTTCTGGTCATTGCTGTTGCTATTTTTGTCCAAGACCGTCAACATTTTTCCCTGTTTTCAGGCTGAAAGCACTACTTTTTCTCACTGCTCTTAATGTTTCAGAGCAATTTTTGGACATTTCTACCTTTTTGAAGGTGCTAATATGACCATATTAAAGTCAAAGCAGCCTTTTTGGTTAAAAATAACCACTTGCTGGGGATGTTACAAGGGTTTTGTTGGTTGGTTGGGTTTTTGTTCCTCCTTAGCCTGTGAAGGCACTTTCCACATGCTGGGAGCTCCTAGAAAGAAAAATGGTGCCTAAAGATGGCTTTGGCAGCACAGTCTGCAGATTGCTTTTGATTAGCCAAGGGCACGGAGGTGATGATCACAGTCCTTGCCTGGGCTGTTGTGGTAGTGAAGAGGGGAACTGTCATGGCATGTTTTGGTGCTTGATGGTCTGACTCTGTCAGCCAGGTGTTCTCTCTGAATGAACATTGCAGGTAGCATTCCAATTCTCCCAGCCCATGGGAATCCCAGTCTGCACTTAAATAATTCCTAACTCCTACCTGAGTGGATGTGGGTGTAGTCTCTTAGTGACATGTACAGAAATATCTTTTAGGGAAGAGAACAAGTCAAGGCTCTTTAAAGAAAGTTTAGTTCTGGCAGCAAAACTTTCTTTCTCCCTCCTGTTTTTCCTGCCCTGATCCTTGAAAGCAAAGATGTTAAATTTTGATGTTTGTTGTTACACTTCAATGTTTCTTAATCAGTAGCTAAGAAAGATTTTTTTTTTCAGTATTTCTTTCCAGTGACTCATCCTGTAAAGAATATAGTTAAATATTATTGCAGAAATTGCTGTTAACATTTTTGTCTTAATGGCTGTCACAGAGGCAGGATTGGGGCTTTATTGCTGCCCCTCAGGCTCTCTGAGAGCCCATTCCAGGGCTAAGCTGGGCTGAGTGGTCAGTGGTGGGGCTTCACACCACTTGTTTTATTGTCTTTGTCACAGGTGGAAAAGGTTTGCTCTCAAATCATCCTCCAAAGTGAGATCAAAGCCAGGCCTGGAAATGCCCAGTCTGTTCTCACCAGTGTAACCAGCAGAGCTCTGGCTGATATAAAAACTATAGAAATTGCTGTATAACTCAGACTTCTTTTTAGGAGTTGAATATTTGGCACAGACAGGAGACTAACAGCAAGGGCATACTCTTGCAAAGGTTATATATAACTTTCTAGCAAACTTTATGTTGGTTAGAAGTTGCTTCAAACTTTAGATCTAATGTCTCAGAGAGCGTAATAGTTGTATTTAATTAACAGTTTGTTGCTGAAGCCTGGTGGAGGGCTGGCAAGGGGAGAGCAGTGGAAGGCATGGGTTCTTCATTGCTTTTACCCTGTCAGGGGTTCATACAGGGAAAGTTGGTTGTTTATTCAGCCCCTGCCCCCTGCTCTAAACTGAAGCCTGGGAACCCAGCCTCGGCTGTTTACCTCCATTTCTGTTTTGTTGGGATTTGGTTGGGTTGGTTGTGGGTTTTTTCCCCCTCTCATTTTCCTGTAGAATTTGAATTTTCAGTACCTGAAAGATGAAGTTATAGCTTTGTTCAAGCTAATATTAACCTTAAAGGTCAAAACCTTATCCCTCCCGGCTGGACTGTGTTTGTTACCCTCAGGATGTTTAGTTAGGCTAGGGATTGATCTGGGAATAACTTCAGAAACAAAACTGACCAATTTGGTAAAGTCTTCCTAATGTTTATGTTTTTAACCTCAGTCATGTTTTCCTGTGTAAGGCAAAGCTTTTCCACGTGTGCTGGAATAACACAGGCCTTTTTCCTTCCATTCAGCTGCCAATATTATCATCCAGACTGAACCTCCCATTCCCATTACGAATAACAGCAGCAATGTCACTAGAGTTGTCCTGGAACCAGACAGCAGGAAAAGATCTCCAAGTAACATGGAATGTCCACCGCTGAAGAAACCCTGGCTGGGAAAGTAAGAATTAGCTGGAATTAATGGGAATGCACTTGATTGCTGTCAGTGCTGGGAACATTGCTGTTCACCACTCTCTGTAACTGGAGTGGTTGGGTCAGAAAATCTGTGTCCACATAATATGGTGCCTAAACATTGGGTGGTGGGGAGAGCTCTTCTTTATTAGTGTGCAGAGAGTTTACTTTTCAGGGGAAAAATGTGTGTTAACATTTGCTGCCTTACTTAGGGACACCTGTGCCCACCTGAACTGCTGCTGTTCTCCTTTTCTCTAGGCAAGCAAATAACAACCAGAACAAGTCAGGGTTTTTGAAAAAGAATCAGTATACGAATACAAAATTAGAAGTTCGAAAAATTCCACCAGAATTGAACAATATTACTCAGCTCAACGAACACTTCAGCAAATTTGGAACTATTGTAAACATTCAGGTAAAACCAAAGTTCAGTTTTATGTCTGTATATGGGTATTTTATTTTTCCCAAGGCCTGCTGGAATAATTGCATGTTTTCCATGAGATTTCTTAATGGAGGCTAACTGGGAGAGGAGTAATCAAGTTCAAAGAAACCTTTTCTTCGTCTACTGTGTATTATTATCTTAATTCTGTAAAAGTATGTTGGCTTTTGCCTTCATGAGTCCTTACTACATTTGAAAGACTGACAAGTTTAACAGTGTCTAAACCAACTCATGTGTTTGAAGAACTTGCATATAACTTTTGAAAGAGATAATCTGACAGTTTGTCTTGTATGATAGTCTTACAGTATTTCATAGTCAGGATTTTGGCAAAGATGGTACAGGAGATTCTTTATCTGCATCAGTTTGTTACCACTTGGCATCCTAGAACTGGTTCCAACTCAGTGGTGTCTCTTATCCTGTAGGAATGGGAAAAGTACTAAAAGCAAAGTTACGTGGTTAAAATAACATTTAATTTCCATTTATTTTTCTAGAATAAACAGTGGCCTCTTAAATCTCAGTTACAGGTCTAAATAAAAGACACATACCTGGGAAGCCTCTGTATTTCTTAAGTGGATAGTTTTCTGTCTTAGCCCAAAAGATACCTTGGTGCTTTCTACACCTCTGTAATGAAATAATGCATTTCAAACGTGCTCTCTGAATCATTGCACTAGGAAGTCCAAGATACTCTTTTATTACTGTGATACTAATGTTTAGAGAAAGAGTCTTACTCAAGACTCTGAGGTACTGCTGCTTTGAGGGTGTGCTGAGATTGTGCACCCTCGGGCAGCGCTCACCTGCGGGGGGGTTGGAATAAAGAGCCTTTGGGTCAGCATCAGGGTCTCATCAGCCATACCCCAGTGGCACTGCACACTGCTCTGAATGTGATACTGTTGGTGGAGGAGTCTTTATTTATTTATTTTACTGTGTATAGGCTTTGCTGCAAGGACATGTAACGTTTGCCAAAATGTACTTGGCTTTAATTACATAGAGCGTCCTACCCGTGTTTTGAGCTGTTAATACACTGAATGTCCCACTCATGGTTGCAGATTATTTATAGATGGGTTTGCTGCCAGTTGAGATGTTTCCTTCCTTGAGAAATAATGCATTTATGAACTTTTGCTTTAGGTTGCTTTCCAGAACGACCCTGAAGCTGCTCTCATTCAGTACCTGAGTAATGACGAGGCGAGGAAGGCGATTTCCAGCACGGAGGCGGTGCTGAGCAATCGGTTTATCCGGGTGCTGTGGCACAGGGAGAGTGAGCAGCAGCCCACATTGCAGCAGCAGCAGCCAAACCCCCCCCAGGCCCTCCATCACCAGCTACACCTCCAGCAGCAGGCCCTGGCCACGCAGCCCGCCGTGACCGTGCACAGCAACCTGTCCAAGGTACGTGCTGTCACGGAGGTCAGCAGCGTTCCAGAGGGACTGCTGCTGCAGGAAAGCAGAATATCTAATCTTCATATTTCAATATCTGGATACACAGGTGATGAACAAACCCCTGGCATCTGGTGCCTATGTCCTTAACAAAGTCCCAGTGAAACGGCGCCTCGGAGCAGCGGGTGGGAGCCAGCCCGAGCTCAGCCAGCCCGGGCCTGGGGTGGAAGAGTCTCAGGTATGTTTGAAAACCAACCATGGTCATGTCCTGTCAACTGGGAAGGACTTGTGAATCATTCCTACTTGGTTCTATTAATTTTCACTAACGTTCCGTGCAGCCACAGTCGGTCACTTCTCCCTCATTTCATCGGCTGTTTACATGAAATAGGGACAATGATTTTAGGAACAAAGTATCAGTATTTTAAATAGCATAAAATATATTTGGCAGTACTTCATAGTAAACAAATCTGAGAGCCTGTATGTGAGATCAGCTTTTTGTTGGCAAATCTATCGGCTTTCAGTGATTTTTGAGTTTATGCCGTGCTTTAACAGCAGTGCTAAAGCTTAGAGACTCCTTGTGCCCAGAATTCAAGCTGATACAGTTTAATTTGTACTGATACCAAAGTGCAGCATGTGTTCTGGACCGTAGAGAAGTCCTTTTAAGAAAGGAAGCATGGAGTTGCTTTTGCTGCTTCATTTGATCAGAAAGTGTGATGTTAGGCTGTGACTGTGAAGCTAAAACTAAGGCAGATGGAAGTCATCACCTTCAGTGGTGTCCTAGTAGGAATCAGGATGCAGAGGGAGTCTGGCATGGAGAAGGACAGTATCTTTTGCAGAAATCCTTTTAACTAGACTGATGTCTTTATCTATGTGTTTTAATTGCCTTGGTCTTTGTGACTCATCGTACAAATCTGGACATTTGTGTTGTTATATGTCCCTCTGAAGTTTCTCATTGGTGTATCAGAGTCACTTCAAGCTATTCCATGTTTTAGTGTGTGTGTTTTTACTGTTTCAGATATTTCCTACTTCTACAAGCCACTCAAAAATGGTTTACAGTTCTCCAAATTTAAAGACATCCCTGAAGTCTGGTGCAGGGTCTAAACCTCACGATGTGCAAGAAGCCCTTAAAAAAAAACAGGTACTCTTGATGGCTGACTGACAGTGTCATGAGCAAAGTGCTTTAAATGCGAGGTTTGATGGGCACCTGAAACCTCAGTGCTGCTGTACAGCTTTCTGCATGGGTGTGGGCTTTGTCATCGTTATGGGACTGTCCTGCAAACACACACTGGGGCTAATCATGGGTGGAGTGTCCTTTTGGGGTGTCTAACTTGACACACTTGGCTGTGTGGAGTGTTCTGGAGGCATTTCTCAGATTTCCATCTCTGCAGGTATGAGACACTTGAATGACAACATAGGGTATGTTTCTTAAAAGGTGTCTGAAGGGGGCAAAAAGTAAAGTACTTCAGAGCAAGAAATTACCATTTTTTTATTGGATCAGCTATACTTTGTACTTTTGCATTTTGCAGACAGTAGTTTTTGTTGTGGATTTCACCTCCATAGCTTGAAGAGGACAATATGATTTGTATGAATACGTAGAATGCTAAGCTGCTTTTTACTGATAGAAAGCGTTTTTTCCTCATATAGGAGGCAATGAAACTCCAACAAGACATGAGGAAAAAGAAGCAGGAGATGTTAGAAAAACAAATAGAATGCCAGAAGGTAAGTCTGGAATGTCTCTAGTAAATACATTCTGATTTTGTAGATACCTATCTGTTCAGGGCTGTTTTTCCTGGAATTTAATGATCCTGCACTTCCATTATTGCATAGATGTTGATATCCAAGCTGGAGAAAAACAAGGCCATGAAACCAGAAGAGAGAGCAGAAATTATGAAGACCTTAAAAGAACTAACAGGAAAAATATCTCAGTTAAAGGATGAATTAAAAACTTCATCTGCAACCTCCACGCCATCCAAATTGAAGTCCAAGACAGAGGTATTTCTTGTGCAACACAGTTGCCTGCTTGTCTTTTGTAACTGTTTCTAATAATATGTCTTAAAAATGCAGCAACATTAGATCAAAACACTGGCAAGCAGTATTTTAATGTGAGTGATAACTATGGATGAGCAAGCCGTGGTTTAAGGAACTCCATGACCTAGTTTTGCTTGTAGTTCATTCACACTTGTTCCAGTTCTAAAGCAGAGGATTCTGGTTCCTTCAAAAAATGGTGGGGACAACACACACACACAATTAGAACAGATGGAATTTAGAGGAAAGCGTGGCTGTCGTGTCCTGATCTGTCTGTACCACTCACATCAACATGTTGCTGAAGTAGAATAAAACATTTACAAGCATGCATTACACTTCTGCCCTTCCCTCCTGTTTTCTCTTCCTGCCCCTTTTCCTCCCAGGCACAGAAGGAACTGTTGGATGCAGAGCTGGATTTCCACAAGAGGCTGTCCTCTGGAGAGGACACGACTGAGCTGCGGAAGAAGCTCAACCAGTTACAGGTGGAGGTGAGCTGGTGTGCACTGGTGCTGTGAATGAATTGCTGAGGTATCAGTGCCTCGGATCCCCTCACGGTGCGGGTGACTGTGCTCTCTCCCCAGGCTGCCCGGTTAGGAATCTTGCCTGTTGGTCGAGGAAAGACAGTGCCAGCCCAAGGAAGAGGCCGGGGCCGGGGCCGTGGGGGCAGAGGAAGGGGCATGTTGAACCACATGGTGGTGGATCACCGGCCTAAAGCACTCACTGTTGGAGGCTTCGTTGAAGAGGAAAAAGATGAATTGTTACAGCACTTCTCTGTAAGTGTGAGCTGTAAATTAATACATGTGTTTCCTTTCCTCCTGCAGAATTAAAGCTCTGCTTAATAGGATACCAACAAAAATGAGCTTTTGACCAAAAATACAAGTGCTGCAATATTGCTGAGCGATGCAGCTGAGAGTCTACTGGCTCTCGCTTTTCTGTCCAAGAAATCAGATCTCAGTACACTTGAGTACTGCAAGTGTAGCCCATGATGATCGTGGGTTTGGAGGAGAATATTACTGCTGGTCCTAATGAACTTTTCTCTCACAGAAATTTGGAGATATTGAAGACCTTCAAGAAGAGGATTCCCCATTAAGTGTTGTTCTGACTTTTAAGTCTCGCTCAGAAGCTGAGAATGTAAGTGGAATCATGGGTATATTTTTTTCACATACCTAAGATAAGAATTTTTAACTGCTGATGTTCTACCTTTGTATTTTAAAATTTCGGAGGCTTTGATCCCCCAGTTTGAGCTCGCTAGTATTTGGTGCTGCTGCAGGTAGTGCCACAGAAAGGGAGGTACCACCTGAACAGTGACACAGGGCTTTGGCTGGTAAAGGCTCTGTGTCCCCATCCCATCAGAGCTCTGCTCATCCCCTTTACATTGCAAGGGCGGGAGCAGCGTTTGGCAGATTTGGGTGTGAGTGAAGTTGCTCTCAGAAGACTGATTGTGGTTTGTGTATTTGAGATCTTCAAATGTGCCTCTGCACCTCATGCACTGGATCTGGCTTGTTGGTGATACTAAAAGTTCTTTACTCGATCCTCTCGCTGAAACTCTTTCCGTTTAAACACGACTCAGGCTGCTAACCAGGGATCCCGGTTCAAGGACCGACGGCTCCAGATCTCATGGCACAAACCCAAGGTACCTTCTGTGTCCACAGAAATTGAGGAAGAGGAGTCCAAGGAAGAGGTATGAAAATCTGTTAATAACCTGATCATTCTTCCTGGAATCTAATAGCTCAGAGCTCTTAGGGTACAGTCTTCTGTGTGCTGAAGAAATTGTGTAAAAGATGTTTTTGTAAACCAGGAACTGAACTGGGTTTGAATAGTCAGGTACATTTCCCACATTTTAAAATGGGGAAAAGGGAAAGGAAAAAAAAAGGCAGACACTTTGTGGATGGTATGTTGATTTGTCAGTGATGATGATGATGGCTCAGGTTCTGTGTGCAGGCTGCAAAGCACTGACTCTGGTTAGTGCTCCACTGTAGGAAACACTGTGTCTGTTCTTCCCTGTACTTCAGAAGTTAAGCTTTTAAAGGTTTTTCTGTTGAGGCACTTAACAGGAACCTTCTTTGGGAGGGGCGTGGGTGGTGGTTTATTCCATCTTCCTCTGAAGCTTTGCTCTCTTTCCCTTTCCTGAGTGGAGGCTGCCATTCTTCCCCTAAAACTGATTAGGTGTAGTTGTGCACGTCTGTGAGACAAACAGTAACAAACACCACATCAAGGTACAAGTACAGCTGAGGCTGTGTGGTGTGATGTGTCCCAGGGCACAGCGTGGAACTTGTGTTTAAAAGTCCACTTTTTTCTTCCTCCAGGAGACTGAAACCTCAGATTTATTTTTGCACGAAGATGATGATGATGATGATGAAGATGAGGATGAATCCCGTTCTTGGAGAAGATGAAACTTGATGTTGGAAATGTATAATTTTAGGAATATAGTTCAAGCTGCATCTTTTAAACGTTTATTTAAGGAAGTTGATGAGCCAAAAAAAGCTTTACTTTCCTTTCAAACCACAAGATTTACCATGAGCAGAGTTTGATAAGAGAACATGTGGGACATAGAGCTGTGAGACTGAGCTATCCAAAGGCCCAGGAACTTCTTACAGGATTATCAAACTCACCAAGATGGTGATTTTTTTTTTCTATTTAAGAAGGATAAAAAGAGAGAGGGGGGGAAAATTAGTATTTTCTTGTCCTCTTTTGTGTCACCTGTATTAACCTTGTTTTGGGTTTTTTATAATGTGATTGGTTTGTTAGTTTATAATTCAAAAGTTATTACAGGTTTTATTTAGCAATATTATGGGGTTAGGGTAAAGACAAACTTTCATTAAATATTATGAAAGAAAAACTGGCCTCATTTGCTCGTTGAAAAAGGGTAGCATTTTGTTTCCTACCGAGTCTCTTATAGTAGGAATTATTTGTACCTAGGTTCATAAATCATTTATTTCAGTATGTTTGACAACCATGCAGTCTCTATGTTGTGCTGCTTTTCATGGGAGAAGGTAAAAGAAACAATTTAACAGGGTATTGCTATAACATTGTCCAGTTCACTCTGTTTCTTCAAATTCTGCTTCACAGAAAACATCAGCAGGGACACATTGGAGTGGATTTTCACTCCCTCTCGATTTCCTTCTGTAGTTCCAGTGTAAGGCTCAGTGTAAGTCAGACTGTTTGTTTACTACACTTCAGTATTCATGAGCAGGAATGGAAGGAATTCCAGACTCCCTCAAAAGCAGCTAACCTGGCCCCAGCCAGGAGCAGCTCCCTTCCTCTCCCTGTTCCCAGCTGTCTGTTCCAGGCAGAGCCCTGCAGTGTTCAGCCCACAGGACCAGGCTGTCCTGCTGGGCTCCAAACCAGGGATGAGCGTCCCGAGGGTGTTCAGAGCTGGGTCTCCAAGGGGATTCCCTCATGGCCAAGGGCAGTTCTTTCAGACATGTTGAGCTGAACTCCATTCTCAATTGCCTTATTTGACCCCCTAGGAATGGGGTGTGTGCTGGTGGGATGCAGGTAACCAGGTCAGGGACCTGAGCCAGGTGCTGTACCTGGTACCAGGGTCATGACCGGGTCACCTGGCAGCACCTTCCCTGCCTGTCCACTGGTCCTGGCCGCTCCTCAGTGCAGTTTATGTACATTTCTACACAAAATAAACACCATGTCAGTGCACAGTTCTCTTCTCTCTTGAGTGATCACCAGTGTATTCCCCAGGGACTCCTGATGAGTATCCACCCCACCCTTCCCTGCCTGTGGCTCTGAGTGTGGCCACGGGCAGATGCTGAGCACCCTCTGGGGTCACAGCCCTGCTGACTCTGTATCCTTGAGTGGTGGGGTATCAACCCATATAATGTCCTGTTTCCTGTCAGTTGAAGGGAACATCTCCAGTATTCTGTCCCGTTCCACACCTCACCTTTTCTTAGAATTGGGACTGAGTCTAAATTCCAGGCATGAAGAAACAAGGTGAAGCCCACCCCCCCTATACTTAGAAGAATGTCTTGCTCTTCTCCCTTCATCTCTAAGGATTTTAATGTCTGTGGCACAGTGTGTATCTTGAAAAATCCATTGCAGCAAACATGTCCGAGTCCTGACAACTTAAAAAATGAGAGAGGGATCAAAAGGATTTATATATTTTTTTGTACAGAGCTTTTTCTTAAACTGTATAATTTTGTAAATATTTTGCTTTTTTTTGTGTACTAAAACTACTGGCGTATAGATTTCAATAAGAATTGTTGTATTTTTGTATTTGGAAAATGAAAATTACAGTGGATTAATTAAGCTGTAAGCAAATTGCAGTAGCCTTCGACACACGTGGAATGGATTCCTTTTCATATGGTTTTAGCTCTAAAGTGACACTGGGTGGCCTCTGTTTTTCCAGGGGGCAGTGCTGGGGAAGAGGAGAGGAGTGAGGGCTGGAGCTTTATTTAATGGCTTTGAGAGCTTCATACAGTTAATTTTGCCTTCACAGTACCCGTGGCAGGCTGGCCCAAGTCCCTGGTGCCATCCCAAAGGTGGCTGGTGCCTGTGGGGCGGGCAGTGCCCCCGAGCCTGGCTGTGCCCAGGGGGCAGCAGGGCTGCGACTGGCTCAGAGGGCTGGAGCAGGAGGAGGGGGCTGTGTGAAACTGGCCTGTCTTCTGCCACAGTGTGTGGACCCCCCTATGGTTTAGGGCATGCTGAGCTCTCCTGGAGTGGTTTGGTTTGGATTCCATAGGCAGCAGGGCAGTACAGCTGAGTTTATTTCATGGCGGCGATGCTTTATTGGGGAATTCACGTGTACCTTGGGCAAAACACAACCCGCAGGGTGCCCGTGTGCCCCAGGCAGGCGTGATTCCCTGTGCCAGCCTGAGCGGGGGGACAGACAGTGAGGGTGGGCAAAGCAAGTCACTGTGGGAGGAATTCCCTCCCTTTCCTTGCTGACTTAACCTGAGCAAAATAAACAAAACCATCTCCAGAGCTGACAAGGTAAATCTGCAACCTGGCACCTGCTTGTGAAAGCACCACTTTAACAAAATCATGTGAAAAGGAACAAAGCTCCTCTTGGTGTATAGTAACCTTGTACTATAGTTTTTACAGATTGTGAACTTGTGTAATAGGATAATAGGAGATATTGATGAATTTCTAACTGTTTATACATTGAAATTCATATATGTAATGTTTGTTTTATTGATTACAAGCTGAATTTCTAAGATGCATGTTGACTTTTTTGCAATAAAGATATACTGTGGAATGGTTCAAGATTTAGAAAAGACAAAATTCTAACTGAAATAAATTGGAAGCAGAACCATTCAAAAAAATTACAACTCTCACAAAAAGAGTGTTATCACTTCTTTTGGGGGAAGCGGATGTGTGAAGGGGGATTTATGTGTGTGGAATTTGTGTGCAGGATTGGTTTATGTTGGAGCTGGGAGATGAATCTTTCTGGTATCTCAGTGCTCTGGAACAGAAGGAGTTAAGACAGGTAAAGGGGTGTGGGGAGGAGGCAGGGTGGAGGTTGTTTGACATTTGGGGGCTCAAAGTTTAGCTGAAAATGAAGGAAGGTTGTAGAGCCCGGGGTGGCTTCTTGGTCTCTCCCAGGTTTGCAGCGTTCTGGGCTGTTGGGTACAGGCCCTGAGGGGACACACCTGCCTGTTCTGAGTCCTTCACAGGTTGGGGTGAAAGTTAATTTATTCCACTATTACCTTTGTTCTTGGTCTGTGCTCCTTTCACCAGTTCCTGTTATTCCCTCTTCTTCCCTGTGTTGCCTTCATGAATGTGAATGTTTGTGATCCAAGTTTTTCCAAATCTTTCCCTCCTGCAGCCCCTCCGTGTGTTCAGCTCCTGGGGATGATTTAAAACCCAACCTGGCTCTTCTGTGCTGATGAAGAGCCTCTCCATGACAAACCTGTGGCTTTGGGACATTTTCTCAGTGCCAGGAGGTGAACTTAAGCATTTTCCCCAGCTCCTTTCTCAGTCCACAGTCTCCAACCATCCTCCTTCTGCAGGAGGCAGCCACGTCCTTCCAGAGATAGATCCTGACACGGAGCAGGAAAGGTTTGGCATCCAGTTCAAAGCACTTGCTGCATCCTACCTGATCAAAATTCATTTTAATGGAAAAAGGGAATATAAAGAACATGGAAGGGGAGTAGCATTTGTGTGTGTGTGTGGCTTTGGATGTATTTTTCCCCCTAGCCATTCCAAATATCATCTGAGAATTCCCCAAGCCCAGCAGGGTGGGACAGCTCTTCCCACAGCCACGGGCTGGAATCCTGCCAGGAGCCTGTTGGAAGGAAGCAAATGTAAAGGTAAGTTGCTGGTGTACTTGTCAGACCAAGAATGTCTTTGTTGTCTGTGATCGAGGCTATATGGAACACAGCATTAACTGTCTGGAGAGGGTTCCCGAAGGTGGGAATCTAATTTTAACTCATCTCTGGAAATGTGGGACCCAGTTCTGTCCTGTGGAGCAGGTTGTGTAACATGTCTGGGCCCTTACTGACAAGATCACTGACACAAGGGGGGTTGAAAAGGGAAAAGTAAGTTTGATGTTTCTCTGGAGGTTTTTATGTGCTGCCACTGCGTTATTCCATGACAGCTTTACAACTGTGATGATCAAAACCTAAATGGATAAACTAGAGCTGTTTCTCTCTCCTTCCCCAGGATCATTCCACAGACAGTTTGCAATGGCTGCTTGGTAATTCTCAGATAGACTGATCCAGGTGGGATCCTGGGCGTGTGGAGCTGGGCAGGGTGGGGGTAAGGTCTTGTGTGGGGTGCCCCAGATGCCTCCTTCTTCACCTGGAGCTTCCTCCTTCTTCCCACAAAAGAAAACCAAGTATTTTTCACGACTTCTTCATGGCATCTGGCCATTTCACTTCTTTTCAGAAACAGCTTTTGGATTTGAGGTTCAAAAAAACCCACTTTATCTGGTCAATAAGCTCCAGCCCAAACGGAGCTGTCACTGCTCAGTGCCTCCAGCTGGGGTGGAGGTGAGTGCCCAGGGCCAGAGGGGAACAGCAGGAACAGTGGTGGGTACCCTGTCAGCGCAGCAGGGACGCCCCACAGCACCTCAGGGACCCTCTGCCAGCTGTGGGTGATCAGGGACAGGCGCCCCAGCTGAGGTCACATCTCCCTGCAGAGCCAGCTCGGTCGGGTGCTGTCACAGCTCTCACTGCTGGGAGCTGTGCTGTGGCACTGCCGGGATTGCCGGCGCTCCCAAGGGGAAAACAAGCATCTTGGATCCCAGGGAAAAGCCCTGGAGCACCAGGGGGTGGGGAGGAGCCCAGGGCTGGCATGGGGGGCACCAGCATTGCCCCCAGCTCAGGGCTGTGACTGCTCTGGTGTTGTTCATCCTATTTTCAGGAGCCGAACCCCTTTTGTACTCCGTCTCGCTGAGCCCCAGTGGTGTTGCGTGGCGCCGCTGGAGCAGCTCCGCGCTCCGTGACGTGGGAGTTAATTATAGCCCGGCCTGCGCATCCTGCGCCCGTAACCTTAAAGCACTTCTGCCAGTGATTTATTTAAACACTGATAAATTATACATTTCTGGCACTTTAGTAATTCATGTGAAAATTATTTGGAGTCAACTCAACATAACATACCTCTGTGTGCTCTCTGGTGGAGAAAGCTCTGTCAGACAACACTTGCATCTGCTCTTGCTTTTCGCTTTTTCACGTGACTTTGGGTTACTTGTGGGTCGCAAAATAGGGAGGGGGACTCCTGTAACCAGCTCACTCTCAGCTGTTGGGAGTGTCAAGGGAGTTAACTCTGACTTTAAAAAGTCTGAGCTCTGTCTGGCTTTGGGAGCAGGTGGCACCTTCCCTCAACATCTGCACTCCCTGGACCATCCCTGGCCAAACCCACCTGTCAGTGTCCCTGGATGTGGGAGCAGAGTGTGAGGATGAAGGGATACTCTTCTGGCACCACCAGGCAGTGCAGGAGTGGGACTGCTCTCACTCCCACACTCTGGGTTCCTTTGGCTGGGCTGGGGACAAACACCTCTCACTGATTTAGACAGAGGGTGAGACTTTAGGATAGTCCGTGTCAGCATTGTTCTTCTGTCTGCCCAAAGATTGCCCTGACAGAGATGCAGCTGTTTGACTTGTTGATTAGCAAAAACATTAGCAGACCTACTGTTTCAGGGCATGAATAATTAATGTTTGTTCCTCATTAATTTCTTGTGGCACAGAGTCCTAGCATTTAGATGTATTTCTAGAATTAGGAGCAAATGTAACAAGGAAGAGATGCCTGGCAGTTGAGTGCTCTGTTCCTCTGCTTCAAAGCATTATCCCATCGCTCCCATCCTCTCCAGCAGGAAGGGGCCAGGTTTGTTCTGAACAAGCACCAATGTGTCCTTTGTTACAATTTTAATTTCAGTGAATGATACAAGAAACAAGTTGTATAATTCATGCACGTTACAAGTGAGTACAAGGGGCCCTGTCCCAAGGGAGAATGTGGCCTCCTGTATTCCTGGGACCTCAAATCAAAACCTGGTTTCCTGAAAAATTAAAAAAATAAGATTAAAAAGCTTTCCACCTGCTGCTGCTGGACTATTTGACCTGCCCTCATTACCCAGCACGGCAAAGCTGCAGGGCAGCTTCAGGTGCTAAAGCCAAAGGCTTTTGGTTTGGGTCTGGGATTTACACCCCAAACAGCCCCTGGAGCCCCCTGTGGCCAGGGACATGTCCAAGGCTTTGCTTGACTAGAGCCCCTCTGCAGTCGGCAAAGCTCTGCTTGGATTTTAATTACAGGAGAGGAGAGCGAGCACTTCTTGTTTAATCTGAAGCGATGCACAGAACCCTGTGCTTCCCCTTCCCTCTCCTTGGAAGGAACTTCAGCAACTGGCCCAATACTCAGTCCCTCTGGAGCTCTCTTGCATGGGGTGGCCCTCACCACTGGACCCGCAGAAGAACCCTGTCCTGGATGAGATGCCACTGGCAGCTTCGCTCTCTGAAACAGTTTCCATCCCATCCCCACCTGTATTGAAAACTTCCCAAAGTGACAGGTGTCCTGCCCTGGCCCCTCCAAGTTCTTTTTCAAAGCTCCATTTCAGGCCCTGCTCCCAGCACCACACGAGGCACTGTCAGAACTCGGCACATCCTGCTGCTCTCTTGTAACCCCATTGCCCCCAACGCTGTAGGCTCTGCAAAGCTGAGTGCTCTGGGGGACACTGTGGCCTTGGGAAGTTGCTCACTGCCAGACTCCTTCCCTTGAAATCCTGACTCGGCCCTGCCACGGGGCAGCTCCTGTAACTTAGCAACTTTTTCCTTTGTTAAGGTGCATTCTTCAATCTCCTTAATGAATAAGAGAATCAGGCCAGGTAATTGATGCTTGGCTGTTTAGCTGATGAATAATTGACTGTCTGGGTAACCCTAGATATTTCCTCAATCAGATTGTGCTGTGCAACAGCCATATCATCCACGGTGCAGCACAGCCCACGCTTTTGGGGTGCTGGAAATGTGCTGTGCAAACCCAGGCTCTGCAGGAACCTTCCAGAGTCAGTGCTCATCCTCTTCCTCCACACAGATCAGGCACGTGAACTCGAGCAGTGGGCCCGTGGGAACCTCATTAGGTTCAGCAAAGCCAAGTGATGATCTTGAAAGATCCCTTCCAACCCAAACCACTCCCCCTGATTGTATGATTTTGATAACTGGATGCATCTCACCAACAGAACTTATTTTGTCACGCGAATCTTGACTCAGGTCTGGAAACACAATTTCATTTCCAGATTCACGGTGAAGACAAACACGGGGGCTCCACAATGAGACCTGGCCTGGCCTTGAGTGGGCTGGGGAGGGGAGAGAAGGTTCAGAGCAGGGGCAGAAGGGGGTGCAGGTACTGAGTGCCCCAGCAAGGAAAGGGGAAGGTCCCAGTGTGAGCTCTGTGCTTTAGCTGCCTCACGGGTCTCGACAGGTAAATACTGCAGTGGCCTCCTCCAGAGGAGCTGAGCATGCAGGACATTGTGTTGTTCTAAACAGCAACTGAAGAACACTTAATGGGGCACATTCCGCTGGATTTGTGACTGTGACAGACAGTGCTGCTCCCAGTCCGTGGCAGAGAGGATATCAGCATGAACTGGGGGTTAAATAACTCGTGGTTTTGTTTCAAACTTCCCATCAGTCAGCCTTTCTCTGCGTCAGCCTGTACTGTATATCTTTTAAACTAGATTGAGTTAATACAATGAAACTGAGAGCCTATCAACACTTCTCTGTGATGGGCTTTGAATTAAAATCTAAATAAGAACAGAGTATTTTGATGTATTAGGAAAATGGATAACAATCCCTGAACTGTGACAGAGGATAAAATAGCACACGCTTTTAATCTGACTTTTGCCTCCAGATTTCCAATGAGTCACCAGTGATGTTTCATCAGGGTATGGGCTTGGTGTTTTTTCTTCCAGAAATGCCATTAATTATTTACCAGTAGGTGAATGATCTCTGAAATCTATTGCACTGACACCTTTGAGTCTGCAGACAGTTTCTGATGGCAAACCATCTGGGCTCCTTTAACTTGTTATTGTTTATCCTTTGGACTCCTCTCCCCTGGCTGTAAGGTGTAATGGCAGCAGGCAGGGCCAGGAGCATCAATATTTTACAGCTTTAATTAAAGGGAGATCAGCAGCTGCATTGCCCAGCCCGGCTGCCTTCGGGCGGGAAGGGAAGGACCGTGCTTAAAGAAGGCAGCCAAGAGAGGTGTCCTGTGGTGGGCTTGGGACAGGGACCCTCTGAGCTGTGACAGCAGCCCCGAGCCCAGCGCTGTGGTCACACAGGTGATGCTCGGCTGTGGCAGAGAACGGTCCATGCAGCGACAGCGGGACCGGGGGAAGGAGCGTGCAGGGTCCCCGGCACGGAGGTGTGCGGGGTTCGGCAGCTCCTCCTCGCTTGGAAGGTAATGAAGCAACAGCAGAGAGACGGGGAAAAGCTGCCAGCCCTGTGCAAACGCCATCGGAGCCGGGGAGCCGAGCTCTGACGAGCAGGCGCTAATCGAGCTCTGCATCCAGCCTTTGCATCCTCTTATTTACTGGTGTTAATCAGACAGCACTAAATAAAATTTAAACACAAAACAAAAGAAAGACCTGAAATTTATCCCTCTATTAATTACTTCCAGCAAGCAGGGCCGCCTATAAAGCGGTGCCACTTCAGATAAAACTTTCATGCAGCTATTTAGGGCCTCTGAAATATAAATGATTTCCTTTAAATGTTTCATCATAAATCA
Source organism: Myiozetetes cayanensis (assembly GCF_022539395.1). Classification (NCBI taxonomy): domain Eukaryota; kingdom Metazoa; phylum Chordata; class Aves; order Passeriformes; family Tyrannidae; genus Myiozetetes; species Myiozetetes cayanensis. Next base: position 4,264,307 of record NW_026087378.1, on the reverse strand, counting down.
GGGCACGGAGCTTCTCCACAACGCGCCGCTTTCCCCCCGGTGGGAAGGAGCTGCTCGCCCGGCCCAGCCCCGCGCCCCCGGCCCGGCGGCGGACCCCGAGCGGGCGGGATGGGAGCGGGGTGGGATCGGAGCGAGTGCGGGACACGAACGGGACGGGGGCGGGAACGGCATGGGAGTGGAGCGAGTGCGGGACGGGAGGGGGCGGGGGCTGGAACAGGTTGGCCGCATCCCCCCGCGATGCGCGCCCCGGCGCGGGCGCTGTCCGCGGTGCTGGTCCGCAGCGCTGCCCCCGCAGACCCCGGAGTCCCCCTCTCGCCGCAGCCGCCACCCGTCTGGACCGAGAAGACTCGCGGTGCGAGTGGGAAGAGCGAGATGATCTCTATGGTCCCTTCCAACCCAACCCATTCCTTGATTCTTTGATCTTCGCTCTGTGTGTGTTTCCCCAAACGAAGCCGTTTCACCACAGCGGTGCCGTTTCTTTTCTCTGCCCACGACCTGATTCAGTACATTCGTCAGGAAACCAGAGAGCGGCTCCTCCGGTTCTTGATCCGCATTTATCGAGGCTCATAAAAGTCTTGGAAACTTTCAATCTCGGAGTAGAGTTTATTTTTGTTTAAGAACTTCGCATTTTTCAAAATGTTTGCATCCCTAGTCCCTCAAAATCCAAAAGTGCCTGAAGATGTGTCAAGACTGGGAGAGCAAAAATGAAACGGCCGCTCAACTGTAGAACGTTGCCAACTACAGGACTGTTCTCCCGTGGGGCGGGTGTGCGGACATCTGTCCCTCTGGTCCAAACTTCAGCCCGCGGGTTTTACCCACGGATAAATGCCCGCTCTCCCTTCTTCCCGCCGGCTGCGGGAAGGGCGGGATTCGAGCGGGGGTTGTGAGTCTCTGCCTGCCCCGCGCGGCAGCCGAACCCCCGCGACGGCGCGTCCCGGCCCCGGGCCCCGGGCGGGGGCTGCGAGCTGCGGGGCTGGGGAGGTCGGGGGACCGGGGGTGGGTCGGGGCGTCCCCCTGCCCGTGCCCTGCCCGTGCCCTGCCCGTCCTGCCCGGGCGCATCACGCGTGCGCGGCCCGTGTGCGGGCGGGCAGCGTGTAAGATGAGTGAGGGAGCGGTGGGGGGGCGGGCGCCGGGGGAACTCTGCCATCGAACACCGCTCACTCGGGCAGTGCCGAGGGCAGAGGCAGCCCCGCGCCCGTGCCCGGGGCCTCCCGCCCGCGGGCCGCGCGGAGATGATGTCCATGGACGCCAAGCAGCCCTTCGCGGTGCCCGCCGCCCTCCAGGAGCCCAAGTTCCCCAGCCTGCACGCCGGCGCCGACGCGATGCGCAGAGTTTGCCTCCCGGCCCCGCAGGTACGTTGGATGCAGCGCAAATACCGCTCTAAGGCACATTTTCTGACAGGCACCGGGTTAATGTTTTTTTCATGTCAGCAGCACCATCGCGCGTCGCGCCCCCCCCCGCGCCCGCCCCTGAATCCGCACGATGCGGAGCGGGGCCGCTGCCTCCCTATTAATTTTTATGACCCGAGCTCCGGGGAGGACCCGCGGTGCCGGGGCCGGTTTTTCAGGCGGAGATGACAGAATTCCCCACTGACCCCACCATGCGCGCTCTTGCTCGCAGCTGCAGGGCAATATATTCGGGAGCTTCGATGAGAGCCTGCTGGCCCGCGCCGAGGCGCTGGCGGCCGCGGACATCGCCCCCCACGCCAAGGGCCACCACCTCCACGCCCCGTTCAAGCCGGACGCCGCCTTCCACGCCATGAGCGGCGTCCCCTGCGCCGCCGCCGCCCTCCCGCACCCCGCCGCGCTCGCCGCGCACCCGCACCCGCTCCCGCACCCGGCGCTGGACGGCGGCGACCTGCTGGAGCACCTCTCGCCCTCGCTGGCCGTGGCGGGGCTGGCCGAGCCCTCGGCGCTGCCCGCCCCGCTGCCGCCGCCGCCGCCGCTGCCCGCCGCCGCCGCGGGACCCCTGCCCGTGCCCGTGGGCGCCCCGGGGGGCCCCGCGCCCGCCGCGGACCCGCGGGAGCTGGAGGCGTTCGCCGAGCGGTTCAAGCAGCGGCGGGTGCGGCTGGGGGTGACCCAGGCCGACGTGGGGGCGGCGCTGGCGGCGCTGAAGCTGCCGGGCGTGGGCTCGCTCAGCCAGAGCACGATCTGCCGCTTCGAGTCGCTGACGCTGTCGCACAACAACATGACGGCTCTGCGGCCGGTGCTCCAGGCCTGGCTGGAGGGCGCCGAGGCCGCCCGGCGCGCCCGCCCCGCCGGCCCCGACCCGCCGCCCGGCGCCGAGCGCAAGCGCCGGCGGACCTCGATCGCCGCGCCCGAGCGGCGCTCGCTGGAGGCGTACTTCGCGCTGCAGCCCCGGCCCTCGGCCGAGAAGATCGCGGCCATCGCCGAGAAGCTGGACCTCAAGAAGAACGTGGTGCGCGTCTGGTTCTGCAACCAGCGCCAGAAGCAGAAGCGCATGAAATATTCGGCGGTGCACTGACGGCCCTGCCCCGACGACGCGGCCCTACGGACCCCGGGACGGGACGGACGGACTGCCCCGAGCGCCCCCCGCCCCGCCGAGCCAGCCCGGCCCCGGGACCGGAGCCCGGCGGGGAGCGGAGCCGGGGAGGGACGCGGCGGGGTTTCCGCGGGTCCCCCCGAGCTCCATTGGCGGCGGGCAGGGCGGCGGGGAGCGCCCCGGGCACAGCCGCCCCCTCCGCGCCCCGCTCCCTCAATAAAGCTTTATTTTTCAACCCATCGGGACGTGTCGTTCCTCGCCGCAGCGCCGATGGGGATACCCGAAATACCCGCGATCACCCCTTGGCGGAGCGACCCCCTGCACTGGACCGGGTCCCGCCCTGCCCCCGGCCCCCACCCGGCCCCGACGAAACGGAAACATCCCCCCACCAAACCTGGTGGCGGGTTCGTTTCTGTGGCCATTCAGGAGCGGGGAAATGGGCTTTTATTTAGGATTCCCAGAAGCACCTTAACGATTAAAGATTAATGCTCGAAGAGCGAGCCTCCTCTGAATATTCCACTTTGGCATTTCAATGAGTGACAAACATCGAACCTGAGAACCGGGTCTCATCCTCCTCCCCCGTCAGGGAAGGATGTCACGAATCCAGCTTTTCCTCGCGGGTCCCCGGGAAGGCTCCCTCGCGCGGCGTTTTTCCAATCAGCCCCAGTGATTTTTCCCCAATCAAATGTCCTTTAATAATAAATGCCCTTATGCCATTACACTGTATTGTGGGCTCAGAAAATTAAGAATAAGGGCGATGCAGTATTAATCGCCTTCCACAGTATAAAGAAGGCAGCTCCGACGGCACCTTTCCCCTTACCTGCTCTCCATCGAACGGCCCCGGAGCCTCCGGGCTTTTTTTACAGGTAAGAGGCTGAAGAGGCTGGGCCGGGGAGCGGCGGGAGAGGAACTCGGGGTCGGGAGGCCGGGGGCATTTCCTGGCACAGGAATGGGGATCCACCCCAGATCCCTGGTGGTGCCATTGCCGCGGGGCACCGCAGGCTCACGCCTTTTGTGTTCCAGCATCCAGCAGAAATAACCCAAAGCTCCTAACGCTGCCCTCGGATGGGATTAGTGTCCTGCCCGATTTGGGTTAACCCAGCCTGCACCCCGCCGAGTCCCCGCTCCTGCCCAGCAGTGGGGGACACCCTCACAGCTCTGGAGCCGTCACCTCTGTCCCTGTCCGCCTTTGGAAGGGAGATCGGACCGGGTTTGTTCCTACAGTGCCAAAGGGGCCCCTTCGGTTTTATCTGTGGCTGTTCTGGTGTTACCTAGATCTGTCGTTTTGTGACAGTTCTGCGTTTGTCCCTTTTGCTCAGCTCCGGAGAATGGCTTAAAGATGTAAAAAAAAATCGTGAACGAACTTTCCCAAACCTGCAGTTACTGTCCCAGAAAACAGCTCCTGTGGGCTCCTCCTCTCCTCCAGTACGTTCACCAGTGAGACCTGAAGCCCCTGGACTTTTCCACTCACCCTCCCTCACTCCGTGATCCTTTTCTCCCAGCAGCGCTGCAGGGGCTCTTCCCAGATTTCAGTCTGAAAATCCCGGGTTTATTTTCACTCTGCGTGTGCAGGTTCATGCCTTGCTCTGCCCAGATGTCACATACAGGACCTGACCCCTTCATTTGAGATTTACTTTGGAGATCAGGTACGTCCTGGTTGGTCCTCACTGGTGCCTTGCTCTGTTCCTGGGTTTGGCTCCCAAAGCTCTGGTGCCAGATAAACCCCTGTGATACAAGAAACTCATCTGGCCTTCCTGGAGCTGGGGATTAACTTCCTTCAATTTCAGTAGGAATGGTTCAGAACCAATATTTATTGCTGAGGAGGCACAAAGAAGCTGCCCTCATTTTCCCCTTGGAATAATGAGCAGTGCCCTGGAGCCAGAAGGCATTGCCAAGGGGCAATGTGGGAGGCAGGATGAAGCCAGTGCTTGAGATACCAAGTTTGTGATGTCCTGCCACCACAGCACAGCCCCCCATTCCCTCCTGTCCCCTCAGTCTCTCCAGGTGCCTCAGGATCAGGACTACTATTTGTCATCAAGGTCCGGAGCTCCTTGTCCTGGGCAGTAGGTCTGCAGGTCCCACTCAGGGACAATTAATTCTTCAAAACACACCCTCTGCACAAACCCACTTCCTACAGGTAAAATGAAAAATGCAGGTGAAATTTGCTGAGAAAGGGAATTCCCTTTCAGTGACAGTCCAGGTAAAGTGGAAAGGGAAACCTGCTGAACTAGGAAATGCCCAGTATGTGTGTGAAAGGCTCAGCAAGCAAATCTCTTTCTGTGGTTTCTGAACCACTAAAAATTGATTTATTATTTTTTTTCTCCATTCCATGCTTGTTCCTTAATATCCTGCTCTCTGTCTCCTGGGGCCTGCACATATAGGAGATGAAAGCAGAGAAAACCAAACAAGCCATTGGCACTGCTCACTCAATTGATTTTTACACAAAATTTGCCTTCATGCACTAAGGATGGAAAAATGATCCCATTAATAATGAATAACAAAAACAAATGCAGAGAGGAAATCAATAGCAGCACATCTGATATCACGGGAGGACCTGGGGGCAGCCCCCAGATGTACAAAAGCATGTGTGGGGGAGAGGGCTCAGGATGGGGCACATGGGGACACCCAGCACGGGTGGGTTTGGGGGTGCAGGAGGGAGACAGTGGGTTCTACAGTGCACACAGGAAGGGTTGATGGACTGGCAGGAGCCTGTGTGTGTGTGTGTGTGTGTGTGTGTGTGTGTCCCCATCAGGGCAGGGTCCAACCACCCATGTCCATGGGAGCAGCAGGACTCACTAAGGGTCCCTGCTGGTGCTCACCTGCACTTGTGGTGGCACCAGGGGCTGGTCCAAGGAGCAGCCACTGGCAAGGGGAGCACGAGCTGGAGCTGGGGCCATGCTGTTCCCTCAGAGAAAACCGGTATTATCAGCTGCAAAAATCCCAATGTCCAGTCTCCTTTTTTCTCCACACCTCCCATCCTCAAGGTTTCCCTTCTGAGTTTTCAAGGATGTTTGCCCTCCCCAGGGCTGAACCCTCCATCACCCACGGCTCACTGTGACCAGCCCAAGGGTGCTGAGAGCATGTGGCCATGGGCTTTGCATGGGCATCCACAGTCAGGAGTTCCATGGAGATCCACCAAGGCAGGGAAAGTCCCACTTCACACTGGTACAAAGCAGAGGGAACTCACTCTGGTCGTACAGACTCATGAGTTATTTTCAGAACAGTCTTTTAAAGCAATTAAACAAATTTGTCTTTAATGACACCCATTGTGCTTTGCAGTTTGCCTGGAAAAGTTAGATACAAATTTATTCCATCAAGACTGTTTAGACTTTGTTTCTTTAAGCAAATTTAGAACTACATATGCAGAAACAAGTCACAGCAGTTGCAGCAGAATTTTATATGGGGGAGCAAAACAATGCTCAGAGGAAATTGAAACGCTCTGTTTTTAATTCCAAATAGACTTAAGAATGTACAACAACTCTACACAAATCTAGATCAGTTGCTGCCAAATATTACTGACACTTGGTAATTATCTTCAACCTGCCAGGTGGAAATAGTGCTCCCAAATGCTGAGTGCAAAGCAGAGAAGGTGTCAGAACTGCTGGATCTGCACAGCCCCCTCAGACAGCTGAGTCTGTGGGTGCTCAGGGTCAGCTCGATGCCTGACTGTGCTTTTCACTGTCCATGGGTTGTGAAGGGCAGTGCTGGAGTCACCACAGGAGTGGGGCAGCCCCTGGGTGAGGGGGGCAGCCCATGAGGGGTGGGTGGGGGCAGCCCTGCCAGCTCCTGAGCACAGCCAGCGCTGTGCTGGTGCCGGGACCAGCCCCCTGGCACCACCAGCTGGATCCCAGTGTGGGTCATTATTTGAAGAGTTGGAGGAGCGTGATCTCTCTCCATTTACTCACTCTCATGACAGACAAGCCAGGAGGGAAATTGAGGTATCATTCTCCAGGAGAGCTCAGCATTCAGAGCTCAGTGAGGGCAGTGAATAGCCCAGCCAGTTCCTGTGCTGAGTGGAGAGGTTTGTGCTTTCAGTGGAACCATCTTGGTGTGTCTCCTCGTATCCTTGCCCTTGGAGGGAATGCTCCCACCAGGCAGGTGAGCAGAGCTTCTCTTTCCAGGAGTGAAAGGAGGAGGGAGCAGGTGGGGAGATGAATCACACTGCCGGCATTTACTCGCTTTTAAACTTGCACGAGTAGTGTGGAGCTAAAGTGGAGGGAGACAGAGGGCAGGTGGATGGGCAGGGAAACCGTTGGTTTTCTTCCTCCTGAGGCTGGTGTGTCTAATGCACACCTGTGGGCTTACCAGGGCCCTCAGTCATCCCGGGAGAGCCCTGACACTGGATCCCAAGGCCTCAGGGATGTCACTGGGGAAAGGACCATGGCACAGGGGACAAATCCTCTCCCAAGTGCCCCCCTGGGCAGGGCCAAGGGGCAGTGCCTGGGCTGCCCCGGGGAAACACACCCTCCAGGCTCCACTGAGAACTGCAGCTCTGCACAGAGCACACCCAAACACTGCAGTCCACACCACAGAAACACACGCACGGGGTTAGAGGATAAACCCACCAAAAATCAGGACATTATTTGGGTAGAGCGACTGCATTTCAAGATGTGTGTGATGCAAAGCTAAGGAAGGTTCAGCTGGGCACCCCATTTGCCAGAGCCTCAAATATTGCTCAGGTGCCCGGGCAGGTCTCCCCATTGCATGTGGTGTCTTCACAGCTCCCCACAGCCCTCCCCTGGCTCCTGTAGCCCCCCATCAGCCCCTCTGCAGCTCCCTGCACCCCTGATGGGCTCTGCTAGCAGGAACAAAACACACCAAGGATCTGAGTCAGAGATGTAGTTAAAGTTTGATATCTCAGTTGTCTCAGAATACATTTGTTTTTCCCCAAATGTCAAAACAAATTAGTCTGCAGCCACTGCCACATCCTGGCCTGAGTGCAGATCTGTGCTAGGAAAACCAGCACAGCTCTGGGATCCTCCTTCAGGTACTGCAGTGAGAACATGTAACAGCCTCTGGAAAACATCTGAACCTCTGTTCTTTGCTTGGTTGGTTTTACAGCCTGTGACTCCCTGGCTGACAGACACAGCTCCAGGCACTCGTGAGGGAATGGGACACACAGGCCCCTTCCTGAGGAGCAGAGGAATGAGCATGTGGGTCTCCTCAGAGTAGGGCAGGAGATTTAGGGATGGGGATTCTGGGCAGGCAAGAAGGGTGGATCTCTGCATCCCTTTCCTGGAAGAGGAACCTCCAAGGCAGTTGCAGAAGGGATGCAGCTGGAGGGGTAGATGGGGCCAGCTCTGAGAGGGTCACATGGGGGATAAGTTGGCCAAGTCCTGATGCTGCCAACAGGCTGAAATGCCTCACAACACAAAATAATTCTCATCTAAAGACAGAAGAAATTATTTAGGAAAAATTTTGATAATCCTTTTAACATTGGACTTTTCAGACAGAGATTTTCTGCTTTTTTTCAGTAGTTTTTTTAGCGGGAAGGCAGAGGAGGGGCAGTGAAGGAACCTGAAATATTCTGGATAGAGCAAGTGTCTTCCTTGTCAAAGACACTGGGGTGAGAGGAGTTGTTTGCTTCCTCCTTTAATGAGGAAACCTAAACTATCGTAAATTTGGGGTCAGCCCAGGCCAAAGCCGGGTGGAGAAGCGGAGCAGTGGCAACACGCACAGCCCTGTCCCCTGCCAACGGGGCACGTGAGCCAGTCATGTAGTATTAGTGGCTCCATGTTGCAGTCAGGTTGGATGCCACGTGCAGGCACATTAACATGGAAAACACATTAGCCCCCGCCGAGGAAACCTGAGCAAATTAGCCATGAGATGCAGTGTCCTGGGATTTCACACCAGTGTCATTCCCGGGACAGGAAGGCACGGCAGAGCTGGGGCCCAAGGAGTGGGTTGGCTCCAGTTCAACACAGTCCCAGGCAGCCAAAGGAGCACCGGATTGGAGGAGCCCTCTGGAATGGCACAGATCCATCACCTGCCGCAGCCTCCCCCCACCCCGACACAGGGTGCGGGTGCCACCGCCACCCTCCTGCACCCTGCGGGAGAGCGCGTCTGCCCCGCGCCTCGGAGCCAGCTTCTGTCCCAGCACCTCATGAAATATTAACCCCGGAGCCGGAGCATTCCCGGTCTCTCAGGGGAAAGAGGCACATTTGCAACGCTCCGAGGATGATCTCCTTTCCCGGACACCCCGTCACGCACACTTGCACCGGGCTGGCACGTGGCCCCGGGAGCGCCTCCCGCAGGGAAGGGACACGGAGCCCCGCCGGGAGGGGACACGGAGCCCCGCCGGGCTGTCCCCTCAGCTGACCCCGCCGCGATCCCCGACGGCCGCCCCGGCCCCGCTCCCGGGGCACTTCTGGGGGTGCCCCCGCTCAGCCCCCTCTGCCAGATCCGCGTGTGCGCCCCGTGTCCGAGCCGAGGGAGCAGCCCCGGCACTGTGGGCTGGAGAAGGGACCCGGGGGGAGCACAGGTCGTGGTCAGAGCCTCCCAGGAGCAGGGAGGCACACGGGGAATCACCACACACGCATGACGGTCCCGCTGCGCCGACCGGGAGCCTCAGTCTGCACCCCAGCACCGGGACCGAGGGGCTGCCCTAGGGACAAGCCAGGACCAAGTCCCTCCCGGGAGTCCCCTCCTGGCAGCCCGGCCCCGGCCCGGCACGGCTGCGGCAGCGGGAGCAGCGCGGAGGAAACGGGAGAGCGGCAGCACCTTGGCACATCAATAATTCATAAAATGCCAGCAGCAACGAAGGGAGAGAGGGACCGGGAGCAGAACAGAATATCACACGGCTTTTTAGTGGTCTTTTTCTATTAGTGTCAGCTCTGTGGCTGGTTTCAGTGAGGAGAACTTTCCCTGGATGCCCCCAGAATTTCAGGATGGGGCCTCCTGGCCAGGGTCGGCTCCCAGCTCTGTGGTGGCTGATGCAGTTACAGGACTCTGGTGATTTCAGAAGGACTCACAGGGCACTGTCCTGTCCAAGGAGCTGCAAGAGGTGACACGCTGCAGGCAGCCAGGCTGGGCTCGGCTCTGCTGTGCCCTCTCCAGCCATCACCTCCAACGAGCCCATTTGGGTGAACTCCTGATCTGGCTGACTCAGGACACTTCCCAGACCTCCCACCTGCCTGCTGCCCTCGCCACAGCCGAACCTGCACCCCCTTCTCCGTGTCAGGGGGAATCTGCAGACTCTGCAGGTACAGAGAAAATGGGATTTTTTCATGTCAAATACAGGGAAAACCTTGGGCCAGACCAGAGAGTTCCATACCACGCCACGCCAACAGACAGGGACATGCCCTGTTAAATTCCAACAATGCCCAGACACACCTGTTCCCCACAATGCCTGGATGATGCCTCCTGTGGCCTCGGAATGGGCTGGCCCTCCCATATCAGTGAGCAGTGGCACAGCACCCACGGCACCCAGAGCATCCACAGCACCCACGGCACCCAGAGTACCCACAGCAGGAGGGGGCAGGGGTTTCACTCCCAGTCTGAGCAGTGAACTTCAAGGCTGAGGAGGAAAGGGGGAGACTGGGAAAGTGGAGGCACCGCCGTGCCAGCAGGAGCCTCCCCCCGCTGCCGCCCTCCGACACGGGATCTGGGGGTCTCCCCGGCAGATGCTGGCACCACAGCAGCTCAGAAGCCCTGCAGACAGCCCAGGGCAAAATTTTTAATTTGGCATCACACTTCAACCTGAAATCTGAAAAAAAAAAGAAAATTAAAACAGGATGACAAGATGTCAGTGTCTTCGAGGCAGAGCAGCCCCACGGCTGCTGCAGCTCCACGGCAGGGGCCGGTCCCGGCAGCGGGAGCCCACGGCAGCTCCAGGGCTGCCACGCTGTGCCACAGGGAAGCTCGGTGCTGAAACCAGCTCATGGCACAGAGCTGCAATGAGGATGGAAAAGGCCACTTGCCTTGGACAGAGGAAACATGAGAATGTGGGCAGGAGCACCCAAACCATAAGATTTCAGGATTCCTCCCTGTATGTCTGGCAGAGAAGTCAGATTGTGTCAGAAACAGTCGTTTAAAAACTACAGAAATCCAAACATTTGAAATGGTTCCCAGTTCAAAAACCTCCCTGAAACTCTCTGGAGCAGCAGCAGCAGCAGTGGCAGCAGCCCCTGCCAGTACCTGGCACAATGTAGCCAGCAGCTTTCCAGCCATGGAGCAAAGGCCTGGGAAGGATCAGTGAGAGGGAGAGGGGAACTGGGGCTGCAGTGGGGACCTAGCCACAGACTTCTCTGGAAAAGTGCCTGGATACCCTCTGTGCCCCAAAGGTGTTCCATTTGCATGATCCCATCAGCAGATCCAGCTGCCCTGGATCTGTTTGGGATTCCCCTGGGTGTGGGGTTTGTACCTGCACCCTGCTGGTAATCAGGGAGGGTGTCGGGGCAAACAGCAAGTTCAGCTATTGGAATTCCGGGTTTTAATGAAATCCAGAGAAGTGTGTATCAGTCACAGTAAATTGTACTGCTGCAAAGAGCCACGTCCTGTAGAACAGGGAGCTGCCAGCACATTCGTCGAAATGACTCCTGTTTTGCAGCTCACCATTAACTGCTCCTGAAGGAGCTGCAGTCAGAGAATTCCTGGCTGGAATGTTTTAAGAAAACAAAGGTGAGGGGGGCTGGGGTGCAGCAGTGGGGCCAGCCCCCCTCCCCAAACCCAGGAGAGGGCCCTGCGGCTGCTCCTGCCTGCCAGCCTGACATCAATAAAACATGGAGACAAGCCTGGAACAGGGAGATGAAAAGGGGATGAAAGATGCGTGGAAGACAGGCAGTCCCACTGAGTGGAGAGGATCTGAGCCACAGTGGCCAAAACGTGTTTCAGTCTCTGCTGTAGGAAAGTGCTGGTGAGGGGGGATGTGGGGGGCACACCCAGTTCCTTCTCCTCTCCCCTGGCAGAGCAGAGCAGGTGCTGTGCCCCTCACCCTGTGGCAGAGCTGGGCACTGATCCCCTTCCCACAGGTATGGCTCTCCAGGCTGCTGCCACCCAGGTTTGGGGCTAGGACAGGCTGGGGACATCATGGGATGGAGGTGGGGACACCCTGGGATGGAGCAGGACATGCTGGGATGGAGCAGGACATGCTGGGATGGAGTGGGACACACTGGGATGGAGTGGGACATGCTGGGATGGAGTGGGACACACCGGGATGGAGCAGGACATGCTGGGATGGGGTGGAACACGCAGGTTCCCGGGTAGCCTCAGCACCCACCGACCTGCCCAGAATCCTCACAGTGGCAGCGACTTCAAGCAAAACCCACGAATAAAAACCCCGAGCAGCAAACTCACAAAGCGTGTGAGAGTCTCTGTGGCTCACCACCGACAAAGGGCCCTTTAGCAATCCCATTATTCTCATTATTTAATAAAAGACAGATGTTTTTATTGAGAGCCGGACAGGGACGGGAAACGCGGGATCAGCGATCCAAGGCCGTTAGAGACGGAAGGGACCCGCGGGGGCAGGAGCTGCTCCCGCCGCCCGGGGTGCTCCTCTGCCAGGACGCCGGCGGGATCCAGGCAGTGTTCGCTCCGCTGCCCGCGCCCTAAGGCTCCCCGTGCGGTGCGGCCGCCGCTGGCCCCGCCGGGGCCTCTTCCTCGCCCGCGGTCCCTTCCCCGCCCCGGGTCCCCTCCTCGCCCCCGTCCCCTCACGGTCCCGCCGGGGCTCCCTCAGGACTCGTCCCCCTCCCCCGCTCACAGCGCCCCCTGGCGGCGCTCGGCGCTCATTGGCTGCGGGCCTCGTGACGTCACGGGGCGGGATCCCCCCCTCCCGTCCGTCTGCCTCGGCCGGGTGCGCGCCACCGCCCCGGGCGCTGATTGGCTCGCGCCGTCCCGCCCGCTGATTGGGCGCCGCGCCCCGGCCCTTCTCCCCCCCCCTCCCCTTTACGACCCGAAATCACTTCCGGGTTCTCTTCCCCGGGGGGGGGGTCGCGCCCCACGTGACGCCGCCGTCCGCGAGCGGCGCGCGCCGCCCGCCCGCAGCCAATGAGGGCGCGCCCGGCTGCCCCCATTCAAAGCCGGCGGGCGCGGCGGCCAATGGCGGGGCGCGCCCGCCCCAGCGCGCGCTGACGGGCGTGCGGCGCGGCCAATGGGGCGCTGCGGGGTCCGCGCGCGGGGGCGGGGCGGGTGCGCGCGGCGGCGGCGGCGGCCATGGCGGAGCGGGGCGGCGGCGGCGGAGACGGGGAGGCGGCGGCGGCGGGCGGGAGCGCTTCGGCACCGACCTGCGGTACCGCGGGGCGGGCCGCGCCGGGCCCGGGCGGGGCGGGGACGGGGCCGGGGCGCGCGGGGGCCGGCGGGAGCGCTCCCGCCTCCATTTCCCGGCCCCGCGTGCGGCGGGACGGGCCCTGTGCCCGGTCAGCGGGCTGGGGCCGCCCCCGGGAGCGGCCGCCGTGGGGGCCCCTCGCGGTGCGGACGGGCCGTGTGTGTCGCCGGTGATCGCCTCGTGGCCCGTGTTGTTCCCGGTCCCAGAGCACGCCCGCGCTGTTCCCGCGGGGCAGCGCTGGCCGGTCCCGGGGTGACGGTGTGTCCTGTCGCGGGTGCTCGGGGGCCGGGCCCTGCCGCGGGTCCCGCCCGCGGGGGACACGGGAGCCCTTGGAGCGGCAGAACTGCCCCCGCCCCGGGCACGGCCGGGGGGCCCCGGGACGGACCGGAGCAGCAGAGCGTGCTGGAGGAGCTCTGGCAGGGCAGGATGCAATTTCCCCATCCCACCCCTGGGTCTCGGTTCCTACGAGTAAAAACTAGCAGCTGGGGACTGATAACCTTGAATTGGGAGGGAGAGGAATCTCTTGAAGTAGTCGCAAGCTTAGTTTTACCCGCTCAAAGTTGGCGGGGTTTCCACTCCGTTTTTGGTGTCTGTCGAGGTTTTTCGCTGTTCGCGGTCAGCACTGGTGTTCCCGCAGCCCGGCAGCGATCGGCAGTGACCCGTGTTCCCTGTATCCCTCTCTGTTTCTCCCCAGGATGGCTCAGCAGCAGGCGCTGCGGTTCCGCGGCCCCGCGCCCCCGCCCAGCGCGGTGCTGCGGGGCCCCCCGCCCCTCCTGCGGCCGCCCCCTCCCTTCGGGATGATGCGGGGCCCCTCCGCCCCCGGCCCCCTTCGGCCGCCCCCCCTTCGACCCCAGCATGCCCCCGATGCCGCCGCCGGGGGGGATCCCCCCGCCCATGGGGCCTCCACACCTACAGGTAAGGAACCGGGTGCTCCCGGGTTTTGGCACGTGGAAATGTCCTGTGCTGGGCCACTGAATTCAGGAAGGACATTGAGGGGCTGAAATGTGTCCAGAGAAGGGAATGGAGCTGGGATAGGGTCTGGAGCACCAGGAGCACCCGAGGGAGCTGGGGGGGGCTCAGCCTGGAAAAAAGGAGGCTCAGGGGGGACTTTCTCACTTCCCGCAGCTCCCTGACAGGAGGGTGGAGCCAGGTGGGGGTTGTCCTGTCCCTTTTTCCCTGGGAGCAGAGCCCAAGAGGAAACAGCCTCTAGCTATACCGTGGGAGGTTCAGGTCGGACATCAGGAAGAATTTCTTCATGGAAAGGGCTGTTAGGCATTGGAATGGGCTGCCCAGGGAGGTGGTGGAGTCACCATCCCTGAAGGTGTCCAGGAAACGACTGGACATGGCACTCAGTGCCCCGGGCTGGGTGACAAGGTGGGGATCGGTCACAGGTTGGACTTGGTGATCTTGGAGCTCTTTTCCAACCTCAGTGATTGTGTGATTCTGTGTCAGTAGTACAAAAAGGGACATTAAAATGGGTGATGGAAACAGCGGGGCAGGACAGAGCACAAGGCTCAGGTGTGGTGTTATTTACCACTGCATACCTGTGGTATGCAGATGAGCTGCTGCACAGCTCCTCGAGGCAATGCTAAATCGATGGATGGTTTAAGGTCTTTTGTCTACTTTTCAGAGACCTGGACATTTTGGAAGGGACAAGACCTTTGTGAGTGAGAAATGGATTATTTTAATTGCCTTGTGGGGGTGCAGTGCTGTTGTTTATTTGCCTTGTGGGGGTGCTGTGCCATTAGGGCAGCGTAAGTGCTGTGTGGGCTGAGGGCTGACTGAGGAGCTCAGTGCTACCACGTGCTGTAAACAATGGATTAAATCCATTACTCGTAATTGCAGTTTGAAGAACCAGCCAGAGTTACTTTGGATCCCAGGCCTGGCTGTGGGTGTCTCTGGGATTTCTGTGTTTGATCTACATCCTGAGGGTGCTGCTGCAGTGTCACACGGGGCTGGTTGGTTGTGCCAGGCTGGGAGCTCCACAGCTCCTCACCAGCACCAGGCACGGCTGGGCGTCCCAGGCTGTGCCAGCACCGTGCTCTGCTCCACTCTGAGGTGTGGGGTCACACACAGGATGGTGAGGGGCCTGTGGTGGGAACGGGGGAGCTGTGCTCGGAGCAGGGCTCAGGACATGCTGAGATCCTGGCTGTGCACCAGGCACCACCTGCTCACATGGTCTGACTCCTGCTCTGGGGAAAGCAGCAGCAGCAGGTGCAAAGTGAGCTTCACTGGATCCTTCACACGGCTTGTAGAGCACGAAAACTCATTGTGTGGCAGGTGCAGGAGCTGGGGGAGGAACAAGGGAGGGGAAGGCAGGTTAGAGTTGCCTTGAGGGCTTCTTGTATTTGTATAGAAGGTTGTCCATGCACTCTTGGCTTCCTTTATAGTAGTGTTTACCACAAATAACTGCAACTGTTTTGGTACATGGATTTAAAGAGCAGTTTAATAAAATACCACTCTTAGAGCAGAAAGTTTGGATCTCAGGGAAGCTTCCAACAAAAGCCAAATGCAGACAGGAGCCAAGGACATGGCAGCACTGGCAGCTGCCAGGGGCACAGCTCCAGTTCTGGGTGCAGGGGTGCAGCTCAGGGCCTGTGTGTGCAGCTTGGCACGAGCCACCCCCTCCCTGTGCCACGGGATGTCCTGGGCTGGCCTGGCCCCAGCAGAGCCCTTGGGGTGTCCGGTGAGCACGGAGCTCGAGGCTGTCACTGGAGAGCAAAGCTTCTCAATCACAACTTCATTTAGAGCTGGAGTGATGGAGGTGATTAGGGCTGCAGTTCTAGGTGTTTGCAGAGTAAGTTAAAAGAGCTCAGTGAATTTTGTCAGTTGGCTTTTTATAGGGAAGCATTTGCTGTACTTGTGAACAGGGAATTTCAAACAGTCCCAATAAACAGGTAGAATAAAAGAACTGAAGGTACTTTGAATTACAGACAGGTGTTCAGGCTTTCAGGTAACTGTGATGTGCAGGGCAGATTGGGATTTCTCATCATGGGGCAATAATGAGCATGTAGTTGTATCTTTTTACTTTCAATTGGCACTAGTTAGAAATTTAGTTAATGGGAAATTGAGGACTATAATGGATTGTAATGAAACCCACTGCTCAGCTGTGCTATCAAATTGGACCCTTACTTATAATTTTTTTTTAACATTTCTTCCCTGGGAGGGTCACTGGGTAACTTTTCAGTGGGTATTTTGTTCTTTTTAGGAAAGGACTTTTCTTTCACCACACTTCTCTTCATGTCACCATTTTCAGATGCATTGATGCTTGCATCTCAGACGTGAAGTGCTGGCAGCTGTTCTGCCATAGGTGGGGGGGTTGGCAGGAAGCACGTTCCCTTAGCTGGGAGCTTTGGATTGTTAGAGAAGCTCCCAAGCCTGGCAGAGTTATGCCTACTGCCGTGGTACTGTCTGTTGGTGGTCTAAGAAAGGAAAACTGCTTGGAAATTATGTTGTTGTTGTTATCACTATGATCATTGTTGTTATTATATGCCTTTAGAGACCACCATTTATGCCTCCTCCCATGGGTAGCATGCCACCACCTCCTGGTATGATGTTCCCTCCAGGAATGCCGCCGGTGTCCGCGCCGGGAACACCAGCAATGCCCCCAGCTGAGGAGATCTGGGTAGAGAACAAAACTCCCGATGGGAAGGTGAGATGTGTGCCGGGCTGGTCCTGCTGTGAGCCCCTGACCTCGCAGTTGGGCACTGAAGCCGTGCTGGTGGCTGCCCCCCCTGTTCCTGGCTATAAACTGGAGGAGCCGGGCCGCCTGTGGCGGGGCCGCGGTGACGGGGCCGCTCTCCCCTCAGGTGTATTTCTACAACGCGCGCACGCGCGAGTCGGCCTGGACGAAGCCGGACGGGGTGAAGGTGATCCAGCAGTCGGAGCTGACGCCGATGCTGGCGGCACAGGCACAGGCCGTGGGGGCCTCCACCCCCACCACGAGCAGCCCTGCGTCCGCAGCCTCGCCATCCACCTCCTCCAGCACGCAGTCCTCCACCACCTCCACCACCACCACGGCCACCTCAGTGTCCCAGACCAACTCCAGTGAGTACCCAGGGGCGTCCCGGGCCTCGGGCGGGGGGAGCAGGTGGTGGGGGTGTTGCATGGGGAATGGCAGCAAAAACTTGGAGGTTGTTTCAGCATCAAGTGGAGTGTGAATTTAAAGTAAAGTGTTTAATCCAGAAGGACCTTGCATGCCAACCTTTCTCCCCCCCCAGTCTCAGAGTTCTTCAGGTCTTTGTATATTTTTCTCCTGCTGTTATCACATCATCTCAGAGCTATTATGCATCTATTTCCCTTTGACTTTAGATAGAGCTGAACTGTTTTTAAAGGTGGTTCAAAAGAAAAGTTGATCTGAGACAGGAGTTTAGTTGTAGCAGTTTCCTGGTGGTTTTCTCCATGGCATATGTTGCTATAGAAGGTTGGGTCTCTGAGAGCTGCTGGGCTGTGAGTATTGGTTGATTGCAGAATAGAGATGCTTTGGTGTGTTACTTTTATTAGCATTATTCTTCTGCCTAAGCCTCCTCAGTTCCTATTTTCTAGAGTTGCACAGAGAGGAAAAAGAAAGTCCATTAGAGCCATTATTGTTCACTCATGATGTTTGAATAATAGTCTGGAGATTAGTGCTGCTTCCACGGGCTGAGCCTTTGCTTGTAAGGGTTTTCCAGCTGAGGGAAGGGGCTGAATTTACACAGCAAGCACATAATGCATGGCTGTGCATCAGCAGTGTGGTTGGCACTGCACTTTGTCCCGTGTGTGCTGCCCAGGAGCCTCGGGTGCATCTTGACAGAGAGGTGTGTTACGTACTGTGGGTCTGTTTGCACGTGAGTGTGTCAGCAGCAGACTGTGTGAGGTCACTCCCCATGCCCAGAGCAAGATGTGCTGGGGAGGGAGCAGCTCAGAGAGTGCCCTGTCTGCATACAGGGCCACTGACAGACAAACAGCACTGGTGCTGAGCAGGGATCCAGCACTGGGACAGCCTTGGGTGTTGTAGCTGCTTTGGCTCTGATGTGTTCACTGAGCCAGGCCAGAGAGTGTGCAGGAGATGAACTGTTCCAACCCTAGCTGGCTGTAGAGTTGCAGCCTCTGGAATTGGTCTTTTTTCTGTAACAGGGGAGACAAATCAAGCTTAACTCGCCATTTAGCCCTAACTTCAGAACCTGTGTATGAAAGGGAGTCAAATTTAGGTGACCCTCAAATTCTGTTTTCATTGAGGCTGTGGGAGGACACATCATTAGAGCAGCAAAGAACTTGTGTTGCTCAAAGCCTTTCAGGGCTTTTGTTTATTTTGAAAGGTAACTAAGTACTGTGTTCAGCAGCTTTGTTGAGCTATGGTCTGCTCTAACGGTTGTGCTGAGTAACGAGTGGGATGGGAGGTGAATGTTAGCTCCTGACACAGTGCCAGGCTTGGGAGAGCTGATCCTGCTTTGGTGACAGCACTTTATGCACCTTCTCTGAACTTAAATTTCCTAATATCGAACGCTGAGAATCTTTCACTTCTACCTGTTCTATCTGCTAAACTTTGCCTTTGCTTTCAAGAACTGTTACTGTTGGTGTCTGTGCCTAGGTGATGAAATTTTATAATTGAAAATAATTTTATAACTCTCAGATTGTAAAAATACTGGGGCTTCTGGCTGAGCTTCATTCTTGCCTGGTACTGATTTGACTTTAGTCTTACAAATCACATACTGACTGTCTGCTCTGTTTCCCTAAACGTTAGGCACTGCTAAGAACTTTCACCCTTTCTGAAGTGCTTAACGAAAGATCAGAAATCTTTATTTAAATATGCTAATACTGTTATGTTATTTGGAATGTTTCTGGTAGTGTTAAAAATGCATGGTGTGCCCATTGGAATATGGCCGTAAATTGGTGTGGTTTCTTTTTTTTTTTCCTTTTCCTTCCTTCCCTGCACCAAATCCTGCAGAGTGAATTTGAAGTTTAAGCAGACTTGTCTGTAGGTCCTGTTGGCCTGTGCTGTGAGGTTGTTTGCTTCCAGTTAAGGGCTGGTTTCAGTTATGCTGCAGGGATGGTGGAACTGAATGCCAGTCGTGTGTTTTCCCACTGGGAGGCACTGAAGACCAAGAAAGTTCTTGCAGCTGCTGAACAAAAGTACTTTCCTTTTCCTTACTTATTTACATATTTTTATTGATATTTTCCTGTTCTGGGAATGCAGCCCAGCATAGTCTTAGGCAGACTGCTGTCATGCAGGTGCTGCTGTTAAAAGCAGAACCTGTGTTCCTGTAACACAAGGACAATCTGTTGCTATGGGAAACTCTCTGTAACCTTCTGTTCCTCTTTCTCTGAACAGGGATACAGAGTAGAACCTCATTTCAGGCTGTATTAGTCCTTTGATACATCCCTGCTACTGCTATGGAGGCTTGTTAGGTGTAAAGAATGGGACAAAGCAAAATTGGAAATTGACTTTCTATGTGAATATTTAATGTTCCAGAGAAGGCAAAGTATATTTTGTCCAGGAGTGTCTTCCTGCTGGTTATATCTGAGCATATCTCTTACGTACCGGGAAACAGAGCGCCAGTATGTTTGCAGCAATATATTGCAGTGTCTAAGATACAAGGTGTTCTTTTGTGTTTTTTTATCAGCACCTACCACACAAGACCAGACCCCGAGTTCGGGTGTTTCAGTTGCCACACCATCAGTCAGTGTTTCAACCTCTGCTCCTTCTGCTACACCTGTGCAGACTGTACCCCAGCCAGTCCCACAGACATTGCCTCCTGCAGTTCCTCATGCAGTACCTCAACCAACTGCAGCAATTCCTGCTTTTCCACCAGTAATGGTACCTCCATTTCGTGTCCCCCTTCCTGGCATGCCTATTCCACTTCCAGGTAAATTGGCAAACTGTAATTGTCTTGTCTGCTACATGTCCATGTTGTCAGTTGTTTGCACTCATGTGTCCACTGTGTACAGAACTTGCCTGGATCCTCTCCTCAGAGTATTTCTGAAAGAATTCAGGGTTAGCAGACAGACTTTTTAATTAACAAAGAACGTAAAATTTTTTTACTTCTAGTTCTTTGCTATACTTAGCAGAAAACAGCTGCATTTAAACATATAATGTTTAAATGAGAATATTGAGCACTATATTTTACTAATTGCAATATTGCTATTATTTTTTTTTACTTGCTTGATTTAGACCTTAAGTCTCGTGCACAAATATTTACTAGGACATGGATGAGCAGGACCAATTACCATGGAAATCATGACCCAGTGATGTCAGGTGTTTCCAGTTCTCTCAGGCTGCAGCCATCAGGTACAACGCTGAGTGTTGAGGTGTGACCTGAGGACCATAATAAGGCATTCAGGGTGCCAGGGTGTTATTCACGGGCTTTAGGTTTAAAGACCATTGAGAAGGAATCTTAGATGGCAGCACAATGCTTCTGGGTAAATCAACTTCCTAAGTTTTTATGAAATATTTAGATACCTAAGGAAGGAGTTTTAGGCTGGGCTAAAATGTTGGGCTCACTTGCTCTCTGTAGTTGCTGCAGGAGGTCACTAATACCACTTAGTGCTTACACACCACGTTTCATTTGCATGGATACAGCTGAGTTCCTGTTCTAGTACAGAACTGATGTGTTTCAGTGCTCGGTAGCACTAAACATACACCACGAGCTGTCGATTTTGTGTTGCAGAGGAAGGTTGGAGACTGCAGTTGTATTGGATCCAAGTTAGTTTGTGATTAAGAATGACAGAGAATCATCCTTGTGTTTCTGACTCTTTGTACAAGGAGGTGACTTCCTTGCTGTCCTCCTAACGCAGCCCCCCAGTGCAGGTGGGGGGAGCCCTTTACCTTCCAGTGAATTGCGTGGGTGAAAAGTAACCCTTCAGAACACTCCTTTGCTAAGGGGAGCAAGCCTGAAAGCAGTTAAAATGCTGACTAGAAGAGAGCACCAGCTTTTAGCTGCCTCTGCTTTTAAAACAGTCTTCTAAAATAACTGAGCAAAGCTACTTTAATCTGTATTGGCCTGAAAGGGAAATCACAGTGTAGGACTCATTTTAAGCCAGGAAACAAATGCTGTCCTGAACATGATATTCAAGGCTGAACAACAAATGGATAAAGGGTAGAGGGGAAATACTTCACATTTGTGAGGTTTGGAGGAACAGTAAAATGGGTAAGCCTTAAAGGTGGTCAGCTGAATGCGCTGAACTGTGCATTCTGACCTTGCCAGCAAGGGATCAGCATGGAGTGAAGGGTCCTTACACGTGTAAGGGATATAATCTATGGAAGTGTGACCTGTCAGGTGAAGTGGGGATGGTCAGAGCAGTGGAGAAGAGTGCCAGTGGAAATGGAGACACTGGGCGTGTGTCTGGGTTGGGCTTTTTTGTGAGCTGTCAGTCAAAACGTTCTGGGAGTAGTGCTGTACAGGAGCAAAGGCAGAGCAGGAACATCGATCTCCTCCTGAAACTCATTTTTGAAAATTAATTTTTTTAGAACTTCCCTGATAACAGGTGTGGGCTCTGACCAGTTCTCCCAGTGAGCTGGGCTCAGGTGGAACCCACAGCATATAGGAAGGACACCTGGCAGCAAAGTGCTTCTTCCCCTAGCGGGTCTGATTTGTCAGTTCACCTGATTACAGAATGAAATCTGTCTGCTTTCAGCTAATTCTGACTTGAGTTGGTTGTGAGGGTTTATAAACACTGTAGAAGAGAAGGAAGCCTTTAAAAGCTCTTACAGTAACGAGAAACTGAAGAGAAGTCAAAATTACTCATGGCAGTATCAGTGCAGTCAAAAGGGCTTATGAAGGTTAGACTGTAGATGTTTGGGACGTTCAGCACTAGGTGTGGTGTCAGCCAGAGGATTCAAAGTTACAGGGACAGTGGTGAACAATAAATACCACTGGCAAGTAATTTCAGAGTTAATCTCTTGTTACACTGCAGTAAGATGGAGCAAAGGAAGTGTTCATTAGTGATATCTCATAATCTCAGACCTTAAAAAGTAAGTCTGCTTTCTCTCAATTCCCATGTTCTAAGTCAGTTGTATGTTTGGGAATGACCTTGGCAGAGGAAACAGCTTGGGTGTTTGCTCAGTCTTACCTGCGCTGCAGCATCCCTAACTCCAGCACCCTGCAGGTGGTGGTGTTTATACTGACCCACGTTGGAGACATGCTGTAACTTCCTTAACAAAACGAATTTGCAGATTCATTGTCAAGTAGACAACATGACCACCCCCCCAGTTTAGATGAACACTTCAGTCAGTGCTGTTTGAGTCAATGTTTTTATGTCTCAGTTTATAAGTTTTTAATAAAACTAGTTTGGGATTCTCTCATTGAAATTATTACTACAGAACCTTACAATTCTAGTCTGTCTTTTAAAATAAATTGGCAGTATTTATGTATGCTTTCCATGCTATATCTCTAATGAACAAACCCAGAAATTACTTTGGTTGTAAACACAGGGGTTTAATTTCACTTTCCACTGGAGCATTTCCCACCTCAGTGATGAACTGAAACCCTTGAAGGGGAGGTTTCTGAAGTATTTCAGTTTCTGAGTGTCCAGACTGGACCAGCTAGAGAGAATTTCTGTAGTTGCCTTCCACACCCAAAATGGAGGTTTTGGAAATGCATTCCCCTCATCCCTGTCTAATTTCTCGCTGAATTTTGGTCTGATCAAAGAGGATGAGCTGCTTTCCTCTTTGTGCCCTTCTGTGTTGTTTCTTACTGAGCTGGAGAGCAGACCAGTGCATGGTGCCACCTTTCTAAGTGCGAGTTACGGCTTTTAAAGTATTTTTCAGCTTGTGCCACTCTTGATAATCAAAAATAAAGAAAATTTGGGCTGCCCCTGTCCTAGTGCAGCTTTGTGTACCTCTGTCTGCAGCTTTATTGCTTTTTACCCCCTTTCTTCCACTTGCAACCTTTCTGTAATGACCCTTGTACCCTCAGCTTTCCCTCTGGGTTGCACTTGGCTGTTACCCCGTCTCGCTGCTCTGAGTAGTTCAGATCTGTCCTTCCACCCTAACCCTGCTCTCTAAGTGCAGCAGCAGATTGAGGACAGCAAAGCCTGTGAGTTTCACTGTGCTGCTGCTCCCCGTGGGTCTGTCCCAGCAGAGGCTGCCTGTGGAAGCAGCCCCGGTAGTGGGATATTTTCCCGTGGTGCTGCCCTACAGGGAGAGCTGCATTCCCCCTCAGATGAACTTAAACCCCTGAGTCTTCACTGAAATACCTTTTTTCTTTTTAATGACATGCCAGTAACTTGCTAAACAGCTGGTTTAATGTAGGCAGAGACTGTTGCTGCAGTTTAAAATTAGGTTTACATTTGACCTGGCGTAAAATGTTGGAGCAAAAGTAATTCACATTTTCTTGCTGGGAGGCTCCCTCTCTGCCAGCTGCAAATGGCATTCCAAATTGTGGCAGGAAGTCCGTAGCACCCCGTGGTAGCTGACATCCCATGGCAGCTTTCCAACATGCTTCCTATCCGTTTTGCAGGTGTAGCAATGATGCAAATAGTCAGCTGCCCGTATGTAAAGACAGTCGCTACCACCAAGACCGGTAATTTCCAAACCCATCCTAGTTCGTTTTGTCTGTAAGTTGGCATGGTAGTGAATGTGGTTGTTTCTTTTATTTCTTTATTTGCTTCCCCACTTGAATGACTATATATTACTTTATTTTCAAAACCAGTATAAATGCAAATATCATATTTGGCCAGGAAATAACTTCCCAAATAACTGTTAGTGTCAGCTTATTCTGTACCCAGACTCCCGTACAGTTTTCTGTAACCATTGAGTTCTGTAATGACTGTGACTCTCATGCCCATACTTAGTTCCTAGTTTCTTGTGTGGATTTTTGTTTTCCTGCTCCACATGTGCAGTGGCTGGCTGTGCTCGCATGTTGTGTGCGTGTCTGTGCGTCTGAGTGTGAACTTTCATATTTCAATTGTGGATTTAAGAACAGTCACTCACTGAGAACACGTTATTGCAATGTGTAATGTGTGCTTTTCCATTATTTAAAACAAGACTTTTTCGATGTCAAAGGCTCAAATTTATGATACTGTAGTTCCAATCCTATCCAATTGGTTGTTCTAGAACTTGTCATTCCAAATCTGTTCGTTATACCCAGTTTGTTGGGATGAATGGAGAGATGATAGGATAGTGCAGCATTCTGGCTTTCTTATCTTGGATATTTGCTTGCCATTTTACTGTAGGATTTCAATAAAGTGGGTTTTTTTCAATCAGTTTGCAGCACTAAACAAACCCAACAATCTGATACTATTTAATTCTCGTCAGGTTTTATTGAAGGCTCTGAATTAATGCCAGTATTTAAGATTTATCAAAGTTCTACTCTTTATTCCATGGTTTAAATTCAAGCCACTGTTACCTTTTTTAAGAGCAATAGGAATATCTCTTAGTGATAGCATAATTAAGAAGTGGAGTAGATTTAAAAAAACAAATAATTTTTGCTACAGAGATCTCATAAAGACCTTTTTAATAAATAGAGCACCGAATAATGAAATATAAAAGCAAATGTCTAAAAACTAACAAGCTTTGTGCTCTGCAGAATTACACATTAATTAAAAATTAAAAACCATCTAATTTGCCTGGGAATGGGCATTAGTGATTGCAAAACACAGGAAGGAAATTTGGTAACAATGCCTTACTTTTCCAATTTAACTTTGAAAAACAATCCTTCTGTTTATTTCTATGGGTTGATTATTTGTAAGTTAAGTCGGTAACGTGCTAGGTGTTGGTCCTTAGGTCCTGCTTTGTCACTTACTGTTTTCTTCCTCCTTTTTTCCCTTTTTCCCTCTGCCCAGGAGTCCTGCCTGGCATGGCCCCCCCCATCGTGCCCATGATCCACCCGCAGGTGGCCATCGCCGCCTCCCCCGCGACGCTGGCGGGAGCCACCGCGGTCTCTGAGTGGACGGAGTACAAAACAGCAGATGGAAAGACTTACTACTACAACAACAGGACTTTGGAGTCCACATGGGAAAAACCCCAAGAACTGAAAGAAAAAGGTACTTTGGGGTTTTTTCTTTTATTGCAGCAGCACACTGGGAACATCGCTCGGACCGTTAGCGATTGTGTTTGAAAACGCGAGCGGGAATGTTTCTAATCCCTGATCTCTCTTAAGAATGTTTTTAAGTTCTGATTGTAAGTAGCCACGTGAGTTGGTCTTGAGTCTGAAAGCTGCAGTTTGTTTCCCACTGTACTGTCAGAGTGTTTGGTTCTAGAGCTGCTCCCAAATCCCATGCCTTGGGTAAATGCGTGTTCCTGTGCCATTAGAAAGTGAGTACTTCATGTACGCATGTGTTTGAGAAGGTTCCAGTTGCAGATAGAAAGGGAGGAGAAAAGTCAGTTATTCCAAGGGCTGTAAACCAGGAAAAAATTAAGATCATTGGGCTGAATTTCACATCTTCAAAAACATATAAACAGGTTTGGAATATGAAGTAAAATAATATTGCTTCTCCCTGTCCACATCCCTACGGTGTGTTTCGCTCATGTTCTGTGACACGTGTTCACTTAAATGCACTTTAGATCCATGGGGGTACTATATGGGGCAGAAATTGTTCTTGTATCAAAAATAAGGAGGAAGGGGCAAAAATTCTTTGGCTTTATTCAGTTTATAAAGCCTTTTAAGAACACAGATCCAAATAGTTCTGTCTTTTATTTTCTCCTGAATTTTTAGTTACAAGAAATCTGCTTAGACAAAGGCAGGACACTTACACTGTTAGTTAGTTCAATTAATGCCCATCTTCTTAATAATTCAGAATAAATAATAGGTCTTTTTACTGAGATGAAAACATCTAAGACAGCAAATCCCAATTTTGCTGAGAAAAGATTATGCATTTTAGGTTTTTTTGAAATGAGTGCAGAGCAATCTCCAGGAGATTCTGCATTAATTGTGTCAGATTTTTTTTTTTTTTTTTTTTTTTTACCACAACAGTTAAAATCTGAAAGTGGTCTTCAGTGTTGCTCTGTTAGTTGATATTTTTATTGGTGTTTCAGCATTCCTGTTGGGGTACCCCTTAGTCAGCTTTTTTAGTATTGTAGCTGCCTCACAATATTTCATTTTCCAGTCCCAAGTAGATCTTGGCACAGGAGATAACCGTGACTTTATAAGTGGACACTGGAAAGCCTGAGAGGGACAGAAAGTGGTGAGAATACATTCAAAAGAAGTTTTGGGTTGGTGTTGTGCTTGGAAAATTATATCAATAAAAGTAAATTTGTTGTGGTTCTATAATGATTTCTGAATACTCAGGAAGAGTCTGTCTTTATTTAGAAAAAATGGAAGAGAAGGTCAAAGAGCCAATTAAAGAACCCTCAGAGGAGCCTTTACCAATGGAGACAGAAGAAGAAGAGCCAAAAGAAGAACCTATAAAGGAACTGATAAAAGAGGTAAAAGACCTTGAACCCAGTAGTCAGTCTGGCCACTGTGAGTCCCACATCCCACAGCTGTGGCTGCATCTCAGCCAAGGCAGGTTGGGAGGAGCCATGGTTAGTAATCTGAGTTCTTAAATTCTGGAGGGGATTTTGAAAGCCTTCGTTTTTGGACTCAGACTTTTCTTTTTCCTGTTATTTTTTTTACATAAGGAAAAAATGTAATTTAAAAGAAAGTTATAGAGTATATGAGTTAAGGAATTGGTAAGAACATGGGGCAAAAGTTAGCTCATTACATAAATGTGGTGTTCTCTCACTGATTTTAAGGTACTTAGAAAATGAAACTTGTCCTGAATATTTGAAATATTTAATAGCTTTTTCTCTATTTCTTTACTTCATTATTTTGAACAGTTTGACACAAAGCTGACGTGTTCTCCATGTGCTGTAACTGCTAAGTTTAGGTTGTTGGGAACGTGTGTCCTAGAATGTGTCCTGTAGTGTTTTCAGTAAACAAACGTAGTTTCCTTGGAAGGTGTTTTACTGAGCTGAACAGGGTAGTTCTTGAGGGTGCTAAGGGGTGTTAGAATAAAAATTAAAAATTTTATCCTGATTTCTGTGAGCTTCCATGTAGTTTAGTAGGCAAAAGCACAGAATTAGGTGCCTGGATTTTGTTGCCACTCCACCTTGTTTACTTCTGAGATAGTTACCAGAAATAACCTAAACTTATTTCTGCTGCAGAGGTTATTGCAGATTTTCACTGTTTCATACTCCATATCTCTCGTTTTCAAATAAACGCATTTTAACAACAAATGAAAAATTTTTTTTGGCAGAAATTGCCCCTGTATCCCAACCTCCCTGGATTTGTAGGATTCATGCAGATCTAGGAAGGCCTTTAAGTCAGGTTTCGCTGAAGTCAAAAGTTAAGAAAATGCTTAGAGGCTTTGGAACTGAGATTTTGGAGTAGCAGCTGCTGTTGCAATGCCAGTGTTTCTGTTCTGGGCGTGGATGAAGTGTCACTGCGAGCTGCTTGTCAGCATTGCTTCAAAATACATTTGCTTGTTTCAAACAAGTTCGTTACTGTATGATAAATAGTTAGCCAGCCGTCACTGCCTGATCCTCTAACTTGTTTTTTCCTCGAGGAGCCAAAAGAGGAAGAAATGACAGAGGAAGAGAAGGCAGCTCAGAAGGCCAAGCCGGTTGCCACCACCCCTATTCCAGGCACCCCATGGTAGGTGGTTACTGCTGTGGGACTGACAGGGCTGGTCCTGGAGCCACCAGGGTGGCTGCTGGGGGGGTTAGAACAAGTGATAGTGTGTGAAGAACCTGTTCTTGGTGTGCTGCTGTCCCAAACAGTGCCGTGTTCCTCCCGCCAGCGCTGCTCGCACGGTGCCAGTGGTGGTGCTCAGCACTGGCTGTTGTGCCACTCGCTGCCTGCAGTCCCAGAGGCACCATTGCCAGGATTTCATATCCCAGCCCATTCACCTGCCACCGATTCCTCCTGGTCTGGTATGAAATACTGGCCAAAAAAATAACCCTGGGCTTCTCTTGGCTTGTGCCTTGAGAAACAAATAGCTGCAGCTGCTGGCCAAAACAAGCTTTTGGTTTTAACTTAGCCCAGAAACTGCTCAGGCTGCCTGTGTGATGTCAGGAGGGTAACTTCTGCTGTAATATATGTAAATCATCTCTGTGTTTGCGTGACAAAGGTAAAACTCTTCCTGATGGGAAAGGGATATTGTTTCCATTTTTGCAATTTAGCTATTGCTGTTTTTTATTAATGCTTGGTATTTAAAACTGTCTCCCTTTAAATTGCCTCTGTGGGTCTTTCATCCCATCACATATAAAAATCTGGCAAGATCCTGAGGTTGCCTTTTCTCATAGTATGTGGGGCACTAAAGAGATGAGGTAACTTTATCTCAGAATCTGATTCCACTCTCTAAAACATTTTTCCAGAGAAGAACTGAGTCTCCTCTTAAAAAGCTCCTGATAAAAAGCATTTTTAAAATTGTGTTTTCAGTGTCAAATTTCAATTACTGCATTTTCAAATCTGCCAGCAGAGAAAAGGAGCAGTTCAGGGGGTCCCAGCTGGGCAGTAGGAATGTCTTGGCAGCTGTGCAGTCAGTGTAACCTCTGTGTGTGTGTGTGGCCATCGTGCTTCACTCTGTGAACATGGTAATGGGTACATAGTGAGCGAAGACAAGGTAATGTGAGCCCTCCTGTCCCATCCCCAGGTGTGTAGTGTGGACAGGGGACGAGCGTGTGTTCTTCTATAACCCCACCACCCGACTGTCCATGTGGGACCGACCCGACGACCTCATCGGGAGAGCTGACGTGGACAAAATCATTCAAGAACCTCCTCACAAAAAAGGAATGGAAGAAGCTAAAAAACTTAGTAAGAGCAATCTTGTTGCCATCTTAGGAAACCTGAATATAACTTACCACTTGTTTTTGTGTTGATTTCCATAGCTTGTAACATTTAAATAAGTGACAGAAATGTAAGGACATACTGATAATGTGTGTAAATGTGCAACGTTAAGAGGCTGGTGGGAATGCAGATTGCAGAATCCTCTGGGGAGAAAACAGACCATTTGAAGAAAGTAGATGCTAACAAGGTTAACTGTTCTGTAAAATGCCAACAGGCTGAAAAACCCCACAGGTTTTACTGACTAAAAAGAGGGAATGTGCTCATTTTGTAAGCAAGAGGCCAGAAAAGATTAATCATAATGTATGAATGGGCTCTCACAGAAGAGGAGTTTAACTTAGAGATCATCAACCACAGTAGAGTTTGGAAACAGCTGCCAAGAGCAGAAAACATTCAAGGAGCTGCTTGAGATGAGGTGAGATTTTTCTCTGGCCTCAATTCTAGTAAATGGTCCTGGGATGACACGTGGATTTGGTAGCTGGAGGAGAGCAAAGTGCAAGTGGGTAATTAGGCTGTTTGACCTGAGTTGTTTTTCCTGGAAATAATAGGTCAGTGTTTGTCATTTTAAATCCTGAGCTGATCACTGGTCCACTAGTTCTGCTCCCCAAATTGCCATGGTGTAACTCCAAAAGTGACTGAGAACCACATGTCTCCCTTTGTCAGAACACGATTGCTGCACACATTGTCCTCAGTTTGTGCACAAACCTTCACTCATAAATTACAAACCCTTCATCAGTACAAAATCTAAAGTATTATTGAAATCTGTTACAGTTAGAGAAGAGCATGAAGCTGCAGAGGAAGCAAACGAAGACGAGCCTATTAAAATAAAAAAGCGCAAGTAAGTTTTTTTGCTTTTTCAATCCCAAGCAGTCTGTGTAGGTAAAATAACTGAAGTTTGTAACCTGAGACGTGTATGCTGTGTCCAGCAGAGCAGAACAGGAACGGAAAGGGTTGGGGAACACAGTCATCAGCTTTCTGCTGCTCAGCAGCTCAGGTATTTGATATTTCCCTGAGATAGCTGAAACATATGCAGAGAGGAAATAGCATCTCTTTTGGAAATAAATGGTGTAAGTTGGTGAAACCAAGGAATATTTTGAGTGCAGTTTGTCTTAAATACCTTACTTCTGTTGTTTGTTGATTTCTGGGCACAAGACTTTGTTGCCAGAATATCCAGCCACCTAGATTTTCATAGTGGTTTCTCTGTTTTCACTCTGTTATGAAGGTTTAAGAGTTTCATTTAGGTCCTTTAGTCTGGTTGCCTTTTGGAAGTGATATATGTGATATACTTACGCTGTTTTAAGAATGGTTTTGCCATGTTCTTTGTGGTCATGTGCTCTTAGGGATGTGGAGCTGTTGGCAGTAAGGTCTGGATGTTGTTTGGGATGAAGGGCCTTTGCTCTTAGTGAACCTAAATCAGCAAACTTGGCCAGAAGACTGTGAGGTGTTCCCGGTCTGAACAAACTCCCTTAGTGCCTCATGGCCCTGAACAAGAGATCAGAAAATTTAGTGCTGCTGTGTAAAATCTACTGCATGTCTGGCAAGACCTTTGAGTGCAGCCAGGGTGTTCTGATTGCTTGGAGTCATCTGTTGGCACTGAAGTTGTTTGGAGTACCTTGGCTCCTGAGCTCTCGGTAGCAAAGCACTCATATCCATGTCTGAGAATGGGTTTCATGGACTGTAAGCCTGTTATTGTGGAGCAGTGGGTGATATCCCTCCTCTCCTGGTGTGGTTTGTTTTTTGACCTACAGGGCTGGCGTTTTAGTTCTCAAATTACGCTTTATGTTTGTTTTTTTTTCAGGAAAGACGATATCAAAGACATCGATTCTGAGAAGGAGGCTGCTATGGAGGCTGAGATTAAAGCTGCTCGGGAGAGAGCCATCGTCCCACTGGAGGCTCGAATGAAGCAGTTCAAGGACATGCTGCTGGAGAGAGGGGTCAGAAAACTCTCTGTGTGTGTGAGGAGAGGGAGAGGGAGGTTCAGGCAGAGGTCTCAGTTGTTGTTGAATTCCAAAGCTGCAGTGTTTTGTGTAAGGAAACAATCTCATCCTTCCTCTGATCAATGGATGCTCTTTGTACAAGGCTCCAAATCTCAAAGAAAGATACAATTACAGCAAAGTTTTGATTTCTTAGTAAGTGAAATGAAATGGGGTCAAGACAGATTTTTTTTTTCCATTTTCCCCAAGTTAAGTAATTACCTAATTGGAAGCTGCCATTGAAGATAAATGGGACACATGAACCAGACCCATCCCTAATGTTTTTGGAAATGTTCCTCCTGAGAAAAGCAGCAACTTCCTCTCTAGTCTGTACAGTCTTATCCTTAAATGGGAGACTTTTTGCTATTAGTTAACTAAATTTGGAATCTACTTGATGCCAATCAATTTTGATGGATAAATTAGGCTATTAGAATATAAATTTGATAGTAACTAAAAAATGGAAGTGATTCCAGCTGCCTGTGGAACACAGCCTCTCAAGGCTTTCTTCCATTGTACTTTTTGGTGTTAATGTCACACAGCAGTAGTAATTAAGTGTGTATTATTATTTAGAAGTTTTCAAAGCTAATTAATGTTGAAACTTCCTGTGACAGCCTCCATCATCCACTAGTGATGAAAACTCCAGGATGAATTTGTTTCCCTCTTTTCATCAGGTGTCTTGGAGTTTTCAAGCAAAACTGTGCAACTTCTCTTGTATATTTGTCTTCTTTTAATTAAAGGTCTCTGCCTTTTCAACATGGGAGAAAGAGCTGCACAAGATCGTGTTTGATCCTCGTTACTTGCTGCTCAACCCGAAAGAAAGGAAACAGGTAAAAAAGTCAAATTCACTCCCCATCCAGACACAGCTACTGCAGGTTTATCTGAATCCTCAGTCTGTTTTTGTTTCTGCAAACCCTCCAGACTAATCAGTGTTGCAAGGAATTTTTGTCATGATTAGGGTTTGTCTGGAAACGGAAGAAGCCAGCAAGGGAAAGTGTTGATAGTTGTTTTATTTCCTGTGGTCAGAAGGTCTCATATTTTAATACAGTGAAAGTTGTACATGTACAGAAAGCTGCCAAAACCTGAGTGAAATGGCGAGAGTTATCAGTATCTCTTCAGAGTATTGGCATAATGAATAATCCAGCTATTTATTTTTTTAAAAAAGTGGTCGGGGGAAAGACTAAAGTGCATTTTTATTGTTAAGCAAATTCTCACTTCATCAGCTTTTCTTCGAGTGGATGTAGGGAAAATGGAAAGCTTCAAGAACACAAGAAGTGTCTGAAACATGGGACCCAGGAAAATGTTACCTGGAATGTGTAAGGAACTTCTTCCCAGGTCTCAGATGATGTGTTAGGTACAGCACCTTGCATGTGCAGCAGCTTGGATCATTTGCATATTGAAATACAAAGAGTCCCTAACCCTTCTTTCTGCCTCGTCTGTGTTGGTTTTGTGGTAAGAGGAAAGGAAATAGGAGAGAAGGAAGGAAGTGGGATTTTTCCTCCCTCTTACCTAGAAGTTCTGTGTGTCACGTTTGGGTGTTTGCTGTGGGTGACTGGTGTTTCTGTAGGTGTTTGATCAGTATGTGAAAACCCGAGCAGAGGAAGAGCGCAAGGAGAAGAAAAATAAAATAATGCAGGCCAAGGAGGATTTCAAGAAAATGATGGAAGAAGCAAAGATTAATCCAAGGTAGGAGCTTCTTTGTGGTTTGTGTCATAAGCTCTACTAGAATGCAGGATGTTGAGTTGTATTGGGTTGATTAACCGTGTTCAAAATGGGCAAAGAGGAGAAAACTCATCAGATACCGTTGAAATCTTCTTTTATGTGCTTGTATTCACTTAATCCATGAAATAATAGAATTTGTGATTTATGATGATTTACATATTTCTAATGATTTACATATTTATAGTGATTTACATATTTCAAGTTGAAGAAATCCCCAGCGTGCTGCCTGGATTGTGAGAAAGGCTTCAGGATCCACCACAAGTTTCTTTAATAACCCTGTTTCTTCTTCTCTGAGAAGTAGTAGGGAGCTTTCTTGGGTTTGGAAGGGGATAAAGGGATGTTTCTCTGATTACAAAATATGTTAATGATAATATGATAGAATGTTCTGGTTGCTTTAATACAGCAGTGATTCCACACCCCTCAGATTCAGACCCACTGCAGTGATAAGAGCGAGGGGATGACAGTGAAAGTACAGTCAAGATTTCATTTCTGGGATTGTTTATTTCACAGCTTCCTCACGTAGAGGTCATGAGATATATGCTTATGTCACCAGATGAGCTCCAAAGCATCCTCTTTCAGCATCTCTTGGCTCATCTAGCATTAATTCTTTTCCAGTGAAATAACAGCTCATTTCTTTCACTTCAGCTCAGTTTTTTCCAGTGACTCGTTTTGGAAATCTGGTGACGGTGTTAACTTCTAAATTGCTTCAGATCTGACTAATAACTCAGTAGCAGGCTGGAAGAATGGAGGCATGGAAATGCTTTAAGAAACTAGTTATGTTGGCTTTAGTATCCTCAGCTTCCAGCACATCTCCAATATGTCATGTTGGGACTGATTCTTTACCTGATTATGGGCTGGGGTGGGAAAGAGAGTTCCAGCTGAAATACTGTCTTGTTTAATCTTATCCTTTGTCTTCTGGTTTCAGTGTTTGTCTAAAGATATTGCTGTACTTCTGTGAGTGCCAGACTGGTTTTTTATCATCTATCTCAGTCCAACATGCTCAAGAGTTTGTGTTCCACTTCACTTGAGCAGCTCTTGTTCTTCAATCTAGCTGTACATTCACTTTCTAATCCTTTTGAATAAGCTACCAAATTCTCTTCTTGTTTCAATTTACCCTACAGCAACAGTAGGCTGGATTTTCCAAGTCTTATTATTTCCATGCTGTGATGAAAACATTCCTATGATTATAAGTGTCTCACGTATTCTTGGGGCCAGATTTGCATCAGAGCTTGGAAAAAGCACAGTAGTGATTTTTTTCCGAGGTAAGTGGCAGTACTGTACCTACTGCACAGATTGGAATCTGGCCCTGGAGGTGAGAGAACGGTCAGGGAAACGCTGTGGGATGATGGGTCAGAAGCCCAGTACTGTTACCTCTGCCCATAGTGTTTGAAGGGGTTTCAGCTCTGTGTGGTTTAAGCTCAGGCTCTGCACTGAAGGGGGAAGAATTGGTACAGCCAGAGTTCTGTGGGGACTCCTGCCAAAGACTGGTTTTCCTGGTGAACTCTTAGCATGGTTTGGCTGCAAGTGAATGCACCTGAGATTTTTGGTTTCACAGCTGTGAAATACCTCTACAGACTGGTTGGTGGCTGAACTGCTAACCCACAGAAAAGAAGAGTTTTGTAGACAACTGAGTATTTTTCATTTCTTCTCCTTGGTTGCACTGTAGTCTCTCTCTGCACCTGCCCGTTCTGCAGGTGGCTGTATTTGAACAAACCAACCCACCCCTGTAAGTCTCTGACAACACCTCTCGTGTGAGTGCTGGCTCCTTTTATAGAGTTTATTGGTCAAGCAGCTCTGTAGTGAGACCATAGGATTTGCCTTTTGGGGATTTTTAAGTTGTGCTCTGGCATGTATTGCAGCAGAGGAAGTACTTCCCTGCTGAACCTGCCTCCCAGCCCAGACAGCTCTGCCAAATGAGTTCACTTGCCATTTTGTTGCAGAACTACTTTTAGTGAATTTGCAGCCAAGCATGCTAAAGACTCGAGGTTCAAGGCAATTGAAAAGATGAAAGATCGGGAGGCCTTGTTTAATGAGTTTATCACAGCGGCAAGAAAGAAGGAGAAGGAAGACTCGAAGACCAGAGGAGAGAAGGTAAGGGGACTCCTGAGTTCCAGCAGTGTGAGTGGTGTGAATGAGATGGGACAGAGCCAGTGCTTGGCTTCCCTGAGCCTTCCCTGAGACACGGTCCTGTGCTTTCCTTGAGGTGTTACACTTCAGGGGTGTCCCCCTGGTCTTTCTGAACTATTTCAAGTTTGCAGTTTTACTGATCTTTTAGAGTATCTTGGATTGATTTGTGTTTATTTGTGAAGCTGAGTTTGCTTAAATAATGACACTTTTTTTCATTTACCTGAGCAAATAACGTTATTTTCTTAACCTGAGTAATGCTTGATTTTATTTTCTTTATTAAGTTCTATTATCCTGAAGCATGAAAAGGAAAAGGAGCTGTGTCCTGTTTGGCTATAACCCCAGAGCTTGCCATTACCTCTGTGCCCCCTCAGTGGAGGCAGGCAGGACTTGCAATTCCCTGAGGGTACTGCAGTTAAATTTCAAACATGTTCCCATATCCTTCCTTTCCATCTCAAAACAGACACTTAGGGACTTTTTTAGTAAATAGATCTTATGTATAAACTGCTGCTTATTAGATTTAAAGGTCAGCTATCACAGATTATTAACTCCCAGTGTCACGTGCCCGCACTGCTGCTGGTGGGGAGCAGCTCTTGCCCCTGGAGAGAGGACATCAAATGGGGTCACCAAAACCTGGGGCCACTTACTGCCACGTCCCTGTGTGTGTGTGAGTGGAGGTCACCTCTGAAGGCCAATCATTTTGGATATTTGGAAGTCTGCAATGTTTATTTTGTAGTATGAAGTTATTGCAGATTTCCCTACCTGGAATGCTTTTGGGAGAGAGAAGTGCTGGGGTACAGATTTGGGGACAATTTCATTCTTCAGAAAGCTTTCCATATTTTTAAAGTCTGGATGCTCTGATCTAATTTTGTTCTGTACTCAATTTTCACAAATGTTGCCTCATTGCTGCTGTCTTCAATAAATGATTGTGCTTTCAGAGGGGAACTGATGTGGTTCAAAACTAGATTTTACATACTGCATTTTGATTGTGAATATGGAATTTTAAAGCATTTTTGCAGCTTAATAGTGTAGTTGAAGACTTAAAAGAATAAATATTAGCTTGATTGTTGTTGCATGATTGTTCTAAAGTTGAAAAGTTAAAAGAAGAGAGATTGTATTTGTTTGCTTTGAATAATGTTTTTTTTTTCTCCAAAAGCCTTTTGTAACCATTTTATGTATTCTGTTTTATAACAAGTGGATAGACTTTACAGTTATGTGCTGTGCGGCCTGTCAATCAGTTCAGTCTGACAGCTGTCAATCACTGACACGCAAATATTATGGGATTCCCTAGTGAGGAAAGCATTGGTATCTCTGTGTGGTGACTTTAGCCTCCCGCAGTTCCGGTACTTTACATTTTTTTAGTTTTTTTCCTTGTGAAGTGATGAGAGTTGTACCTGCAATGTGTTAACTGCCAAAAAAAAAAAAAAAAAAAAGACTTTTAAATACACCTGAAATGTTTTCAGCCTTATTTTCCTTTGATTTTGAAAGTGCTTAAGACATAAAAGAAAATTTAAGGCATTTAACCTGAAGCTTTCTCAGTCTGTTGTAAAAGTCCAAAATCTTTATTTAGGGAGGATCAACTTTACAGAAATCTTTAATGTAAGGGTTTTAGATTATCTAATGTTTGATTTTTGCCTCATGGAGTTATGGCTTACAGGATGGGATGCAGCAGCCAGCTTTTCCAATGCCTGGTTTTATTCCTGTGCCTTCTTTCAGTGAGTAAATCAGATGCCAACACTTCTTGGATGACAGAGAGAAGGAATATGGGGGAGCTTGGGGTATCAGGGAAGGGATTGTGGGCAGATTACGGTGACCAAGCCGCTCCTGTGCTGTCCCGGGACATGGCCTTGTTTCGTGTCCCAGGGACAAGCTGTGGCAGCGGATGAGCCTGACCTCCCACTTTACAGACTTGCTGGAATGTTGAGCTGCAGATGCCCTGCAGCCCCATGCTGGTGGCTGTGTCCCCTGTCACCTGCCCCATGTCCAGGGCTCTGTGTGATACTCGACTTGGTCGAGCGAGTCCCTGTGTGCAGGCACATGGAACTCACCATCCGGACCTGGGATCTGAAAAGGTCATTCCTTGGTGAGGTGTTTTAGGCTCAATTTTTTGAGACATTTTCACCTCCTTTTTTTGAATTAGAAATGATGTGGCAACACCTGTGCTGTGCACAGGGCACCTGAGTGAAGTGTAAGCTGTGCTTTAGAGCACTGAGGCCTGAAGTGCCTGCTTGGATTTTTTAGGGGAGGGAATTCGCTGTGCCCGCCTGATCCCTGTCCAGTCAGGAGCTGGAGAGGCCACAGCTAGTCCTGCTGGCAGCTGCACAACCAGGGAGGAGCTCCTGAGGGAATGAGGGGTACCACTGGCAGCCACACTGCTGGGCGGGAGCTCCCGGGAGACCGAGGGTTTGCTGCTGGTGGCTCCCACGGGAGCACCTTCCTGCAGCCTGTGGTGGTGGCCTCAGGTCATGGTTTGTGTGGCTGCTTGTGCCACAGTGCTCCCAGCAGTGTGGCAGGTGTGCAGTCATCCTGTGGAATACATCCATGTGCAGGTGATTTGTGCAGGAGCTTGGAGATACCCTTACCTTAGAGACTTCTGTGGTAACAGCTGGGAACTGTTTGGTTTCTAACAAATATTTCAAATGCCATGGCTTAGAAAGCTTCATATTTCAATACTGCATGCATGTTTTAAGATGTTTTGAAACAACATTCTTTAATTTTACAATGAATAAACAGTTTGCTTAGCATTTTGTTGAGCTCCTGTAAGATAAAGCAATAGTGCTGTAGCTGTAGCACAACGTCCCACTGGCACTAACGGGCTTTTCTCTGATCTCTGCTTTACTGTCTTAGTCTCCTTGGGGATAGTAAAGAAAGAGCCTATAGAGCCTTTTATGTTTATATGTTAATACTGTAAAGAACTAAAATTATTGGTGTGCAAGGCTGCAGACTGTCCGTGCTGATCCTGCTTCCGTTTCTGCGTTCTGTAGCTGAACACATTTTAGGGGATGGGG
This sequence comes from Myiozetetes cayanensis, assembly GCF_022539395.1. Lineage (NCBI taxonomy): Eukaryota > Metazoa > Chordata > Aves > Passeriformes > Tyrannidae > Myiozetetes > Myiozetetes cayanensis. The sequence goes on along the minus strand of NW_026087378.1, from coordinate 4,226,977 downwards.
ATGTGCCAGGTCTCTGGCAAGCCGGAGCCTGCTCTGTCCATCTGCTCCCTTCCCTGAGGAACCTCAGTGTTCTGCAGCTAAACTGCTTCTGCTGGTTTCCATTTTTTAAGGGATGAGGAGGGGAGATAAGGAGCAAATAACCTATGGCCAGTCCTCCCGGATCTGGGGTTTGTAATTCCTGTGCCATAAAGCCGGCTTTAGTTTGCATCCCGGCAGGGTGTGGGGAGCTGTGGAGGCAGAACCCTTCTCCCTGCCTGCAGGGCCCTTGAGCATTCCCTGGCCCCTGGCGAGTGAGGTGACCCAGCCTCTCGCCTCTGCTTCGGGGAGGGGGAGGCTGAAGTGCCAAACCAGCCTGCCAGGGATACAGTGGTGACCGAGGACATAAAAGTGCAGCAGGGACAGGGAGATCATCTGCCCCAGAAACCAAGATATCTAATAAAGGCACAGTAGTTGCCCTCACAACTGCTGGTTCTGGGAGTTGGGATGAAAACATGTTGCTGGTTGTGTTGAAATAAAACCTGCCATGACGGATCCTCTGCCAGCCCTTGCAATGGCTGTTGTTGTGGGCAGAGTGCTGACATGCCATTTCCAACTGACAAAGTAGATTAAAATGTTTCCTTAAACTTTTATACAGATGTGCATGTCCATCCTAAATACAATTTATTTAATTATATATTTTACTTAATTTTAGTGTGGGTAATTCTTTATTAGTTAGATCCATCTTAAGACATTGCTCTTTGTCGGTAGATCCAAGCATTCACCTCTGTTCATTGTACACCTGGAGGATAAATCCATAAATACCTGATTTCTCTAGAGCCCTGTTGCAAGCTGTATGGCTTCTGGAGTACTGATGTGCAAAATGCTATTATGCAGCATCAGTAACTTGTTAATTTGATATATATAAAAGCTCAAAGCCAAGCTTAAATTGGAGTAAAATAATAACTCTATTGGTGGATTGTTCTTTAAAGAATAGAGTTCATCTAAGGTATAGCAGATCACATAAACGTATCTGCTTTGGCAAAATTGTCCCAAGGGACAGTGAATTTGGGCTGCAGTTATAGCTAAATTCAGAGTTTTAGTGATTTCTCTAAATTGCAATGGTATGTAATGTTAATATGCTCCCTCTGATGGAGGTAAGTCAGCTCCTTTATTCATAAGAGCAAAACGGTGGGATATCAAAGTGTCTTTCTCAAACGTTGTTTTTCTGTTTCTGTCTGTACAACAGATCAAAATGGACTTCTTTGAGCTGCTGGCAAACCACCACCTGGACAGTCAGTCTCGCTGGAGCAAAGTGAAGGACAAAGTGGAGACTGACCCGCGGTACAAGGCGGTGGACAGCTCCTCACAGAGGGAGGACCTGTTCAAGCAGTACATCGAGAAAATAGCCAAGGTCAGCAGGGAGCACGGGCAGTGTTGCTGGGGGTGTGCTGTGGGCAGACTGATCCTTGCTGAACAGAATTCAATGCAGAGTTACTGTGCTGGTACCCCAGCATGGCAGCCTGGAACTTACAAGTTCTGTCCCTGGTGGGATGTGTGTGGGACCTGCATGCACACACATGATACCTGGGAGAATTTCTCCCTCGGAGACTCCTGTGAAGCCATTGGTTGTAAAATTGGCTGTAAAACTTCAGAAACTACAAACACCACATTGATTACCTCCTAGGATGGGCAGGGTTTCCTTTGCTGTGATTTTCCCTATGAGCTTAGCTTCCTTCAGGGATGTGTTCATACATGGATCTTTCACTGCTGCTTCTCTCTTAATCCAGTATTCCTACCTTTCTCTTCCAGACAATTAATGGTTGAGTACGTAAAACTGGGCCAACAGTGATCACCCTGTCCCCCTTTATTCTGAGTTTGTTGCTGAACACAACATGCTCCTGGGAATAGTTCTGTGACCAAACTTGCCTCTCCCCGTGTAAACCCTGTAATGCTTCAGCACAGCTCTTGAAGCAAAATTTTGTAATCCATGGATCCCAAATCCCTTTGAAGTATTTTGTTCCAAGCTACCTTCAGTTCAATAACCCTTTAGTTCACTTGCCTGTCTAATGAAAGGTGTTGTGTTGTTTTTACTGAGGGAAAAAGTTTGTTCCTGCATTTCAGAACTTAGATTCTGAGAAGGAGAAGGAGCTGGAGCGCCAGGCGCGGATCGAGGCGAGCCTGCGGGAGCGAGAGCGGGAGGTGCAGAAAGCGCGCTCGGAGCAGACCAAGGAGATCGATCGGGAGCGGGAGCAGCACAAGCGGGAAGAGGCCATACAGAACTTCAAAGCGCTGCTGTCAGACATGGTGAGGCACGGACAGGCCCCTCGGCTGGTCAGGGCAGGCTTGGGTTGGTGCTCCCTGTAAAAGCCTTTTGGCATTTGGAGCTCAGCTTATATAGAGGTGAAATCCCTTTGAGATTTCTGGCAGAGCTCCGGTTGTCTCTGGAAATAATAATCTTCGAGGCTGCCTTTCCAAGCACTCTGGTGAACACAGGGTGTTATGCACAGAGGAGAGAGTGCTGGAATTTTCTGTTTTTGAGATTGCTCAGCCAGGACAGTGGGGCATCTCTGTCTGCTTCAAACTGCTGCAGAGGGATTCCTTCTGCCACTGCCTGCTCAGTGTTCATGGGGCACCTGCTGCAGTCTCCTCTTAAAAGCTGGGGGGTTATCTTTCATTTTAACCATAACTTCAAACAAATAATAAAAAAAGATGTAAGAATTAACAGTGAACTTCAGAAAAACTGGTTTAAAAGTGAATCATCTCTGGCTCAGGTGCGCTCTTCAGACGTGTCCTGGTCTGACACCAGGAGGACCCTGCGCAAAGATCACCGCTGGGAGTCGGGGTCCCTGCTCGAGAGAGAGGAGAAAGAGAAGCTCTTCAATGAACACATCGAGGCACTTACCAAAAAGAAGAGGGAACACTTCAGGCAACTTCTGGATGAAACTTCAGCGGTAAGAGCTGTTGATGTTCAAGCTGAAAATCTTTGCAGCCCATTGGGGTTTCTCTTTTTGTGTTTTCCTGTTCCACAGTCTGACTGGTTTTATTTTCAGGGCCTCTTTGTTTCACCACTCTCTTTTCTCATTCATAACAAAATCTGTGCATTATGTTTCCTTACCTGTTTACCTGGAGTGCCATTTTAGACATACAGTTCATTTTCATATAAATTTCTAATCTCAGTGATCTTTTCATCCTTTCTTCATTTCTTCAGCACTGAGTTATTTGGTACTCTTTACTGTCTGGCTTCTGGCTCTTTCAGATATCCAGGGTGTTTGCTTTAGTGACCATCAGTATAGTCTTACCCAGTTCATCTGTTTTGATCTCCTGCTTTATCTTGTGCTGCCAAACATGAACTTTTACCTGCTCATGCTGTGGAATCCATCCCTGATTTTGTGCATTGGGGGTTTAGTGAGGTTTGTTTTCTTTTAGTTCTGTGACAACTTCAGGCAGCTTTCACTTAAACCTGGAAGTTTTTACCTCATTTTTAATGCATTAGTTAATTTAGTTTAGAGTTTTAGAACTAAATGATATTTGGAGGACCTTGACCTGAAAATACCATCTCAAAATACAGAAGAAAAGTCATATACAATCAACTAGTTAAAAATACCAATGTAATAGTAATGAATAAGCAAACCCCAACATTTAAATAGAGCAGCAACTTTCTCAGTGGACTTGGGAGATACTTAAAGGCTTCAGCTGTAGCAGTGTTTGCATTCTGTATCCTTAGAATCTAATTTTCTTTTAATTTAACTATTTTTGCTTCTTTTGAAAGATAACTTTAACATCAACATGGAAGGAAGTGAAAAAAATCATTAAAGAAGATCCAAGGTGCATTAAATTCTCTTCGAGTGACAGGGTAAGTGGTTTGTGGTGTTCTTGCTGACTTCCAGGGTGGTGCAGGGTACAGAGAAGTGAGCTGGTGGCTGCTGCACTGGGCTGTGCTCCGTGTGAATGCAGGTGTTAGTAGCTACATACAATTTGTGAAAAATTAAAAATGTAGAAGATAGGGAAAAGTGTCATTAACATGTAATTATTGCTGGTGTTCAGTGTGTTCAGTTGCAGGAAGTACTGGAGCTGCATTCAGTGATTTGATTTTCTTTTATCTTCCAGAAAAAGCAAAGGGAGTTTGAGGAATACATCCGAGACAAATACATCACTGCCAAAGCTGACTTCCGGACGCTGCTCAAAGAGACCAAATTCATCACCTACAGGTGGGGAGTGTGATGCCAGCGCAGGACTCAGCTTTTTTTTGTGCTTTGCCATGTAAAAAGCAGCAAACTGATGTGTAACTTGATAAACAAGTTGATGTCTAAGTTACTTGAGTCTTTCATGGCGCTTAATTAACAGGGCACAAGTGTAGGCAATGAGCCTTTGTCTCCTGTGCCCAGAGCACTCCTACCTGCCTAGTCCCAACCTAATGTGGCAATTTTCTAGCTCAGAAAAAGGCCAGGTCCTTGCACCCTTCCCTGCCTGGCCTTTCCATTGACTGCCTGTGCTTCCTCATGGTGGGGCAGCTTCCCTGAGCCCAGGCAGGGGGATCCCAGTTTCCTGGGCTACGCTCCAGTGGTAATGCTCTCGCTTGCTTTCAGATCCAAAAAGCTGATCCAGGAGTCCGATCAGCACCTGAAGGACGTGGAGAAGATCCTGCAGAACGACAAGCGGTACCTGGTGCTGGACTGTGTGCCGGAGGAGCGGCGCAAGCTCATCGTGTCTTACGTGGATGACCTGGACCGGCGCGGGCCGCCCCCGCCCCCCACCGCCTCTGAGCCCACGCGGAGAACCACGAAATAGTTACGGAATGCTCCTAATCCAAGGGTGTCTGTTAAATCCAAACGCTTGCATGAGCCATCTGTCAGGTTACACACATCCATTGCCGTGAATATATTCAAACATCTGAGGAGCAGAGGCAGGAGCAGCTTTTGTGAACATAAAATGGTCTCTGGGGAGGGAAACAACAACAAAGCCCCACGTTTAAAGGTATTTATGAGTTAATTGGGGCATGACTGACAAATCCCAAGGTGTGGGGCTGTTTGGTGACTGTGGGTCTCAGGGTGGGGTGTGTGAGGTGTGGATGTCTGGTACCTGGGGCTTTCCTCTCAGCGCTGTCATACATGTGAGTCCCAAGGGTGATCACGTCGTGGTTTGAGCGTGTCCTACGTGTGTGCCACAAGCTGCCTCATGGTTCCTGCAGTCCCTGGCTGAGGAGGTGACATGCTCTGATACCTTAAATTATTGATCATTGACAGCCTGCCCTGGAAACACCAGTCCCAGTTCTCTGCTTCCACCCTTGGGAATGGAACTAAATCCATTAAAGCCAGGGTTAGAGCTGAGCAGAGAGTTGGGACTCAGAGACCAATGCAGGTTTGTTCACAGACTGCTCTGTTCCTGCCCCCAGCCATCAATTAGCAGCAGTCAGGTTGCTCTGCCCAAGTGAAGATCTGTCTAATAACTTTTGCTCGAAGCTGGAAACACTTGGTGCATCCCAGAGGTGACCGAGCAGGCCAGGACGGTTGTATAAACACATTTTTATTTACGATAAAGTGATCTTTACATACTCTGGATTAGACTGTGGGTTCCCTCTCTGGGCAATTCTTGTAAACTATACTCCTGTTTTGAATGTTAAACTTGTGTTTCTAAAGTTTAATTTTGAAAATGTTGGGATTGTTCAGTTTATGTATTTGAACTACAATAAACCAACCCTTTTTATATATGGATTGTACAGGCCTAATCCCAATTTCTGTTGAATTTTGCTGGACTTGTGAATTTATGAGTAAAGCAAACAACTGAAGTGATACTGCCTACATTCTTGGCTGTGTTTGGCAGAACAGGGTCTGTGGCACTGAGCAGTGTGGGGTCAGTGTGTGGGCAAAGGGGGTAAGCAGAATGAAACTCTCCTTTACTTCTTTCATCTCTTGCTTAAACATGAGCTGGCAGGGCTGGCAGAGCCAAAGTTTCCTTCTGCTGCTTCTGTGTTTGATGTGGGTCTCTTCCCCCGGCCAAGGGCTGGGTAAGGAGCCCCTTCTTCCCTGAGAAAGTGATTTATTTTTTGTCAGCAGTTGGTGTTGGTGGCCAGGGGTGGGACTTACATCACAGGCTGAACATCAAGAGAGAAGGGTTGTTGTTTCACAAAGATCGGGACAGCCTGGAGGGATTTGTGCTGCTGACAGTGGCACATGGGAATGGGATTTCCTCTCACTTGGTGTGGCCCAGCAGGAAGCCGTGTGTGTCTTATGGCTGTTTTAGAACATGGTTAACTTGTTCATTAAATGAATAAGATGGCTATTAATTTTAATTGATCTGGTTTATGGAGACCAGATGTTCATTAACATTTATCTGCTTATTCTGTGGATAAAGCAATCACACCCACAGGCTGAGCCCCGGGGTGGGTGCTGCTGCTGGAGGATGTGTGGGTGATGTGTGACACCACAGAGCTGGTCCCCCCTGGCAGCCCTTCAGGCAGTGTCCCCTGTGTCCCCAAAGGCAGGGACAGCCTGTGGGAACCTCATTCAGAGAGATGGTTGGGTTTAAGGAGTGCTGACAAATTTCCTAGCACCATTCCCAGCCCAGCCCAGCAAATCCCCTGGCTGGCCCTGCCCACGGGCTGCTGCTGTGGCCAAACACTCAGAGCAGGGCAGAGGTGAAATCCAAGCAAGCTTGAAGAAGGGAAAAGAAATTCCATTTTTGAAAAGCTGGACTCACTTCTGCCTTGTGGAGCAACCAGGCTCAGCAACCCAGGACGTGCTGCACCCCACAGAGCAGAGCCAGGGCTGGATCTTTGCTGCTTCAACGGATTAAGGTCCTGTAGTCAATGTGGAGGTAAACGAGAGTCTGAGGAACACGTCCCTGACAGCACAGTCTGTGCCCTGCAACTGCTAATTAAAGGCTGCAGTTTAAATTCATCATCAGGAATAGCCCAGAATTAGGACAGTGATCGTGGGGGGGAGCAGCAGCTCCTTGCAGGGCTGTGAGTACTGAGGTTTGTGCTGTTGCAGTGGGGGAGGTCTGGGTGCTCCCACTCCCCATGTTCCACAGGGCCCCACATCCCACACCCTCAGAGGGACCCAGAGAATCCCTGGGGTCTCAGGGACCCCCCATCCATCCCTCATCAGCACAGGACTGGCAGCCACCCTCAGACCAGGGGCCCTTGGACCGTGCAGAGCCACAGTCCCCCTCCCACAAGAGGCACAACAGGCAGCGACTCCACACAGACACGTTTGGGACAACTTTACTTCTGACACCGCAGCACAGGCTCTCCTTACAGAACCAAAAAAGAGCGTTTTCTTAAAAAATGGTTCATTTACTCTGGCTATTTTATCATTTAGTTTAAAAAAAAAATGTTACTCCTGAAAGCCATCCCTTGGAATAAATCCATAAGCCAGTGCACTTTGTTTTTGCCTTGGGATGGCTCCTCTGAAGGTGGCGTGCGGGGCCGGGGCGTCCCAGCAGCTCCACACCCCGAGGGGTCCCTGCGGCCGCCCAGCTCCTGGTTTTCCACACAGTCCGTGTGCTCCGTGGGTGTGCAGCAGTTCATCTCCCTGGTCGGGACACTCCAGGATCCTCGCAGAGAGGCTGTCCGGGAGGCACCTGGCCCTCGGTGAGCCGTGTCCCGGTCCCTCCAGGCGATGGGTGCTGGGGGTGCCCACTGCCCCCACAGGAGGGGTGGCAGCGGGGTCGCCCCTGCGGAGACACTGCCAAAGTGATGGTGTTGGATTTTGTAATTGACTTCATTTATTCATTTGCTGCTTGCTGCAGGAGCAGTTTTCTGGTTTATGGAAAATCCAGTCGTCCTTGTTTTTTTGTTTTTAATTGAACAATTGCTCAAGTAAAAGAGGGACCTGACCAATCTGTAGAGTAGAAAGAGGCAGCCTCGCCATGCAAAGAGAAAGAGTTACTGGTTTTATTATTATTATCATTGTTATTATAATGTAGGACTGCAGACAGCCTCTCTCTGACACAGTCAGGGGCTAACAGCAATATACGGTTGGATTCTTCTTTAGAAGGTCATAAATTAGCAACTTATACTTTACCTTTAAAAAAATTGAATAAATAAATAAATTAATTAAAAAAGAGAGATAGAGAGAAAGAGAGAGAGAGAGTCAGTCACGACATGCAAGAGCTCACAACAGAATGAGGAAAATGACCAAAGCAAAGCCCAGAACTGCAGCAGAGCCCAGGGTCGGTTTGGTTTGCGATCAATGCAGGTCGGAAGCATTGTTTATAAAGGTATTTCATATACCAAAGAAGGCACCACAGTATCTACAAAGCCAAATCCTCAGGAGGGGTCTGGGGGTGAGGGGGCAGCCTGGCCGGAGCAGACACATCTGAGAGTGCAGCACATCCCCCCCCTTAAGCTCATCCATTGCAAAACTGAACTTTTCCATTTTACGTTTGGTTTTGCTGTCTCTGTTGTTAAAACACAAAGTAATTGTAATAAAAAGACAAATGTGGAAAATGGCAAAGGGAGGCAGCGTTCCAATCTTCAACACAACAGGTGGAACATTTCTGGGATCAAGTATAAAACAATTGGAGTGGGACCACTGTCACCAGAGCTGCCCAGGGGTCACGGTGTGTTAGCCCCACACCCTCCTCCCCAGCCAACAGCCCCCCCTGCATCACCCCCTTGGCCGTCGGTGGAGGGTCACTGCCACCCCACCACTGCCTGGGGACATGGGATAGCTGGGCCTGACACTCCCAACCACGTCTCAGCTCTCCCTATGTAAATCTGGTGTCCTGTGGGGTGCCCCCGTGGCCCTGGGCCGGGGTGCCCCAGTGCTCCTCTGCGTAACCGCGATCTGCAGAGCAGGAACTGAACAAAGAACAGGAAGGAAAGGAAAGGAAAAAAAAAAAAAGAAAGAAAGAAAAGAAACAGTTGAAACCATGTGTTTACTGGTATCAGTACATGAGACTCCTAAAGAACACCTGGTCCTCCTAGTTAACCTTGTCCTGGAATATGTACAGGTTGTTCGTGGCTGCCACGGCAATGATGTTCTCGGAGGGGTGCCAAGCTGTGTGCAGGATCTTTTTGCTAAAGTCCAGACTGTCCACGCTGATCTCGTCTTTCCTGCGCTTGCCACCCACGCAGACCTTGCGGGGCTTGAGGATGGCGCGGGGTTTGCTGTTCTCCCGCGACGCCTCCAGCGTCACGTCGCGCTTGGTGTTGCGGTCGAACATGCGGAAGAAGTTGTTGTAGGAGCCGGTCATGATGACACTGTGAGGGGGAAGGACAGATGATTTTCACACCTTTTCAGAGGCAAACTGCTGGTGAACAAGAGGCAGACTGAACATTCAGAGGCTTAATGAGATTTGGTAAGAGCTGGAATTTGGCTCAGGCCCAGCCGTGCCTCGTCAGCTCGCTCTGATGGCTCAGACAAAAAATCTGCCAGCCCTGCCAGGTCAGCCAGCCTCGCATGCTTCCTGCTGCCTGGCTCAGTGTGAGTCACACCTGGATACTCGTCATCCCCAGATTTTGGCACTCTGGAGCTAAACCTATCATCACCCTTCTGCAGCTGTGGGAGATGGAGCTGATCCCGTCCAGTAGAGAGTGGGACACTCAGACAACCCCAGCAAGACTCACGTAGAGGCTGCAGGTGCAGGTGGTCCCTGTTGCACCTCTCCAGATCCTGCACCCAGCCAAAGGCCTGGGAAGAGGCTGCCAGGATCTTTGGAACCCCTCAGCCCACCCCAAATTGAGCATCCCTGGGCAGGACGCAGCCCCACCGCTGCACGCTCACCTGTCAGACCCGTTCCAGACGCACTCGAACTTGTCGAAGATGCAGTCGTTCTCGTAGAGTGAGCAGAGCTTGCTCCGCAGGTAGTCATGGACCTGCCAGCAGGAGGGATGGGATGAGCTCCCCACACTGACCAGCACAGCCCAGTGACCAGCAGACCCAGCCCTGCACTCACTGGGAGCGGATGGACCCAGCCCAGCCCTGGGCTCGCCACAGCCGAGCTGTCAGCGTTGGGCACTGCCTGGCACCCTGTGCCCTGCCACAGCCACCCTTCTCCTGTAAAAACCTTCAGCCACGCTCCACATATGGCTTGGACAGCACTGGGCAGTGACAGGGGACATCCCCTGGCAAAGGGTGGCAGGGACAGGGCTATTGCTCTGCACAAGGCCTCCCACCTGGCTGTCCCAGCCACCAGCACCTGAGTTTCCCCTCCTTACCCATCCCCAGCCTGGGGATGTGCTGACAGCTCACCTGGCCACTCCAGGCCATATCTAACAACTCTTCATTTGCTTTCCACCATCTAAAGGTACGAAGCTCCCACCCAGCAGGTGTGTACCTGCCACTCCTAACACCAGCCCAGGCCATGGCTCAGGAAGGACCTCAGTGGGTGTCCCACCAGTGCAGGTGTCCAGCCGTGCCACACTCACCTGGTAGGTCTCGATGGGCCGGTTCTCCATGTTCAAGTCCCACACCTTGACAGTGAGGTAGTCCCGGGTCATGATGTACCTCCCACTGTGGCTGAATTTGACATCGGAGATTGAGGAGATGATCTCAGAAAAAAATGACCGGTTACTCGGGTCTTCGGGCTCTTCAAAAACTGTGGAAGAGGAAAGGACAAGTCCTGGCATGAGCCAAGGCAGGAGCTCCCTGATCCCAGGCCAGGGACCTGCCACCCCTTCCCAGCACTGTGGGAAGTTCCTGGGAGGGAATTGGACATCCCAGGAGCTATACTGCTGTACCCAGGAAGGATCGCTGGAGACTGATCCTACGGAGAGCCCAGGAGCCTGGGCCCCTGGCACAGCACCTCTGCTCTCCAGGAATTGGCAGGCAGCATAACTGACATCAATGTAAATATTTTATAGTCACTGCAACCTCCATATTTGATCTGATCAGTCTTTGAATAAATCACAGATTGAAGGAGACCAATAAAGTTCCAAATTAAATATATTTTACAGATTTGATTCCAAAGTGACATCAGTGCCCTGACCAGGGACCCAGCACACACACACTGCAATGTCAGAGGTCCCAGCACACACACGGATGGTGCTGCCCAGTCCTGGGTGGGTCTGTGAGCCAAAGCCGGCAGCCAGGCAGGGCAGGGGCTTGGGGCAGCTATTTTTGCTTTGAGCTGAAGGCTTTTGTGTGGCTTTGCTCCTGCTGCAGAAGCAGATCTGGGCTGCTGAGCTCATGGAAAGGATTTCTGAGCACTAATTCTCTCTTACACAACGAACCTATTTTCTCTGGCACCGAGCGGGCGCTGCCCTGCCAGCCCTCCCTCCTTCCCCAGCCCTGCAGCAGCAGCACAGTCAGCAGGGCAGGTCCCAAGGGAAGGGGGCTGTGCCTTGAGCCTGTGGTTCAGGAGCTTGGCAGGTAAAATCACAGGTGGCTCCTTAAAAAAAAAGTGGAAAGCCCAATACCTTTTGCTACAGGGAAATAACTGTAGAACCCCCAGTGGGGCTTTACCTCGCTTTCCACATCCTTTCCAAAAAGGACTGCTTTTGCTGGCATTACCAGCTGCTCCTGGGATCCCAGTCTCCCCTCTGGCTTGCCGTGGTGCTTCAGATAATGCACATGATTCCCATGTGCCTGGTGAGCTAGGGAAGGTATCCCCTCACAGGGCCACTGCCCCTCTGAGCGCTACAGCACATGGATCTTCACAGAGTGTCCCCACAGAGAGGACATTCCTATTAGCTCCTCACATTCCCACATCCCGCATATTCCTATCAAAGCTGCTGTTCCCTCAGGCCAGCTCTGCACCAGGGGTAACACAGATGTCACAGAGAAGCTTCAAATAATGTGGGCAAACAAACCTTAATAAGAGAAGCACCAAGTCAGAGCTGCCCCAAGCAGTGACTTCACAATCTACATAAACCTGACGGGATGTGCAGAGCAGTTTTATTAAATATTGACAGTTATTAAATGTCTCCGTTGGAGGATTTGCTCCGAAAGCCAATGTTGCTTTTCATTTTGAACTTTGATGAACTGTCTCAATTTCGACTTCCACATCTGCTGAAGCACAATTGACTGCAGCTGATGCTTCGGAGGGATGGAAGGGAATCAATCAGGAGATGTCACGGGAGAGGTCACACCGAGCAGGATACACCACGGTCAGTGTGTTGCTGAGGGCTGGTGGGACCAGGCAGTGCCCAAACAAAGGGAAATGCTGGAGGTTTCTGCAGCTGAAGTGTCAGGAAAATGAATTTTGTTTGCTCCTTAATTGTATTACGATTTTCAGCTGGGAACCATTGCTGTCAGACTGTGAGCCATGGATGGGAAATGCAGGGACAGACCAGGTGTGTTTTCCTCAGTTTCATTTGGGAAAACCGCCATTCAGTATTTCCCAAACTACCACCAGCGATGTGAGCTTTCCTCTGTCTGCTTTACCCGGGTTAAAAACAGGTATTGGACAGCAACTGTGGCTCAGGAGCCCAGAAGCAGCAGCTGGGGTGTAATTCCCTACCACACCAGGAGACCTAAACCCAAACACAGCCAGGGGCTTGCTGCAGGCAGGTTGTTAGCAGGGGGCTGCAGTCAGCTGAACCCAGTTTGTGCATCTTGTCCTTGTAACCTGATCACACTCTGAATACTGAAAGTCTCCTTAACTTCCCACAGGATGCTGGCCACTTTCTGAAGCAAACTCCCACAAGAGGAGACACAGGGGTTTGGCTGCCCAGGGAGGTAGCACAGCGCCCCAGGGCTCTGCTACACCTCTTTGTCCTAAGGCAGGTATCAAACCCTTCAGTCTGTCCCACCTCTGTGTTTGATTTTCCCCGCTGTGACCAGCACAGGATTGCCTTCCAGGAGCTGCCAGGGCACAATGAGCAGCAGCAGGTATTTGCCAGCTCACCCATGAAAGCCACGGTGTTTTGTCTCCGTTCCACTGAGCAGTTGTTGACAAGAAGAATATTCCCAGTAAACACCACCCAACACGTGCAGGCTGAGCCGGGACTGACTGTGCTGGACGCAGCAGTTCACTCATCCCCACGGGCCCCACTTACACTGAACTTCAAGGGGGCTTTTCTGCCTCTCCTGACCCCACAGCTGACAAAAAGACTCGCGGCTGTTTGGACAAACAGCCTGAACGGAATACAGCGATCCCTGTCTGGCATTGACACCTCAGTAGTTGCTCTGCACTGACATTCCTGCAACCCTTTGGACCCAAAACATCACCACAGTGGTTTTAACCTCCTCCCCAAAAACTGTGGAGCCAGGACACAGGGGAAGCTGCTCCTCTTGGGGACAGGCAGGATGTGTGAGGGTGGGTGTCCATGGGGACTGGAGCCTGGCACACGAGGGGGAGAAGGAGACAAGGCGGTAGGGCAGACCCAAGCCCAGGTGGGTCTCCACACTCCCTTTTTTGTGCTCCTTTAACCCAAGGGGCCCTGCACTCACACTTGGCGTGGCGGTCGCAGAGGGCAGCGGTGCGCATGTCACACAGCCGGATGGTGCCTTTGCTGCTGCTGTACACGAAGGTGTTGCAGTGGTGCGGGTGGAACTCGGCGGCCGTGATCACCTCTGTCAGCTCCTCCATGTTGGCTGGCTTGATGTCCACGATGTCTGGCAGGGCGAGTCAAGGAGCCCACACAGCCCAGCCCAAACCCCACTCCTCCCGTGGGGTCTCCTCCTGTTCTGCTCCTGCTGACATCTCCTGGCAAGGGGGCTTCCCCTCACCCCAGGCAAATCGGGTGTTCCTGGCAGGCAGCACCATCCTGGGGCAAAACCGCAGCACAGAGCGAGCCCAGCCCCCACCAGCGCAGGAGAAAGCCGACATCCAACACATTTTCTTTTCAGTTGGGAACCCCAGCTCTGGAACCCCAGCCAGGAGACCCTCTGTGGGGCACGAGACCTGATCTGTTCTTACAGGCCAGAGTAAACATCTTGTATTGCAGCTTGGGGGCTCAAATCCAGGGCACAGCAGGCAACAGAAAACCCCCTCTAAGTCCCTGGGGCCATCTAAACAACCTGAGGTTTGACCCAGATTTAGTTCTCCTCACCCTCATCTTTGAAAAAAAGCAGGCACTGCAGCCCTACTTTCCCACACCCACTCTGAGCTCCCACAGCCACACGCCTGTGACTGCTGAAATCCTCTCCAGCTGCCTCAACTGTGCCCCAGGGATTTCTCGGCAGGAAACACCATATAAATATCACTGATGATTAGTGCCCCGTGTTATTATTTCCGATGCAGCTGTTACAAGGGTGACTGGCACGACCTCATTTGTACGGCGGTGACTGGCAGCCTGTCACCTGCTGCAGGGTATAACGGGGACCGCACCATTAGTGTCTCCATCTTCCCCAAGGCGTCTGTCTCCTCCACCACCTGCAGATCCCCCTCCCTCCACCCATCCCACCAGGCCCTGCAGGCAAATTCAGAAACGTGTCACCCACATGGCAGGTGACAGCAGCAGCAGTGGCGATGCCAGCTGAGCCCCGTGCCGTGGAGGGAGCGGTTCGGTGTGACGGCTGGATGTGCTCGTGGGACACAGCCCAGCATCCCGCCGGCAGCAGAGCCAGAGACGAGAGGGCAGTGCCTTTGGTAATGACACCTGGGACTGGGCACCTCGGGCGCTCTGCAGTCAGGTGCACGGCAGGCAGCATTATCTCGTATTCCAGAGCCCCTGCCAGCCTTGCCAGAGGGTGAAGCTCCTGTACTGAGGCACCGAGACCCGGTGCGGAGCCAAGTGAGCTGCTGAACTGCCTGGTCACCATCCCCGCAGGCACAGGCCCTCACCAGGATCCAGGGCTGTCCCCAGGGCCATGTGCACCAAAGGATACTAAAACTCTGATTTGTGATTTCAAAATTCCACAGGTTTATCCTCAGGTCGTCCGCTGACATGTAGGTCTCGTAGTCGCTGTTGACGGAGATGGAGTTGATGTGGTAGGTGTGCGCGTTGGCAAACACCCTCCGCGGAGTGGCCTCCACCATCAGGTCCATGGGCCGCAGCACGGGGACCTGCAGGATGGGGAGCAGAGCATCAGCACCAAGGGACAGGGGCTGGCCGTGCCCTCCAACTCACGCCAGCACCCAGCATGGGGACACACCCCCACAGTGTCCCACAGAGTTCTGGCTGCCGGCGCTCCATCCCACCTGCCTAACAGACTCTCTCCAGGAAAACCTAATGCCTTCTCAAGTGTATGACAGAAGGACAAGCAAAACCAAAAAGCCTTCTAATTTTGAGAGAGGCTCCAGGATGGTTAGAGCACAGTGAAGCAGCCCAGTAAACCAGGCTCTGATCTCGCTGCAGCAATTGCTCCAGCTTTGAAACAAGTAAAAAAACCAAAAAAACAAAAAACCCCACAAAACCACGAACAAACAAACAAACAAACAAAACACCAAAAAAAACAAACACAAAAAAAATGCTTCTGCCTCGTTTTATCACTGATAGCTGGGATCTGAAATTCCTGGAGCATTTCTAACAGAAATACATTTCTTGAGAGAGCCAGGTCAGCACAATTTTTCCTTTAACCTCTTTGCATTTGCCTCACAGCGAACTGACGGAGGTAGGAGATGAAAAGGGACAGAGCGAGGAGCACACAAGCAAGGGTAGAGGGAAGAATCAGGGACAGAACTGCCTTTAGGTGAATCAGCATAACCCAGAGGGCATGGGGAGCTGCAGTAGGGACCATGTGTGCGAGGAGTGGGGTCAGTAATAACTTCGGACACAACGCTTTGAAGGAAACTTAATACACTAGGAATGTGTCAGTCCATGCTCCCGCTCGCCAGTGAGCTGTTCCCTCCAGCTACTTCATTACTTTTATTATCTGTGTGCTGCCTGAAGAGATTTCCCATGGTTGCAGAGGTGGGGATGGGAGTGACAGCCAGCTCGAGTGACACGAGAGCACGGGCGCTGCCAGCTCAGAGCCTGAGCCTAATGTGACGAGCCTGCCTGCTAATTCCACCTGACACAGCCAATGATGCATCGTTTGCGCTGACGGACTCTGCTCAGCCAGCCGGGGACGGGGGACAGCGGCTCCAGGACCACAGGGACCGGCTGTCAGCCCGACCGCCGGGAACACGATGGTTGTGCAACACGATAAAGGGCTCAGCAGCTTCACCGAGCCTGGCTGGGAACAAAAACAAGCACAGAGAAGGCTTGAGTAGGGTACTCTGCTCAGCGAGATGGCTCTGTGTGACCCGGTACAGCTCGTGGTCAGACCCGGACTGGTCCCCTTCCACAGTCCAGGCAATCCCTGAGCTGATCCCAACACTGTGGGTGCCCGCAGTTCCCAGTGCCCCAGCACAATTCCCTACTCGCTCCTACATGGCAGCCACTCACAACCATGGTGGTACAACAAACTCCTCAGCCAAGAACATTCTCCACGTTACTTCAGAGCCAGATCCTGGGGAGACTTTTTTTATGCCTGGGATTTGGCCCATCCCCAGACAAAACCCCACGAGAGTGACAAACCTGGTCATGCATGACTCGTTTGTTAAGGCAGGGATTTTTATCTGCTACAGTGGGAAGAATCTGCACTGAAATATGGGCACCAGCACACACATGCTGCAAGCTTTTGCTTAAGGATATCAGCAATCAGGATCTAACCCTGAAAGCACTTTGAGGCAGGAGCAGCCAGGAATGTGCCAGGAGCACACACTGGTTCGAAAAGCTTGTCTCCCAACAGTGGGATCCTGCAGTGCAGGGAACCCTGGCTTAGGATGGCTGAGGGGAGCAGCTGCCCAGCCCTCAGCTGCGGTGGAGAGGGAACATCAACAAATGGGGCAAGGTGACAGCAACTGGAACTGGGTCTTGTGCTTTTTTGAAGCAGGCACAGGCTGAGTCAGCATCTGGCCAACCAACCAGACTCCATCAGCAGTGCCATGGCAATCCTCAACAGCAGAGGCCTCCTTACAAATCCCTGCTCCAGTTCCAGAGCCCACCTCAGGGCAGGCTCTGGTGTCACACACACCCATTATTAAAGGGTAATTCAGTGTAACAAAGCGCATCAAGTACACAGAAAGACTGTCAAATAAAATAAAGCACTAATAAATTCAATTACTTTCTGTTTTCAGGAAGGGGGGAATTCCAGTCATTTTTCATTTAAAACAAAATATGTCTTAATTTTTCGTCCTGCCTTTAGCAGGCACCCACTGCAGAAGAGACGTCCCACTCACTCCAAGCACACATGACACTTGATCCCTCTCCCTGTGTCTGGCAAAGGCTTCCCCGAATTTATGAGACACTAACCTGCCCTTGAGCTGTAAATCTCATTTTCTCGGTGGTTGGGGTGGAGGGAGCTGGCCTTCTCCACCACTGCTACTGTGCATCCTCCTGCCACCTCCAGCCCTGAGCAAAGGACCACAGTGCCAGGGATGCAGTGTCAGTAATTGCCCCTGTCCCCATCAGGCTTCCCCTTTCATTGTCTGTCATGTCGGCTGTCACCCAATGCTCCCTGTGGAAAAGCTCTGCGTGGTTGAGCTCTCCGTGCCATTCACAGCTGCTGTGATGGACGTGGCCTGCAGAGCCACAGAGATTCAGTGCTTCACAGCAACGCCTCCTCCTCTGCCCAGAGCTGCCACGTGGCAGCAGCTTTAGCAAAACACAGGTCAATATGTGGGGGAAAGGATCAAGGGCTCAGCTCCCGGGACAGCACGGTCACAAACCTCCCAAAGGCCACAGCCAACATGTGCCAGGTTTGAGCTGCCCCTTACTGGGGGTCAGGCGGGGACATGGACCTCCCACACAGCCCCACGGAGGACACGGACCCAACCACCTGCACGCAAAGGGAAATCAATGCTGCAAATCCTCATGGGACACACCGGGGGCCAGGAATTCCCAAAGGGTGTGAATATGACATGACTGACTGCAGTGGGACCTCCTACCCATTTCTGTGCAATGGAGAGGGGGATTTGCTTCTGGTTAGCGCCAGGGAAACCCTCTGGGTCCACTGGACCACACTGGACTTACACTGAGAGCCAACCTGAACCTGAGCAGTTGGCCATAAAATAATCCCAACAAATAATCCATTAGGTGTCTACCCAATCCCCACCTTGCCAGGGTGACCAAGCCCAGCACCAGCTGCAGCCATAGCTCTGTGTTTCCCTGCCAGGTGCAGCGGGACCAGCTGCAGGCAGTTCCCCCTGTGACCCTGACAGGCACAGCTGGACCAGCTGGACCACGCTCAGCTGGACCAGCCATGCTGTGAACCAGTGGGGAGAGCTTTCCTCGCTCCTGCATTTGCAGCAGGACACACATCCCTCTCCAGTGAGAGCTGAGGGTGGTGGTGCTGGACCAGCACAGCAGCAGTGCCGGATCAGCACAGTTGGTGGTGCTGGATCAGCCCAGTGGTGATGCCAGGCCAGCCCAGCAGGTGACTGTGCAATCCCTCTCCCCCAGCCCACCCCCCACTCCACACCAGCACGGCTGGTGCCCAGCTTGCTCCACAGCCTCCCACAGGATTTGGACAAGGGGGATTAGTCAAACCGAATCCTGGATTGACCTCAGCCTTGGGTCTGCGAGAAGGAAACTATAATCCAGTCCCTGGCAAATCAGGAGCAGAGCAAGCGCTCAGGGATAAATCCAGTGAGTTTTCCACCCACCCCAGCAGCTGAGCTACTCCATCCAGCAGCTGAGCTCCCCCAGGCACACTCCCCATTCGTTTCCTACCTACACAAGGCCCATTCTGTGACTGCCCAATGTCACCTCCAGATTAATATTTTGCAGACAAAATGAGCATCAAACACTATTTTCATGGCAGACTGACAATTTCACGCTTCTCAGGATTTTGTCACGTTAGACCTGCCCTGTGATATGCGGAAGGGACCTTCCTGTGGGAGGACAAAGCCGCTGCCTCACTGCTCATCCACACAGCTGATGGAGCTGCTGGTCCCACCTCTTGTCCCCAGACATGACCCTCACTGCCCAGCACTGCATTCACACCACTCCTTCTGCTGCCTGTCCTTGAGGCTGTTCTCAGACAGTGGAACATGGGCACGGACTCAGTGCCCCCTAAAGACCCACCTGAGCCTGCAGAGACCTCAGAGAACAAACAGAACATTTTGCTTATCTGAAGTTAAACCCCTGAACTCCTCATGCTACTCCCATCAGAACTGCATTCCCCTTAAAGAGGTGATGATTTGAAAAGATGGCTTTTTAGCTTACTTCTCCCACTGAAAAATAGCCCATGTCAGGAAAACCCCACCAGGCAGTTCACAGTTTCCCTGCTTTTCCGGGGTGGATTGTGCAGAAACACAGCCATGTTCCCAAACCCCATTCACAGTGATTCAAACCCATGTGATAACACTGCCTGGCACGTTGCTGTTACAGCATGTCTGGACACAGATACCAGCAGGGTCATTGCTGTGGAAAAGAGAGGAAAAAATATCTGAAAGGTCAGTGACTCTGAGCCAGCGGGCCCCAGCACACCCCGATCTGCACGGCAGTTTCCCAGTGTGTGGTGGCGAGCCCAGAGTGGACAGAGTGGCCAGGCCCCCAAAGGGCAGCCGAGTGTGTGGGTGTCACACCCTGAAGGGCTGGACCCCAGAGGGCAACCAAGTGTGTGGATGTCACACCCTGAGCTGCTCTGAGGCACTGGAAGCAACTAATTAAAACGGGAAAACCCTTTTTTTTTTTTTAGTTTCCATGGCACTGCTTTGCTGACGAACATTTGAAATTGATTAGTTCTGCCATGTGCATTTTATAGCCAAAAAAAGCCAAATGGCCCACACTGCCTTGCCACTGAAATGCTCTGTGGAATGTATACAAGGAAAAGAGACAAATCTCTTTGCTGGGGCAGAAAGGCAGCAGCAGCACAGCAGTACAGCAGCCCTCATCTCTGAGGCATCTCCCATCACAGCCTCTCTGGGGCTGCTGCCAGGGGCACTGGATGCAGTGGGGCACAGCACAGCCTCCCTGGGAAACTGTGCACAGGGGCCAAGAACTCTGAATGCTTTGGCAAAATAGGAGATACAAACCAGGATTTATGATGGAATTTGCTGGAGGGTATGAAGAGGTAGCTCCTAATCAGGGAGGGCTCTGTGACAGCCACAAACATGAAGAATCGGGCACACAACAGCCCAGCCCATCGCACCTTCCCACCAGCGGCACAGCCCACGCCAAGCGCCTGCAGCACCCGGTGCCCACCGGCTCCATGGGACAGAGCACCCAGGGTGTCACCACAGACTGACTGCTCTGGGAGGGACCAAAGCAAACACATCCTCTCTTTGAAAAGGTTTAAGCCCTGACTATTACTTGTGTCAATTATCTCTTGCACACATCCCTTGGCACAGGTACGGAGAGCGGCACTCAGGAGGCACGCCGAGGCTGTTACATCAGGCTGAAGGGCTGCAGTTATTAGACTTGGGGCGATTCAAATCAGCAGAGCTCTTCTACTGACAGCAAACACCACACTTCACACCCTAAGCAGAGTTAAATATTCCTTTTGCACTATGTGGGTTAGAAATTCCTCAGAGGATGATGCTCATCAAGCGTATTTAAACCATTAAGCCAAATGGGTGAGAAATGACTGCATCAAGGTGGGTTTAAAATCCTTTTTTGCTTGTTTGTGGTTGAAAATTAAACCGTGGATGGATGTGGCTTTACTCCAAAGCACGAGCATCACAGGACAATTACACGTCAGAGATACACCAAGCTGCAGCAAAACGGTTACAGCTATGTAAATATCTGTCTAAGTAAAATCATCAAAACATTAGATCAAACAGAGCTGGCAGAAGCCTCCTCAATCCTCTGTCCTCAGGGACCGCAGGCAGTGCACAGCAGATACCAATAACCATAACACCGAGCACTAACAGCATGTTTTACCTCCCGGTGCCGTGGTGGAGCAGGAGCTGTGCGCTCCCGCAGGGCTGCTCACCGGGAGCAGCAGCGGCAGTGCCTGATCCTGGTGCACTGGCAGACACCAAACAGCAACTCCTCCAGCCACACGGCACCGAGCTGCTGCCAGGAGTGAAAGGGCTGAGGGTAAAACAAAGGCTGAAACTTTTGAGGCAGAGAGTGGACTCCAGTAGTGTCCAGTTCTCTGATATTTCACTGTGCCTTTCTACAGGGGAAGAAGAAATCCTAGGGCCTTCCCAGTGTGTTTAGCCAGAGAAGGAAGCACTACCTGGGGTAACACCCTTAACACTTCTGCTTTTCCAAACCCTGCTTCCTGCCCCACTGAGGGCTGACAGCCCCAGCTCCAACAGCCGGATGCCAAGCAAACCTCTCCAACGGGCTGTCAGGCAACGGCATGTTAGGCTGGAAATGCTGCCTGAACATAACAGCAGATACACATCTACATGAAATAAATGGTCTCTTGCACTGCAAAGAAAAATGCTGCCAGGCACCAGGAGCAACCCTGCATGGAGACAAGAATGAACCACCTGCCTGGGGTTCTCAATGGCATCATCCACAATGGAACTGGGAGTGACAGAGTGAGGCCAGGGTAAACACAATAACAATTTTATATTATAAATATAGAACACAGAAGTGCTCATAATGCAAATTCTGACAGGGTGATAATAAATTACAAGCTGGGCTGGTCTGCTTACTGTCATGACCGGAAGGAAAACTCAAGTAGAGAAGTGCTCCTGCTCCCACAGCAGCAGCAGTTGCATGAGTGAACGCTCCAGGTTAGGCAGGCTCACGTCCTGCCTCCTCACCAGGATGGGCACAGCCTGGGGGGTGGCACTGGGGTACTTGACATGGGACAGAACGTGGCACTGGTGGCACACCTGCCCAGAGTTGGCACAGCCCCACAGCAGCTCTGTCCTCCGTTCCCATGTCTGTTCACCATCCAAAGCACTGGCCTCCAACCAAGGATGCCTCCCACATCAACTGACCACGGCAGGATGGCACAGCAGGTACCAGGGCACACAGGTGACACCGGCAGGGATTTTCATCCAAGCCCCTGCAATAAAAGGCTCCTTGACAGCCTCGGTGCCCCCACACTCACCCGTAGCATGGTGATCATGGAGGGGTCTCGGAGACGGCCATCCTCATCCTTGAGGTTGTATCCCTCCGGTCTCTTGTCCCGCTCGCTGACCTTCCATAGCTTCACGGTCTTATCTAGGGGAGGAGAGAGGAGAGTGTCACCTGAGACACCCACTGATGGATGCACCAAGACCATGCTGGCTGGAAAAATCCACTGTCCCCCAGTGCCACATGCTGGAAATGGTGACAGATGTACCTGGCCCCACAGAAAGCTGCTCACGCACAGCTCTGCAGAGGAGTAAAGACATGTCAGGCGTGCTGGACACACCTCAAAGGACATGACAGGGTGTCTGTAGCTCACTCAGTCATCCTGACTTTCCCCACCCAGAATTGTGCAGAGCCTAGGACTCACCAGCGACCAAAGGCAGCCCCAACCTCCCCCACAGTTCCCTGTCCCCTCCCGGCGTCCCACCCCCCTGTGCCACAGAGCCCCTGTGGAAGGAACCCCAAGAACATGTGGGGTTATTCTGAATAATGGTGTTTTCTTTGCTCCCTCCTGGCAGGGAGTCCATCTATAGTTTATCATCACTTCCACCAGGTTTCATACACAATCCCATCATCCATCTTCATTGTCTCCCTCACACGGCAACTCCAGTGGAGCACCATTAATTTTGTTTTTATTAACCCACTCTACTTCAGGGGGTTTGATATAAAATCTTAGTGTAACAGTAAGAACGAAAAGAAACAGCCTAACACGGGAGTATTTTCAAAAGAATCATTTTGATAACCTGCCTGCGTATGAACACCATCCCAAATGGAAGAGTAATACCCCTGTTAATCAAAAAACTATTTAAAAACTCAATTAACAGAACATTATGCTGTATAATTAATCTTAATTGCATTTCAATGATTCTCCCCTCAAATGAGTTTAGTAAGTCTTTGAATTTTATTACAATGATCAATAGAGTCAATTCTATAACACAAAGTAAGTTGGTTATGGAGGATGATTAGACCCCTCCTTTTCCCCTGAAGTAATTAAGTCACATCCATCTTAAGGTCCCATTCACCCCAAGTAATATTCCTGGATCCTCATGATATTTATCAGAACATAACATGGAACTGCTGAGCTGAACGGAACTGCAAATTGAAACAAATCTGCTGCAGTTTGTCTTAAAAAAAGACAAAAAAAAAAAAAAGGGTTCCCAGGATCCAAAGAATAAAAAATAAAAGTTGTCAGCAAGGAAGAAGTCTCCCTCCCTCCACCTCCCTTTCTCTCTCAGCCCAGGCACCCACGGCCACGGGCACGTACCGTTGGTGGAGAGCAGGAAATAGGCCGCGTTCTGCTGCGGCAGCCATCGGATCTTATTGATCTTCTCCTCGATCTCCAGGCTCTTCAGGTAATCGAACTCCGGCTCGTGGCTCTGGAAGGTGCTGTAGACATTGTACTCTCCCCTGCGGTGGGGCTGGTTCTTGCTCTGCAGAGGGAGAGGCAGGAGATGAAGGCGTTGGCAGCGGGCTCGGGGCTCTCCGGGGTTTGTGAAGCAACACAAGAACAGGGCTGAACACCTTGGGATGGCCTCTCCTGGCACCAGGACTCCTGGTGTGCTCAGTGGGAACAGAGTGGGAGTGGAGCAGGAATGGAGAGGGGACAGAGGAGGAATGGAGAAGGAACAGAGTTGGAATGGAGAGGGAGCATAGCAGGAAAGATCCCACCGCACTGGCCATCCCCAGTGAATGGGTGGGAAGGAGCTCCAGCTCCTCCTGGATGCTGGACCTGCCACAGAGGAGCCACTGGCAGCAGCCACCGGTATGGGATGGGCAGCGTTTGCCCAATGGGTCCATGGCTATAGAGCAAGGATAACACAGCAAGAAGCAGGACATGGTCCCTGTGGGAACTGACACTGTGCCCCAGTTCAGTGCTTGGAAGACACCGTGTATCTGCAAACGCCACAAGTGAACCAACAGCACCGGGCTCCAAACAGGGCTGAGGTAATTAAGTAAAACCACCATGGAGATGAACCTCCCACACACAAATGGAGCACTTGGCGGGGGTGAAGTCCCACATGTCCCCTGGAGCAGGAGCTGAGCAGATACACCCCAAGTGATGCTGGAGGCTTAAAGTTCAAGCAAAGCAGCAGAGTAATGAAATGGGAGGGAAAGGAGAAATGAAATAGTGATGCACAGGCTTATGAGTGTCTACACAGACAACTTTTAACCACTGAGTTCTCTCCAGCCTAAAGAGAAATAATTTTGAGGCTTTAACTTTTGAGAAAAATTTAGAACTGTGACATGTCTCATGGCCAGGTCTGACTCATCCCTTCCAGCGTGGGAGAGGACAGGTCCCACCGGCTCAGCCTGGGCCAGAGCAGCAAACCAGGATGACTTCAGAAATGGTGGGGACCCTCCCTGGTGGTGGGAGCCAGCACAGCTCCTCCAGCCAGGCTGGCAGGGTACCCACCAGTGCTGGGCCATACTGAGGGCTGAGGGCCAAGCACACATCACCCTGGCAGGCGTGACCTCCAGCTTCCAGCAAAGCATTTGCTAACAATTCCTGGGCAAAGTTTTGGAAGGGAAATGAGCTTGTTGCATCCATCTACACTTTCCAGAATTTTGGTGGTGTGAGGTGGTTTTTGGGGTGGTGTCAGCTCTGAGACAGGCTCTCACCACACACTCAGACGTGCTGTCTGACCCTCATTACACCTGGAGCAGAAGGATGCAAGAAATGTGACTTTTGGAGGGTGTTTGACAGGAGGAAATCTGACCCTGTTGATGTTAATAGTGGCTTTTCAGCTTGGAGTCTGGCAGGAGAGCCCTGAGGTTAGGAGTGACACAGGCGGATTAGGAAACAGCAGGACGCTTCGCTTAAAAGGATAAAATGGGCATTTTGCATTCACTGGCACTCACCTCCTGCTCACGCTGAAATATTACAACCCGGCCCCCCTTGTCCCCTGTTGCCAGTAACTCTCCAGTGTGGTTGAACTCGACTGTGGAGATGATGTCAGCTGGGAAGGAGAAGACAAAGACAATTTAAGTAAGTGCAGCCTGGCTTCCGCAGGCATCCAGAAAGCGCCATTCCCCGCGCAGCTACACGCCCTGTCAGTGCTCCGTCCCCTGTGGCACCTCCATAAATCCCTGTTTTTCTATTGTCTCTAATGCTAAACGGACCCAGCATTTTGGAACTGTGCTGTCATGAGCCCAGACCTGCCTGGTGCTCCTGCCCCCCTGCCCTGGCCTGCGCCCCAACACCAGACCCAGGGGGATTTCCAGGCACTGTGTCTGTGCTAAATGCAGCCTGGGGACTGCAGCTGGCAGCACAGGCACAGGGCTGGGTGGCATGGCAGTGTCCTGGGGAGTCACCCCACCACTCAGTTGGTTCCTGGGACCTGGGGAGGACTCGGTGCCACCAGTGCCCCAGCACCTCATCCTGGCACCTGCCATGGTGCCCCAGGTGTTGGGCAGGTCTCGCTCCTACCTGGCCCTTCTGCCACCTTCTGTCTGGGATGGTGGTTTCCCTTTGCTCTCAGAGGAGAGGGCGCAGACAAATGAGGACACCTTTGTCCTCTGCCTCTGAGCTCTCCAGGCAGAGCAGCCCAGGTGAACACATCCACACTGCTGCTTTCCTCAGCCCATTGCCGAATCTGTTATCGCCTACCAAGGTAAATTAAAGCGACGCCTTTCAGCCCTCCATCAGCCCAAAGGCCACCACGCTCACATCACTCCCCTTCCCCACAAACCAAGGTGCCATCTCCAGGGTGCTGGGCTCAGCAGGGGACCTGTAACTGCAAATGCTTTAATCTGCAGTGTTTACCCTTCAGGCAACGTGGACGGGAGCTGCTAATGACTGGATTTATTGGGCCTATTTTTAGAAGAATGTCAGAGGTTAATTCCACAGCAATTACTGCCCAACTGGTGCTCACCCACTGCCTGGGGAGCCACACTACACCAGCACTGAGCCGGGAAACGGGAAGAGCAACCGCAACCTCGGAACCCCAACACTGGGTGCAGGATGAATTCTGCAATGAGCAGCACTTGGCCATGACAGCTGCCAGCTCACTCCTGCCATTTGCATTCCCTGTCCCTCTCATTTCTGCAGCACCAGGGCTGACAGGGCTGCACAGCCCAGGGCTGCAGCCCCACCGCTCCGCTGGTGCTGGCGCAGCTACAAACACTGGCTGTGCACACAGGCCATGGCACTGCCCAGGCTGCAGGCACTGGCACCTCAGAGCCCTCTAAGCACTGCTGCGGCCCCTCCTGATTATCAGCTCTGTTGTGTGCCAGTAGAGAAAGCCTTGGAACCATATAACCTGAGTTGTGTCCTTCTCCCTCCCATAAAGTTTTATCCCTCTCAGATATAGACTAGAAAGTTACCACAGCAGATCAGAAAAGATGAAATGAAGCGACTGGCCCTGGCTCCTGGTGTTGCTGGGACCACTGAGAGTCTTGAGAATGCCAGCCAAGACAGCACCCAACAAACACATGCCCCAGACGAGACACCTCAGAGCCCCCTCACACGACCAAAGGCTCCCCCAAACCCACACTCCTCTGTCCTGCCCCAGACACCATCTCAGCCGAGCAAGTGACTCCAGGCAGATGTGTGTTAGAACAGCCACCCTGTCCCAGTGGTGGAGGGCACTCGCTGGCACACACCAGTGCCCAACACACACACCACTGCTCACCAAACGCACCAGCACTCACAGGCACACACAGCTGGATTGGCTGGCACTGAGCTGGAGAGCTCCAAGGCAAAGCACTTTGTTCCCTCTCGTGGAACCTGTGTGCCTCAGGCACACGGATGCCAGGAAGGGTTTAACCATCTGCTGCCAATGCTCAGGAAGGCTGAGGAGCACTGCAGAGGGGCTGAGCTCCACTCAGGCTCACACCAGTGGGGTGGGCTGCAGCCAGGCACGGGCAGCACCTGGCAGGGATGTCAGTCTTTTTGGACTAAAGTTACGGAATGGATCTTGAACTTCTTCAGAGCACCTGCTCTTCTCTCTTGGTTGAGTCTGAACTATTGGTTAAATATCATTCCTATTTAGCAAAGTCCCACAACATTGCCAGGGCAGGCATTTTTAATGCCTGTTAGAGGCTGGGGAGGGACACTGGGGCAGGGTAAATCCTATTTGTGCTCCTGGAACCTGCCCACCTCACTACAGCATGTGAAGGTCCCGCAGAGCCAGAACACACCTCTGCAATTCTGTGAAATGGTCATTGGGTCTAACACATAGGAGAACAAACACATCCCTGGGAACATAAGCCAAAGCCATCTCCTGTTCCCACAGTAACTGCAGCCACAGCTGCCAACAGGTGCCACAGCAAAGTCAGACACCTTCAAGAACTGAAACTCTATGTTTGGCACCAAGTCCAGCTCAGCAGCTCAGCCCAGCCCCAGCTCACAGATATTTTCCTTCCTGTAGCAGGACCCCCACCCTGGTGAGTGTTGCTGTGACATCGTGGGCCGAGCCCAGCGTCGCTGAGCTGTCACGTGGAGAACACGCTGGGGATGGGCTTGGAACAGCCCCTCCAGCAGCCAAGGGACTCAGCAGCCATGGCCAGGCAGTGCTAACATGCACCCCTCACTGAGACATGCTTCTGCCTTCTAAAATTACTCAGCTGAAAATGTACCTGTTTTGCACTATTTAATCCTCTCCATCCCCAGCTGCCGGTTTTAGGTCATTCCCTTTTCAATGAATTAAAAATAACTTTCTGTGCTGCAGCGAGACATTTTTCAGACATGACCTAATGCAAATGCATCACCCTGTCAGCCGGGCTGTGGTCCGAGACACCACGGCAGGGCACCACGGGGACCCTTGTGCCACCCCAGCCCACCCACCCATTTACACTGCAACCTGCAGGGAGGGGGGGCTGCAGTCCACATACCCTCCCGGACCTCCTGTTTACTCATACCTGCTGTCAGGACTTCAGACAAGGATAACAACAGAGCCTGGCTAACAACACCTTTCATACCTTAAGAAAACACCCTAAGTGCTAAAAAAACCTCTTGTGAGTAGAAGTATCCAAGTCAAACCCACCACAGTCAACAGGAGCATCATCCCCCGACACCCCAGGGGTTGGGTGCCAGGTGTTCTCCCGGGTGTCTCCAGGCAGTACTAGCAGCCTGCCATGGCACAGGAGAACATCCCAAAGGGAAACAGATGAGTCCTACAGAGGTTACAGCTTGGAAGGACAGAGCAGCACCAGCTCCTTTCCAAAGGTGTCTCTGGACAAACCTGGGCCCCTCCATTGCCAGCGGTCGGTCACGGCTGCTGCCTGCACATCCCACCCTCCACCCTCGAGAGACATGACAGGGTGATTATTAATTAAAACGCACATGTATTCGCGCTGAGATGATCAATAATTTATGCCCATTTCTCCTAAGGTTCCTTCAGCGGTTTTGTGACAACAGAAAGGAAAAAAACCTTCCCTCTTTTTTTGCTTTTTTCATTTCCTTCATCACCTCCCACATGCTCAGTGCCCCGAATGCGGGAATTTAAAGCAAACAGTTTCCATGGAGACCCAGCCCCGCTGTCCTCCCTCCCCTCCCATCCTCCCTTCCCTCGGCATCGCTGCATCTTCACGCTCTCGTGCTAAAAATATCGAAGACGGGATTTGATTTCCGCCGTAGCGATACAGTTTTATCAGAAAAATAGGAAATTTACAATACACCCCCCTCCCCCTCTCCCAGCGTGGAGGAAGGCGTGCTCTCCACCAGGAACGGGGAATGACTGTTATTAAAAAGAAAGGAGATAAACCAGGGAAGCTTATGTCGGTGCTGAGACCTGGATCCCTGGAGCAGCCTTATCCCCAGCAGGGAGCTGTCCCACACAGCCACCCCTCTCCTTCTGACCACCAGGGCAGGGGGCTGAGCATCCCAGGCACCTTGTCCCCGCTCCCACCACGTCCTGCCTGAAGCAGCTCTATGCAGAAGGGCCCTGGTACCACCTGTCTGGGTGGGGAGGCCACGGGACACCACACATGTCCCACCACCCCTGTCAGGAGCACATGGCCCCGACTGGCCCAGTCCAGCTTGTAAGCCCTAGACAACAGCAGGAGTCGATGGTGGCAGGGGCAGCCCTGGACTCAAACCCACCAGCCAGAGGGGTGTCCCGCAGCGCCCCCAGGGGCTCTGCCTACCCGCTGCTTTCCCAGTGGGACACGTCTCCTTTGGGGTGGGTAGTGTGAGCAGGCCCATGACAACACAGAACCATGGAATTGTTTAGGCTAGAAAAGCCCTCTAAGATCATTGAGTCCAACCATTCCCCCAGCACTGCCAAGGCCACCATGTCCCCAAGTGCCACATCTCCTCGTCTGTCAGATGCCTCCAGGGATAGGGACTCCAACACTACCCTGGGCAGTTGTGCCAGGGCTGAACAGCCCTTTCAGGGAAGTAATTTTTCCTAATATCCAACCTAAACCTCCCCTGGTGCAACTTGAGGCCATTTCCTCCTGTCCTGTCCCTTGTTCCCTGGGAGCAGGGCTTGACCCTCCCAGCTCCACCCTCCCGTCAGAGAGTTGTAGAGAGTGTGAAGGTCCCCCCTGAGCCTCCTTTTCTCCAGGCTGAGCCCCCACCAGCAGCTTCTCATCAGATTTGTGCTCCAGACCCTTCCCAGCTCTGTTGCTCTCTGGCACCGGGAATGGAAAGGCTGTGAGGGGCATCGGGACCACAGGTCTGGACGCCCCACTCTCTTTATTATCTGTATAAATCACTCGGTGGACGGCACCACACACAAAGCCTCCAACTGCAGATGATAATAAATCGGGAAGTACCATAAATAACAGCAAACCAGGCTGCCAAATGAAGGATTTAGATCATTCAAATCCCAGGCTATGAGTTGCCAAATCCAGTTTAATGCTGATAAGTGTGAGATAATAACTCACCACAACGACATCCCTCCTCCCCCTGTCAGATCCCCAAACAGAGAGAGGGCTGTGGGAGTTTGCTGAGGGGACAGGGATGCAGCCCCCAACCAGGAGCATGACCAAGCCATGGCACAACAATCCACTCCCAGCCTGCTGCTTGGCCAGGGAGAAAGCAAGTGGGACACCAATGGGTCCTGTTAATGGAAAACAAAACCTACATCTGAAACCACTCAGGCAGATGAAGAAAGCACAAGAAGGTCATGAAAAATTAAGGGGCTTGAGGGGGGATGTCTGGTAATGGGAGAGCCAGAGCACAAGCCCACCCACAGATCCCCTGAGGGGGGCTCAGTGCATCCCACTGTCTCTGCATCCCACCATGCCTTGGCAGGAGGTGGACCTTGAGCTCAGAAGGGGGTTTCAAGGAGGACACAAACCTTTCAGTTTTCACTGAATAACTGTGCACAGCCCTCAGCCTCCCAAGGAGGACTCCTGGGTCTGTCCCTCAGTGACAGCCTGTGGGTCTTACACTGCTCAGGAAATGGTGACACTCTGCATTTCACTGTTTAAAAGAGATCCCTTTGGTCTCCCTTTCTGTCTGCCTCTCTTAAAAAAAAAAAAAAGAAAAAAAGAAAAAAAGATATAGCCAGGTGTTTACTCTGAAAGGCACATGCTGTCAGCAGTGAGGAACTGATGCCCATGGCAGGGCTTTACATGCAGTTTGACGGGAGCTGTGGACACACCAATGCTCAGGCCAGAACACTGCAAGGAGCCCTGAAAAAACCAGGTCCTGCCCTCCCTTCTGTCAGGTCAGATTTACCCCAACAACACCAGCAGCTGCAGCAGGGCTGGACCCCCATCCCCACCCCAGCAGGCAGAGCAACAGGCTCATCCAAAGACCCAAACACAGCTTTCTTCCCTGCCCATGAAAAACTGCCAGTGAGTCTCCCCAAAACATGGGGACTTCAGGGTCCCTCAGGTACAGAAAGGACAGGCTGAAGAGGAAGAAAGCCTGGGCAAGGCTATGGAGCTTGAAGGGGACAGGGAAGTGCCACTTCAGTCCCACAAGAATGGGATGATGTGGGGAGCCTGGGCCATCAATCCTCCTCCAAACTGTGTGGTCCATGGCAGAGGGGGGTGTGAGGTGGGAGGGCAGAGGACAGCAGAGGTTAAACTGGGATCTAATTGCATGCAAAATCACACGTGATTGATCGGCATTGATTCTCCCCCGCTGAGGTGAATGATAGCCTGGGAAACAGAAATCAATTCCACTGCATTAAGCCCAGTAAGGATCCTGTAGCATCAGCAAAATGCCCTGAAACACCACTGCCCGCCAACACCATGAAGTAAAGCACAGTGTGGCACAGCATGGCATGGCATGGCATGCCACAGCACAACATGGCATGGCATGCCACAGCAAGGCACAGCATGGCATGGCACCTGCACCTGCCTGCCTGCTCTGCCCCAGCCAGGCCAGGGCTGTGGTGAAGGACGGAGGACAGGGTTTGTAGAAGAACTGAACCTGAGCACCTGCCAGCTCTGGGGAAAGCCCAGGCCCAACCCTCTGCCCATCCCGAGTCCTGTTTCCTGTTGGGCTGGAGTCACAGCTCAGACAGGACCTCCTGGCAGCTTTGGGCAGGGCTGAATGCACCGCTGAGCCCTGCTCTGGGTACGACTCCTCATCATGATGATGCAGTGCTGCAGAGCCAGCAGCAGCTGCTCCTCTTCCCCAAAATGGAATAACTCTCCTAGATTGAAGTTCTAAAAATACTGGCACATTCCAAATTTCTCTGCCCTTGTTACAGCAGAGAATAATTTCGTGCTACCAACCTAGACGAAAGAAACTTCCATCTGGCAGCTCCCCCCGTGCTGCTGCAGCACCCCCACCACAGCGCCCGTCTCAGGGTGCTGGTGGGCAAGAAAGTGAATTTACATCTCTCCGCCACCCTGGCCAGGTGTAAGTCACTGGAACTGCTGGAAAGGAGACTTCATGAGGAAATAATGTCATGGAAGGGTTTGGCACAGAGACTCTCACGGCTGCAGGTACCTGGGTGTGCAGGGCAGGGCCATGAGAGGAGGGAGGTGAGCGCTCCTCAGAGCTGAACACACTGGCAGAGACCACGCAGCCTCAGGATGCAATGGGTCAGGTCATCAACAGGAGGAGAATAATAAAACAGAGAAGAAAGCAAAGAGCAGCTTTCAGACAGAATCATAACTCAGCCCAGCTCCAGAGGTGAACAGAGCAGGGCAGAGTGTTGGAGTTGCCTTTGGCCAGGCTGCCCCAGCCCTTGGCACTCAGCCCAACCCAGAACCTGCCCACCAGCCCTCGCTGGTCCTGGGTTTGTACATGAAACACAAAATTCCTCTTTCGGCATCAAGATGCACAACTCATTAGCTCTTGGATTAATGACAGGTTTTAATTGGTCAGGCTATGAACACCTTATAGAGCTGTTACACATCACACCTGTGATGGAGAAACAGCATGTTAATCAAGACAATTAGCATGGGACCTGAGAATCTCTCTACCAGTGCAAATAACCCCCACTTTGTGAGGAAGACCAACAGCTGGTTGAGGGTGCCTCAGAGCACCCTGCTGCCAGGAAACCTGGAGCAGCCCCACTGGGCAATGGGAGCTGGCACTGCATCGCCCACTCAAGGAAAGCAAACGTGGCCCCAGCTCTGTGTGGAGCAGGAGAGGCTCCCAGACACTGCCTCAGTTGACAGCCCAGGCTGTGGCAGGACAGATCCTCTGCAAGCACACCTGAAGTAACCACAAACCATGCTCTACAGAGCAGAGCAACTTCAAAGCAAAACAACTGAGAATTGGGCAATGACTGAAATCCATCCTCTGCTGAATTATTTTTTTCTCTTTTTTACTCTTCCTTTCTCCATTATTCCTTTGCATGCACGCACGCACACACATGTCAGGGCAGCCCTCCATGGCACGCCGGTGTTCCCACTGACAGAGGCTCAGAGGATGGTGCTGGGGCAGAGACTCGGGCTGGCAGAGCCTGCCCTCCCACTGCCCACAGCCCATGCCTCCCCCAGCCCCTCGCTCCGGTGCCTGTGCTGCGCTGTGGAGCTGGCTCACACTGCCAGGAGCATCCCAGGCGACTCATCCGACTGCTCTGTGCCTTGGCTCACTGCAGGATTTACGTTGGGATCCCTCTGCCAAGAGGCTTAGCGGCACAGCAGACACAACCTCCTCAATATGGCTGATTTGGGCTTAGGAACAGTGATGGAAAATCCAAGTCCATCTGCAAAATCTATCCTTAAAATAAATGAGATTCTGTAAAAAGCACCTGAGCATCAATCAAGTCCTCCGCCCTTTCCACACCTTTAAAAACTCCAAGGATTTCTACAAACCTTGGGCTCTCTACCAGGTCTGCCACAGGACCGTCTGGGATTTCTAGTGCATGTGCATAAAGGCATAAACAATGCAAAAATTCGTCTGGTTCCCAAATACCTCCCAAAACCTGTGATTTCCAGGGACACCACTGATTGCTGAAACCTGAACAGCTGACACAGGAAAGCAGGAACTCACAGATGTTAACAATACCGAGCTCTTTGTATTTACGAGATCTTTATCTCCAGCAGGAACACTAAGGCTGCTTTCCTCAGAAGGTAACACCATGGTGACCACTGCAGCACCACTCTGAGCCTCAGCACACAGGTGTGCCCCGGGAATGTTGCTTTGCAAACCCAGGAAACCCTCAGCTGTGCACCCCCCCATCAGACTGTTCTTACAGCCGAGGGGTCGGTGTGCAGACAGCGGGATGGATGGATGCTTTCCAACACATTCCGTGTGCCATGCAGTCTGTCTTTCTGGTCATCTTGCTGCAGCCATCTGTTAGCTGATCAGCAAAAACTATCGACTGTTTAAAAATTTTAATTAGAAGTACCCAAATGTCAGCTAAGTGAGTAAAATTTGGAACAGCAAGCCTTGCTCTCACGTAGAGCAGCTGTTTTCAGCTTGTGACTGAATTTTGCTACCGTCTTGCTCTGATGTCCTTCTCTGTCACATTATTCCAGCTTGGTGCCCCTGGAACAAGCCCCTCTGTTGAACATGGGCAGCACAACATGCACCCACTGTGACAGGAGCTACTCACAGGACCCCAGCACTGAGCGCTCAGTAACAGGCACTGCCTGCAGAGACCTATTCCATGAAGGACCACAAAACACAATGAACACGTGGAGACTCCCAGTAGTGTGTGCCCATGGGCAAACCCGGGTGTGGGGTGGCTAAATGAGCTGCCTGCAGCCAGGTCAGCTGGGGAGGTGGCACCAAGGCAGAAACACAGGTGGGTCAGCAGTGAGAAGCACCAGAGGGTCAGCGGTGAGACACCATGGGCCTGGCACATGATGGGGAATGAGAGGAGGCAAACAGGGAATGCAGCTGATGGACTTTGAACACCTTCTGCACAGGGCAGCTGACCCTTCTCTGCCACAATCTGCTGCTGCAGCAGCGAGCACCCACGGAAGCCGTGGCTGTCAGAGTGGTGGTGTTTGAAAGAATGTGCTTAACACCCCAATTCCAATTCTAGGGGAAAGCAAACACACTGAACGCTACATGCAGACGGTCCCTGGTATTTGTTGCATAGATTTGAATTTAATCAGCTAAAGATGGCTTAATCCAACATCTGGGGCTGTATTGAGTAGGATGGCAGCACAAAGGGACTGGGGCAGGCGATGCCACCCAGAGCACTGGGCTGTGCCACCCCCATCTCAGCACCCATGTCTGGGAAAACGGGACATTTCAACCTGACATCAGCCACCACAGTGCTCTGCCAGCAGCATTTCCCCTGCCTCTGTCCCAGCCAAGTCCCACTACCCATGGAACCCCTCTCTGGGAGGCGGCATGGCCTGTCAGCACACACCATTGCCCTCCCAGTGCCTTCGGGGACCAGTGCCACTCAGGGTCCTCCCTCTGGGATGCATCTCTTTCCCAGAGGTGCCAAAGGCACAGTGGCACCCGCAGCAGGCGGCCACTGTCAGTCTCTGCCACCTCATGTGGCTCAACGCTGCTGCCCAGCGCGGTCCCACTGCTCCTCACCAGGGCACACACCCCTCATGAGGTAGTTCAAGAGCTCACAGTAACCGAGAGCCCCTGCACGGGGCCAGGACACAACACACATTTTGTCTGCTCGCTCTCAAACTCATCACAAACTACATTTTCTGCCTGCTTCAACAGTTCTTCCCACGGAAGCCGGGTGCCTGTGCCATCATTTTCAATCTGCCCCTGGAAGGGTTTGTCTCAAGACATTTTCCTTGCAGTATTTTAATTAAACCTACTTTCTTCCAATTTCGTGTTGGGTTCATTAAGTGACATCCTGAGCCACTGAAATGAATTGCTTAAAAGTGATTTGTGCAGCAGCTGAAGGAGCAGATTGCAGCTATAAATGAGTCTGTCTTTGAACTTTGGGGTTTTGCTGCCCGGGGTGTGGAAAACACCCGAGTGCCACAAGCTCCTGGGGAAGGCCCAAGGTCTGTGTGGGCGAGGCAGCTTTCCTGCCTCCTGCTGGTAAGGAACAGGGTGTGAAAATCGCTTGGTTTATAGACTGCAAGTGTAAATAACAAATATTTCTGTTTTAAAATTATCAGAAACTCCACACAGACATCTACCTTTAGTGGAAACGGGCAGAAAAACTTTGCTTGTTACAGGGAATAAACTCCACGATGTAATATCCTTCCAAATGAAAGCATGGACATTCATTAGATCCAATGAAAACCCTCTCCCAGTCAGATGGGATTTAATTAAGTTGATTCTGACAGGGAATTAAAGGTCTTTGCTGGGAGCTCTGTTTCTGGTGTCGGGGTTGTATCACTGAAGCTAAACATGGCGCTTCCCCAGGCAGGATCAGTGCAAAATATTTTTGACAAAACTGTTGGACTGAGATAATCTTGACATTGTTTATCCACACAGTGCAGGGACTGGAGTCAGAGCTGAACCTGGCTGTCCCAGAGAGGTCTTATCGTTAATACAGCAACATGCCAACATCCATTAGAGTGCATGGAAAACTGGTTAGTCTATTCTAAACTATGGCAAACGATGAGAGGAGAACAGAAAATGCTCCTGCACATGAGAAGCCGGGCAGGGGCAGGGAGCTGTCACTTGCCCAGACACAGCGGCCACTCTGTCAGCAGCTCCGCAAGAACACAACAGCCACAGTGATGTGCTCTGTGAAACACTCAGTGCTCAGGTCACCCAGGTTCTGTCTGAGTGGTATGTGATTCTGCTATGAATCTACGATCCTGCTGTCACAGGCTAGGAATGATTCTGCTTAAAGTGACTGTCCACCTGGCCTTACCATGAGTCCATGGGGAATGGGGGCTCTCGGCTCCTGCCCTGGAGCACAGCAGCTCCCAGGAGGCTGCAGCGCTGGGCCAGGACATGGCCAGCACAGGACAGCACTTTGCACAAAGCTCTGGTTAGTGGTGAAGAGCATCACTGCACTTATATCACAGGTGAAAGGCATGGCACCACAGGAATACTGATCTGGAACACAAACCTGTTACGGATGTGAGAGGAGTGGGGTGAGTGTAAAAATGGCTTGGATGAAACAGGAGAAGGGTTAGTGAATGTGTCTGCACCACTCATGGTCAACACCCAACAGACATAACTATACAACATCCAACAACTTCCACTGAAAAGCTGCAGTGACAAACAATACATTCTCTTACAGGCTACCTTCAAGAAATGAGGTAAGAGCTGGGTCCCTCGTCTCTATTCCTCCACATGTTGTAGTGAGAAAGCAGGTTACCACATGTTACCAGACATTAGGTAATGCTGCTTCCATACACCATCCACAGCCTGCCCGATGCTTATCCAAAGACAAGGCACTGGGCTTCCCTCTCTAATGCTCCTGCCCTCTGAGGTTCACCAAGGAGTGAATCACGTTGTTTAAGTAAGGCCGTAGAGCAGATCTAAGCCCTGACTGAAGCCTGAGTCACACCCAGCTTAGGTTCAGAGCTCCCCACCCAAACACTGCAGCGTCACCCGTCTCTGGTGACTCCAAGCACCACTGCCAGCCCAGTCAAGCCTTTGCAAGTCTGGTGGTGCCCTGGAACACTGAGAGATTTGGGACAATCTCTGCCACAAAGCAGGGTCAGTGAACCATGAACACTCTCCCACGCCCACTCAGGTGGGATGAGGCAGCATCCAAACATGGTGCTTGACACCGGCTCACGCCAGGCAGGAGGAGCAGCAGTTCCAGGGAAAGGTGACAGGCTATCCATGCAACATCCTGCTGACACAGGTACAGCCAGCACCAGCCCCAATTGTTTGTGCAGGGATGGGAGAGCTGGGGAATCAAGCAATGGTATCATATTCTGGAGCATCACTTGGGGCAGATCAGCCAGCTGCCACTGCCTCAGTGAGACAGGGCTTCATCCTGGGGAGGGGGGACACTGTCCAGGGGGTCAAGGAGCAGCGTCACTTGACCAAAACAGCCATCACAGCAAGAGCAACTGCAGGACACTCAACATGGACACGGTCCCTGCCCATACAGCCAGGTGCATGCTGTGGGTAAGGCTGTGGATTTTAGCAGTTCTGCTGGGAAGCTGCTTCCCACTCTGATGGACATCTGGGGATTATTTAATTCAAAACAGGAAACAAACTGCACTGTGGGCTGTGAGCACGTTTGGGCTTCGTTCAGAAGGAGAAAAAGTGAAAATACTAATTAACCCCAGTTGTTGGAAGAACGCCCTGCAGAAACGTAACTCAGAATGGGTCACAAATCATAAAATAATAATAATAAAAAAGCCACAATGCTCTGGGGACATTAAGCGATTACAGAGAGTTGTTATTTGGCTGATTTTCACACTTCATTAGCATATGCATAATTTAACAAGTGAACGTGCTGAGGGCTGGCAAGACATAAGAGCTACTTCCTTGAAACACGAACTGTAAATTGGGACACCACAGTTAGGGGGGGCTTGGTTTAAATCATGACGGAGAAGCGACACCAATTCTAGGCCCTCGGCAGAAGGAACGGATGTTCAGGGACAGCAGGCCAAGCAAAAAGGTGCCATGGGAAGGCAGCTGCCCCTCCGGACGTGGCCCAGAGCGCCAGGCTTCACATGGCTGGGAGCCACCTCAAAGCCATTTAACAAAGAATTAGGTAAATCTGGATGAAAACAACACAGTGTGACTTTCTACATCTCCCACTTGCCCAGCGCTCACCACAGAGCAGTGGGGCTGGCACCGAAGCAGAGGGCGGACAGACTTTGGGAGTTACCATCAGAGCAGGCAACCTTCCAAGCCCACTCATTCCCCTTCCAGCAGGGAGAAATGAGGGCAGGAAACAAAGACAATTCATCAGTACCGACATGGTTATGTCACACGGAAGGGGCAATGCCCAGACGCACCAGACCGCCGGGGGTCCCGGGTGCTGCCAGCCCTCGTTCATGCCGTGGTGGCCGCAGCCCCCAGGCAGCCACTCCAGCAGCTGTGACACTGGGGGACCAAAGGCTCCACAGCCATCAGCCACAGACAAGGACACCCTGGACCAGCAGCCCAGGGCACACTCTGCCCATCACAGGCTCCCACAGCACCCAACAAGGCTGGGTGGGCACAGGTCTCCAGCACAAGGAGACCTGCAAGCTGAAGGCAGAGGGATGGTTCAGAGTGGGGAGGGACAAGCCCTTGGCAAAAAATATAAATATCTTGCTCCTTTTTCTCCACAGACTGTGGAAGCCACATCCCTAACCACCATTCCAGACTGTAATTTCGCCATATTTTAACAGATGTTCTGTTTATGAAACTGCAAGAGGATTTAGTACTTATGAATAATGCCATGAGGTCTGGGAGATGTTTCTTTATATGATTAACTGACCACAGGCCATTTGTTTTACAACAAAGAGGTTCAATGATCCGTGCACACTGATTTATTCAGCCCCTGTCTAAGGCAATGGCTGACATCTCCCTGGTACTCACCATCAGCATCCGCTCAGCGATGGGAGGGATGCAGACCACAAGAGCACATGCCCAGTGTGCTCTCCATGACAGTCCATCAGGGACAAAACTGAGGGGCAGAAACACCAGATCGTGGTGGGAGAACCCAACTGGTACACCAGGTTTCACAGTGAAGCAGGTTTGGCAAAGTCCTCCTTTCAGGTTCTCCCTGGCAATTGGCTCACTGGGGCATTGCTGCACATTTCACCCACATTTCCAATTTTAAATATAAATATTTGTTGAAAAGATAATGGGTATTACAAAATAAACTGGGGGAAGCAATGACAGGCCTGTCATATTGGACACCCCTGACACTGTTTGCTGATGAAATATTGCTGCACCAAAACAGTGTGTGAGAACTGGCAAGTGGGCCTCACTCTGAATAAAAGTGGAACTGACAAATGTACTGTTACTGTCCAAATTAAATAGCTGATGGCAAGTACCTGGCACCCTCCAGGTACCACATATTTTCTCTCCATAAGCACTTGATTTTGATCAGTTTGAGTTCCAGGAGAGGCTCTGGAAAGGTTATCTTCATTCTGACTTTGGCTCTCAATAAAAGAACAAGAAATGTTATGACTATAGAAGAACTCTGAGTTTCTCCATCCAATGAAATGCAGCAATGCCTGGATGGGACTTAATGTTGTTTTGTTTTGCTGCAAATAAATAAT
Source organism: Myiozetetes cayanensis (assembly GCF_022539395.1). NCBI lineage: Eukaryota > Metazoa > Chordata > Aves > Passeriformes > Tyrannidae > Myiozetetes > Myiozetetes cayanensis. Next base: position 4,187,709 of record NW_026087378.1, on the reverse strand, counting down.
TAGGAATGAGGCTGCAGTACTTTGAAGTTGAACTTACGAGTATGAGTAAAGCTACAGCAAGAGTAATAAATTATGCAAAACTTATTTGTGCTTGGAATGTCAATGTTTCAAGATGATGCAAATAGGCACTTTTTGAACCTCTTCTGAAAACCCAAAGAAGCCTTGGGACCAAACCATATGGTTCAAGTCAGCTGCCCACAGCAAGCTTAATGCTTCCACCAGCCAGCAAGGATTTGGGCAATTAGTTTATTAATGTGTTTATGCAAACACAGAGAAAAAGAGTTGGGGAAAGTCTCCTCCATTTCTTTCTGCCAAAGTTATTGAGCAGCATCAGACTGAGAAAACATAAATCTAAAATAGTTTAAAACTCAACAAAGCCCCAGTTAATCCCAGCACCCCAAGAGGCAGAACTGGTGACCCCATCAGATGGGCAGGGCACGAGCGGAGCAGTGTCTTAGCAGAGTCATGGGGAATGGGTGACACGGTCCCTTCCAACCCCCAAAATCTATGAAACCTTCAGCAGAAAGCTCACATATCACTTACAGTTTATTATTATATATCCCTAGCTCAGGACAAGGAATATCTAATTATCCTAATTGCTTCTGCTTTGGGAACGGGCCCTTTACACTTGGATAAAGGTGTCTATAAACAACAGCGTTTCTGCCTGCTCAGGCTGCGGGTCAGGTTTTATATGCTCTGAGAAGATTAACTTTATTCCTAGCGAAGAATTTAATTACAGGAAGCGATTAGCCGAGTGCTCCCAGTCAATACAGCAGCAGCACAAGCTGCTCAGGAGTGGGCGCCTTTGCTCCTGCAGGGGAAGCCCAGGAACAGTGAAATTGTAGCAAAGCCATTTGGGTTTTAAGTGACACCAGCCAGACCTGGATCTCCACGGGCCAATTACAACATGCTGACTCAAGCAACATTCGGCAGGGCTGGGAAGGGGGAAACCAATAAAAAGACGGCAGGAGACTGAAACTCCATTTTAAAACACAGGAATACACTGGTTTATAGGCTTCTTGTTTTCTAATTGCAACACTGCAAAAATCAATGGCTTTTGGAAAGTAAAAGAAACACACACAGTAAACTGCTTGCAAACCCTGCTAGCCAGAAAACTGCACTTTCCGATAAATGTATTGTTTTCCTTGTCATCTGGAGGAGGATGGGACAAAAGAATGCCTCGAATACTTCCCATCTGCTGTAATGCTTTTCACTACAGGTTAATAACTGTACCAGCAGCTATTCGCTAAGTAAGAAAAAACTGTAATTAAATATACCTAAAATAGCCTCCCAGCCTCCAAATAGCACTGCCAAGAACGTAACAAAGACTAAATCCGACAACCCAGCCAAGCTGCCTGTTAGCGCGCTCACTCGGGAGGCAGCCGGCGCGATGGCGGGAACACACTGCCGTGTGTACCCAGCACCCAGTGGGGGACAACCCGCATGGACAATACCATGGGGCATATTTCTACTCCTAATTACCCCCTGCATCTCTTTCCAGGCCTGCACATGCACTGAGAAGGTACCACAGAACCCATGGGCCACGAGACCACCATCCAGGCAGCTGCACCCAGGGTTTTACAGGTGGGTGGTTTCATCTGAAGGCCTGAGACTGCATATGCAGAGGAAAAAAGCCGTTTTCTGGCAAACCCTAGTCCACTGATTTTCATCACCTCGTCAATAACTTCACACATTGTCAGAAACAGATTGCAAGGAAAGAAAGAGGCTTGGTGAGGCAGCAGCTCTCAGGAGATCAAGAACAAAGTGCTCCCCAAGGCAGAGATTCAGCTGTATGGGAGTACCTCTAACCAGGGCACAGCACCTATGTGGAGTCAGGACAATCATTCCCAGCCAGCAAAGTGAAAAACACATATTCCTCAGCCTGTTTGCACCATCACTGTGGGACAACACGCTGCAAAGCAGAGCCGGCGCTGCAGTGCCCCTGTTTGGAGAGGAGCCCTGGCACTGGCCATGCTCACCACGGTAATCACTCCTCAAGGCCAAGCCATAGTCTATAAACACACTGAAGACATCAGGCAAGATGCTTTGCCCATCCCCAGCAAGTGCCAAGACAGGGCAGGACCCCCAGCCCGATGGGGACAGACGCCTCCTGTGCATGGGAACATCAGCATCCCTACGGAGACACATCCCTCTGGAAAGCACAAGAAGCAGTAAAATGAATCTCAAAACAGCCTTGCAGGTTCTTTTCTCAAGGGAAAGCAGAGCACTCTCTCAATTAAAGAAACAAAGACTTTAAGAATAGGACTACAAAGCCTCACTGGTTCCTAGGGCTGCACGGGTCCCTGGCAAGGGGAAGCACACCAGAAGTGAGAACAATTTGGAGCAATTTCTGGCAGTTCTGTGAAGAGTCTCTTCAGCTCACCCTGCACTGCTCTCCTATTGGTCCCCCATCTGCAGGTCCATGGCTGGACCCACCTGACCCACAAGAAGATGGGGAGCCAGGGAAGGGCAGGGCTGAATGAAAGAAAAGGGCAAGAATCATGACTTCAAGCTGGGCACGCAGAAGGTTACTAGTGGTACTGGCAAGTGTGTGTGTTATGTGTGTGTGTTGTGTGTGTCTGTGGTGTGTGTGTGTGTGCAGCCAAGCACATGGATACACACAGTGGCAAGTGAAGACACAACCAACTGCCTGCAGCCATAAGGGCTGTCAGGTTCTCAACTGCTTATCCCTTGAGAAAGGCGGTCCTCAAAATGCTTGTGAACATTCCCCTGCCCTTTTGCCTCCTCCCACGAGTGGAACAGCCCATCAGAAAAGGGGAGATGGCTTCTGTCTGCCAGATAGAGAACCCTCATGCAAAGAGGGCATCTTCCTTTTTGGCTGGTTTTGGCTGTTCAAGGAGATGGTAGGACAGGGGCAAGCTAAAGCCCTCCTGCAACACAGACAAGTGTAGAGCCACAGTGCTCCTGTCCTGGTGCTGTAAACCACACAAGATACGGGGACCACACAGCCAGAGACGTCAGGGATGGGATCTTACACCTATATTTAACAGACAAAGCACCATGGCTGTGTCTGTAATCAGCAACATGAGTGACGAGGGGACGTGCTGGTTGGGATCTACAGGCCAGGACATTCCCGGGCAACCTTTACGTGGAAAACCGAGGGTGGCATTTGGCCCCGAGAGCCTAACTTAGAGTTAGGCTAATTGTATTAAGGACCACACAGTGTATTGCTTTATTTGTAATGAGTTTTAGGCTTCAGAAGCTGAGAATCCCATCTGCAAGAGCAGACTGTTGCAGGATTCATCTATTAATAGCCACTGGTACACACTTACTTCCAGCTGAGGGACACGAGGGGGGAGGAGACAACCAGATGGAGATAATGCATTAGGGTGACACAAAGCCAAAAAAAGGATGATCTACTTCCCCATATCCTCACAAACATCTCAGGCTTGCAGCAGGGAGCAAACCAAGTGTCACATGTGATTAACTCATAAACATCCTAATTAGAAAGTCCTTATATTAGATCAAATGTCCAAATATGACAAGATTTCAGTGTCCTCCCCCAGAGCCCTGTGCAGGTGAGGTAACACTGCAGACTTCAGCTCCAGCTTCAAAGCAGGATCCATGCCCAGCCTGGCAGTGCACTAACAGGCAAGAAGCAGCAAATACATTTGTATAATACTAGCAAGAAGCCACATCTTGTTTACGAAGTGCTTTGAGACCTGCTAGTGAAGGAGCACTGGATAAGAACCAGGAGCTACCATTGTCCCGTCAACACCACAGCCAGATGTAGATTCCCAAGCACCTAAGGCTGATCTCTGAACCAGCCTGGAAGCAGAGACTGTTGCCTCTGACAGGCACTGCAACAATGGGGAACTCTGACCATCTCAAGACCCATGGGAAACATGAACCTGGCACCACTAACACCAGAAACATCCCCAACTACGAGGTCATCTCTGCAGAGCATCACGAACACAGTCTTGGGTGAACTTGACCAGTCAGTGCCACAGGTACCGACCTCTGGCTTTGCTTTTTATGCCCAATTACTAATAAAGGATGCTGCTGCTTTACTTCCACTGCTGAAAAAAGGTGAATACCCTGTCGTAGCTGGAGATGCTCTGTCAGTAACACCTCACTTCTGCACTTTGCAGGGCTCCTAATGAAAACATCACATCAAGGTGCCAAACCACAGTATGAAACAGGATCCACAGCCAAAATGCTCTGCTTCAGGGAAACTCGGACCAAGCTGTACAGGGGCAGAGCAGCTTCCAGCAGATACCTCCAGGATGCTGGCAGAGTGACAGCCCACCAGCATTGGGTTTTCTCCATTGCCACAACACACTTGCTGGTTCAGAAGCTCCTCACAGTGGCTGTGCCTCCAGCTCTCTCCCATCACCCAGGCCCTGGGCTGCTTAAGGACAGCAGAAGCACAGCTCACAGCTCAGAGCACCACTTCCCAGCCCAGCAAAGCTCCTGGGATGCACAGGCATCACCAGGGGAAGGCAGGGCTACATCATAGCAGGACTCCAGCCACGTGCTGGAGACACAAATCATGCTGGGTCTGGTGGCTGCACAAACACCCAGACCAGACCAGAGCCTCCACCTAAGGCCAGGGTAGAGGGACACTATCACCAAAACTCAGCTGAAACACAGGAGTTCGTCACTGCTGGGGAAGGTGCAGGTCCTCATTCGCTCCAGTGCCTTGTAACAGAGCAACTCTGTGGAAGGAAACTGCTGCAGAGACACTTGCAAAGATTCCAGTGGGACTCTGGCTTCTGCCAAGAAACCAGGCAAACAACCCGAGCACCCCTGGATCCCTGCGTGACTCGTATCCTCCAGCTGAGAGCGTTACCCGAACGGATCTTCCCAAGCAGAGGCAATCACAAGCAGACATCTGGCACATCGCTCCCGCTCGCCAGAAATTTTCAGTGGGGAACCAGTTACAAAGCAACACTGCTCATGCTGTTATTATAATTAAGGGTCTGTCAGCCTGCTGCAACTAAGGCCAAGTTTATTTAGGGATTGTGAGGGAGGGCTCTCCAAAACAGCCTCTCTAATTCTCTTTCATTCCCCTGATCCCACAGAGACACGTGTTTCTATGGATAGCTTGCCAGCTGAGGTTGAAGCAACCTCTACCTCTGCTGACATCTAACCTCCAGCAGCAGACCCCATCTCCTGCTCTGGAACAACAAGTGCAATGGTCCCTCCAACCATTACAGGGGTTTCCAGTGAGACTGGGAGAAGCAGGCAAGTGCCCTACCTGGAGGCAGGTGTAGGTGGTTGAGCTGTCACTGGTGGTCCCTACCTGCCTCCAGGGGCAACACCATGCACCCCACATTCAGGACAGCACCTCAGGTAGCTACAGAGCAGGGGCCCACAGAAGCAAGGCTGGTTTTCTCACAGGCATTTTCATGCTGGCTGAACAGCACACTTGTGGCTCTCCAGGCACCTTCCATAGGGCTCCTGGGCCCCTGGAACACCCCACGTGAGATGATGGGTGCTCTTGCCAGCAGCCGGTTTGTGCGGGAGCTGCACCACCAACATCCAAGGACAAACACTTGGTGCTGTGCACTGTGTGTCTGAGCGAGTTTAATGGGTAGGAGCCAGGTGTTAAACAAGCTACAGCCCCTCCCAACACTGGCCAGCATCTGGCACCATCAGTCTGAGCTCCACAGTGAGACAGACTCGTCAGAGTGCACTGAGAACAGCGTGAGGGGCACGGGCTGGTGCCCTGCACGCCCTGACCTCCTCCCCTTCTTGCTCAGTAAAACTGACTCAGCCTGCAAGGGAAGCGATCCCTCACCCCCATGCACCAGCTGCAGCTGCTCCAAGGCAGGCATGGGAATGGGCTGTCAGGCAGTGGCACACAGTATTTGGTCAATGCCTGCACTCCTTGGAGAAGTTGCTGTTCATCAGGGTCCAATCACTTCTCCTTTACTCACAGAGCTAAGAAAGGGAATGCAAGGAAATGCGGATAACTCGGCTCCGAGGCTGCCCTGCTCATTTCAGGGCTGCCTGGTGACACAGCAGCACACAGGCAGGGGCCCAAGCACTCTGCCAAGGCCTCCAGGGGCAGCACCACCACCGTAACACAGCTGGGGATGACCAGGGGACACCCAGAGCACCTGGCACTGGGCAAGGAACGCCGGTCTGGAGCTGGCCATCATCATGTGCTGTTGCGGCACAGCATCGCTCCATCCCTGACAGGGTCAGGGTGCTAGGACAGGGCGAGGGCAGGGCAGGACCCCAAAGGCACTGACTGTGGAGCCACACCACATCAGGTCACACGTTCAAATCACAACTGAGACATGTGTCTCTTGCTATCAACCTGTATGTCACCAAGGGCTTGGATATCAAGGATGATAACACCAAGACAAAGCTTAGAAAACCCAGTGGTCTTCCAAAGTCTACAAAACCTTGGAAGGGAACACGTTTGGAGAGCCCCACCTGCAGGGCTGGGTTCATTGAAGACACAGCTGAAACAGTGGCTGTTTTGGGGTCCAGGGCACCTCCTGCTAATGTACTTCTCGGGGAGCTTGTTATCAGCTTTTGGAGAGATTCCACTTTGATACCCCTGCACTAAAATGAGTTGCAGATCAAACCAGGTAGCCAACAGAATTTTTAAATTAAACTACAAAATTACTTAAAATCCCCTTTGAGGATGTTATCACAGGGTTAACACCCACTCTTGGCTTCAGATAATACAGCAGCAATAAATGGTAATGTGCGCTATGGAACATGATTTATTTTTGCTGAGCAGGCTTGGCATTATAAATCTCAGCACTCTTAACATTTAAAGTTGTTATTCCAATGACAAAATAGACATGAGGGAGATAACAGTCTTTATCTCCATTACCGTTTTATTGTTGTTCAGAGAATATGGATACGGACTGATCCAAGGGTAGGAAAATCACAGCAATTTGTTTGCATACTGGGGAAGCTGAGATAATGGTTGTGTTTTACGACCGCACCAGGGAATCAGTTGAAATGCAGGACAGAGCAGATCGAAACGGGAGATTAATCGGCTATTCTGGTTTCTGGTTTCTATTCCGGTTACCTTTCCACTCCCAGGACCTGCCTCAGTGCGACGTTCAGAGAGACGCTGCACGCGCGTGGCTGAACAGCTGACTGGTGGCACCCGAGTGAGCGAGGAAACAGGCTTTAAAGGAAACAAAAAGGCTGCAGAACAGTTCTGTGCAATGCAGACAAACAGCACTGCCACGGAGGCAGGATCCTTCTGGATACTCAGCTGCCTGGAAATGACTCTCCACTGTCCCCCAGCTCCGCTGCCTGGGCTCCTGCAGCCCACCCTCTCCAAGGCTGCAACACAGAGCTCCTGACCTGTCTGGCATTCTTCCTCCTTTCCAAGGGACACATTGCACCTCAGAGTACCACAACACCCTCTGTAAGCTTAGCCTCAAACAGTGAGCTGGAGCTATGGTAAGGGCTATGCTGCAGAGGGCTTAAGCAGCTAAAGGCTGAAAACCAAAACAACAGAAACCCTACATAAACCATGCAGCCAATCTGTTCCCACCCCAGGACCTGGGCCAGGGAGGATGACCCTTTTCCCTCAAGAAATCAGGCTCATGATGCATCAGGAGAAAACAACAACCAGTGCTGGAACTGCCCTGAATGGAGACATTGACTCCAACAGCTCAGTCATGCCTTTACTGGGGAGGACAGCACAGTGGTGACAGTACACAAACAATGCACCAGTGTCCATGCAGCCGGGTTCCAGTGGCCAGGAGCTGGGGCAGGTGGACACCATGGCATCTCACCCTTTACCAGAGCGCTGGGGACGGGCCCAGGCCAGTCCCCCTGCCTCTTTCCAGGGCAGGACAGTCGCCAGCTCCCTGATTCATGAGGATTTTGGGAGAGCTGTGAGGAGATTAGGTGCCACTGCCCAGGGATGCTGAGTGTCCAGGAGTCATGGCAAATCTACACGGGGATGCTGGGATGAGTAGTCTGGAGGTCTTTTGGTGTTTACCCACCAGCTCCAGGCAGACTGGCTGACTAGCAGCTCCACCGGTGCTGGTTGCCCAGACCCCTGGTGTGTACCGGGTGCCCAGACCCTCGGTGGGTGCCCACACAGCACTGCCCGGGCGCTCCCCGTGGTGCCCGAGCCCCGAGCCAGCCCTGGCTGCAGCTGGGGCTTTGTGCCTGCTCAGCACATCGGCGTGAGCGCTGCCAGCTCCCGGCCGCCGCCGCACAGCCGAGATGGGGAGGAGCAGGGAGGAAGCAGCCGCTATTTTTAACCTGCCTGATCAGCATCCTGCCAGGTCAACACGCCTCGGCTCGCTCCATGTGCCGGTTCTGCGGGCCTCACCTCGGCGCCAGCCGGCACACACCTCTCACAGCGGATACGGGAGGAGGCACCAGCCCGCACCAGCAGCACTTCCAGGGACCCAGCAGCTGCAACCTGTATTCTCAAAGGATTTCTTCCACAAGCATTTATTCTCCCAACCACTTACCACCAAACAAGGTTGGACTAATGATCTTGGAGGTCTTTTCCAACCTTAATGATTCTATGATTCTAAACCTGTTGGCAGGGGTATGCCTCTGCTCCAGCTCCCAGCGTCAGGGAAGCTGATGATTACCTGGTCTGCCATGGCATCAAGCCCTTCCACCTACTGACCTTCCAGGCACCAGATCTCACCAGCTTTTTGGGGAGGAGGCATCAGGGGTTTGGCAGAGCCCTGCAGACTCCTGTTCACACAAGCAGCCACAAGAACTTTGCCTGGGAGCAAGGACATGCTGGGTCAGATCAGGCACACATCTAGCCCAGCATGCCATCTCCAATGGACAACAGGCAATGCACACAAACAGGGCAACCACACAGTATTTCCACTAATATTCTCCCACCCTCTGTAACGTTCAGCTCAGGAGGATCCTGAGCCAGAGGTGGTCCCTCTGCATTTAGTAAACCTCAACCACTTCACTAAGTTCCACAGTTCCATTTGGAAACCTGAGGATGGGGATGTCCTGGCTGGTACCCCAAGGATTAGCATGCAAGCACCCACATCATGCCCCAAGGTCTTGGGCTTAAGGGAAAACCCAGTGCTGGGTTCTAACCTGCTGCAGCTGGTCCCCAGAGTAGGAGAACCCCACAGCAACAGGGACTGGGGTAACTCTGGGTTGTAAGGCCACACCACTCCATGGTGCTGTTGGTGCTCACTGGGAGCGACCCAGTCTTTCCCAGCGTTGGAGAGCGAGCAGCTCCCATCTTGGTCCTCACACAGAGATGAAGGGGGGAGACAGATGCAAGCCCCCCAGATGCCATCACCAGTGACCAGGCATCCTCCTCTCAGGCCATCACAGACCCACAGCGGTGGGTCAGTCACATCATTACCTGCTCCCAGCCCTCTCAGTAATCCCTAGATTACAGAGCCCCCAGGCACATCTATTCTCTCATTAATCTCTGGATTAAAGTATCCCCAAATCGGCTTTGACGCAGTGCACTGCAAACAGCTGAGTTACGCTTTGCTCCTACGGCGATCCTGGATTAGGCAGAAGGAGACATGTCCGTGGGGTCCTTCCCACCCAGGGGGAGCACAGGCTCAGGGAAAGCAAGGGAGGTCTAAATACAGTACGTGTATAAATAAAAAGCAGAAAGGACAGGATTGTGTTTCGTAATCAAAGTGCTTATCTGATAAAAAAACTTCATGGAGGTTCCTGGATTAATTAAATCTCAATCCAGATGATCTCCAAACAGCAACTCACATCATTTGCAACAACAGAAATACCCAATAGCTCTCGCCCTAACCCAGCACTGGGAAACACCTCTCTTGGTGCTTTCCTGAGAACTACACACAGATTTTTAGAAAAGCCATTGCTGTACCACAGAGAACTCAACACAAACTGCCCTGGCATCAGGGCCCTTCTCTGTAGCACAATGGCAGGACAGGGATACAGATGGGAATGACAGAGAAGCAAGGGGGTTGCAGAGGGAATAACAAGATTAAACCAGGAAAAGGAAATGAAGGCTTAGTGGTAGATTTCTCAACTGCAAAACCCATTCATTTTAGGAAACACTCCCCCGGGAGATTAAAGATTTGCCAGCGCATCAGCCAGTGCCTGGGGAAAGGGTGCGGGGAGCAGCCACGGGTGATCATGAGTGGCTGCAGCGTGTCATGACCATTCCGCCCAGTGGGCATGGCATGTCCCTGAGGCCGCACAGCCCCATGCCTGCAGGGGAGAAGGTCCCTTGGCAGAGCCATCAGAATTCAGGAATGTCCCTCTGGACGGGCCCAGGACCCAACCAGCCACAGAGCAGCCCCACACCATAGCCATGGGACATGGGTACTCCCAAGGGTCCTCCTCTAACAGCACAACCACCTGGCCATGGTCACTTTCCCACACAGCCCAGGCAAGGCTGCTGCTCTTCCTCCCAGTGCCATGCTGGGAATCGTGGGTGCCAGGGCTGTGCCACACCTGTGTCATCCAGCATGTCCTTGGTCCACCCAGCCCTGCCACCAAAGCCCCTCACCCCAGGAGGGACCCACAGCCCTTAGGCCAGCCTGGTGCTCAGCATCCCTCCTTCATCAGAGGTCACCTGCAACAGGGCCGGTGTGCACAGACACGGAACACCAACATGAGGCGTTGTCCCACTGGGCTGAGCCATGACTGAGCTCCCCTCCCACCTAAATCCGCTGAGCACACAGGCTGGTTCCACGGCCACTCCCTCAAGTGGCAAGGCTCATGGAAAGGCGTGTTCACTCCATTCCTCCCATTCCTTCCCCATTTGGAGTTATTTGCCCAGCTGTGGACTCAGAGATGGCCAGGTGGACAGCACTGCTGCACAAAAAAGGTGGTAGCCACAGCCTGAAGCCTTCAGGAGACAGGTGTTTTGGATCCAGCTGCTGAAATGGGCCAGCTTGGGGTGGGGGGAGGGCACAAAGGGCCCTTCTACATCTCCGGCAAGCACGTCTAAAAGTGGAAGCTACTCCAGTGGTTGTTTGTATTCAAGTGTCTCAATTTGTCCTACTTTTGTCTGGGCACTCAGCAGAATTACCAATGAAGACAGATTTATGCAGCAGAACAAACTAAGCATATTTTCTGGACATTTTTCACATGAGATCTGCCGCTCCAGGGCAGTGCTCTGAGATCTGAGCTGGCATTGCCCTGGAACCCACTCACCCCACTCCTGCACCCGGTGAACCCGGTAACACGGCCAGGGTTGTGCTCTGCACCTCAGCACCTCCACAGTCCCTGGCGACCCGAGTCAAATTAGCACAAGGGCCGAGTTCCTTCTCGGCAGTACTTGGAGCCGCACAAGAACGAGGCATTCAAGTGTGCACTTGTGAAATACCATCCTCACCCCACATTTGCATGAAAATACAAGACCTATTTAAGTGACAACACCACTTCACTAAACCAAATTACATAACCCGGCTTGTTCTCTCAGCTGACACACCAGAGACACCTTCATTTCCAAAGCAAGTCTGCACCTGCTGCACAGCATTTGGAAGGGTCCTTTTCTTTTTTTTAACCACCAGACGGGTTATCAGCCACAGTGTTTTAGGAATATGCTGCTTTCACGTGTAGAAAAAAATAAAACGGAATTATCTAAATTTTTTACCCCCTAGCAAGGTCTACCATTTCAAAGTGCACTCAGCCTCCTTCTAGCAGAACCACTGCATGGAGACTCAGGAGTCCTGCATGCACAGCATGAGGTGAAGAGAAATTCGCAGCTGATACACAGCCATTAAAGTCCCTCCCGTACTTCCCCCCGCTCCGCCACCGCAGCAGGGACCACCCCGGCCGAATCGGTCACCTACTGCACAAGCGCCTCTGGCTGTTTCGTTTCTGCGGAGTGGGTTGCTATAGTTCACTCGTAGATGCACAAGGTCTTCTGAAAATGCCAGCATACAGCCACAAATTATCAGACAGACTGGATCGTATCACTGAAACCTCGGGTTGGAAAATCCCCAGACTTCCTGGTGTCACAGAATCACTGCGGGCTCATCTCAACCCTCCATCCCTCTTAACCAGGAAACCCGACTTCTCAGCAGATTCTCGCCAGGCGGCTACAGCCCCTTTTTTATTATTTGATGGCTGTTGCAGCTGCCTTTTAGAATGCAGCAACGGCAAACTCATCCTTCCACGGCGCACAGCTCATGGTGATGCCCAGTCAGACGACTGGGCTCAGCCACATCCTGGCCACACCACCCTCCTGGAAGCACCGGCTCACACCATCCCTCCCAGAAGAAACGTCCTGCCAGCGTGGCGTGGCCTCCACAGGTCCATCACAGCCCCACGGTGGGTCCACCCACCCCCTGGCCCCACGGTGTGAGACACCCAAGGAGAGAAGCAGAGCCACGGATGCACCCGGGCATCACCTCCCCTGCCTCTGGGGGCTGTCACGCCGAGCACTCACGTTCCAGCTACACATAAGCAACACGAACGATCATTTTCTCACCAGGTATCCAAAGCTTTCCCTTACTATATCAAGCCAAAGAATTCCCACTAGATAAACCCTCCTTTAGCCATGTGCTGGAGACATAAAATTCCCAAAGTCTGATTGTATGTTGGCTTCCTCTAAGCCTCAGCAGAATGACACAGTAAGGGAAAGCCTCTTTGGCTACTAATTAAGCTATGAATAAAGCCTGTTCAGACCCTGGTATGGGGTCTGGTTTTTGAAGCCTCACTGAAGGGGTCAACGCTACCGGGAGGAAGAAGGGGTTCGGTTTTGCTTTACAGCGGCGTCAGTTTCCTCCCGAAGCGAGGGAGCAAAGAGAGATTGTGACAGAGCTGATGTGAAGTCGACAGCTCTTCGGCTGCCAGGGAGGACAGCAGAGGCGGCTGCAGGTCCGTCCCCATCCCTCCTTCACCCCTCGCTGGTGGAGCTGCCTTTGTGGCGGCTGCGGCGTCATGTGCCGGGTGAGCTCACGTTCCGATGCCTGAACCGAACATGGCCACACCGTCTCCTCCACTCCCGAGCCATTATGGGAAACCACTTCCAAATGCACCATGAGCCTCACCGGGGCTCTGACATTATCCATGTCCAACAGCCTTGGCATCTACTCGCCTCTGCAACGCACCAGTCAGGATTCGCATTCCTTCCTGCAGCGGCTTGTAGGGAAAATAGCCCTGAGACAACTGTTCCATTCGGTGACGAGACCCGCCACTAGCGTTTGCCGTATTCCCGCACCTCACAGCGCGGCTCCAGCCACCTGCGGCACCGCGAACGCCCTCAGGGACTGAGGAAACCGATCTCGAACCGCGGCCGCCGCCCGCATCCCTCCGGCTTCCAGCGAGCCCCGCATCCCTCCGGCCCCGCGGGCTTCACTCCAGCGGGCAGGGGCCGGGACTCCCTCGCTCCCGGAGCCAGACGAGCCCGGCGAGGGTGCAGGGGCTCCCGGAGGGGCCCGGCGGGGCTGGGGGCTCGGCAGCCAGGCGGGAGCGCGGGGCTGCGGCCGCCCCGGGGCGGGAGATGGGGGCGGCTGCGCCCCGAGCGCTGCTGCGGGCGGCTCTCGGGGCCCCAGCTCAGCCGACCCCGCGCCCGCCGAGGGACTGGCCCGGCCCGGGGGAGCCCACCCGGCGGCACCCGGCGCTGCTGAGTCACCGGAGCGGCTCCGCCGCGCCCGCACCGACACTCCGGGGCCGCCGCCGCGGGCTGCCCGGCGCGGCCGGGGGCAGCGGTGCCGGTCCCGGGACAGCCGGGGCGTGGGGAGCCGCGGGGGTGGGCGCGGGACGATGCGGGGCGATGCGGGCGGGGGCCGGGGCCGCTGCGGGGCGGCCTCACCTGCTGCGGGCGGGCCGGGGGCTGCGGGCCGGGCTCACCTTCCGTGGCATAGCTGTGGTCTCGCAGGAAACTGCTGCTGATCTTGCGGGTCTCAGCGTCCTCCTCCATTGACGGCGGGCAGGCGGGCGCGGGGCGTCAGCAGCCGCAGCCGCGGATCCATCATCCCCCCCCGCGCCCTGCTCCGCGGCGGCGGCCGCCAAATGCGGCGGGGGGGGCGCAGGGGCGGCGGTGCCCGGTGGCTCCTCCCATACGGCACCGACCGGCACCGCGCGGGCGGGCGGAGCGCGGCGCGGCTCAGCCCCGGCCCCGGGGACGCTCCTGCCCGGGGACGCTCCTGCCCAGGGATGCTCCTGCCACAGGATGCTCCTGTCACGGGACGCTCCCTCCTGCCCGGAGACGCACTTGCACCGGGGACGCTCCTGCCCGGGGGATGCTCCTGCCTGGTGATGCACCTGCACCAGGGGATGCTCCTGCCCTGGGACGCTCCCTTCTGCCCTGAAATGCTTCTGCCTGGGGATGCTCCTTACTGCCCAGGGCGCCACTGCCCCTGGAGAGCACTCCTTTTTCGGGTGGAAGCTCCTGCAGCTTTCGGGCAGAAGGACTGCTGCTCCCTGACCAGCCTGCCCCAAACACAAGATTCCAGCCGCCGGATGACACCAGACCGTTTTTTGGCAGGGCCACAGCATGTGAACGCTGGGTGACCGAGGACAGGGGATGCAGCAAGGGCCACGGGGGAGGCCGTTCCAACAGTGCCAAAGTGTGTGCCCACAGGCACCTGGCTAGGCTCACCCTGTCTCGGGTGTGGAAGGGGTTAGGAATGCTCACTGACTTATGGATGTGAAGATCAGTGTGGGTGGGGGAATTGGTGGCATCCAGGGAAAAGGATGAGCACAGGGGCCATGGGAGAAGGGAGGGCTCTCCTGGTCAGGGCACACCAGGGCTGTATTCTGGACATATCATCTGGTGCACGCCAAAGGGACACAGTTGGTCCTTGGGAGGATTTTGTGTCTCGGTATAGTCCAGGAAGAAGCCTTGGCACTGGCTGAGCCACTGGTACACAGGGAGGAAACTCATGGGGAGCAAGTTCCCTCAACTCCTGCACTTGAAGTTGGAGGTAAAACCCAACCTCAGTGTCACGGCACAAGATGTCCCTGGTCAGGCAGTGATGTGCACACTGGGCAGCTGTGGGGGGAGAGGCACGACACCCCACTCTCACACCAGCACCCAAACCAACCCACAGCGTTCCCTCTGCCCCCCACTCTCCACTCCCCAGACAGCTGCTGAAGGGAAACAGATGCATGGACGCAGCCTGGGGTCTGACCCAGGCCTCCATCCCACAGCACACCCCTGCCCCACACTGCCGCCAAGACCCACCCCAGCACTGCCTCAGTTCACTCTGGGCAGGAATGTCATCGGTGCCCATGGGCACAGGCCCTGCGGCACCTCTGCACTGTGTGCCCACCCGCCCAGCACCCCTCGAGTGCCCTGCACCATGGGGCCAGGGTCAGCTGCAGAAACTGCAGAGCTCAGTGTGCCATGGCACAGGAGCTGCTTGACAGCCCAGGACCACATCAGTGGGGAGCATTATTGTTACTGCAACTGGAGGACGCAGAGGGAACAGACAAAGATGCTGGGTAACATTGTAAATACAGTGGTGCACTGCAGCTCAATTTCCTCTTACAACTGTAGTTCCACAATTAAAATCTCACTGGGAAGGTGCAAGATTTTGCAGCCTGTATTACTATTCTGCTGAGATTGCACTGACTCCTTGGGGCTGCTTATTTCAGGGGAAGAGCGGGAGAGAACATCTCTGAGTGAGAAGGCTCAAGGACTCCAGCACATCCAGAATGCAAGTATTGTGGGCAGCGTGTCCCACATCACCCTGCACTGCTGCACCACCACACCCCCATCACCACCACACCCCTGGCACCACTGCACCCCCACACGCCTTTTGGAAGAGTGTGTGGATCCTCTCAGATGAGAGGCAAGAGAGAAGGAAAGCTCATTCTACCCATGTCATGACCGTATGAGGGAAAGGTGAATTCCCAGGCCCTCAGCTGCCTCCCCAGGACGTTCTCTGACACGCCATCACACGGAGGTTGATATAAGGCATTGTAAAACTGCAGCTTGGAGAACTCTGGCAATTACTCATACGCATATGTAACTTCAGGATTTGTCAGTCAACCACAGCACATCACAGGCCACTCATTAATACAGGGATTACTGATGTGACAAGCCAGAAGCATTCATCAGACAGGCATGAGCCTGAAGTCTCCATGCCCAAGCCTTTACTGAATTATCCTGGAATGTGAGTTACTTGCTGTCATCACCAGGCACATGTGTAAGTCAACCAAACACATTGTGTTTGAGGCTGAGGTTGCTCTCAGCTACAGTGGGTGAGAGCCACAGGTTACTCTGAATTCGCTCCCTGTGACAAGGCACAGGACCTGACCATGGCTTCACAGCACAGCACAGAGATGTGTTGACCAAAGCTCTCCTGCAGGCCGAAGAGAGCCACAGCATTAACACTGTGCTTTAGAAATAACTCCTGTGTTGCTGACAGCTCTTCGTACATGCAACAGCACAGGGGACCAGACCCGAACACCACACCACAGGACTCGGAACTGCTGCTGGCTTGGGCAAGTCAGCTGACACTTCTGTCTGTGGTCTCCTGTCTCCCGAGGGAGGGGAAAGGCATGAACCTCCCACAGGGAAAGAGAGAAGGAAAAGGAAGATTCAAACTGCACCACCACACTACCCCCAGGAAATGGGTTCCCTCTGCCTACGAAGTGTGTTTGCCCATAGGTGTCTTGTAAGGGACAGGAGCAACTCCAGAAAAGAAAAATAAAGATGGATTTCGAATAAGCAGTTGTTATCATATCACCTCCTCCTGTCAGATCTCAAATGGCAAACCCCAGGCCAAAGGCAATGCTCAGCTGAGTAACAAGCCCCTGCGATACCTGTGAATATCATAAACAGAACCAATTACTTCCTTCCCTTCCTTTTCAGCAGACTCTGTCTTCAGTGTATTTCCATTTTAACAAGTGCCAAGTCCCTTCTCCTTTATTAACTAGGAAAATTATTCTCCCCATTGTGCATGAATTATAATTATGTATTCATAAGTCCTGCAAAGTTTTTCAACACACCGTATCATTTTAACACATCCACAAGCCACCTGTTTGTTATGCAACGTGCATAGGAGCTGCATCATGAAATCCATTTATTCTCAGCTTTTTAAAATCCAGGAATGAGCCTTTACAATAACTAAAAGCATTAGCTGTCCTAAGCAGGAATCCATTTGCAGATTAAATTCGCCAAAGGTCAGCTTGTAGCTGTCACTGTTTTCCAAACCCCCAGGTGTCCACCATGTTCTGTACTTTGACATCTCCTGAAGAGCCAGGACACTTTCCACTCCAATGATTTTTGCTTCAATTAGAGGTTTAAGAGCTCCATGCTCAGGTTTCTGTGGAATCTAAACAGTGTGTGAAGAATAATTGAATCAAACCTCCGATTTTATGCTCAGCACAGAACTTCCTTCACCTCATTTATTTTACCCTTCCATCCATGAGCACCAAATCTATTTTCCTAATTACTGCTCTGGGTTAGGACACTCCCCTCATCTTTTAACCATTATATATAGGCAACAAAATTTCTTTTAAACCCGTAATAATCATTCCTGTTAGTTAACTGGTCATTAGCACAGTGCCATCAGCAGGGTGCCAGCTTGCTGGGCAGTGCCAGAGGTCAGCCTGCATGGAGAAACACAGCTGACAGGGCTGGCAGTGAAAACCCTGGGGTCCTGTGCTCTGCCTGCCACAGGTCTGTGGGCAGCACAGTGACCTTGGGCCACGGGCAGACACTGCTGCCCTGGCTCTGCCCCTTCCCATGGTTGGAATGTCCCCCCACTCCAGGGTGGGACAGGGAACTGCTCCCTGAAAGTGGTACCTGCTGCCACCCTGCAGCATCTCAGATTTGTAGAATTATCAAACTATGGACCAACACAGGCGTTGGGCAGCTCCATCTGCACTAACCAGGTCTGCGATGCTTTAACTGAAAGCTCATCTCTGCGCGGGAAGGGAAGCCAGGGCTGGTGTGACACCCCTGGCATCTGCCAGCACATCCAGCACCTGGTCTGTGATCTGGGTGAAGGTCATGGCACACAATTAGTATGCTAAGAGAGAGAGCACTTAAAGCCCTTGTATAATTTCTCCCATCATGTCCAGTTCCCAATGCACTCCGAGTCTTTCAGCTCACAGATTCCAGTAGACACAGTACTTTGGCTTCACAAATCTGAGAAGCTAATTATGCAGCAGAAATGTGTAATTACACTCTTATTCTCCCACATGTAATCAGTGTCAGCCAGCCAGGCTGGTGGCTGGCTGGCCCTTATTTAAGGTACAACCCCAAAGGGAAAGGGCTGTGTCAGTACAGAGCCCCCCGTGCTACACACACTGAAGTGCCCCAGAGCTTCTCACCGTCCCCAGTGCTGAGCACAACTGACACCACAGGCATAGTGTTCCTGGGATGGCCAGAGACACAGACAACAGGTCAGGGACCCTGCTCTCCAAAGGACCACAGACAAGCTAGTGTTTTACATCTGGTGGATAAATATTATCCCAGCAGTAGAGCTGAGAACCCAGAGATACCAATGCTCCTCCCTTCCAGCCCAGGGAGCCTGGGGAAGGCTCAGGAAGGGCACCAGCTTGTGCCGGCCAACACAGACCATTCCTATCGAGCCATGAAGGGACATGCAGGGTGGGTGAACCCACTCTAGATGAATGATCTCCTGGTGAATGCCTCATGTGGGAGGGCAGTCTTCTTCCCCCACAGACGGAGCACTAGGCTGCAACCCCCCCCACGTTACCATCCTCACTGAGCCCCTGCACACTCCCCGCCGTGCTCTGGAGCCCTGCCCTTATGCTCCTGAGCACAGCAGAAGAGCTGACTGTGATTTCAATGCACTAAGACAGTTTGTTTCTCATGTTTTCTCCTGTAAATCACACAAGCAAGCTGGAGAAACCATAACCCACATCCAGGGTGAAGTCTGAATCACCTTAATTAGCATGACTTGAGGAAGACCAGTAATTTACCAGATTAAACCAAGATCAAGACAATTGGAAACCCAGGTTGTATGCAGAGGGCAAGCTGAAGCCTTCTCCTTCACAAATGATGGAGAACAAGGGTCAGGACCTCGGGGCAAAAAAGGGAAGAATCAGTTCATTGAATGCAAAGTAGGTGAAGACTTCTGCCTCCCAAAGGTTGTATGATCTACTTGGCCTTGACCCCTGCTGCACCATTACAGGTGCTGGTACAAGCTGTACATGATTAACAACACAGCAGTAACGAGCACTGCCACACACCCAGCCCTGCTCTGGGAACAGCTGCTCCCCAAGGGCTTTCTCTCCTGCCTCCAATTAGACCAACCAGCTCCTGCAGCATTTTAGCAGCCCTTTCTTCAGATTCACTTTTTCCCTACTAAGCATTTTAATGCCAGGCTTTTCTGAAGCCCAGACACCTATCATCAGATCTCTCCTACCATGCAACAGCCACCTAACTGTGCAACTGCAACACAAGCATGGCACTTCCAGGAAAAACTTGCTATGAATTATTTCTTACTCTACTCTACAGACAATCCAGCCGTAACATACTCATGTCCTCTATATTATTACTAAAAAAAATATATATATTTGCTAAATACAGTGCAGAACGCAAGTGAGACCCCAAAAATGGAAGGAAGGCACAGACTATTTCATGAGGGTCTGAGACATCAATGTCTTTTAAAGGATACAGTGTAAACTGTTTGTCACATGTTCCTCACATCAGAGATATAATTAGCTTAAATACTTACACTGTAAATAGGATTTGCCACTTCTGAAGATTAAGGCCACATGCTACAACATTGGAACATCTGAACCAGTGGAGCACAGTCTACGCTAAGGAGTTAAGTTTTTGCTTGAAAACAGCTACTCTGAGCAGTTCTGCAAATAAGACCAGTCCATGTTGGTGTTCTGCCTGCTCCTCCAGGTTTGGGTTTTACCTGGAGTAACAAATTCCACGGCAGGTGACAGTGGAAGGCCCAACCTGACAGGCATTGGTTGGGTATCTGGGAGCGAAACACCATCGCAGGGCACCAGTGCAGGTCTCCTGGGGAGCACAGGACACGGAGCACACAGCCCAGGTACAGCCACCACATCACACACACACCAGCTCCTTGCCCTAAAGGGCTCACAGGCTGCTGCAGCTAAATGTGATATGAGGGGTAAAGAGGTTGCAAGAGGACACTGGAACATCATTCATGAGAGAACCATGAGAGGAAACTGGTGGTGGGCTAAGTGAAGAAAAAGCAAACTTTGTCATGCAGTGTTATTTACACTGGGCGCTCAAATGGGATATTATTTGTGCAAATAACTATGTAGCATTTATTTCTGTTAAATTAGCAATTAATATGCAAAATTTTGTGTGGCCACAAAGGTGGATTTTATTTGAAAGGATGTATGTTTCCTAAACTGCTATTACTCCACAGCTTTCAGTTAATTTGAACGTGTCCAACATAAAAAAGTAATGAAATCATGGTATAAATTAAAACTAGGGCTGCCCTGTCTTGCAACACAAGCACAGTAAGTTTCACAGCACTGTGAACCTGGGGCTGGGATTACTACTCTATAAAGATCATGGTGCTTGTCCTCAGGTGTCACCCAGCAGCAGCAGAGTGAAGCACACACAGATGCAGCCTGGCCAGCCTTGCAAAATGGAAAGCACAAGGGCTAATCAGACAGACAGGATTAATTCCCCAAAGAAAAGGAAACTGGGTGTCTGGCAGAGCAGCACTCCCAACCTGCTCAGGGATTAGCTGATTCCACAGTTGTTGGAAGGAGGGATGGGGACCCAAAACCAGCCTGGTGGGAAGCACAAAATGGGATATGGCAAAACGGAGCCACTGCTGGCTGTGATGCTGAGAGCAGGGGAACAGAGAGCCCGTCAGGAGTGATCGACTCGCCGGCTGTTTCCACATTCACAGGAACTTGTCAATTTTTATGGGCACTTCACAAAGCAACAGCAAACGAGGGGCAAAGGGCCTGCCCAAATAACCGTGTTTCCCCCATGCTACCCTGGCAACATCCCACAACAAATCAGCTCTGGAACCCAGAGAAGCGCTGGAGAGCCAGCCCAGTTCACACACGCCTCGATTAACCCAGAACGTGTTCTAAGCATGAAACCATTCTGATCTGGGGAAAATCACAAGAAGTCATCACACCATGCTCTGACTCACCTGCCGCTCTGGTACCTACGGCCACAGGTCCCACGAGCACGGCGGCGCTGCCACAAGCGACAACAGCCACGGCACCCAGGGGGCCCGTGAGCCTCCCACCAGACCCGGCTGAGCCCAGGGAGCAGTGTGGGAGCTCTGGGCAGCTGCAGCCTGGGCTGGAGGCCAGCGGGGTGGGGATGCTCTGCGCTCCCCTCACAGCTGCACTCGCCATTATGAGACGACACAACACATTATACAGGATCGTCCTACAAAACAGAGCTCCCAAGGAGGGAACCTTTCAGCTGAAATTGAGTTCATGTGCAAAGCACCCAAGCATTAATGGAGCATTGGAGAATGTTATGCTGATCCTGTTCAACATTTCTAGTGTGCACATGGTCCTAGATCCAGTCAGTAGTGCTACTCCTCCGTGACTCAGAGCCATGAACAGGGAGCGGCCGACACAGGAGTGCCTGTGGCCCTGGCTCTGCCCTGCCCAGCCCTGCCCTCCACCTCGCCTGGGTCAGTCATTCATTCCCTGTGCACACCTCAAATTCAGCATTCCAGCTTTACCCATCACTCCTGAGGCTGTGCCTCGTCCTCCACGGGATCTCCAGGTGCCTCCAGCAAAAACAGCAGCTCGGGAAAGGCAGCACTGGGACTAGCTTGTATCCCCATCCCTGGGTGGGCTCTGAGACCCACTGGCCCCCTCCCAGGTAGCAGATGGGGCTGCTCCATCACAAAACAAAAACATTCCTGCTTTTAGGATTCTAACTGCAAGGGCCAGGTGTGACCAAGGTCTCACCTGTGCTAATGGACCTTGCAGAGTCCTGCCCAGAGCTGCCAGTCTCCTGCTGCTTCCAGGAGAACAGAGCTCCTTTCTCCAGGCTCCTCTTCAGACACCAGACAGGGAGAGATCCCAGGAATGGCCATGGCTGCAGTGACAGAAGTTTTCTCTCCTGTGTAGTATACAGTCTTCGTACTTGTTTACATTGATTCCCACTTTTGGAAATCTCCAGGAGAAAAGATGGGATGTGAATATCACACGAAGTTTAGATATAGGCTGGAAGAACACTGCACTGGCAGGATAAATATAAAGGATGGCTTAGGACATCAGCCAGGTCTAGGCTTTCCTTATACTAATGAGACACCAACCTTTATCAAAACATAAACCCAATTGTTCTACCAGAGAATCATTATGAAGTGAAGCTCAGGGGAGGGGAAAATAAAAACAAGAGACACCATGGGGAGCCTCAAAAGTTTGCACAACTTCTCAGAATGCCAGTGCTGTAAACCTAATATTTGTGTGTCACTAATATTTACATATAATCTACCTCATGTCATTTGGAAAAACAAACCTGGAAAACTGTTAATTAATAAAAGATATCACGTCTTATTAACGTTCATATAGTAATTACGAAAACCACATATCCATCTGTTAAGCAGTCAGCAAACAAGACAAACGACTGTGTTATGTTAAACAGATTATAAAATGCCTGAGGGAAAGAAATCTAATAGCCCCGGCCCAGCCATGAATCAAGCAGCAGCACCCGGGCTCCAGCGCACACAAACACACACATGTGCCTTTCCCAAGCCCTTTTCCTGAATTACACATAGCAACACCAGCAATGAGGTCAGTATGACATTAGGCATAAAAGTCTACATTGAAATGTGATGATGTGATCATTAAGATTTTATGGTGCTTAAAAAAAAATGACTTCCTAAAACAGACAACTACCTCCCCCCCAAGATGAGACTGGAACAATATGCAAAGTAACATTAAATCCAATTGCCTCTGTCCACATGGGAATCCAGCTACTTTAATCCAATTGAATAAACAAAACTGATTTCATTCCTGTCATGTTTGTGAGTGATTTCTGAACATTTAAAGGGAGAAACATTCACGCATGGAAAGTAATTGATTCATTAGCATGAACATGGTCAATCCATCCGTGTGTTCTCCGGACACCCAGCGCAGTCCATGGAACCCTCCACACCCATCCTTCATGCCGTGTGTGTGCACTGCTGGGTGCCAACTTGTACAGTCACATAGAACAAGTAATTGTGCTCATTAAAGAGAGGCATTTGAACAGTGTATTTCACACGAGGTGTATTTCACACGGATCAGCAACTCCCTCCTCAGCAATCCCCACAGGTACTGCCGCAGGATGCCCTGGACAGGAGACTGTGCACCCTGCTCCTCCCACTCGAACTGCAGGCTCCCCCAGGAGCTCTCGGTCCCCCAGCTTGTCCTGAGCACCTCCCACACTTCAGCTCTCTCAGCCCTTCCACTCCAACATGCCACAACCAACCAGAAAGAGTTAGTTTTCATCCTGCTGACTGCACAGTCTATTTTAGACCCATCCACACACCATCATATGGGCTATGGCAAAGAGGCTTCAGTGCTTCATTTTCCTGAGACCCAAATTTATAGGAGCAGAATGTCAAAGGTGTAACAGCAATGTTCCCCTCGCTCCTGCCCTCAAATAATCGGTGTCAGAAAAATATGAGCATGACAGTCCATCAAAGACATTCTCTGTGGCCTTCCCAGACTCACACACGTGAAAATCCATCAGTGTGAATTTTATGGCTTTTAAGTTTCCACAACACAGAGAGTGATTCAAGCAGAGCAAACCTGCAGTGCCTTTCCTCTCAAGGACAACTACCCTTGAAAAATTACAAAGCCAGCACAAAAAGAAGACAAAGATTTGAGGGCAGCCCGAGCAGTGGGGGCTGCAAACGGGCTCCTCTGCAGGCAATGCCTTTATTGTGGGGCTGTAAGTGCATCTGAGGTCAGGACACAGCACCTCCAGAAGAAGATGGGGAGATGTTTGCCTCCAGGGAAGGCACAGAACCCCCCAGGGGCACACAGCAGCCTTGGGCAGCCTCTGTTCACCCCACTCAGGGCCAAGTCCCACTCATTGCTCTACACCAGGTGTCCTTGGGTCTGGACCTGCTCATGCACCAGGAGTTGTCACTGCTGTTCTGCATCTGTCCTGAAAATGAGCATCTCTCAGCAAGTCTAGACACTCTCCTCCCACAAGCTGTAGGGCTCCAGACCCTCAGGCTGCCCCACCACAGGGAGCAATGGCCCCTGGTGGTGCTTATGCCCATGGGGACACCACAGACAACAACCATAGCAGGAACACGACTGCCTCTTGTTTCCCAAACACTTTTGCCTCTTGCTCTTAGGCTGCTCCTGTTTTTAATCAGTTGTTTTCTTCTTCCATTATTCTGTCACTTAAGACTTCAGATTAACAGTGGGGATGGAGAGAAGCCTAAGCCGCTATTAGCTGAAACAGGCAAGTCAATTAGCCTCCTTCAACAGAACAACATCTGACTATGTGGCAGCGGGTCAAAAAATGCACCTTGATGATTTTTCTTCATGGGTTAGCGTGGTGGGTTTGTTGCCATCTGCTTGTGAGTTGATTACTCTTTCATTTCAGCTGAGGAAAATTGAATTTAAAGGCAGAATCAAGGCAAAAAATAAAAGGGAAGCCTTCTCATCAGCTCCTGCTTTTGAACAGTTTGGTTTTGTTGTAAAATTTCCACTTCAGGGAGGTTACTGAGAAACCAGATTAAAGAGAAGTAACACCCGCCAGCAGGCATATATCAGCAGGGTCTGGACACGTGTGCCTGCCTGTTTGCCTGGATGTGTGTGTGTGAAAATCCTGAACTCTGATGGCCACATGGACACAAGCTCCATGCAGGGTCTTACAGCCCCATTTCCAGAGGAAACTGAGCCGAAAGTCACACTGTTGTGCAACGCTGCACAGAAAGGAAAATAGCAGCCAGCAGCACTGGAAACATGCAGAGACAAAAACCGCTGATGAAGTCCACAGAAGCTGGCAAGAACTCACTAATGTAAGTGCTTAATTATATTGCTGAATGCGCATTGCCCAGACAAGAGGTGGCCCGTGGCCGTGGCCAGCTGACCGCTCCCAGATCACACGCTGGAAGAGGAAACACAGAAAACAGAGTGCTGAGCTGTATACTGGAAAATGTATTACTAAATGCCACGAACTTGCATCTGAAAGGAACTGCTGATTGTGAATAAATCCACCATATGGCTTTACAAAGCTGAGTGTGTTTATTTTCCAAATATAGCCAGATCAGCCCCTGACAGCCTGGTTTTCTTTTATAATCCACATCAAAAAATTATTTAGAGTGTAATATCAAACACGATTTGTTGGGTCGCTGGTGTAACAGAAGAAGTTCATGGTAAGAGTTGGGTCTCATGTACAGAAATCACACCTGCACAGCTCCACTACAGCATCAAAACATTTATGGAATTTCTGAGACCTTTTGGGTGATCTTGTTCTACAAAACTGCCAGCAGAGAAAAGAAAAAAACCCTATTGTTTTTGTGAACGTTTTCACTGAGTCACATGCGTGGCCCTGTGGCCTGTGACATTCCTAGGTGGGGTTGGGGGAGATGGCACCCAAAACCTGAGGGGCTGCAGGCTGTCTCTGGGTATTTCCCACCGGGTCTGCCAAGCCAGGACAGCAGCTAAACATGCCTCTGTGTCTGACCAGAGTTGCTGAGCTGTGCCAAACAGTGGGGGAAACACCTGCCCTTGCCCCAGCCCTGGGAAGGGGAATGGTTTTGGCAATCCCACCAATACCCAGGCAAAGCTGCCCGTGATGGGGAACAACAAGTAGAGACAACTTCTCTTTTTTTTCTTACAGGTAGGTCACTCTGACCACACTCACCATCCTGCCTTCCCAAGAGAGCCTAAAATAACTCCATTTGAAGGCAGCCCGAGATCTGCTCTGAAGCTCAGCCCCCGCCAGCTGCTCTCCCCTCTCACTCTGAAGCAATTCCCTGCAACCTCCATCAGGTCCCTTCCGAGTGGGAGGAATGACAGAAGGCACCTTTGTGCTGATTTAAGCACTAACTAAATATAGACAACAGGGGAACGCTGGGAAGCTACAGCTGAACCCATCTGTACTGAGGGAAATACAGTCACAGAATGGAAATATCTCCAGAGCCTTGGAAACGTGCTCTTAATTCGGCTTTTGCTTTTGTTGAAGCCGGATTGACATGAAAATCGCAGGACGCCTGAGCTCCAGGCAGCCTGAAGAGACGGCCTGTCACATGGGACTGGGATCAGCACGGGAGCGGGACGGGGAGCAGCATCCCACCACAAACTGCGGGACACGGAAAATCATTTTCAAAATCCCCCGGCGCCAGGGCAGAGCATCCACAACTGAAAGTATTTTTGATTCGAACAAACAAAGTAACAAACGAAAAGCCCTCAGCGACATTTTCTGTCGTTAAAGACGAGCGCTCGCCCCGTGGGGCAGCAGGGCCGGTCCGGGCCGCCCCGAGCATCCCCCGCAGGGCTCGGGAGCGGCGGGGAGTCAGAGCCCCGCGGGGAGAGGCCAAAGGACGGAGCCAGAGGGGCCGGTACAGAGACCCCCAAGGGCACCGAGACCCGCAACGGCACCGGCCCCGATCCCGGCACCGAGCGCGCCACCACCCGGCAGCCGGCGGGAGCGCGCCCGCGGCGGGATAACGGGGCGGGATAACTGGGCGGGATAACGGGGCGGGGCCGGGCGCAGGTGGTTCCAGGTGTGTTTTTGAGCACGACTTCCGAGCCCCTGGCCTGTGCAGCAGTGACACCTCCCCGCAGGTGGAGCTCGCCTCCCGCGAACAAGCGATATCTGGTTTGGTTTTGTTTGGTTTGTTTTGGTTTGTTTTTTTTAAGACAAAATCTGCAGCGGTGAGGCCTGGAGACGAAGCTTTAGCACTCAACACCCTCAAAGAGCTGTTTAAGCAAACCACACGCATCCCCCATGACCCCCCTCCTGTGGCAGGGCTAATTGAGAGCCACCATTTCAACTGTATTAATTAAAACTTTAAAGACTCCTAACTCAGCAGAATCACCTCCTGCTCGACATTCATTCCCACTCTCTATAATGAACTCTGTGGTCAGGAATTTTCCCTTTCTTGGCCATCCAGCACAAAGAAGTGTCCCTAAAGAGCAAAGCCTAAAAGGACTGACTGGTCCCAGTTTCTTTCACCCAGCCCACACAGCGGCCTGATTCCAGTTTATCACCACCAAAGACAACCCCGTGTTACCCATACAAGTTCTGTGGCCCTGCCCATCGCCCACCCAAAGGGAACCCCCCAACAACCCCCTTGGCAGGGCTTACTCAGATGCTCAGAAGGGTGGCAGTGGGATGTGAACATTAATTCATTTAGAACAGCAGCTCAGTGTCATGCTTATGAGAATTTTAAACCAAATTCAACCCCACCCTCTACCCAACATCTTTAAGAGAACACAAATGAGGTCATGTTTCATCCTGGAAAATTAGTGCAAAAACATAGACTTTTGAAACAATTAAAGCTGAGCTCCAAGTCAGGCCATATCTGAGCCTATGAGTTACCAGGCTTTTTAGTTTTTCCTCCATTAAAAAAAACCAAACTATTTCAGCACAGTTCTATCACTTCTAGCTGTAAACTTATAGCAGTGTAAGATCATGTGAGTAATCATGGCCTCAATATAGAAATGTTTATACTATCAGAGCTCACTTACAGACACAAAGCACTTTTATGTGGCATTAAGAGGTTTGGAAATGCCGCTCACAAGAATTAAAAAATTCCATCCTGAACTGATGCGAGCACAGAATGAGCTCAGACCTCCATCCCTATTTATCCGGCTTTCAGCCATGAGCTCCCAGCTCAGAGCCCAGCATCCATACAGGGGTGGGACCCACTCACACAAGGAGCAGCAGCAGACACAAAATTGTTATTTTTTTGGTAAAAGGCCTTGATGTGGACAGAGTAAGAAAAAGTGCAAATCAGTGCAGCCAAGGAAAGGTATTTCCAGCTCCCAAGATACCACAACAAAAATACAGGTGCCCTGACCCTCCCCAGGGGAACAAAGTGACCCACCTGCATCACCGCTGAGCCTGAACACCAGCACCTCAGCCCGGTAACAAACAGCGGGTTGGGCATCCTGCCAGGTCCTGAGCAGCGTCCCTGCCATGCCCAGCCAGGACACAGCTCATCGTGTCTCAAATTAAAGCAGCCCAACAACTCTCCTCTCCTGTCCCTGTTGTGGCACATGGCCCGCCTCACACCGGGAACCAACCCTGGAGCGGGGCCATGCTCTGGGATTCACCTCCTTCAGGCCAACAGGAATGAAAGAAGAGAAATGGGTGTCACAGAAACAAGGCCTTAAGCTCACTGGGAGGAGGAATAGTTTCCACACACCGTGCTCCTTCAGCTTGACACTATGCCTTGTATTTTGGATAGGGAATTTGCCCTTTTTCCCCAAGCCACAATCCAGTTCTTTGTGACCACGCAGAATTAACCTCATTTACTATTGTGGAACAAACTGACCAGGCAGTTGGACTCCTGCACATGGTGCAAGTCCTGATTAATCTAAGACCTGTGATTAGAGCCAGTCTGATGTTCTTCACTCAAAAGAGAGGGTTGATGTGGCAATTCAGAATGAGAAACTGCAGAACAGCTAAATCAGGAAATGCAATTATTGTGGAAAGCTCAATCTTAACTTGGTGTTCTCCTCCATCAGCCTTACACTAATGGCCTCTCTTCATGTAATTATAGACTATTAGTTACACCAAACCATATTTGCATACTTACACAACCATACTGTACCTCTAATTCACACCATCCTGTAGGATTAGTGCTGCTGCAAACTCAGTTTATGTGGGTTTCATTCCAGGGTCATTCAGGACTTCAGTGAAGCTCCCAACTGCTGATGCCTGATTAACTCAAGTCAGAGCCACTGGAATGGCTCACCAGGAAAATCAACCCACCCATGGTCAACACAGCAGGAACAAAACTGACAAGCTGGTGGTAAGTGTGAGGGTCATCATAATAACAAAGGTAAAGTCTTCAAAACAGAAACCTGGCTATTTTAGGTTGCCTGCAGGCCAAGGATTTTGTGTGAGAGCTCTCCAGCATGTGGACTGGGGTTTGCCCTGTGACACACCATGCAGGGACTGAGTGCAGTGGAGGAGCCTGTCGGCCACCAGCCAGCTGGTCCCTGCTCTGTCCCACTGACAGGGTGGCACTGGGGACCAGGAGCTTTACAGCACATTTTAAACGGTTCCCAAGCAGACCTTCCTTCACATTGTTAATTGGCCTATTCCACTGATCCGACTGAAACCTGAACACACCCTGTGGTCACCCATGGAGGAATCTGCTGTCTGGAGTGTATGAGGAAATCATTATTACTTTTTACATATATCACTCAAAAATATTCCAAAGGCCAAAAGCTTGGCCTAAAGGTGCCCCCAAGGTAAAGAGCTTAGTTTTAAGGTGCCTCTGGCTGAGCTTTCATGTTAAAGACCCGTACAAAGCTAACCCTCTAGCTTAAGGGCACCTTTGAGCTAAGCTTTAATATCAGCTCTAACATAAGTGATTAAACATTCCTGGCCTTCATGTCACCTCCACTGGAACCTCCAAAACGCTGTTTCAAAGCCTGGTTACAAACTGAGGAGACATGGAAAAACAGAAATCTGTAAAAGGCTTCAGAGAAAACAAACAGAAAGTTACCGCAGGGCTACTGAAACACGGGTACTGCTCCGCTCTTTGGAGCATTTGTGAGCCAGGGAACTACTCATCCAAATGGTCTGGGAATTATCATAACTTCCAAACAGGAAAAGACATAGGAGCTACAGAAAAGGAGGAGCTGCTCTGACTTATCAAGCAGCAAAGATCAGAACTCATCCGTGCCCTCCCTCGCCCTCCAGACACGCAGCCTGTAATTTGGAAGCACACGTAATTCCTGAAGATTAAATGTAAATTCGCCTTCTGTTTGAACTGCTGCAGGACAGACCTGGACTGCTGGTGGGAGGAGAGCTCCCTGTGGGCTGGGGCAGCAGCAGTGGGCACTACACCGGGCTGCTGTGCCCTCCCTCGGGGCATGCTGGAGGTTGGGCACAAGGACTGTCTGTCCCTGGGGCAGGGCAGAGTGGGGCTGCACCACCGGCCCGTGCCCAGGCTCGCCGGGGACAGTCCCTGCCCTGTGCCTCTGTCGCAGCTGCAGCCCCGGCGCGGTGCCAGCCGTTCTTCAGAGGCCTTGAAAGAAACACTCATTGTCAAATACATCAAATTTACCCCATTGATTTTTAAAAAAATCTATTTATTCTGCTGCCTCTTCATGCAGGACACTACTCTTACCTGGGTTGTCTTCTTGGTTTTGCTATTGATGAAGCCTGGAACAGGGTCCTTTAAACTCTCCCAAACATCAGTTTCACCCCAAGTTTATTATATGCATCTGATAATGGGTCTAAGAAACAGTTCTGTTCACATTTCATTCTTTCTATATTGTTCTCAATGGAGAAGAGTGGATGCTACACTGATGTGACATTCTTTCTCTATTTTTTTTTCTCTCTCAGTAGTCTCATATGACCTCCCCTAAAACAGCAAGGTCTGCTTCTCCATTGAATTACTTATTCCAGTACAACAATCCAGAAGTGACTTATTCAGGATATCTTAAAGAGACTGTGTGCCTTCGGACAAAGTCAACAGGAAAACAAAAGAAAACTTCAGAGAAATTTTCAAATAACTTCATAGCTAGTTACCCATTGGGATCATTTTGTCTGCTTAGAACTTCAGAGAAACTTTAAAAAAAAAAAAAGTTTATACTGTCTGCTTTGCACTGAACTATAGAAACCCCAGTTAATGTAATAACTCAGCTTGGAGCGTCATCAGCTGCTGCCAAGTGCTCTCTGCTTGCCCCTTTCACTCCACATCCCTGCAGCGTTCGCCTGGATTTTCCTCTCGGATCAGGTTGGTTCTTCAGTCACGCACACAGACTCATGGGTCTGCGGAAACCTGGGTGACAGGGTGGTGGTTTCCCTCATTGACTGATTTTGTTTAGGGCAAATGTGGAAAGCCGCCGCGGTTCCACACGGGGAGCAGCCGTGCTGGGAATGTAAATCCCGCAGAGCTGCTGGGTGACTGCGGATGGTCCGCAGACCCGTCCGGCAGCTCCCACACCCCATCACACGGGGATGAATCCGCAAGAAAGGGCTCTCCGGTGGGAGAGTCCCACGGAAGTCTCGGCGAACACTGCCCCGGTACTTTGCATCCCTACCTTGGAAACGCAAAGTTCAAACACTGCTGAGAACATTTCCTTCTCCCCAGTTTCTGCAGAGCTGTTTTCGCCAAGACCTGGAAACAGACTCTGCCGGTGCAGGGAGAGGGCTCGGGTAGCCGGAGGCGGGCAGAGCCCGGCAGGATGGTTCCATTTCCTCGGGAATATCCGGATGCATTAAAGGCCACATCTACAAGCTACACGCAGCCGGAGCCGTGCAGCACCGCCACCGCAGCTCCCGCATTCCCCCCGCGCCCCCGCGTACCTTCCGCGTGGCAGCTGGCGGAGCGCAGCGCGCCGGGCGGCCGGAACAGGTACGGGAGGTACCGCGAGAAGCATTTCATCTTCCGCCCCGGGCCGAGCTAAAACACCGACCGATACCGGCGGGGAGGGCCGGTCCCCGGGCTGCCGGCCCGGCCCCGGCGGAGCGGAGCGCTCCGGCCCGGCCCCGCCGCCGCATCGGCTGCGGCGCGGCCGGGAGCGCTGACTAAGCCCGTCCCGCCCGCAAACACACCCCCGGGCCCCGCAGGAGCCGCAGGGCCCCGGGCCGGGGCTGTCCCAGCGCATCCCGGGGGAGGCGGACGCGTGTCCCGAAACTGCCGCGCTCCCGGAGCCGGAGCCGAGCGAGCAGCCCCGCATCGCGCCAGCCCCGAGGAGCTTTCACCTCTCGGGTTTGCGCTAATCCGTTTTCTACACTAGACTGCTCATTATCAACGCATCAAAATAGGGAAAGATCTCTAAAACTTTTTTTTTCCTTTTGGCAGCAAGGAAATGTAGTTCAAAGCACTGGGACACCACAACGGCGATCAGCAACATCATGTACTTCACGTTTAACACTGAAATCAGTGTTTGAGCAGCTGAAAGATGTCCCAGCCTCCCATGTATGCACAAGGGAGCTCATTCATCCCCACAGTTGCGTCGGTTAAAGGATCCATTACACCCGTGGTGTCATCGAGACAAGTACCGTGGACTGTGATACCATTCTTCAAGTTAAGGAAAGCAACAAACAAGGAAAGAACAAAATTATAAAGTCTGTGTAGATCTATTCGTGTGGCTTCACGTGTGTGGAAAAGAGCAAGCAATTAGCACTGAATTAATGCAGAATTATTGGCAACATTTGAAGTATCATTTGAAAACCAGAATGACAATCCATCCTGCTGAAGGAGGGAGGCTCTGCTGCGTCTCAAAGGTGCAGAACATTGTAAACACAGTAGTAACATCTTTCACCTGGCTGTACGCAACTACATGCTTCCTAATTACTAATGAAATCACCTTGTGCAAATTCAGGGTGCTTGGATGTTGCTAAGAGTTCTGAAGGTCAGAAATGTGCCACAAAGACTCACATAATAGTAACAAGTTATGGATGAACTTCTGATGAAGGTGAGGTATCTGTGGTACCACATTTATGATTTAATTCATGTGTGTATACATCTGTAGCCACACACACGCACATTCAGATACAAGCACAAACCAGCACAAGAGCCAAAGCCCATCCCACACCTAACACTCTCCTAAGCTTCTTGCTCAGTCATGGTGATAAAGTTTGTACCAGTTGGCCAGATTCAACACACCAATGGTCACCTTTTTGTTACTGGTTTCACTGAATACAGCTTTTAAGTATTATCCATCAGATAAAAATCAGAATTTACTCCTCTGTGAGCCCAGGTTACCCCAAGAAAAAAATCACGTCATCCTGTCATCATGTCTCTGGATTCCTCCAGCACTGAGTCTCCAATGGTAAAAAAAGAAAGCTTATAACCCTCAGCTGATAACTTCTCACATTAAGACAAGAATAGTGAGCAAGAAGAAGCAACCTAACATTTCATTAATCCTAAAGTAGCAAACAAGTACTCCTGATCATTTACAAAGATCTGCAGATTCTACAATAAAATCTCAAAATGCTTGCAAACAATTTTGGGAAAAAAAATTCAAATAATATTTTGGCTTTAATTGCTGTGATGGGTTTTTTCTCCAGAGATTTAAAAATGATTAAATATTCTCCTGAGTGTTGTGCCCTACTGCAGTCTCCAGTGGCTACAGAGTAAAAACATCTTCTGCAAAAGCAGTGTAACAGAACTGCCACTGAAATGGGACAGGTGACAGTGCTCCAGGAAAACCCACATTCCCACCAGGATTAGTCAGAACTCCACTGTCAAAGGCCTGGGCTGACTCAGTCCTCTTAGTCTTACAAGACTGTGCTTTTAAGGAAGTCATCACACTTCAAGGATCACAACAAAGTAGAAGAAATGCATCTAATGGTCCATGATTCTGTAAATCTGTGATTCTCTCTCAGTTCCAGAACTGATTCCAGTAAATGAGGTTATAGTGGGAGAGGCTGTCCCACAATTCCCTGAAAAACTCTCTAAATAACAGCTAAAAACCAAAAGGAATTCTATTTCAAAGGCTATTGATATGTTTAAGCCATGATGCCTTCAAATAAATTCTTGGTTCAGTAGCTAATTTGAGAGACACATCTCTTCCAGATACATAAATACATAAGGAGGGCAGAAACCAAGGAGTGTTACTGAGCTCTGTGCCAGCAGCTCCCAACGCCACGGAACAACCTCCCTGCACACCAGCCAGGCGAGATGTACATGGCAAATTATTTTTGATCACAGCTACAAAAGGAAAAATAAACTTACCTTCTGTCACCCCAATGTCTATAGTTCCTTTTACTTGACTGAAGCACCACAGCACATCCTGCATGAGGCTTCCAAATCCTGCCAGGAAAACACACGCAGAAAGAAGATACGATCAAAGTGTCCCTTTTTAAACAAACACACACACATGCACATCCAGATATCTGCAGTCCCTGCATGAAGATAAATATCTGCTCACCTGGTATCATTCTCCCATGCAAAGTGCAAAGCTAGCACTGTGAGGCTGAGAGCATCGTGCCCGCGTTATGAATCGCCCGTCTGTTCCCTCCGTGCCAGGGCAGGGCTGTTGGGAAACGGAGCCATCGGAGTCAGTCCCCTCCACATCACTGGCAGCAGCACAGCAGTCAGGAGGCCCTGTAGTCATGGTCTTTGTCACAGCCTCTCTCCATCAGAATACTAATGCCCCTAGTCATTCCCAGCACTGTTAAAGAGGGAGCGAAACAGAGGAAAAAAGAACTGCCCCTACTACCACAAGAAATTTTGTCCCCATTTGTGGTCAGTGCTAGTTGTGAACTGCTTGGCAATGAACCCAAGCAGCATGGAGCTGCTTTACAGCACATCATAACACTGTAAATCAAAATCTGTCTGGAATCACAAGTGTCCTGTAGCTGCTTTAAAAAATTACTACGGGCATTTCTATTGCAAGTCCTATTATTTAAGCTGTAGAGCTCTCACTTGTGCTTGCTGTTGCAACAATACTCTGTGTTAAGACTCTCTGAGAGAAATGAGGATTTTGTCTACTGTTGCTCCTTGCTTTCTTGACAGCTCAGCAGAATTTCCCTTTCTGCAACACAGTTTTCACTGTTCAACAAAAAAATCCACTGCCTCAAAGGACAACTTGCTTCCTTTCATCCTAACATGTTTTATGTCAAAGCATTTCCAGACATGAAGAAAGCAGCACAAGGGAGCCATGAGGACAGGAAATATCATCTTACCTGTTTTACACACAGGTGATATGTGTCACAGAAAATGTGAGTGTTTCACACTCAGCAGGTGTGATACTGGGCTCAGCCAGGTGGTCGTGCTATCAAGACTTGTTATTTCCCTGCAAAAGAAAAGGAAAACATGGGATTGGCAGATAATGTCCATCAGCAGATAGGACTGAGTTATATGGACTATGCCACGGCCTATCTGAATGCCTTTGTGAGATTTCTGTCTGATTTTATTTAATTTTTGGTATATTAATACAGGTATATATCAAAAGTAATGTAACCATCTTGAATATGTAATAGCTACAAAGTCAAGAGTGAGCTTTATTGGATGATTCAAGACAAATATGGGAGGGGGGGAAAATGAAGCTTTAAGAGTATGAAAAGTTCTGGAATCTGAGGGTATGAGGTGATCAGATTGTGGAATATTATTTAGTGAAATTTCTGACTTGAGGTGTCTGAACAGTGGAAACAGCTACAAAATGTGACAGGAAAATGCAAAAAGAAAAAAAATTACAACTACAAAACCAGGTCTTGCCAAGCTCTTGGTAAAGAGTGCTGCCTCCCTTTGACTTCTCCTCCCGAGTAATCCCATGCCTTTGACCCTCATGTTTTTACATCTGCTAACCTGTAAATGCCTCACACTGCAGCTTTATTAATGTCAGTTTAACATCCATGTGTGTAATGAATGTCTGATACTTTAATGCTGTTCAGTTACTACTGTTTTGCAGAGATTTTTATGCTTATAAACACATCTGTTTCATTTTATGTGATTGTTTTGAAGAAACCACAAACAACCATGTGTTTGATGACATTTTCTTCATGTTTTCAAAGCATCTCTCAGGAACAGCTGCTGCTGAAGACATTAATGAAGAGTTTTTGGCAGTGGGAATGTGAAGTTGTACATCTGAATTCTTCAAAATACTAAGGCACTTACAAACAAAAAGCCAGGTATATATAAGGTCATGAGTACATGATTACACACACAGCTTTTACAGCTGTAACTGCCTCACACATGTCCAGGACATAGGGAACAATTATCCAGAACTCCTGGTTTCCATTTTTAATCTCGGTCTGCAGTGGCTTGGCATCCTGCCTTCTCTGGGAGCTCAGTCCTGACAGATACATGCAAAGTGCCCTGAATAACAGAATCAGCACCTTCTAAGTTTTTACTCAAGCAGTCCTTTCTGTTTGGGTGTACACTTGCCAGGAATTTTGTTGTGGGCCTAGAAATAACATGAGAGCTGCTTAAAGATGCACCAGCAAAGCCTTATTAATCACTGCCAAGAACTACCTCCCTCAGCCTGCAGCAGTATCTTGAAAAAAGGCCTTTGTCTATGCCGGCAAAAAGTATCCCTGAGCCCAGGTGCTGCCCAGGCAGCCTGTGACAGAGAGGGCATGGAGCCCTCAGTCCCCTGCCAGGGGCTGTGCCAGCTCTGGTGGCACCTGTCTGTCACCAGGGAGCAGTGCAGTCTCTGTCAGGGTTCAAATCTGTGTTGTTAATGTCTGAGTCTGTATGGAAGGAAATAAACCCAAGGGAAAGCTGTGAGTAAAGGGGAGGGTGAGGATGAAATACCCCACCCAGGCAGTGGGGAGATGACTGTTTTCCAGCGGCTCTGTGGTGCTTGTTGCAGCTCGGGCAGAAGCTTTGGTAGGAGTGACAGTGAGTCTCTGACATCTGGGCGGTTTGCAGGGCTCTGTCTCAGATCTTCGCTGTCATAAACGTTGTAGCTCAGTATATTTTTTGCCCAACAGACTCTGACAGGATCTGTGCCTGTCCTCATTGCTGTGATTCTCACACTGACACCAGGGATGGTTTATTCCTGCTTTGTGCTGGAAGTGCTGACAGCAGCAGTCAGGGTTTCTCAGCCCTTGGTACCCCCAGACTCCCAGAGCACAAGCACTACGCTGTTACAGACACCAGGCTGGGAAAAAGCCTGTAAATAACCAAGCCCCTCTTTGATATATTGGAGAGGGGTGATTTAAAGAAAGGTATTGTGTTTTTGAAGGTTTATTGCTGACTTAATTCCTGAAATTTCTCTGTGGACCACGTAGACATCACCTGTAGTTCTTGGAGTTGTTTCTCTTAGAATGTCAGTTCTTGCTGTAGGGATGGGATTTCACTAATTAAGGACATGTCTTGTGATATTGATGTATACAACAATCTTGCCTGCACTTGGTCTCTCTCTTGCCAGCATGCAAATTAAATGCCTTTTCATTCTAAGAATTTTAAGAACTCTTTTAAGAATCAGATATGCCCAGGAAAATGCTGAACATGGATATTGATTAATTTTATGGTGTCTGCTGCAAACTGCACTGAATCCAGCCCTGGAACTGGATGAGTCCTAATGCTGGGAGCAGTGGGAGAGCATCCATTTAAGCTGCACACAACAGGCTGGGAATGCTGATGGGAGTGGGTGATGTAAGCAGGGATGCTGTCCCAGTGGGAAAGGTTACGATACATAGTAGTGAAAGGAGTGGGAGCAGGAATACTTTTACATTCCAGCCACCTACTGACACCTCAAGTGACCACTACCCAGTGTTAATTAACGAGCTCCATTTCACCACAATAAGAACAGACTCACAAAGAAGTTGTTATAGTCACTGTTAACATCCCAGCTTGCTGGAGGAGAGCTGTCATGCACTCACTGTTGATTTGTGTACACATTTATTTATGCAGAAACTTACCTAAAGCTTTACTTAAGACTTTTGTTTCCATATAAACATTTTCCCCCTAGTTGTTTTTCTCAGTATAAATATTATGGAAAGGGTTTAAAAAAATCAAGACAATGAAGATTAGGTGGTCTTCATTGTGGCAAAAGAAGGAAAATACGTAAGTGAGGTGAGGTAGATTTCCTTTTGCATCTATCCATATCAGAAAAGAGATTCCCCCTATTCCAGCTGTAAATAGAGCTGAAGGAAGGGAATGTGTGAAGCATAACTAAGTGGGAAAGGAAGGCTGCAGTGAAGGGAAACCCCTTGGTACAGGAGGGAATATGGAGATCCTCGTGCTTTGACTGTATATTATGGAGACAGGGGCAAGGACTCTGCATTGCCAGTGGATTCTCCATGATTTTGCTATCTTTTTACCAGGAACAGTGTTAGAGAAGGAATATGAAGCTGCAGGTAATGTTATCATTAATATATGAAATCTTTTATCCAGTAGTCTCTCTGTACAGCATGTCCTCCCTCTGCAGTCACTTTAGACTCTGAAATCCAGTTCTGTCTTAAATTCTAGTGACCCCTAGCTGAGGAGTCCTAGTGCTTCACATCCTGCAGCCAGGATCAGCCACTCCTCAGCGTGTTCTCTGAACCAGAGCTCAGACCCTACAGGAATCTTGCTAGGATCGGTGTATTTAAAAATTCTCTTCTAATGCAGGCTCGGGGTACTGTGGTTTCCATCACAAAAACCATGCCCAAGATGTTTTCAGAAGCAGCCACTCCACAGCACATATCAGAGTGGGTGCAGGTGCCACCGTCTGTGCTGCACCAAGGGCCAGGGTGTCTGTGAATGGGATAAGGCACTAGGAACAGATTTGCCTATCCAGAAAACCCTTGCTCCCTGATCGTGGGAGAGACAGCCCAGAGCCTGTGTTGCTGGAGGGGAGTCCTGGCTAGTCCATGCCTTTGGACAGGCTGGAGTGAGTTTTAACCTCACTTAAATATGTATATCATATTTATATGTGCTTTGGGATGGGCAGCCACCTGCAAAGCTACAGGATCCTTCTAATTCAGTAGGAGCTGTGGGCAGTGTGTTAAGGTGAGCCCACTTTAACCACAGAGATATGCCAGCAATGGGTATTGAAATCTGACTCATTGCAGATAAACCTAATATTAAAGTTCACCAGAGGGTTGCAGCTGAGTTAGGCTGCTCAGTATAATGTCACTTTTTTTAAGACTTAAGGTTCCAGGAAATACGTAGAGTAAGTCTGGCAAAACATCTCTGTTTTTGTAAGCCATTGATAAAAATTAGTTTGGCACTTGAAACAGAAATATAGTTGTCTGAATAGTTAGAACTGTAAAAGAGAATGAACATTATTTTAAATTATTTTTTAATGCAGTGGCAGCCCCCTCTGACCTTTGCAGACCCCGGGAGTTTGCCTGGGCTGGGGACCGGGGGTTCGTGTGCTGGCAGACCACACAGGTTGGTGGCCGGAGCCTCTCGGAAGAGAGGGATCAGCCGTGCCTCCTCTCCATTAGAAGGCACCAGAGATCCACCGTGGCGCTCCCATTTCTCCAGCCAGGAAAGCTGGGGGTGGCTGTTGCACACGACGGGTGCCTCGGAGAGCCCACTTCACTTCCCCGAATTTCTTTTTCTAGTCCCACTGAAAAAATTCCCCTGCTCGAGACCTCCCTCTGCTTGAGAGCCTCCTTTTACTGAGCTGACATAGTAGGAAAGCCCCACTCCTTAAGAAAACTGAGGGAAATGTCTACTAGGTTTTTTTTCTCAGTGTGTTCTCTGTTTATTGCAGACCCAAGCCCTGTCTGAGGGACACGAGGTTCTCTGTTTCCCATGGAAAATGAATCCCTCACCAGCTCTCGACACACCGAGGAAACAGTGTTTTCCTGTTACCCAGCGGGGCTGGACCAGGTGCCCCTGCATTCCAGGGGCAGAGTTGGCTGTTCTGCAGGAGCTGTTGCAGAAGAGCTGCCTTCTGTCCTCTCATTTGCTGCTTCTTTGGCCTACTCAGTAATTAGGCTTTAATATTTAATTTCTGCCAACATACAGAGATCCTGAAACTCTCCAGATGACCCACTATGCAGACAACAACTCTGGACTAATACTTCTGTAACATTTCTGCTTCTGGTTCCACTAATCCTCCTGGATAAGAGCTTTTGTTGGAAAT
The DNA here is from genome assembly GCF_022539395.1 of Myiozetetes cayanensis. NCBI lineage: Eukaryota > Metazoa > Chordata > Aves > Passeriformes > Tyrannidae > Myiozetetes > Myiozetetes cayanensis. Next base: position 4,148,244 of record NW_026087378.1, on the reverse strand, counting down.
AAAATCTGAAGAATAATATTTTAAAAAAAAATCTAATGACTTAAGGTAAAAAATTTTCAAATTTCATTTAAACCACTAATGTGAAAGATCAAAAAGAAAGGATCCTCAGTTCAGTAAATTTTAGTCCATTTAGGAAAAGCTGCTTTGGGCATGCAGAAGACCACAGGTGAATCCTCTGATAGGTTGGGAGGGGAATCTTGGGCCTCCCCTGATGCTGGAACTGTAGATAAATCACTAACCATGCCCTGCAGCATGAACGTGTTATCCTATCGACCACAGATGGGTAAACCACTTTGTTACTTGATTTCTGTGTGGTAACTACTGGATCCCCATCCTTGCTGTAGGGCTGTGCAGCTCATCTCCCAGGACAGGAGCTGGGTCCCAACACACCTGCCCCCAGAGCCCTGGTATGTGTCCTCACCTCAGGGCTGGGGGCTGAGAATGGGTGTCCCCTGGCCCAGCTCTGCAGGAATCCAGCCTCTTTCTCCCTCTCCAGTCCATGGGTTTATTTTTCAGATAATTTGATTTGGTTTAGATAGTTTTAGGGGACTCCAAGCTGTGTTTCAGCTCGTTGCTTCTTCTCTAAGTAATACAAGAGTATGGCTAAAGCTGGATAATTGCTCTGAGTTCTGTCTGTCCTGGGACAAGGACTGCTCTCCCTTAGAACCCGGGGAGTCTGCACCTGCTCCTGGCCCTCAGGAATGAGAGAAGAGAAGGCAGTGACGGAACGGTATGGACAATGGGGTGGGAGATGTGGTGTGTCTCTTCTTCTGGGACCCTTTCATCGGGAATGCGGCCGCGCAGGGGCGGTGCTGTGACCTCGGGACTCAGCCTTGCCAAAATCAGAGTGACCGGGGCTGAGCTCGGATGGGACCCAGCTCTGATCCGGGATGTGAGCTGTTCCCCGAGGCGGGTGTGTGTGTGCGTGTGTGCACCCGGGCACGGGGGGCAGAGCCCGACCCTCCCCTGGACAAAAGCGATAAAAGTCACGGCACGAGGCTCGAGGAGGAGAAGGGATAACCCAGGAGCGAGGGCGGCAGAGTGGCTCGGGCGGTGGGGTGATCGGGAGGACCGTCCCTGCCCGCCGCAGGGCGGGGACGGGGACAGGTCCTGACGGCGCGGCGTCGTGTCCGTGGCGCGGCCCCACGCGTGTCCCGCCCGCGCTGCCGCAGCTCCTCCCGCCGCCAAAGGGGGTCCGGCCGGCACCGCACGGGCGGCGGGGCTGCTCCTCTTCCCCGGCTGCTCCGCTCCAGGTTCCACAGCTCGGGGCTCCTGCGCTCCCGGCTCCTCTGCTCCCGCACGCCGGTGCTGCCCGGGCCGGTGGCTGCCCGGTCCCGCCGCGGACCCCGCGCTCCGCTCCCCCCAGGTAGGCGCCTCCCCGGCTGTGCTCTCCGGACCGGGGTCTGATCCGCTGCCCCGGTGGCGGGGCTGGGCAGTGGGGCCATCGCTCGCTGCTGGCGGCGGCTCGGGAGATGCGGTGCTCGCCGGCGGCAGCTCCGCCGCTGCCCGCAGCGTGTTACGGGCCGGGGGTAGCACTGCCAGGGGCCCGGCTGCGGCGAGGAGAACCGCAGACGACACCCATGGCACTGACGGTGACACCCATGGCACCTGCTCTCGTCCTTCCCGAGCGCCGCTGTGGCCGCGGGGGAGTTCAGTCATCAGTTTCCCTGGGACCGAAGCGCAGGGTGATGTCCCTCCTGGCTGTGTCACCGTTCAGTCCCAGCCGCTCGGCAGAGCCGCAGCTTCCCCCGAGCGGCGCTCGGACAGTGCAGGGGAGTGAGAGAAATTGTCTGTGAACCCTCGAAGATCGCGGTCCTCTTCCAGGGGCTCAGCAGTCCCCACCAGAGGGGATGAGGCTGCTGCTCATCCTCCAGGTGCGCGTCCAGCCCTTCCCTCAGTCCCACTGCGCTCCCTTCCCCTCAGAGCACACCCTGCTCGCGGTGCGAGAGCAAACCGCGCAGGTGGCTGCATCCCTCTGCTTTACTTTGGGTTTGCGTTCACCTCCGGGGCTGGGAGCCGGGATCGCCCGCCTTCATACCTGTAAAATTCCCGCTGACGAGACCCCGGGGACAACGAAGGTCCGACTCGAGCATGATGTCAGAGTGGCAGCATCAGTAGACTTGGCCCAAGGAAAACTAATTATTTTAATAATTTTGTGACTTTGCAGCGTGAAAGAGTAAAGAATGTATCGTTACGGTACCCCGGGTACGCTTCGTAAAGATACAAACCATTGTAATTAGTACTCAGATTAGCTTAACTTCAAGGAATACCTGCACTCCTTCCTCGGAGCTTGTATGTATTGATGTATTTTCAAAAATAAATTCAGCTCCAGACTGCTGTGCAAGGAAGTTTCCTTGAGCATCTGAGCTTGGCTGACATCAGTCAGATCACCATGGTGTAGAAGCAGTGGCATGGGAACCTGATTTATGGCTGTTACATCTGAAGGTCTGTTTTTGCTCTGAAGAGTAAGTTTTGCGGCTAGAAAAGAGGTGCTGGTGTGGCTTTGTTTGAAACTGAAGGCTCAGTCTGTTCCTTTCAGAGGCACTGATAGGGATCGTAAACGTTTGCTGCTTCATTTGTTTTATTGTTGGATCTTGTTTCAGTTCTGAGATGGGAAATCAAGATTTTGTTTTCGTTAGTGTGAGAGAAGGAGCTGTGTGTGCTGATGTGGGAACTAACAGCATCCCATGGCAGCCCTAGTTCCCAGTAATTCTCTTTTCTCCGACATACATTTTATGATTCCTCTCTTTTCGGGTTCAGTAACGTGATTTTGTTACTTCAAAGTAAAAAAGTGAAGCTGCTCAGTAGGTGTTTTCAGACTGTAGATCTGAGAAAATGTTCAGTGAAGAAACAGATGCCCTGGAGAATGATCTGGGTTGAACACAGTCCAGATCCTGATGCACTGTTACTCCCTCATTTTATTCTTTTAGGGCTTTGTACTTCCAACAAGAAATAAACTTGTGTGTCAGAGGGATGTCAGTATCAAAACCAAGCAAATAAAGGTGCTTTGCATGTAAATGCTTCAAATATAAAGTGGCTGCTGTACCCTAGGGAGAGCATTCAGGTTCTCTCAACTGTCACTGAACTCTACAGAGTCCTACACTCCAGTATTCCCATTCGTGTCAGGGGAGACTGGAAAACTGAAACCTGTGCTGTCTGCTAATGACAGCTGTCCCTTTGCAATGGGAGAGGAAAGCCAGTTCACTGCTGCCAGCACCAAGACAGAAATCAGGTTTGATTTTTTGTTCATAGCTCGTACCTGAAAAAAATTTTTTAAGAACTTGTGTGGTAACTGCACCTTGATTTTACATGTAATCTTTTCAATTAAAAAAACCCAAAAAACCCAGAATGGTATGAAAGACTTGTGTAACAGCTTAAATCAAAAAGCTGACACTTTGAATTTCTTCTTCTATAGCTTTTACCCTTCCACATGACCTTAGCAGTCAAAAGTGGTTTTTGACTCTGTCTAGCCAAGTTACTATGTCCATTTATTTTGGATATTGACCTCACTGCAATTAGTCATCACTGACGCTACAAAATATGCGTTGGATAATGTAGCAAACACGAGCCAGATCCTCGGATCTTTGGGTCTGCTGGTCTATTTCTGCCCTTCCCATAGCAGGCAGCAGTCCTGGTCTGGGTTACAAGGTTATGGTGTTACTGGTTTGCCTAGTAAACTCTATTATCATGTGCTTTTTCCCTGACACTCGGTGTTTCCCTCAGAGCAGCGAACCTCCAGTGAGAATTCTGCAAGCTCTAAATGTATCTTCATCCTGAGTGATGATGAGTTTTTGCCTCCTGCCCTCTCTAGGATGCACCATCAGGACACCGCTGAGGTCTGCTGGGACTGACCCGCAGTAGCACCGTCCCAGGGCTGAGGGGAACCAGAGGAGCGGGGAGCACTGAGCCTGGGCTGAGCACACCATGGGGGCAAACACCTCCAGCAAGTCACCACCCTTCAGTGGGAACGAGGATGGTAAGAGCTTTTCATGTTTGTTCTCCGGGACCGCAGAGTCCCCAGCATAGACTGTGACTGTGAGGGTTGTGGGCAGTGCCCGTCCTGAGGCTGCAAATACCTGGTAATCCTAGGTCAGAAGGGGTGTGTGGAGGTCAGCAGCAGCACCAGCACCAACAGCAGTGTGCCCACAGTCCCTGCAGAGCTGTGGTCTGTTTTTTGGGGTCCTTTTGGCTCCCCTCGCAGCAGCTGGCTCTGGGAGCAGGACTGTGAGCAGAGCTTTGGTGTTGAGGTGTCCCTGGCACACAAAGGCAGGGACAAAACACTGCTGCTCTGGAGGCTGGGGAGGTTTGTTCTGGAGGTCCCAGCATGTGGAGGACCAGTAGGAAATGTGGTGGGAAGGTGGCTGGAGCGATGTGTGCTCCCATGGGTGTTCCTGGTGGCTGCCCACAGGCGCTGGGAGGCCAAGCCTGCAGGCTGGGTCGGCTGGAAAAGGGGGTTTGGAAAAGTACTGCTTGGAGCAGTATTGAAGGCCAGGGTCCCTGTGCTGCCAAGATTACAGAGACAGTCATTAAAAGATTGCTCCATAAATATATTTGCTGTTGCATGAGTCAGCTTGCTGACTGCCATATGGGCTTTTACCTAGGTACAACAACAAAATGCATCTGTAGATAAATACAAATACATATAATTAAAAGTAAAATATGCAAGGACCTGGATACCCCACCAATGCTTGTCCAGTGTGTCCCGTGGTGCCACTGCAGGTCTGTGGCTGTTCAGCTAAACCAGCTGCAGTTTCCAACTTATCAGTGTAACTGCTTGCAAGTTTTCTTTGGTTTTCATACTTTTCCCCAGTTGCTGTAGTGCAAAAGGAATCCGTGCTGTGAGGTTTTCCTGGAGATTTTATTCCTGGTGCATCTCAATGCTCAGTTTTGGCATCTCTCATAAACAACCACGTGTGCTTGCTCAGAATGATGAGCAATTCTCCTGTTCCTGACCACCTTCCTCAGGGTGATGTTCCCTGGCTGTGGGATTTTCCTGGGGTTGGCTGGTCTCTGCTGGATCTCTCTCAGGGTTTGACGTGGTTTACGCAGCACCAGCTCCTGCAACAGAAACACGGCAATGCCAGGAAGGGCCTCGTCCTGACCATCTTGAGTGGTTCAGCGTCACTCTGTTGGGCTTCAGTGGGCTCAGGGCCACAGCATCCAGACCAGTGCAGTTCTGCTTCCATGGCCCTGCCCAAATTTAAAAAGTGGTAGCACATTTTTTCTCTAATTTGCATGTTTTAATATACTGGGGGGGAGACAAATCCATCTGGAACGGAGATGTCCTCTATGGAATTTTCCATTATCTTGCAAATCAGTGACCAGAAGCTATATCACCTTAGATGTCACAATCTTGTCCTTACTCTAATTTCAGCTTACATTGTAATTAAGTAAGAGCTGCTGGGTACAGCAGGGAGCAGCACAGCAGTTCCATGGCACGGGCAGGTCCCTCCCCCAGACTGTGGGGAGTGGGGACCAGTCCCACCTCCATGGCTGTGCCACAGGGAGACTTTTCCTTTGGGACCTGTGAGGGTAGATGGAACAGCACAAGTGGTGTGGGTGCTCCAGTGCCAATCCTAATGATTCTGACTTATTTTCCCAAATTGCTGTTGCTATAATTTCCCTCATTTCTGTGGCACCATGATTTTCATTTGAACTTTTGGAAGGGCTTTGTTTGCCTTCAGCTGAAGCAGGGTGAGAGTACTATTTTTCTCTCAGCATTTCCTCTGATAATTGTGGATAATAAGCAAGTGAGCTGAAAAGAAAATGTAATAACCAGACAGAAGGTTCAGGGCTACAAAGTGATCTGACTCCTGGTGTGCTCAGGATGAGACCGTGTGAAAAGTCCCATTTTGTTTGTGCTGTTCCTGTGCCGAAGGGTGTGGGAAGAGTCCTGGGGGGTAGTAGGTGAGGACAGTGGTGGGGTCAGAAGGACACACATAATTCCATGGTCCTTCACTGGTGCCCTCTCCAGCCCACCAGCAGCTGTTCTGGGTTTAAATCGCCCTTGGACCAAGCAGAGCACCAGCTGCGTTGTTGTTCCTCTGCCTGGGTCTGCACCACGTCCCACTCCCCGGTACAGAGGGACTGGCATGATCCTTGAGCGGCAACACTTGTTTTCCTGAGGCTGCAGAGCAAGGGGGGAGAGAGGGAGGGAGGCAATATAATGAAAACAAGGGAAATCACAGTGAGAAAAGGAAGGGGAGTTGTAACAGACCATGTGGTGCTGTGCTCGCTGTGCTGGGGTGGGCAGCAGGGATGGGGGGACCTGAGCTCCTGAAGCACTGACTTTGCCTGGCAGATGAGCTTGGGGACTTTGGCAGGGTTGACTGGTCTTTGTTAAGGATGTTTTTTGTGGCTGGTTGAGATCTGTACTTTTTAATCTAAATATTGTTCCTTGAACCTCAGTTTAGAAATATGATCCCTGCTTACAAAACAGTGTCTCGTGATTATACCCCAGTCGCTTCTTTATGGCAATTGTATTATCTTCCTCTGCATCTCCTAAACACAATTTGTCTGAGTTGGCAGAGCACATAAGGTTTTTCTCTGAAGGGCAAAAGCTTTGGCTTTTTCTTTGCTTTAGATGCCATCAGGCAGGGAAATGCAGCTTGTCAATTCTGTAGGTGTGGGTTCAGAATGAACAGCACGTGTTTGGTTCCTGATTTGGACACCACAAACCTCAGTGCTCTCAAGGAGCGAGACTCTGGAATGACTCCCTGTGAAAGCTGGGGATGGTAGGAAGGCTAAACCAGAGAAAGGTTTAAATGTTCCTCTACCTAGTTTGAGAGTCTTAAATAGAATATACAACTTAGGTTTTTTACACCCAGCTCAGTTATAGGCCCATGTTTAAAATGTTAATGAAAACATCAGTATTAAACAACAAGGAAGCAGAGGGTGTGAACATGCTCATGAAAGCATTCCTGTAAAGGACAATAGGGATACAGGGGGTGAACATGCAAAAACTGGCTGCTGGTCTAACTCCTCTGGATGTGCAGCTGTTCCAGATGTTAATGCCCAGCTGTTAATGCCATGGTCTGCCCTGTTCTGCAGGGGATGTGGGGTCCCAGTGCTGGGGACCAGAGAGCCCCCTCTCCCCACAGCCAAGGCTGTGTGTCATGGCACAGGGCTACTGCAGCCGACCTCTCTCTGCAGCAGGCACCCCTCTCATCTTCCCCTGCAGGTGATAAGCATCTTCACCCTCCCTTTTTATTCTGCAGGTACCCTTCTCTCTGATGGTCTCACTGGCAAGCAGATCCACTTAAACTCAATCATCATCATCAGCTTGTATCTACTCTGATATTTGCAGCTGTTCTGGGTTTGAGAAAGGGCATAAAAGCTCATGTTCCTTCCAAGTGCTGTAGCTGGTCACAGTAAACTTTGCTTTGGTTAGACTGTGCCATCCTACCTGAAAAGGTAATGGCAGTGTCTTCACGTGGTATAGGGGTTTCATGGACTAAGCTTTGCATTTGGTCTCAGCAGGAGCAAGATGAGGCTGATATTTCTAACAGGCAGGGCAGGAGGGCAGAGGGAGAGCATTGGCTTGGGGGTTCCTTGCCTGATCTGCCACTGACAGAGGCTGACCCAGGGAATTTGCCTTTGCAGCTGAGCTGGAGAGAAAAAAAAACCAACCTGTTAAATGACAAGTTTAAGTAACACCCAAATCTCCAAAAGAAACAGAGTATTGCTGGGGTATCCCTCATTTTTCTCAGCTCATATGGGGAAAAAGTAGACATAATGTAATATCACCAAGTGTTTGCTCAGCCATTTAATATTGAAATGTTTCCTCTTTCTTGCAGTTACCTTCGACCATTTTGAGATTTTGCGAGCTATTGGGAAGGGCAGCTTTGGAAAAGTGAGTGTTTTGGGAACTAACAACTGTGTGGACAGCTGGAGATGTAACTGGGAGGAAGTGGGTGAACTGGAGGCTTGCATGAGAGCACAGGACCAAAGCCCGGCATTGTCAGTGAGCCTTGACCTGAGCTTCAACTCCTGGTAATCAGGAAGGATTCAGAGCTCGATTCCTCATCCATTCTGTAGCTACAAATTATATTACAGGAGATTAAAATGAGAAATTGATCAATCAAATGAACTGAATTTCATTATGTTTCTGAATAGCATTTCCTAAGACTTCCCAGCAAATCAACACTGAACATCATGATGCATATTTAATAAAGATCTACAATCAATATGAAAGCCCAGCAGGGTTTTTAGTATGTTAAATGTTTCTCTGTGAGGCACAGTGTTTGTTATTAAACATCGGGTTTCGGTCATGCATTTTATTGTTATGCTGTTGTGGAATTTGCCGCTTGCATAGGCTGACAGACGGTCATTTACCCCTTCAGATAAAGGCACCCTGATGCCAGAAACGGGATGTGCTTGGGTGCAGAGAGCAACAAAACTCTCAGACAAAGAGACAAAGAGATTTATCTGGAGGCAAAAATAAAAGTTTGACTGAAACTTGCAAATTCATCCCAGCTGCTGTGTAAACAAACCCGAACCACCAGAGTTGTGCCCTCTCACGGGCTTGGAGGCTTGCCTTGAAGTGATGTTACTTTCTAGATTTGAGGGTATATAAGGAAAGTTACCATTCAAAGGCCAGTATCCCCCAAACAAAGCCCAGGATTCACTGTGAGCTGAGTGAGGAAGGCGAGGATCAGGAGCTGCTCCCAGTGACTGAACTGTAGTTCTGTGGTGGAGGGGGCTCTCCCCAACAGTACCTAGTGTGGGAGGGATGGACCTGACCATGATTAGTGAGTCAAATTAAATGAAATGTTGACTTCTGTGTCATTCCCTATCTCCCATCTTGTGGTGATAAACTCATTCTGCTCACCCTCCCCACAAAATTTCTCCTTAGGTGAAAATTAGGCAAGAGATTCCTGGGCAACATCCAGTGTTGTGACATCTGTGCATGCAGTTGTGCCTTGGCAGTGTGCTCTCTGCCAAAGCCACTGGAGAACACTGATGCCATTGGGTTTTACCAGTCCACATTAGCTGAAAAATCGTCTCTGATTTATCCCTTGAATTGCCCTCCTAGGTCTGCGTGGTGCAAAAGACCGACACCAAGAAGATGTACGCCATGAAATACATGAACAAACAGAAGTGTGTGGAGCGTAATGAAGTCAGAAATGTTTTCAAGGAGCTGCAGATTATGCAGGGTCTGGAACACCCCTTCTTGGTTAATTTATGGTAAGAGGTGGTTCCTTGGTTCACTGGTCGAGTCAGCACAGTCAGTTACAGACACCTTTGAGACCAGACCCCCCTGGTGTGCTGCAATCCTGTCCTGGGAGCAGCTGGTGTGTTCTGCTCACCAGGGCTCTGGTCTCAGGGGAATCCTGTTTAATGAAACAAGCAGTGATCTGTCTCTCTTGTCTCCCCAGACAGCACAAGAGAGTTTATTCACGTGTTCCCTTGCAGTGCCCACCAGGCAGGTATTGCCCATCACCATAACCCACCTGTATTTAATGGTGCTCTTTGCAGCAACAGCAGCTCCCAGCAGCAGCGCAGGATCGATGGCCAAGCAGGGCTCTGTGCAGGGTGTCCCTTGGCACTGCATTCTTCTTAATTTTATTAGGACACCAGTAACATTCCAAGTGGTGTGAGCTCATACACCGCGTGATGAAGTGGCTAATATCCTATAGTTATAGGAGTCCTCTGGGGTGGTAGGTAATTACATTTATTGGAAATTGGATTCAATTTTAGAATAAGGTAGAACTTATCGATGCTAAACACAAGAAATGAGGCTAAAACACACTGAAGATCACAAATCTTTGAATTACTGTTCCTATCTGAAATCTCCTGTAACCTGAGTGCTGTTTGGTGAACCCTCGGGATTTTGCTGCAGCTGCCATTCAGTGTTGTTCTCAGTGGGGTATGAGTGGGAAAGGTGCAGCCACACCTCCCAGGTCGTATCTCCATACTTTGCTTTCCTACTTGAACACACAGTTCCAGGCAAAGCTCACTCAGCAGCTGAGAACTGACCAGTGTGTGCATATGTACAGACCTGTATGGAGCAAACCATCCGAGTGTCCCTGTTCTTGCCATGCCTTCCCTGGCCTCAGAATGCCTTTGCCATTCCTGTGGCTTTCCTGCACTCTGAGAGATATACAGACTGTAAGCTTTGTGTGGAGCAGTGGTCTGGTTTGTGGTGCTGCTCATCCCATCCAGCACTTGGTGTGTTGGTAAGGAAAAATCCATGAGGAAAGGGCTCATAGCTGGTGATCTGCCCCTCTCAGAGGGACACTGGGTAAACAGTCCATCAAATAAGGTCATTTACAGAGGACTGGCAGAGAGCAGCTGCACCCCTGGCGTGCTGAGCACATGGGTTCATGGACAGGCTGCTGCTGGGAGAGCTGGCACCTGACAGGGAGACCTGAGGGTCTGGGCAGGGCTGTGCTGGGCCAGGGCTCCTCTGTGTTGCTCCTGTGGTCACTTCCCACAGGTGCTCAGAGAAGGCAGAATGTCTGTCTGGAGTTGTCTGTCTGCTCTGACTCTGGTATGGATCTGAGGCTAAATTACTGTCATCACAAGTGTGACCATAGGATTTTAGTCACAGTGGGAAATGGAGCATGGAAAGGTCATGAAATTTTAATTTCTCAAGTGAAAAGTTCCAAGAAATGATGAGTATTCCCAGAGGTACCACATGTCGCTTTATGACCTGTTGTTTTTCAGTGTTACCATCCCTGAACCATGGGTGTGCTGTTTCAGGTACTCGTTCCAGGATGAAGAGGACATGTTCATGGTTGTCGACCTGCTGCTTGGAGGGGACCTGCGTTACCACCTCCAACAAAACGTGCGCTTCCAAGAGGGCACAGTGAAACTCTTCATCTGTGAGCTGGTGCTGGCCCTCGACTACCTGCAGAGCAGGCACATCATCCACAGGTCAGCTGGGACCTTGGAAGGGCTGATGGCCACAGGCTGCACTGGGGGAAGGCTCGTACCTCTTTGATGTGAAATGACAAATAGAAGCTTAAGTGCTAAACAAAATATTCTCCCGTGTACATTTGTTTTCACGTGGAACACGAGGCTTCCTCAAGAAAAGCATTTCATACACAGCAGAGAGCATCTGATTTCTCCCTCTGGGGCAGCTGTGAAATAGCATATTTGATTGTCTGCTGATCCTGCAAAAAGCTGTCTCTAATAAGTTTAATTAGCTGTAGCTCATTAATATCTGTCCTGGTCCAGGGAGGGTAGGTGTCAGCACTTACAACTCCCCCATGTTCAGACTTGGAGGTGCCTCCCTTTGTCCCCCTCTCCAAAATACGTGGAATGGGCCCAAACACAGCTTTCTTCTGTGTGAAGTAAATCCCTTTCTAGGATTTGGCTACCAAGATTTCTCATGGCCAGTGAAAAAATGTGTGTGAGCTCTTGCCACACCTTTGAAGACCTGCAGAGTAGCAGAGGAGGAAGAGTTTTTCCCTGGCTGGGAAGCAGAGTTTGGCTCTGGACAGATGGACATGCAGCTCTCTCCTGCTGGTGTCATGGGCAGCACAACCCTGGGGACCCACGGGTTTGACCAAGTAGCTGTCAGGGAGGATGAGCAGGGAGGGACTATGAGGGTCAATAAAGGCAGGGAGAAGGTCACCTCATTTATAAATATCACTCCAGAGGAGCGTTCTTGTGCAGTGCAAGAATTAAGCGTGGCCGAGAGAGTAAAACTGAAATGGTCCTGGCTGTCGGTGGGGAAGGCACGCACTGGGGAGGGGCTGGTGAGGATGAACTGTTCCTGTCCACAGTGTCTGGCTGCCATATCTGAGGAGTGAGGGAGGAACAACCAACCTCACCTGCCCCCAGAGCCCCGAGACCCCGGAGTGGTTCTGCTCTGATGTGGTCGGGGCGGGACCCTGGGGACAGTTCCCACCTTCCCAGGGGTCTCCTCTTTCATGCTGCTTGTTTTGTGCCAAACCTGCGTGGATCTCTACCCCAGTGTGAATGTGAAGCTGCAAGTGAGGCTGCAGTGTGCACTTCATGCAGCTGCATGTGTTTAAGGTGAATTAAGTACAACAAAACATGTATGGCAGGCTGTAAAATTTGCAAGTTATTTAATTAACACTGTAATGAAAGTTGTTTAATTAACACTGTAACCCAGTGGGACTGTATTAGATAGATAAAGTGACTCAGCTGAGTCAATTACAGCTGCAACAGCTGTAATTGGGAACATCAGGAGACAAGGAAGCAGTGGCTTCGTGTGGCTGAACAAAGCTGTGCAGAGACAGCAAACACAGGCTCGAATTATTTCACATCTAGGTGTAAAAGGAATAGGAAATATTAATATCTTTTAGGTTAGGAAATGGTACAACCAGTTTATGAAAAAGAAATACACAAATAAACAATAGTCAGCATTACCCCTGGTCATTGTTTGCGTCCTGAGAATGATCTTACTGTTCTGGTGTAATTCCAGAGGCTGCATGCCAAACTGAGGGAAATCAGAAAAAGCCACATTAGAAATTTAAAAAATAATAATTAAAAAAAAATGAAAACAATTCTGCTGTGCTTATGGGGAGAACCAGCCACTTAACCTGACACGGCCCCATGCTCTGCTAATGAGGCCTGTCCCTGTGTTTACCTGGGTGATGGGGATGGCACCAGGAAGGAAATTGGTGTTTGTAATCCACTGGAAGTAATTTGGGTGACAGGAGGCCAGAGAGCTGTAAGCTATTACATGACAATTAGATATATATTGTGTTTTCCTGATTCCAGGTGGCTTGGTGAACTCAAACTGTATCTTAGGGATCAAATTTTCAAAGATAAAATCCTAAACCTGCTCATTTCTTCCCTTGGAACCCCTGGGCCTTGTGGGGAGCACCAGCTGGCAGAGGGTCACTGTTGCCTGCCCTGTGGCTGGGACCTTCTCCCTGGGGCACTGAATGGCATCAGCTGGGCAGGCACTCAATGGTGGCTGGTGTAATGAGCTCATTAAAGCCAGGTAATAGCTTGTAAAGTCACTCAGGTGGACACAATGGGTGTATCAGTGTATCAGGTGTACGTCTCCTCCCTTCAGTGAAAGTTTCCCTACAGCATTGCTATAGGTATTATTTTGTGGGTTTGTTTTTTTACTCAGGAACAAAACCCATGGAGAACATGTTTGTTTCTAGACCAAAGATGTTAAAATAATTTAATTTGTGCTGAGTATTCCATTGTTGACAGAGTATTGAAACAGGTTGAGATGTAACCAGAGGAAAATGTTAAAAACAAGCTCTAACTTAACTGTGGGTGGACTCACCTGAGTGCTGCTCACCCGAATCTCTGCAGCCTTCACAGCCCTGGCCCTGTACCCACTGCTGCTGGTGCTGTTTGATTAGTCACTGTCTAATGCCTAAATCAAACAGGAACATCAGAGCTGAGAAGCCCTGAGGGCACGGTGTCTCTGCCAGTGTGTCCCAGAGCCTGGGCTTTCCTGCAGTGCCTGCAGCCGTGTTTCCTGACCCTTCTCTAGGCTAATGGCTGTCTCTGCTTCTCTGCTTTTTTTCTCAGAGACATCAAGCCCGACAACATTTTACTGGATGAGCACGGTAAGTGCCAGCTGCTTTGCTGTCGTGTGTAAGTGTAGAGGCAGAGTCAGAGACAGGAGACCCAAGCTGCAGTCTCGGTGCTTGCTGGTGTCCTCATTTGGTGTTGCTCTCTTTCCCTCGACCCAGGTGGGAGTGGTGCCATCCCATCCTTTTGTGCTTCACTTGCTTTCTGAGTGGCAGTGTCTCATACCTCCAGGGCACTGTAATGCTGCTTCTGGGGGTGCCTCAGTGTTTAACCAACACCTCCTTTGGCTGACTGACCTGATGATGACCCTACCAGGCACTGGCAGGGACCCCACACTGGTGCTGCTTGGGGTCAGTTGCTGCTTTTAACACTTTCTTGGCTCTTGCTTAAAACTTACTCAAAATGCATTGTTTGAAGGGTGATGCTTGTGCCACTGCAGGGTTTGTGTAGTGTGCACTCACAAACAGAATGAATTATGGTGCAGCAGATAATTCTTATTTGGGTGTTTTCTTTTTCCTTGAGCATTTGGCACTGGGAGGGAGCTCCAGAGAGGATTTAGGGCTGAGTATGTTATAGATGTTGCTATCAGTTCTTCAATAGTGTTCCCCAGGCAAAACCCTTGACTATATTCTTGCATGACTCTGTAGTCACATTTTTTTTCCCCAACAAACCTCTCACAGTGAAGAGTTTTCCGATATAGCTTGTAACTCATTAGAGGAACACTTTGTCATCTCATATTTTTTGAAAAATCCGTGTAACTGACTTGTTGTGAGAAATCTTAATTAGCAGCTACAGCAAGGCAATTCAAGAGAAAAAGTCAGTGCAGGGAAGAGGCATATCCAAATCTGTTATCACTTCAGAGGCTGCAGCAGAGATGTTGCATCTCCCAAGGGAGGCATCACCTGGCTCTGTGTGACCGTGTGTGTGACCAGGGTTGCCTGGCAGCACCGAGCCCAGGCTCGATCTGTTTGCATCCAACCTCTAAGTTCAGAGCACTGGCTGATTATTTATTTAGGAGCTGGAAGCACAAAGCAGCTTTGCCTCCAGGGGCTGGAGCCTCTGTCCTGCCTCACTTGGTCCTTCTCTGGCTATTGCCCCCTGCTCAGCCCATGGAGAGCATTGACCTCACTGATGTGCTGGGGAGCTGCTGTGCTGGCAGTGCTGGAGCTCCCTGTACAGGGCTATCTTTGGTCAGCCCTCACTGGCAGACACTCCCCAGAACTCTGCACCCCTCTGTCTGGGGTGACACAGCCCCCCAGGAGGAGCTGGGATCCCTGTGGCCAGGGGAATGTAGGTCAGTGCTCCCCAAAGAGGGAAAAAAACAGGGGAAAAGCTCTGCTCATCTCTGCAGTTGCATTTGGCCCAGAAGGATGCAACCTGCAAACTTCTATAATGACACTGCAATTCAGGATGAGTTTTGAGCCTGCTCCCTGTTCAGCCACATGTTTTACTTGTGTTTTGCAGAGGTTTCAGTTTTTTCTGGAGACATACCCTTGACTCCAGTGTCCTTCTCTCTGTGACTTGTAGTATTCCTTTTTTTTCATCTATGGCAGCAAAGGTGTGTCCTCCAAGGCATACAGAAAGCTTTGGTCACACACAGAGTTCAATTTTTTCTTGTCCCCAGAGTAGCTGTTATTGTAGCTGCATGTTTATCTATATTTAGCCTAGAAGATCGTGGTTGTTTTTCAGTATCTCCTTCCCTGTGGTGCAGAGCTGCAGCTCCCCATTTTCTCTCCTCTCTCATCACCATCCCACTTTCCCAACTGGGACCACAAAATAGATGCAATTTGCTAAGACTAATTTTTTTATGATGTTGTTGATGGGACCAGACCCCTGAGAATATGAAGTACCTGAAGACCTTCAGCAAGCAGACTTCAGTCCTTGATGTTTTAGGCAACTTTTGCCCCCTAACTCTGCCCTTAGGCCCATCTCCCTTTCCAGCTGTGAAGCTCCTTTACAGCTTTGATTCCTTCACACTTCAGATTTAAGTTTGGAAAGGCCCTCAGCTCTGTTACAGACCCTGGCACCCTTTTCGTGGGTGTTCATGGCCAAGGAGGCTACGGGAGCCCTCGTGCACATCACCTGATCTTGGTGCAGGAGGCTGGTTTCAGTTTTTCTCGCCTTTCATTATGCCACAGGTTGGTTGAAATGTGTTGTCCTGAACTGACTGTCACAGACTTGACACACACCTCTCACTTTCACCTCTGTCACCCCCAGTTGGTGACATATCAATTTCAGGCAAGGAATTAACGCGAGCCATAAATAAAGTGGAATATCAGGCAAATGCCTTTCTGTGCAATAAAAGAGCCATTGTTCAACATCAGAGATTGGGATCAGGTCCCCCAGGGAAAAAATCCCCAGCAGATGACACCTCCAGCAGTCATTCCAAGCACAAAGTGATTTCCTCCTTTAAAGACACATCTATCAATTTGGCTCAGTGACAGCACAGCTCACCTGGGAATGAATGGATATAACAGATGGCAGTTTCTGGGAATTGTGGCTAATTCATCAGGAGTTTTTGACCAGGTCATTTGTCTAATAAAACTGAAGAAAGGCTCAGTTTTATCTCTGGTAAAACAGGGGTTTTTCGCAAGAGCCCTGTAATGGCTGTGCTCAGGATCCTGTCTTGTACTGCTGCTAGAAGGTTCTCTAGGGCAGTGCTGCCATGGGTGAATTATGCCAGTGCAGGCATAGCACGTTTGCTCCCTCATCTCAGGTGAGAAAGTTAGAGCACAGCCTGTCCAAGAGGCTCCACAGCTCCTGGGGTCTCTAATTTCGTATCCTTTAAAATGTTTTCTTAGTTGAATCTGCAGAAACCTTACATCTTTTGCACAAAAGATGTTCTAGAAAGGTGAAGGAATTATGAAGTAACAGAAGTGCTGAATGCAATAAGAAAATTGTTTGCCTTAAGGCAAACCCAAGGATTGGTCTGGCAGTGCCAGTTTAAGGCAGGCTGGGCTTGGGGAACTGCCTGCAATCAGAGATGCAGAGCAATCAGGAAAACACAAGCCTTAAGGTTTGACCCTAAAGCCCAGCAGCAAACCCCAGTACAACCCTCATGGGGGCACCAGTAGCTCCCACCCCGGTCTGTCACACTGCCATCACTGTTCAGCCTTGTCATACTGCCCTGAGCCCCTTCCTCAGCCTCACTGGCTGGATTTGATCATTTCTCAAGTGGGCTAGTTTATAAAACTTGTGATTTGTTTGAAGTGAATAATTTAAAAGATGGATCCAGAGGAAGGCATGTTTGTGCTTGGAATATAAAATTCTTAATAAGCCTTTATGATTCATGTTTATGAAAACAGCTCCCCACAAGGTGGAACGAGAGCTGGAGTTGAAAGGAAAAACAGCACAAGGATGCAGGAGACGTATCCGGGCAGGGCAGTTGGATGTCATTCTTTCTCCCAGGTGCTCCCCAGAGATGTGATGCTGCTCTTTAGTGGGCAGACTGTGGGAGTGAGTGCTGGTGGATGGTGTGAGCAGCAGGGAGGAACACGTGCTCCTGTTGGGGACTGTGTGAGGGGTGAGTGCCAATGCCTGGTTTGTGCTCTGCCAGCAGTGCCACAACTCACCAGGACGTGAGTGTGATACAGAGGTTTCAGGTGAAATCACAAGTTTTACCCTCCACATTTTCCCAGCTAGATCAGGTATTTGCAGCAGGCAACTTGTATCACTGCTCTCACAGAACAGATATATAGGCACAGCTGTAAATATTTACTTAAATGCTCACAGTATACAGACAAGGAAACAGGAGTTCATTGCCACAGCATCAACTTTTAGACCTTTAAAGGTGATGTTATTCTGCTTTAACTCAGGAACTAGAGCAGCAGTGGATTTCTAGCTGTTTGAAGCTAATGACTGAGGAAGGTGTTGTCACAGCATCTCTATCAGCAAAAGCCACTTTACTTCGATCTCTGTGGTTAGAGAAAACAGCAGCAACCCAGCTCCCCTCTGTTACTGCCGAGGGGGCAATGAGGCTACAAAACACAGCACATGGAACAGCTGATGTGTTGATAATGAGCTCACCTTTGTCAGGGGTGAGCAGGCTCGGTGCCTGACGAGCAGATGAAGGAGGTGGGGAAGTGGAGCCTGGCTGTGTTTGATCTGGAGAACTGGGCTCAACTAATCCACAAGTTTCAGAGAGATTCTCTTCAGTGCAGCCATCTGGGTCTGATCACCTGCATCTCCATGTGGGGCTGCTCCGCTCCCAGACAGCGGTTCAGTGAATGGGGAAAAATAAACTGAGTGCCTGAAAAACCGAAAAAGGCAAGTAAAAGTGCAGGAAGGAGCTAGGTGGGAGCATTGCCTTTCTCATCCCCCTGTGGATCACATCCACCTCTTTTATTTCCTTTTTGGTTTGCAGGCAGCAGCTGTGCACATTATAGCCGTGGCAACAGAGCCCATTCCTACCCCAGGGGGGTTTCATGATGTTTGGATTTCTGTGCAAGGCTGTTTTGCTGGCTGCCAAAGGTGTTTGGTTCCATACTGGAGGCATCCTCTAAAGAGGAAAATGGAGGCAGTGCTTAGTACCTGGAACACCAAATGGAAAGCAACTAGAAAGCCAAACATCAGGGATTTTTTTTTTTTTTAAGTATTTTTTAAAACAGAGTGGAATTTTTTCCTGTGAGAAAAGTTCAGTTCTCTTCCCCTCAAATTTAGGAAGACTCAAAACAATCATCACTAAATTACTTCTTGGAGAACTCCCATTTTTTTGCTCCCTGAAGGGAAAATAAGGGGATATTTGAAGTAATAAGACACATCTGCAAGCAGCCTGCAAGCTGAAATATTTTCTATCAGTTCTCCCACTCAGAATATTTTTTTCCTGGAAACTTCTTTCCATGGAGTACTTTACTTCACATTTCTGATTCAGACCTCTGTCTTTCAGGACATGTACACATCACCGATTTCAACATCGCCACGATGCTGACCAAGGAGATCCATGTCACCACCATCGCTGGCACAAAGCCCTACATGGGTGAGAACCAACACCAGTTACATGTTCTTGAATTACCATTTTATGGTGGGACACAGGTGAAGTCCTTTTTGATGAGGGTTTGGGCTCTTTTCTTCCTTGTCTGTTCCAAAATATCCATGTTGGTTTGAAATAAGGGGCACCCCGGACAGGGGCTGCGGGGCAGGGACAGGGAATGCCTCAGTGCAGCTGGAGAACGTGCACTCTGTCCCTCTGTGAATCCTAAATACAGACAGACTTGAGTACACTGCAAACACAGATTTTAGTGCCATGATGCCATGCTGTACAGCATGGGTTTGATTATAAACTAAGATGGTTGCACTCCTGAGATCCCCAAGCATTTCACAAGCAGCAGTCACGCTGTGTAGCGATGATGAAGTGCTTCTGCAACCCTTGAGAAGGGAAAATGAAGCACAAAGGTTTGTATTTGGTCCCTTGATGCATCAGCACAAGTCTTATGCTGCTGCATCATCTAGCAATAATTTGAATTTTTATATAAAATGGCTGCTCTGAAAACTAGCTTCACTCTGTGTTTAGACCAAGAGTGGTTGTAAAAAAGCATTGCTCCTTGGTTGGGTTTAGATCAATTTCTGCCTCCCAGCTTGTACAAAAATTCCAAAGTTTTTTTCCTTGCTCTCAAAAGGGAAATTAATTGGCTAAGAAAGAACATTTCAGTCGGTGCCTTCCCCCTAGTTTCCCATTAAAAGCTGTGGCTCTCAGGCTTCCTTCAGTTAAAATTTGTTTTTCCTGCCAAGGGTGCAGTTGGCACCACATCTGCATTTACGCTGCATATTAATGTTCCCAGAGAGCTGCTTTCATTGATGGTTGAGACTGGATTTGGGCTCTGCCAGATTGAACTGCTTTAAATATGAACAAAGAGATGAGTGGGATGGGAGCAGCTTCCCAACGTGCAGATCTGCCGAGCGCTGCTGGGGCACAGAGGCTTCCTGGAGCACATTTACTATGGATGACGGGCAACGCCTGTGCCAGTAAAAGGAATTCATTCCTTTTGGGATTTGGGGGCAGAGAAGCACTGAGAGTTCATGTGCAGGGGGCTGTGGGGCTGCTGGGGACCGCTGGTTGCAGGAGCAGCACGGGAGGGGCGTGGGTCAGGCATTCTGTGTTGCTCATTCCCACTTGGGATTGCAGCAAGGCAAACTTTCTTTTCCCTGTGTTTCACAGCACCTGAGATGTTTAACTCCACAAAACCCACCGGCTACTCCTTTGCCGTGGACTGGTGGTCACTGGGAGTCACTGCCTACGAGCTGCTCAGGACCCGGGTACGTGTGCGGCTCCCGGCCTGGCCGGCTCTGTCCTGTTGGGAATGTTAATGCTTTAGAGCAGGCACGAGAGGGCCAAGCCACATTCAAAATTTTAGGGGTTATTACAGTATAGGAAGCAGAGACTACATGTCCACCACGGCTTCTGTGATGGCCAAGAGCTCAGAGAAGCTGCTGCAATACAGAACACCATGTGGTGGTGGTTCCCCACTGCAGCTGAGGGCCTCTGGGTTGGCATAAGCAGGGCAAGGCAAACAAGGAACAGCTCCTGAGGTCTGCAGTGTCCTTTACCTGGAGCTCCCATCCTGCAAGGAAAAAAGAAAAACTTGAAGGAAAATCTCATTGCTGTTGCAATCAGACTGAGCAGTTGGAGCAAAGGACGGACAAAGCCCAATCCCTGTCTGTGCTATCAGGGCTCTGCTGCTGACACAGATAAGACACAGATAAGATTGGGGGCCTTGTAGACAGACAAATACATCAGTGTTTTGCAAGTGTTGTGTAAAAAAAGTGGGACAACATTTTAAAAATTACATTCTTTGAAACAAAAGGAGAATGTAATTTAAAGAAGAACGTTGAAAATCATGTGAGGCTCGGAAACTTCTTTCAGTATGAGTATGCAAAACTTTTTTTTTAAAAACCTCTATCATAAGTCTTTGCAGAATGCCTAAAACAATGTTTTGATTAAGAGATGTTTCAGCTGAATCTGTGTGTCTCAAATTGTGAGGGATCATGTTAGCAGATATGGAAGGGATGTGGCTGTCTGACCTCTTGGGTAACTGAAGCCACATCCCTGTAAACATCTTAATGTAATATTTGAGCTTTTCATTTATAACGGTAAATGAATGTCAGGACTGCGCATCACATTGATTTTTGAGTCGATGGCACTGTTTCCAAGGGCAGGAGCAGAGGTGCCTTTGCATGCTCACACCTGATGGCACAGCCCCGGCGAGATGGTGGCACCTGGGTGGCTGCCGCGAGGGGGAAGCGAAGGGAGACCTTGAGGTCCATCTAGTGTCGGCACACGTCAAGCACACTGCTCCTGATCTGATCTCACTGTTTATAGCTACCATTTTTTAAATGTGCCTTTAACGCCCCCTCTCCTCCCCCCGATATAAGGTAAAAATCTGATAATCAAAACTTTCCAAATGGAAACAGCCTGCCATCGTAAGTTGTCTCTCCGGGTAAGGCAGCAGTATTGTTGTAGCTGGGAGATAAGCAGGGAGGTGACTCCAGCCATGCACTGCACGTCGATGCAGGTGGAGTCCCCAGTGTTCTGCTGTGCCATGTGCTTCTCTGCAGTGGCTCACCCGTCCCAGTGCTATGACACCGGTCACGGGGCAGAAGGGATGGTCATCCTGCAGCCTGACACCCACCTGGGTCTGCTTACCCTTCCTGGGACATCCCTTTCTGAGCTGACTTGATCAGTGGGAGAAATCCAGCTCCTTTTCGCTGGCATTGTCCCCAACACGAGTGGAGAAATGGAAACACTGACACATTTTACAGGGAATATCAGGAATGCTCTAAACCCATCACTGTGTGTCATAAGATATAAACACTGGTAAGGCTAAGTAAACCCATGCTGGTTTTAGTTCTGATTTCTGGTCTTTGCTCCTGCCTGTCCCACTGTTAAATGTCCAGATATTAGCATAGATCTTGCTGATGTTTTGTTTATTTCAACTAAGCCACGGTCACACAGGGAGAGATGTCCCACGGGAGGCTGGGGACTGGACAGAGAGACTGTGCTACGCTCTAAACAGACTTCCTAAGGAGTCCTGGAAAAAGCAGATAAATTCAGGTGCTTTCCTTGTGGCATTTCCCACAGAGGCCGTATCACATTCGCTCCAACACCTCCACAAACGAAATCGCCCACGTGTTCAGGACAGCCAAGGTGATGTACCCTGCAGCGTGGTCCCCGGACATGGTGGCGCTGATCAAGAAGGTGAGGTGGGCGAGGGGCGGGCGAGGGGCTGGGGTGTGCCCAGTGCTCCTGCCACTTGCAGTGCACCGGAGGGGAGTCCTTGCAAAGAGTGTCCAGGCTGAAGTCAGTGACATTTGGGTGGCACCGTGTAGTAAATGTCAGTGTTTGGTGCTCAGCTGCTGGAGGTGATGGCAGTGAGCAGTGCTGTGTCCCAGCCTGGCAGCGGTGACGGCTGCTGCTGCACCTCCTCTAAGGAGGTAGAGGACACGGTAGCCTTCACTTCCAGAGTTTCCTCCAGCTCTCTGGAATGACCTAGCTTAGAAGCAGATACTGATATATGTGTCAATAAGTTTAGCAAAAAAAAAGATTTTTCTTTTAATCCTCAAAAAACCCATTTTTCCCAACAGTGGAAATATTTGCAGGAAGTGCTGACACTGTTGAAATCCTTTGATGCCATGTGGTTTATGCGCCACTGCAATTTTTTTTCAATAGAGCTTCCTATGCTGTAATAACCCCTAAAATCTTGAATTGCTTCAAAATCATTACTGGAATCATTTTGAAGCTGAAATCCCATCTGAAGTGAAGCCACAGCTTCAATAAACAAGACTGTGGCTTGACAGTGTCAGACACTGTCTGCACACAGCAGTAGCAAAGCTGAGCACTGACCCCTGCACAGCAGCACAGGCACCACGTTTTGGGAATGCATGTAAATAATTTTCTAATTTTCAAATAAGTGTAGGCCATAAAGTAGTACTTAATGAAGCTTTCATCTATTTTTTTTCCAAACAGTATGTGTAAGTATTCTGTCATTTCTAATGAAATACTCTGAAACATTTTTATGAAAAGAGGCCATCAATTCTTTGCTGAGACAGAATCACAGCTTATTTTCCAGCAAGAAAATTGAAGAACATTTCCATTTGCTTAAAATTCAATGAAGCCAATATTTCATTGAGCTAACAGTAATACAGGGATATTTACTGCAGCTGTCCTCTGTGTCTCTGTGCTGAAAGTTTTCCCCTGGAACCACCGCATGCTGCAAGCCATGGAGGCTCCCTTGTGAATAAATAATGCAATGTCACAATTATTTAAATTTCCCAGTGTCCCTTTGCATCTGGTTTAACAGCCAGATGTATTATATATGAGGCCAACTGCAGCTCCTTCCTGGCTCAGCCATCCCCTGTGGAGCTGTGTATTTATTAACGTCCGAGGCAGATGTTTGTCCTCGCAGAGCCACAGGGCTGGCGTTGGGCTGGAGCCCGGAGGGACGTGGGTGGTGGGGACATTGCTGTGTGCCCAGCTGCACATCAGCATGAGGAGGGCTGGGGGGGTCACTGTGTCCACACACTCCCCAGAGGGTTTGGATCATCTGGTTTTCCTGCTGCATTTTTGGACTGCGTGTTCTCAGGAGTTTATGCAATGAACAGAGACAAATCTCAACCCTTTCCTTCCACACAAGTAATTCCTACAGCAGTGTTAAAAAATGCTGAAAATAAGCAGTGTGAAGGCACACTTTCACGCTGGAATAAGAATATTCCA
Source organism: Myiozetetes cayanensis (assembly GCF_022539395.1). Classification (NCBI taxonomy): domain Eukaryota; kingdom Metazoa; phylum Chordata; class Aves; order Passeriformes; family Tyrannidae; genus Myiozetetes; species Myiozetetes cayanensis. The sequence continues at coordinate 4,125,065 of NW_026087378.1, read as the reverse complement.
TTAGTAGAGTGAGAAAATGGGATGTTTTACTGATACAGTATTAAATGCAGAACACAAAGGCCTGAGTTTAACTCCCGGTTCTGAACGCTTATTTTTACCCTTGGACAAATTGTTTAATGCCACTGTACTGCCTCAAAGCCCGCTTCTCCAATGCGGATAAAAATCATCCATAAAAATAGGAATAAATGGAGGTAAAGCTTGTGAGCCTGTCGCATACCCTGGTGAAGGGACTCTGAGCCAGAGCAGCAGAGAGGCACTGGTCCAAGTGATGCAGTGTCACTGGTGCCACTTGTTCCTCAGCTCCACTCCACGGAGCGTGTGCCCCGTGGGGATGGTCTCATCTCTTCCCTTTAACTCTCACTGCAGTTGCTCGAGCTGAACCCCGAGAAACGTTTTTCTCGGCTGAAGGACATCCAGGCCTTCCCATACCTGTCTGATGTGAACTGGGATGCTGTTCTCCAGAAAAGGATAATGCCAGAATTCATCCCCACGGTAAGGCCGTTTGAGTGTAAAGGTTCCCAATGCGCCCAAGTGTCACAGCCTGTCCTCACGCCTGGCACTGGGACATGGGACATTCTGACAAACTTCCACTGGAGCATCAGGTGTCACAATGGGGAAAAGGGAGACCGGGGCAGGGCTGTCACTTCCCTGTGGGTGTAATAAAGAGTAATGGCGGTGGCTGCAGTGTGGGTGCCCCAAAACTGATCTGCCCTGTTTATATTGTTCCTGGAATTTCTGGGTGCAGGACTGGTGTTACAGGCTCTGGGCTGGGGGTCCATGTGGGATGGAACATGTGGGCAGTGCCTGTGAGCCGTGCTCTGGACAATGCTGCTCCCCACATCCAAACACCCAGTGCACCAGAATGGGCTCAGCAGCAGCCTGGAGATCACCCACCATCTTATGGGAACTGTTTCCTCCTGTAATGCCTGCCCTAACTAGCTCATTATTCACAGTAAATAGCACATACACTAGATTAGTGTTTCTGAGCCTTTTTTAATTGGATTAAAGCAGCACACAAGTAACATTTTCCTTATGGAGAACAGTCCGAGGGCTGTTGTGTGCAGTTTTCAGCCACACAGAAGCTGAGGTAAACTGTGAATATTTATTAATTGTATGTATTTCCCTCCCCTGTGGGTGTGATTCTGTATTGCTTTAAGACCAGTTCTGCAGGCTGCTGTGCTACTCCCAAAGAGGCACACCCCAGCCAGGACACTGTCCTCATCCTCATTGTCACTCTGAAGCCACCAAAGGGCAGAGGAGAAGCAGGAGCACAAAAAGAGTGACTGTCACACCTTGAATATGCCCCCTGGCTGAAGGGACTGATAAAGCATGGCAGGAGTACAGCAGTTGCTCTGGGTGCACGTGCAGTTGTAATTAGTGTGCCTTTTTACAAAATTCAGCTCTCAGGTGCAGTCCAGTTTATGACAGACTCCTCAAGACAGGCTCTGACCACTTATGGTTGCCTCTATCTCTCCCCTCCAGAAAGGCAGACTAAACTGTGACCCAACCTTTGAACTGGAAGAAATGATTCTGGAATCCAAGCCTCTTCACAAAAAGAAGAAGCGCTTGGCTAAGAAGGAGAAAGACACGGGCAAAAGCAATTCCTCCCAGGTGAGAGCAAGCAGGTACAACCCTGTGGTCAAGGAGGTTTCTCATTTTCCAAGGAAGATGATTACTATCTAGCAAGACCACAGCAAACTGGTTGAACAGAGTATTTTTTTCCCCTTGTGACCAACTTTATTCCTAAAACTCTCCTGCATCTTCCCTGTGCTGAAGGCAGAATGTTTAAGCACTGGTTTAGTGCAAGAGGAGAGCCTTAATGCCATTCTCCCCACTGCAGGACTGAAGATGCTCTGTGCCTAAAGATATCGCTGTGCCTTCTTGAAATTGCCCTTGCAATGTTTTTCTGTGTCAGCTGTGAATTTATTCCCCATCTCTTTTATTTCTCCATTCCAATGTGAAAGGCCAGCCACATCCAGAAGCACCTGGAGACGCTCCAGAGGGACTTCATTGTTTTCAACAGAGAAAAGTAAGTTCTGATCCAGAGGGAGAAAAAGAGGCTTTAGCCCTTGCCAAAGCCTTTGACAGGTTTGGGGGGTCTAGAGCTGAGGGGGCCTAGGACTGGGAGGGGCTTGGGGCTGGGGAGCCCCAGTTCTGAGTGGGCTCAGGGGGCCAGGGAGTGGGGTGCTCCCATGCAGCTGCACCACTGTGGGGTCTTGGCTCTGCATGGGCCCTCCCCACACACAGCTCAGCTGTCCTTCTCTGTCCCCAAGGGTGAGACACCACCAAGACAGCATCCAGGAGACCACACCACTGACAAAAAGCGGAGGGACATACAGGGAGGACAACCAGAACAACAACCTCTGAGAGCAGCACGGCCCCTGTAGGAGACCTCCCCGTGGGGCTGGGGCTTGCCCACCCACACACTGTCACCTTATTGGACCGTGGACTCTGCTACCAGGACCCTGCCAGTAGCCCAGGGCACCAGGGGGAGTTGGGGCACCCACCACCTCAGCCTGCCACCCCACAGCCAGAGGGTCCTGTGTGTGGGGAGAAGCTGTGGGTGTTTCCTTGCAATTTGCTTACAGACAGCTCCTGTGAACACCTCGTGAGGATGGGCATGGGGGGCTGGAATTGGCAATGAGCTCCTTCCTTAGCTGGGAGGAGGCAGCAAAGGTTTCCTGTCCCTTTCCCTCTCCTCTCTCCACATACCCAGCAGGGCTGGCGTGGCCTGCAGATGTGACACCAAGAGGTAACAACCAGGCACTGACGAATCCAGATGCTTTTCCAGCATGAAAAATGCCTGAAAAAAAATCCATTCACCATCATGTTAAACTGCTGCTACCAGAGGGAAATTTTAATGTGTATTTTTAATCTCTCTACTATTGAAATCATACTTGATTTAAGCAGGGACTGCTTGCAGGAATGGCTGCACTGCTGGTGTGGTCTTGGCCAAGACTGAGATTGGCCAAGGCATTTCTACTGCGGTAATGCTGGGAATGATGCTGTTATTTAAATGCTTTGGCAGGCCTGAGGTTTCCCCTCCTTCTTTGACATTTTTCCCATTCTCAGCAATATAGCAAATGCATGATGAACTCCTTGCCTCCTGTTTACCCAAAGGACACAGCCTGTCTGGATGGAATTAGTTCAGCACTAAATGGGTAGTGGAGCCCCCAGAGTATGGTCATTGCCATGGTAAAGTCAAGGTAGGGGTCCACACACCACAAGTGTGTTTATCTGGAGTCCCAGACAAGGAAACCAGCCCTGCTCCTCCTGGGGAAAAATCTACTGCTACAGAAATACCTCTGTACTGGCTGGTCAAAAAACCCAAAACAACTGAAGTACTTAAATGGTAAGAACATCGCACCTTTAGAAATTCCCCAAAGATTTCTACGAACATCTCTCCCTTCCCCTCTTCCACTGTAAACAGAGGCACAGTCTCAGCTTAATCACCACCGGGCAACAGGGAAAAATCTTTAATTACTTGATAGCACTTCACAAAGCTTGTAAGCATGAACAGCCTTCCCCGTGCCTGGCACAACTATTCTGGCCTGGCCCCTTAAGGACTGCTGCATGGACAGCTTGTTCTGCCCGACTTGCAGGCATGTTAAAATAAGTATTTCAAGGTCAAATACTAAAGAAGGAGGAAAAAAAAAAAGTGTATTTGTTTAGCACAGCCTAAACTGACCCTTAATTTTCATAATCTTTAAAAAACAATCACTTTTTTTTTCTGCATGCTTTTCAAGCTTTAGAGGGCAGTGCCTCTCAGTCTGACAGACACTGCTGGATGGAAGGGGAGCATTTAACTTACAGGTGCCCACAGAAAACAGCCCAATGCCATGCCCAAGCAGTGCCACATGGAGCCAGTCCCTGTCACCACAGAGATGACAGGCACAGCTCTTGTGGGGCAGTCACAGCCCCCTGTGCCAGGCCAGGCTCAGCCAGAGACTGCATGGACAAACTGGCTTTTACAAACACTTGCAACATGCTATTTTGCCTGAGCAGCTACACCAAACCCCTGACACCACACTGTGTCATCCTGACAGCCCATTCTTGCAGCCCCTCCAGCCCAAACACCACCCTGAGCCCCTCCTGCCACCCTGGCCCAGATCCCCACGGGCACAGCTGGGCACCGCCCCTGCCAAGCAGCAGCCGCCTGAGGAAGAAAAGAGCCAGCCAGCAACACGAGTTGTTTGAAGGAACAACTTTTTTTTTTAATAAAGTGTACAAAGTAGTAAAACTCCTTACACGAGGTGCTGTGACAGCCGTTACAGAGATGATTCGAGCTCCCCCGTAGGCCTCGTGGTGAAACGCCAGAGCGTTGGGTGGAGATGAAGGACATGAACACGACAGACCCACCTGCCCCTACCAGCTCAGTGCACCTGCCCTCCCCATCCCACATCCTGCCTCTGGCCAGACCCTGCCCCCTTGCTGGGTCACCCCACGGGCCGTTCCCACTGTCCCACATCACGGCATCCCACACGCGTTCAACACCAATAACACACTGAACCAGCGACCTGTCCGAGCTGCATGCATACAGAGAGGAAGAGCAAAACACAACCCGACCGAACCCACAACAGTGACAACAACAGAACCTTAAGGCTATGCAAAAACAAAATGAAGCAACATCTTTAAAGCTAGGTAGCAAGTAGCATTTGTGAAACATAAGGCTTGAGGCTTATTGATTCTTCTGAACAGGTTTATTTCTTTTCCTTCTTAAAACACCAATGTACCATTTTTCTTCCTTTGCTTGAACAGGGATTTTGTTTCCTCCTCAGCCAGGACATTTAGCTCAGGGAGGTGATGTTGGAGCGGCCTCCCGGGGGTGCGACGATGCGCTTGCTCGCTGAGCGCACACCTTCATCAACCTGGGTACCTGGGACAGGGACAAGAAAGCACAAAGGGAAGGGGGAGAGCAAAGTTAAGAGCATTTGCTTCACAGGACTGAGCAGTCAGGCAGCCTGTGGTCTTGCCAAGGGCCTCCTGAGGCTACCTACAGCAACTTACTCCCTCTCCCAACTCCAACCCCGAGAGGAGCAGTGGCTTGAACATCTCTGCAGATGCTCCATGAACAGACCCAGACAGCAAGAGCAGCACTGGATGCTGTGCTGGCCTCCACAGGCACAGCCTGCCTTCCTTCTGCTGCAACATGCAGCTCAGCCATGCCCTTTAAGGAACACAAGGTCTTGCCCTGCCATGATCCACTCTTGCACTCACCTTGCCCCACACCACCTCCCAGCTGCCTCCTGCCCCAAGAGCTGGGACACGTTGCCAGTGGCTCTGCCCTCTCCCAGCCCAGCCACCACATGTGCTCACCTGACAGGCTGAATCCAGACTGGTGGAGGTTCCTGACAGGGGGTGTCTGCCGCGTGGGGGACCCCCTGGTTGACCCCACAGGGGTGCCCCCCTTGGGGGTGGTGGTGAGGTCAAACACGGGTCCGTCATACAAGCCCCGGGGCACAGCATGCATCTCCGCCATCTGTCACCGGAGACAAGAGGACAGCGGCACTCTGAGCCCAGGGAGCATCATACTCCAGCCTCCCCTGGCTCCCCATTCCCCCTGCAGAAGGAACTCTCACTGCCAGCCCCGTGCCCCTCCAGTCCTGCAGTGCCAAGGCCTGGCACAGCCCCACCAACCGCCCCTCACCTGTCCTGCAAGGTGTGCAGAGCCGGCACAACAGCCCAGATGGGGCTCGTGCTGCACAAATGGGGGAGGACAAGGCGAGTTTAGCCAGTCTAATTTTTAACTCAGCACTTCCCTCCACAATCCTGCAGCAGTAGGACAGGATGAGGACAGATATCACCACTGCTGACCTCGAGGATCATCTGCCTCCAGCTTGGCACACCACCAACACAAGGGGAAAAGCTGCCTACCCAAGCCTCAGCTATACAACCATATATTCAAAATACATCAGTCTGCAGCACTGCTTACAGGGTCCAGCAAGAACAGCAGAGGAAGAACAACCAGTTATGAAGGTAAAATGTGATTTGGGTAAGCAGTGTCCCAGCTCTGTCTCCTGGCATCTCTGCCTCCTCACCTTCCTCCTGGCTTTGATGCGCTTGTAGACATAGTCAGGGAAAGGGCTGCTGGGCAGGAAGCGTCCGGTTCCCTGGGTCACATGTAGGTTGCCATCCTCCAGCATGATCTTCCCCTGGCATATGACAACCAGCGGGGCCCCACGGAGCTCCATTCCCTCAAAGATGTTGTATTCAGCCGCCTGCAGAAACCCAGGGATAATGGTCAGGAGGGATATGAGCACTGCCTGCCCACTCTGGGTGGGTCAGTCCCCACACCTCGCTGCTGGAGTCACCAGTGCAGGGACAGGACACCTGTAACAGCCTTGCCTGCCTCAGAGGCCTCCTGAAGCTCACTAGCCTAGCACAGTAAGAACCCAACACAGCTCCCAACATGAACCAGGACCTGCTGCTTTGAAGCTCAGTGTGAGGACAGAGTCCAAGAACAGAGGAGGGCAGGACTTAGGCTTGAGGTAAGGCATGGACAAAGCACACTGGCAAAGCCAGGAAAAATTTGTGCCTGGAAAAGGAATCCATATTAGGAGAAATGTGTGCCCTTACACCTGCATGGGCCAGGGTCAGGAGAAGAACACCCAAGCAAGAAAAGCACCATGTGCAGAGCCCAGGGCTCATGGACATCCAGTGACAGCTGGCACGCCCAGAGCCTGGGCTCAGTTCTCCTCCTCAAAGACAGACAGGGCAGCACCAACTCCCAGCAGCCAGGCAGCCTTTCTACAGAGCTACTCACACCCCACCCTCCTGCATTCACACAGATGAGCACAGGACTTACAGACTGGTGGGTTTTTGCCGTGATGATCTTCACTGCATCAGGATCCCATATAACCAGATCACTGTCTGAGCCCACTGCTATTCTCCCTTTCCGTGGGTACAGGTTGAAGATTTTTGCAGCATTAGTGCTTGTCACAGCCACAAACTGGTTTTCATCCATCTTTCCTGTGGCCTGCTCGGACACAAAGAGAACTAAGTTGTCTTTTTGGGGAAAGGGAGATTAAGAGCCCTGGGAAGCACCAGACTCCCTCCCACACGAGATGCCAGCTGGCTGGGCACAGGCTGCTGAGGCTAATCTTACCACTGGCACCAGACAGACCAAGAAGTTGGGGCACAGTCACAGCTCCAGGCTGTTCACCCTGAACCTACAAAAGCTGCCTCTCCTGCTCCAGTTTGGTTTGACTCCCAGAGTCAGAGAGGGGGCAAGCAGCTGGGTGCCCAGCTCTGTGGGGCAGGAGCATAGGTGTGTGAGGTGGCAGCCAACTCTGCACCCCTCCCTGGCGGGACTCTCACCACTGCCTTGTCCCAGATGATTGACATTCGCTCCTCTATGCCGTTGGTCCCTTCTGGGATGGCTGTGAAGTTGTCTTTTCCGATGGCTTTCTGCGCAGTGCTGAAGGTACAGTGAGCGCTTCCTGAAACCTGCAGGTCACCACTGAGGGGTGGTGGAACAAGCACAGTCAGTCGTTCTGTAGTCAGACAGCAGCAGAGACACAAGGGACATGGATTTCCTCTGGCCACAGGCAGTCCCTGGCTCAGTTCTATTTTACTCTGCACCCTCATTTCCACGGTCCCTCAGCCTTAAGACTTCCACCTGACCCAGCCCCTGGGGCAGCCGTGTCACCTGGGGGCAAGAGACCCCTGCCACACTGTGCTGCCTGCCTGAGAATGGACAGCATCCTGCACACAAGGGGAAGTGAACAGCTCAGCTCCCAGGGAACAAACAGGGTGGCCTTTGTGTCAGGCCAGAAGATGTCCTTTCATGCCAGGCTCCATCATTTGCACGAGCACAAACAAAAAACATCCCCAGTGCAAGTCAGAACACCTATTTCCATCAGTTTGTTAGGTCTGCTTGGGAGAGTCCTTTTTCCACACAGAGAGGAAGAGGCCTCTCTGCTCCAGGACTGTCCTGCACAATCAGCCCTTGTGTCATGCACTGCCAGCTCCTGCACCCCGAGGGCAAGCACAGCCCTCTCTGGCCCCACAAAAGCCTGTGGCAGTGAGATGGAGGGAGTTGGGAGTGCCCAGAAGCAGCTCTCTCCAGGAGGCCCAGAAACACTTGACTGAGATGCTCTGCACCCCATGCCATTGTCCAGACCCCTCTACCCAAAGGGGTCACTGAATGGATGAGATACCCTGACCCATCCCGCTCCTCGGGAACAGGCAGAGCCAGCGAGCTGCCAGCAGCCAAGGCAAGCAAGGAGCTGTCCATGGCTCCCTGAAAGTCACCCAGCTGCTGCCGGGTCCTCAGGGAGCAATGGACAGACAGCAGCTGGAAAGTGATCACTGCCAGGAGAAAGGAAGCAGACCAAGGCAGGCCAGCTCCCGGCACTGCCCATGTGAGGCGAGATGCCTCCAGCACCCAGACAGTGCAGACACAGCAACTCTGCGAGGCTGTGAACCAGCCCTAATCCACCGTTAATCTCCACCTTCCTCTGATAATTTCTGCCGTATGTCTGATGGACTGCACAGCCAGAGGCCTGGGCTCATGACACAACATGCTTCCTAATCTCCACCAGATTTGTCCTGGTGGAGGAAAACAAGTCATCCAGCCCAACTGGAGCCTCACAACCTCTCTTCCCACTGCACCCCACAGAAAACAGTATGGCAAAGGTGTCAGGACAGACATCTGTGGGCTGCAGGGACTCAGAACTACACATCTCTCCTCTGAGGTCTGAAGTAAATTGGAAGGGGAAGATTAGAAAGCCAGTACAGATTCTATGATTCTAAGACTGCATCCCTTGCTCATCTCAGCAGAGGTGTTTCCAGGGTTACCTCAAAGGTCATTTCCATTTACAACTCCCTCAGTGTCAGCCACCCCTGGCTAACACAGACCAGCCACCACACGCACAATCAGACATACAAATGCAGGGTGAGGGGGGTGTGTGATGGACACAGGGCACGTGGGCAGGGCCAGGAATGTGCTGTGTCCCCACAGCTGCTGCACAGGCCTTGCCAGTGAGAGGATGGAGTGTAACTGTGAAAGGTCACAGTAAATTGCTGAAGTGCTTTTATTGTCTGTCTTTGTTTTCAACAAATCCCTTCCCTACCCCCTTGCCTTTGGGGTGAGAAAAAGACCTACCATCCCAGCCAGATGTGCAGGAGCTGTTCCTAAAGGCCTCATGCACTTTACAGCCTCTGCTACTGCTCACCTGTACAGGTGTGAGAACACATCTGCTTTGTATTTGACTGGGGTCCCCACCAGCCTGTGACACCTGTAACCCTTCCATATTCTCCTGCAGCATTCCAACCCAGGCAGCCATTCCTCACTTCTCCAGCTCTCTTCAGGGCATTTAAAATGGTTCATGACTACATGTCCTTGTATTTTTCTCATTACTGACGTTAAGCTTATGGTGCCTCTCCTGTCCTCCCTCCACTCTCAGGGATAAACCACCATGGCCTGGAGTCAGAGCCATTTCACCAGTTAGCTCAGTAAATACCTACAGGGAAGTGGTTCATACTGGACTAACCTCTCCATTCCCTATCCAGAGTCCACTTCCCCCAGCAGCATCCCCAGCAGAGTGTCACTCACCTGGCCAGGAGGGAGTTGATGTAGTCAGGAGTTGTTGGGTCCGGGCTCAGTGGTGGAGAGACCACAAATGCCGCGGCCTTGGCCCAGTTCTTGCTCCAGTAGTGTGTTCCATCAGTCCCCAGACTGGCCGTGATGGGCTCACCAAACACCACGATGCCTGAAAAATGCACAGAAAGGATGTTGTTTCTTGGAGCCTGCAGGCATTCTCTGCTCTACAACACTACCAACAGACCAGGGAACACCCAGACCCATGTCAGGCTGTCCTGCACTGCTGGCCTGGGCCTCCAGTGCTGGGTTGGGCAGGAGAGACAGCAAGTCCTGCAGCAAGCCCTGCCTGCCACCACTGTAGGCTCCTCCTGCTCCAGGGCACAGATCTCAGAGCACCAGCCTCCCCCGTCACAGCTCCTGGGGTGGGGGCACAGAGCCCACTGAGCACAACTGTGGATATGCCCACACACCTGTGGGGCATCCCTGTACTCCACCACCAGTGACAAACGGAGCCCCCAGCCACCTCAAAAGGCACCCAGGCACCTCCAAGGGGCCAGCACTTCAAAGGGAGGCCAGAGCTATGTGCAGCAGCTCAAACCACCAGCATGTGCATTGAACAGGTACCCTCAGTGAGCCTTTCACAGCCACAGACAAAGCAGTGTTTAAAGCATTGCTCCTACCTGTGCCCCACATGATGTTACCTGATGTGACAACAGCAGGTGGCTCTATGTGGCCTGATGCAGTGTCCCCCTGCCCTTTACAAATCAGGCAAACCCCTCAGCTAACTGCTCAGCAGAAGGGGAAGCACTGCACAGCACTCAAAGTACAGTGGTGGTCTTGGCAAAACAACCAACGGGTCGTGGGGGCCACAAAATCCAGGATCCTGGCAGCAGCAGCAGGGCAGAGTGCAGCACCAGCTGCCACTCACCTTTTTTTCTGGCTTGTGAGATGAGGTCAGCAGCGCTTTTGCTCATCACTTTAGTCACGTAGAGAGGACAGTTGGTCTGGCTGGCAATAGTGATGGCCCGGAAGACAGCTTCTGCTTCCAGCTGGAAGAGAGGATGGCACACAGCTGCAGAGGAGCACTGGGTGGGCAGGGAGGAGCCCCTGCCCCTCTCAGCACACCATGGATTGCACCCTGTGTCCTTGCTTTTACCTTGACTCCCCAAGGGCAGGTTAATCAGGGAGATCTGAGGGGGAAAGCTTCAGTCTCCCCAAGGCCTGGCCAAATTGCAGGCTACAGCAACACAATGCCTGGCACAGGAGCACTGCCTGGACCCTGCTCCATGCCCAGAACAGGAGCACTGCCTGGACCCTGCTCAGGGGCCAGTAAAGCTGCATCTGCTGTTTTTTCCACTGCCTGGTTCCAGCTCTCTTGACAGCTCAGGGAGCCCAGGGACTGCTGCCGAGCCAGCCAGCACAGCTCACAGGCTGACACCAGGCAGCAGAGGGTCAGCCCTTCCAGAGCACTCCCTGCTCCAGGTTGTCCCATGGCTGCAGCAGGTTTAACCAGATGTCCCTGCCACCCCCATGGATGGGTGCAGGGGGCCATGCCTGGCAGGCTGCTGGCACTGGGGCCTGGCTGTCCTGCTGCTCACCCCAGCCTGCTGACACCCACCCCGCCTCACTGGCCTGCTCTTACTGGAGGGCGGATTTCCATCAGGAGGGATATCTTTGGACTATTACATCAGTCTGTGTTCAGCCAGAGCTCAACCCCAGAGTTCTGCAACTGTTTGCTCTACAGTTTGGTTTCAAGCTTCGGAATGAGGAAGTTCAGAACAGAAGCCTTAAAAAGACACCACTGATCCAGCCCCTGGGGCAGCTCCTGGGGCTGTGCCAGCTGAACTGTCCTGGAGCAGGAGAAGCAGAGCACTGCACCCAGACATACACACCCCCCTACGCCTCTCAAATAGCTGGGCTATTTGCTGTACAGTGAAAAGAGGTTTTTTCTCTTCTGCTTTAAGACCCTTTAAATAGAAATTTAAGCAAGAGAACATTTTTATCAGCACACTTATGGACTGCAGTAGTTGATAGTGTTTAACATGTAGACAGGAGCAAACAGCCAATACTCCCCACAGCAGGTTACAATCTGGAGCAGCACCATCCTGCCCTACCAAGTCACCATCATCACCAGAAAGAAAAACTTGTCTTTAACCTGCACTGAGGTCCCTCCAGGACAGAGCAGACCCATGGAGCCACAGACCACCCTCCCAGTGCTTTGCACCTGTGGGCTTTATGGGGTAGCAGGGTCACTTGTATTCCACCTGAACATTTTCCCAGGTAGAATGTGTTGTGGAAGAAGGACACTGTTTATTTTCAAAGGCAATGAGATTTGGATTTGGCTGAACAGATGATATCTAGAGCGTTGCAGTGTTCTCAGTTGCCTTATGCTTTAATGGCATTTCAAGATCAAACGCTCGACAATGTTTTACTGACTCTGGGAGAGATCTGCAGTGCTGTCTTATGGTAATAGGACAGTTCTCAAATCCTGGCATGACCACAGCATCCCTTAATTGCACCTTAGCTTGCCAGCTAGTGGTAACAGGTTAGAGTCAGAAAAATAAATGGCAGCTTACACACAGAGGGATTCTGAGCCACTGATTTGACACCGAGACTCTTCCCTGTATAAAAAAATGCTTTACACTCTTGTACTTCAAAGAAAATAAGCAATGTATTACACTAGGCTGTTGTTACCAGCCCTAATACAGCCAACTTCTTACACTTTTAATTTGAGCCAACTGATTTTATTTCAGAGGGCCCTGAAGTACAAATCCGTCCCTGTGCTTCCCTGCTTGGCACTGCTATTGTACCAAATTCCTATTGTTTTCTTCTTTCACATGTTGTGGAAAGTTAAAGCACCTCTCAGCAGGGAGTTATCTCAAGGAAACCTATCTAAAATTAGACTAAACTCAGATTAATGGACCAAACAGAAAAATACCCTGCAAGCTAAAATTAGAAGTAATCTAATTAGTATTCTGACAATGATTTGTAACCAGGGAATTCCCCCTCTCCTTCCCTCCCACTCCTTCCACCAATGGCTTTGTCCATCTGACTCTCAAACATGCTTTAGACTCTAAGCAGATATAAAGCAGGAAGAGGCTGGAATCTGTCAGCATTCAGATGTGTATAGTGAATTCTCAGAGAAACTAAAACTCATCATTTGATTCTTCTCAGGCCTCTCCCAGACGTGGAGTCACCTATACAAGACAAATGCCCCCCATCCAGCCCCAAAGGCTGCTACAGCCTTTTAGACATTTTTGTTGATTGATTCCTCTCTGTGAGACTCAGAAGAAGGGCTTTGTCTCTGCTAGGCAACTTGAGCAGAACTGAGAACTGTTTGTCACAAACATGCACCTCTCTCTTTCCTGGGCTGAAGATGAACAAGACAGTAGTGTCTGTATAAATGGATTCCCCTGGAAGCAACCACACACACCTCTGCCACAATGTTTGCCTGGCCCCACTACCTTGCTGCACTGTGACTGGGGAAGCTCTTCAGTGCAGCAAGGCTGAACTGTCCTCAGCATCTTACCTCCTCAGGCCTGCTCAGCACGTGGCCCTCAGGGCCTGTTATTCCCATCTCCAACATCCTGGCTTGTTCCTAGGACATCAAAAGAATAGAGGGCTGTAACAAGACTGAAATCATCAAACAGAAAAGTAGATCCCTTCTGTATCAAGCCCTTCCCTCAGGACCATCACCACCCTATGTCCTGTCTCAGCCATGGTGAGAGGCTGCTGCATCCTCAAGGGGTTTGAGAGAGAAGGAGGAAGGATGGGGAAATGGGAGAGCAGACACTGACTGAAATCTCTTCAATGAAACAAGCAGAGTGTGGAGGCAAGAAAAGGGTGCAAAACTCCCCAGCCCTTCCAGTTCCCAGGTTTGTGAAGTGTTACAAATTAATAGGTTGGGGGCATTTTGTGGTTAGGCTGGTGCTGAAGTAGAGGTAAGCTCTAGCCAATACAATTCCTCTGATCACTCTCAGTTTTCATGTGAAGGAGCCAAGTTTTCATATGAAGGAGCCATTCACTTGTGCACTGCAGCTCTAAAAGTCCAAAGAAAAACTGATTCTTGTAGTCTGAGAGGATGTTCAAAGAATGACCTCTTGGTTCATGCTCCTTCAACTCCCAAGAATAAGAGACAGAAAAAACCAAGTAATTACAGAGTTTAATTGAGCAATGTCTTCTGTGTCTTAATGAAAATCAAAACATTTGGACTTTCTGTCATCCAGCACCAATTACAACAGAGCAGGCGAAGACAAACTACCCATTTGATCACCAAACCACATCCCTCAGAACACTTCCCTTGTAAATCCAGCTTCATTAGCCAGCTGCTTGCTTGCAGAGAGAAAACTTCTCTCTTGTCACGGCACTCACTTCTCAATGCACTTTACCTCTCCTGACTCATTATGTGCAAAGCAAAGGTCTCTGCCTCTCCACACTGAAAAGAGCTGCAGCTGGAGTGAATGTACCAGAATTGATGGCTACTCTCTTCCATTTAGATAATCAGTAATTCACTATTTCAGATCCACTTATGTACAACATATTAAAAAAAAAAAAAAAAGGTGCTAAATTTGATATTGCTGCTGAGCAGTAAAGATATCACCTTGAAAAAGATGTCCATGCAGCTTTAGAGCCACTTTGCTAATGCCCCACACCAAATCTGCCTGGGATAGATTTTTCAGTCCCTGCGTGCCAGAAGTAGTTAATTAGTTACCTGTGCAATTATATCACCGTTTTCAGCATGAACTTGGGCTATGGCACCCAGCTCTGCCAGGCAGCTGAATATCTCATACAGCTAAAAGAGAGACAAGAAGAAATGATTACTGAGCAGGCAGCCCACTGCCCTGGCACCTCCCATGGCCCCAGAGCTGCCAGGGCCCGGTGCTGCCATGCCAGGCAGTGCTCTGGCCGTGCCAGGACCAGCTCTCTGAAGGACACAGACACCAGCAGATGCTCTTGGTGACTCCACGCCAGACCTGTGCCTCCACTTGCAGCGCAGGAGCTCAGCCAGCCCACGGCCACAGCCTGGGGCAGCCTCACACAGGCAGCCACCCCCACTGCCCCTTCCATCAACACAACCATGGCAGCAAAGGGGGGAGTCTCACCTCGGTGTTGGACATCTGGTACAAATCCTTGTAGGCCATGTACACCATGAAGGAGTTAACGCCTGGGGCAGAGCAGAGAGGAGAGAGGGGAGGTCAGGCTGCCTGCTATAGCCACGCTCCCTGGCTGGGGCACAGGGCTGGCCGAGGCTGTGCAGGGAGCAGCAGGCAACAAACCTTTCTCCTGGACGATGGTGTGCAGCTCCTGCCGGACGCGGTCGCTCCAGCGCGGGATGTCCACGTGCAGTGAGTAGTCACAGCAGGCCTTCCCATCGGCCCACTCCCGCCACCGCTCCAGCGCCTCCGACAGGCTGGACTCGGGCTCCGGCACCACATGGTCCACTGCAGGGGCACAGCAGAGCAAGGCCTGGGCAAGGGCTCCTCCACCGGGCCACCCCACCATGGCCTGGCACCTCCCAACACCCCCGGCTGGTCTCCTCAGGGGCTTCAGGGCAGCTCCCAAGGGGTTCCTGTTACCTTCGCAATGCGTGCTGGCTCCTCAAGAGCATTTATCGGCAGGGAAGTGCACAGAGCCCACGCTTAATGGTCTCTGGCATGGGACCAGGGGCTTTTACAGGCTTCTGCTGAGAAACCGGCTGGAAGCTGAAGGGCCCTGTCATTCCCCATCCCCACTCCCACCCCATTAGCACACAGCCTCCTCCCACACTGCAACACTAATGCACCTTTTATTGCCCACCATGGAATCCCCACACCCTGCCACAATCCATTCCACAAAACATATTTTTTTGGCACAGAGAGAAGGAAAACTGGTGGGGGGAGGACAAAGAACCCAGCCCTTTACTGGAAGGATCAACACTTGCTCCTGCATCCCAAGAAACCCTGCAGTGCACACAGCTGTGACCACTGCACAGCAGTAACACCTGAACCTCAAACCAGTGCACAGCCATGGCCTTCTCCAGGGAAGGACCTCAGAATTCCCTTTCCTTTTTCGTTAGCACTGTTTATTTCTGAACAGTGTGGGATGCCAGCACATTGCTCTGTTCCTTTGCTCAAAGTCATCTGAGCACCACACTGCCCTATTTTTATTTAACAGGGAAGAAAAGTTATGCCATTTTTCGTTTTTGAGGGTCCCAAGGGCAGCAGTGGCTGCAGACAAAGGAGTACTGCAGAGCAAAGGATCTGCATGAGCAAGTGGTTCTATCCACACCTCCTGAATTATCATTTCATCATTACTAAGGATCCAAAGATTCATCCCAATCCTTACTCCCTAGACCACACTGACAGAGATCGCAGAAAATATGAACCATCATGGGCCTTTACAACAAAGAGGACTGAGAAAGAAAAGAGAAAAAGGATCTGGGTGGTGTTGCAGGAGTGCTTGGTGGTGTCACGCACAAGCCCTGCCTGCTGCACTCACTGATCATGGTGGTTCCACCAGCCAGAGCTGCTTTTGTTCCTTGGAAGAAATCATCCACAGCAGTCATTCCCTTGTATGGCATCTGCAGGCGAGTGTGGACATCAATTCCTCCAGGGATCACCATCTTCCCATTGGCTTCTATGGTTTTGACCCCTCCAGGGACAATCAGGTTGTCTCCAATCTGCCTGAGGAGAGCACACCAAGATGGTCACACACAGGAAAACCAGCCACAGCCCAACCCCTGAACAGCTCAGCCAGGAACTGCCAGGTCACCTCCCTGCCAGCAGGAACGCCCCACTCTGTCCCACTCCCAGAGCTGGCAGAGCGAACCCACCCCGCTGCACAGCCACGTGCAGGGTTGTCTGGCTTGCTGACACTACAGTGTGCTTAGTCCAGGGGTGGTTGCCATCTGTCCAGCTGCTGTGCAGGTGACTGGGATGGCACCTGCTGCCTGGGGCAGGCCCTGGGTTGGGCAGCTGGGGAGAATGGCCTTTTGGCCATGCAGATCTCTGCAGTGCGTGGTGAGAAGCTGCCTAGGACACCTCACACCCTATAGAGGGGACAGAGCAGACCTAAGTGCTCACTCAGGGTGCACGGTCACAAAACCCAACACCAGCCCTCCCAGTAAGCTGCACCCCTAATCTCTCTTCTCCCCCGTCCTTCTGCCCACTTTAAGTAAGGCTCAAGTCTGAGGCTTACTTGCAGAGAAAGATGATTTTCACTGTAATGCCACAGCTGCTAGACCAGCTCAGGGCTCATCAGGGACTTGCAGTGCTGCTCACAGCACAAAGTCCCAAGGGTGAAGGGACTCTTGGGGGCTGGGGGGGAGCTCAGCAAGTGCCCAGCCCAACTCCAGCCCGCTGGGTTCACAGCACAGACTCACTGTCTTCCCAAAGAGCTCAGAGTCCTCCCCTCTCACCTTGTCTCCTCCGTGCCCTGAAGGACAGCTTTGCTATCAGCAGGGCCACACTGTAGTGAAGGCAGCTAAAATCACAAGTACCTAAAAATATCTTCTGAAAACAGGAAATCTAGAAAGTTCCTGTATACATCCACTGGTAACCTAATACACAGTTACAGTCCTCTGGAGCCTGTCCTGTCTGAGCACAACTCGAGGTACACAGCCCTCGTGCAGTCCAAGTACCTGAACCTCAGTGCTCCCTTCCCTCAGCCCCTGCCCGCTCAATCCCTTTATCTGTCCATATGTAGCACTCAGCCTTCAAATCTCTTCTTTCAGAAATCCTATTTCCATCAAGCCTTCCTCAGTCTTCCCTGATAAATCAAGATAAAAGACAAGTTGGTTTCAGTGGAAAACTTCTAATTTCCTTGGCACACTGGGGAGGTAAAAATGAGAAGCAAATTCCATTTTTGCATTTTATTCCAGCTTGGTCACTCTGCAGTTTTTTCCTTAACATAACAAAAGTTCTGTGGACAGAACTGCTCGCTCCAGGTCCTCACAGCAATAAGGCAGCAGCTCTTTCTAGTGCTTTTATGGAGATCAGTCTATTACTAAACATTTTAAACTGCTCACTGTATTCTCACCAGAATTCACTTGTGAGAGCATTTTGCTTCCAAGCCAGTGACATTCTGTGACCTCCAGACTGCAGATGAGGCTCAGTGATTTGCCCAAGGATAGTCAGAAAGCCTGTGCCATAACAAGACCTGAAGCTGGCTATGATTTCTGCCTGGGTACAACTACTGTCAGTCACAAATGCTCTTGTTCATCTAAAAACAGCCTCCTAAAATAAAGTCCTACTTCTTGAAGTATTTACCTGCTGCTGGATTTTTAACATATACCACTCTGGTAACACTGGATATTTAACTCTTACCATAGAGCAAGAAATGCCTATTCAAGCCTCTTTGTAATAAACTTCCACAGTTCTTTCACTTCACCTTCATTTCACATGTCCCAACATGACACATTTCCCATGTTTGAACAGCAGACTTTACACAATGGAGCTATTCCTGTAGCTCTGAGGCACACACAGAGAAGCTGGGGGAACTCAAAGGTTTCCCTGCAATTCCTGGAAATCTCAAGAGAGCAGATGACTTGCAGTACAGCACTATCCTTGTTAGTGCTAACAAACAGGATCCTGTGCGGGGTCATTCATGCTAATATGGTTAACACAGGGCAAAACAGGAGTCAAAGATAAATCTTGTTCCTGGTGCAATTAGACACAGCTTTGCTGCACACTGGACACTGTATCACAATCCCACAAGCCTGACTGCAATTCAGTCACTGGAGTTACCTTGAAAGCATGTCAGGCAATCACGTGTGTGCTCACACAGAGAGCTGAGCCTCTGATCACAGAGGGCTATCAAGTTTTCCTGGCTGCAAGTTGGATACAGACCACATCCACAAAAAGCTGGTAACTACCCAGCCTAAAGCTGGTTTAAGGGGAGATGGAGATAATATAAGTCCAATACTTACTTAATGAGGCCATCCTCCATGTAAATGTCAGCATAGAATGACTGGTCATCATTGACTATTCTCCCTCCTTTAATGAGGAGACGATCGCTCTGAGAAGGGAAGAGCACAGCAGTTGTCAGTAACAGGTAATGTACACACTTCATTCACTTTTCACTGGGAGAGTGATTAGACACCAGAACAGGCTGCCCAGGGAGGCTGTGGATGCCCCAGCCCAGTGTTAAAAGCCAGGTTAGATAAGGCCTTGAGCCACCTGGTCCAGTGGGAGGTGTCCCTGCCCATGTCAGGTGGGGTTGGGACTAGATGATCTTTAAGGTCCACTCCAACCCCTTAACATCCTGTGATTCTGTATTTTGCAGTGTCCTGTACAGGGCCCTCTGGGGTGCTCTCCCACTGCTCATCTCAACATGCAATGCTGCAGAAAGATCACACCTGTAATGACACTTGAAACAACAGGACAAGAGCAAGGATTGAAAACTTCATACTCCAAAGGCTGTTTCTGAATGGGACGGGGGCTGCCAGAAACACCACCCAGGCAGAGTGAGCACAAACGAGAGTCACTGAGGACATAGCAAATATGCTTCCATAAAATATACAGAGATGTCAAAAACTTCCCGGGACATTATGCATGTCTGTAGGCAGCATGAGCCACACACCAGTATTTAGAGCGAGCCTGTACTACGGGCATGTCCTTAAATCTTATCCAAATACTATATAAAATAAGTTGCCTTAAAGAAGACTATTTACTTTCTCCTGTTACCACCTTGCAAAGACCAACAACAGGACAGGCAGCCTCTTGCTGGAATCTGTCCCTCCCCTGGCTGTGCTCAAGGTAGTTCTTCTGAGGCATTTCACAGGAGCCCCTGGTGGTCTAGGGGGTAAAGGCGCCGCGCTGTCACCGCGCTGTCACCGCGGAGACCCGGGTTCGATTCCCGGTCAGGGCCACTCCCGGGCAGGTGGGGCTCGTAAGCCCTTAAAGGCAACCCACCTACGTCCTAAGGACCTCGCTGCCACCGTCCAAGCTCGCTTGGCCCCGGCAGATGAACCTTAGGATTAAAGGGTGGGCTCAGTTCCGCGCACACTGTGTCTCACCTAAAAAAAAAAAAATCCAATGCGCAGGCTGGAAGGTGGAAAGACCTTCCCCGGATCTTCGCTCGCGAAGACTGGCCATTATTATTACAAGGCCCGGGAGGCACTGGACTGCATTCCCATCTAATGATTTACCTCCTCCTCTGTTCTCCTTTCTACTGACCAAAGTGGCCAGCAGCCTTCTCCAAAGGAGCACAGGACAGCTGAGGAGCACCCAGACCAGGACTGTGCTTATGCTCTTCCTGCATTCACACTTTTGGACTGGGACAGCTCAGCATACACTGATGGGAGAGGATGGACACTGTCCTGAGGGGAACAGACCCTGTCCCGAGGAACTGGGAAGGCTGAGGTTCTGCTCTTCCACCTACCTCCACCTCCACAAGTCTGCACAGCAGCTGCAGGCAGTACAGGGGCAAACGACCCAAATCTCACACATGGCTGCCGTGGATTCAGGCGACATAGGCTGACTGTGCTGTGCCAGAGAATATGCGTGTCCCTCACTGCTTAAAACACCTCCAGCAACCCTCCATCTCTTGATAACCTCTTACTTTCCTCTCTGATCCCCCCAGTGCCACAGCCTAGGTTTTGGCACAGGAGTACACTCCCCATCTGCAGTCTGAGCCTGGACCAGGGCTGACCAGAGCCTTCAGCAGTGCTCACACGCCAGCCTCACCCTATGAAGCTCTAGCACAATTAATTCCTCTGCAGGGAACCGGGTTTGTTCGCCATCCGCTGCCCCTGGGGCAATTTCTTAAGTATCGCCACAGTGCTGGTAATTTGCAGCTTTCTGCCTGTCAACAGAGAATACTCCTGCGTCCCTGCAGCAGCCAAAGCCCAGAGCCCCGCGTGCGTTTTTACAGCAATCTCATCCACACGCAGCCGAGACAAAGGAACTGGGTGGGGAAAGGCTGGGAATGCCGGCGCGGCTCAGCGCGGGGGGATCACCGCGGATCCCCGGCGGGGCCGCCCACGGCTCTGCCCGTGACCGGCACCCCCCGTGTGGATTTACCTGGATTTACCTTCCCCGCCCAGCGCTGCCCACGGGGAGCCTCGCCTCCCACCACGAAAAGAGCTCAGCCGAGCTGCTCGCCGGTTCCCGTCTCAACCACCATCCTCTCCAACAGGCAGACCTGGGATCAGCCCCGCTTCTCCCCTGACCGCAGCTGACACGTCGGGCAGGTCTGCCCGGGCGGTGCTCTGTGAGTGGGGGTCTGGAAGCAAGGGCACGTTGCTGGTCACAGCTCCTTCCAACACCTTCATGAGCACACGGAGGGAACGGGCAAGCAGCTGAGCTATGGCTCTCATGGAGGAAAACGATGAGTGTTTAAGTAACATACAAGAGACGCAGACAAAAACTACTGAACAATGGTCTCAGGTGTCAGCTATGGATAAATCAGGGCCAAGGTCAGAAACACAAGCAAGAAGAGTCTTGTCTTCTATTTCAGCCAACCATAGGTAGAATTTCTCCCACTTAACCAGTCCCATAATCCCTGGCAGAGCCCCCTTGGCTTTACCTAGCCTACACAATGAGAAAAAAAGAGTCAACTTGCCCAGATCCAGTAGCACAACTGGGCCTCCATTTTTTTGTCTCGCCCATACCCTTTAAACCTCCTCAACTCACCTTCCCCAGTACTGGAGTTCATTCCCACTACAGTGGGAGCAACAACAAATACTGGTGCTGGCCTGCCCTTCCCTACACATTAGACAAGAGAAAGCCAAGGGAGTCAGGCACAGACATCACAGGGGCGGGAGACTGTAGCCCTTGACAATTACTGAATAAACTGTTAATATGAGCTCAGGAAATATGCCTGCTCCCCCCACCCCAAATGGTCATTTTGTGACAGATGTGAAGGGTTGCTCAGTGCTAACTCTGTTAGTACACAAAATTGAGAGGTCCATAATGGCTGGAGCACAAACAAGGCATCCATTCAGGGGATTGGGCACTGCCAGAACCCCCCACGCCCACCCAACAGTGAAGGGGCTGCACTGGCACCCACCCACCGACTTCAGGGAAAAAAATGTAACAAAGTAGAATAAGGAAAATCCAAACGACACATCTACAGGCTCTGGCATAGTTCAGGAGTGCGCCCAGATGTCAAGAGGCGGGGGAAGAAGAAAGGAAGAGAATGAAGCAGTTATGAGGAAACGAGTCTGATTTAATAGCCAGGCTTCTGCAGCACACGCTGCCAGAGTAGCCCCAGACCACAATAAACACACTGTTCCCCTGCCAGGGCTCGCTGTGCCTCTGCACACCCACCACGGCTCCCGCCAGCCAGTGTCAGGCTGTGTCATCAGCCACTGTCAGCAAAGGGAAAAGCTCTCCTGCTCCAGGAGCTGTGGGGCACGGCCAGGGAGGAGCAGCCAGGGCCTGACCCTGGGCACTGCCCAGCACAGCCCCTGGGCGAAGGGCAGTGGTGAGTGCGAGGTGCTGCACAGACATGGCTGCTCGTGGCTCTGCCTGACCACTGGCACTGACCTGTCGGGATCACTGGCCTGATCTCCAGGCCAAGTCCACGCATCCGTCCAGAACAGCTCTGCCAAAACCTGCCAGGATCACCACTAGCCCTCAACACCTCACCACACCAGGAAGCCCTTTTGCTGAACACTCCCTGTCTCTCTGCCTGTTGGCATTTGGGATCAAGCTTTCAAACCCATTTCCCATTGCTTCACGCCCACACTCTGCTCCTGATGCTCTCAAGCATCATCTGGTCCTTTTGAGTTCCCAAAATATCAAGTCGTCTCTTAATATTTCTCAGAGTGATGCTGCCGAAGGAGAGGCAGGCAGCACCTTCCAGAAGGCTGCTGAACCCAGCCAAGAACAGTGCTCACCTCATTTACAAAGCACAAGGGCATAATTAGGGGAGCATGGAAGCAGGTGCATGGTTTTACTGTTTTCTTCCTTGTAAAAGAGACACTAATTGCAGTGGTGTTTCATCAGAAGCTGGTATGTCTTCCTTTACTAACGTATTACAGGACAGCACGGAAGAACCCCTGGCTGGAGTCAAAGGGACAGACAGCCAGCTGCCAGCTATACTGTGATTCCCAGTGGCCTGTGGGCAGGATATGATATAGCAATAGCTGCCAGTTTACCAAAATCTGTTTGAAGCCTTCCTTCCCACTTGCACCTGACACAATATACTGGCCTCCCCATGCCACCTCCTTGCTTTTAGAGGTGGCAGAGACATCACAGGGATTGTGCTCACGGGCTCTGGCAGGGTGACTGGGATGGGCATGGCTCACACAAAGAAAAAATGTGGGCTAGGAAACTATGTTATAACAAAAGCACAACAATTGAGTAATTTTGTTTCAACCAACAGCTCTGCTAACAGGTATTTTATGAAATCAGGGCAAGACTTTAGTCTTTCACCTCTCTTTCTGGAGGAAAACATACTGTGGACAAGAAGGGAAATACTTTGATTATCTCTCCAAACAATCAAAGAAAAGGAACTACTAAAAAGTCTCTCAATAGACACACAAGATTTGAAATGACTACTCTCCTGAGCTGGCCATCCCAGCATCAGCACACATCCAGAAAGTAATACCATGTTTAGTGGTCTCTGATGCATGGTGTACAACCCAAGGCACAGTGAAGAGCAACACATCCATAACAAGCTGATGGAGCCATCACTGAAAAATCCAAAGGCTTGGTTAACCTCCCCTCCCTGCGTTTCCTCCAAGAGACTGCATAACCAACAGACACGCCTGTACTTCCCAGTCTTCCATCAATGGCTACAGTCTTGCCTGTCACACCGTCACACACAGCTTTTGACCAGACTTTTACAATTCAGGTTGGGAATAATTAGCACAGCAATTTAATCTCACACTAACACATGCACCACTCACTCATGCTCTCCAATAAAATGGCTGTCCTAGAAAAGCCCAGAAATTGCTGCAAACAGACACAAAAGGCAAACTGTGTTTTTTCAGATGTCACTGTCAGAAACCAACTACAAATACTGACTGCAGCACTGTTGAGTACGAGAGGAACCAGGGGGGAGTGTTTCTGCATCTCCAGAAAAACACTGGGCAGTTCAAACAATAGCTGTTGGGAAGTACAAATACCCAGTTTTCCAATACATCCTTCATGAAAGCCCAACCTGCCCATTGCTTGGGTGACAGAAGCAAGGAAGGCACTGTTCCCCTTGTCTGTGGGCTCAGCCCCTGATTCAGTGCTATCAGCTCGAAGATCTATAGCTGGGGTACCTGCCAGTGGGAGGTGGCTCCTGTATTCTCTGTATACTCTCATGCTCCAGACCTTCCCTCCCCCGCCCCTCTGCCTGCAATGCTTTAGATGCTTTAAAGGAAATGGCACAACACAGTCTCAAACGTTTCTCTACTAACAAGCACAGCTTTAGATGACAACCTGCCATCCCCATCAGCTGCTATCTGTGCTGATATGCAAGATGATTCTGGGGCAGAAATCTAGGAAGGAGGAATAAAAAGTGCCAGCAGTGCCCGGGGACACAATCAGTAGAAAAGGACAGAAGAGGCTTTGTTCTAGGGGAGTCACCGGAGCTGAGCTTTTATTTCTGTCAGTCCATTAAAACAGATGAGTCCACCCAACACCTGACTTAATTTCATTGCCTCCCCTGCATCCTAAGCATGGATTCAGGACATACAGGTCATTTGACCAGAATTCCAGAGCCATCTCCGCCTCTCCAACCAGGATATGACAATGCTGCAGAATGGGGCCAGTGAGTCCTGGAGGGTCATCCCCGAGCTGCACAAGTCAGAGGAGAACAACAGCGACCTGTAACATCAGTGACACAGACACCATGTGCCCGCAGCATTGTCAGCTTCAGCAGAAAAGGAAAAGACTCAATAGGGAGAAATCAAGCAATTTGGGAGATTCTGTTACCATTAAGGTGAGAGACCTCCTGTCGGATCCCAGAGGAGCAGGTACAAGCCCTGCATGTGGGTAAAGCGTATCATAAAGGTTCTTGTACCAAAAGCCCCAGGGAATGGGAAAAATCCCACCTGCACTAGCAATGGTGGTGTCTCCATAGTGGTCTAAAGATACAGAAGAGGCAAGATGTGTAAAGCCATAACATTGCTTATGAAAGCAACTGAATCAGGGCTGACAAAGGAATTTCTCTTTACAGTGGTAAAGCCCTCAGTGCTTCTTTGGGAGCATTTTGTTCACATCTGTACATTCAAAAGAAGAATTAAAAGCAAGCGCTTTGCTTTTCCTTTTTCTTCAGGGGGCCAGAGCGGACCTCAGGGGAAAAATCAGGAGCTACATGAAGCCAGTGAAAAGCCATGAACAAGATGAAAGACCCGACTGCCTTCCCAGGAGCAAGCCCCGTGCAGCCTTCGAGGGGCGGGCCGGGGCGCACAGCTGGCCCGGCAGAGATCGGAGCAGCACGCCCCGGAGGGAGCGGCACGGCGGGGCACCGGGGTTCCCGCAGCTTCAGGACCAACCCATCCCCGGGCGGGCCGGGGCTGGCGGTCCCTGCGCACCTGATGCGGTGAGACCGAGGAGCGGCTCGGCGGGGGCACCGAGCGCGGGGAGCGCCCCCGGCCCCGCCCGGGGGGAGCCGCCCGCCCGGCCCCGGGCTCTGCGGGCCGGTCCGCGCCCCGCGGGTGCCACCGGGCACCGACCGGCGCAGACGCTCCAGCCCAAGCTGCCCCGCCGGGCGCGGCTCTGCCCAGCCCGCTTCACCTGCGGGGGCGGTGGCTCTTTGTCTGCACGGCGCCGCCGCCCCGCTCCGACCCGACCCGCACCGCCGGACACCGGCACCGCACCGCCCGCACCGCGGGGCGCGCTGCCCCGCCCGCCGCACCCACCGTGATGCGCGGGATGTTCTTCTTGCCCTGGTACGACATGGTGCCGCCCGGCCCGGCCCGACCCGCCGCCGCCCGTGCTGCCTCCGCGCCGCTCCGCACAAAGGCGAGACCGAGCCCGCGCCCGCCGCACCGGGACGGCCGCGCCCGCCCCGCCCACCGCACGCCCGCCGCCGCCAGGGGGCGCTCGGCCGCGGGACCCGGGCAGGGCGCGCCCCGCCCCGCGGCAGGTGCCGGCACCGGGACCGGACACTGACAGCGGGACCGGACACTGACACCGGGACCGGACACTGACAGCGGGACCGGGCACTGACAGCGGGACCGGGCACTGACAGCGGGACCGGACACTGACACCGGGACCGGACACTGACAGCGGGACCGGGCACTGACAGCGGGCACTGACAGCGGGACCGGGCACTGACACCGGGACCGGGCACTGACACCGGCACTGGGCACTGACAGCGGGCACTGACACCGGCACCGGGCACTGACAGCGGCACCGGGAGCGGGCACTGACACCGAGCACTGACACCGGGACCGGGCACTGACACCGGGCACTGACACCGGGCACTGACACCGGCACTGACACCGGGACTGGGCACTGACACCGGGCACTGACACCGGCACCGGGCACTGACAGCGGGACCGGGCACTGACACCGGGACCGGACACTGACACCGGGCACTGACACCGGGACCAGGCACTGACACCGGCACCGGGCACTGACACCGGCACCGGGCACTCAGAGTGGGTACTGACAGCAGGCACCGGGCACTGACAGCGGGCACTGACAGCGGGCACTGACAGCGGGCACTGACAGCGGGACCAGGCAGTGACACCGGGACCAGGCACTGACAGCGGGACCGGGCACTGACAGCGGGCACTGACAGCGGGACCAGGCAGTGACACCAGCACCGGGCACTGACACCAGCACCGGGCACTCAGAGTGGGCACTGACAGCAGGCACCAACCACCAGGCACCAGCACCAAGCACTGGGTGACACCGGGCACCAGAATCCGGCACTGACAGGGGGCACTGACAGCTGACAACAGGCACCAACACAGGCACTGACACCAGCACTGGGCACGAGGCACTGCCACTGGCACAAACGCTGCCCGATGTGCACCTGCATCCAGCCTGCAGGGAGGGCCTGGGGGAGCGGCCACAACCAGGGCTCTGCACCAGTCAAGACCTTTCACGTAACAACAGCAAGTACAGTGACCAAGGGCTGTAATGGACCGGGCTGTCTCGGCCCATTGGAGTGCACCTGCATTACTTTCTTCCACAAGCATAAGAATTAGACACATTTAAAAATAATAAAATACACCACACATCTGTCTCCAGGAATCCTGCGTACCATGGGTGCTGGCAGCACTGAGGACTTCTTGCCTTTCCTCTGCTGGGACCTTGGTAGGAAGGTGGAACTGGCTACAAGTACCCAGCGTGTGCCGAGACAGACGAAGCTGAGCCTGGGACCCCATGGCTGGCCAGGACCAGGTCAGCTGGAGCTGTGCCATGATGGGATGAACTCATCTGCCCTCTCCTGCCTGCCATGATCTGTGATGCTGCCAGCAGGTCCAGGAGCCAGGGCTGGCCTGAATCTCACTTTCTCTCCCAAGCCAGCTGCGACTTTGCTCATGTGCAGAGCTTTGAACACCATCAGCGAGATGTTCCTACAGATCCTATTGCCAGGCAGCAGCTGATGGTGTGCTCTCCACTAGACAAATTTTACAGACACACCTGGCACAGACATTGCCATAAATCCAATTTCTAGCTCCTGGCAGAAAAACAAGCCATCTGACCCAGGTGACCAACACCCAAACCCTCCTCCAGTTTGCTTTCTGAACTAGAACCTAACCACGCAGTAGGGGCCTCATGAGCATCCTGCTCACCAGTGCGTGCACATGCAGAGCCATCTCACAGCACAACCCCTGACACTGCAGCCAACTCGGACTGCTACTGAGCTCTGGAGAAGCGGGTGACAGCAGCATGGGCTGTCAGGAGTGCGTGCTCTGCCGCCAGGTTCAGTGGGGGGTCACAGCAGCGTTAACCGTCTGTTCTCCTTGCCGAAGGGTTTAAGCACGCAGATTGGTGCAGCCCTCCCTCATCACGAGCTTGGATGTCTCCACCGGCTCAGTAACTCAGCCCAAAGCTTTTATTACCCACTGAGTCTGTTACTCTGTGTGTGCTTCCGCTGAAGCTCTTGGAGTGTTTTACTGGATATGTATTTATTCTAAACCCAAAAAGCTTTCACCAGCTTCAAGTGAAAGTCAGCAGATGCTCAATAACTTATTACTGCCAGGACTGCAAGAGTATGGACAAAACTGCAAGGGTTGCTTGACCCAGCTGACTCCCTGTCCCAGCTCCTGTGCCAATGCCTGGGAGCTGCTATACCTCCACAGTCAGCAAGAGGCAGCTAAAAATTCCCCCTCCTCCCCAGTGGATCCATGGGCAGGGGGTGTCTGCAAGTGCCAGGCAGGGAATGGAGAAACAGCGCTGTGCCAGAGCCTCTGCAGCTAAGGAGCACGGGAGAGAAGATCAGGTACCAGACCATGCTGTTCTTGCCACACCACTGCAATGCTTCAAGAACAAGTCCTGGTCTCTACTGAAATTAGACTGGATGGGGCTGGGAGATGAGAAAGATGCTCAACTCCTATCCCCAAACCTCCTGAAACTTCACATGCCCATTCTCCAGAAAGTTTAAGAGTATCCCCATGCTGAGTGGTGTCACTTCAACTTTGGAATCAGTCACAGAAAGAGCAGCAGTTAATTAGTTAATAACAGATAAATGACTATGCAGACAGATGCTGCTGACTTCAACACTTGGACACTTTCAAGAGCTGAGCTTGCATCAGCCCCCTGGATGCTGGCCAGCCACGGTGACTTCAGACCCCTCGTTTGAAGGGATGTGCTTTACTCCTGGTTGCTATGTGACACTCACACAAATACAGTCAAACATGCTGCCCTGGGCCCAAAACATTCAGAATGGAAAAAGGCTTTTTCCATAGGATCTCTTCCAGGTGCAGTCCACGAGGCATTACTCACATGCTTCAAAACATCCTCTATGAGAAGCATGGTCAGTTTGAAAGCTATTTAAGATGGTAGTGCTCAGAGCTCACAACATCCTCAGAAACACCTGCAGGGATAACATGGCACCAGATGTTTGTGGCCAGCCATGAGTGACAGGAGCACAGCGAGGAGCACCAGCAGTGTGAACACCTCGCTGCTGCGAGGACTTTGCCACCAAAACAGGCCCAGCTCTGACTGTGGCCTGCCAATGCTTGGTGGCCTGGCTCAACTACCATCTGTAGGGACCCAGAGGCTGCTGACAGTGCAAAGGACAGAAGTACATCCCACCAGCCCTACGCGTCCACAACTGATGGTTCTCAGGCAGCCACAGCTGAGGTTCAGTGAATGTCATGGAACAATCTGGGCTCAAATGTCTCAATGTTCAGCACATTTGTCAGGCCAGCTTGTCCCCATGCACACCATCTTCTCCTCCACATACATATACTTTGCATGAAACTGTACCCTCTACTCTCCTAGCAGACAAGTTTTTAGGGGCTAAGTTGCCTCAGAGGCACTGAATCCAAGGGACAGAAACACCATCCCTGCACCAAAGCCGGGAGTCCCATAGCCCCAGAACAGCTCCTGCACCCTGCAGGCATGTAGAGAAGGTGTCCAGGTGAGGGAGAGGCTGTTTCTTCTCTTTGCCAAAAATAAATGGGGTTGAAACCAAACATGTCAAATGGAATATGCAAATATGTGTACACAAGTGACTGCTGCTTCAAGGCCAATTACTTCAATTACAGCCTGATCCCTCAGAGTAATGAAGTGTCTGTCCTTGAGCTCAACAAGGGTTTTTCCTCTCCTGAGGCTGGGTTAGCTGAGTGACCCACAGTGACCCACTCGAGGCCAAGAGGTTGACCCCACAGGTTATAGGACTGGCAGGGGCCCTGTCCCTCTGCTCGGCATTGCTGCCAGCAGCAGTGACCGTTTGAGCCAGCTCTGATGGAGAATCCCCTCTCTCTGGTTCCTCTCTCCAAAGGCACAACGGAAATGTTCTCACTGCAGGCAGGAGTATCCCTCCCTCCTCCTGCTGCGCTTGGGCTGCTCACACAGGCAGTCATCCCTCGCGAAAGGCTGATGCCAAGCCTGCAGGGAGAGGCTCCTACTTCATTCTTGGCTCCCTCTGCGGGGTGAGCTTTGGCTGCACATGAGCATCTGGATTTCCACTTGGTTCCATTAGAGCACAGATGGACCAGCCTGAGTCCCTGAAACACAGGCACCCACCTCGCCCCCTTTAACATGCAGAGTAAGGACTAGAAAAGTCTGAGCTCTCTGCTTAGCATCACTTCTTTAACCCCCTCAGCTGTATGGAAACATCTTATACTGGACAGGAATCTGTATGCTGTAAAACGGAGCTCAGCTGTTCCCAGCAGAGTGAAGGGAAAGATGCTGCTGGATCTGACCCACAGTCGAGAGCCAGCCCAGCTGAATGAGCCAAGGTCCAGCTATATTTTCCAGCTTCTCAGCCCTGTCTCCAGGAAGGCTGCCTGCATGTTTGGTGTTTGTTTTTCTCCCATTTCCTCCAGCCACCTCCAACAACTGTTCCCTGGGAGAAAAATCAACCTTCTCCACCTTCCACCTCTTGGCAGAGGTGACAGTGGAAGAGGTCTATGTAGGGAAAGCTTTTGCCCAAAATAAAGTGACAGAGCACACACTGCTCCAGCTGTTCTCCACCATGGTTTTCCTCAGGATTATGGCTGTCAGTGACCAGCTTTGCTCTCACCTGGACCACCTCTCAAGAGTAGACCACACATAGCAAATTACTTTTCTGGGTCTCATCAAAAAACCTCCCTATTTTGTTGCCAATTCCAAGCTCCCTCTCCTATGCAGACACCCCAGATGGGAAACAAAAGCCCACAAGAGTTCATCCACCTTGTGGCTGCACATATGGAAAACAAACACTCTCCCCAGCCTGGGCAGGCAGAGCCAGGAGGTTCTGGCTCACTGGAGGTACTGACATCTTAGATAAAAAGGAAAAGGTTATTTTGGACAGAGCCAACTATTCTGCTACAATCAAACCATAATGTTTAGTTTCAACTTAAACCTACTGAAGTTTGCATTTGACACTTTCAATTATGTTCATAAAAAATGCTTGGAGGAGTTTCCAACACAACAAAGCCTCTTCCAAGTGAGAAAGCAGCGAGCCTTGCCTTGCAAATCTCAAATCTCGAGTGTCACATGAATTTGTGAGAACAAGAAGACTTGTCCACATGGCTCATGCAGTTTGGCTCCCAAAGTATGTTTGTGGATTGAGTGGTACCTACCAGGAGGTGACAGCTCCCCAACACCCCTGACAGGACCACAGACACCAAGGAACCAGCCCTTCATCACTGTGCCTCGTGCTACAGCAGCATGGTAGGGACAGAGATCCCTCATACCCTGCTGGGTCTCACTGCTGCCATGTCCTGCTGCAGGTGTTTTCCCTGGGCACTGCCCCCAGAGCACCAAGCGAAGCCCACAGATGGCCTGTGGTCACAGGAGAAGCAATGGCAGCTACTCTGGAAGCTGCTCCTGAAAACAGCCCTTTCCTGATGCAGCACCAGGTGAGGGCTTGCTGTGTTTTCTGACAACCTCAGAAAATATACAGCCTAAAAAGAAGTGTCACCTCTCCTACCTGCTGCAATGGGCTATCACTAGAAAAGCATGAGGTTTTTAAGAACACATCACACAGAATAACACTCACAGCATCATTCCAAAGCACCGGCAGAGCGAGCCTGGTGTGGCCTGGACACGGTGGCCAGGTACTCTGGTGGCCACACCTGTCAGACAGCTCCCTGCTCCCACTGCACTGCCCACATACAGGGACCAGCCACTTCCAAAGCCTTGACCACCCAGAGCTGAGAACAAGGACAGAAGGAAACCAAGGACTGTCACTACAAGGTAGTGTGAAAGATCAAACTATTTCCATGTTAGGGTAAATGAAAGATCCAACTATTTACATGTTAGGGTAAGTTTTGTGGTAAATCATAAGCAGCGAGCAGAAACGCTTCAAATGAATCCCTAATTTCTTTGGAAATCTAGCCCTACTGCATAGCTCCCACAGGATCCTATATCTGTCTTCTTATACAGGGGTTGGATTATCAAACTCAGCAGTTTTCATAACTGCTAGCAATAACCTCTGTCCTGGCATGAGCAGCCAAAGAACTGACTCATTGCTGTGCTTCAGGCATCAGATTTCTTAAAAAATACAAACACACACATGTAGGATTTTTTCAATAAAGACCTGAGTGTTTATCATTCAACTCCATGAATTGTAACACGTTTCACTGTTGTATTTGCATTATGGGAACTAGTTCACTGGCTTGGATTTGTTCCTGTATTTTGTAAAAGTAACAGAAATAAAGTAACTCCAAATCATTGTCTTATAAAAAGAGCAAGTAAAACCAAAACACAGATCCTGAATGGTGTGACACTGAGGTGATGAATTAATATTATCAAAGTGCTTTAGGAGGGTCCCTTCCACAAATGCAAGATTTTAAACTGTGCTAAAGGCAGCGCACAACTGCAACTTCAGACTGCGCCAAGTTGCCTCGTGAGGCACAGACTGCTGTTGGCTTGGTGCTCCTGCCATAAATTACTGGCAATGGAAACCAGAAAGCTGAATGCAGAAGTCATAGCACATTTTACAAGTGTCAGAAAAACTAAGAGAGCATCAAGTTAGGCCAAGCTTTGTTCTCCATTTGAGGCAGCCCTGTCTTTCCAGCCCTTATCACAAGCTGAACCCCAAGTGGTGTCACACAACCGGACACGTGTGACACTGGATGCCTGCAGGAGAAAGCCAAGGACTGGCTCCCAACACTCTTATGGAGGGGACAGACCCTTCACCTGCTTTCACTGCCTGACAGTTTCCCTCACACTCCTCCTCCTCGACGGAGCTGCCCCAGCCTACGGCGAAGCCGCAATCCCGTGTTTGTGGGACCACAGCCAGTTGCCTTGGAAATGACGACTTCACTGCAGAACCACGCAGCAGGACGGACGGACAGAGTGTCTGGGGGTGAGCACGACGAGCCACGTGCTCCTGCCTGTGTGACTGCACAGGAGGATGGAAACATGGGGTCTCTGCACGGCTGAGCAGCGAGGAAGCACATGGAGGAGGCCACCACAGGCGTTTGGTTGACCTTCTTCCCAGGCACCAGGCACAGAGTGCAAAGCTCTTTCCCTGTTGCCTCTGCAGATGCCCAGTGCTGCAGCTCTCCAGTACCTGTTCATACATCAGCAGCCCTCAGTGAACATCCTGACCACAGCAATTCAGAGGGTGTTATCTGCGACCTACAGAGAAACTCTCCTTAACTTCATTACAGTAAAGTGAGCATAGTAATCCACTCTGGCTAAACAAATGGCATGACAGCTCTCAAGGAAAACTGCAAGACACTTCACAAGGGTAGAGTCCATATTGGCTATTACTGATGGAAATTTGCCCCAAGTCAAATCATTCTTGGTAAAAAAGGTCTCTGCAAATAGCTCACATCAGAGCAGAATGCGGCCTCCCAGCGTTGTTCCCCCAAATTTTAAGTGTTCTGCAATAACAACTCTTGTTGCAGCAGAAGTTTTTACCAGGGAAAGGGGCCTCCTGCTCTGAGCAAAGAGCAGCTGAAAGGCACATCCCCAGGAAGCCCATCTGCCCACACAGGCAGGCAGCAGCAGCCCATCACAGCCAGGGCCTCCCCCAGCAGCCCCTTGGCCCCTGCCCCAACAACAGTCACCCTCTGGCCCTGAATCCACTGGCAAAGCTCAAATTCCCACTGATGGAGCAAAGGCATGGCCCCCAACTGCTCTGAGCCACATCCCCACTATGGCTTCACTGCTCCCCAACACACAGCCCAGGGTTTGTCCTTCCAATAGACTCTGTGATAAAACAAGGTGAGGCCCATGAGCCTGGGCCTGTACTACACCATCCAGCTGCATGACACCACATGTTATCACTGGGCAGTTATTCACTGCAGTTGTGTCCCTGCAGAACTGTTGGTGCTTTAATTGTAATTAATGTCTGTAATGTTACAGAAAGAAAAAAAAAAGAAACTTTTCACTGCAAAAATTAGACAATGGATCTCTATCTACTGCCCTGGGCACAGGCAAGTCTCTTACTCTCACCTTCTCTAATAAACAAGTTGCTTGGGCAAGGGTAGACGACCTGAGCTCTCTCTCTCTCTGATTCTTAATCTGTGAAATTATTCAAAGAAGTTCAATTTGCCTTGACAAAAGTGCCTTTGTGTGCTCTGAGTCTGCAGAGTCCAACGCAGGCAAACTCCCCGTGGCTGTGCAGGCAGTGAGGCTTGGTGTGCACGACGTGCATTTCCCAGTGGACTGTCCTACTCGGGGACCAGTCATATGATTCCTTCCAGCCATGCACTCAGAAGAACACATGTATGAAGCTTCCCACCCTCTTAGGCAAGGAAAAAGGGGTTTGGTTCCTGATGCTTATCAGGTGAAAGGCCTTGGAGGAAGAAATGTAGGGGCAGAAATCATCAGGAAGAGAGGAGCTGCTGGAGGAAAATCTCAGCTACAAAACGCCAGAGACAAGGTCTACATAAGACCTTAAAAGGGAACAAGACTGCTTCGAATTTTTGGTAGAGCTAATAAAGAAAAGCTCACAGCAAAGCCTGCAGACAGGCTGTCGGGAGCTTCTGCTTCTTTTCCAGCAAGCAGCAGCATAAAATTGTTAATGCAGTGGTCAGTTCTGCAGCTGCTATTCATACCACAGGGACAAGGTTGGTACTGACAGGAATAATCCTGACTCTGTAAAACAGACTGAAAAGAAGCAAAGCTCAAGAACAGGAACTGGAGAAGTGTGCCAATAAGAAATCAAAAAGCAGAGGCTGAAGAAGTGCAATGAAGAAAGCTCAAGGCAAGCATTGCCTAGCTGGACATTCCTACAGAAGACAGCAAACACTAAGGACAGCCTGGTGCTCCTCCCCAAAACCCAGACAGGCCAAGTCATCACAGTTTACTGCTGCACTCCCACCGGCCCCTAGCTGGTGAGGTCAGGCCTCCAGATCACAAACGTCTGCAGTTTATCAGGGTTTGCACTCCAGACCCAAGTGAAGGTTTCTGCAGAACCCCAACACATCCACGCCACCTCTTTGTGCTCAAATGCAGGTGACTTTTGATTCCATTTTCAAAAATGGGGTTTATTAATTCGTCCCGTTCACCGTTGAAAACGAGTGACCTTATGATGGCTACTAAAAAGTTCAGCCCCAAACAAACTCATTGACCAGCAGCAGTGAGTGGCCTTACTTGCCTGATATAAAAATGAGCCACGGGGCCCACTGAAACTCCAACCAGGGGATTCACTCAACACCATTAACTTAATCATCTTCCTGCCCAACTGCCAGTGCAAAGGGGACCAGAACCAGCACAGCAAGCCATCTCTCCCTCCAGCAGAAGGACCTACCCCGTGGAGCTGGATGGATCAGTTTATCCCCTTCAGTTTGGTGTAAGTGGAGAAACTTTGTGCCTGATGACACCTCCGGCACTGCCACTTCCAGATCAACGTGATGCCCTTCACTCCTCGTGCGGTACTTTTGGTTTGTGCCCATGGGTGATAAGGATCGCCTGCTCTGGACCAACGCCTCCAAAATCCCCTCTTTTTTTTTTTTTTTTTCCCTATGCCCGGTAGCGCGGGGGCAGGTATTCTTTCACACAAGAATAACAGAGCAGCTGCAGCAAACCGAGCCCGCGGCTCTGACACTCGGCCTTCGCCGCTGCCGGTGCCGCGGTGACACCGCCGACATCGCGCCGGGCGGGCGGAACTCCGCGCACCGGGCACGGCCGCGACCCCGCGGGGCAGCCGGGCCGGGGGAGCCACCGAGGGCGATCAGAGCCGGACCCGCCCGCGGCCCCCCGAGCCCCCACCGTGGGGCCCGCGCCCGCCACCCCGGTGCCGGTCCCGGCCCAGCGCCGCCGCAACCCGGCCCCTACCTTGTGACAGTCCGCGGGGGCCGCGTCCTGGAGCCGCTCCTCGCCGGGGGTGGCGCGGGGGTCGCCAGCGGCCGGGTCGGGGCCGAGGGCCGCTGCGGGCGGCAGGGCGGGCTCGAGGCCGGGGCGGGCGGGCTGCGGGGCGCGGCGCTGCCCAACGCGCAGCGCCCCGGAAGTCCAGGGTCTTGCTCTCGAAGGCGCCCTCGACGCTGCAGAAGAGCCCCCGCGCTTCTGCCGCGGCACCGCCGCCGAGCCGGGCCGCGCCAGGTACACCGGCAGCTCCTCGTCCTCACGCCGCCCGTCCGCCGCCATCCCCGCCGCGCCGCGGGACGGCACCGACAGGGCGGACGGGGGCGGAGGCCGGCCGCGGGCGGGGCGGGGCGGGGGCTGCGCGGCCGCGGGACACGGGCGGGCTCCGCCCGGGCGGCTCCGGGGCGGCTGCTTTGGTGTCTCCCGGGCCGGGCGGGGCTGCCCGGGCAGTCGCGGGGACCTGGCACCGGCCCCTTCCCGGGACGGAGCGGACACACGGGAGCGCCTCGGCGCTGGCTGTGCCCGGGCGCACCGGCAGCAGCCCCGGCAGAGTTTGCCCCCGCCGGTGCCTGGGCGCTGCCCGCAAACCGGCGCTCGCTCACCTCACCGCGGTTGGGCACGGGCCCCGCACGGGCACTGCGGTCGGGTGAACGCCACAGCCCGGCACGAGCGATGTCTGGTGCACAGAAGCTGCGCTGCTCCCACGCGGGTGCTGCTGTCACGCAAACACCACCAGACGAGCCGCACGAACAAGCTCCGTGTGTTCGCTGATTTGAGGTGTTGCTTTGAAAGCTCCGCTACTACTTCATTTCAGAAGTACTGGAGGCCCGGAGGACAGAGGGAGAGCCAAGGCGATGCTAATGGCTTTATAGCAGTAGTGGCCTGTGAAATCTACCATGCAGCACCAAAACTGGAGCTTTGACTAAGATAGTTTTTCAAAGTGCTCATTTCTTTATCTAAAACAAGTGTACGTGGTACCTGGGCTCAACATTCCTGCCAAGGGATTTCTCACACCACATATTTGAGTTATGATATGCTGTCAGCTATGCTTTTTCCAACCTTTTCTGCACAAACAAAGCAATGCCATTGTCTCTGCTGGTCCTCCAAGGACCAGTGGTTCTTAAGGAAAATCCACATGGAGCCTGACCCATCATGGAGAACAATGACCCTGTGATTAAGCCTAGAGAGGCGGTCTGTGGGTACTGGC
Source organism: Myiozetetes cayanensis (assembly GCF_022539395.1). Taxonomy (NCBI): domain Eukaryota; kingdom Metazoa; phylum Chordata; class Aves; order Passeriformes; family Tyrannidae; genus Myiozetetes; species Myiozetetes cayanensis. The sequence goes on along the minus strand of NW_026087378.1, from coordinate 4,088,524 downwards.
TGACTGAGGCTTGAAGTTATGAGAGAGGAAATGGTTTGGGATTGTTTCCTTCCTTTTGCACTCTGGGAAGCTTTTGTAACTGGACTTGTACCAGTGTCATTAACTCACTCAGTTTTTTCACTACCTAAGTGGAACAATCTACACAACCTTGAATGTTTAACTAATTATTCAGGTCTGAAGGGTTAGGAGAAGAAAAGATGTGCTAAATATAAACAGACTGTGTCAGCAAATTTGGAAGAGTTACTTTAAAAGCCTTGTGTCACGCAGCAAAGTAAAATGCTGGTCAGTGTCTACCCTTACTTTCTCTAGAACAGCACCAGAGAGGGTTGCATTGGGTTGTTCTCATGTTCTTACGTGAACTTTACCGTCCAGCTGCCCCAGTGTTGTGTCTTCACGGCGCTCAGCACCACGGGTGCCGTGCCTGCACCAGAGCCCTGCTGCCCCTGACCGGGATGTGCCAGGAGAAGAGCCCGGCACTGACCCCGGTGGGGTGCTCACTGTCCTGTTTCAGGTGCAGGGGCAGCAACAGTGCCTGGCAGCTAAGGAAGGAAGTATCCCTTCAGATAGCCAGAACAAGTTTGTTTTGGAATTTTTTCTACTATTCTCCTGGCAAATGTTCTGCCTCTGTAACTCACTCAGCAGCCCAACCACCAGTACTAGCCAAACAAATGCACACAAAGGGGCCGCCCACCAGATCTTTACCTTCCTAAGGGTCTGCCTTAGCAAAAAGACATTTATCCTCCCCCTTCTGCAAGTGGGATCTACTGAGTACAAGATGGAAACCATCTCATCCAGCTTCTGCCCTCTGTGAGAGGGATGTGCTGGTCTCGGAGCTGGCGGCCGTCCTGCTCCACACAGAGAGCTGAGCCCCGACCTCCCCAGGGCCAAACATGTGAGGACTGAGCCTTTCCTGAGACAAACAGCCCTGAGATGCAGCTGCTCTGTGTCTGCGTGCACTGACCACAGTGAGGTTAGAGTGAACCCCTTGTTTTAGTTGGGACCTCTCCATATGGTTGTGCAGCTTTATGGGGAATTAAAATTCTTTGGAACGAGGCCTGGCCTTTGTCTGACTCTGCAAATGTGCAAAAGTTTCAGCATTGTACTTTAATAGCAATATTTATTCAAATCCTGATTCCAGTGTTTATCTTTCCTAGTGCCTTGTTGCATAAATGGTTGCACTGCAATTATTTGCACCAGTAAAGGAGTATGGGGGCTCTTCTGAGAAGTGGAGGCTTTAAAATCTGACCTTTAAGGAAAATCACTCACTGTGTAAAAGACAATTCTTGATTTTTTTGTTCCTCAAATTGCCAATTGGCTTTTAAGATCATTTTTGTGAGGTGTTGTAAAGGCACTAGGTCAAGAATACCATGAAAACTGAAATTTGGGTTCAGTGTGTGTTCACTGCACTCTTGCTTTTGGGCCCAGCAGAATGCATTATTTATATTTCTGTGTATATATGTCTTGGATCTGATGTGAAGCTTTTAATTACACAGTGACAAAATGCATGCCTCCTGTAATTAAGGAAATTTTCCTTTCTTTAAATCACATGTTTACATGGTCATGGACAAAAATGCTTGTCAGGCAAACAGTCATGAGTGGTGCATCTTCAGATCCTGCTGGGAAAACAGCCCTCCTTTCTCTTCTCTGTGCAAAGCAGATGGGAGATAGAGATCAGGGAGGGATCTGGCAGGAACCCTGTCTCCCCTGCCCAAGCCCAGGGAAGATGGAGATGGCAGACATGTGAGCTCATGTGCTTGGTGCTGCCTCAGGACCCAGCAGAGCCAACCATCAACCCTGTGGGGATTTCCTCGGCTCGAGGGCTGGGTTCACATCCTGACCCCAGAACAGGAGCGCTGGTCCTTGTGGGTCAGGAGTCTGAGCTGAGCCTGCCAGATGGGCACTGCTGGTTCTAGCATGAAGGAAGAGACATAGGCTGCTCTTCTGATCTAGGAAACAGCATTTTTTTGATGGGAAATTATGTTTTGTAGTGGTAAGCTTCTCATTCACATCTGACTGCATCTTTCCAGTGGAGTAAGAACTGTTTAAGGCGTCACTGAGAAATGGAAATCAGTCACATTACAAGGTGAGCCTCAGTGGTTATGAATGGGGGAATGGTGCCTTCTGGGAAGTGGTCTTTAGGCAAATCCCTTTCTGCAGAGGGATTAGTTAATCAGATGGGACATAATCATCCTGTCTGGGGTGGGCATTTTCTTGTTCTGTGCGCTCAGCCCCCGTGCTGGTTTTCTTTGTTGCTCTCTCAGCTGCTTCCAGAGCTCTGGCTGGGGTTCCCATCAGAGGCTGTGCAGGGAATGAGGGGCTCCAAGTGCCGGAGCTGCAGAGTAACCAGTGAGAGGCACAACGTGTGGTGTAACTTTCACAAGCATTTTCTCCATGAGGCTCTCAACTTACTAAGTGTTATCTTTAAAATGTTTGAAGAGGAATTTAAACTGCCAAGTTCAAACAGCAAAAGTATTGACAGAGAAGTCAAATTAGGTCATCTTGCCTGCCACTGCCAAGGCATCGTTTTTCTCTGATGGGTATTTTCTGATGACTTTGCTAATTCATTTTCCATTTGTAAGGGTAGTGGGCAGTTTCTTAATTGGAAAAACCCTGCATCCTCTGCTGAATCCCAGATCCCAGATGCTTTGTTCAACATCATTCTATGTATAATAAAACCAGAAAATAGAAAAAGTGAAGCATGTCCCTGCTTGCAACTTCTTGTTCACATAATGCTGCCTGTGTCATTGGAAGTTGCTTATTACACCAGGAAGCATCTCAGGCTCCATAGCTGTGACTACAATGTTCATTAGACTCAGAGAATGCTGTGTTATTTGAAGGAAAAAGACTGTTGACATAAGTTGGGATTTGACCCCCTCCTTCACCAATGCTCACGAGCTCAAGCAAAGGAAAGCCATGTCCTGAATGAGGACATTTCCTTCCTTGATGTCAAATCCATACAGAATGGCTTTACACTAGTTTTCCTGTGGGCCTGTAGGCAGCAGATCTTTGATTGCACATGAAAGGGATGTAATAACAGTGTAACTTTGTTAGCATGATAAATAAGCGTCGGCTTTCATAGCTCATTTTCCTTCGAGGTCTGTGGGTTCAGCTGGAGAAGCACAGGGAAGCAGCAGGGCAGTGGTAGTGGCAGGTTAACTCTGATTTCTTCACCCTCATCTGCTTCCTACGGGGCTTAATAAAGCTACACCCCTTCACTACATGCACATTAAGTAGCAGTGGTGAAATAGGTCCGAGTTGTCTGGTTTCATGCAAAGTCAGAGCTGCCTTCTCATACTCTGCAGTCCTGATTTACTGGGGTGTCCTGTTTTTGGAGACTGCCAGACAAACAGGGTTGTTCTGCTGATTCATTCTTGCAGCAACATCAGGACAGCTCCCAGCACAGCCTTTCATGCACCTCAGGGAGAGTCAGGCTAAGGACAAACACAGAAGAAACAGTGAAAGAGCCAACTTGACAAGAAAATTTGATTGTCCTACTTACATTTAGAAGCAGAGGTCAGAGATGGGCAGGCTCTTTCCTTCCCCAAGAAATGGCATGTTCATGAAGGGCACGTGACTGACAAGCCTGCTCTCAATCTGCTGGGATGGGCCAGGGGCTGATGCCTCCATCACCACACCCGGTTTTTAAACTTGTGGACATAGCAGGTTAGAAGATGAGATGGACCTTTGTGATCCTCCAGGCTGCTCTACATATCAGTCCTCGTGGGACTGCTGAGCACAGCGTGGTGTCTTTGGTGAAATCTTTTACCAAAGTCAAACCACTGCAGAGTCAGCAAGACAAAGCATTTGACTCTGTCAAAAGCCTGTTCAGTGTTTCATATCAAAGCCACAGGGAAAGTGGGTTCACAGCGTGGTAATTTCTGTTGCAAAATGCTATTGTATTGTTGTAGGGTGTAACTTCGAGCAACACACACAGCCTGACTTCAGCGTGCTGTCAGTCTGTCATGCTAACAGAGACCACAGCTCTGATGAGCAGCTGGAAGTTATAATGTTCTGTACTGGGTTATTCCAAGAATATTTCTGAAATGCAGTAATGCTTTTTGCTCCCAGATTTGTTTAGTGCTGAGCAAAATCTATGGAAAATTTTGGCATTTCAACATGGGTTGTTTTTTTTTTCTTACTGAAATGAGCTGCTAGTCAAAATGTTAACAAATAATAATTGTGGAACAAAGGTTCTGAAACTTTCCCTATGATGAATCTGGACTCTCCTTCTCCCTCTCCAAGTCCTCCAAGGAAGGACTATTATCTCCTCCTCAGTGCCCAAGGACTCCTGTGGCACTGCAGGCCTTGCAGTCAGATGCAAACTGAGTTACTCTGCTATGAAGTTGTAGGGGACAGTAGGGGACAGAAGGGGACACAGATAAAGCTCTCACAAGGCAGAAGAAGTAATGTTTTCAAGAGGTTCAGAAACACAGATCTGGTATCAGTATGAACCCCAAAATATTCCAACCTTGCTAGAGTCTGCTGGGCCCACCAGAAGTAACAAGGAGGAATAGGTGGTGACCCAGGAGGTTGTGCACATCAGGTGAGCTCCAGCCACCTTTAAGATGAAGGTAGTTCAGGACCACTCCAGAGATGTAACTCCAAACCTTCAGGAATAACCAAGTAAACTTGTAGACATCTTCTGTTGGTTTCAGGTCAGTGGACATTTTCAGGATCACAGTTTGGGGAAGGGTGAGACTGTAGCCACTGTAAGAGCTGTCTAGCTTTGTGTGGAGAAGACTATTAGGGCTTGGATGAGATGGATTTACATAAGAAAACATCCATTCTGTATAAGTTTGAAGCCTAAAATATTCTGCCATTACATGTGCCAGATTCACTTCAAGAGCAGCCAGCTCAGTTCCTCCGAGTTCATGTTCTGCCTCTCAAAATCAGTCTCTTTCCACTTGTTCTGTTTGTTCCCTGCTTCCCAGATGGCGTCATCCAGCATCTTCCCCAGGCTGTGAAGCCTAGCTTGGCTGGTCTCACTCTGCATTTGGCCTCTGCTGTGATGGCAAATGCTGACTTGCTTCCAAACATCAGCCTGCTGTTGTGACTGCCTCTCATTCCAGCCTATCCCGGGGATCACCAGCTACTCTCCTCTGTGCCTGCTTTTATTCCCAGAAAGGACTTTTAGGACTAAGCTGAGATTTCCTTGTTTCCATGGTGTTGCACTTGACCTAATCAACCATTGCAGACCTCAAATGTCCTTGCCTTCAACCTCCCTGCCCATGGCTTCAGGAGAGCGCACTGACACTCTACAGCAAAAACAGGTGGTGTATCTAGAGATAATTAGTGATTACATGCCAGTGATTACAAGCCTATAATGAGTAATTAGATGTCAACAAAGTACCGTGGATTTAAAGGCACTATGTTTGTTTGTTTGTTTATATGGTTCCTTGTGATTGTGAGGAAGCAAGCAGTCAAATATATTTTGGCCGGGCTGGTGAAGGAGGCAGAGCTGCCATTTGTTCGCATTTTTTGTCACGGCCCTGTCCCCTCTGGTATAACCCGTGACAGAAGCTGTGTAAATTCCGCAGGAACCAGACTGTGACTGAAAATCCTGGTCTGTTTTCCTGTCAGCCCATTTGCTGCCACTCTGGAGGAAAACTGTATTCTCTAAACTGAGTGACTGATGCCTTGCAGGAGCTAGAACCTGTGCTTGTTATGGTCAGGACTACTTAATTTTTCACTTAATTTTCACACCCCCAGCTAATCTAGTTATGTTAGAAATTGTGTTCAGTCTCTATTCACTGTGCCACCAAACTTTCCTTTTAAATCACTTTATCACACTCTTACGAACTGGGCTATCCCTTCCACACAGATGTTAAAATAAATAAAAATGGATAATGTACATTTATGTTCCTCGTAAGTATGTCCCAGGGAAAAGCAAATGTAGCTTACAGGCTCCCTTTTTCAGGGAATAGAAAAAGGCTTCTGTACTACCAATGTTCATTACCCCAACACAGCCTGCCCACCACCTCCTTTGCAAGATCACCCTTTTGCAAGTGGTCTTGGAATGGGTTGTTTCCTAAACTCTTTTTCAGCTGCTCTCGTGAAACCCAAGACTCTGTCTGAAGCTGCATCAAATACAACTGGAAGAAGTGAAGAAGTCACCTGAAAAAGAGGGACTTAGTCCAGAGTAAATCTTGCTACCTCGAGGTCAGTGTCAGCTGTGACAGACCCACAGGGTGGAAGAGAGCAGGTTGTGCCAGTGCCAGACCACCCACCGTCCATATTTCCCAGGGAAATCTTCACCTTAGCTTGTAGGATTACCATGTTGCACAGTAACTAAATTAACATCGATGTTTTATCTGTATAATACATGTTCATACCCACCTTTGCTGAGGATGAAGGGGCTTTTCCTAACTTCTGGCTTGGTTCTTTCATCTCAGCTGCTTTTACTTCTAAATCAGTGGCCTGTGAGTGCCTCACCACGGGCAGAGTGTGGTGGAAGGAGCTGAGCTGACTCATCAGACCACAGGCTCATTCCTGTCTAATAGGGAATTTTGCACCACAAAATTCCATTGTGCTGAGTGTCACCACTCTATGAATTTTACTAAATATAACAAAATAAAGACCAAAAAGAGAGATGAACTGATAAAGAGCTAGATGCTTTCTTGCTGGAGAGGCTGGAACCAAGGTCAAATTGCAGCATTTTACAGAGCACAGTTGAGTTATCAGCATCAGTTGCTGTGAACTTTCATAACACAGTGAGGTGTTTGGGGTTGGGAAGAGGCAGCTTGTTAGTCATTTCCCCACAAAAGAATATGAATGTTGTATCTGTTCACGATAAACTTTGAATGCCTGAAGCTGAAATCAGTCTGCACCCCAGATGTGCTAATGCTTTAACTACAATACAGCTTTCATGCTTCCATAAAACAAACAGTATTTTAAGAATCTCAGACCTGTAACTGCCAAATGAACCACTCTCAGTCTGTGGAGCTAAAATCCTTTTCCTTTTCCCTGTACTTGTTCCGTTGCTACAGATTTCTCTTGGTAGAACATGGATAGGAAGGTGGCAGGTTACTTTTGCATTAACTGTTAGTGATTTACCTTTCCATTATTTCTGACACTGTTGTACAGAAGTGAGGACCTGTGTGTGTTACACACCAATATGTGCAGGTGATCAGACAGTGTTAGGTACCCTATCCATGGTCTGTTCTTACAGTTTTAAACTAAGTGACTGCCCATCATCAGAGTATTCAAATCCTTCATTCAGTGACTAGGCTAGCTGATAAAAATCCACGTAACAGATACCACGGTAACCTCTGGAAGTTTCTGTGCTGAGAACGTGAAAAGAGAGGCTTGTCCTGCCTGCCAAGTCAGAATGCTTGAATTCTTTTCACAGCCCCTATCAGTTAAGAAACTGCAACTGCACTGGCTGGCTTACCTGGGACTGGGGAACTGGCCACTTTAAAAGTTTTTGTTTCATAGGCCAAGGAATCCAAACTACTTACTGTATGTTGTTGTCTTTTTACTGTAGTACTTGGTAGATTTTGCCATTCTTTCTTCATTCTCTGAGGTGATAGGGAAAGTTTAGCACAGATGCTTTCTATCTGTGTCCAAAACCAAGAGTCTGATTTGATAGTGTGTGTTGGTTCTGGATGAGGAGGTTTACGGAGAGAGCTAATGGCTCAGGGGGACTGAATTCCAGCTCACACAGCTGCCCTCTGCTCTCCTCTGGCTTGTCTTACAGACAAGTAATGTGTGTGCCTTAACCCTGTTAAGGAGTGTGTACCTTTTCTGTACTTTTTCTGTGCTTTCCTTTGTTTGAAACTGCAGTTTCTTTACTTAGACTTGCACTGTAATAGTTTCTAACGCTCTCACATTTTTCCTTTGAAGATTGCAAAGGAACAACAATGAGGAAAGGACCAGAGAGGTTCACATTTTCCCCGCTCTAGCAACAAGGGCAGGTATGGCACAACCCAAAGTGGGGTGTGGGGACATTGCAGGCATCAGGGGTGGACTGCAGCTGAGGAAGTGTTGCTGAGAACACGGCAAGGAAAGCCCTAAAACATGCTGACTGAGACAGTTACTGTGGTTCTAAGATACCGTGGTTGTCATCCTGAAAACAGTTTCATACGTTCTATGCTCATGACTAATGCTATTTTTGTAGATTAGAATGTTTCCATGGTTTTAAATTAGAGAGAGTATCACAGCTTGCAAACTCAGGACCTAAAAGATAACTGCAGCCAGTACTACTTGTCAGAATGATCCTGTAGAATTTACTTGGCTTCCATTCACAAAATTCTATTTTAGATGCCTAATGAAAACAGACTGATTTTCCTGTGTGCTGAGCACTTCCAAATCTGCCATTTTCCCTCCTTCTTTTTCAGGGTAGTCTCTCCATTAATCCTAAAAAACATCCAGTTGTATTGTCTGCATGCCTGGACTGGAGTTCAGATCCCTAACTTGGAAACTGCTGTTGAAAAATGTTGTCTTTTGCCAGCTCAGTCCTCCTTTATCTGTCTCCAGGAAGTGAAGCTCATTATGTTTCCCCTGGACCATGCAAAGCAGAATAATAACCTTGTTTTGTAAAATATGTTCTGTGTCAGGTTAACGTGACTTAACTTCTGGGGTGGTTGAAAACATACAAAGAATGTACAAACAAAAGATTTCCAGTTCCATTCAAATCTCTGAATGCACATAACCTAATTAGGCTATTATAAAGAAATCAGAACTAATGAGCCACTATTACATGATCCTGACTGCATTTTTTATCACAGTTTGTTATTAAAGGAAATGGTCTGCTCAAGACCTGAGCATTTTGAAACACCTGAGAGTCAGCAGCTGCTCCTCAGCAGGTGTGAGGCTGGACCGTGGAGACACTGACCTATGGGTGTAACTTCACTAGAGTGTGAATGGAGCCACAGCAGAAAGCACATGGAGATCTGCTGCTGTCTGTGAGCATGGACAGGCAGCCAAACCTGGGCTGGGGCGTAGTTGAAGCATTTCAGAACAATGTTAGTTCATGCAAAGGATCAGATGTCCTCCGAGGGAGGCAACTTTCCCTGCACAGATGTCTGCTGTGGGTGGGTACCAGGCTGCACATCTGCCTCTTGCAGGCATTCTACAGCAGTTAGGTCATGGTGTGTGGCTGTCTGGGAAGGAAACTGGTGTCTACCCTGGTTGTGAACTCACTCCTGTGCTGCTGGCTCATCCCAGTGTCCCCCCACAGCGATTCCCAGCACAGGCACCCAGCACGGAGAGCAGGCCCTGCTGCCTGTGCCCCAGCACAACACACGGTGTGTCTCGCTCAGGGACGGGGCTTTACTGGGTGGGTTTGCTTCCCTGCTTGTGCCACACATGGCATCCATGGCCATGGGAGCTGGTGGGTCCTGCCCTGCCAGGCTGTGTTCGTGCACAGGGCAGGGAACAACCTCGATGCCTGCACAGGGACCTGGGGAGCGGGTTTGCTGCGGATGCTGCTGCAGGGTCACAAGGAGATCTGTCCTCCCAGCAGCCCAGAGCTCACATGGGAGGTCCATCACCATGGCTGAAGTCAGCAGTTTGGCCTGGAGGCACTGAAAACATATTTGATGACTGCATCTGGCCAGATCTCAGGTTTTCATTACTAATCTCTGCCATTGCCTTACCCTTCTGTGGGTAAGAGGTGTCCTCAAGTCATAGAGTCACACGATCATTTAGGTTGGAAAAGGCCTCCAAAGTCATGACTGGAGGTTGAATTTCCTGCTCCTGCTAGACTCTTGTGGCTCAAATATGGGTGTCTGAAGTAGCTGAGGAATTTGGGCAACTTCAGCACTAGGTTAATGTCTGCATTTTACAAGGTACATTACTACAGGGTAAGGCCAGAAGTAAATAAAAGAGATATTATTAATTTAGGTATGACAGGAAGCAGGGTTGGTGACAGGGTCTTGATTAGGGCTGTGGACTCAAAGCACTGCTGGCTGTAGGCAGGCTCCCCAGATTCATCCATGCCAAAGCTGTTTTCTCTCCCAGCCATTATCATGTAGCTAAATCTGGAAACAACAAACAACATGGGGACAGGTTGACAGGATTGTTCTTAGGGTTAAGGATCTGGAATAAAAGAGTTGTTGACCTTAGTTTATAGATGATCCTTGTTTGGCCCATGCCTGTTTGGTTGATGATGCTTTAGTTCTTGTGTCCCAGGGCTCAAAGTGTCAGTCAGAGAACAGATCCCAGTGATAGAGGTAACACCAGGGTCCAGTTTTGTGGCCTCTGTAAATCTCAGTGTATGGTTTGTTATATAACTGACTGAGACAGAATTAGGCACAAAGGAGCAGGAATGATGTGTTTTCATCTGCTCCAAGACCAGGACTCAGTAAGATGGGATCATCCTGGGATTAGTATTATGGACAATGTTGAGGTTCACATTTGGAGGTGCTGAAGATCTGTGACTGGTTTATAGAGGCTCCCCTCTTTGTGTTGAGAAATCTGGCTGACTGACAGCTGGTCTGTCCTCAAGAGAGTGCCTGACATGGAGGAGCCTGCTCTGTGCAGCTGGGGCCCTGTTCTTATGCAGCTGGGGTCCTGCTCCATGTGTCTGGAGTCCTGCTCTGTGCCTCTGGGATCCTGCTCCCTGCAGTTGGGGTCCTCATCCATATATCTGGGGTCCTGCTCTGTGTCTCTGGGATTCTGCCTTTGATTGCACATGCCAGGCCCCCTGGACATGTCCCAGTTTCAAGATCTGCAGTGGACCAGAACCGAATGCAAGATATTCCAAGATACAAATGAGCAAGAAGCTGGTAGAGTGAAATTTTCCAATCTGTGTTCCTTTCCTAGTTATCCCTAACATGGCATTCAGTTGTTGAGCACTGATCTGCAACACCCCTCCCTCAGTGGAAGTGCCTCTCATAAATGGTAAGTGTTAGTCTATAATTAGGGAGTCTGTAATCCACAGATTAGTGGCTCCATGCTCTAAAGTCTCCATCTGTTGTACACACTGAAATCATTATATCTCGAGTCTCAGTCCTGTTTCAGGCTTCTAAAATGGTTTTCACGGGATTTTCTTTGTTGTGCAAAGCAGCTTGTTCATGGCTGTCTCTTGCTGTCCAGGCTCTGGAGCAGACATTGCACAATGGCCTCTTGTCAGCGTGGCACAAACTGTGGGATGCACCTCTGTCCCAGGCAGGAATGGGACTTTGGAATGTGTATTTCTGCCATGTTCAGAGACTCAGCCCCCCTCAACACAAAGCATATGGCACGCTGCCAGTTATTAGGGCTTTTACTATGTTTAGACAATCTCCCAAACAATGGAAAACTGTTGCCTTCCAAATGGGCTGCAGAGACAACCCAGAGACCTTCTAACACGCTGCCAGACTTCCCTTCACACAAACCATGAGCACTGGCTGTGCCTGCCCTGTCAGAGGCTCAGTCTGGGACAGGGCTCAGTCCTTCGCTCTCCAAAGCCTGTTCAGTGATAAAGCACTGCACAAACCTCTCCAAAGCCTGTTCAATGATAAACCACTGCACAAACTGGAGGTGTCTCAAGGGTGACCCACACAGCTGCAGCCTGGGGCTCATCCTGCCACCATACACCCTGCCCAGGGCAGGCTGACCTGCTGTCGTGGGACAGGGACAGCCTCACACCAGGCTTACCCGTGGCTTGTCCCAGGACAGTCTTGGACTCCCTTGCATCGTCCCATCCTTTTATTGCATTGTAGCTGAAGACACTTTACAGTTGTCCCAGAGAAACACCCAGGGCATTCTGGACCCAAAATCTCCCACAAAGTTCTTTTATTAAAATTATTTTTATTATCACTTATAAAAATGATCCCTTTGGGTGGCATACACAGTATCCATGCATACACAGGGGATGGCAAATTCAGACATAACAGATGTTGACAGCTAGGATTATCATTCTGAGCTGTATCCATGCAGGATGCTTGAAACTTGAAACACAAGTTTCCTTGCACTGTCTCTTCATTCCATCGGCAAAGTACTCCTGGAACAGGAGCAGATGTTCAGGCTGGAAGCTCATGAAGGAGCTTTTCTACACCCCTACTGATCTGAATCCCTTTTTCAGCACCTTGCCTGAAATACATTTCTAATTTTATTACAGATTTTTAAAAGTCTGAATGTCTCCTGGTCTGGCCACTGATCAACTGCTGCAGGAGGGACGTTTGTAAAGGCACAGGAGCTGCACCCCACAGCCTCATCCAGGGAAGATCCACAAAGTCTTTCTGAGCTGAGCTTGTCCCACGGGCCCTGTAGTGCACATCTCTTTTACACTGCACATCTATTATCTTTAAATTAGTGCATTTTAATATTAAATGCCCCTTACATTTTTTACAGTCAAAGGAAATAAGACTGCTTGGCTCAAGTTCTTTGCTTCATTCATTATTCGAAGATTATTGTGCAAAGGAGATGGAGATGAGCATGTCTGATGTCTGTAATAGTAGAGAAATAAGTCTAGATCCAAGTTTCAGTGGTTTGGACCCATTTACGTGTTTCAGTCTTCTCAGAACACTTTAAAGATACGAGCTGCAGTTCTTGGGAACCAGAGGTTATTGGTCACTCCTGGGGTTACTGGTCAGTCCCAGGGGGTTATTGGTCACTCCCAGGGGTTACAAGTCACTCCCTGGGGTTATTGGTCACTCCCAGGGTCACTGGTCACTCCCAGAGCCACTGGTCACTCCGAGGTCGTTCACTGGTCTCTCCCAGGTCATTGGTCACTGCTAGAGTCACTGGTCACTCCCAGGTCACTCACTGGTCTCTCCCAGGTCACTGGTCACTCCCAGGTCACTCCCAGGTCACTCCCAGGTCACTCCCAGGACATCGAGCCCTTCCCGAGCCGCCGTTGCCGCTCCCGCTGTCCCGGTGCTGCCCCCTGGCGGCGCGCGGCGAGAGCGGCTGAGGCCACGCCCCCGGCCACGCCCCGGCCACGCCCCCGCAATCGGCGGCTCCTTTTGCAAACTGGGACAAGAGACTCGAAGGACGCCCCGATCCCCTCCCCGAGCTCCAGTAAAGGGAGGCAGCAGCTTTCCGTCGTGTTTTGGTGTCTGCTGAGGCTCGGCAAAAAGCAATAAATCCACGCGTGACCCCTGCCGGGACCGCTGCCTGCCCCCGCCCTTTCCCACTGATCCCCCCGGGACCTCGCTAACGCTTTAACCGATGTACCCCCATCTCGAAGCACACCCCAATCCAATGAGCCTCCACCCGATGAACCCCCACCCCACTGAACCCCCACCCCACTGTACCGCCCCATCCCACCCCACACCGTGCCACAGCCCCCACCCCAGCCGGGCCCCAGCCTGCGCCCCCACAGCTCAGCTTCACAGTGATTCCTCTGCACAGATTCCAGACAGATGCCGAGTATCTCCGTGAATGTAAAGTGATATTTTTTTTATTTTTTTTAAAAATGCTGCTGTTTTATTTTTTATACAAACTAAAACACCAGAGGTCATTGAATCCTATATTAAATACATAAATTAAAAAATAACCATTCATAAAACTTTACATACAATAAGGATTCTCTCCTACACGTTAATACATATAGTACAGATACATGTCCAGTGTTTATCAAAGGGTCATTCTGCCAAGTCATTTACAATTTTGTTCTGGAATAGACACCAAAAAAATTGGGAACAAAAAGTATATATAAAACCACAGAGGTGCTGATGTGAGGGAGGGTAGGGGAAGAGAAAACCCTTTGGATCACCAGCAGCTGTGTGTCTGTTGTCTGAGCCCTGCACCAGTCAGGAGAGCCTGGCCTGGGCAGTCCTCTTGGGATGCCACGGAACGGAAAGCAGCGAGGTTCAGAGGATGTTTCCCACTGAGATGAGGGCAGAGGGTTGGAAGATGAAGAACACCTAAAAAAAAGTCTCCATGATCCCCCAGGCACATCAGTAAGAGAGGATGGAGCTGTGAGCCAGGCTGACAACACTGCAAGAAGCGCCATTGCCTTCTGCAACCCCAACTGCCTAAATTCATCTCGCATAACCAGGCCCTCACCTGAAGTGCTTAAACTGAAACTGTCTTCAAAATCTCCCAACTTGGTCAGTGGAGAAAAAGCAGCGAGTCAAATTGTGGTCAAGCTGATTTGTACTACCTTCTGTGGCTCATCTCCTGCCTCGGCAGGACAGAGCCTGGAGAGCTGGTACTCCTCAAGAGGGATGGATGGGAGGGATCCAGGGCTGTATCTGCTGTCCTCAAAGGCTGCAGTAAATTGATTTTTATTTTGCTGGTTGGTTTTGGGGAGGGGTGGTTGGCTGCAGTGACTAATCTGAGGCAGGATTCTCAATTCTTTGCTTCGATGAACATCAAGAACAGCAGAAAGCCCAGGATTAACAGTCCCAGGACAGAGAAGAGTCCAGAAAAAGGATCAAAAAACTAGTTGTCCATGAGATGTGAAACTAAAACTGGAGGAGTGTACCAGTTGGGGCAGCTAAACAAATCTAGATTCAGCTCCCCTTACCTAGACTGAAGTATACTTTCATCAGCTATAGCAACGATTTCTATATACAGGAGGGAATAGGTATAAGCATATATATGTATATATATGTACATATACATATATACTATATATAGATACATGTATATATATATATACACAAACATCAAACTCATTTAGATCTAGCTGATAGCAGGATGTTTGTATTAACTCATATCAGCGAGTGTGTTTTAGGCATGGCCTGTGTTACGCTGCAAGGGGAGTAAAGCAGTGGTGGTTCAGCTCCCTGGAGGGAACAGCAATCTTTGAAAGGTTTGCAGACCCAAGTCTGCTGTGGCCAGACCACCACCCCATCCTGAGCCCTTGGGAATGGAGCACCTGCAGGCATATGTATACACACAGGAGCAAGGGAGGGCAAATTAGGTAAAAAAGAGAAATGAAATAAGACAACACGGCTCAGAGAGTCTAAATGATGAAGCCTGCCACAAGATCAGTCAGTTTTTCTATCCATGCCATAAACCTTCCCTATGACTGCCTGAAATAAATGTTTCTAGTCCCTTTTTTTTTTTTCTTTAGCCAAACCAGTGGTGGAAGTTATTGCACTGTCATTGAAACCAGGTGCTGCTCATTCTTCTGCAAGAAGAGCTCAGTGCTTTAACTGCCGGCCCTAATGCTGAGGAAAGCAGCCTAATGGTGTGAAATTCAGTGGTGCTGCGAGAGGGGAGAAAAGACAGAGGGGGAAAGAAGGAATAGCCAGAGGGAACCCCCTCCCTTTTTTTGTAGCTGTCAAGCTGTTGTAAAGCTGCTTAGTGATCTCCAGCTGTCACAGGAGCGGGACAAGACTTCCCCTGACTCCAGAACTTCAGGACTGAACTGCTGGCTCATGGAAAGCACAAGTATATTTGGGTCAACCTGATCCACAGAGTCTTCTGCTGAGGAAAAGGAATTTGAACAAAGAGCATGCAACGTACCTGCAGTCAAGTAACACATATGCCTACAACCAACAAATATACAGCTTGGTGCAGAACTCAGTGAACCCCTCGGCTGAACCAGAGTGCTTCAAGAAGACGTGGTCATTCTGTGATTTAAATCAATTTTAAGGAGAAAGGGAAAAAAATATCACTTGCTAATAGCTTCTAGCCTTTGATGGAAGGCTTAACATGATATCTTGGCATTCAAGAAATGAGGATGTTAGGAGTCTTTGTGGAGAAACTGAGCCCAGCATTGCTATGCAGTTGGGTGAGTGGACAGTAGTGATTAAAAGCTATTCTGACCAAAAAAAAAAAAAAAAAAAAAGATATCTGTGAGGGGCTGGCACCCTCAGTACTAGAGAACTTCCTCCCTGCTAAGGCCAAGGAACTGCTTTTGACCTGAAGAGTTGCTGTGGCAAGTGACTTCACTGCTTTGTGCCTCAGCTGCTTCATCTGTAAAAGTAAACAAGCAAACAAAGGAGAAGCTCTTTGAAAAGCACTTTTTGATGAGCCGTCTGTGTGCGTAAGATGTTGGTACATGTGAGCCCTGTTTGGAAGGTGTAGGTAATGCACAGGCTGTATTCTGGCCCTTCATTTTCTAGTTTGCAGTACAGACATCTGTTTCTCCCACCTAAAATTAAGGCTCCATCGTGGAAGACACAGCCTTGCCACGGGAACCCGAAGTCTGCCCAGGCACGACTCCGTTCCCAGGAAAATGAAAGCCGAGGCACAGAGAAGTGCACTGTCAGCCCACCAGTGAGGAAAGGGAGGGTGGGTGCAGCTGGCTGTGCTGCTCCCCGTGGCAGGGGACCCTCGCAGTGTTTGCTGCAGGGAGATGCTTCTCAGGGTCGTTTTACAGAGCACTGGGGGCTTGGACCTGTGACCTTCAGGGAGGCACCAGGGCCGGGTTCCAGGCTTTGTGATTAGAGAGGTAAGTAATGCTTTGAAATGCAAACTGCTTTTAGTTACTCTTAACAGTGGAAAAATCTAAACAGACTAGCAATACCTCTTACTTGTAATAAGGTTGTGTTCACACAGCTTTTCTTCCCCATTTTTGGTTTATGTGTCACTGATCAGGAAGCCAGCTAACAAAGTTGGTAGAAAAGCTGAACCAAAACATTTGTTCCAAGCCAGGACAAAACAGTTGGAAGCTGATGCTTTTCAGACCATGTCAAATGGGCTTTCCCCCCCACCCCATCCTCCAATGTTTGTTTTCTTTCTCAGAAGCTACTCTGTAGGTCCAATCCAGTGATCCTCAGTGGTTATTCAACAGTAAAACCAAGTATAGTCATTATTATCTCAATGGCAGTCTTTAAAGAGTATGAAAAGTATCTGATAATAGACAGGCTGTTCTTCATGGAGGGACAGTGAAGAGAGATAAGGCTTCAACTCTGTCGGAAACCCTCCTTACAGCAGGCACCCTCTTCTCCCCTTCCTTGGCCAAGGCGGGTGGTGCTGTGTTACGATGTCAAGCACAAAACGTGGTGGCCTGTCCTGCCCATCCTGCAATAACCCAGACCGGTTTATTTTCCTTTCTTCCTCCCACATTGCAGCTGTCATTTGTTCCTGAGGTTAAAACCAAAGAGGGAGAGCAGGAGTCCCTGCAGCCAGAAAGCCACACAGTTCAGGCCGAGCGCTTGGTTGTCAGCATCTCTCCACGGCTCGAGTTTTCTCCTGCTCTGTCCTGTTCACTTTTGATCCATTTGTGGGATGACAGGGTGACATTTAAATGATTGCCCTGCACAGCAGGGATAGATTTTTCTGTTGTAACTTTGGTTCCATGCCCAAGACACACGGACTTGATCAGCTGAAAGTGGTTCCTTCCCTTTAAGTTCTTCCTAGGTGATGTAGGTTCACAGTTTATTTTTCTTCCCCTTTAGTAATTTCAACATATAGAATTTCATTAGATGCAGCATATATCATAGCTTTAGACAGGAACTGTCAGGTAACAAATTTGGAGTGATGGCTTTAAAATACAAGGTGGTTGCAGTCTTGGCTACAAGGTTGTTCATTTTTATACTTTTTAAAATAGGTGTAAACAATATTCTCTTCATCGGGGGATGGAAGCATTTGCCTTTATAAGGAGTTATCTGGGTGGTCGGGCACTCTAAAAACAAAAAAAGAAAAAAAAGAAAGTTCGTATCAGGTAAGTGATAAGTTCCTCTACCTACCTATCCCAGCTGCCAAGATGCAATCTATCGATCAGGAAGCTGAAAAAGGTCTGATCTTACAGCTGTCAGTGTTAAACTGTTTTTGTTTGTATGAAAAGCATTTGGTAAAATTCTGGGTATTTTGCTAAGCCTGTCCATTTAAACCTTTCAGAGCACAGCCCTCTGTCCATAAAAGTCCCCACAGGCATCTTCAGATGAATAGTTATGCACAAGCTTCAATGACTCTTGAACCAAAGCTGGCCAAAATTCACCACTGAGAGGAGACATGGCAGCAAGCGATATCCTTGTGGTGTCAGGGCAAGCCCAGAATTTTGGCTAATGCAGCACTGAGGCAAACACAGACTGCTGCTGTCCCGAGGAAGCCTTCCCTACGGCTTTCCCTATGGAAAAGAACTTTAGTTCTCAGGTTTGCAACTAGGGAAAAAAGGGCACCATTTTGTCTTTGTTCTCTCAGCATTCAAGCCTACATAGTAAAATTCACTGGGTGCAAAATCCACACAGACCGCACTTATGTGATCACAAATAAGTGAATGTGCAAGTTCACAAGCACAGAGAGAATGCACTGTGGGAAAATCCCACATAAACAGGAATTAGAGAGCTTCTGGTCTGCATACATGGTTCCCTCCACGCTTGTCCCTTGTTATCTCAGTACAAGTGCTGTGTTCACTCTGGGCAAGAAAGAAACCAGAAAGTATAATCTGTGACTGCACTGTGGTTTTCTCTCAGCTGGTTAAAAGGCCCATAAAGAATAAACTGCACCAGGGCATGAACAAAACCAAAGACCTTTCACCACCAAGTGGCTCTCTCAGTGCACTTCAAGGAGGAGTTGTGTTTTTTGTTTGTTTGTAGGAAGAAGAAACGCTGATGGCACACTCCCCATGCCATTCTCACCTCTTCTGAGTTAGTCACCTGGGTAGGCAGGTGGGTTTTAATGTGAGTGGGACACACAAATCAATGTTAGTTATTCTCTCTGATTCCACGTATTCCAGCCTCAGAAAATATGTTGTTAAAATCCCTCTCAATCTTGTCAGCTCCATTCCCAAACTGCTTCTTTCTGGAGATTTTCCCTCAGGTGTTGAGGGGAAAGAATCCCGTGGAGGAAAACAGAGGGGTGAAGGCAGGGGATGAGGAGCTTACCATTGCCTTGTTTTTGAGGAACTGCTACAAGACTTGATGCTTTGCACCTGTGGAGTGCCTGGCCTTGGTAAAACACTCTACAGGTATCATGCGTGCTGTGATGCTGGGCCTGCTGCAGCTCTTACAGTTCAAGGGAGTTCACAGCAGTGCAGGGGCTCTGGAAAAGCATTGAGTTTATGTATCCCACACACACACACCTCACCCATAAGTTTTTTCCACTTTCATTGTCAATGTCACTGTATCTCCACCGCTGTCACAGCTCCTTCCCTGCTCACTCAGCTCGCCTTAACCCGTCTTCTTGATTCCTACCTGGCATTCATAAAGCCAAATATGCAAAGGAATCCTTTATCTCCTGGGTGGTCCTAAGGAGTGGTATAACCCCACAGCAGGCTCTTTGGGGTTGTAAACCACATTTCAGCTCTTGCTGATGCTTCTTGTCCTCTCTCTGGGGAACTGGACCCCTGTGTGCCCCTGGGACCAGCCACTATGGAGCAACAGTGAATTCCATGAGAGAAACTCATCTTGGCACTGTAGTCAGAGCAGCCTTCCCGGGCTCACCAAAGTGACACCATAGGCATTTACACCTGGTAAACCTTAAATACTGTGTAAAACAAGTGGAAAACCCACTGAAGGAGACTGGGCTGGGCTGGAGGGGCAGGGTATGGTGCAGGGAGGGAAGTGAAATCTTGACACATCCCTAAGGGATCCATGTAAACCCCCTACAATGACATCAGTTAGTGCTGCAGCTGGGACACTCCTGTCAGCCCTAAAGGCAGCAGAGAAAGGCTTTATGTTGCCTTTGACTAGTAGCCCTGCTCAAGGAACGTGCCAAAGCTGGATGGGACCCAGCAGCCCCTGCAGGCAGAATGACTGCAAGTGAATAACAGCAGATCTGCTAGAACTTTGGGAGAAATGCGGAGTTCTGACCTTAAACACCTCATCAGCTTTTCTAACCAGCCCTAGAATTATACCAAAAGGACATAAGTCTTAGCAAATGTGGAGGTGGTGGTGTATTTCAGAGGGTGATTCTTCTCCCTTTCTATTCTTGGTTCTCCCCCCTTCCTGCTTTGAGAAGAGGGAAGGAATGGCTGCTCTGCAACGAAGAGTGCAGTCTGCCTTCGAGTACATTGCAGAGCTCATTGTGAAGCTGTTCAAACACATTTTTCCTTTGCAAGCAGACACTGAAATGTTACAAGGCACTAGAGATATTTTCATAGGCTCCAAGACAAAAGATTAATCAGCATTACTGGAATTTCAATGACAGAATAATAGGGGATTTTCTTTCCTGTTTTGAGAAATGCTTATTTCAAAAGATACTGCTATATAATTGCAATTCTTGAAAAGCCAATTTTCTTGTCTGGAAGGTCTGTAATTCTCAGCATGCCTTCCTTTCTCCCCTGTGCTGGCATACCAAACCATGCAGAGAGTCTCAGGAAGTACCCACTGGCGTTTTTTCCCAGGACTAGGGATTTCGTACTCTAAATTCAATTACAGTTGAATTAAATTTTTCATGTGAATCATCTTTTTCTTTTTTAATGAAAAATACTCTAATAAAAAAATTATGTATTTTTGTGAATATTTTTGTCACTTGTACCTACCAATGATGGTTTTTTTAAGCTTCAGAAAAATAAGTTATTTTCAAAACTAAAAACCATTTAAAAATCAGGGAAGACAACATTTCCTGATGAGTTCTAATACTAATGAAATTTCTAATTTATCAAAATTTAGCATGCTCTACTGCAAAGACTTCACTGCATGCTTCATCTTAAAAGAGACAGGATTAGAAAAAACTGTTCAGTAGCTGAATGTCGTGAATGCATTTTTAATCAAGGTGACCTAAACTGAGCAATGTTGTCTTTTGAGGTACTCCCTGGTTTCTTACTTTTCCTCCACCACAGCCAATACCAGTATTGGTCAAACTAGGATGTATAAGCTTCTTACCAATTCTGTAGCTGTACCAGAAGAGGCAAATGCTCACTAGAGAACCAATTCCATACCCATACAGGTGGAAAATGGAGGTGCAAAATGTATATATACAGTAAACTCTGAACCTCTTATTACCCCAGTTTTTCTCATATGCTGCACAAGGACATTATTGTAGCTATGAAAGGAACTGAAAAAGGATGACACTACAGGCAAATGGAAAAAAAACTCATGCAGACAGGTTCTTGCAAATGTCACTGTCAGTTCCTGTGAGTTTTCAAGGTGCACCTTAAATCCAAGAATTTTTTTATTTGGAATCTCCCCCCTACGTTGACTGCTTGTTCTGGACTCCTGATCCTGCGGTACAGCAGAAGACACAGTCACATAAAACTATTTGCTGCTACTGCATACTGTGAAAATTTGGGCTTCTTAAAATTACCCTGTCTGTAATTTGACTGCTTCAGAAGACTTTCTGATTTTTTTTCCCCACTAAGAACAAGTGAGAAATTGTAAAGTCAAATTTCCACCAGTGGCAGCCACTCGGAACATCTCGCAGCTGCTATGCTGTGTCACGGTTCCCAGAAACCCTGCAGCAGGAACATTAGTAAGTATGCAGTCAGAACTTAATCTGTTTAATGATCACTGGATCGAGGCAGTATGTTTTAAATAGCAGCAGCTCAATAATGATACTGGCTGTTGTTTACAGGAGCTGTGATCACTGATCTGTCCATTCCTCTGATTCTTTTCTTCAGCTTGTTCCCCATCCAGCCCAACCTCCATATATATTGGTGCCTCAGCCCATGGAAACATTCATTGTGAGGTCTGGCTGGACAAAGAGGCAGCAGATTCCATTTGGTGTGGATAACCCAGAGCTGTGTCTGCATCTGCACAAAACTGAAAATCCTTGATCTAGCTGGAACGAAGCACAAAGCAGGGGCTTTTCCATAAAGGGAAAAGAAAATCCACCAACCAGGACCCATGGCATTTCATTGCAATCAATACCTTGAACTGTACCTGGAAACAAAGGCTGAGCTGGTACAAATGGTGGAAGGACATGGAAGAACAGCTTTGACACAACTGTATTCTTGGCTTGGCTAAAGTGCAGAACAGAGGAATTTATTCACTGACAGAGCTGAAGCCAGAGCCAACAGATCCAGAAATTCAATGGTATGGGTCTGTCCCCAAAACAGAAAGTTCTGCTCCACCATTACATGTTCTTGAGACTTTACCATAACGTTTTCTAGGCTATGTTCTACTTCTGTTATCCTGGATCAAAGGAAAGATTGTCCTATCCCAGCATCCTGGTTCTGGAAGTGGCCAGCCACAGAAGGGAAAATGGAACCATTACAGTTCACTGATTTATTTCCCTATCTTCACATTGCTTTTTGAACTCTGAACTTCCAGCTGCTAAGCATGCTGTGACAAAGACTTCTTTACAATCCTGTATGCTTAACTATCAATTTTCACTTCCTTTAAGCTTATCACACAATTGCTTGTACTTGTACTTGAGGAGACAGTGAATGATAGCAAGCTAAGCTATCCATCCATCCATCCATCCTATGACAATTTTTCTAGACCTCTCCCATACCTCCTTTTAACAGTGTGACTTCCTGAGCCAGAAGAATCCTTCCATCTCTCTGTCTCCCCCTTCCAGCCTCTCAGCAGCTAATCATTCTTCCTTGCCCTCCTTTGTATCCTTCCTAGCTGCTGGACATGGAGCTCTACCTGTTACAACCTCCTGACCTGAGTGTCAGTTCAGAGCCCATCACAGTGTGTATATGGTTGAGATCATTGTAATTGTTTTCCATCTGTACCCCTTGGCAAACATCAACACTGAATTTCACCTGCAGTTCTCTTGGCTGTGTGATACTGTGAAATTCTTATTAGCTTTTATTTTTACAATCCTGAATAGCACAGTATCACCAGTAACTCAGCAGCAGGACAACCCTCTATTGTGAACTATTACAAATTGACAACAACCTGCTGAATTCTCTGGCTCCAAACATCCACAAAAACACACAAGGATGTGATCCTCAGCTCTGTGCAAGAAGTGGTAGCTTTGGGGAAATAAATAAAACAGTCTTACCTTTCCAAGAGGCACATTGACATCAAGGCCAAAGAATAAAGGCAAGAGAGAAGAACAAGAACAGAAATAGAAACTGCAGAAGAAAAAAAAAGATTGTGTAAAAACTAAAGGTTATGGCATTGTAAGCATCAGAATTATTTTTGCACTCAGCAGAACAATTAGAGTAATTATGCATTCGGAAAAGACTGTATTTCCCTAGTTACTTCTGTAAGTACCATACCACCTCCCAGGCTTAGAAAACAGATCCCACTAATTCTGGTGATGGATTACAACTGGCACAACACTGAAAGCCTGAGGTGTAACTGTTACTATGAACCCCCACGGGTTGACTTAAGTCACAAAGCTGGATATCAAAAATAGCATGGGGAGTATTTTTAAGGGCATTAAAAAGCAGTGGCTGCAATCCATGCTGGAAATAGCCTGGGAATATATCTATGTATATATGCACATACACACACACAATATTTACCAACTACTAAATTAATTAACAATTTTTAATTAACAATTAAACACATTTAATAATGTGATGTAGTATTGTAATGTTAAAGTCTGTATCGACTGACACAGACTGAAAAGAAAGGGCAGTTGATCACCAGCAGTGGGTGCAGCTGACTGAGTGAAACACAAAGGTCGTGCAGTTCAAGAGCAGTGGGTCCCTACTTTCAAACCAAAGTTGATCAGCTTGCTTCAGAAGCATAAGAAAACCAACCTTCTCCTCCAGATCCTTAATTTGTCTCTTTTGGATGTCAGTTTTATCTTCCAAATCTCGGATCCTCTGGAAATCAGAAAAGAAAGCATCTCCCTTAAATTCTCAATAAATCTGTTCCAGTAAACAGGTAACTTAATGTTCCAAGTGCAAAAAGCCTAGAAACAAATCCATTTCTATGGCAGGGATAATCTTGTGTCATACTGTGACTCCATCCCCTCACCCTGTCAAACCACACGTTCAGCTGCTCAAAACACGATCCTGCACACGTGTAACTGGATCCTCAAATGCTGGAAATTAATATCAATTGTGGTTCTGTTTCACATTATCTGTTTTGGTGGTTTTTTTTATTAATCCTTTGTTAAATAGATGGAAAGTGTAAGATCATGGTTACACTCTTTGCATGCACAGAAAAGACACAAAGTATGAAACAATTCAAAAAGCTAGATGCCAGGCTCCCTTGTGGCCTGGAGCTTGCCTGAATTTGACCTCAGATTGTGTTCCTGTACAGCAAGGCTGAGTAGATACACATGTGTAGTTCCTTTTGCCTACCTGATGAGCCTGCTGGAGCAGTTCCATCCTCTCCTGAAGAATCTGGCAATCATATTCTCTGCTCTTCCTCAGCATCTGGCGCCTTAGCTTTTCTACTGCTGTCCTCAGCTCTTCCTGCTGTTTTTCAGTGAGTAGTTCCCCAAACTTTATCACCGTTTCTTGCTGCAAAGCATTGTACAAGGTGGCCTCAAGCTCCTGGATCCTCTGGTTGATGCAATACCAAAAGCCAGTTAGAGATGAAACATGGTTTAAAACACATTGGGAACTGGGGGGGGGTTGGTAGCAGATTCTCTGCATGAGAGGTGATCCCTGTGCTCAATTGTGCAAAAATGTGAAAAACAGAACTCAGAAAACAGTTCTCTGTTCTGCAAAAAAGAATATGAACTTTTATTTTTAAAATATTTTAATACTAATTTTCACTGAAGTCTTGCACTCTTACTTTTTTCTAAATGCACTTACAGAGGTGGAGTTGGATGAATTTTCATACCTATTTTAAGTATAAAATATTTCACCAATTCTAAAATTTCAACCCATTGTGCTAAAAAACTCCAGTTGGACAAGCTGACATTAATGAGCAATATCTGTCTTTAACTGACAAAAGAGTTCCAGACGTCAGGAGATGTTGGCTTTTTATGACATGAAAAGGTAAGATGTGTTGAAGCTGTGCAGGTTGCATGCTAGTACATCAAAGAATAAGAAAAAAAAAGCAAATTAAAAAAAAACCAATGCTAAGAAAAAAGCAAAAACCTCCCTTCCTGATTCAACAAGAGCCTGTGTCCTATTGCAGGGCTGTCCAGTATGTGCTGCAGAATTTCCCTTGTACATACCATGTATGCTTGGTCAAGAGCTTGTTTCCTGTAGTCTAATTCTTCCTCCAAATAACCTTTTATTTTGCAAAATTGTTCCTACAATGAAGGATCATTTGGACAGAAAAATGAATTAGTTACTTTAAATACTTCAGGAAGTTTTATGAAATCATCTACAGATACCTGATTCAGCAGGATGAGGAGACTGGTTCTCAACTGACTCTCTGTAGAGTTTTTAATAAGCTACTAACTTTACTTAACATAACACTGCTTGCTTTCATTACCTAATTCATTAGTTTCTCACATGCTGGTCCTGAATAAAATGCAATACAACAGCTGGTGTTTAGATTGTGAATCTTAAGAAACAAATAGTGCAGGCATTTACATCCCTGAAAAATATTAAGCAACCTTTGAGCCCTCTGTACTTATCAATAAACAATCAGCCTCATAGAAAGAGAGAGAAAGTTTTCAAACTTTCACTATTTCTGTTTCTGTTATTATGCTGTTTCATGTGAAGCAGGCCAGGAACAATTTCATGGATTCACCAATAGTCAGAGAAAGGCTGCATAGCTCATTTGCCAATAGACTCTCCTAGTTATCTTTTGGCACATCAACTAAGTGAGACACACTCAGTGTCCCCAGAATGTGTAATAAGGAGAGTTTTCTTACCATATCACTTTCCAATTCCATCATTTTCTGATGCAGAGCAGCTTCAGCTCCCTCAATCTGCTGGATCCACTGGAGGGAAGACAATGAGAGCTGTAACCTGCTGTGTTTTCTAGGCATGTGAGCAGTGCCAAGTGGGATATCTACAGCAGCCTGTTAGTCTGTTTTTAGTAACCTATTGCTAGCTCTGGGCTCATCCTGGGGCTGTTCCCCTCCTGTGACAGAGGCAGCCAGGATGTCTGCAGGTAGCACTTGGCAGGGAAGCAGCCAGAGGGTCACCACTGCCGGGTCACTGGAAGGTAGAAATGCACACATCCTTGGGTGGACAGGGAACCCATTTCATCCCATGGATAAAGGCCCACAATGAGGCTGTGGC
Organism: Myiozetetes cayanensis; assembly: GCF_022539395.1. Lineage (NCBI taxonomy): Eukaryota > Metazoa > Chordata > Aves > Passeriformes > Tyrannidae > Myiozetetes > Myiozetetes cayanensis. Next base: position 4,062,756 of record NW_026087378.1, on the reverse strand, counting down.
TTCCCAAAAATAACTTAGCTGGCCAGATGGCAACTCTGCTTGCAGAGAAGGAATTGTTCAGTAGAGTCCTTCGAAGCTCTCACGTTGACAAAACTGTGTTGCACTTGAGCCTCAGAAAGTAATTTTAACCAACTTTTAGCACCACTTTCTCTTTAATTTCCAAAACACAGAACTTAAAACACATACACATACTTTCAGTGAAATTTTGAGCACAGATTCCTTTGGAAGCTTTAGAAATCTCAGAACTAGAAATCCCAAACTATATCTACTTATGGCTTAAATGTCTGACGTTTTTTCATTCAGTTTTCAGTTTCAAGTTTCGTTTGATATTATTTTTGTATTTGCAGTTGTTTCTACTTCACAGCTTGGGCCACATGAGTTTGATATTTTTGCTGCTTTAGCAAGGTGTTTGGGACTCTGCTGGCACAATTTATTTAGAAAATCACATCCAATGCTAGAAAGTTTGACAATATTGACAACAACAGGGCATAAAATGTGTTAGATGAGGCCTTTAGATAACACCTGAGAAAAGCAAGCACACAATTTACCTTTTCTGCCAAGGACAATACAGTGGAAGCCTGAATTATAGCCACTTGTTCTTCATTTCTTAAATTCTGTGAAGAGAAAGTGAGGAAAGAAGAAAATTGGCAGCAGTTTCCTGCATGAATAAAGACAACCCAGCCTACAGATGAGGTGTACAGCTTTCAGAGGATCCCTGTAGTACTGAATATCCTATTCCCATTGAAACATTCAGGGTCTGTTAAACATAATAAAAAGACCACTGCTTTTTCCCTTCTGTATGATAGGGACTAACTGTATGTCTTCATTAAATTGCACCTTATAAGAATTGTAAACTAAAATTAGACCCATTTGTTTGTCTTCATGTTAGTTTTACAAAGGTGAGTTTCCATTATTAAAGCTTTTGTAAAAATAATGTTTATTTACACCAGCACATGAATAGACAACCATGATGCTTTGGGTCTTTTCTCCTTATACACTCCCTTAAGACATTTCTCATGTTGGCCAGAGATACAGGACGATCTCTTTTATGTGGGCAGCAATGCCCTCTTAGAAAGCCACAGGGAATTTGATAATTGTTGCCTATTTATGAAACTGTTTGGAGGAACCTTAGTCCTGATGAAGAGTGGTTGACTCAAGACTGCCAAACTAATTCATGTGCTTTCCTCAGTGAATGGAGCAAAGTCAGGCCCAGTTCCAAATATCAGTGGCCTTTGGACATTCTTCCCAGTCTGCTAAACCAGACGTAAAAGACATATAATTTAAAAAGCATCTTAGAAAACAGCCATAATTATAGATATCACTTACTGTACTGTACAAAATGCAGCCTGTAAAGGGAAAATATCTCCCATTTCAACTTACCCCATTATCACCTAAGATGTCTAACTGCTTTATGAGGTCTGGGATGCTGACATCCTGCAACGAGAGAATAAGGTAAAGGCATGGCATGCACCTTTCATCATGGCTGCAATATCCATCCCTCCTATGAACCATGTGGAAATCAGCCACGTTGTTTTATCCACGTGGAAATGCATCACACATTGATTTCAGTTGCCACTGAACCAGATTTTATCATTATGGTGAGAATTTTGAGTCTAACTGAACTGTGCCAGTCATCACACTCTTATATTACACTGTGTTTAAGTGCCTGAAGTTTAGTGGAATTATTAGTAAGGGGTTATATGGGCAGCACCCACCACTCCTGTAGGGAGAAGCACTGCCTTATAAAACTGACCTACCTTAACCCCTTCCTTCATGCAGTAGATCTGTAGAGCACTCACACCATCTGAGAAGGGGTGAATCTGGAGATTAAATGGTGGGGACCGTCTCTCTCTTTCCTGCAAACAAATTGGCAAACATGCCAGAAGAAGATACTAAAATAAATGCACACAGAAAATGCCATAGCTGCTGTTTACATCACGTTTCACAAAGCCAAGCTCTTCATTTTACAAGTCGAAGGAAGGAACATCTAGACCTAGTCTGAAAAAGTGTGCCAAGCGGGACAGGATCCTAAGCCCAAGCTAAATTGTTTTACAGGAGATTATTGGATGAATTATGTCAATTTGCAAACTGCCTGTGGAAAGGCTGTCACCTAGCTCAAGTGATTTGATTTCTGAAGTTTTGAAGAACTATGTGTTGTTGTAAATACTCCCTTTAGAAACAGGAGTTTGATTTTACACTATTAGGACACTCAGATTACATGTTTGCTATCCTGGTGTGTTGTACTTTCTAACATCTGTGGAAAACAATGTGGTCAAAAAAGTTGATCAACTCAGGTATTTCTACATCTTTGTTGCTTAAAATTTACAAATATTTGTCCAGTTTTAAAGGACCAAAGACAAAAATAAAAATTTGATGATGTTATTTCTTATTCCTTTCAGGTATTCAGGTAAGCACAGAAGTCAAGATGAAACTTGCCTTTTAAATGCACTTTTAGCTTATGAACATGTAATTCACTTGATCCATCCAGCTCCCTGTCACATGGAAACACAGCTGTCAAGTAAAACTGTGGGACACTTCTAAAACTAAGAGGCAAATCTCACACAGCACTGCTTTATGAGATCCAGGAAGGGCTCTGTGTGGCAAATATCTTTAGCCTTGGACAGCAAATGAAATGAACAACTGAAAAATAAACCAGCTTATAGTGGATATTAGAGCAGGTGAAGTTTTGGTTGGCTGCCACTACAATAAGAGTCTCTAATTAGGGGCAGTCTGTGAAGAGGGAGCTTGAGGTCTGGCCCATCCGCACTTCAGCTCACAATTAACAGTGCTGGGCCTGATTTGTTACTGTTTTATCACTGCATCACTTGTTTAAACCCTTGATTAAAGTGGGTGTCCAGTAAGGAGCCCATCCATCACCTCCAGCTCAAGGTTGCGGAACTCCAGCAGCTCGTTCTGGTCTCGGGCATCCTGCAGCTCCTGTTGCAGACGGTTGTTTTCTGCTTCCAGTTTCTCTATCTAACAGAAATATGTTAAATCAGGATCTGTGTGACTGTCACAAGAAACATCAAACATTTGGTGAGCAGTAGTTGAGGTAGCACAGGCTGTGCAAAATCAAAACCCTAGAAGACGGTTCACAGGACCCAGATAACCCTCCAGAGTGAACAAGCAAAACTTGGGAACATACCTTGTCTAAAAGCTCTTGGTTCCTCTTAATGAAAAGCTGCTTGTCTTCCACCCAGTGTGAGTCCTGTTGGATGAAGCAGTACTGTTATAAAATAATCAAATTCCACTGGGCTGGGCACATTTATTGACAATTGTAGCCACAATATTCAGGCTTTAAAATCCTACAGGAACAAACTGTCATTTACAGATCATCATATTTAGTCTACCAAGCTGAAGTAAGACTTCTGACCTTGCTAGACTTTCCTGTTTACTTATCAGCAACATTGCATCTCATTGAACTTTACACTGAAACTGTGCTTGCTATTTTATAAGCAGAGTGGGTAAGATACAAAATAGGAAAAAATAAAAACCACAATAATTACTTACCTGCCCTTTCTGTGCCAAAGTTTTCTCCAGATCTTCTATTTTGGCTCTATACCTCTGGACTTCAGCTTGGAGCTGCTCCTGAGCCTGTTGAAGTCAGGCACAGCATTAAAGAGTACCAAAATCAGCAATGTGACTGGTAGTAAAGGAAACCAAAACCAGCAGGGCCTGGGTTCATGCTGTCAGTTCCACTGAGTGGGAAACCATTAGAAAGATCTGGACTCAGTGACGTTTTGTGCCACCCCTCAGACCTGCACACAGATGACACAAGGGAACACAGTGGGGGATCAGCCCCAGCTCCCCACCCAAGCCTGTTATTGCCATGGATTGGCATCAAGATCAGCAAAACACAAGTTCAGGTACTTGAGGTGGGGGTGCTCTGCTCAAAGATCCTAGTAAAGGGCAGTCCCTGAATTTAAAAATAAAGGTGCTTAGTAGATGACAGTGGCAAGAGGTAGTGGGAAGAGGCAGTTACAGCTGCTGGGGTGGTCTTCAAGAGCTGACTCAACAAAGACTAAACAAACTGGTATGGTCTCACATCTGACTACTTCGAGCAGGAGTTTTGGGCTGGAGACTGCCTGAGGTCCCTTCCAGCCTGAATGTTTCTATAATTTTATTAGAGGGACAACATTTTTAGTCTTGGAAGGTTTACTGTAGTCTGTATCACATGAAAATTTGAATTCAATTTGCATTTCTCTTTTAGAAACATTCAGGTGTTCCTAAAGTAGATGCAACGTGTGCTTTTGTGAAAACACACAGGTCCTCACTTACCTTTAAAATTCAACCCTATCATACATAGGCAAAAGATGAGAAAACCTTGTGATTCTGTGCCAGGCTGCAGAGTTGCCTGCTTTGGCAGGCCTGCCTAACTGCAGAGTTTTCAGGTTCAGGTGGAGGACAGCCTCTTGAAAACAGAGTGATTGTGTCCATCCTTAATTGTCACTCTCTTTAAAAATGTCCTCAGCAAACGAGTGAACAGAGATGTCTCAGTGTCAGGGATGTTGTACGTACTCCATTCCCCTGTATGGCCTTTTGAGGGGTTTGTATGTCATGAGACCAATGAGATGCTGGTACCCCCAAACAAATACTGACCTTGGCTTCTCTTTCAGCATCTATGACCCCTCCTGTCTGTTCCTGCAGCAGTGCATATGCTCTCTGCAGGGCCTGGTACTCCTTTGTCAGCTGCCGAAACCGCAGCTCTGACTCTTCCGCTGCCAAACCCTGCAGAATAGGAAGGGACGTGTCTAAGCACTGGGACAGCAAAGCACTGTCAAAGCAAGGAATGCAAGTGTGATTTGTTAAGCACAGTAGCTGGTTTACAAGTCTTGATTCAAAGAGCTTTTTGAATCACAATGAGCTTGCTGTGAAATGAAATAATAAGAATGGGGAGGTTATATAGCATTTATATGTCTTAAGCTGAAAGGAATGTGATAGGTTTGTGTCCTTGAAGGGGGAGAGGAAAAAACCAACCTCAAATGGCAGTGTAGTCATAGCTGTAGACTCTGTGGACTAGATTGTGGAAGAAACTCTCAGCATTTCAGTATGTGAGTAACCAAAATAAAGGTCAAACTTCATGAAGTACGTATCACTCAACATGCACGATAAAAACCTACGTGTTCTTGAGAGCCTGATCACTTTTTTTTGGAAGTCACAATCTCCTGAAAACCTGTAGTTGCCTATGGAAAGAGTCAGATCTTACCTCATCCAGATCATCATCTGGGGTTGCTGGTGTCCTGTCTGTTCTATATGAGGCCACAGAGGATGTTTCAGAGTCCATGGAATCATCATCATACCCAAAAAATGTATCCACCACGTGTCTCTATAGAAGGAAAGACATGATTTCTGAACCTTCTTGGAAACTCATAGCTCAAGTTTTGGAGGGGAGCAGGGGAGAGTTGCTGGTTACTTAAAAGCCAAGGTATGAAAATGAGTAATGGGCTTCCTCTGCAATTACCAAGTCCAAACTAACCACATTGAAGATTAGGTCTTGTGCTGGCAGGGAATAAGTTTGCTGATTAACTTTTCCGAACTGAGGATCTGTCTGAGAACTGTTTGTTAACCACAAAGCTCTTCAGAAGAGATCTATCACCATGCAGACTGGTGCACAGAGGTAATACCACAGAGAGCTGGAAATGTGTGCAGAATAGGAAGCCCTGTTTCTCCTCTCATGGACACTGCTGATATTTTTAATGTCTCAGTGATATTGCTGATATTTCTTGCTGATATTGCTGTTGGACTAAGTGAGTGAAAGCCCTGTTAATACAAAGCTAGTGAGAAGGAACTTTTATCACATCTTTCCAGGACTGCAGTCACTGGCACATGTTCTAAGAGTGCTCACACTGCACAGTTTGGTTGTAGGTCTGACACTTCACTATCACCAATCTCAGCACCTGAATTAAAGCAAAGGAAAACAGTGAGATGTGTCCTGTGAAGGCACAGATTTTTGAACCTGCAGGCTTGGTTTCAGGGTACAGATTTGAGCATTTAAATACTTGGCTTATGAATAATTCTGCAGACAAACTGATCAACGAGCCATTAAAATGCACTTCTGCTTTGTAAGATTTTTCACTTTTGCTGACAGGTTAAAGCCTTCTAAACCTGGAACTTGAATCACACAAAAACATGTGCCAAAGATGCCAATTACCTTTTGCATATATTACAATTTTTATTCACTGTGTTGTCAAGTGAAGATAATTGCCATGTTCTCCAATGTCATACTCTCTGGTTTAGAAATAAAGTTTACTGATGAAAATACTTTTCAATCCTTGTCTCCCAGTTGTGTGTACTGTGCATTGCTTCACAACCCATACAGAAAGAACGTGAGGACACCTCTAGGATTTACTGGTCTGAAATTCCACGTGTGTAGGACAGTGTTGCATTACTTTCACAAAACACACTTTCACAGAACACACTGAGGGATGGACTTGGAGGACCAAGAGCAAGCAAGCAACCAGTGTTTCTGGTTTTTGAAGGTGGGGGTGTTGCAAAGTCATTCTTCCCATCCAGCTGATAAAGGAGCTATTTAAACCCCTACTGACTACTCTACTAGCTCTAAAATTTTAAATTATTCCAGTTTTGGACTTAACCCAGTTCAGGCTGATACAGAGGTTAGTCAAAGGGCTATGGAACCAAGCAGGAGAGAATGACAATTTCTCAGGCAGGAGCTTCTGCTTGAAGAGTAGAGATGCACAAGGATTTCGCTTTAGCCCATATGTGCTGTGAAAAACATATCACAGAAAACAGTGAAGGTCTCTTGAAATGTAAATAACTCTCAGAATAACAGACCCTGAGACCAATATTTATAGAAACCAGATGGAAGGACGATTATTACTATTTTGGGGGGAGGGGGGAAGCCCCATTTCAAAGTGGATTTAAAAAGCTCTCCCAAAGTAACTGAGGTGTTTATAAACCTGATCATTAAAGCAGATTGTTATAATCCACAAAGCTCTCTGTAATCAGATTGCTAAAGTGTGTTTTCCTACAGAGCCTGCTACCATTTTGTAAACTGAAAACAATTTTTCTTCTTACCTTAATTGGCTTCGAGCTCCTTTTATGCTTCCTGCGACGAATGAGTTTCTCCCTGTCCTGGAAAATAAGATTAAAAAATTACTCTCTCTTTTCTTTGCAGCTGTAGAAGGCCAAATCTACAGAAGAAATAAATCATAAAACTTCCAGTGATTCTCTGCATACATTCAAACTGGAATCTGACTCCAGGGGGAAGGGAGGATTCATATCCAAATCTGAATGTGTGTCAGCTGAAAACCACCTGAAGAAAGCCCCCCTTGAGCAGCTGTCAGACAGCAGGCACTGAGGGATTGCCCTCTAAAGTTCCTGGGAGATCTCATGCACGGAACTGTACGAGGGGCTGCCTGCCTTCCCTGCCAAGGAAATGCTGCTTCTATCTCAAAGTCATTAACTGATGGGAGTGTTGATCTCACCACTCCTAGCAGTGATGTCTCAGAAGAGACAACAGCTTGTTTTGGAGTCTTTCTCCTTCTACTTGATATCATAATGCAAAGTCGGCTGACAAACAAATTGTCAGCATTAAATGACAGAACATGCCTTGGGAACATGTAGGTACCTTCCCAAGCTCCACAGTTCTTAGTCTGGATTCCTTTCTGGAGCTTAATTCACACACAGTGTTATGCTTTGAGTTGTAGAGGCTGATGCTCCACTAGAAATTCAGTTAAACTGCACACATGCACACCTACATCTAAACACCTGCAGATGTTAAACACAGGCAAAGTATTAACTCTCAGACCTCTGGTTAGAAGAAGGAATACCACCAGTGGTGGACAGTACATGGCAATCATTCCTAATTTCCTGGTGCTCTGGACATACCCTTGTTAACTCATCGATTATGTTCTGCTGTTCTATGACCTGAAGCTTTAAGAATTCAGTTTCTTGTTCCTCGTTAGCCTGATCCAGGTCATTGAGAGATCTTAACTTCTTTAGAGGGGGATGTGATGTTATTTTTTCTCTCTGTGGTAAGAAGAAACAGATAAAATAAGATCCAGCACCTAAAAGACCACCCTTCAGTTAAAAATTAGACATTACCTCTCAGTTTAGCTGAACAGCCCTTTGAATATTCTTCAGCTAAATCACTCTTTATTAATACCCATCAGAGCTTTTTAACAATAAAGCAGCACAGCAAGACTGAGTTCTTCAACCAGAACAACAAAGCTTTATCTGTTTAGTTACTGTGTGGCAATACAGCTTCTCCAGCAGCCCTTAAAGGTCACATACTGTAGTTCTTCCCTGGCCAAGCATCAAGATGCCCCCAAATGTGGCAAATAAGAGTTGAACCTGTCCAGTGGGTAGGCAAATAGTATCTACTCCCACGACCCCATATCCTTACTGATGCTCAGTGTATGACCACACACAGTGAGGAAATGGACGTGGTGCACTCGTGTGGCAGACATGCATCCAGCCAGGCCAGGAGGGAAGGTAAAAACTGGTGATAATACATCCATTTTAACTACAATATCATATCCTGCCTGCTCCTGAGCATATGTGGCAAGAGAGATGGCTACAGCCTGTGAGAATTGCTGTAGCCACCCACAGTTTGCTAACTTTCATGATTTGGGCATCCACAGCATGAAGAGCAGATGTCGGAACTGAGTTAGAACATACATGCTGCATGTGCAGATATGCACCAGCAGCGTTGCCCACTGATGCCTAATGCATTGTAGATTCCCCAGTCCCTTCTCTGCTGTGAGAGAGCCCAGGGGACTGTGATCTGCACTACCACTGCTGTGGAAGAATAACTCTGACCTGTGACACCTGCATTAAGTTTATCTGTCTTCTGGGCATGGGTGAATTGCAGCCTTAAAGTGGATTAACCTTGTAACACTCAAGTCTTTTTTCTATGAGACAAGAAAGTGAATCTGATCGTCTCAGCCTAATCACCAGGAAAGCTGCTCCCACTGCAGGGCACTCAGCCTGCTCAGGACAGGGGCTGCTGCAAGCCAGGAACGAGGCCCATAAACACACCTAGCAGGGGAAGCTCACATCTGGCAACCCAGAACATCCATCTCCCTTTTTATTAACACCAAAGCAACATCAGTGCATGTGCAGGGGGACAGGGCCTGGATGCTGACATACTCAGGGCAATCCCACTTGAAGCATATGCAGACAGAAATGCTTTGACCTCGCTTCATCTAGCCCCTACACGTGAAAGTTATAGCCCTAGACAAACTTAAACACCACTGTTCTCCCTTTCCAATTCCCATCTATCATGTATATGTTTTATGGAAAGATGTGAATGCTCAGTGCCATACCAGAACTTGACTTTGCCATCATCAGCTCTAACAGGAACATACACATGCAAGAAGAACATCATGCTGGCTGAAAACATCCCTCTTAACAGCTTCCTTTTTGAGTTCCAGATGCAAAATAGAACAGTGGGACATGCCTCAATAATGCAACTTTTTTTTCTTTTTTTTTTTTTTTTTAAGCAACCGAAATTTAATATTCTAAATTTGGAGATAGAATTAAAGACTGTGATTATGCATTCAGCTAAATATATCTATTAATATATATCAGAGTTATAGTATGTAAGTCTGTAATAATATAGACCTAACCATGGCTGTGTATTAGCAATAGTATTACACTCTTTATATGACAGATACTCTGTGTATATACATGCATACACTATGAAGATTTGGCTACCAAAACAAACATAGATCACCCACTAATCCTCATTTTGCTCTTCAGTACCAACCATTTCTATATTTTCTTTAGTGACTGCTTTGAGTTTATCTTCCATGCGCTGCAAAGACTGCATAAGTTCATCATTTCTCTTCGTGAGGCACTTGTTCTTTTCCAGAAGAGGTTTACATTGTTTCTCAGCTTCTCGGACACGCTTCAGCTGGATTGATAATAGTAGTAAATAATTGTCATGAGAGACATGAACATACTTGTAATTTGCAATCTTGATAAGACACTATTTTGCAATTTTGACATCAAGAACACTGAGGAGATCCAAGCCAGCTAAACTGATATGACAGGAGTGCATTACGAATTATAGCTCAGGAATAAAAACAAGGAGTTGAACTTATCACACTCATCCTTAATCAGAGAAGTAGGAACGCGAAGAGGTCAAAAAGCCAGGGTCCTGATTCAACACACAGGTATCACCACAGGGGAGAAAATCAGATAAAAGAGATCAATTCTCTGTTGTCCATTCTCCCTAGACCCAGTACTGTAATATTCTCAGCCTGGTCAAATACTGGGCTACAGACAGCACAGTACTTGTTTCATTTACAAGTCTCACCACACACTGCTGTATGCTCAAAAGGTCAAGGAGGAAACAGAAGCATTCATGTACAATCCTATAAAGCCTCACTGCAACTTCCATTGTGATTTTGTACTCGCAAAACTTCAGTGAAATTACTATTTAATCCTAGCATAAAATAATCCTTCTCAGCCTCCCCTGTGGCTCTCTGCCTCCTCTCTCTGCCAGGGCAAAGCTCACACACCAGTTCATTTCGTTCATCCACGAGCAACGTGTTCCTGTCCTCCAGCTTGCGGATCGTGGCGTTCAGCTCCGCTATCCTCTTCTGGTTCCGGCGCAAGTCCTGCGGGCAACAACGTCACAGTTACTGACCCTCTTCAACACACACAGCGGGAAAGAGAATCCTCAAAAAAACACACACCAGCCACCCTAAGCTGCCATCATCAATAAGTTATCTTTAGGGACTTTTGCGATGCTGAACATGCTGGCAAAATTATATATATTTTTGGAAGGAAGGGTCTGGTTTGGGGGATACTTTATTTGAAAATGTTAAGCTGTTTGAAAAAAAACAAAGAGAAAACAATCAGGTGAGAATTTTTTAAGATGGGGAAAAATAAGCTAAAAGATTCTGGTTTTTATTGCCTTTTCCTACAGACTACTTCTATTTGCTGAGCCGCTACATCAGGTGAAAAAGTAAGGACAACCCTTTCAGTATCAATTGCATTTTACTTTCTTATTCCTCATCTGTGTACGTGTAAACATGCTTTTATGTATACATTAGTTGTGTCAACACCTTTAGTTTAGTCACACAACGGGTGAGTTTATTTATACATTAGTTGTGTAAACATCTTCTGTTTAATCACACAATGGATGAGTTACATGCTTTGTAAATGACACCAAGGGCTGTCTGTGGGAAGAGTAAGGCAGACAAAAATGAGGATCTCCTAAGAGTCTCATGGATTCTCCACCCCCTGCCCTTCCCAGCCCACCCTCCTAATTTTATCTGGTTTTGAGGATGCATGTTATCAAGGTAGTTATGGCCATCAAATGATTCTTTCAAAGGGGCACTAATGACTTAAGACGTTTTATATTTGTAAATAAAACAACTGAGGAAACAAAGCTTTGTCCAACTAGCATTCTCTCTGAAAACTCTACAGACATAATTTTTCTGTAGTGAATATGACAGAATGTTTTCCAGGGCCTGAGAAGCTATTTCAGCAAGAAAAACACATCCATGCTTCTGTTTTTCAGGGACCAGTAAAACCTGCATACAGGGCTGCTGCAGTGCTCTGAGCCATCTCCAGCCCTTCCTGGGATCTCTCTCTTGGGACTGCTCATGTTACACTCTGCCTCCTTCACCAAGAAGAGCTGTTCATCCAGAGCTTCCTTCTGCAGCTGCAGCTTCTGCACGTAGCCTGTCTGTGTCTCCAGTTCTTTCTCCAAGGAAAATATGATCCTGTCTTTAGCCTTGATCTCGTCCATCTGAATGAGAGAAACACCAGAGCAATATTACTGCGTGAAGGCAACAGCATTTCAGCCTTCTCCAATCTCGTAGTATATGATTTACTTAAGAGCACTGTTCACCCCTCAGATCTGCTCTATCAAACTGCACCAGTTTTTGCAAATCACTCTGGCAAAATTCCTACTGTCTAGGAATGATATGAATCACTGCCTGAAAACAAAAACTATATCTATGTTAAATTTTGCCTGAAGCTGCCAAAGATCCTCTCTGGTCTTGTAGCTTTCTAGGCTAGCCAAAATCTTCCCAACAGTATTTTTCAAAGAGTAGGTCTAGGTTATGATCTTCATTAACTAGATGTCACTCTGACAGCAATACAATGCAATTGGAAACCACTTGTGTAAGTCTGAGAAAAGTAATTCTGGACTTGTCCAAGGTTCTTATGCAAGTAAATAGCCTTCAAAAAGCCTTTCATCAGTTCCTAAAGATAAAACCATACAATACATATTTAGAACCTGAGTTGATTTTACTAAATGGTTTTGTTTCGTCCTGAAATTCACTACAGTTCTTTTTTATATTAAAAACCTGAAAATAGATCCTCAATTTCAGATGAGAAAAAAAGAAGTGTGGTTTGTCCTCAGGGTGAGGGGGAGCGAGCAAGTGCCATCGTGGTTTGGATAAACCCTGTGCCAAACTATGGCACAGGGAAACAAGGCAGCCTGCACCATTGCTGGTGAGGGCCTCTTTTTGTTCATTTTCCCCAGTAATTACTGAAGGCTATGCCAAGGCCAAATCAAAAGGTATCTCCCCTCCTGCCATGGTTTAACACGTTCAGGATACCATAATATGGGCTGGACAAACCAACAAACTGCAAGTGCAGATGCAAACGCTCTTTATCTAACCCTTTTCACCATGCATGTATTAACATCTCAGGAAGCCAGATCCTTATGGTCTAGGCCAATCACTCCCCTCCTTTGTTAGCTGCCATCACAGTGCTCTAACTGTGCACCACGATCTATATGTTCCTGAGAAATCACAGTGAGAAGTTTGTAACACTTTTTCAAAGTGAGGTGCATTGCACAGTTCTGTTATGCAGAAAAAGCTAAGAGACACAGAAGGCAAAGGAAATGCAGGATAAGAGAACACATGAACTCTTTTGGTTACTGACCAGGCGTCGAATATCCCTTTCACTCTCCCATTTGATCTTGGAAATGGCTTCCTGGTGGGACTGGTGCTCACTCCGAAGATCCCCCGCCTTGATCTTATCGGCCTGGATCATGTTGTTAAGGGCCTCATCTACCTGCTTTTTGGCAGACTTCAGTTCAGTAATTTCCTGCAGAAGCTTAAGGCGCTCGGAGTCGAACTGTTTCCTGGCCTCTTCGCGAGCCTCAAGCGTCAGCGCTGTCCGTACTTTGTCACTGCTCCCGTCCCGCAGCGCGCACAGCGCTGACTTGAGGCGCTGGATCTCGCTGTCCCGGACTTTCACCATCCGCGTCATCTCCTGCTCGTGCTGTTTGATGAGGTTCTCCCTCACAGCCTGCAGCTCCTTCATTTTCTCCTCATGGAGCTTGGCTTTCAGCTCGGTGATCTGCACGGTCTGCTTGCGCTGCTCCACCTCGCGGATGCGCTTCGTTTCTTGAGTCTTCTCTCTTTCGAGTTTAGCAACCTGCGTTGAGATACAGTGACAGTCACCTGCTACCAACCTAACGTTGTCAAAACAAGCCCACCCAGACGCACCCATGTCAGGATGGTGAGGCAGAACCCAGATAATCCTCCACCCTCCTACAACACAATATGGGCCAGCTCCTGAGGCATTCAATGGGTTACACTGCCTTTACAAAACAACCCCATCTTCTCCAGGCGTCCTGCCTCCCACAGTGACACTACACATACTTTCAATATTTCCTTAGGAAATAAGACTCTGTGTATGTGTGTGCATTTGTCTAAAAACTTTTTAACCCAGCAGTCAACATCAGGCAAATTCACCAGAAAATTGGAGGGCTCAGAAATAGCAAGGTTTCCTACAACTTTCATGAATATACTGCTCCACTGGGGCCAGAGGCTTCTTAAACTTGTAGCTCAGTAAAAAGGAGTCTCTTCCAAGGGAGCCACAGGACATCCACAGTAAATGCTTTAAGCTGGGAAAGAATCAGACTCCTGTTCTAGGAAAGAGTTGTGTGGCATCTGTTGAATTCTGTGATACCACTTTTTCCACTTGTTTCCCTTCCTCAGCACAGGCACTGCTACTTAAAACCAAATCCTCACTCACCTTAGATTTCTCCTGATGCAGCTCAATTTGAATGTCTGTTAGCTTGGTCCTGAGTTCCTCATTGGCAGCCTGTAGGGCAACAATCAGTGCCTCAGGCTTTTCGCCCTTGCTACGTCCTTTTTTTGACATGGTTTCTGATCTGCGAGAGTCCACGTGTTTATTTCAAATACAGACTGCCATCTTTTTCTGGTCCTTTCAGTGCCAATTAGTTCAGCAACCACTGCGTGACATTCCTTAAGGTCCTGGATTCAGCTGCTTTGGAAGCCCTGCAAAAAATAAGACATACTATTTTTTGTCAGTGGACGCTGCAGCAGGACAGCTCACATGGTTACAGAACACACGAGAGAGCTCCCACATCCAAACACTGCAATCTTTGTCTGAAAACCTGCAAGGGACATCCCAGCACAGTCATGCTTCTGTCCACCAGCCTGGCCCACTCGTGGGGATTGCATGTGTGTCCTTTGTCAGTTCTCAGAAAGGGGCACCATGCACTGAAGACAGGAGTTCTTTACCAAAAGGATTAGTGCTGTCGAGGGCACAGGAGTAGAAAGGACTGGTTATTTAATCCAGTCCTTGCAGTCTGAGGTAACCACAAAGCAGACACTTTACTCTCAAGGATCTACCAACCATGTCATTCTCTTCCCCTTCCCAACCCTTGGTCCTCTGAAAGATCTTGTGCCAAACTCAAAGACTTTCCACAGCACTCCTACCATCTACCACAGGAGGGAAGGGCAAGTGCTGGTCCTCATCAGCATTCTGGGTCTCAGCAGAAGCAGAGAACTAACAACATGCAAAAGCCTGTTCAGATTGAAAATTGACCCCTTCACCATTTCCAAGGGATTGTAAAAAAAATTCTACCAGTGGTTTCCATCAACTGAATTTTATCACAAAAATTCTGTCCTAAGCCAAAGTGATGCCATAAGCTTAAACCTAAGCACATCAGCATGATATACAGATCAGGAAGCCAAGGGGGGTTTCCATATCACTAAGAACACGAGTGTCCCTTTGTCCCATATAGCTGTTGTTCAGGGGTTTGGGGTCGGGGGGGCAGGTGGTGAGTGGTTTGCATTTGTTTTGGATATTGGCACTGACTGACAGGCTCAGATAAAGAGGCATCCTGACTACACACAAAATAAACATGGATGTAATAAGCTGCCTAGAAATTTCTGTGTCCATGTATCTCAGCAATGAACAGGGATTAGGTGGTGCCATGTCCATGTTCACATGGTCACTCTGACATTCCTGCCACATCCATGAAACCTGCAGAAATGACACAACATCCATACTGATCCTGCTACCCTGAAAATGCTGTCCTCCATCACCCGGGGTTTCCTACGCTGCTCCCAGGTACACCACCTCTGAAATCTTGGCATTGCTTTGTATACATCTAAACATTGGTCTTTTATGAACTGTTTTCATCAAGAATGAGCCACCTGGGATGTTTAGGCCTGAAAGAATAAAGATATAAATAGAGAGGTGCCCACCCTACAGATGGAATGCTGGGGTGCCTCTGGACAGCACAGACTGAATGGCAGCAAAAAAGCCCATGTCAAATGGCAGCACACTTGAGCTGGAGAAAGAACACATTAAAGGGAAAATCCATACTGAGGGTCAAAAAACATAGTCTTCTACTAAAGGGTAATTTACTCCTTAACAGCTAGTCAAAAAGGCATTTTTATTTTTTCCTCTGCAGACTTAAACCAGAGGTTTAGTGTTTAGTATGCACAGCCACTCTAGAGGCAGCAGTGATATGCTGAGAGCATAGAAATTTGTGGGACCCCAGGACTGCTGAGCTACTGATCTTGAGCTGAGCAGACAAGGCTTCAAGGAAAGTAGCAAAGGGCAAACAAAGAAAGCAGAATATTTTCTACTCCTGTGAAAGGAAAAATGGGACACAAAGCATGAAATTATTCTCATTATCCTGTGACAAAACACCAGCAACTCGATGGTTTAGAAACTGAAAGTGATTTTTTTTTGCTTATGAGCCCCCTTCCTTCCTCACTGCAAGCCTACACGGTTCATTGCTTTCACCAGCACTGTCAGGTTTAATATTATCCTGCAGGCTCCTCCAGCAAAGGCCTGTGCTCACAGCAGTGCTGCCAACAATAACAACTCCAGGAGTTCTGCTATTTTGTGAGCAGTTTGCCCTTTGATGCAACTGATGTTTGGTCAAAACACAGAGATTTGCTCTGAAAAGCAAAAGGCATCACTTAATAACTGAAGCCACCATCCTGATCTTTTGAAACACAAAATACTAAGAAAACAGGAAGCATCAGAACCATCTAAAAGGGAATCACAAGTGTGGGTATACACTGTCTACCTGGTCTGCAAAGAATGCATGTGATAAAGCTGGGAATAATGTCACCAGAAGTGCAGTGCTGTGTGCAACTGTCCTGGTGAATGAGAAGAAAATCTGTATGCCATAAGGATGAAGCAGATGTCAAGGATGGCAGAATGACTGATGAATGTACAGCTGCTCTTCAGCAGTCAGTGTAAACAGTGCATCCTAGGGGGCCAAAACCTTATTCCTGCTGAAATCACTGTAGACTGCCCTCTGCCTTTTCTGAACTGTGTCTGAGAGACAAAGAACAGCTTTCCATTTGCCCAAACTAAATAGAGCTTGGAAACAGGAATAAGCCCAAGAGCATCCTCCTCAAATTTCTGATAGCTTCTTAAAATGAAACAAGGTGCAGGTGACTCTCTGACTTTTGATGCAACAGCAAGGAGGACCTAAACCCCTCTGAAGCTGCTGCACACCTTGGAGGATACTGGATGGCAAGTGTAACAGCCCCAGGCCACACTGTCACTTCCCCACCTTAGCTTCCACTGAAAAGAAAACTGCATAGTTTGGAAGAGCCTATTCCTACTGTACCTCTTGATCTGGACATCAGCCTGGAGAACCAGACTTCACAGCAAGCTATGGGGCACCTGCATCTTCTGAAAGGCATATTGAGTTAAAATCTTGTTAATTCACTGGAGATTTGCCACACTTTTTATCAGAATTAGTAGCACATTGCTATAGGCTGTGGATTATTTATCAGTAAAAGATCATGGCTACACTGGAACTTAAACTGCTCCAGCAGTACAAAAAGGCACACTTGAGTCTCAAGGTTTGTTTGTTAATTGTTTTGGTGGGTTGACTTCTGTTGGGGCTTTTTTTAGCATCAATTCAAGCTCAGCTGCATGATATAAGCAGGTAGAAGTTTATTTGTATTCACACTCCCAGAGGTCTCAAACAAATATCAGCTTCACAGCATGACAAACAATGAGTGTGCAGATAGCAGTGTGTTGCTTCCCGTGGCAGAACAAGCCATAAAAGCACACATGCCTCAAGGAAAACACTCCATAATCTTTAAGGTTGAATGTAAAAAGACAAGTATAACTGGATGAGCAATTACACTGGAAGCCTCTTCCTATAGAGTTTCTTTATTCTTTTGTTTTCCCTCCTTTCTACAAATTTCACCTATTGCTATTTCTTTTATTTTGGTTTCCATCCTTTCCTTTTTAAATTCCTTTTCCCTTTATTTGCTGCTTGCTCTAGTTTTTACTTCTCCATGGCATTCCAGGTTACCTTCTTGTTGATAGTTGTGTTTAGTAATAAGTTAGGAGATTACAGAGGAAAACACCTACACGTGCTCCTCGATGACAGCGTTATCCTTTATCTGAAGTGGCAAAGGAATCTGTTCTGAATGTTGCTCCCAATGATAATCTATGTATAACACAGCTAACCTATACCTATCTAATCAATTTTTCTCCCTTTCTCCTACAGCCATTTGTTGTTTTGTTTTCTCCAAGCCAACAAACACATTTATTTACAAAAACAGGCTTTGCGTATTATAGAAGTGAAAAAATACCTTTCTCTGTCTTTAAAAGCAACACCTTGGGATGGAAACACCTGGGAAAGAAGAAACGAGCACTTCACCACCACAGCCTCCACCCTGCTGAATCAGAGTGTTCTGGGCCCTGAGGTAGGTGGAGATGCCAAAGCATTGCAAAGCCCTGTGCCTCTGCTTCAGGGACGCTGGAGATCAGTCAGTCATTTTCATCAGCAGCGTTCACGCTTTTATTCTCTGCTAAATTGTTGCTGTGTGATACCATCCAGAGCAGGAAAATGGTCACAGATGTCTAGCTCCTTGAGTATGAAGTGTGTGGGTCTCTGCAGGGAGACACAAAGCCTCCACTAGTTACACCCAGATCTCAGAAGCAAAGAATAAGGAGAGGGGTTGGACTGTTCTTCAATCAGTCATTTCTCTATTGATTACAACCCTGAAACGCAATTTCAGGCTGAAAGTGAAAAAGCAGTGGAATGGAGCTCACTTTGAACGCTCTTTTTCCTCTCTCTTTCAGGATCTATCCTGCTGGTGAGGCCTTGGGAATGACTGCTTCATTTCAAAGTTCTTTTTAAGCCAGGCATCCCTTTCAGGGTTAAACAATTAAGCAATTGCTTAAGACAAGACAGAGATGTGCCCTGCCAGCACCTGGAAGGTCAGTCTGAACTCTTGGCACATGAAGAGGTGGCTCCGGGATGGCTGCTGAGAGCTGAACTCTGATGGCTTTGGCCAAGAGAACCCGAATCCTCATCAGTCAGGCCCCCACGGTCACAGGCACAGTCAGATCCCAGACTTGCCTGTGTTACTGCAATTCTGAGCAGGACCTGAATATACTGCAGGCTGCTTCCTTCAAGCTTGCACTAAAATGTCAGCATGACCTTAGGCTGAACAGCCTTCAGCCTCTGAGGTGGTGAAGCCAACCAAGATGGATTAGTAGGGGCAGGATTCAGCTGATAACACGCTTCTCACCAGGGCTTGTCCCCTGAAGCTGCTGTTGCAGTGAGTTCAAACATATGCTTGCCTGTTCACATCAGGACAAGGTCAGTCATACCCACTTCATCTAAAAAGATTCACGATGAAACAATCCCACAAAAGATATCTGAAAGTTTGGGGAGGGGTGGAGTTTAGCCTTCCCCGGTAAATCTGTAAAAATTACCATTATACTGAATATTAATCTGTCAAGTTGGGGTCAGGTTATTTCAAAGCAATCTGTTTTTAGGGAACGGATTTGCCATGAGAGTTGAAGGCTCGAAATTGGTTCATTTCTCTGTTTCGGTCTGCCAGGAACAAGACAAGTTGCAGAAAATGCCTTTCCAGTTTCATTGAAATAACAGCACAAGAGAAACAACACTGCCTTTGCAGGGAAAGTTCAGCTAAGTATGAAGAGGCGTGAGCATGTACCAATCAAACAGCCATGGGCATACATACATACATGCTCCAGTTTGCACATGTGACAGGTAGCCCCATATTTACAGAAATCACCTGGTGCCCTGTCAGGAAAAAAGCTGAGACCATTGTCTCTCACAGCTCTACAACTCTCTGTTGGAGTCTCCCCATTTTTAGTAAGACTCTTATCTGATTTATCTTGCTTTACGGTAATAAAGTGCATTAGAGGAATCCAGTCTACCAGTTTTGTCTTCTGAACCATCGGTTTGCTTCTTCCACGAACTGTGTACAAGATCCACTTCAAATGGCATGCCCAAACTGTGCAGGCAAAATGAACTTCGTGTGGAAGTACATGGTGGGCTGTACATGGTGGGCAGAACTTGATTGTGGGTGCAAAGAGGGTCAAGGTACACACACTAGAATATAATATGTATAATGCAAATTTTGCTCTTGCCCCAGCAAACACACTATGTTATACACCTTTATGTGTGGCTAGACATGCAGACCTACATTCAAGGGCATACATTTAACTACATAACTGCAGACTGTGCCTTTCCCACCTGGTAGTTACTAGGTAGGTTGTCTGTGAATTCCAAAACGTAGCTAGAAGTGCAAACGTACATCAGCTCAAAGAAGCCTTTAAAACAATAGTCCTGAGCTCTTTCTAACCCCTGGGAAATAATCCTGGGCACATTATCCTCTGAGGGACTAGCACATGCTTTACTCTCCATCTTGACCTCACGTTTAAATTGTCATGTCCACAGGCAGCACAGGGTCTCACTGGCAACTTCTAACTGCAAAGAACTGGATGAGCCTCACAAGTCATTAAAAAAACATAAATTATGTTGCACTCCCATGACTCTTGCCTACAGCTAATTGGAAAAACTAGAGAAACAATCTGTAAAACATGATCTCAGAGAAGACAAAAACCAGAATATAACCAATCCCATTGTCAATCTATCAGCACAAAGCTAACTTTCCACTTGTACAGAACGAAACAAAAGAAATGAGAATAAAACGAGTAAGTACTTCTGGGACTTACAGATTCTTTCTCATCTGTCGAAAAGACTTGCTGCTGTATTTTGGGAGTTCCTTGGCATTCTTTTGTTCTTATGTGGAGTCGGTTTCAAATAAAAAGTGAAGAGACAGCAGGTCGAGCAACCCCTCTGCCCCAGACACTTTATAGCCTGATGTGCTCCTCCTCCTCCTCAGTGCCCGGAGGGAGCTGGTCTAGGATGGGGAACAGGAGAGGATGGAGGAGACACGCAGATCATTAACTGCTCATCATGTACACCCAGGCATCCAGCCGTGAGGACACAGGCTCTGGCATTCAGCCTTTCCAAAACAGGAAAGCTCCTGCTCGGAATGCGGCAGTCTTGCCCCATGGCTAAAGGAAAGAGCCTGTCCACGTACCCACACAGACACACCTCTGCTCCTCTGGGCACCTTGTGTTTTCTGTCCTTCTCTCAGCCATCCACCTCACTGTCTTCTCTAATCAGCTCTCCAAAACACTGGGCTTGGGGAGCCATGAGGCACCCAATGGCTTCTGCAGTTCCCTGAGCCCCCGGAGCCCGGCTTTGGGCACAAGGCAGCCCAGCCACGAACATTCCACTGGCTCAAACAGCACAGGGGCTGCCAGTGCAGCCACAAGTGACTACAGCCACGCTCCAGCCACGGGAGTCAGGTTAAATTACATATCTCCAGGCATCTTTCCTGTATCAGAAGCAGAAGTTCTCGAAATGATGGGTGATTTTGCCCAAAAGGTTTGCCACCTCTCTGGGTGAGCGCGCCGGCAGACGAAGGATGCCGGGTCTCTGCCGCACGGCAGTGACCCCCCCCATAGTGCTGAGGGTTTGCAGCTGTGGGCATTTTCTAGGTCATCCCCACACAGCCCAGCCAGAGCAGAAACACAGCCTTGGCATGCCCAGAAAAACGCAGCAAATCGGAATTGATCTGGACAACGGGGGATACAAGAGCAGCCGGAGACGGGATGAGCGAGGGCCGCGCTCCTCTGGCCGCCACAGCACGGGAGCCACACCGTCACTGCGGTCCCTCTGAAGTGTCTGTTTAGATGGAGCCCTGTGGCAGTGACCTCCCCTGAAACCCAGATGCAATTCTGACTCCAAGGTCGAAGAGCACAGGTTTTTATGCCTGTACTTAGCAAGCAAGCCTGAACGGTAATTTTTCAGAAAAGCCGAAAGACGACGGTTTCCATAGGATTTACAGTCATCCATTGTCCCTTTAAAACATATTCTAAAGCACAGCCCCTCCTTACAGCAAAGTGTCTCATGAGCTAAATTTTGCCTCCATACACAAAATCTCAACACAGGAATAACCTTGACTATGAAAGAACAAAAGCACACATTGTGCCTCCTGAGGAACAATGAAACCTACATTCATTCAAAGTAGTAAAGATCACAGTGCAGGCATCTAGCAAAGGCAAAACTAAAACCAAACAAATGCTCAGAACAGCCTTTTGCAAGGGCAGGGAAAACAGCTCATCCCAGTAACTTCCATCATCTGGCCTTCAAACACCCAGGAGAAATGGATCCAAAATTAGACTAAGAATGCTCCCTCCAGCATATTTTGTGCCCACATATTTCAGTGGATTTTTGGCCTATAACTCTTTTAGGCCTTGTAAAAATGCAGCTGCAATGTTTTCCTTTAAAAAAATAAAATCTTGAAAAAACCTTTTATCTCATTAGAGTAACACCTTACAACCTGCCACAGGGTGAGAAATGAGTGCCTATGC
The DNA here is from genome assembly GCF_022539395.1 of Myiozetetes cayanensis. Lineage (NCBI taxonomy): Eukaryota > Metazoa > Chordata > Aves > Passeriformes > Tyrannidae > Myiozetetes > Myiozetetes cayanensis. Next base: position 4,040,817 of record NW_026087378.1, on the reverse strand, counting down.
CTTTTGGAGGATTAAGATCCTAGTTTACAAATGAGGCAAGAAATGCCAATATCAAACCATAATCTAACCATTGTGGTTTTAATATCTGTTTATTAACAGCATAAAATAAAATTCTGGACAGAAGACAAACATCATCGTTATCCCTGTATTCATTTTCATTTGATAGCATTATTATTCCCATTTGTGGCTGTGAGATAAGAGAGTGTTTGGAGATCTGGTTTGTCAGTTTGGAGGTGGGTAAAGTGCTGAAAAATGAAGACTGCAAAGAAGGGGTTAGTGCATAGTGCAGTGCCAGTGGTGAAACTTTGCAGGAACCACAATCAGAGCTCCAATGACAGATTCCAGGTAAGCTTTCCTGCATTATTCTCAGGCTGCACATTAACTTTCATTTTCTATTTGCTTTAAGTACAAAACATGAACAGAATCATAATAATCTCTTGTGTTCAAACAGAAGTAAAGAGACCTCTAAATATTTACGTCTGTTTCACTCAACAAAAACTTGCATGCATCAGTAGAAGGAAGAGCAAGAAAATAATTTAATTTCCCTGTGTTTTAACCCAAGAGGGAATTCTGAGACTGTTCCAGTAAGTCTGACCATCATTTGAAAGTATTTCCTATGGTACTTTACTCATCCCTGCTCTTCTCTAGAGTGCTACAGTGACAGCACCAGGACATTATGAGAGCAGCTTAATACTAAGGCTGCTAGAGGAAGATCACTTGCAAGCTGTGGACCACTTTCCCTGGCACGCTCCAGCTGTGGAGTGCTGTTTGTACAACCAAGAACATCCACAAACCTTGTTTAGCCAGAAAATCATATGGGATTTGCCACCAGTACCACAAGGCAAAGCAGGCAAAGCACAGTAACAAATCTCCTGTTCTGTAGGGTGATGGAGTCAGTATGGAGGCTGAGATAACCTATGAAATTCAAACCTGCATTCAGAGCAAAAGGTCCTGTTGCAGCAGCAATAGTTCAGTTCAAAGCCAGAGGAGAAACCTCACACAATAACAAATCCTCAGAATTAAGGCTTCCTCAGTGAGTTACTGCATACCACAGGGGTAAGACAGAGGAAAAATTTTAGATGTAGTCTCTGCCCCAACAATCTTGTAACTCGTTCAAAAACCCAATTCAATTATTGTGAACAAAGTACTTTCCAAAACACAGAGAAACCTGTCCCTTTTCTAACGCCAGGTGCTGTGTCCATTCTGACTGCACAGCATGAATCTGTACCACAGTCACCACGGTCCCTTACTCTGTTATTAATGCATCTCCCAGCAGGCCTCATTACAGAAAAATATGCATATAGCTGTACATTTATAGCAAGTAGAATGACTCTGCTAATTATGCAACAGCTGCCTAATGTGAGGACCACCGAATGCAAGAGGCATCTGAAACACTTGTGTGAAATAATTTTACAGCTAACCAATGAAAAACTGGTTCCATCCCCGCAACAAGAAGTTCCAATCGAACAGTTATCCACTTGTCTAGCAAAATGCAATTAAAAAAATCTTTCTTGAAATATGAAAAAGTGTCTGCAGTTGAAAACTGCTTTACCAGTACATCTGTACAGTGGTAAAGTAAAAGGGAACTTTGCCATGGATTGCAACAGGAGCAGAAGCAGGAGACCAACATGCCTCCCATGGTAAGTGAATCCATAAAATGTACTTACAGCTGAGCCTGGGGACTTGGAGAAAAGAAGAAAACAGAATTCTATTAACTCTTAGAATCTTAATCAGCCATACTGCCTTTCATCTTGATGAATGAATAAATTAAAGTGCTCATGTTTTTTCTTGCTCTTTGAACAATGCCACACATGTACCAGACTGCTGCAGTGAGGGGCTGAGAATTCATAGCTCTGGTCTGACTAAGAACACTTCAGCAGTGTTAAGCAGCATCCAGACTATTCAGAACACCAGATCTTAATTTCCTCTCCCAAGAGAGATCCAGAGAAGCACCATTTAGCCCAATTAAAGTTTAAATATGAAGCCAGGTTTAAAGTAAAACATAACTGAACAGTCCCCTTTGCTGCATGGGTGCTATCTGCTCTAGATGTGTGTTGAAGATGGGCGCAAGTACCCAACTTTCATCTCTGCCAAGTAACCTCTCCAGGGGATGCTGCTCTTTTCAGGGTCACTCCAACTCTCTTTACCACAGACTTGAATGCTAAAGGGCACATATTGTAATCATAGATGTGTGTGGCATACTAGACTGGGATTCAAATGAAAATAATTTGGAACACAGCAGACAAAACTCACAGCAGGGCAAGCTGGAGAGAAACACAGAAAATATTCACTGACAGGTGTTGCATGATGAATAGAATTGCACCACAGTTCAAAGTGGTGATTTATCAGACCCAGGCACAGGAGTCTAACACAACATGGGTTAATGTGAAAATCAAGAACAGACCCGCTAGTCTCCTCTCAAAATAGAAAGTCCTTTTTCCAGACAGAAAAAACATATCTGAGCTAAGAGATTTATGGAGTACCTTTGGATTCAAAGCAAAGGAAGTGAAACAAATGCTGCCCTCGCTAAGCGTAGCCCTTGAGATAAAGCAAAGCAGCCTGAAGAAGTTGCAAACCCTTGTTGGACAGGACTGTGATGGGCAGTATCACCAAACATAGCTTTATAACCACAGCATCACCACACACCAACTCTGGAAAGCACTCTGCCTCTCTGAGTTATTGTCTGGCCAGTCCCTTGCCAGGTTTGGATTTTGTGACCTGACTGAACCTCAGCTGGGGTTCTGAACCTCACCAGCCTTCTGTAAGAGCTAAAGTTCCCCTGGTAGCAGCAGAGTCTCAGAGGCTCACAGAGAATCTGCTCACTGTTCATACTACTACACTTGATTCTGTGACGTTTATCACAAAGCAAAAAGCATCAGTGCACTCAGGACTTCCAGAGCAGAGGGGCAGTTTCAGACAACATAAAAATGAGCAAACTCTGCAGTTCAGCCCAAAGGACAATCACTTCTCAACAGTATTGAAAAGTTAACAGCTCAGCAAACTGTTAATATAACCTGTTCTACCAACAATGAGAAACAGGGCACATGCCAGGTTTGCTTACTTATTCCCAGGATTTGCTAGTCCCCTTTCTCAGAAATCCTTAATACCAGGAAAAACACATTTCAATAAGGATTTTGGTACAATCAGTAGCTCATCTCTATGTCCATTTCAAGGATCAACTGACCACCAGATCCAAAATCTCCAGCACCTAAAGTATTAGGGAGGGACTATCAGAAATTCTTGAATTGTCTCATTTGTGTGATCATCTGTGTTCTACTGAAGAAGAACTTGTCACATGGGCAAATAATTTTACCACCATTGACCAAGTTGCTTATAAATGAAATTGCAATTAAAAGAAAGGGGCTTTTATTTTTCTTGCCCATAGCAAAGATCTCGCTCTCTCTGAGCTCACTCCAAGGGTCAGACTTCAATTTCAGTTACATTACAATTTCCTGCTTTCTCAGGGTAAGAGCAGGTAGAAACCACAACTCATACACATGTCCCTCCTGACACCTTGCTCTCAGACACTTGGCTCTGCTCAAGTGACATTCACTCCACTGTGAAGTGGATTTAGCTGTGTGAGCAAGCAAAAACTCTGATCTGAACTTGTTTTCTTCCGGGCCCAGAGCCAGCATTTCAGCTCTCACCAAGGTAACGATTAACATGCTAATTTGGAACTCCACTGACCCAACTCCCCATCACAAAAGGGTGCTGTGATTCAGGTTAGGTAACCCTAACATCAGGGGGTTTTCCAAATCAAGACTGTTGATCCAAGCAGCCTGGCTCTAGATCTCAGTCCTGACACTAGAACCAGAACTGCAGAACATGGCAAGCGTGATGCAAATACCATGTGAAGCTTTTTCATCTTCAGCCATTCCTTTTTGTGGTTCACAATTCCTGCCAACAATCTGCAACAATTTTAAGAGAGGCATTTTCTACTCCCACAAAACAGTGGAACTCCCTTGGAACTAAAGGAGCAGTTCCAGTGCTTACCTGCTCGAAACTTCATCCCAGTAGCTAGAATGGATTCATGCTTGTTTGCTGATCTGGTCTTAAGCAATATTGTAAGGAACTAATAGCTCCACATAAGCCAATTCCCATCACTGCACCAACTCTGTTAACTACAAGGGGAACACTGGCCATACACAATCCCCTATGTCTCCAAAACCTCTCCTTTGGCTAGTGGGATCTGAATGAATCCTAAATGAAATCTTTCATTTTGTTTACCAGGTTTCACATATGCTTTGCATACTTTCAGAATAAAATTTAAGTCCCTAATTATTGCATTCCACCCTGTGCATGTTATGCCACATAACAAAACATAATGAAAGCTGTGATTAATAGCACGATTTATATTATTTTACTATTACATCAATATTCAGCATCCCAAGATCATCTCAAAAACTCAGACTGGTTGAAAATATTTCCACCATTTACACATTTCTGTTCTGCTTTTCTATTTATAGTCAGGAAATTACAAATTTCACATAGTAGTGGTCTATGCGTATTTTATTCCAACAAAAGGTGATGAACTGCTCTTCAGAACAAATCCCAACCACTCTCTGCTTTTGACTGCACAAAAATCACTGTACTGTAGTTGGATTTTTAATCAATACTATAGTTATTTTCAGGAATATTAAAATGCATTCTGAGCTGAACTCACAATATCCCTTGGATTTGGGGCTCTGCACACAGAATACACGATGAATCTGGCGCTGCGAGGCTGCTCGTGCTAAAATTACCATTGGCCCTTGCTCTAAAACACGAACCAAAAACACCCTATCCAAGTTGCTGGCGACTCCATGGAAACAGTCAAAAGGGGACAGAAGCATTATTGTTATCTGCAGCAAAGCTAAGCAGATTTGTTAAACCAATATTCCAGTATTCTGTGGCTAAAATACCATCTGTCTCTTCTCCATATAATTATTTCCCCAGGAGCTGCCATAACACAATGCACACCAAGATCAACACGACCAGTGAGAAACAAAATCCTGCCCTATCCCGAAAGGAAACGGCCATTTTCCAGAACTGGTTCTTTCCAGCAGTGAGATGCACATGGACACTGACTGGAGATTCTATTTAAGATCAGCAGGACTGTCAGGACAAGGATGAGCTCTGCCAACCTGCCCAGCTCACTGCAAGGAAACATTTCAGTGGGTTTGTACTGTGGGCATTATTCAAGGCCCATTCTCAGTTCACTAAAAAGATGGTTTTTGTAAATGTATTTTGTGCAAGTAAGGTCACACTCACTCAGGAGACAACATACACTGCCTGGAAGAGAAACTCTGCACTTCACAAAGCTTATACTATCAACTCCTCCTTTATTTGATTTTCATTTCAAACCCCATCTTTTATTTAATTGAAATGCACATAAACAAGACAACAACAGTGAGGGAAAATTCATACCCCGTATCCTTCTCCTGAAAACCCTTCCTTTTCTTTCTAAGGCCATAACCAAGATTTTCTCTTGTCTTACAGATACTAGAGGAAGACATTTTACATTCACCACTAAAGATTGTCAGATATTTAAGTAATTTCTCTATTTAAAGTAATAGGGTTAACTTTGGAAGTTTTCACCATTTTTAGCTCAGCTCTTGATACAGACAATAATCACAGATATTGGTTTCAGAACAAAGCAGAAGAAAAAAAAAATCTGCATTCTGGCCTCCGACGTTCACTTTTAACAATGTAGATCTCTAACATGAATTCTTTTCTTTTTTGGACACCTTACTTCCAACCAGATTACTACCTTCTTGCAGTTTCTTATCAGGTTAGCTTCAAAAAATGTATCTTCTTGTCCCACCCTACTGCTCTTAATGCCTTACAGAACCTCAGGTACACACTGCTCTAATTTCCCACGTCCTGTATCCCTCTTGCCTTTTCCTTCCATATTCTGGGAAAAGAACATGAATGTTCCCATTACCAGGGAAATTCAGAAAAAAACCTAATCCAAGAGTTTCTTTCTTCACATCAGCTTTTCAGCAGAAATGTAAACATATATTTTACATTAGTCAAAACACCTCTAAAAATAAAAACATTACAAGCAACATTGACAAGAAACACTCAAGGTTATTCGCTTATGAACACACTGTAACCTGAGTTACATTTCTCATTTGTGAATTGTTGTGAATCTCACCCTTCTATCATATGCTGAAAAATGGGTTCCTTTGTCATCCCTGGAGCCTGAGAACCCTTCAAGAATGGTCTGAAACAGGACTTTCATCAGACAACAGTAGAAACCTTTTTTCCCCACCAGTGGCACTGCTCAGCTGAGGAACAAGTGCCTGTCATGCCTTGCCTTCTCAATAAAACAAAAATGAAAATGTGCCATGTAACACCACACGTGCTGACTCAAGTAGTTCTGCCCATAATGGGGAGAACAGAACCTGACAAATAAACAATTAGGATAAAGTGAAACTCACGTTAAATGTAGAATTTATCCTTACAGTTTAATGTTTAAAAACTACCCCTGAAACTTGCAGGGTGATTTTTAGCTGAACTGTGCTGCTTTAAAAACGGAAGGACCAGCTTCCATTTCTATGACGATGATCAGGGCAGTATTCTCCTCCCATGTAAGCAGGTGATGAGTTGGATTCTCAGCTGGAAAAGGTATAAGCATGAAACAACACTGACTAGATCCAGCTGAGATGCTGGTTCATACGTGATGTGATAAAGCACACACCAAAAAAAAAATCAAGAGGTTTTGTTTCTGAGACATTCAGGATACTGTTTTGATCACAGATTTCCACGAACGCTGAAACCAGGAAATCATTTTCTGGTAATTTCTGAGAGATTTGAATATTCATTAAGCTATTGGATGCAATTTCAAATCAATTTCCAAGGACAATGCTCACATCTCCATTAAGCTCACCTAACGCAGGCTCCCGCTCACCGACACCCCCTGCACATTCCAAGCAAACAGCAACATGTAGGTCAGGCTGTGACCCACAAAAACACAATGAAGGAGGGATCTGCGAGCACAGAGCCCTGCTGGGCAGGGATCCCACCCCGGGAAGGCAGGGATGTGTGTCACCTACGGCTGTGCTGGGAAGGCAGGGACGTGTGTCACCCATCAGCTGTGCCCCTGAAACACGCGCTGGGCACGCTCTAAACTCACAGCTTCGTTCTTTAAAGCATTTCCAAATTAATTAGTGCAGCCTTTCCTTAGTTATAAGCTACCAAACAGTAACCAGCACAATTATTCTCTCAGCTGTAAATAACCCGATCTTCTTCCAGTGCAACAGTCCCCACATATTCTTTGTTCGCCAAAGATTGTAACTGATCACAATTTCCATCAGAGAGGGAACATGAGAAGGTGATATTTTTAAGGACTATATTAAATTAAAGCAGACTCTCCAAAAATGACTGCATCTCATTTCGTTCTTCACCAATGCACAGAAATGGAATAGAGCAGCTTGCAGAACCTTAAACATTAAGTACAAATAAATACAGTGAAAAAACCCTCAAGGACTTACCTACAAATCACAGAAGTTCAAAACAAAAATCACATTCACGTTCATGAAAACCAAAGTGTATATTATGTATTAATATAATTTTAAGTATTTTTAAAATTGCATACAAAACAGTACAGTATTGGTTCTAATTAATTTCTATCACTTGTAACATTAAGAGTTCTAAGGATTTTGCTTAAACTATAGAAATAAATAATGAAAAGCATTTTTGCAACCATTAAAAAAACAATTTAGTGAATTTCAGCAAAGCAGTGCACATGCAGAAAAAAAAACAAATCCAGAAGCCCTGACTCCACCATTTCTCCCGACTTTATTTGCTCGCTCATTACTGATTGCCTTAAATCACCTGGGACCTGAAAGCAATTTTCAACAGCTGTTTTTTTCTTTTTTTCAGTTTTAGTTTCCATGTTACTGAGACCTTTGTTTACAGTCCATGCAATGTAAGGTTTAACAAGTCTTTCCCCTAAACACTTAAAAGAATATTACAATAAAAAATACCAACAAATGTCAACAAATGGCTTGAGAAATGGAGTACAGGTGTGAAGCTATTACCTCCTGGCAGGAGATGGAAGGAATGAATAAACTGAAAGTGGGAGACAACATGCATTTGAGCATCAGCTGTTCTCAAATCATTAATTCAAATCATTCATTTTATTTTTTTTTATTAAGTAATCTGAGATGCTGTTCTACTTTGCATTATCATTTTCAACATAAAAGAAGATCTGGCACACCATACCAACTCTTCTATCCTAACAATTTTCTCAGGTACGGCAGTTTGCTTTGTTATCCATCTGAGCACATTTCATCCAAAGTTAGAAGAGGAATTGCAGTCTATCCAGTCTTCATTTGTATTCCTCATTTGTTGGTACTTGTTAAGCTGTTAACTAACAGTGCAGCTCTGTACTAAAACGTGTGCTGCATTTCTGTGCCTCCTTCTCGTGCAACGCTGCCGTGTGGACGGTCACAGACATCAGTTCACTCCTGACAGCTCCCCTTCTGACAGCTCACGGTGCAGACTGTTCAGCACAGGGAACTGCGATGTCCCAATGTCATCTCCCAGGGAAAGCACAGATCCTAAAGTTTCCAGGATGTGTGACAGTTCCTCAGCAGCCCACCGGTGATCCAAATGCGTGGCCAGCAAAGCAAACAGCACCATTGGTTCCAGTGAGGAGGACTGAAAGCCCACGTTCCTGAAAACGCTTGCGTGTATCATTTCTCCTTTAAAGTTCATTGGATGCTTTGGAATCCAAACTGCAGACTGTGATCCACACTGTTCTTCTGTCACTTCCAAGGAGCTGTATTTACACTCATTTGACCTGACAGTGTTCAGTGTGGCCGCACCACAGAGCTTTCTCATGGTTCTTCCCAGCATGCTGTCGAATTTTCTATTTAGAGCCCCACCTCCTGGAGCAAAGACTTCTAGTCCTCATATTTTAAAGGAGAAATTCAAATAGACCTTAAAGACACAAAAACTAGAAGTACTACCAAAATTACATTTTTCTACCCTCATGGGTTCTGGATAATTGAGAGCTGACAGCAGAGAACTGCACAGATGCTTTGCACAGACCCATAAAGAGAAGGCAGCAGAGAATCCATCTCTGAAGATGAGAAGATAAATTTGTTATAATCTGGTAAAGACCAGATCTTCAAGGGATATAGAATTATAGAGGAACTTTGAAGTTATCTGCCTGGAATTTAAGTAAGCTATTGATTTAGAAACACATAATGCAAACATGTAATTGCAAATTCAAGTAAAGAAAATATAAACATAAATACAAAACAAAATAACTGAGTTTTTAAAACAAAAATATTTGTTTTGCAGTCTTGTAGTGCAAACATTGCACTGTCACAAAGATTAAAGAGAAATCTGACAGAACTCAGAAGATACGAAATCACTGGAAAGTGATTCAAAATTTGGATAGCTGGTAAGGACTATTTTGCTGCCTTGTGACTTCACAAAGCCAATAGAAAGCACAAATATTGGCCACAATTAAAAACACATGACACAGTAGTGAAAGCATCTTCAGGCTCACATAGTTTGGTTAAAAAGGAGAGGGGGAAAAAACAGAAGTTATAATTAACAAACTATTTGGATTTCAACTTTTCAAGCTACACCTGAGCTATATCAGCCTTGTGACAGTAGAATCCACCACCACATCTTTGTTACAGATGGAAGATTATTTTTATAACTTTCTAAACTGCAATATCAACTATCAAATGAATAGGAATCAACATTGAAAATTATTCTGGGCATTGTTCTGCCAGTTACATTTCACAGCGTTTCCCTGACTTGAATACCCTGAGGTGACTTATCCTTTGTAATGGAAGAGAAATTCTCCAGCATCTTTCCAGATACATTAAACTCTCGATAATAAAAGGTCTACCAGAACCCAGCAAACATTTACAAATAAGAGCAGCCAAACCATGTTTTAGCTGTACCTTATTTTCAGTTCATAATAAGCAGGACACAGAAGTTGTTATTCAGAAGATTATTTAGCTGGGAATGGCCCCTGAAAGCAGAGGGATTACCAGAAGGCACTGAAAGATGACAGGAAGAAGGTTCTGGGAAGGGAGGCTGAGGCAATGCACTGGCAAAATCACAGAGCCTGAAGCGAGGCTTGGGGAGGACACTGGAAACACTTGGCTCGAATTAATCTCCAAGGCAAGGGCCATGTTTCTCTACCTTAGGCACTACCAGAACAGTTTGAGAGCACAAAATCAGAAAGGTTGCAGCACATATCACTGGCAGCCTACTCCTTTCTGCTGGGAGTTCTGCTGACAACCAGGGAATCCCAGCAGTCCACCCCACTGTCACAGTTCTGGGAAAGGGACAAAGTCAAAGAGGCAATCCATCAACTGAGGCTTCTCCTTGGGATTTTGCTGCCTGTGAAAGCAAAGGTAGAACTGGCTGCAGTCCCATAATTTGATTAGAATCACAGAATATCTCAAGTTGGAAGGCTCCCATGAGGATCACTGAGTCCAACTCCCTGCTCCTCACAGGACCACTTGACACTAAACCACATGCCTAAGAGCATCAACCAGACACTCCTTGAACTCTGACAGGTTTAGTGCCCTGACCACTTCCCTGGGGAGTTTGTTCCAGTGCCCAACCACCCTCGGTGAATCAGCTTTTCCTCCCCTGATGCAGCTTTATTCCATTTCCTTGTGTCCTATGGCTGGTCACCGGAGAGAGGAGACCCACAGCTCCCCCTCTGCTGACCCCCCTGAGGAAGCTGCAATGGGGTCACCCCTCACCCTTCTCTTCTCCAAGCTGAACAAAGCAGGTGACCTCAGCTGCTCCTCCTAAGCTTCATCTTCGAGGCCTTTCACCATCTTGGTTGCCCTGCTCTGGACACCCTCTAACAGTTTGATGTCCTTGTATCAAGGCACCCATGGTGTCTTTTGATCGACACAGAACTACTGATAGAGCACTTGTGTCCTGAGCCCTCTTCAACAATGACCATCTCACCACTCCCAGATTTCACCAAAAGTGTAGCCATTCCTGGAGAATGTCAGAATCACTGGGTATTTACCTCACTGAAGCACCCATTTGAACCGGATCAGGTGCCAGCAGAGGCAGCATTTACAGCACAGCAGGCCTGGGTTTGAAATTCCTGTGCAGACCAGCAGGCCAGATCAATAGAAACAAAACCTGAGTCAGAGCAGATGCAATAAACCCCACATTATTGTCTGAAAAGGGACAAAACATTCTCCTGATGGGCTACCCAGATGGCTCGACCAGGCATGATATCTGCACTACTGCAGGATCTGACCCAGCAAATCAGAGACACTGAGAATGGGAGTCCAACGTGTCACCTTACAGTGATGCACTGGACAGCATCAGGATGCAAATGTCTTAAATAATACACCTAGTTCGGTTTTTTCCTTACAAGAGTTGAAATTAAACTTCTAAAATATGTAATTCTCTGTGTTCCCAACCTATAAGGTATGATCAGCACCTTTTATATATTTGCATTCCCAGCAAAAACAAGAAACGGTCAACAAATGAGTATTCAGTGCAATAATGTAGCAAAAATGCAGGATTTAGATCTGACTTGAGTAGCCATAATGAAACTGAGGGATGGCAATCCGGCAATTTCAGCATAAATTGCACACCAGCCCGAGAGGCAGGTTTCATCCATCAACAGCTGTGAAAAAGGCATTGCACGTACAAAGAGATGCGACCTGCGGGGTCCGTGTTTGCAAGGGAGAACAGAATGTCTTCACACACGCGCGGCAGCCCTGACAGCGCAGGACACGCACAGGTGCCATTCCGAGCATCCCGCTGGGCAGCGAGCCCTGTGCGCGGCCGTGCGAGCGGCGGGGCGGCCACGGATGCTCCGCGAGTGCGAACGAGCGCGGGGAGCGCCCGCAGGGCCGCGCCGGCCCCGCTCTGCTTCGGGCTGCCCCGCCGAGGCCCAGCCCGATCGGCCCCGGAGCATCCCGGGCTCCGCCGATCGCCCCCGGCCCCGGAGCATCCCTTCCCTTCGCCGCAGCAGCCGCCGCGCCCAGCGCGCCGCGCCCGCACCGTGCGGACAATGACCGGCGGGCGCACAATGGTGCGGGGCCGGCGGGCGGCTGCGGGCTGCGCCTGCCACGCCTCTCCCGCCATCGCCTCTCCATCACCAGCGCCGGCTCCCGCTCCGCTCCCCTCCCCTCCTCTCCATCACCTCCATCGCTGCCTCTCCCCCGCCGCGCCGCCGCCCCGGCCCCCCGCAGCCGCCCGGTCATTGTTCCGCCGCCGCGGGCACCGGGCGACCCTCCTCGACCGCCGCCGCTCACCGTGCCGCGGCCAGGGGAGGATGCCGAGCGGCGAGGGACGAGCGCGGCGCATCCATCTTCCCGCCGCCGCGGCGGCTCCAGCGCCCGCACCGGCCCCGCCGCCTCCTGCGCGCCGGCGCTGAGGGCGGGCGCCCGCCCCGCCGCCGCCCCGCGGCCGAGGATGCGCTGCCGGGCCGGGGCTGCGGCAGCCCCGCCCGCCCCGCCGCAGCTGCGCGGGGAGCGCGGCACGGACCGGCCCGGAGCGCCCCGGTACCGCCGGCACTGCCCGCCTGCCCAGGGGCCGCAGCCCTTGGGCCACAGCCGGGGCTACACGAAGCGTCCGCAGCCCTCGGGGCACAGCCGGAGCTCGCCCCAGGCCTTGCGACCACCCAGAGACACCCCTCGTCACCGGTCTCCCCTTGGACAGCGAGCCGATGGAATGCGACCACCCAGCTCATTCCATACCCACCCATCGCATCCATGTCTCTCCAGCATAGAGCCAAGGACACTGTTCGAGTCAGTATCAGGTGCTTTGTCCAAGTCCAGGTAAATGACATCAGTCACTCTTCCCTTACCCCCAACACATTAACCCCATTGTGGAAGGCCACCAAGTTCATCAGGCACAATTTGCCCTCAGTGACAATAATTTTACAAATGGCCTCATTCGTATCCTCAGGTTGGCATGGAATAATGAGGAGAGTGCTTGCAAAATATATCAAGATCCAGTTGTTCTGTTTAAAACCATCTGCTGTAGAAATGCTGGTTCGATGGGTGCTATGGAGCAATAATTTCTAGGGATGCCCAGAACCAAGAACATGGGATCCCTCTGCTCTATGCACGTGCATCATAGAGAGGGTCCAGGGTGACCCACAGGTTTCCTGGTGTACCCACCCATACAAGCGGTCTCACGAAGCACAGGAAGCTGCAGGTCAGTGGCAAAGGGCTTTTAAAATGCTTTGTCCTGGATTAAAATCACACCACAGCCATAGGGACAAGGCTATAATAAATTTATAGGGGTGAACAAGGACACCGACTCTGAAACAAAGGCATAATTATCTTTTTGCCTCAACAAAATGATCCACTGTGGTTCCTCCAATTCCATTTGCTACAGTACACATGAAAGCAGCACCATTAAAGAAGCCCAAGGACAGTAACTTCATCATTAGTTTTTTAATTGTACCATCGCGCTGGCTGCTTTTCTACTGAAAGCCAAAATATCTGTCAGATCCACTGACAGAACACCAGACAGCTGTCACCTGTGGCTACTCGGGACTCCTCTGATACTTGTCAATCCTTCAACACAGACATGGCACCTATACAAGTGCCTATTCTATTGCTTTAGTGAAACATCTCCCATGTTGTTCAAGACAAGCCAAAGCCATTAAGTAGCCAAGCAGGTAACAGCCTCTGATGAGGACAGCAGTGATGTCACTAAGAGGTCATCCAAAGAAATGCAGTAAAGACCAGAGGTCACGGGGCAGAATCAATCTTCAAATGTACTTTAACTTCAGCAGACAACCTCTTTCCAACACCTCAGTTAGTAGCCCTGTGTACTGGCACACATCTGCCCCTCTAGCCGGAATGACGTGGCGAGAAGTGGAGCAGGTTCTCACATTCTCGGCACAGGCACTTTCACATCGGCTGCCCCTTTGCCCGTTGGGGCACATCTGTCTGCAGCTGTGGGCTCTGCTAACTGCTGCCCTTCATGGGAGGGCAGCACCAAAGGTGGAGTTTCCCTAGAAAGAAGTGGTTACACGTCCCATCTGCACACGTCACATCCAATGCACAGGCCAGAGGTATCAGCACTGTTCATGTTCACGGTGTCACAGAGGACAGATTGAGCGGGGAGACACGACGTGTGGGAGTGTTGTTGGCTGACAGTGACGCAGGGAGGAATAAGGGAGCGGGAACATCTGTGGACGATGTTTCTCCTTGGTTGCGAAGCTGTAAGATCTGCCGCAGCAGGGCCTTTCCCTCTTCTCTAGTCTGAAATTCATTTGTAGAAAACAAAATGAATGGGTGGTTTCTGGGTCAAATTCAGTATGTAAACAGTGTAAGTTAGAGTAGTTTGTCATTCTGTAAGGCTACAAGCTATAAAAACCATCCTCATTTCTTTTTTCTTCTGCTCCTTAAAACATTTAGGTATGTGACTTTTTTTGGTTTAGTCCTTCCTCCTTTTACTCCCCTGAGTGGCACATTTCTTGGGTATTTCAGAGAGCAGAACAATCAACAACTGAAGCATTACAGAAAAAAGTAGATTGGAAAAGCTTCAAATAAGCTGAATTCAGGTTTTCCAGAGCTCCAGGCAGCTTTGTTAAGGATAGGCCAAACACCCTGCACTCATGGCTGGACTTAAAAATCCCAAACTGCCCACTTACAGATATAGAACATCACAGGATACAGAGCTGCACACGAACACCAAGCACTGTTAGATCCTCTGCACTATCTACATACAGAAGATGAGATAAACGAAGTTTTATGAGTGCCATCACTACACAGTGTGTGGGAGTTTGTGACCTTCTCACCACCAAGACTTTCCGCAGCCTTAAGACTGCCATGTGGAGCCTCAAATTCTTTTAGTTAACACCAACGAGATGGGGTTCAATTTCACTATCTACACCATATTCCATGACTTTTATCAATCAAACAAGCAGCATTAGTTATCAGGTGTACACCACCACCACCACTCAGGATGTGACCTGCATGGCAGACAGCCCTCACTCCCTCATAAAGGACTCTGAGAGGGGCCAAGATCAAGGTCATAGATCCCTTAAGCAAGAAGCACCACAGACTGTGCAGCTACTCACATCATTGAAGGCACAGCATTTCTGAGCACATGCTGATGCTTCATCCCAGAGCTTACACTTGAAGTAGTACTGGGCCAGGTAACGGAATGCAGTGCTGACCTCCAGGTGCTCCACTATCTCCTACAGTGAGGGGGGTAAAAAACACCTTCTGTAAGTGCTTTGCAACATAGTTCTACACCATGTTTACTTCTCCTTTTTTCCCAAGTTATCCTCTTACCCCACAGGAATAGATATCCTGGATGTATTTGATGTAGCATTGAGCTGCCTGTTCAGATTCATTCAGCTGTTCGTGCAGCCTAGAAAAGGAGAAAAGTGGGTCACTGGAACAAGCCTGAACTACTGAAGACCTTCTTGGTCTATAAGAAAGTACCTGCTCAACCTGACCTGGACTAAAGCCTTTCCTTCAGAATTTGCAGGACATGCGCCATGTACTGCCCTTCATGGAAAGAGATGATCCAGCTTGAGAACATTCAGGCTGGCAGGAAGGGAGGCAGTCAAATATTGACTGCCCAAAACAGTGACAACCAAAGCAGGGACCTTTGCTTATATTGCTACATTTTAAATCTTTTATCAGACCTTTGCCATTCTATTTACATGCTACTTCCTCCGGTGCTCCTTCATCCTCTGCTACATCCCAAATTTGTACAGTGGCTTCACCTTTCACTTGCCCTTTTTCTTCCCCTTCACTTTTCCCACTTTATTTTATAATTATATAATATATATATTATATATATATACACCACTTTATATTACTTTATCCCCACAAAAAAAAAATTAGTGCTGATGTCACAGTATTCACATTTATTTCACATTAGACCCTTTTCCAGTGTTACAACCATATACTAGAGAGGAAAAATAAAATCAATCAAGCTACAATTTTGTACATCATCTACCATCATGGATTGCTTTTAAGCTGCAATACAACAAATGCAATTGCTAGCAGTGCCTGCTCAAATCACCTCAGGATTCAGAGGTGCCTGGCAACCCGCATTATGCTATCATTCCCTCTAGTTATCCTGATGGAAACTTAAAGCTAAAGCTGGACACCAGAATTTGCAATCACTACAGACCTAAAGACACCAGTTCTTACACAGCTCCAAAAGTAATACTCCCTAACAGCAATTCCACTCATTTACATTCAGTATTTTACCATTAGGTATCAAAGTGTGACACATTTTGCACAACCCTGACAGTTCAGTGACAGTACATACTCACTTGGAAAGTTTCACAAGTGCCATTTTCTCCACATCTCCCACAGCATAAGCCCTCCAATAGCACTGTCAAGGAAGGAAAGTCAGTCAAGCACAGCAAAAAAGGACCCCAGCACAGAAGTAAACAACAGAAAACTACAGGGTTTGTCAGCAAAAGGGGCAGGTATCTGTCAACAACTCCTTATTTACCAGCTGCTCTAGTTACATTACAGAAATTGTAACTGCAACAGGAATGAATTCCAGCTGTGTGCAGTGTGGGTAGCACTAGCTCCACAATTTTGCTGTGATTCCACCCACTGTCCCGGGAAACACCTTAAAGTCTCATACATCAGTTCTCACCTTTTTAGCTTCCACCAACTGATTGAGTTTCTCATAGCATTCTCCTAGAGCAACCAGCATACGAGAATCGTTTGGTCTGTAAAAGAGCAAAAAACTGAAATGGTTAATGGTTTACACATTCCAGGATTGCCAGGGGAAATTTTGCAGGCTGAGAAGAGGGAGCTGCTCACCCAGCGGGGCCCATTGTCCCCCCGCCAGTGCTGCCAAGGGGTAGAGTCCTGAAAGGCGGGAAGAGTCGTTTTTGCCATGCCCTTCACATGAACTCTGCATGGAGATGTTGGGGGCTCATGGCATGGCCTGTGACACTATCCATGGAAAAACTCCTAACCCCGGGGAGGGACAGGGCATTCCCACCTGAGCTGGAAGTATATAATAACTCACAACTTCTCTGAGTGTGTGGCCTTCCTTCCCCCAGCCCCAACGGATCAAGAATTTATTAATAAGAACCTGGGTTATCCCCCACCTTTTCCTGGAGTGGGTCACAACAAAGAGCAATTCCTTAATGTAGTTTATTGGACAGCCAGCTGATCTCAGGGTGAGGTGGGGGGGAGTCAGAGAAAAAAAATAATCTACAGCTGGCAGAGTCTGGATGACTCTGGATGTTACTCTCTTGCATAAAGCATCCTTCATACTCCTGATCAATGTTCCCCAGCATTTAACTGACAAAGTTTTAACAGTTAACTAACACAACTAAAAGCACTGGGAACAGTGAGACTGCACAAATCATAAAGTATTGATTTTTTTTCTCCTTCCCCAACTTACTTCCTGTATGTAATTCCTTAGCCAGTAGCAACTATGTCAGAATGAAGACCGATAAACATGGCTCCATTCTCAACTCTACCTGAGCTGGTGGGCCCGTCTGTAGTAGTAGAGACAATAAAATGGCATCTTGAGGATTTCATAGGTTTGCCCCAAGCCATACCACGCTCTGTAGTCCCTTTTGTTCACCTCTATTGCATGTCTGTCAAAAAAAAGGAGATGAACTAGTCAGAAAGCCATCAAGTTCAGCAAAACACTAACAAAAAATAGAAGGTACTATTACAGACACAAACATCATTTTGTGCAGTACGTGAGTGATACCTGTAAGCCTGGATGGCTGCAGATGTATTTTTCATTTCCATATACTCGTGTCCCATAAGTGTCCAGGCTCCCAGATAACGAGGATTCAGTTTCAAGGCCCTCTGGAAATAGAGTGCTGCTTTTTCATGCTGGGAACGTAAGCTATAATAATTTCCTAAAGCAAAAGTCACAATATTTAAATAAATTTTTAAAATTCACAAACAACCAACAAAAAAACCCCAACACCAATAGAGAAGCAGAAAAAAGGATGTAACAGGTATTATCTACTATCTCCTAACTTAAATTATAAAAAGAGTCCTATTAAAGGCAGATCTAATTCAGACCTCAAGAGACCTAACAGCACTGTTATCCAGTGTTCTGGTCAATCCTTTTCCAGTTGTACCAATCAATTTAAGATTCCATCCCCTTGGAATGTCATGATCTAACAAATTAATTTCCTGGTGCTGACACACAATTATTTCCATTGTAGTTTGAAGATTATAAAGAGATTTTCAGGTACATAGGTCTCCTTCCTGCACTGGTAGAAATGAGGGAAAAGGGTATTCTGTCATTCAGTCTGCTTTTCGGGCTGCCTGAATCCACATTCACCAAGTGGTTTGGACAGCCTTGCTGGCTGATGACTTTCACAAGTGTTTCCTTGCACAGCCTGCAGACAGCAAAATAAGAACATGTAAAAGAGCTGGCTCTCACCAATGACACAGCAGGTCTCAACACGGTACTTGTCTATCTCACAGAGATTATGAGCCAGGTAGCTCAGCTCAGGCTTCATGCTCTAGAGAAACAAAGAAATTAAAGAAATGAGAAAGAGAGCACATTAGGTTTTCACAGAAAACCTAGGCAATCAGCAATGCATACATCTCTTCTATGGAGTTGGGAAGCAGGAAGTTGCATTCAGAGAGGCCAGACAGCACCAGCTGCATTGCCAGTGTTTAACATACCTCTGACAAACACCACAAGTATGGACAGGCCACGGAAAGAGTGCTTACCCTTACATAGAGCAAGTTGGAGAAAGTGTCCATGTTTTCTATCCTGTAAGGATCTTGTTTCCTTAGCTCATTAAAGATGGATAAGGCTTTGTCAATATCTGAAGAAAGAACAGCAGATGGGACACCAAGAACTATAAATGCCAAGTTTGTATTAAGGGGCTCATTCCTACTAGTTAGTGTCACTGACCTCGAATATTGTGGTAGGCAACTGCAATCTGAGAGATGATGTAAGTGCTCTTGGAAAATCCTGCATCAATGAGGCTCTGATACTTCTGCAGGGCCTCCTCTATCAGCTGTAGCTCTGTATAAATGTGTGCAAGAAAGAACTCTTTCATCCATGTATCTGGCAACGACAGGAACTTCAACTAGCAAGAACCAAAGAGGAGGAAGAGATGACAATCAGTAGCATTCTACAAGCCACCTGTGGCAAAGAATCCATTATCTTCCCTCCCATGATTTAGCAGATGGTCTCAAGGCAGGAGGCTTTCCTGCAATTGCTTTTTTAAACCATAAGACCAGCTACAAAAGAGCAGTATAGAACCAAGAATTACTATCAGGTTCCTCTGCAGGACAGACTAAATAATGCCTATAAACTGAGTATTGAAACAGCAAAGGAGCACTAAGACAACCTGCCTGAAAAAGCCAGTACAATACAGACCATGTCATTCTACTTAGTTACTCCCAAACTATTCCCATGACTGTCGAAACTGCAGATAAAATGAAACCATTTGGTCAGTTGGTGAAGATATTGTCAAATCTGACATAACCTGGCTCTCGCTTCAGCTACTAACCTCATTCCTCCATTAAAATCAGAAGTCTTTCGAAAGACTGCACTTTCTTCCTATGTTTGACATCAATATCATATTACTATTTTCAAGGAACTAATTGAACAGACTCCAAATGAGCTCATAAAAAATGCAATTCCCCTCTTCAACAAATCAGTAAGGCTCTACTCTGTGTCACCTGTACTGCTTTAAATACTTCATCAGCCAGAATTTACTGAAGACTTCCAGCAGTGGACTCATAAGTTCCAGGCAGAAAGAAAAACAATCTATTTTGGTTTTATATCTAAGTTTGGTTCTTTGACACCATTCACCTCATATGTGTGGCTTTGTGTACATTATTGTCTCAGCTTCAGAAAAAGGAAGTCTTAGGAGGATCTCCTTCATGGGACAAGGTGATAACCCTGGTGACAACTATTTCAGAATACATGAATTAGACATTTCTTAAACGACTTTGGGGTGAATGAAAAGAAATTAGCCCTGCCTTTATAAAGATTCTCAAGCTACAGTATGGCAAGCAATTGAAGAAAAAGGGGTTTTAACAACATGATTTAGTCTTGGATTGCTTTGCCTGATAGAATGAAGCAGTGGGCAACATCGATCTTGTGGCAACAAGATCACTGGTTACTTAGTCAGGCTAAACTCTGGAATTTGTTAACACATCTTGGTATCTCTCAAGTTTTACCATCTCTTTGTCTGTAATCAAGTTGCAAAGTTCCAGCCAGGCTCCCCAGTGCAAAGGCAAGACATGAGCAGCTTCAACAAATACATCTATTGCTTCTTTCACCAGGTCCAGCTTCCGCAGCACGACACCATACCTGTAAAAAGACTTATCAGGTTAATCACAATCATAAAACTCTGCATATCCACACAAATATATAAAAAAGGCATGCAGACACTTACAGATAAAGGCCAAATCCATCCAGTTCCCGTGCCTTGTGCTTCTTGCTGAGCTCAACTCTCAGTTCTCGCAGAGCTTCATTTTTCACCTGTCCTTTTTCCAGAGGTCCTGCATGAAGAGAAAGTGTCACACAGTGAGCTTTCAGTCAGGAGTCTCACCACAGCAGCTGCCAAGTCTGGGGTACATTCACAGTCATCACTGACACGACATGAAGGCTTTCCAGCCTGTGAATATTTTCCTTATTTTAAAGAAAATCACTTAGTCTGGTCACCTACTTTAACAGACGACCTAAGAGATGAAAATCTGTAAGCTGTAATTAAGCCAATGAATGGAAAGAGAATGAAAGAAATCATGTTACAGCACACTATTATCCAAAAAATTGAGGGGAAAGCCATACACCCAAGATGATTTACATGAAGAGACAGTAGAGTTTTGTTATACTGTCTTGTATTTCTTGACACCAGAGACTTACCCAAACTATCCACTGTCTCATCATCCTTCTTCTTTTCCCCTGACTGTGGAATAGAGAGGAAATCCAAGATTACAATAGCATATTCCCTATGTTTACTGCAGTGCTTGCAGCGGCATGTAAAGTGAGTTTTCACAAACATTACAGTCCTGCGAAGAACAGTCCTATCTTCCTTTCCCCCAACACAGAATTTGGACCTCAAGGTGGTCATTTGGAACAGATTAGGCAAAAAATAAGATATGCTGGGGAGGGGTGAGAAGCAGAGGAGTTCAGTGCTAAAATGCAACTTTTTCCTCTCCCTTACCAGGTATCTGGAGTACATATACAAGAAGTAAGCTTTCTGGCTCTTGCAGCCCCGTAAAAAGTAGGCAGCCCTGTCATATTCCTTCAGATCGAAGTAAGACTTGGCCAGTGTGTAGGCATCCAGGTCACGAGCATCCTCCTGCAGGGACACACGGGAGTTTTGAGACCTGAGAAGCTCCAACGTACTTTAGGAAGATCACAGTTACAAACACATCAATGAAATTACTCCAAAAGCTAAAACTAGTTTATTTGCCCTCAAAGATGGTTTGAGTACTATCAGAAGAGTCCCTCTGCTCCCTCACATGATCAGATTCTGGAGTTTTCAAATAATAAGAACAGATTAGCCAGAAACATTTAAAATAAACAGGGAAATTCCAGAAACAAATTGTGCAAGCTGCCAGAAGGCAGGAATTAGCTGCCCAATAAGTACAAACGACCACAAGCAAGAAACCTGCTCAGGAATTCCATATCAAAGAAAATGAACCTGCTAATATACACAAGAACATTTCCTTGGTAACTATACCTTGACACGCATTTATGACACGTGACACTCCTGCAACTTATAGGCACAGGCACACACCCATGAGTCCTACCGTACCCCTACAGAGGTGGGGATAGAGACACACAACTTGGTTCTCTTGTGCCCTAAGGAGCTCAAGTTTAGTGGCATAACATAATTTGTATTAGAGTACATTTTTACCTCAGTAAAGAGGAATGATTTTGCTTTCGGAGTACTTCATTCAGGACACGGCAGCAGAGAACGCTTTCATCTGGGAAAGCACATTCAGCTCTGCCGCCCCACCGACCACGCAACGGAAAGGGAAGCTCCCAGCGTTCCGGCCTCCCGCCCGCGGGCTTTGCGAGGGGAGGTCGGGATCGCATTTTTTCCGCGGGAGCTGGGATGAAGCGGCCCAGCCCGCGGGAGCCGCAGCGCCTTCCCCGGGGCTCGCAGCCCGCCCCCGGCCGTACCTCGGTGAGCGCGGGCGGCGGCGGCAGCTCGCTCAGCGGCAGCGGCTCCAGCGCGAACGCCAGCTCGGCGGCCCTGGGGGACACAGAATGTCACAATCAAAGCAACCTCAGGGGCGCAGGAGATCCTTTAAGGCCGTCAAGTCCAAGCCCAGCACTGCCGCTGTAACGCCCTGAACCACTAAACATCACCCAGGGCGAGATCCAGACGCCCCTTGAACACCTCCAAGGGACGGTGACTCCACCACCTCCTTGGGCAACCTATTCCAATGCCCGACCGCCCCATATTTCACTGAATCTCCCCTGCCTCAGCCCAAGGCCCATTTCCTCTGGTCCTCTCACTGCGGAAGAGACAAGGCCCCACCCCACCGCAACCCCCTGTCGGGGGGCTGTAGAGAGCGATGAGCCCCCTGAGCCTCCTCGAGGCTGAACCACCCCGGCTCGCTCAGCCGCCTCTCACACAACACGCTGGCGCCGGGCCCGCCGCGCCCGGCCCGGCCCCGCTCCCGCTCCCCGCCGTGCCCGGTCCCGCTCACCACTTCCCGCTGTGCTGCAGGCCCCGCTCGCGGCTCCGCTCGGCCACGCTCAGCAGCTGCTTCTTGATCTCCCGCAGGTCCGAGAAGTCTCCGCCGCCGCCGGCGGGCGCCATGGCCACAGCCGCCATTGCTGCGGGGTCTCCGGTGCGGGCGCTGAGGGCGGGGTCTCGGCGCTGAGGGCGGGCTGTGAGGCACGTCTGTGTGTCAGGAAACGCGGGTAGAGACTCTTGAGATTAAAATACCTGCGTTTCCTCCCGTGAACCCTTTTGTTAGAGATTTACTGCTTCAGTAATGTGTGGAGGAGGCAACGTGAATTCCTTTTGCTTTCAAGGGGAAATCATGTGAGTTTCTTAAAACTCCCGCCGGGTTTTAGGACCTTGATGAAAGCATAAATTCTACTCGCAGCAAAAGCCGTTTCTTTAAAACCCATTTAAAAACGCACATTACCAACCAGCCCGTCCCACTGCAAGCTGGGGCTCACAAGACGAAGGCTTGTTCACATTCAATTCGCCCATCATTCCACAGGAAAATTAGGCACCTTAGTAGAACTAGTCCAAAAAAAAAAAAAAAAAAAATCCACGTGAGCGGTAACATTTGGTCTTCAGGAGCACACAAACACTGTGCAAGGACTATTAGTGGGGTCTCAGCCCTCCCGGGATCGGGGCACACCGACCCTGGCAGGTTCAGCTCCTCGCTCGGGGCACAAACACTCCCTGCCCTCCGCTTCTGGTCCTCAAGGCCATCTGATTGTTCCTCGCCGAGGAACTTCAGTGTTACTGACAACCCTTCAGCGTTACTGACAACCCTTCAGCGTTACTGACAATCCTTCAGTGTGGTTTGAAGATTCTTCACTCACGTGCTGCCGCTTCCCGTGCTGAAAATCATAATTTAAGAGCATTAAGTAGAGTCAGTCCTAATGGTGGTCTCTCGAGCCTGTACTTTTAACTCTGTATTTTCTTCTTCGTTTTGCCCCTCAAGGACTTCAATTTCTGTACTGTTAGAGCCAAACACCGTAGCAAAGATAAGGAGTAATAAGTAATTATTCTCCTGTTGGATTTCTCCTGTGACGCCCTACAAAGTCCACTGGAGTTACTTTTCAGTGTATGATTACTTTAATAATACATATCTTTATTATGGTGTTTGGCTCTAACAGTACAGAAATCGAAGTTCTTGCTTTGGGATGATTGTGCTCCACAACTTTTTAAGCTTTCCAGAAAAGTAATACTACAACTGTGTGCTCATCCCAGGATCAGAATGTCAGCTTTAACTCTCAATTTTAAAACAGAAATAAAGGAACAGTAGTGTGAAAATTAATTTTTTTATGTCATTTGCAGGTTACATTTTTTGGGGAATTTTATTTTCTCTGAGGGTAAAGGCCATAAACATTCTGTAGCATGAAACTGTCCTTCAAATTACTTCTTTAATTGCTCACTTTCCCTTGAGAACTTCCAACCTTACTAAAATACATGAGTTGTATTGCTAACACTCTCCTTTTAAAATGTGTAGTCTACAACACATAAATTCTGTGTCTAGCAATTTCTAATAAAGTACTTAATTTTACAGCTACATGATGATAAATTTTGGTTGTCCTTACAGTCTCTGTTACGTTCTCTAATCCTGGGGATCAGCTGTTAGTGTTCTATGCTCCTGAGCTTTGTATTTGATATTTGTATGATAATTATATCGATCCATTGGTTGAACTCAATGATCTTCGAATTCTTTTCCAGCCTAAATGATTCTGTGCTGATTTTAATGTAAGGATGTTTAGTTTTACATTAATAAAATGAGCGATTTAAAACAAACAAACAAACCAACCAACCTCTGTTTGTGTGAGGTCTATGAAGTAATTTTATCAAGGTCTGTTTATCTTCCGTTTCCACTGGGTGTCACCTGCTCTATTCCTGCTGGAAACTGGGACAATAGGCTTGAGGTGGGATCTCAATACAAAATATGGAACCTGCTGCAAAAATGCACAAAGCGCTACTTGGCTGCTTGCTGAAATCTGGGCAAAATACGCTCTTTGTCCTGTTCCTGGTGCGTGCCCCTGGGCAGCTGTGCTCCAGCTGTTCCTGTGACTGCTCCTCTCCACGGGCAGCGCTCTGGCGGCTGTGACAGACCGAGCCGTTCAGTGAGAAAACGTGTTTGTTTGCTGGTACCCAACCAGACGGGTTTGAGCGTGCGAATCGCTGTCCCCGCAGCAGTTCACGGGCTGCCGAAATCGCTATTTGTGGTTCCAGACGCTCAGCAGGAGATGGCGCTTTGGGCTCTCGAAGCAACAAGAAGCAGGTGAAAGGAGAGTTCATGTTGGCTAGGAGTTCGATAATTCAATTGCTCACGACGTGCTTCATAACGAGAACTCGTAATTCCTCCTGTCATTCCGTTCTGTAATAGATGGGTCTTTGAAGTGACACACGGGGATGGCTTTTAGAGCGCGGGACTAATTAAATCCTCTGTGCATGAAAACAGATAAAATCTTGGGGAGATACAGATTAACTGAGCAGTATTAACTGGGTGCTCTTGGAAGAGCAGGAATCTGTTCCTCATGTTATTGCACAGTCACCTGGATGAGACTGTCTCTAGTCCCTCACAGAAGCACAGTGACAAAACCAATGAAGGTTGGTAATGGAAGGGCAGGAATTGTGTCCATCATACCAGGGGGTTGTGCAAGTGCTTTAAAAGGAATTTTTTTTCCAAGGTTAAAATTTTCAGAGGTACAGCTGATGCTCAATGAAATCGAATGTAAGTGGCCTTTGCCAAGTGAAGTGTTCTTGCCAATATAGTGAATTTCATCTGTTGACAGTTAGAGAAAATTCTGCATTATCTGAATTCAACGTCTTTATTATGATGCTATAAAACTGTGCTTTTTAACTTGTTTAAAAATCAGCTATGGTTACACATTCCTGTATAATTTTACACTGAAAAATTTGATGTAGTAAGAACATCTTTTCTACTATTGGTGGTATTCTCTTATGAGTTAATACAACTCCCACTTCTGCTTTTGTAGTCTGCTGGGACATCATTAACATTAAAACTTGGAAACCATGTGACCCTAGGGTGTGAGGGAAACCATTTATACTTGATTTACATCGACACCAAAGAATAAATTGTCACCAAATGTGGATAGTTTCAAAAGGTAGGAGATTGCTTGTCAGAAGTGCAAAAGGTTCCCCTGAGATTTGCATCAGCTCTGTGACACAGGTCATGTGGACTTACTTTTATTTGTTTAAGGGGATTCTTGTCAAATGCCATGCAGACAAGTTTTTCTTTCCAATATCATTTATATTTCTTCTTTCTAGGAGTTAATGAGTTATTTCTAATAAAATTAGAGTTATATTTGTGCCTAGGCTGTATTGTATGCTCAATGTTAGCATACGTTAGAGCTCTCTAAGTGACCTGGTGTAGGCTGGAAGTCATCAGTAGTCAATGTAGACAGTGGAAACATTAGCCCATGTCTAGTCCCCCTGGTTGGTACTGCCAATCCTTGAACTCCTGGTGTAGTGCTTAGAGAGAGTACAGTCCTGGAGAGAAGGGGAAGAGCCATTCTTGGAATGTGAGAGACAAAACTGGCAACAGGAGGAAGGCCGATAGGAAATTGGGAGGATATATGAGAAGGTTGATAGAGCAGCACCAGCAAATAGGAGTGGGATTGCTTGGATCCCGGTAGATGGTCCCTGTAAAGGAGGGAGCAGCACAGAGAGGAACACTAGAGCTGTGGGGGAAAGGGTGTGCCAAGGCTACCAATACACTTGTCCTGGTTGGATACTTCCAGAGCATTTGTGGTTTCAATAACCTCTTCACAGTTCTCCTCACCACACTAATCTTTTCTTCAGAATGAACGTTAAAATGCAGAAGAGGAGTGAAAAACATAGAGGGTATAGAAATGTCTAAACAACTCCAGGTTTACAGATAGCATCAGACCATGGGACTAGAGGGGCCCACACAGCTCTGATGGGGACTGAGGGGCCCACACAGCTCTGATGGGGACTGCAACTTGGGGAGAGGGGTAGGAGGTAGGATTTGATATACATTTCTTGGGTGGAATGCAGTGTAACATAATGAAAAAAGTGTCTTAAATTTTTGTAGCAAATACTGATGGTTATTTCTGGCAGTGCTGCTATGAAAAGGTGGTGCTGGAACAATAGGGAGTTGCAGGTAGGAGTATACAGTAAGTTGTCTGGAAGTAAGGAGATAGAAAAGCATATTGTGACACAAAAATACTGTGAGAGAGTTAGAATTACTGTAGTATTCATTTACATTATGTGCAAAATTGAGACATGGGGAACATTTTGAAGCTGGATAATGTGTTACAGTGCAGTTGGGAAATCTTTTAGCAGTAATAACTTCATTGACATAAAAAAAGACTTCTCCTGTGATTCAGCACATAGCTCTTCTTCTGTCTATATCTCCTGCTTTCCTGCTTCAAACCTGAATTCCAGGAAATCTGCCTATGACTCAATTAATGCAGCATTATGACATCACAGTAGGCTTTTGTATATTGTCAGTAATGTCTTTTTCGCCTCTCTCTTGTTTAGATGTGAATTGTTTTCTTAGGAGGTTAATTGAGATGAAGTGACATAAAATGCCTCTTAGGAGCCTGGAGTAATGCAGCAAAAGTGTTTACTGTGCCTAAATCACTTCTTTATATCTGAGAAATTCATTGACTCATGCCATATATTTTCTGATTTTGAGAGATTTTGTTTAATTGCAGCTTCTGATGAGCTGGAAAGTATTAGCAGTTATGCATGCATACCCAGCCCATGTGCTCTGAGGAAACCAGCAAGCATAATGCCCACTAAGACCCCAGGATATCACAGTGAGATTCTAAAGAACCGTGCAGATGCTTAGGATTTTGTTATTCAAGAGCCCTCAGATTGTTGCTAAACTGCAGTTCCCGACTCAATGGAGAATGGAGTTGCTCTCCTTTCAAGAGACCAAGACAATTGTTTTAGCCAGTGGGCAAAAATTATGGTCAGACTGAATTGTAGGAACTAGATTAGTTCGACTGGGTCACATTTAGTGTGGTGCTGTCTGTCCTGGGAGTCGTGGAGGAGAGAAGGGTCTGGAGACACACACAGGCACTGGTGCTGCTTGTCTCCTGGTGGAAGGAGGAATCTGGGCTGGCTGATGGCCCCAGCAGGGCTGAGGTCCCACTGTCTGACAGCCCAGGCATGTGACATGTGCTGAGAATGTCAGTCCTACACCTTTCATCCTCCCTTCGGTGCTGATGATTGTATACCAAGGCAGTAATGAAAAACTAATTGAGCTGCAAATCCATTGCTGTTTTTTCCTAGGGCTACCGGAGTTGAGAACAAGGGAACTGAATTTGGGAAGGCAGAACTGCCCCTTTCGTTATTGGTGAAACTTTATGATGGAATAAGTAGAAGTTATTGACATGCAAGGATTTTTTTTTCTCCTCTCCCTCTAAGAACTGAGCATGGAAGTAAAATAGTGGTTGAAGCTGCTGGCAGTTTTCTTATGTGTGAGCAAGTGAGAACAGATTTCTAATGTCAGGAAACTTAAAAATTCTTTCTGCAAATCCTTATTTATATTTGGTCTGTCCAGACACTTCTTTCTCCTTTTCCATTATACGTATTCTCCATTTGAGAACAAAGGAGGATGTTTTACAGTGGCCAGCAATCCATTACTATGTTTTAAGGCAGCAGCATTTTATAAAAATTGGAGCAGTAATTTTCACCTTACAAAATAACTAAATGACCGGTACCACAGCTCCTCCTGACTGTAAGAGAGACTTATGGTTGCTCAGTGCATCACAAAATCAGAATGCTTGGTAGCATTTCCGTTTTGCATCCGTGTTACTGAGAGGATGTATTTCATTGGAAGGATGTCACCATCAACTTGATCTTTTCAAACAAAACACAATATTTCTTTAATGTTCTTTTTGTATTTCTTTAATGTTCTTTGGAACCTTACTGTTGATTAATGCTTTCTACATACTGCATCAAGGAAAAAACAGTTCTTTAAATAGCTGCTACAAAACAAGTGTCTCTCCAGCAAAAGAATGTTTTCTGCATAACAGTTCCTGTCGAGGCATAGTGCAAAGTAGAATTGTATGTACTGTAGAACAAAACAAAACAGAGGTGGGTAGTAGTCAAATGGGTGTGATCAGCATCTTCTGAACATGCTAAAGATGCTGGTACTCTGGATGCCTGTGTAGAATTTACCTTGAAAAACAGCTTATCTTGGCAGTTATGGACAGCTTGTGAGAGTTGAAGAGCACCGTCATCACTGCTCAAGAGCAGAAATCCTAACTGTAACATCTGAGCAAGATGATAGAATGAAGAGAGTCGTCTAGGTTTGGGTTGGATTTGGGTTTGATTTTGTTTTTATTTTGGTTGGTTTGGTTATTTTTGGTTGGTTTTGTTTGTTTGTTTTTAATAGCCAGAATAAGTAAAAGTTCAGCAGGTATGAAAATGGAGGATATAAGGAGGATGTCAAGCAGAACTCTTGGGTTGTGTGTTGTCCTTTACTCCTACAGGAGCTGATAAATTGCTGCAAAAGTGTTGTCTGCTGTCACTGGATCTGTTACAAATGCAAAATTTATTTCCTTGATGTATCAGTGTATCCTATTAGACATCCTGAGGAAAATTAAGTTAAATATTACTAAAGTATGTTCTGCACATAATTGACTTTATTTTCTTTATTTGAGAGTGATGCTGTTCTGAAACAGAATTTAGTGTATCTAAATTGTCTGGTGCTAGCTGCATTATGATGGATTAGAAAGTCCAAAACCCCCAATCTGTGACAGCTTGTTTCCTGGGAATTTTCCACAGGTCAGTAGAAACTGAGGTAATAGGAACCTTCAGTTTAACTCCAGCACTGATATGTTGAGTGTTATTTCTAGCCATTGAAGTACCTAATTTCCACAATCCATGCTTTTAAACTGTTTCTGAGAGAGTTTTGTGAATTTTGCCTTGGTGCCTGAGTTGTTACAGTATTTTAAACATGTGCATGGATTATGCCTCTTTTCCTCCCTTTGAAGAGCAGGAAATATAAAATCCCCACAAACCCCACTGGATTAATGTAATAGATATGCAATATAAGGGAATTTGTAGGGATGTTTTCAATAAAAGTGGATTCCTTTAGTTTTCTTATCGTCATTAAAAGCTAAGATGATTCCCCATCATTGTGGAGTGCATATTAAAATACAACATTACAGAAATTCCTGGTAACTGCCTTGGTTCAGGAAAGAAAAATGCCACTTTAAGTTTGCTGCCAGTGGCATTGGGTTTACTGCTTATTCTCATTCTGTGCTGACATGATCTGGAAGAGCTCTTGTGGCACTTGATGCCTTCTCTTCCAAGGCTGCATAGTGGCATTTGGTCAGATGACTGAAATCATTAATAGTGATTTAAACTGCTACAGCATCCTCTCTGAGACATATCCTTTCATCTCCTGAAGCAGGGCAGCTGAACATACATTCTGCTCTCATCTGTTAACACTAAAAGCAAAGCTTAAATCACCGTGGTGTTTCAGTGGGCTAGAAATGTATAGTCATTTGAAGGATTCTTGGGGTTTAAAATTGCTCTAGCTTGTCTGAAGTCATCTTCCCATGTATTCAAAGGGGAAGAGGAGGCTTTTCATGCTTTCTGCCTAATTGAAAACTGAACCTAAATCAAGTGCCTGTGTTCCTGCTTAATAAACTGAATTTATTCTAGTAGTTTCACTTCAAGAAGTTTTGGTGTCCTCTCCTCCTTCAACCTCTTGGCCACTCCAGAGAAGCAAGCTAAAAGGGGTATGTTGGTACACAGCTTGCATGATTAATTTACTTCTACAGACATATAGAATTAATAACTAGCAAAGAAGGGTTCAAGGAGGACTGAGCCTGAGAGCCTGGAGTTTTCTGTGAGTGACAGGTACAATAAGCAGGGGTGATTGGACTGAATCCAGCCAGTTTATAAATGGAGAAGTCGGCCCTGGTAGCATGTCACGAGAGTGTAAGCACAAGATTTATTCAAGGAACATTTAATTAAACCAGAAGGTAATGGAAGATACAGTGTGTAGCTCTTCCATTACAGAAAGTACTACGTTGCTTAGATGATTTATTACTGGGGAGAAATAACAGCTTCATGTTTTTTCCAGGACATGGTATGAAAGTGATATAACATTTGAAAGCTATACAGATTGCACTGATATAACCTTAAGAATTTTTACTGAGCTGAGTTGTTTTTTTGGACTGTACATGCAAAAGCAATAAACTCTGGTGGTCTGTGTGAAGAATCTGAAGGTACTGTTATTTAAAAAGCTCTTTTAACAAACTCTACAGAAGTCAGTAATGGAGCCATAGTCTGTAATTTGATTCCTTGTGTCCATGTATTTTGTGAATTGATAGGTAGTTATTGATAGGCATGACACTTCCTTGATGTAATTTATTGTATCATAATGTCTTCTCTATTAAAATGCTTCTATGATTCCCTAGAAGGACTTGTCATTTTTTCTTCTTTTTTTTTTTCCCCTTGTGATTTTGTTTGGACTTTTTTGTTTGGTTGGTTTGAGTTTTTTGCTTGTTTGTTTGTTTGGTTTGGTTTTGAGTTTGGGGGCTTTTCTGAATGGAGAAAATTTGGGTGAACGTGCTGCTTGTCAGCAGGAGATTGACAGTGCTACGTGTTTATGTTGTTGGGCAATTGTGCACTTTGTGTTCTGTAGAAGTTGCATAAGGGACAGCTGATCTTTGCAATGCATTTTTCAGGGACATAGTTTTAAAAACCAGTAGTAGCTGGGGGTTAATTGAGCAATACCTTCAGCAAGAAGGTGCCATGCAGTGAATGTCAGTTTTCTTCCTAGACTACACTGTAATTTTTTTCCTGACAGTCACATTGTGCAGTGAGCGCTGCTGATTCTTTACTTTTGGAACATTTTGCTTATTCAGAGGTTCTGTTCTGTACACTGACTTCAGAAAGTCCAGTGGTAAACAGCTCTTTCTACTTTATATAACATAGTAATTCATATATTCTCCCCAGACCTCGAATGACTCTTCATGTTTTTTGTTTCCCAGCTTTTCTTGTGAAAACCTTTCTGATGGTTTTGACCATGAAGTCACTCTTTTCAATTTACTCTGTTAACGCCACAGATAAAGTTAAGGCTGGTGAAAGATACTTTGTGAAAGAGCATGTATTTTGAGATGACAGTCTATTAGAAATAAAGTCATTAAGAATTGTACAGGGTGGGACAACAGGACAGATTTTTTAAAAGTTTG
The DNA here is from genome assembly GCF_022539395.1 of Myiozetetes cayanensis. NCBI lineage: Eukaryota > Metazoa > Chordata > Aves > Passeriformes > Tyrannidae > Myiozetetes > Myiozetetes cayanensis. The sequence continues at coordinate 4,008,990 of NW_026087378.1, read as the reverse complement.
GGTAGTCTGCAGTATCCAAAAATTTTGTGTACAGGATATTAAACCAACTGAAAGTGTGTAGTAGCAGTTGTAGTTGTAATCCAAAATCATAAGTTGTGCTGTAGTGTGAATACTTTTGCATAAGCAGTTACCAGTTTTGAAAAGGTTTTTGGTTGAAGACACTGAAATCTAGAGATAAACTTTGTGTCCTGTTTTAAGCATGAAAGAATGGAGATTTGACATGAGAAAAGGGGAGGGAAGAGCTGTCAATTATCACTCTCCTTTTTATGCTTAAGTGAAATGTGGGAAAATAAACTATCTAATAAGGTCCTACAATAAACTCCTGGGAATGGGGGTTTATAGGAGAGGTAGAGATGCGTGCATTTTAAGAATATAGGTCTTGAAAAGGCTTTAAACAATAAAAAGTTAATGTGTTTCTCAGTCTGCTGTAATGTTCCATGGTGTCCTGCTTGCCCATCTAAACAGGAATAATGAAAATTCCCTGTCACTGTGGTTGTTTGTCTTACAGATTCCAGTCTCCCTTAGCACATGGATGTTGTAACCACTCTTATCAGATTATAGTACCAGTCAGTACTAGCTGCAGTGCTGTCTGTTCTGAGTCAGTTATGGAATTTAAATTTCTATCAGAGAATATTCAAACTAAATATTCTGTGGCATTTTAGATAGAGCTAATTTTACCCCCTATTCTGCTTGAAATGTCAAAGCCCTAGGTTTTACACACCTCTGTAATGGGAACACGAGCCTTATTTCTTTCAGTACTGTCCTCCTGTAGATCTACCTGTTCCTGATCTTGTAAGATAAAACATTTCAGTGGAAGGTTTGGGTTTGTTTTGCAACATCCACTCTGTTGTGCAGGAAATTTGTAGTGCAGCTGCTGTGTGCTACCTTTAAAGGTAAAGTTCAACTCCCTGGTCAGGGGACCAAAGCAGTGTTGCAGTTTTATTTAGGGAACACACAGAATGGGAGGGGGGTTAAATTTTTGTCAGAGAAGCGTGTGCTTTGTGAAATGTTACCGTATCAAATCTCACCAGCTACAGGAGTTGTCAACTGAGTATTTTTCATTTGCCTATTTCAATATGGATTTGTATTCTCTGCAGAGGTGTTAAATTCAGGGTCAAAACTGTGGGTCTGGTGTGACTGATGGGCTCTTGAGTAATGAAGCCTGGGACTGAAATGGCAAAAAGGGGATTTTGCTGCTGCCAGTATGAGGGTGGCTGAGTTTTACAAGATGGAGCAGCTGTATGCAAAGATGCTTTTCAGTCACTCTTTCTTAAGGTTAACTGTGAAAATAATATTATTAATACACGTTGGGAAACCAGTGAGGTTTTAATAGAAGTAAATGTGGCTTCTCCAGCCTGTGGGCTGCTGGTCCCATTTGGGAAGGGCTTCTACGTTAATCTGACATCTTGTTTAGCACTGATAACACTAGAGAGTCCAATTAAAGTATTTCAAGAAGACATCCCCATACAAGACTACAGTGATTGTCCGCTAATGTGTATTGAATCTTGGCTAAATACAGCCCCGGGTGCTGTGCTGGAAAGCAGGGGAGCTTGCTATTCAAGCTCTTAATTCCTTTTATATCGATTTGGCTGCTAATGATATAACCTTCTACTCTAATTAACTGACATCTGCATTAGGCTGAAAAAGAGCCCCTTGCTTGAAGCCATCCACTTGTTTGTGTTATGAAATGTGTCCTTTTATTTCAGATTTTGTCCAGATTAGCTCAGTCTGTGCAAAACAGACCATGTAAAGGATTGACTTTGCTTTTAAATACCTTGCAAAGCAGGTTCATCTTCCCACTGTCTACATTTCTGCCTGTGTGTCCAGGAGTTATGTTGCTGGGAAGCCTGTCCAGAGCTGGTTCACTGACTGGATGCTTTTCTATGCATTCCTTCCCCATGGATTATTAGCTCCTTTGACTGATTTGTGGCTGTCAAAAAAGGTGTAAATGGAGATAAAGATGGGCTATGAAGACCTGAGGACAAATGGGTCATTTTGTATGTTTTAGGTCATGAAATCAGAAATTTTAGGTCATCACATATAAAGGACTTAAATCAAACTAAAACCATTGCTAGACTCTGAAGAGACAATCTGCTTGTTGCCCTTTCCAATTTGCCAGAATTACAAACACCAATTCTCAGACAGGGAAATATTGATTTCAACATCTGCAAAATAAATTTTTTTATATATATATCACATAACAAGTTAAAGACACTAGTTTGCAGAAGCTCATCATGAGCAGCTGTTTGGGTTCATTATGGGGCTGTTGCCAGCTATGTGTTTGCCCATTTCCTTTGGGAGAAGATTGTGAGTCTCAGGAAAAACTACGGGAAGTCAGGATTCTGTTCTGGTTTTACCTCTGTAGAAGCTTCAGTGACAGGCGGTGGAGGAAGCTGCTTTCTTGCTCTTTGTTTAAAATGTTGTTGGGTTTTTTCATTGAGTACTATTTGAGAGTCTCCCTCACTGGAAATATTCCAGAGCCATCTGGACACAATGCTGTGTGATGTGCTCTGGGATGACCCTGCTTGAGCAGGAAGGTGGGACCAGATGACCCACTGCAGTCCCTTCCAGCCTGACCAATTTTGTGATTCTCTGAGTCCTGAATTGCAGTGGTTGGCACTGAGCAGTTGGGAGGAAAAAAAATCTCGTGGAGAATTTCTTCAGTCTCCTGTCAGACAAATTATATGAACTTTTAACCCAAAAGCAGAAGTGAATTATTAGGTTAGCAAGTGTGCAGATCATTTTTACTTGTGTCTATGTGGCATTGCTGATTGAAGATATAATCAGAACTAAACCACAGAAGATATCTCAAGAAGAAAAATAAAACAGTGTATTAGACTCAGTCTTGGAAATACCTTAACACAGTCAACTGGAATCTGAATTGAAAACTTCATGCTTGAAAACCTCTATTAAAATACAGACTCAGGTGGATACCTGGGCAATACTATGCCATCATTAGTAATAGTAGGGCTCCTGGTGACATCTTCTAACTGAGGTCAATCAAAAACAAATGAAAAACAATTTAGTAAATTGATCAGCTCATCATCTTTCCATTTCGTTACCATTTTATTGTATCTGATTTACCAGCTGGAAGATGTTACTTGATGATGCCTTGAGAAGACAGTCCAGCCTTGAGCTCCTAATGTTAGCATTTCAACCCCGTGGGGGGGATGTTATGTCCTACATAGTGTGAATAAAACTGCTCAGATATTACTCCCAACATTTTAGCAAGCTGTTTCATGACAAGTCATGATCTTTCTCTGTCTAAGGGCCTTCCTGTGTTGAAAATGTCCATAAAACTGGCATTTGCTCCGTGATTTGTAGTTCTGTATTATTCCCTTTACACTGTGATTTGTGCTTGTATATTCAGAATGTTCAGTGCACACCAGTCCTTCTGTTGCGATACCACTGCAGCTCCCAGTTGGGACTAGAATAGCAATCAGCTGTGTAATGTATTTGTAGATCTGGATTCCTTGTGCCTTAAAAATTGTGCACAAGAATGGGTGGAAATTGAGAAAAAGATGGGAAATCTCTTAGCTAATTTCTGCTAGAACTGTCATAACAAATGCACATACCCTGACTTGGAATTATGGGTGTGAAATCCAAAGAGCTGGAGGTTGGAAGAATTAGCTGCTAATCTCACATTTCTACAGAAAGACAGAGCAATTCCTGTTTTGTAGCCCCGAAAACATAATGGAGCCCTGGGGATCACTGACAAAACAAGCTTCTTAGAGCCACTAGCACTTAGCAAAATTGACTTCAGTTAATCAAAAGATTCTTCAGGGAGAGGAAAAAAAAAGAAAAAGCTGATGGTTTGGAAAGCTGGAGAACAAGTAACTGCGTGCAGATGGTTAAAGAAATTCCAGCTTCTTGCAATGGGGCTCAGTGACCTATAATGACAGCATCTAATGGGCAAACTTAAATAGAAGAAAAGGCAATTTAAGTGCTAGACTGGTGGCGGGGGGGAAAGTGAAAAGGAGGAGAGTACAGTGGCACTTTGTTCGCCCTGCCCGGACACAGAGCCATTGACCACAACTCTCTGGCTGCCAATTCCTTACCCACTGAATAGTCCACCCTTCAAACCCATGTCTCTCCAGTTTGGAGATAAGGATGCCACGTGATTTGCTAATTAATTTTAATTCAGCCATATTATCAGTAGAACATTTCTCAGTCTTTTTACAGTTCTCTCTGTGCGTAGATAATCTCCTCCTGTGTTCAGAAGCTCACGAGCAGTTCTTGCAAAGTGCTTCTAGAAGCTCCAGTCCACAACTCTCAGCTCTTCAAGCATCTTGTGGGTGTGAACTCTGTGACTGTGGCCATACAATAAAGCAAAGGCAAAGATGGTTTTATCTCCATCAGGATAAGTGATTTGAATGTTGCTTAATAAATTCTGTCATTTGATGGGGGGAGGAACAGCTGAATCACATGCCTTACAGGAAAACAGGAGAGACCAAGGGGAAGAAAGATGAGCCAAAAATCACACAATTATTTTGTGCTAGCTTAATGTCTGCTTGTTCTGCCCAAAGGTAAAGACATAGTTATCAGCACCATTTATCAGGTACACCATTTTAGTATAAACTTGTTTAAAAAAGGGTAGAGCCCCTTTGTCATCTTAATTAGACAGTAACCCATTGATTCCAAGCGGGCCTTCATTTTCTAATTATTTAGTACATAATGTCATTAAACATCTCTGAGTGGACAGGATTGCTCTAAAAGCTTTAGTTCCAGAGCTCTAATATTAGGCTTTTGGCATTCGTCCCTGTGTGTGAAAAGCAGTCAGTTTGTTTACCAGGAATTTAGATTCCCATTACTGGGGGAATTAGCAGTGAGCTATTAGTCTGATTCAAGCACTTAACAATTGCTGATCATCTCCTCCTAGCTTGGGGATAATGGAGGTGATCAGCTGTAAATGGAAAGTATGTGGGGCTATTTTCATGAAGGCACTTGGAGAAAGTGCAGCATCCCCTGACCTCTGCTAACCCTGGGGTTTGCAAGAAACCCAAACACCAAGTCACTTCCTGGAGGAGAGCTAATCACCTATCAGAAGAGCTTCCATTAGAGACTAACCAAGCTCAGCCTCAACCGACCCTCCCTCAAATGAAGAAAGGTTCAGCCACGAAGTCCCCGGGGTAGAAGTGATTAGCCTCTGATCGTATTTACCAGGACCTGCCTCGATGGGGGAAGCAGCTGTGGAATAGCTGTGGGTTGTGATTCCATAGCAGTGCTGAGCGATCCTGTGGAGCTCAGCAGTGCTGGTTGGCTTCCTCTTTCTCCACTGTTGTTCCCAAAAGCTTTGTCTGGTTCATGGACACCTCAAAGATTACTTTGACAACTCTCCTTTTTATTCTTGTGTAAAGCTGTCTACCATTTTGGCAAATAGTGATGTGGGTTTTAGGATATATTGAAAAAGACACTTTAATTCTTTAAAGATGCTGAACCTGTAGCATCTTCCTGTCAAATTAAAGTTACCTTTTATTGTCAACAGATTTGGAGAGGTGTGCCAGGGACCTGTAGCCAGGAATCAGTTTGAAGCAAGGCTTAGCTTTTCCTCATCTGCAAGAACATATTGTTCCCCCTTCTAAAAGGAAAACTGCAGAGCACTTGGTTCTTATTGCAACATAGGCACTTCTTGAAGGCAATGGGAATAATTTTAATGGGGTAAGGACACCATAACTCTGGACTTCCAAATTCAAGGCTTATTTCTGTCATCACTTTGCTTATGACCTCGGGCGAGAAATGTGCATTGCTTCTCCCACTTGTCACAAGAAACCACTCACCTAACAGTTGCCTGAGCTCCCTACTGGAGGACTATTTGAATGCCCTTTGTAAATGCTTCATTAGACCGTGTTGAGGGATCTAAAGCTCTACTAGAGTTCTAGAAGCCACATCTGAAGTACCTGACAGGGTACCCTCTGTGAAAGTTGTTGAGATTGCTTTGTGTAAGAGATTCTAACTCTGTTCTTTAAATTTCTTTCCCATAATGCCTCCAGCAGTGGAGACAATGAGTGTAGCTTCTATTAATGCAAAGGAAGGCAGGAGACTTCTAGAGTTGCAAGATAAATTTTATTAGTGAGACTTCGCATTATTTTACTCTTTAAAAAATAATCTACATTACAACAATTAGAAGGTTCCCTCTTCATGTATGGTTGCTGAGAGCTCAATATTAAGACTGTCTGGATAGAGAATCTTTATTGGATTATTTTTGTATTTTGTGGATTATATTTTGTGAGACCACATGTGCTCACAGGATGCTCTATTCCAATTTCTGGGAACAGAAGCCGAGGGGGGGTTGTAAACTGCCCTGTAGTGTGGTCAGTAAGAACTGTTCTGAATGGGTTTGGGTAACTGTGCCAGCCTTGGAACACTGGTGGTGCTGACACAACTGACTTGATACTGACACTGGCATGACATTTCTAGTAGCAGTTATACTTGTGCATGCATATATGCTGTGTAGTTGAAAAACTGTGATACCTGGAGATCAGGTGTTAGAGAAGTCTAAGTGGCAATGGGTTTGTACTCCCTGCAGTGTGAGTACCTGCGAATGCAGGTGTAGTTAGAGGTGAATTTTGCTTGCAGTTATTGATGAACGGAGCCTCACGAGGCAGCTGTGTATATAAACATGCATGTGAAAGGGATGCAGGACACTCAGAAAAAAACCCAAACTGACCCTTTTTGCTTTAATTTCAGTCCAGAGCAGGATTTGCCTCAGTGTCAAGTATTTTCCTGTAGTGTAATCCAGGACATGACAGGAGATTGCAATTGCCATCAATAACCTTCTTAGTAGGGGTAAAGAGCTAAAGGTCCACAGTGCCCTAAAAATGAACAAAATGCTCATTCCTTTTTCACTATCAGCCTGTCTTAGAACACCAAAGTTGGGAAAGAGGAAAGATCACAGTGCAGATGATCAATGCAGTACATTGTGTACCAGTGTGTGTGGTACAGACAGCTCAGGGAAATCTACTCCATTATACTCACAAATATTCTCTCTGATGTGTGGAATACTGCAAAGAACAATATTTTCTTCCTCAGTGTCACTCTCCATTAAATTCTGGAGATGACAGATGCTATTACATTACAGTCAAAGGTCTTGACACATTTCTAGTTCCACCACATAGAGGATGGTCTAATGTAGGTATTATATTATGGTTCATGGACTCTGATTTTATTAAAGAATGGTAGCAAACATTCTAGTGCTGTCTCTTGCTCCAAATAGCCGTATTTCAGTAGGTAATGAGAAATACCAGCACTAGTACTCCTATTTATTAAAAAGACATGGTATTTGTTCTACTGTACGGAAATAAGATAGTGCTTCTCTGTGTGACAGAGGAGATCATTCTGCTCCATGCAGTGATTTCCTTGTTCTACCTGCCCAGGAAGTAAACAGAAGAGTGGAAGTGGAAATGGAAATGTTACCCCTGCAGCAGGATGATTACTCTGATACACGTGACGATGTAAGATTCTGTAATAAGGTGTCTGACAGGGACTGGGAACCACAGCATCTTACCTAGCTGGTGCTTCCCTGGCAACAGACAAAGCACGGGATAAAAAGAATACTCACCTGTTCTGCCTCTGTTCAGGACTGTAACCTTGTTTGGGTGTGTATAGTGCTGTTCAGATCTGCTGCCTCTCAGGAAGAGCAGTGGGCACTGTGTGTGTGCACAGAGGAGCTGTTTTGAGCCGAGTTTCTGGCTATTCAAAAATGTAGGCTGGCTGGTGAGGCAACTCTTGAACACAATTGATTGCAGACTGTTAACCTATGCTTAGAAATCAATATTCACTTAACACCACATTTTAACAGGCAAATGCAGTACAAACTAACAGCAGTTACACAGTGCACACATTTACACTCGGAATAAACAGGTGATGAAGCAGCACTTGGCAGAGGAGCAGGAGATGGGGCAGGCAGCTGGAAGGGGCAATGACAACTCGAGTAAGTGCAGAGGTGCAAGGAGATTTTTGCAACTGAGTGTCCCGGGGGTTTTGTGGACAATACATCTTCAATGAGCTATATGCATTCCCTAGGGGTTACTGAGAAGGTTTGTCCTGAAGCCAGGCAAGATCATCCTTTTCTAGGTAAAACTAAATTTTCTGGAGCTGAGCACAGAAGTTCATCTTGAACAACAAAACCCGAGTGTGTTGCAAGCTGTGATAATGGATTATATATATGTTGCAAGGGGCAAAACAGAATGGAGCAAGAATATAAACTCTAGCATAGTGTCCTTGATCTGCAATGCTATTTTTCATATACTTAAAAATGGATTTGAAAAGGGAACTGAAAGCAATCCAGAAATAGTGTTTACCAAGGACTTTATGTGTCTGTTGATTGAGCTTTATTTGCAACCCACCCTGGAGCACAGACTTCCAGTCTTTATGATGATATCCTTACCCTTCACAGACTTGGGAAGTAGATCCACACAAACCTCATTAAGCTCAACAAGTCCAAGTGCAAGATCCCACACCTGGTTAGGGACAGCCCTCAATATCAACAGAGTGGGGGGTGAATGGATTGAGAGCAGCCCTGCAGAAAAGGACTTGGAGATATGGGTAGATGGAAAATTGGATGTGAGTTGGTAGTGGGCACTTGCAGCCCAAAAAACCATCTTGCAGCCAGGGCTGCATAAAAAGCAGCATGGCCAGCAGGCTGAGAGGTGATTCTTCTCCTCCACCCCATCCCACCTCCCCACCTGGAGTTCAGCATCCAGCTCTAGGGTACCTACTATGTGACAGACATAGACCTGCTCAAGCAGGCCCAGAGGAGGTCATGAAAATGAGGGGGCTGGAACACCTCTCCTGCGAGAAAAGGCTGAGATAGTTGACTTGGTTTGGCCTGGAGAGAAGGCGGCTCTATGGAGACCCTGTTGTAGATATTCTTTCAGTACATAAAGGAGGGTGATAAGGGCAGATACACCAGGGCCTGTGGTGACAGGACATGGGGCAATGACTTTAAACTGAAAGAACACACGTTTCAATTAGATGTTAGGAAAAACTTCCCTGTGAGGGTCGTGAGGCCCTGGCTCAGGTTGCCCAGAGAAGCTGTGGCTGCCCCATCCCTGGCGGTGTTCAAGGACAGGTTGGATGGGGCTCTAGAGCAAACTGGTCTAGTAGAAGGTGCCCTTGCCCATGCAGGGGGGTGGAACAAGATAATCTTTAAGGTCCCTTCCAACAGAAACCATTCAGTGATTGCAGGCCTGAGGAGGAGCTCCAGCAGGTGGGGTGGGCGGACATCCTGTGTCAGGTCATCCCTGCAGTCAGAAACCAAACCCTGCACAAGTTCTGACAGAGCTCAGACCTTTGTTTCAAACTACTGAGCTGGAACAGGAGCCTGACTGTTACTCACAATGCATACATGGCAGAAGCAATGGTGAGAACCACATCTGCAGAGCTCAGTGCAAACTGGCGGGGGGGAAAGTGGGGTGCAAGTAGGTGGGGGGGTTTCCAGAGACTGCCATTCTGGGTTAAGGCTGTTCCATTCCTCTTGTCTCAAAGCCTTCTGTTTCCCAAAGGTAAATCTGTAGTGGGACGTGCCTGGATATGGAATAAGATTAATAATATGGGAAGGGAAGATTCCATTTATGCCAAGTTAGTGCTCAGCAACAGGGGCAGGAACAGAACCAGAGAAGGCCAAGAAGTAGCAGCTCCAGAATGCTCAGAGGAGGCCAAAGGCATACTGCTGTGTTCAGAGCTGTCTCGCTGCATCTTCCTTTCAGCCACCTAGGAAATGAAAAGGAGGGATGAGTCCCAGTTTGACACATTTATGCTCAAACTTCTGGCTGCAGAGCCTCCAGTTCTGAGCACTAATGTGAGACTATTGAAATTCCTGTGGCCAGGCACGTGGCCTCCTATTTCTGCTTGTCTGTGAAAGAAGTAGCTTTAGGTAGAGTGGTCCAGTGTTCCACATGCACGTGGCATCCCTCGCTTTGATGTCCAGTCACACATATCCAGGTCCAAGGTTTTTCAACTCCTGTCTCCAGGCTACTTGACTCACTCAAGCAACACGTACCTGGGACATTTCTGAAGCAAGAGATGTGCTGGCACTGTCTCCTTGGAAGCTTAAGGAAGATGAGTAAGGTAAGTCTTCCTGTCTTTCTAGAGCTGTCTGCTTCAGGTACATTTGAGACCAAATGGCATTTTCTGCAAACAGAAGGAAAGTAGGAGTCTTATTGTGCATTTGTTGTGCAGTCTTGGAGTCTAGTGAACAGAAATCTAGGGAAGCTATTTTAGGAAATGCACTCACAGGCTCTGTGCCTTGATTTAGAAAATATGTATTCTCTGTTTGGTGAATGGCCTGTCAGTTTGTGGGTTTGCTTCTGAGGTTGAGCAGGCTGCAAAAGTGTTTGCACTGTACTTGAGGACTTTTGGGTCCTTCTGTGACTTTCCCAACTGTGTACTTTGTAAGGGGCTGATTTGTAGTATCTCAGAGGGGATGTTTAGGTTGTAATGTATCTACAGTGCTGGGTGTAAGGCTCTCCTATACTGCAGGAGGCAGGTTTAAATATTAATCCTTTGCATAATGATGCTGGTTTCTTTTATAACCTTTGGAAGCTTTTACAAACATTAAATATTTAAATCTCATTAAGGTATGTTGCTGAAATGCTAGGGAGATAAAAAAAAATACAGACTTAGGATTACACAGTTGCATGTAACAGGATTTTTTGCATCTGCTATGCTGCTGAATTTAATAACAGGCTGCCTCAGGAGCTGCTTATCTTGATCAAGTAAGTGAGGGCCAAAGGAGAGTAGAGGAACCAGGACAGGAGGGGAATCCTGACCCATAATCCTCACACGTCCTTACTCAGCAACCTATGGATGCAGCACATCTGACCTCCCCTTGTGAAGTTTCTGCAGTGCCCTTCATTTGAATGGTGTTTGGAAACAGCTTCATGGTGTTTGAGATGAACAGGAGTGTTTCCAAAAGACACAGAAACACTTCTGAGAGCAGACCCAGGCTGGTCCCATATGTTGCAGAGGAGATTATGTAGACATTGCGGAAAAAGACAGAACTGTACACAAGAGCAGTGCAAAGTGGGATCTTGAAACCACAGGACTTGAATTCCGCCATGCTGAGCTGTTGGTCTGTGATGTGACTGATGCTTACCAAGGCATTTGTTGCTCTCAAACATGCCGAGTATCTGGTCACACTTCTCCTTCTGGTTGCCGCTGCTCTCGCAGGTACACCACAGGGAGACCTCCACGCTGGAGTTACTGACATAGTTGGGTGTCATGGGTGTGCCTGTCCCAAACCCCGGGATGAAAGAAGCATCATGAATCATTTTATACTAAAGGGAATGCTGCCCTGGAGGCAGAAGCCTTGCACTGTGGTAAGTGTGTTGTTACCCAGGCCAGGTCAGGACTCCCAGCCAGGTGACCCAGGCCTGATGAACCAACCTGAAGTCTGCTGGGCTGCAGAGAAAGTGTGGAGATTGGTACCCCTGACTCAGGCACTCTGATGGTGAGATGTACTGGGTACTAAAGCCAGTACTGCCATATGGCAGCAAAAGGTGCTCCTGCTCCCTGTGCAGCTGGTAACACTGTGTGGCCAGGTGCCTTTTGCCAGGCAAATACTGCACACCCATAGCGTGCCAGTCAGCCAGTGTTCATTTAGCACAAAACCAGGAGACACATCTGGAAAAATGGAAGGTATAGTCTAGATTTACAGCTTCTGAGATACTGCTGCTCTTCACAGCTCCTCTTTTGAGCCACTCTGAAAAAGCACTGGCAGTTTGGTTGGCAGTAAATAACTCAAACCAAAGACGACCTTCCTTCAAACAGCTGGTAGTGCCATGTTCTGGCTGGCCCTGGGAACACAGTGTGCACAACACTAACAAACCATCAGGGATATAGAAGTTGGGCAGTGATGGAATGCAGTGTTTAATCCCTGCTGTGATGGGATGTAACTCCTGCATCAGGAATGACTTAGTTCACACAAGCCCAAAGAGCCCTGTTGATGAGGCCCTTGGAGCACTTTGCACCAGCCGGTGATGCAAACAGCTGTTGAGAAATCTCAGACAAGTGCTGCTGATTTGACAACAGAGGATGGGACAAGGTACAGAATAAATGCCATGGAAGAGCTCTCTTTGGGCTGCTTCTACCTCAGAGGCAAGGGGGAGCACTGGCATCAATTAGTAAGGCATATTCACTGGTACACTGAGCACCATCTCCTGCAAGAGAGCAGGATGGTCCTTTACAGCATCAGAGTGTGCCTGCAAGTCTGTGGCCTGAAAGCATCCACCCTGTATGCTCCCATGGATATCACTTACCAATCATCCCCATGTAAGCCTGCAGGCACGCAGCGTGGTTGTGCAGAGAGCAGCCATCTGGAGACGTGTCTGCAGGTTGACAGTTTTGTTGGAAGTCAGCCAGTCGGGATCTGTAGGAAGGAAAACGAGACCATCAGTGTCTACATTGTTTTCCTCTCTTGGCCAACATCTGCTGCTGCTGGACCTACTTGCAGAAAGGGTCCTCCAAGCAGAAGTCCAGCAGCCAGAGGCAACTGGGTTTGGTGTTAGACTGGAAGGAACAATCAGGAACAATAGTTTTCCGGCGTCTTTCTCCACAAAATTCATCTTGACATGGACAGAACAGGATCCTTTTGGTGAAATCCTCAGGGACTTTCTCAAAGAAATTCCTCAGCCCCCTGAGGCACTTGCGCCGGTCACACACGTCCTCACTGCCCGCTGCCCTGGTGCAGATGGAGGCGTAGTCTGTGCGCAGACGAACACACTTCTTGCTCAGATTGCACACATGAGTTTCTTTCAGGCACGGATTTGTTGCATCTCCCGCTAGCTGTGAGCCTGTAAAGCCAAAAGCAACACAGAAACCATGAACCAAGGCCCAAGAAGAGATCCTGTGTGGCAGCAGGAATAGCCCTTTCTTGATGGCCAGATTGGGAACATCAGAGAACAAAGCAAGTCAGTCCTTGCATGTGCCTGCAGTATGACGCTGTAGTTATATTAGTTACAAAGGAGGATTTTTTTAATTAGTTCATGGCAGGGTGCTTGTTTCATAAAATTGATCACTGTGGGTTATTCCCAGTTTTATAAGCCTGGATCTGTGGCTGTATTTACACTTGATAGTGGGGACAAATTTAGGAAAGTATCCAGAGCAGGTATTCCTCTGAGTAAAGGGGCCATTACCCCAAATTATTCCTAATAATCTTTAGCCCCTAAAAAGGTAAGAGGGCAGCACTATATCATGTAACTATTACAATTCTTACCTGATACCAGAGCTGCCAGTTTATTGTAATCTGTCTTCCAGTGTTCTTCATTTGCTGGGTTCTCATAGGGAGAGGTCTCCAAATTGAAATAACCTAGGCAAGATACAAGATATTTCATGCAGTGGAGGAAATGCTTTGTGACCAGCTTGCTTATTTGTTTGTTTGTTTGCTTATTCTTAAATGGGTATTTGTCTTCTTTATGCCTGGCTCTTTCCTCACGCTGGACTTCAGAGGTCCTCTGTCTTGCTCAAATCCAAATGCCAAGAATGATTCTGCTGAAAATGCAAAGGTACTAGTGTGTAAACCCAGCATTACATTTTGTCTGGCTGGAATTTGGTCTAAGTCATCTGGCATTTCCAGCCTCAGTACGAGTGAGGAGCTGAGCAGCACAGACAGGCTTTAGTGAGAGGTCAAGTAGGAGCATCCCACTAAAAAAGGCAGTAGCACATTCAGGGATGCCCTGATAGTGTGTGTCATAATCACCAGTGCCTTTTCAGTGCTGGACAGATAGGACCATTTTGAGGTATTTTTTACAGCACTAAATTTAACTGCCTCAGAGTAGCTGTCTTTGTATCTTGGAGTCCCTGGTGTATTTGAAGGGCTGGTCCCAGACCAGACCAGTTTTCCCCACTTATCAAACACAGCAGTAATGAATTCTCTTAACTAAGAGATGTAGTTCCAAAAGCAATACCTGCAGTGTTGGGAAGTGGCCTTTTCACAGTTGTTTTCAGATTGGGAGGCAAGGGTAAGCCTTACTAGTACCCTGTAAATTCCTATTATTTCATCTCACCATCTGTCACGCTGGAGTGAACGGTCCAGTAGACACGCAAGCAGTGCTCCTGTCTCTTCATGCGCCGGTGACACTTGCAGTGCAGCAAAGAGCTGTTCCCAAGGTCCAGCTCTGCATTCAGACATCTGACCCTGCTATCGTGATCCAGTGGAAGGAGGCGAGTCTTGGCCAGGGCACAGTTTTCCAGGATCCTGTACGTGGCATTGCAGGTGGAGTCCGAGAGGCACAGCTGCTCTGCCACGACACAATCACTCCTGGGCAGAGCCAGGAGGTCTCCTGGTCGAGTGGAGAAAAGATTGTTAGGACCCCAGTCAGGATGAATGCCACACTAGCACCTTGTCATTGTTCTGCACGCATCCTGTCTGCAGCAAGGACTCTGCAGTGAGAGGCAGAACTCGCTGGGGTCTATCACATGGAGTAGTAAGGAACAAGAGCTGCCTCCACTCAAAAACGAAAGGGTGAGTATTTATGAAAGAGGGAACAAAAGGTCAAATACAATTCTCAAAATAAATTTTGTTTAATACAACCTTTTTTTTATCACCCTTAACTCTTTCAACTCGTCTCTGTATTTTATGGAGCAGTAAATCCCCGTGAAACCTCAGGGTTGCTGAGGCCTGCTTTGAAGAAGCTCTTCTATCTGAGCAGTGAAAACCGCAGTGCAATAAGCACATAGTAACACCATACTGTGTGCTGTGAGTCAGTGCTGCTGCAATTACTAAAGTATATGCTGGTCATTAAGAGATGTACTGAGAAAGCCATTTATAGGGTGTAAAAACAACCACTTTACTGAGCTTGAAAACATAAGGACGTGTATTTTTTTGCATAATAAAACAAATCCTTAACATAAGATGCAAGGAGCTTCATCTAGAAGTGCTGATATGCATTTATTTTAAGTATATAAAACCCAGTCCCTGAAATCCCTGCCAAAAATGCAGATGAAGGCTTAGCCTGCCAGCTTTCACCTGTTGACTGATTGTAAACCCTTGCCTACATCTCTGTGTGTACATATATTTGTGTGACACATGCACTGATTATACATATATACCTATGTGGAAGTATTAAATAATCTTAGATTAAACAATAGAATCTTTAAAACCTTTTTTTTTCTCAGCTTTTTTTTTTTTTTTTTTATATGGACTGTTGTCTCCCAAGGGGTGATACCTAACACTGCCATACACAGGGACCTGGAAAAACTTGACAGGTGGGCCCACAAAAACCTGATGAAGTTCAACAAGTCCAAGTGCAGGTGCTGCACATGGTCAGGGCAATCCCAGACATGAATCTGGACTGGAAGATGAACACATTGAGAGCAGCCCTGCAGAGAAGGACTTGGAGATTCTTGTGGATGAGCTGGCCATGTTCACTTGCAGCCCAGAAAGCCAAACATGTCCTGGGCTGCATCAAAATCAGACTGGCCAGCAGACTGAGGGAGGAGATTCTGTCTCTCTTCTCTGCCCTTGTGAGACCCCACCTGCAGTGCTGCATCCAGCTCTGGGGCCCTCAGCACAAGAAAGTTGTGGACCTGTTAGAGCAGGTCCAGAGAAGGCCACAAAGATGCTTCAAGGGCAGTAGCCCCTCTGCTTTAAACACAGGCTCAGAGAGCAGGGGGTGTTTAGCCCAGAGAAGAGAAGGTTCTGGGGAGACCTTAAAGCCCCTTCTAGTGCCTAAAGGGTACTTCTAAAAAAAGAGGGAAAGCAACTTTTTATACAGGTAGATAGTGATAGGACAAGGGAAAACAATTTTAAAATAGAGATGAGATTTAAATTAGACATTAGGAAGAAATTCTTTACTCAAAAGGTGGTGAGGCCCTGGCACAGGTTGCCCAGAAAAGCTGTGGCTGCCCCATCCCTGGAAGTGTTCCAGACCAGGTTGGACAGGGCTTGGAGCAACCTGGTCTAGTGAAATGGGTCCCTGCCCCTGGCAGGGGATGGAAAGATGAGCTTTAAGGTTCCTTCCAATCCAAGTCTTTCTATGATTCTGTTATTATGTTGTCACAAGTAGGTGAATTCAGTCTGAATCTTTCTTCATTTCTGCAGTTTATGAACCTATGTTTACAGTACAAGTACAATGAAGTCTTGGAACAAGATAGTTTGCTAAAAACATATATATATATACACACACCTTTAATGTTCTTTGGGTACATCATCTTACCTATCATTCTTCATTCAGCAGGTGCAGTAGTGCTATTTCAATCTGCCTTCACTACAGATTAGGAAAAAATCTTGGTAAGCTCATATTGCCTGATATATCATCTTCACCATCTAATTTGTTTTCTCACTCCCTTCCCTTTTGCTGGCTTCATCAGTTTATTTGCTGTAGGCAGTATTCTGCATAATTCTATGCCAGTTTGCTTCTCAAACTTTCTACTTTTTCTACAGTAATACTGTATACAGGTACCTTTGTCTCATCTGTACAAATTTCTTTATTTTTCTATCAGGTTGCTGCACTTTGTAGTTCATCTGGCTCTTACATAGAGACTCGATGACTTTCTAAGCTCCCTGAAAAGTCTCTTGTTAGAAATGCTTTGTAGCTAGCACAGTGAGTTCAGGTAAAGCTGCTGTAAACCTCAAACCTAAAACAGTCCTCCTCTACAGACATCATTGTATTAAACCCTGAAACTTGACAAGTTATTTCATTTTTTAAATGAAAGTATTCCAGAAAACAACGTGAAAGAATGAGAAAGCTAATTCTTTCCTAGACCTATGGTCAAGGTTGCAGAATGTGTTAAAGGCACATGGGTATGGGAATCCCTTCCATAGCTAAAAAAAAGGTAAAAGGTGATAAGCAATTAAGAGACTACTATTATTATTTATACCTTAGAAAAAATGGATAGGTAATACAATGTATCTTTTTTCTCCCTTTTCACTCAATATAGATATGTATATCCAGTTGCCTGTGGTGCACCATGGTATTGAAAGAGAGGACGATTACAGAAGGGAAACCTTTCTGTAAACAGTTACAAAGAAGAACTGGCATTTGAACATGGAAAAGTGTGAGAAATCTATCGTAACCATGTGGCTGACAGCGCTACTGAGGTTTAAGTGCAACAGCCCATTTTTTAACAGTCATTGTGATATTCAGCAGCTGCAGCTTTTCCTGAGTGTAAAGCACTGACATCCCATAGCCAGGGTCTAGGAATGCTTCAGAGCCGTTTGTAGGTTCTGTGTTCCCACTCACATCAGCCACTAAGGCTGCACAAGAGATTAACTGGAAAAAGAGGAATAATTTCAACCCTCGGCTCTTGTGATTTGGCAGTAATAGGAGGCAGAGCGGAACCATCAGCTGCATCTCTGCAGGAGCTCCTTGGATTGGTCTCAGCAGACTGAGCCTCTCCTCGAAAAACTATGGGTTCAGAGCACTCCCGAGGGGGAATGGGTGAGGGGTAGGTATCAAAAACTGCTCTGGGCAAAGCCAGCGAGAGCGCGGCGCAGCCGGGACCCGCTCAGACGCATCCTCGCATTGTACCCGTCCGGCCGCTGTCTGGGATCGGCTCCGGCATCTCCCCTCGCTCCTCAGGGATCGGCTCCGGCATCGGCCCTCGCTCCTCACCCCTCGCCCCCAGGGCAGACCTTCCCCTCCCCAGAGCGTCCCTCCAGTTTGGCCACTGGCTACTCCCCGCTCCGGGCAGAGCAGCAGCCGCCTTTCCCGGTTGGAAACGCGAATTCCGACCCGCCGCCGGCGAGCACCATGGGGAGCGCCGTGCAGAACACCCTGGGGACCACCGTGGGGAGCATCGGTCACCCGAACGGCCGCGACCCCGGCGCCGCCCGCAGCCGCCCCGCAGCGGGACCGGGGTGCGGGCGGTCTCGCTGTCCGCCCGCCGGGAGAGGGACGGGGACGCGCCGCCTGCCCTGCCCTGCCCGCCCCGCGCCCCGTTACCGGCTCTGGAGAGGAGCAGCCCCAGCAGCAGCGCCGGCCCCATGCCCATCGTCGGTGTCTCCGAGCGCCGGGGCCGCCGCTCCCCCCGCCGCCCACGGCTCCGCCTCGGCTCTGCCGGGCCCGGCCCGCCCCGTCGAGGTGCGGGCGGCGAGCACCGCCCCTGGCCCGGCCCGGCCCGGCCCAGCCCACCCCGGGGGAGCTCCGAAAGGAGAGTTTGTTTATTGATTTTCAGCGCATCCCGGTACCGAGGGCAGAGCTGTGACTGCGCACCCTCGGGGGCGTACTTGGGTAAAGGATGGTTAAGTCTCAACCAGAGGGAGTGTTTTTTGGAGGGGAGAGATGCTGACTGGCTTTTCACTAGGTTCCCCTGGTGCTTCTTGGCTTTGTTGTGAAGGGTGTTGTTTCAGTTTCTCACCTGTTGCTGGCTCCGCCTTGGTGGAGCTGCCTGCGTGCACCCAGGCATTTCCGAGAGCCCACCTGACATTTAGGCAGCTGTACTTCTTTTGAACAGATCCTTCCTTTTAGTTTGCACCCTAAGATCGCATTAACCAGTGCGAAAAAGTCACTCCGTCCACAAACGCTGGAGGCTGTACTTCAAGCTTAAGGAGGAGAGGAAAGCCACTCTCACCATGGCTTGCAGTTCAATCAAAGTTTAATAGTTGGAGGAGCTTAAGGAAAATGGTGGATGGGACAGAGCCTTTTTAACTTTCAAATTAATTGTTTGCAGTTACCATTCAGGAGGATGAAACAGAGGAGTTAGACTGAAGAAAAACCAGGAGCAAAGAGATTTATTTGTAATGGCAATATGAAAAATCAAGAACTGGCTTGATGTGAACTTTATGTTATTGTGAGACATGGTAAGAATAAACAAGTAGATCTGAAAGCTTTTAATCATGATCCAAGTTATGACTGTGGCACAGTGGAGAGCTGTTTGGATTACTAATATGTCTGGAATATTAGTAGACTAGTGTGCAACTTGTGAGGAGTAACAGGCAGGAGAAAAAGAAGAGATGACGCCTTCATGGCATCATGGATTTGTGTACTTTGACACCTTAGCAGCATCTTTCCTACACGATTTGAATGATGGCTAAAAGGAAAGAAAATTGGGCACTGCCATTTGTGTTCCAGGCTGCTTGGCAGCAAAACCATGCAGAATCATCCATTGCACAGCAGAGAGAGATAAGAGCTCCCCAGACATCCCTCATTACGGGAGCACCAGTGGTACAGGGATTTTGTGAAACATGTTTCCAACTTTCTGGATATAGAAGATGATGTCAACCTCAGGAGAGGAAGCTCTGCTAGACCTGATGTAGGTGACAGGTGTAGCTTTTCAGGAATATTAATGTAAAGGGCAGTTGGGATGGGAGTGATTGTCAGTCTGTGCTCCTTTATATGTTGTTTCTATTTTGCTCTTTTTACACTTCTCCTAAGCAAAGGTGGATTTCAGTAAACTCAGTGAATTGGTAGCCAGCATTTCACAGGAGAAAAGCCTCGATAAAGGTAAGGATACAAACAATTAATTTTCAAGCTCTAGGAAAATAACAGACTTGCTATTTGTCTCCCAGATGGATTTGTCAAGGAGTAATACATTTTTTTCTATAGTAGGATAACAACTTTCGTGGGGAGGGAAGAAGAATAAGAGAGGGAAGAAAAATAAGAGATCATATGTACTCAGGAGCTTTAAGAACAGCTGTAGACAGGTCAGTCCAGCTTGGTACAAGAGAACAGTGTAGAGGATCTTTCAAGTTCCTTTCCAGATTGTTTTTCTGATTCTGTGATTATAAATCTTCACCTAAAGCCCTCTGAAATGATTCACTAACTTACCTTTGAATTATGCTCTGCAGCAGACATAAAAGGAAAGGAAAAATTCTCCTTTCCATACTGAATGTGTAACTGTGTTTTCAGGGTGCCTTGGCAAATGGCCAAGTAGAGGACCTCTAACTTGATATTTGGCAAAGGGTTGGTCAACTTACTACTCTTCAATAGCCAGCACAGCCTATGACTGCATTGGAAGTGGTCCCTTTCTTGATTTTGCAGACCTCTGTGTATCTCTGCCTAGGACCCACGACATACAGGGTTATTTGGTTACTCCTCCCTCCCCACACTGAGGTTACCAGCACTGTAACCTCATTACACATCTCAGAGAGTTGGATAATTACCAGTCTCTCACGACTGAGGCTTTCATCATTCTTTCCATCTGAAATTGTATAGGCCAGCTCTGACCTGTGAGGGTCACCTACCAGTGTAATGTAAAATATGTCAGGAATCAGTTTCTCTAATTCCATGCAAGGTCTAGGCCTTTGACCTTCTCAAACAGCTACATAAACAGTGATCAACTCTGATCTGATTTCCTCAGCTTTTAGCCCCAGTTCTGTGCTTTATGTTGTATTTGTTGCTCTTTGCAGGTTCATGTAAGGTCCTGTGATGACAGATGACACCAAGCTGGGTGGCAGTAGTAGGGTAGGAAGGTTCTACAGAGGGGTCTGGACAGGCTGGGTCTGTGGGCTGAGGCCAATTGCATGAGGTTTAAAAAGGCCAAGTGATGGATCCTGCCCTTAGGTCACAACAACCCCAGGGAATGCTCCAGGAGCAGCTGAGAGAACTGAGGGGGCTCAGCCTGGAGAAAAGGAGGCTCAGGGGGACCTTCTCACTCTCTCAGAGAACAAGGGATGGGACAAAAGGAAATGGCCTCAAGCTGTGCCAGGGGAGATTCAGGTTGGACATCAGGAAGAATTTCTTCACAGAAAGGGCTGTCCAGCCCTTGCACAGCTGCCCAGGGCAGTGGTGGAGTCCCCACTCCTGGAAAGATTTAAAAGAGATGTAAATGGGGCACTTGGTGGTCTTGGCAGTGGCTTGGAGTTAATGTCTGGGCTCCATGATCTTAAAGGTCTTCTCTGCCCTCAACGATTACATGATTCTATAACTCTATGAAACAAATATGTGACTAAGGCTCATGGTAAATAAATTTTTGTCAGATCTTTGCCAGTATTTTGTTTTATGAAAAAATACTCTGTCTAAGGTGCATAAAGGGGTCCTCTGTGAAACACGAAACCCACTCACCATGCTGGTGCTGTTTGCTTGTTTGTTGTTCCTGTCTTTGGCAGCAGGAAGAGCCCTGCAGTATCTGCAGGATAGTTCCTTCTTCTGTTCAAATCAACAGCAATGGACAGTCCTTTCCATTATTGGGGAGGACTTCCCATTAATGGAAAAGACAGTCCTTTCCATTATTGCCCTTTTGAGAACAAAAATCATTAGTTTTCCTCTGAAATCACTGCATTAAAGCAGGCAGCAGTCCCGGTGATGTGCGAGACATTTCTTCTCCACATCCACGACTGCCACAGCCAGTAAAGAAGGGGTTTTACCACAGAAGTATTTTGTTTGCAGTATGTGCTGGGTTACTCAGTCATACCTTATTCTGTGCAGCACTAATCTGATCAAGACAGTAGCACACTGGTACTTCTGCTGCTTTTGCCAGGCTTTGATCACTACAACCCTCCTTGAGCCAAAACCAGAGCACGTTGCTGTGTGGTGCAGGAGATGCTGAGCCTGGGCTGTTTGTCAGGAGCACTATCAGAGTACTGCTGGGGGAGGCAGCACAGAGGAGGGCTGAGCAAACACTCTCTGCCTGGGCTAATATTTACAGCACCACACTCCGTTCTTTGCAGGGCTAGAGACAGGCAGCAGATATTCACAGCTTATAGCAACACCTGTACACTGCAGAAATATTAACCTAATGCAAACAACCTGGTAGAAGTTTATGTCTATATTTACAGAAAACCAAATAAAAACCTCCTCCATTTCCTAGCATGAGTGCTAGTGCTCCAAACAGCCTTGGCTGCTCATTGCCAAAGAAAGTTCAGCGGTTTCACATCCATAGCAGCTGCCCATAGTTTTCTGCTTCAGTACCTGGTGTACTTGGCCACTTCTGGCTCAGATAATTTCATTATTTTGTTCCTGTGAATAAAGCATTCAAAGCTGCTCTTGTATTTTAGCCTCAGTGTGGTTCACAGCAGGAAGGTCAAGACATTTAAGTGTCTGTCTGGATAGCTTCAATCATACAGCTCAATGGGTAGAGTCTCTCTTTGGTGGAGAATAACTGTCTGTAAGTCATCCTACAGGAAAAAGGAACTAGGAAATTTATGATGATAAAAATTCAGAGTAAGCAATTGACATGCTGAATGAGAGCTTCACTCCAGAGGGACTTGGAGAAATGAAAGGACTGGGTCAACAGGTGCCTTCTGATGTTTAGGAAGGAGAATGGAGTTCTGTAACAGGGCAGAGTGACCCCATGCATCTTTCCTGGCTGAGGACTGAGTCGCTGAGGAGCAGCCCCACTGGAAGGACCTGGCAGTTGCCATGGATACCAGCAAGCTCTGATTGCAAATGAGACAACCCACACACCACACTGTGTTAGGAAGAACATGGCCAGAGACTGAAGGAAGTTATTTGTGTGGCCACACCTGGACCACCGTGCACAGTTTCCTGCCCCTTGAAGATCAAGGGGGATGTGAAGGAACTCAAGACAGTTCAGTGGAGGGCTACCAACATGGTAGCATGGGACCTACAAAGAGATTAGCAGAGCTGGGCGTTTGCTTGGCAAAAAGGAATTTCACAGATGATCTACTATCAGCCTACAGCTACTTGAAGGTGAGCTGCAAAGACAGCAAATCCAGATGGCAGATGATATAAGAAGTGATGATGGCCACAGCTTCTAGCTTGAGTTGTTCAGGCTGGATGCTGTGAGAAATTTTTTCACTAAGAATTTGGTGCAGTGCAAGAGCAGGTTATGTAGAGATGTATTGGAGTCTGTATCCAAACTTATAGTAAAAGCCAGAGCTGACTTCTCTTGTGCTGGTGGTAGTACTGCCTAGCACAGAGGTGTTGGATTAGAGACTCTTCCACCAACTAGTTAAGGCAGTGTTTAGTGTGAACATGCTTGGATGACAGAACCAGTCCAAGGCGTGAGCAGCTCAGAAGAAAAATGATTTGTAAAAGAAAAGCAAAAATATTTCTTCAAGAGAAAAAGGAGGAACACCTTAGAACAGTGCTGCCCTACTACCTTAAGTCTGAGCCTTTTCAGAGGTGAGAACACAGAAAAAGTAAGTATCTTTAATAATGCATTACACTGTATTTTGATTCGAAGACACTTATGTGATGCATTGTGATCATGTTCTGATCCTGGTATGTCCATGATGCATATTCTCCTTGTCTCAAGTGAAGCTGAATCGGCTTGCAGGACAATTTTCTCCTCTTTGCTTGTAAAAGAGATGGGCACATGGCAGAGCAGCAGAGCAGCAGCCAGGGGGCTGTTTACTTTACATCTTATCAACCACATTAGGTGCTTTAGAGGCTACCAGGAAAGATCCAGGTACTGAGCCGCTCCTACTAAGTCAACAGTGTTCCCTGGCAGCCAGGAGAGCCAGCCCTGTCCTTGGGGGCATCAGGGGCAGCATCGCCAGCTGGGCAAGGGAGGGGATTGTCCCACTCTGCTCTGCACTGGGGTGGCCTCAGTTCAAGTTCTTGGGGCAGTTTGTGACACCACAATATAAAAAAGACATTAGGTATTAGAGGGTGTCCAAAGAAGGGCATGAGGAAGGTGAAGGGTCTGGAGGGGAAGCCCTATGAGGAGCAGCTGAGGGCACTTGGTTTGTTCAGCCTGGAGGAGACTGAGGGGAGACCTCATTGGGGTCTTCAACATCCTCCCGAGGGGCAATGGAGGGGCAGGCACTGATCTCTTCACTCTTGTGACCAGTGACAGGACTCGAGGAAATGGCTGGAGCTGAGTCAGGGGAGGTTTAGGTTGGGTATCAGGAAAAAGAATTTTCACCCAAAAGGTGGCTGAGCACTGGAACAGGCTCCCCAGGGAAGTGGTCATGGCACCAAGCCTGTCTGAGTTCAAGAAACCTTTGGACAACTCTCAGGCACAGGGTGAGCTTGTTGGGGTGTCCTGTGCAGGGCCAGGAGTTGGAGTCGATGATCCTGATGGGTCCCTTCCAACTCAGCTCACTCTGTGCTTCTGTGATTCTGTGATACATGGCAGGACTTTGTACCACAGCACAGAGCTGCTCTGTCCAGATGGACGAGGCTTTCTTTACTAGTTCTGCCCCAGCAACAAGGTTTCTAGGATTTCCAATTTCTTTGTCTGTCCTCAGAAAAATCCTTTCTTCCCTCCTACTCCTTCTGTTCTCTTTAAGCAGCCAACAAAGTACTTGCCTTAAGAGCTATCAGCAAGAGTGTTGACAGTTGAGGAGGATACCTCACTGCACTCAGATTTTAACTGAGGTTTTTATACTGACACAAAGGTCAGCCAGAACAAATGTAAAGGGAGACTCCGTGGGCCATAGGCAATTGTGCTCCAGAACACTAAGGCTGTTTGGCTAATGTGTGAGAAGGCCTGTCTCTGAGGTTTTGCGTGCAAACCAAAAGGGTAAAGCTGCCCAATTTTTTTAGTAGCTATTTATAGACACTGTTGTGGTGGTTTTGGTCTGTTTTATTTTTTACTAACTCACGCTGAGGGGAAGCTGTGCCAATAGATGAGGCACCATCACAGCTATGCTCATGCACCTCTTTTACACCAATGATCTAGATATAATTTGCAATAAAATGGAAGATGTCCTAGTCAGATCCCCGGGGCCCTGGTCAGTGGCACGGCTGGAGAGGCAGAAGAGCTGGGAGTGACACAGAGCTGTACAGCACCATCTCTTCTGGAGCAAACACACGCAGGGGCTGCTGTGCTGCAGTCTGTGGCACAGCGACTGCCCCGGGGTGAACAACCGCCTGTGCAGGTCTGGGGAGGCTCAAGAATATTCGATATTCCTGGGAGGACTTCAGCCCCTGTCCCAGGGGTCTCTGACCACTGTCCTCTGTGGGCTCTGACGCCTGTCCCATTGAGGGCTCTGATGCCTCTCCTGGGAGGGCTCTGACCCCTGTCCCGAGGGGACTCTGACCGTGTCCCAGGAGGGCTTTGACCACTGTCCCAAGGATCTGTCCCCCCTGTCCCGGGGATCTGTCACCCCTGTCCCGGGATCTGTCCCCCCGTCCCGGAGGGTCCCGGAGCCGCAGAGCGCTCCCTGTCGGTCGGGCCGGGGCCGATCCCCGCAGCCCGGGCGCGGTCCCCGCACACGCGGGGTTGGAAACACGCGGGTCGGGCTCTGCCATCCCCAAAGGACGAGCGGATACGGTGACACTTTTCCCAGCTGATAAATGACTACGGACGCCTCCCAGAATCGCAGCCTACAGAATTGCTCCGTAGGGCGGGAGAAGCGTAAAACATACACAAGTGTAGACTGCAATTCATTTTCCTCTGGCACCTAGCAGAATACGAACAGAAAAGCAGTATTTTCTTTGTAAGCCCTACTCATCACCCCCATTTCATGCCTTTTTTTTTTTTTTTTTTTTTTTTTTTTTAATTATCACGAGCAAGTAACAGTTGCTACATTACACTGAAATGCTCTTTGTCCATGCCAGGGGAATCACGGGCTGCTGTTCACACGGGTTATGAAGGGCAATTCACAGCTGCAAGTTTACAATCTTCTTCCTGAGTCTTCCACTTTTAACCCATTACTCCCAACACCTCGTCACCAGTGGGCAGTTCCCATTTTCACCGTGTTGCCTTTTGCCCACCAAACCCCGGGGTAGAGCGGGAGGAAGGCACACAGGTTTGTTAAAACATGCTATGGCATATCTGAACGGAATGTGGGGCGTATGGAAAAAAAGCTCTGCGTGAGAGTAGATCAACTGTATGGACATCGAATCAGGTACCAGGAATGCTGGTGTGATAAACAGCTTGAATTTGTTTTTCAGTAAACTGCTCAGCACCTGCTTGGTGCTGTCCCTCCCCCCGTCCTTGTGGCGATCCGTGCAGCGGGTTCTCTGAGCCGGTACCGCGGCGCTGGCCCAGCCCCAGCCCCGGGGGCGCGGCACAGGAGTGGGACACACGGCTGCGAACGCGGCCGCGCAGGGGCAGGGCTGCTTGGAAAGGCTCCCCGTAGGGAGCTTCCCGGGAAACCCTGAGGCTGATCCCAGGATCCTCCCAGTCTCCTGAGCCGCCCTCCCCGGCCCGGCCGTGCCCCGCGAGTGTCGGGCCCCCATCGGGCGGTCCCGCCGGGCACCATCGGGCGGTCCCGCCCCGCGGTGCGGAAGCGGAAACGGCCGCGGCGCTGCCGGCGGGGCCGGCCCGGCCCTTCCGCTTCCCCCCGGCGCGGCGCGGCGCGGGCGGCGGTGACGGGTCCCGGTCCCGCTCCCGGTCCCTGCGGCGCCCAGGGCGGCGCGTCCCGCCCGGCCCATGGACCGGCACAAAGTGAAGCGGCAGCGGCTGGACCGGATCTGCGAAGGTGAGGCGGGGCGGGCGGGCCCGGGCAGTGGCGGGGGCGGCACCGGCCCTGCCCGGGCCCCGCCGCCCGCGGGGGCTGCTGCGGCCTGGGAGAAAGGGGTGGCTGCCGGTGAGCGTCGGAGGGCCCGAGAGCATACAAGTTTTTCGCCCTCAAGGAGGAAACAGTGTCTGGGCTGCGATGGAGGGTTGGGCACGGTAATGGGGAGGCCTGAACCGACTTTGTAACTCGTTTCAGGAGCCTGGAGTAAGATGATGCTCTTCTGAGTAGAGCACCTCTATTATCTCATTACTGATAAAACACGCTTTATTTTCCTTTATTTAGTGGTGGCAGAGGTGGTTATATTTTCTTCCAGCTTCTTTTCCCTGTGTTTGTTTCTTATTTATTTATGTCTTTTGCTTTGCCTAACGTGTTTCTAAATACTATTAGTGACTTACTGGACTGGCAGAGGAGGGTTCCTGAATTCCTGTCTTTCACGTAATCACTCTTGCTGACTTTCCTAATAGGCATACGGCCTCCTATTGTGAATGGTCCAATGCCAGCACGGCCACTGGTTGCACTCCTAGATGGACGAGATTGCACTGTGGAGATGCCCATCTTGAAGGATGTAGCTACAGTGGCATTTTGTGATGCTCAGTCAACTCAGGAAATCCATGAAAAGGTGGGCAAGAAAATGTGCAAACATTCAGAAGCAGAGCTCTGCCTCCTTGGTAACCAAAGCAGATACTGATTTGGACTGGTTTTTGTTATAGGTGCTGAATGAGGCAGTAGGAGCTCTGATGTATCACACCATTACCCTTTCTCGTCAGGATCTGGAGAAATTCAAAGCCCTCAGGGTCATTGTGCGTATTGGCAGTGGCTATGACAATGTTGACATCAAATCTGCTGCAGAATTAGGTATGATGGCACCAGTAGGTGTGTGTTGCAATCAGAACTGAACGTGGGGTGGAACACTGCATGTGTTTTTGTGCTTTATAGCTGAGTGCATTAAAAAGTTCTCTGTGAAGATTTGGGGTTGCTCAGTATCAGCCGTCTTGAGAAAGCTGATCAATATTGGGCCTTGGAAGAAAGATTCTCAGTTCTCAGCTTGCTCTTCTATAGATATTGGTGTCTTTGTTATTGTGAGGGATTCAGAAATGAATATGGGGTCTAAATAACTTTTGGTGAGGCAACCCTGGGGTTTTTGTGAGCATTTAGCAAACTGCTGTCTGAAAGCTGCCTGCAAATGCTGATGCAGGATAAACTCACTGTAAATGCTTGATGAGTTTTCCTGTTAATTTTGTATGTGCAGGTAGGTTCTGATTCAAAACTTTATTAGTGATCCCTGTAGAGCCCTAGGCATGTGAAGAACCTCCGGACCAGGTGACAAACAGCTGCTATATCTTAAACACATGGCAGTGAGACTTCCAAGGTGAGATGGATCACTGAACTACCGTGCCCCTTCTTTGTCAAATTTTTTCAATGTCAGGGATTTGAAACCTTCCTCAATGTAAGGTAGATCAGGTTAAGCTTAAATCAAGTATAGGTGTTTGTATATAAAATGGAGATAGACATTACAGTGTTCAGATCTGTAAGAACAGATGGATTGCAAGTAAATGAAGAGTGTGTATTTGGCCAGTGCTTGAACTGAGTCTAAAGAGCCTTCTCATCTGGATGATTCCAGGGAATAGTCTCAAGAGTTCCTGGCAAGGTCCCTGGCTTTCATCCAACCTTTACATATTTGGGCTGAGTTTGGAACCTGATCTAGTCTCAGGTTTCTCTACTTAAAGTCACCATCCATATTTTGGATTCGTTCAGATTCAGAGCTTTCTAATGCTCATTAACCCAAGGTGAAATAAGTCAAAGTTCTTTCACCATCAGGCCGTTCCTTGCTGTTTTTGCTTGGAGCAATAGTATGATGACCCTTATGCATGGCCAGATTTGCTTTTCATGGACAATTAACGGTTATTTTCAAGCTTAGCCAGGCTCTTTAATTCATTCCGAGGTAAGATACTGTTCCTTGTGTGTTCAGAATCTTCAGACCAAAGGGCTGTTGTTTGTGTTTTCTTACATTTAAGCATAATATTGCATGTTAAGACATGCTAGACATTGCATGTGTCTAGCAGTGTGACAGATGGATGCATGAGGCTTGTCTAGAGTTGAGTGAGATGGTAACCAGTGAGATTAAGAGAACTTGGGGTTTCCTATCACCCCTCCCCACATTCTCCAACTTGTCTGTATGGCATTATGGCACAATTGGAAATGATTTGATAGAGAGGAGGAGTCAGATATCTGGGATTGTCTGTGGCCGTTGCTCTTGCAGTTCTTATGGGAAAGCATGGTCTGGGTTAAGTGAAACATCTCCTCTGAATAGGCTTACAAAACAGTGATGCCTTCAACCACTGCCTAGATTTTACTCCTAGTTTTTAGCTGGGTGGTGGTCTTTTGAGGCAGAAGAGTTGCCTGGTATTTTGCCAGCCCTCCCCCTTCCCTTTTTTTTTTTTTTTTTTTTTTAAGTAAACAGACTGCTCAGGAATGACCAGATTTTGATACAGTGTTCCATCTTTCCCTTTTCTGACATTGATTTATGCTTCTAGGACTTCAGCTCATTTGCATTACTAATTTACCTGATAGTTCTAGCCATGGGTTTTATGGTCCTTGTGGTTGTATGTTATTCTAGAGTAGTGTTGTATTGTTATTTTTAAGCATAATTTCAAGTGAATAGAGAGGCTCCTGTGGCTTCTCTCTGTGTTTAATGAGTTAGTTACTTATTGTTGCTCCTGGGGTGGCTGATGCTTGCAGTGAGCATCTGGACTGTGATGCATGAAGGAGCTCAGCCATCTGTCTTAATTCTTCAGTCTGCCAGTTAATCTGTCAGGGGTATCTGTGGAAGGAGTGCATCTTTTTGAATGCAGATCTCCTAAAAGTCAGTTTCTTGCATCACTTTTATGACCCAGTTTTCTCATTTGGGCCTGTTTGGGCTTTTTTTTTCTGGTGAGTGTGTCAGTCAAGTGGATATTTATAAGGAAGGAATGGTGTTTCCTGAGGGATTGCAGAGCTGGTTGGTCACATCTGTGTTGTTGTAGAATGAGCTTCTGAAATGAATCCTGTGCTTCTCAGAAGTAGTTCCGGAGAACTGAATTATCTTTCAGGATTTGTGCCTAAAGAGCTTTATGTTGGTTTAGTATTGTGAGGCTAAAAATCTTATATGACCTCTGTGGCTTTGTAGGCATTGCAGTTTGCAACATCCCTTCCTCCTCAGTCGAGGAGACTGCTGACTCCACCCTCTGCCACATCTTGAACCTCTATCGCCGAGTCACTTGGCTCCACCAGGCTCTGCGGGAAGGGAACCGAGCCTCGAGTGTGGAACAGATTCGAGAGGTGGCTGGAGGCGCTGTGCGTATCCGTGGGGAGACTTTGGGCATCATTGGACTGGGTAAGTGACAGCCATTGTTACACTGGAAAGAGAACTCTGGAAGTTTTTGGGAACCTAAGAGTCACATACTGAAAAAAGCCATAATTTTACAGCCTTGTGAAACACTCTGACTCCTAAGGAATGCTAGTGCCCTATTCTGTCATGCTGGATATCTTCAAGAGTTGGGTGTATGGCGTGGGATTGGGGATTCTTTTTTTGATTTCAAGTGGTTAGAACTGGAACATTCATACAGCTCTTCTTGGTGACTGTTTCCCCGTGTGTTGGGCTTTGTATCAGTACAATGCCTCCTGAAAGCTACCAATTCCTTCTCCAAGTTCTTGTAGTCAGATTATTACTACCTCTGACTCAGGGTCCAGATTTGGTTTGGAAACAGAGCTCCTTCTAGACTAAGCTCTGGCTATTGCATGGGGAAAGACTAGAATTAGCCACATAGGATCAGGACTGAATAGCCTCCTCTGGATCCCTATGGCAATCCTGGGGGTTTCCAGGGCTGCAGTAGCTTGGGCCCTGGCAGTAAACTCCAGTGTAGGCTCCCAGTCTACCTCAGTATCTTGTCTTTAAAGTTTGTTTTACCTTTCCTTGATGATTGTGGGTTTTCTTTTGTGAAGGCCGAGTTGGACAGGCAGTGGCTCTGCGAGCCAAGTCCTTTGGCTTCAACGTGATTTTCTATGATCCCTATCTGCCGGATGGAGTGGAGCGATCCTTGGGTTTACAACGAGTAGGAACCCTGCAGGATCTACTAATGCACAGCGATTGCATCACATTGCACTGCAGCCTGAATGAACATAACCATCACCTCATCAATGACTTCACTATTAAACAGGTGCAGCAGGAGCTTGATTTCCCCCACAGAGCGCTGTGGAAATGAATGCAAACAGAAACTGCTGCTTTCACAGAGGCTGAGAGCGTGTGAATCCTGCTGCCTCTGTTGTGTGCCTCCTGCTGCCTCGGGAGGCTGGGAGCGTGTGGATCCGCGTGCCTGTGCTTTGTGCTGTGTAGAATTTCATGTTAAGAGAGGAATAGGATTGGCTCTTCTTGCCAAGTAATATCATTTATAAAGAATATTTTGGGTGATTCAGTAATTTCAGACTATCTTTAAAATGTGTAATTTAATGTGCTGGTTAGAGCCAGAAGTGGTGTGGCTGGGACTGTGTACCTTTTTCTACACAACTCTGCCAAAGCTTCTCTGCCCAAGCCCACTGCAAAGTCAGTCTCGGGCTATACTCCACTAGTATATGAATACTTTCCAGTGCTTTTATGAGAGACATCTGGATGTTGTAGTCCAGTTTTGTATAGCTGGATAATTGATTCATGTCCTCTTTCTTTTTTAATGTAGTAGGATGAATATGGAGTGCAGAATTTGAGACTTCCACTTTTGCCCTTGGTGTCTTGTGGTTTTGTTTGTTCATTTTTAAAGCAAATTTCTCGAGCATTGCTTGCAGGCATTTCCCCTGTGGTTAGCACTGCAGTGAGAGCACTCCTAATTCCTGCAGGCCTCATCTAATCACTGCAGACTCCTGCTCATTTCCAGTAGACTTCCCAAGATTCACTTAGCTTCCATGAAAACTCTCATTCTCAATGCACTTAATATTTTTCTTCTTCCAGATGCGTCAGGGCTGCTTCTTAGTGAACACAGCCCGGGGAGGGCTGGTAGATGAGAAAGCCTTAGCACAAGCCTTGAAAGAGGGAAGAATCAGAGGAACAGCATTGGATGTGCATGAGTCTGAGCCTTTCAGGTAACACTGTACCTGCATGCCTGCTGCTGTCTGTGACTCACATCACCTAAGCTGGATGATTCTCTTGGGATTTTTTGTTATTTGGGTTACAGGGATGCCCAAGAGGACAGATGGGGTTATCACTTCTGGAGAGAAAACACTTATTTTTGTTTGTTTCCTCCCTCAGTTTTGCTCAGGGGCCCTTAAAAGATGCACCCAATGTTATCTGCACCCCTCACACTGCCTGGTACAGTGAACAGGCTTCCATTGAATCCAGAGAAGACGCAGCTAAAGAGATCCGCAGAGCTATTACAGGTAATGAAGGAGATTGTGTGCTCTGCAGCTGCTGCTGAGTTAGTGTTCTTTTAGTTCCCTGCAAGGATTATGCTGCTTGTTCTGAAAACTTGGACTCAGTAACTGGTTTCTGGAACTGGAGTGTAAGTTCATAATTGTATCTTTGCCTTCTGAGAATCTTGCACCTGATGCTGGAGTGACTCCTTCTATCCCTGGGGAAGCCTTTTACGTACGTCTTCCAAATGCTTTGCAGTAATTCTTTGACAGTTACCTGGTGTGTTTTTCCTGAAGTAGTTATGTGTTGTCTCTTGAAAAGGGCGAGGCTTAGCAATTGCAGGTTGTGGTCAATAATTTTCCCAAGATCACGGTAGTGGGAAGGAAGGAAGGATGAATTTCTTGTCTTCTCCAGAGACCAGGTGCTCAAAGGAGAGTCTCCCCTGCCCAGTCTTATCCTGTGGAGGTAGATGAAAAAGATGTTGCACATTTCCTTCGTAAATGCTGCAGGGAACAAGCTCTCCCCTACCTGTGTCCTGGTTTTCTTTGTCATTCTTGGTGCTCTTGCAGGTCACATACCTGATGCTTTGAGGAACTGTGTTAATAAGGAGTACTTGCTGTTAGCAGCTCAGTGGTCCAGTATTGATCCTGCAACTGTCCACCCAGAACTCAACGGAGCTGCAGCTTACAGGTGAGATCTGTAGGTTGGCCAAGCATATCT
This sequence comes from Myiozetetes cayanensis, assembly GCF_022539395.1. NCBI lineage: Eukaryota > Metazoa > Chordata > Aves > Passeriformes > Tyrannidae > Myiozetetes > Myiozetetes cayanensis. The sequence goes on along the minus strand of NW_026087378.1, from coordinate 3,976,639 downwards.
TCCTGCTGAAGTAGACCAACATCCCTCTGTGGGTTTGAGATGCAAGCAGGTATGTCTGTGTTCCTGTATACTCTCTGCATGAGCTCTTCCACAAAACTTAACAGCAGCTCTTCTAAAGCTGTTCTAGGATTTAACACGTACTCGGTCATATTTAGTTCCAACTGCTAGAATACTAGTTCAGTTTTTGCAAATCCTTGCAAGACCTGCCCAAGAGATATCTTAATATAAGAAAGCCTGCTGGATGCCCTAAAAAGGGTGTGGAACTTAACATTTAGAAGTTGTGATATCATTAGGGCTGTATAAACAAAGGACAGTTCTTGCCCGTAGCCCAAATGTGGACTATTATTGAGATATTGTCCAGTGGATTTTGTTCAGTGGTCTAAATATAGTGTATTTCAGATTATTTATGTGTTAGAGACCTGCCAAGTGATTGTGGGCAGGCTGCTTCCCCTGTTCTTCTCCCATCTGCAAAGTAGGTAATATATACTTCCCTTCTATGAAAGATCTACAGAGGTTCAGATATATTTATGAAGGCAGCCCAGGAAGGCAGAATGGATGTAATGGAAAAATAGTTCATTAGCAATTCATGAGTGTTGCTCTCTTGTTTTTCATCTTGCATCTAGCTGTTTTATTAGTTCAGCTCCTTACTTTTTCTGTCTTGGAGCCCAGTGAAGGATAACTGCAGTTTATATTCCTCCTGCTGATGGGGAGGGAATTCCAGGTGCTTTCATACAGTGCCTCACGCTGTTTTCCACTGGAGATAAACTTTGTACCTTTATCCAAATGCTTAGTGTGTGACCTTAGACTATGTCTGTCTGTGAACAGGTGTCATTTGGCATTAGGATATCACTGCTACTCTTCAGCTCTGGACACTTTTCCTGTGTTCTATCTCAGAGCATTTCTGTTAGAAAGAGGGATCTGTATTCAGCAGTTGTCTGAGGGCACAGCTCCTTTCTCCTTGAATAACTGTTGGACAAGCTTGTAACTTCTATGTTTCTATTGGTTTTAGGTTTCCTCCAGGAGTAGTGGGAGTAGCCACCCCTGGGCTACCAGAACCACCAGTAGTGGAAGGGATTGTAGCTCATGGGATTCCTCCTGTTTCTCACTCTGCACCACGTACCCCTTCCCCAGGAGAGACGAGCAAACTGGATGCAGACAGAGAGATTCCTGCTGACCAATAGCAGCGTCTTTTTCTCCTCTCCTTTGGCAGCAGAAAAAAGTAGGAGGGTATCTCCTCCTAGGACCTTCTTTAACACCCTACAGAGACTGTTTCCTGTTCATAAGGGACGGGAGAATGCATTTCATTACCGACAAACTTTAGTTCTTGCCTTTGTTTTGTAACCCTTTAGTTATAATCTCTCAATGAATCTTTCTCCTTCTCTGGGGCATGGCAGCAGTGACCTTGCCTCCCCTTGGCTTAATGAATGAGTTTTCCCATGTATCTGCTTCAGTTGTCCGTGACAGGGAGCTGTCCTTGTGCACTCAAAAATAGAAGTGAAGCCGCCTGATCAGGGATGGTCCTCAGTGTTCCTAACACCAGACTTCAGTGCACACTTTTCAGTTGTGACTTGTAGCTTAAATTTAATTTGGCTGATCCTCTCTTTAAGTGTAGCCATTGGAATATTAGAAAAAATACTAGTGAATTGGAGAAGTTGTGACTATTGTCTTCATTATGCCCTTGATAGAATGCAGCCTAGGCTAAGCTCTGTGTGTTACTTTGCTTGTTTTAATTAATGTTTCCTGTGAGAAGAGACGTAGCGCAGGCCCTGCTAGTTCTTGACCATACAAAATTTTCTCTATGCAGTTCTAGGCCTGAAGTTAAAAGTAACAGTCTCAAAGCCAGCCTTGTAAATAATTTGGAAGGGATTAAAATGTCATCAAATGTGTTCTGGTGGCCACCGTGTTGGTGAGGCTTCAGAATAGCTCACCCTGGAGTCTGTAACTTGGAAAAGGCAAGAGAATGCAGAAATGGGAAAAGCTTGCTCTGAGAGACAGCAAGTAGCAATAACGTGCAGCTGCAGTTGCTGGTTCCTCACATACAAGTACCTCAGTTTGTGGCAGTGTTTATCCACAAGGTATCCATCATGCTGCGATTCTAAACTTTATGCTACAGATTTTTTTTTCTTTTTGCATAACTGCATCAGCTAGAAGTGACATCCCACTTGTCTGTGCTGATGGAGAAGGCTTTGGACAGTCAGGAAAAGATTTTTCACCCAGAGGGTGACTGAGCATTGGAAAAGCTTCCCCAGGAAAGTGGTCGCAGCACCAAGCCTGTCTTGAGTTCAAGAAGTGTTCGGACAATGCTGTCAGGCACTTGGTGAGATTCTTGTGGTCTCCTGCACACGGCCAGGAGTTGGACTCTGATCCTGATGGGTCCCCTCCACCTCAGTGTATTCTATGATTCTCTGATATCCTGCACCTCTATGGCAGGGCAGGGCAAGGCCAGACAGCGGTTTGTTTTACATGAATAGGCTTTGTGATACTAAAGGAGAACGAACACTCAGCTTTTCACCTGAAGCCAAGGCAGGATAGTTGCTGACAAGTCCTTTCCAGTTTGCAAATGATTGAATATGAACTGCTTCTTTGTGGGGTGTGGAGTCTTCAGAAAAAGAGGTTCCACAAGACAAATTTTTTCTGTAATTTCAAGTCTTCCTTTAATTTCATCTTGTTACATTTTAGTTACAGCCTTTCTGTGCACAAGACGTAACAATTTCTGATTGATTTGTTCATGTTGATATATAAAGTAGGTGCTATATGGGAGGCAAAACCCTATGTGTGGGTTTCTCAGCTTCCCTTGATTCTTCTCTCTGTTGTGTGTCTATGACTGGAAGCTGAACAGATGGGAACAGACTGGAGAAACAACTTGAAGTATGGACAAAATCCTCTGTTTAGGCTGTTGAGTTTGGGAAGCTGAGGAAAGCTTTCGGAATCAGTAAGTTTTCAGATTTTTTTTTCCTGGTTTTAAATTTTTCTCCAACACTGCCTTCTACATAATGGCTTACTACTAATACAGTGAAGTGATTCTTTCCTTTCTCCTCCACCCCCTCCACCAATTCAAGAAAGGAAAATAGTCAAGAAGTAAACTTCAGGTGTTTTCTTACAGATTTTACATTTTAACTGTTTAGCATTAGTGAAATGGTATTAGTTTTCTAGTGCTGAGTGTCTTTTTTTGATAAGGTATTTGTCTCAGTGAAGGTTCATGGCTTCTGTGTTTTCGTGGATGATGCTGATTCTACTTAAAATTCATATACCTCCTTGGCTGCTCAGGTTTAGCAGATCAGACTGGGACTGGTGGTAGGCACGAGTTACAGAACTTTTTCTGAACAAAAGCCTAAAGCTCAGAAGCCCATTGATTGCAGATGTACCTAAAATAACCAGCAGCACTTTCCTGAATTCTCTAATCTCAAGGAAATCTAGATTTCACAAGCTGCTGGCTCAGGAAACTCTGACAGGCAGGTGTGGAAGAGTTTTCAGAGAGCTCATCTTCTGTCTATTACCACATTAGGGAAGCAGTCTGTCAATAACTACTCTTACTTGCTGCTGAAAATTCCTGCCCTGCTTAGGGGTTCAGGTCTGAGATTATTTTGTGGTAAGGGGCTTCTAATGATGAGCTTTGATGATCAGAGTACGTTGACCTTGTCTTTTCTAGAGCACAATGCAAGATAGATTTATTTTTTTAAAAGAGGCAATTTATTTTTTTTTTCTTAACTGCAGGTATCTCTGTAGACCAGTCAGATAACTGAGCAGAGGAAGAGTAGAAAGATCTCATTTGGGGGACACTTGAGTTTCTCGGTTCTTATTTGTGGTGGCTAGATACACTGTTGACTAGTAAGCGTAGGAATTAAATAATTGATGTTATAAGGAATATTTCCAGTTGTGGGTACTAAGGAGTTGAAGCTGACAGCACTGATAGTGGCTCTGTTCTATCCAACAACTTGTGATTGGTTGTGAAGGCAATTTTCCCCTTGATTAAAGCCACAGCAGAAAACGTTGAGGTAAAAATGAACAGAACTCTTATCCTGTCCTCAGAAAAGGACTCTCTTTGCGCTTATAGGATTACTCTGCCTGTTTGCCATTTGTACCTCTGCTGACAGCCTGAACCTATTATCACCAGACAAAGGCTGTTCTGAACAGAGAGCTCAAAGAAAAATTTACCAGTACTAAAGCACCCTGAGGTCTTCTCCTTTCCCTGAGTGCCAAGTGCTTTGTTAGCACTTTCTGCTGTGTGATACATTGACTTGCAGCTCCCCCTCCCAAGCTTAGTGCAGTATACAGAAGTGGAATGATTTTTTTTTTTAATGCCTTCCTTCAGAACTAGTGCAGAGCTTTAATCCCAAAGAACAGAAGTCTCCCAGGGTGAGGCAGGAGTGCCCTAGCTGCACTAATCTGCTTACAGGAGGTGCTCACACTGTCCCAAGGTACATTCTGTTTGTCAGGGTCACTGCTGCTGACCAGCTTTTTTTATAGAGGACTCAGAGTTTCAGAAATATATTTTTGTAGACAATGACTAAACTGTGAAACATTGAAATAAAGCATGTAAAGAAAAACTTACAGCACTGTCCTCTGTACAGATGTTTTTCTCACTTCAGTTCTCTCCTGACTCATAAGAAAATGTTTGATTACTTCTTGGATATATTTTAATAAAATTCTCCAAAGAACATGGCTGCTGTCTATGGAAGGGGTGGCCTTAGGTACGATATTGAAGGGGAGGGTGGAAAACCTGTACAGGTGAGTGTCTGCATCAATCCTGCTTTTCCCAAATTAGAGAAACCACTCAGTCGATCCCTGGATCAGCCACTCACGCTAATTACTTTCTTTGGATTCTGGAGCACTGACCATCAGTCAAGGCCATGAAGGTGGCAGACTGGAGAAGCAGCCATGTCCAGAGCTTAAGGGACACCTTTGGATGGCACCTGATGGCTACTTACCTGACTTCCCACAAGTTGGAATTGTACCTAATTTAGCAGCCATTGAAGGGTGCAGTTTAACAGCAGTAGCTATCTTCACACTTCTACAGTAAAACAGTATTTGAAATTAACACACAGAATTAACCCGTGAAACTTCAGTTTTCTAACTGTAATAGAAGTTAGTGCAACAGAATTAGCAATTAGCACAGAAGAGTTGTTAAGTATTTTATAAGTTGAAGTTAATCCATGCTTTACGGCCTACACTCCTTGGGTCGATCATTAATGACAGTTAAGAACCCCCTGGTTTGGTGGATTTTGTCACTGTTGGTCTTAACTGACGCTGTATGCCTTTGGAATACCCACCACCATGCTCCAGAGATGGGAAATGCCGGCCTGCTTAATCATGGCAATGTGGGTCTGGGCTGGTGGAACGAGAAGGGGACATGGGGACCACTTGGAATCTTTCAGAGGATGGTACTATTTCTGCACAAGCAGAAACAGGTGTAAAATCACGTTATTTTTCCAGTGGTGGGATTCTGAAGTATTTTGTGGTGGTTCATGTTGAAAAGGGGCAGGTTTAGGGCACTGCACTATGCTGCATGAGAACTGTTCAAATTTACCAGTTCCTCGTGACAGCTGAATTCATTAACATAAAGATTTTGTATCTTAATCACTCCCTAAATACATGCCTTTCCAAAATCTGCCTCACGGGAAAGCAACGCAGCCGGCGCCGTGCAGTTCCTCATGCCAGCCGTGGGATCCAGCCTCAGACGCGGGCACTGAAGCTCCTTAATTTCTGTGAGAAGTCCAGGTTTTGAACTTGGCGTTCGTGAGAGGCCCTGCCCCGGGAAGGCTGCTGCCCGATGTCCGGCCCTCTCGGGGTCCCAGCAGCCCCTCACAATGCCCCGGTCCCGCTCTCCCCTCACGCCGTGCCGGTTCTCTGTCCCGGTGTCACCTCATACTACCCCGGTTCCCCCATTCCGGTGTCCCCTCATACCGCCCCGATTCCTATCCCGTTCCCCTCACACCGCCCGGTGCCGGTCCCTGTCCCGTTCCCTGCCCCGCTCCCCTCACACCGCCGGTCTCCGTCCCTGTCCCTGTCCCGTTCCCTGCCCCGCTCCCCTCACACCGCCGGTCTCCGTCCCTGTCCCGTTCCCTGCCCCGCTCCCCTCACACCGCCGGTCCCGCCCGTCCCTCGCGGGGCGCTGTGGGGCCGGGCGGCCGGCGCGGTGCACGCCGGGACGGCGGCGGGCGGCGCTCGGGCCCAGCGCGGGGCAGGAGCCTCTCGCTGTGTCGGGCGGCGGCGGCCGGAGCGCTCGGGCGGCGGCGGCTCTGCCCGGCCGGGATGGCGGACGCGGCGGCCTCCCCCGTGGGGAAGCGCCTCCTGCTGCTGCTGGCGGCGGGGCCGGGCGAGGGCGAGGCGGCGGGGCCGGAGCCGGGGCCTGCGCTGCCCGCGCGGGCCTGGCGGAGCGGCACCGTGCGGGCCATGAGCGGAGCGGTGCCGCAGGACCTGGCGGTGAGGCCCGGGCGGGGCGCGGGTCGGGGCTCCCGCGGGTGCCGGGCCGGGGGCGGGCGGTGCCGGCGGCCCGAGCCCCCCGTGCAGCGCCGGGCACGGCCTGCGGCGAGAGCGGCCCGGCAGGTGTGCGGGGGGTCCGGCAGCGCCGGGCCGGGGGCTGAAACTTACACGGGAGACAGACGCGTCCGGGACAGGGATGCTGAGCTGTGCGTCACCTCCCAAGTGCTGGGGTTTGGGTTTGCTTGCTTTGGTTTGGTTTGGTTTGTTTTTTTCTCCCTCCCCCGGGGAAAATGTTAAATATTCTTGATAAGGCTAAATGGTGTATGAAAATATACGTTGAGGGCGTAATCTTGGTTGAGGATCATCAGCTTAATTCTGTCTCAGGTTTTGTTTTCGGCTGTGGGAATTTGGGCTTTGTATAGTGTGTTTAAACACTCTCTAGCATTTCTTTCGTGTATTTCTAGTATGGGTCAGTGAAAGACTTGGGTGGAGATCCCTAAAAAGAGCTCTTGAAAGGTGTTGGTATCTTGAAACGTGCTATTTCCCTTTGCACGTGGGAGTTCTGTAAGTGATGGTGTGCTTCGGAGGGCTGTGTCTGTTGCTATGGCCCCTGGCAGGGAAAACGAGGTTCTGTGTTTGTGAAGAGCTTTAGTTCTCTTTATGATTAGCTTTTCTGCAAAATCAGAAATTAGTTGCTATGACAAGTTCTTCGGGCTTCTTTGCAGACTTCCAACTTTGAGAAGTTTCCTTGACATCCTACAGTCTTGCTGCTGTTTTGTTTGGCCTTGCTCTAGAGCTGCGCCCAGGGCTGTCAGCAGGAAGCAGTGCTGGGTTTGGCTTTGCAAAGGGGGCCCAGCACCCTGTGTCTGCAGCTGAGGGCCGTGGTGATGTGCTCCAGCTGCTGCTGTACCTGTTTAAGGAGGAGAAAAGGAAAACCTGTGGAGAATGGAGTTCTTGAAAATGTGACAAGTGTTTGAGACTGTCTGAACTGTGAAAATGTATTGGGGCTAAGACCCAGCTGGAGAGCTCCTCTTGTAGCAGACTGCATTGGAGATGTGTGCCATCAGTGCTCTTGCATTATGGAGTCATCCACTGCAAATATGAGTATGATGGAATGAATTTTCCATGTGCCTGATTTTAATTACTATTTTGGTGGAAGGACTGGTGAAGTGTTGCCTCTTTGTTGTTTGGAGGTGGTTTTTGTTTGTTTATTTGTTTGGTTTGGTTTTGTTGAGAATCTCTGCTCGGTAAGAGGTAGGCACTTGTTTCCTAGTTAGTCACTGCTGTCCAGCCATGTGACACCTGTTAGACTACCCTCACAAAGCAAAAATCAACTTGTGTGTTTGATAGACAGCATGGGAAGAATAGGATTTTTTGGTGTGTGAATGCATTACTTTCATTGAGAACTGCAGTTCTCTCCTCAGCTCCTTTCATCAATAACCTCCCACTTAGCACAGTTCCAGTGGTGCAGTTGTCTCTATAGTCTTGAAATCTGTGCAAGAACTCTAAAATGTGAACCGTGTAAAATACTTGAGGCAGAATTCAGAGTAACGTGGAACATTTAGTGTTTTCATGGACCCTTCCATGTGCAATGAACGCTGCTGTGACAATGGTAATGATGTACCATCAGAAAAAAAGTCCTTTTTAAACTCATTCTGTCAGAAGTGATGAGTTGGCATCAAGCAGTCAACCACTGCTTAGGAAATACTCGTTTAAGGACAAGTAATAATGTGGACTAGGTGAGAAAAAGGCTAGGAAAAACATCTTTTCTACTCTTTGACTTACTTAAGTCTGCGCTTTCTCATGGTATCCTGAAAGGATGGTTTCACTTACCTGTAATCTGATGTAGGGCTTTTAGAAATACAAAACTGCAGCTGAATATTTGCACATTTCTAAGGCAGAAAACTCAGGAGTAAACAAGGGTTTTTAATGTCTTATCCAAGGATTTTTAATGTCTTATCCAAGGTTTTTTTATGTCTTATTCAAGGTTCTTTTGTGTCTTATCCAAGGTTTTTTAATTTTTTTATCCAAGGTTTTTTTATGTCTTGAGTTTTTATCTATTTCTTACAGTAATCTGCACATAATTGAATGTATTCTAAAGACATTTTTCCTAGTACATGATATGTAGATTATACAGTCTAACAAAAACATGTAATCTAGAGTGTTTTATTCGTAAGGGATTTAATTGAATAAAGTTTAGACATTTTATTTAGAAATTTAGATGTATCTGAAAATTTTAGAAATTATTTGGATTGTGGAGTAAACTTATATTTCTGAGGTATCAGAACTCATAGTTAATTGTAAATGTCAGGGTGTTTCAACTGTTTTTTCTAACTAGATCACATTGAGAAATAATATCTTCCTGTCTGGAGGCTACATGGAGTAGGTGAGGGATAGTGGAACCCTACAAGACTGGATTTAGGTTTATGTGCCCTTGAGCAGGTTTTGAATGCTACCTGACAGTCATCTGACGGTAGGGAAGCGCATGGGAAAATGAACCTGTCCTGTCTGTTGGGCAGGTGTGTGGAGGTTCTTGCCTCTTGTGCGTATGTATTCTGAAGAGTTTCCAAATGTGACTGAATGGGGAACTTGTAGAGGCCTTCAAACTGTATGGAAAGAGGAATTTTCAGGCTGGGACTCTGTGGAAGTGGTGGGAAGGTTCACAGCAAGCTGGGGTTTTGAGTCTGGGATATTCAGGTTGTTTTCTGTGCCACTCTCCTCTTCATTTCCTTCCATTCTGCAGAGGTGATCATGTTCCTGGATCATTCTCCCTCCACTTGCATGTGTTTGGGTATTGAAAGAGTACATGAGAAGGGACCCCAGGCAGTGGTGTAGGCTTCGTCTCACTCCCTAAGTAATGTCTCATATTGCTGCTGTTGAAAGCAGAACACTGGGCTGGGTGGGTGTTGGTAAGACCAGTAGGAATATATTTAATGCTTCTTGTTGTAAAAGAGATTTTTAAGAACAAACAGAATGTTGAATGTTTTTTCGAATACGTCTTTACTCACTTTGCAATTAAAATACAATTCTGTGAAGGGAACTGACTGCAAAAGTAGTGGCTGTACATTTTCTCTGCTCACTCTGTGATACTTTATTGGTGGCCTAAATACACAGTACTCTGAATCCTTGTTATGCCACAGGGTTGGTTTGTTTGTTTGCTTGTTTTCTGAAGACCTTTCTGTCTTCCCATGCGTGCAAGATAGGCATCCACACTGAAAAATATGCATTCATATGGTAAGGAATGTCTTCCGTAATTCCACTGATAACTTCTCTCAGAGCTTGATAGGGTCATGAGATATTCTCTAACCAGCTGTGGTACTGAAATGGAAGGAGCAGGGATGATATGAGGGGAATGGAATACCTCTGCATTTGTAGCTTGTGTAAGTTTCTGTGATTTATAAAAAAAAAAAGGTCTTCACTTCTTTGGCAGTGTAATTGCAGCAGAGGAAACTCACTGTAACTTGCAACATGCTCAAAAGGATCTTAGCAGATTTGATGTGGTTATCAAGGTATAGGAGGGGGGTGGAGGCTCAAGCTAAGAAGCCTTCCCAGCCCTGTGCCATCTCAGGTGTCCAGTGTTGTGCTCACTGAATAGCGAGGGAGGGCAGATGGTGGCTGTGGGAGGGACTGGTGGGACAGCTCAGCACTGGTGTTACCAAGGCTGGCAGTAGGGCTGGCAGGTGAAGGACTGTTCCTCCAAAATGCAGGCAATTGAGAGGTAACTAACAAAATTTGTGTGGCAGTGGTTGAAAGAGGCTTATTAGCCTGCACATGCTCGGCTAAACCCCTTGCAGAGTTGTCCGTGTGCAGCACTGGTTCCATGTCTGCTGAATACTTTCTCACCCTGCTGTCGTTCATGTTTCTGTTAACCCCTGAGACACTCCCCCTCCTGTCTCCCTGTGCTGCTGGAAGGGTGAGAGAAAGGTGTTTTTAGGATTTGGGTTTACTTGTCATTATCCTGCTCTGGTTTTGATTGGTAATAAATTCAGTTAATTTCCCCAAGTCGAGTCTGTTTTGTCCCTGATGGTAATTGGTGAGAATCTCGTCCTGCCCTTAACTCAGCAGCCTTTGGGTACATTTTCCCTTCTCTGTCCACTTGAGGAGGGGAGTGATAGAGCAGCTTTGGGTACCTGGTGTCCAGTGAGTGTCAAACCACGGTGTGTTACATTTGTGGCAGTGAAAGAGCAGATGCATTGGGCAAGGTCAGAGGTCCACCTAGTCCCCACCTCTGCCCTGTCCAGCCTTGCATTGGTGAGGTGTGGATGTCCTTAGGAACTGTGGAAGGGTGAAAATTTTTGAGCCTTCTGTCAATATGCTACCAGGTGAGAGTTTTCTGAAATGATGCTTAGCTGTAAAATCACCCACAGCATGACTGCATCAGTGAAGGACTGTAAAATAAGTCTTTACTTGTCTGGTAGTGGATGATCTGTAAAGCTCATTGGCTTGTAAGTGTTGGGTTGGCTTTGTCTCTCCCTTTTTCTCTCCTTCTCTGTGGTGTTTGTTGCAGCAGAAACAAAGATTTCAGATTCCCCATTTCAGACAGTGAACCATGGTTATTTGACTTTGGAAAAGTGCAGCTCGTATAGGCTTACTGCTTAAAAAGTATTTTCAAGGAATCTCTTACTAGAGTTACCCATGTTCTTTATACTTAGTGGTAATTACATCAAGGTCTATTTATACTGACGTGACAAATCATGTTCTTGTATGTTAAATTAAGGAGAGTATTCAGATCCAGCTCTTGGAAGTGAAGGCTGCAAAGTTACTGTGTCCTGGCAAAGTCTGCCTGCAGGAAGTTTATCACGTTCTCCTTTGGTTGCTGAATAGCTTTTTAATGTGGTCATAAAATACATGTGCTCATATGGTAACTTCTCTCAGTAGTGTTAGAGTGCTCTTAAAGTCGTCTCCAGTTTCAATTGCTGACTACAGAACAACAACAAAACTCAGTTTTATCCCCATGTAGTTACTGAGCTGAGGTTGCCCTACTGGTGACCCCAGTTACTTGGGCAGTGCCTCATGCTTTCCCTGGGAAGCCACTGGTATCTGCATTGAATAATCTGTGCCACCTCCTTTTGGTTAGATGCTCTATCTAATCAAGATCAAACCCAACTTGTCAATCAGTGGCAGATTTATTTTCTTCTGTAGTTTCTAGGTATGTTTTATTCAGGAACACTGTTGATCATGCTGTTCTGAGGTAGCGCTGCTGCCTTGCTGCCAGCACTGGCCCTTTGGAGTATCTCACCTACACTGGATGCTGATGTTCCATTTGCAAAACACGAGGGAAATGGGAGGTTTTCTTGTCAAGTTTGCCTTGCAGTTTTTGCTTACCAGACCACAACACTGTCCTTCCTAATTTCTTCCAAAAAGTCATGCTCATACTGGATGTCCACCTTGTTCATTTTGACAATAATTATTGTATTTCAGAGATGAATTCCATTTGGTAGAGTTGCTTAGTTTGATAAATGACATTGAAGTGGGTGAGTCTGGAGAGAGACTGACAGTTTTTGAGACATTCTTCTAAAGAACAGCATAATTTGCTACTTGCAAAGAACGTCTTTGGTTTCTTATTTTTGGATTATTGAGAATGTGGCATTAAGCTCCAGGTTAAAGCTTTTCTTTGTGATTGGACTTCTTTTGACTATAGTCCTGTGGTCTATCATCCAGTAGCCTAAAATAAATTCTTCAGTTTATCTGATTTAATCTGTAAAACTTGGCCAAAAAGAGATATATTATTACTTTACCAGTAATGTTTTTCAAGGAACATGCCAGACTTGGAAAGCAAAGGAAAAAGAGTGAGTCAAACCAGAATTAGCAATTGGAATAGCAAATTTTCAGTGGCTGTGATTGTAAGAACTTAAAAAAGCTCCACAGGTTTTTCTCTGATCTGCATAAGGTGCTGCTAGGCTTGAGACCAGGAATAAGTATAAAGAAATTTGGTGCTTTTTATGCCAGCTTTATCACTGACATTATTAATTATGTTGCAGTAATAATTCTGCTGCTCCAGTATTTGCCATTGTAATTTTCATCCTGCTTTTACCATTCCCTTTAGACTTTTGTAAATCCCAGCCTTCTAAATTTTTAGTGCAGCACCATTTAATGCTTTGGATACTCAAGTTCAGTTTAGAAGGAGTAAGAGGAAGTTCTTTATGTCATGTGTAAAAGATGTAGTTAAAACTTTCTTTTAACTCCTTCCATTTATTGTCATTCTTTTTTCTTTGCAGCCCTCTAACCCATCCCTCACCTGAAACTTATTCTAAGGTTTGGTAAACAGCTGGTATTGTCATAACACATTAATGGTTATCAGGTTCCTTCTTCCTTATTTAAATACCAGTGTTGTATTTGCCACTTGCCAGTTATAAGGCACCAATTTTAAATTGTTTTCAAAGTCTGGGTATCCAAACCATAATCTGAGGTGTTTCTTTTCCCTCAGAGTTCTGGAGATCCTCATGCATTTTTTTGCTGCTAATTGAGTTGCAGAATACTTGGGGTTAAGAACATTATCTCTACAGTCCAAATAGCTGCAGAATGAAACAACAGTCAAAAAAGATTGCCTTGCTGTTATTTTCCTGAGGTCATTTTTGATACTTTGGCATGTAGGGAGACCCTAGGCAAAGGTGCATTTTAGGAGTGGCACCAGAAAGCAGAGTGTTTAGCAAAAATATATATATTTATGTTTCCAAAACAAATTTGTTCTGTGAAACTCACATTTTCCAATAGCTCCAATAGCCAAGTATTTTACATTACTAATAGCAGGGAAAATTCAGAAATGTTAATTTTAGTATAAATTAGGGAAAAAAGGGGTCACTTTTTAAGGATAGGCCTGGGAAGTGGTGAATGAGTTCTCAGTGTACAGAATAGGCTGGTGCTGCCTCAAAAGGCAGTCTGTCTCTGGCTGTGAGCAAGGAGGTGTCATATGGCAGGAAGTTTCCGTAGGAATGCAAACATTTTCTGAAATAAAGTTCCTCTTAAAAAGCATAGCATGGTGATTAACATATTTGGCTCTGCCTGGTGTAAAATACACTGCAGTGACTGGATTTGTTTCAAAGTGCGAGGGGTGTTACATGACTGCCTTGAGGTGGGGTTTGCATGAAGGGCCTCTGGTGCCTGGTGCTGGTTTGGGTCGGTTCCTTTGGTACACCCATGTTGGCTCTGCAGGCACAGGTTACTGTTAGCTCCCTGATTTGACTTGGGAAATGTTAGTTATCCGAGAGAGAGATACCGAGCACAGTCATTTTCCTGTTTGACATAAACCAAACTCATCCGAATCATCTCATCTCTCTCGAGTGTTCAGTGGTTCATCTCTCTCAAGTGTTCAGCTGCTCAGTGGTTAAAGTGGAAAAAAGTACCACAGCAGAGGGATTCTGCAGTGCAGGAGAGACAATAGACCAGTACTTCATGTTCCTGCTCTTAATGTTTAAGAAAAAGCTTGTTGATGAAGACTAGAGCAGAAGAGTTTGGCCTGATGTTGTTATGATTAAGTCAGTATAGTAGCTAGCTGCTATAAAAAAAGGAAAGTAATTGCCCTTCCTATCTCCTGTGCCTGATGCTTCACTGGACCCTTAAATAAATAGAACAGAGGAAGATTGCAGGAAATTGGCAATTCCTTGTGTGTGCTCAGTGCCAGTGTTCCCTCACTGTAGCCGCAGTGGGGTCAGCTGGGGGGCGTGTTCCAGGGGAAGCAATGGGACCCTGCAGTGACAGTGGAGAGGAAACGTCCTGGTGCTTGCAGTAACAGCAAGCTGCTGATCTTCATCCCAGCCCATCTAAGGGGTTTTACCCATCTAAATTCCTAAACATATTAACTACTTAAAGTGACTGCAGAGAACCTCCATAATTTTCTCAAGGTGCTGTTTTTAAGAGTAACTTATTAAAGAACTTGGCGTACAGAATGATAAATTTGTTCCTTTCCAATTCTGAATTTTGGACAACTGCTGATCTGGTTTGCATGGTGGCCAAATCTCACAGGGAGGGGGCAGAAGTGTTGATATCACCTGCAATCTGCCTTTGGTATTTGGATTGGATTAAGTGGAGTCTTTGGAGTTGCAGGCACAATGTAAATCTACTTGTACTCCACCTTGTTTTGTAAACAAAATGGTACATTAGTTTTGAGTAGTGTCTTGTTACAGAGGTAGCATGGCTGGAGGCCAGCTGGATTGCTCTGGCATTCCTACCAGTGACAATGAAAGTTTCAGCCTCTTGCTGGGTCACAGAGGCACCCACAGGGCTGATCCTGCAGGGCTCTGAGAGCTGCTCTGTTACAACAGGAGTGTGTCAGGTGCAATGTGCTCTAAAGTGACTCTGAACTGAGGTTGGTGCAGCAAGGGGTAGGTATGCCAAAGCTGAGGCTTGTTCCCTTGCATGTTTGTGAATTAGCTGCAGTAAAACACTGTGTGTGTAGATATATATTTCAGATCAGATTTTTTTGCCTTTGCTTGTAAGAAATAATTTGAAACATGGTTACTGAATTAGAAACTGAAAGCTTTTTAAGTATTGGTGTATACATCACCTGTCTCACATAATGCATTCCAAAATAATACTTTTTGCATCAGAAAACTACTAGAAAACTATTGTAGTTCAGTTGTTTTAATCTTATCTCATACCAGCTGCATGAGGCCTTGGATGTGTTTGCCACATTGAAATCTCAGTTTCTGCCTTCCCTTCCTTCCTTTCCCAGATGTTGACAATGTAGGTCTTTCTACATCACAAGTAAGAGGTCATGGACCAACTTGTTATCTAGTTTTACTTGGTTAGTCTGCAACAGATTCCCACCAGTGCCTCCTTTCTGGGCATAAGTACTATTATTCCAATTTACAGATGGGGAAACTCAGCCAGTGAGACTAAATGGCTTGACCAAGGTCATGCAGGAAGCCTCTGATGAAGCAGGGAATTGAACCTGGGTCTCTGGCTACTCTCTAGCAACTGATGGACCATCCTTCCTTTCAAAACTAGGTAAAATTTAAGACCATTTTAAGGGATGTTTTTGCTCTTGAAGGTTTTGGTTTTTTGTGGTTTTTTTTGCCATCTGCTTTTTATGATATATAACCCCCTAAAATGTAAAGATTTTATGGTTTTTATAGATGACATCTACTGCAATTTCTAATGCAGTAAGCTGCAGTATTTTTTCTGTTGTAAATCATATTTAGAGCTTGTTTGTCACATGATGAAAAAGACCAAAATATCTGTCTTATCTACACTATGGTCTTCCTGTCATTGCTGCTTTTATAGCAGAACTGATGTTGGAAAACTCGAGGAGAAATTCCATTTGAGCCAGACTGTAGTTCTCTCACTACAGTTAAGGTTTGAATTTTAGGGTAGCAACTAGACAAGAATGTATCTTCTGGAAAAAAATGCTTCAGGCTGTCTTTGTATATCAAGAAAAACAGAGCAATAGCTCAGCTTTCCAGTGTCACTTTTTAGTGGGCCAGGCAAAAAAAATAAAAAAAAAGGGAAGGGGGAGAATTACAGGTGTATATGCACCCTCTTGTTTTTTTGTGTTGGAAAAAACCCTGGTTTTGTAGATTAAAAAAAAAAAAAGGCAAATGACCAGAACAAAAATCTTTGTTGTTTGCAATTAGATATTGCTTAGGGAGAGGGTTCTTCCCCGTAGGAGAACTTGGGAAATCCTGCAGATGTATTTGTGCCTAAGCAGCATCATTTTTTTCATGTGATACAGACATGTCTGCACTAATTGCATATATAGTTGCAATCTATGCCACTGTTTAAAACACTGGTGTTATTATCTGTGGCTTGTCTTAACTGACTGTGAGCAGAGTCAGGAAGGTCAGCAGAAGATATGTACTGTCAGTAGACGTGACCCTGTGAATTGTTGGTCCATTGATACATGGGAGAGGTAATTTATTCTGATGTAGCCAAGACTTTAGCACAGAAGTGATTCCCTCTTGACTGAGAAGGACACAATTTTCAAATTAAGATGAGAAATTCTCAGTTATAATGCAGTTGCTTTGTTGTAAAACCCGGAAACCTCAAGCAAAGGTAGAATATTCCTCTTTACCACTTTATGTATCAAAAGGCAATGTGTTCATTCACTCTGACATCTGTCTCATCGGTTCTTACTTTCCTTCTTTAGCCATCTCTTTCAGGATTCCCATAATTAAAGAATCTAAGCACATTTGGCATCAGTTCATGAATATGCTGTAGCTGTTTTCTGTAGTAATACAGAGTGGTATTTGCACAAACACTGGGTGTGCCCTGCAAGTCACCTGCAAGTCTCCTGCACACCCATTACACAAAGTGATTTCTGTTGCAGATTCTGGAAGCAGAAACTGAGTGTAAATATCGAAGTTTTCATCCTTTTTGTTGCTGTGTGATCAGTTTGAAACTACTGACAATATCCTGTGTGGTGTTGGGTGGATCTGGAACAGCTGCCCTGCATATCCATGTGTAGGAAAATACTCTGCTGGGTGTTGACTGAGAATTAGTAGCAACTCTTGTAGTGGTTGTAAGGCAGAGTTTGGTGGGACTCCATTCCTTATTTGATTATACCAAGAGGAAAGAGAAGTGAATATTGAATGTAAATTGTGTAAAACAAACTTGCCCTGACTTCTCTATTTTGCAGGGGAGAGAGATGATCTGAATATGATAATGTTGATAATGTTGTATTTTCTCTCCATTTGACACAGTTTGTTGGTCTGAGGTTTCAGAAAGGTATCCTTATTTATTTGGGGCAGGGTGGAAAGCTGCACTTCATTGCTTGTTTGGATTTGTCTGCTTTTAGTGATTCTTGCCATGTAGTTGAGGGGGACATGCTATTGAGAGATGCTCTCTTTGTAGTTACTTATAAAATCTCCCCCTCTTTTAATCAAAATTCTTAAATATCTTGCAAAAAAAGCATATATTCCAAAGTCAGCATTACTCTGATAGTTCTTTATGGCAACGTTTTTTCATATAACCTTTATGATAAGTGAATCATAACAAGATGATTCCCTCACAAATACTGTACATGTTGTAAACAAATTATTCCACTTTGTTACTCTTGTGTGATATTCCTCTCATTACATCACATGCTACTACCAAAACAGCACAACTATAATATTAAGAAATCTATACGCTCACTGCAACTGGAAAGGTTTCAGTGTCCTAAAAAAAAAGTCCTGTTCCTACTATATTGCTGAAATTTGTTGAATTGGAGGAAGGATATCTTGAAAGGTCCAGTACTGTTTCCCTGCAGGGCAGCTTAAGCAATAATGGAGTTCAGGAATTCATCAGGAGAGTTGTTTCATCTTCACTCCCACTCCCCTTGGAGTTTGAGCTTTTGGGTTTGGGGGGAGGAGTGGGGAAGAGGAATGTGTAAGTGTAATACTTCTTTTGCTAAGGTTTCTTGGTAAAGCAGAGAGCTGTCTCTGGTTAGTGCCCTGTTACCCCTCAGTGGTCTTGTGATGGTTATGAAACTGTTTTGACTGTCCAGCTTAACGTGTTTCTTAGCTTAGGAATTAGGAATGTGTTGCTGTCCATCTGACATATTTGATTGTATTTGGTGAGTGTGTGAGTTCTGGAGATGAAAGACTGGAATGCAGCTGTGTTTTAACATTTAATAGCTCCGCTTGTAAGCACATGGAATAGGATTTGAAACCTGTGTTCTTAGCATTCTTGCCATGTAATTTCATATGGTTTTAACGTTTATCCTTTGTTATAGGAAAAAAAGGGATGATAGAATAAGGATTTAGAACTGTAGTGTGTGTAGTGTGGTTTATATTGTTACACATATAAATAAGGTCATAAAAAATCTAGTGAGTAGTTAATTCTGGGTAATCTCGTACCATCCAAAATATTTGTGTTTGTTCAGGCAGTTTAATAATGTATAACATAACACAAAAATGTGATGTAGAGTGGATTCCATAAACACAAACTTTCCATGCTGAAGCATTTAATTCTGTTAATGTCAGTTAACCATGCTGATTGAAGGGCTCTTTGAAGTGCCAAGTAAGAGTGTAGAAATTCTTTAAAAAATCCTACTGTGAAAAAGGCTTCCATTGGGTCATCAGCTGCATTTTGGGATGAACAATTTTGAGATAAACAATTTTCATATGTTTAATTTTGTATGGGAAAATGCAGTGTTTGGAGCCAGGATAAATAATGTTTCATAGGATAGTAATTGCTATGAATTTGATTCCCATTTCTCTTGTAACATTTGATAGCCATGTAGATGCGGTGTTCTCAGTGTTAACATTACAATACTTATCCTGATTTTTCTGACTAAAGCTGCTGTCTCCTTTTCCATAGGGATTGTGGGAATATTGTTTTCTATTCAATGTCTGAAAAGAGATGAAATGCCTTCTGCCTTCTAAATTTCTTTTTTTTTAATCAGATCTTTGTGGAATTCGATGGCTGTAACTGGAACCAACACGCCTGGGTGAAAGTCCATGCTGAAGAAGTTATAGTGTTGCTGCTGGAGGGATCATTGGTTTGGGCACCTCGAAATGACCCAGTTATGCTTCAGGGGACTCGAGTCTCGCTGGCACAGTGGCCTGCACTGGTGAGTATTTGACTTAAATATGTGAGAATCCTCCCCTCATTTTCATGCTGTTTAACTGTTATTATTTGGCCCTTCTTTTGTTTCTTTTCTCCTCTTGCAGTCCTTGAACTGCTTGGGATCCTACTGTCTGCTTTTTGTGCATGGATACATTGAAATATTTTTTCCAGTCAAGGATTTTGTGCCTTGATAGAATTTGAATGTAGTGTTTTAAATGGACAGTTGGGCTCAAAGCAGCAAGTTCAGCACTGCATCTTTCTCTGAGAATTTCTTTATTGCATTTGGCTTAAGGCAGAAGAAAACCAGGCTTTTACAGCCGAGATTCTGTAGATAGTGCTTTTTCCACGGGCAGAGTTTTCCTGTCATTATATTTCCACCTTGCCTCCAAGTGAACTCCAGTTAGTTTCATCCGGGGAACTTGTTTTTATGCAGGATGGGTTTCTTTCAGATGATTCCCAAGTCTGTCACAATCTGAGTGATTTGGGGGTGTTACAACAGTCTGCACACTGACTGTGTGAGGATCCCAGAGCATTTCCACAACAACTCAAGCTTTATCTGTAGGATAGTTACAAAAGTGTTTCTATCCTCAGTGCTCTGGACAGCCACGGGAGCACTGAAGCTTTCTCTAAGCAGAGGTCGACCCAGATAACTGCCTGGGAATGCAGACTGGAGTTAGCCAAAGCATCAGGGTACACATATGCAATGGGAAGTCAGCTACTTAGCATTACAAAGGGGATGGTATGTTGATTTGTTTAGGGGTTCTTTTGGTTTTTGTTTGGTTTTTAGATACATCACTTAAGAATGTGTATTCGTGGTTCATTGTCTCTTTCTTGTAGTTCTGTTCACTTCTGGGAAATAGTTTTACATAAGCTAAAAAAAAAAAGTTTATATTTATGCTGCTGTGTACAGGAGGATGGAGTGTAAAGAAACTTGATGAGAGCTGTTAAGGGAAAAATGTGAATACTTGTGTGTTAAAATCGTGTTAAAAACACTTTTCAGAGACTCCAGGGGTTGGCAAATTCCTCTGCTATCAGCAAGTTATGTTATAAGGTCATTGTGAATCTGCTCGGTATTTTTAGTAATTTGTTCTGCATCTTGAACATCAATACTACACTTAACTATGAACTTCAATTTGGCACAAAACAGTAGCAAAAAAAACCCCCCTTTAAAAATAGGCCTATAAATTACTTACAGTTGATTTCTGTACAGGAATAAAAACACTCCTTTCAAGAGACTATATCTGAAAATATAAAATAGTTCGAACTATTAACCAAAGCTTTTTTTTTAACCTGAGCATCAGAAGGTGCTTACCTGTGAAAATCGAATACCATGACTGATGTTTTCATTTCTGCTTTAAGATCTAATGAAGTGGAGGCAATTGTCTGTAATTCCTGCTTGTAATATTTAAGAATTAGTAGCTTAGACATAAGGACTAATATTTTGCATTAAAACTCAGACACTGGGCAGTACAAGTTGAGAAATTAAGCTTTTTATTATTTCTGAATGTAAATAGCATGTGAAATCCACTGTTGTTGGCCTGTACGTGTGCTCAGTCATTTGATAACATTTTTTTCGGTTTTTCCTCACAGACCTTCACTCCTCTGGTAGATAAGCTGGGCTTGGGCACTGTGGTCCCAGTGGAGTTTCTTCTGGACAGACATTTACGTTTCCTCTCGGATGCCAGTGGATTGCGTTTATTTCAGGTATTTGAACTGTGTTTAGTTAAATTTACATTTTAACTTTGTCCAGTGCTTGTCAGATTAATTTTGTTTTTTCCTTACTGTTCCACCAACATATCCTTGTCTTTTTCCTTTTGCTGTCCTGTCATGTGTTTGTGTTTCTTTCCCTACACTTCCAAGTTCTTACACTACCCTCCATTTGCATCCGAAAAGTCCCAATTACTCTCTTCATTGTTCATGTGGAGAGCTAGTTGTCAAACATTGTGTAGCTGATAATTGCAATGCAAGTTTTGCAACAGCTTTTGCATAGCTAATCCTTTTATTCCTCCTGACATGCTCAGTAATGTTGTCCTTGATTTTACTTTCTTTTTTGGTTTGTCAGTCTCTGACAGCAGTCCAAGAAGAGCTGTCCCTTAAGAACTAATGATTCTGTTACCTTAAAAGACTATACTTTTGTGTTAAAACTGTTTGCTGTTGGCAGATGGGAACAGAAAGTCAAAATCAGATTCTTCAGGAACAACCTGCACTAAGAGAATCTGTCAATGCACTGATCAGCGACCAGAAGCTCCAGGAGATTTTTAGTAGAGGTGAGAAATGTATTTTCTATCTCAGAGCTACTTTGTTGTGGAACAGTTAGACTATGTGGGATTTGTGAAGGAGGATAGTAATTGTATCTGTTACTGTTTGATTTGGAAGGTCAATTTTCTGTGTTTTGCAATTTCTTTACAAAGAAGCATTATTTTGTCATAGATATAGGTAAGCAATTGCTGAGATACAACAAGAAATACCTGCTGGGAATGGTCACTAGTTAAAGTAGGACAATGTATTTACAACTTCCCTTATTTTAAGTTTTAGTTTTGAATTTTTAAAGTTTTGGTCCTTTTTATGGTTCTAATCTGTAATTCTGGAAATTTAGGTTTGAAGTTCCTCTGTAGTTGTTGATCCTCAGAAACTGTGTCTTTCGCAGTGTCAGTTCAAATCTTGGCATTTTGCTAATTAATACAGGAATTGTTCAAGTTGAATATGTGGTGTGGACACAGCTGGCTAGCACAGAGTTAATACCTTATCTGTTATCTGGATCCTGCACTAGGGTTAAGCCTGATTGTGGCTTTTGTTGTAGATCTGGGTAGTCTTGGTCAAGTGCTAAAACAATGTTCTATCCAGAGTTCATGTGCCAGGGGCCACCCTAGAGATAGGCCCCTGTTTTACATTTGAAGGGAGATGTCCTTCCTTACAGGAATTTGGTGTATTCGTAGAATTTCTGAGGACAAGACTTCTTACATGAGCAAGTAGTTTTAGAATTGTCCAATTTAGAGCCTTCTTCTGCCTAATTCTGACTGTATTACATACAGGTTGTTGGTTGGATCATGTGGATTTTGATGATCTAATATTAGCAGTGGGTTTTTTGTCTGGACTTCGGGTAGGAGGAAAGCTCTGCATGCTGATGTGGAGAGTAAGGGCAGGGTCAGAGGAAACCTTCCTGTAGATGATCCATCACCCATGTGAAAGAACTGAGACCAGCTGGTTTGGAGATGTTGGATATGCAAATACCTGTTTCTGCTCCAAACTGCACAGCATTTCTGCTGGGATCTGGACTGAGTCAGAATGTCCACTGGATTGATGCTACATAATTGTTAACCCATAGGTTAGAAAAGCAAAAGAGTTTAGTTAGCAAGGAGCCTCAGTCTAGCTTGATTTTTGTCAAAAGATTGAGTTTATTTTGATCTTTCACTTTTTTTTTTTGCTTTTAAACTGTGTTTGTTTTGTCTTTACAATAGCTTTGAGTTACAGCATTGAGGGCCTATTGACTTTCTAGGACAGAATACCTGCCTACACAGCATTTTCAGCATTAGCCCTAGTGCTTTAATTTCTTTCCATCTGAAAGATGATACTTCAAGCCCTAATTAAGTGTACAGAACTATTTTATTGCATGACTTAGCTAGTATGACACAAAGCTTGTCTGGAAAATATACTGAGAGTCCTTCTTTTGCAGGTCCTTACAATGTCCAAGGCCAAAGAGTTAAGGTTTACCAACCAGAGGATGAAAATAGCTGGCTCTGTGGTGTTGTGAGCCATCAAGACCCAATAACTCGTCTCATGGAGGTGTCTGTGACTGAGGTAAAAATATGAAGCACTTTCGGTGTTCTTAAAATACCACTCCTCAATATCTATATGTGGAGAATGACAGCTTCACCAAAAGTTGTTCTTCTGGTTCTTTGTTACTTGTTTTAAAAGATGAGTCATTCCTCATGTTGTGATTCATAGAACTTTTCTAATATTTTTTTCCTGTTATGATGACTTTCCAGAATAAATGATGTTACACAGGCCATTTCTATAAAAAAAAAAAGCTGTAAGAATTTCTTTGGGAATGAGTGCTGTATGAAAAGTGATTCTCTGGATGGGAGAGCGTGCTGATGCACAGAAAGCTGCCCTCTGGATCTCTTATGTTGTGGTCTTCCTCTGTGCCTTCTCTTGGTTTCCATCTGACACCCTGTACAAGTGGTTTGAAACAAGTACAGGCATAGCAGATGAAGTCTTAGCCTAAGGAAATTTGATTTATGCATTTTAGCTTAGATTGTTTGCTTTTGCCCTGTTCCTGTCAGTAAACCTGTGAACAGCACAGAGGATCAGTGCACTGCTAGAGCTGCCTGGTGTTTATTCCAGTGCTTCTGTGTGGTCTGACAGATAGTTCAGTCTTACCAGTGGCCTGCTCCTTGTGCTTTCAGCAGGTACATGCTCAGAAGCACCCAACTTGCTGTGTATTTTCTGTGAAATAAATGGTAACCTCCAAGCACAGAGGCTGGGTATTCATTGCTCCTTCTGGGGAGCACACTGATAAGGATAGTTAGGATTAATTGATGTTCCTCTTGTAATTGTCTTTTCTGCATCTGGCAGAGTGAAGTGTAGAAGGCTAGCACAATAATCAAATATAAGAAGAACTGTGTTTAATGCAATGAATGCCTCTAAAAATGCTCAACAGAACAAATATACAACATAACAGCGGTAGGAATCAAACCTGCAGGTTTTTGAAATTGAGGAGCAGAAGGATAGAAGGTAAACTGGAAGGCTGTAGTGTTCCTAAGGAAGTGGGATAGGAAAGGTAATGGGAGAGGGGCTGCACAGTAACTGTGTGTTTAGGTCTCTTATGTATTATATACTCTGAATTAGCAATTAACCTCCTCTTTTCTTTCTCCTACCTCCTCATTATCCATCTGCATAAAAAATTAAGAGTGGTGAGATAAAGTCGGTGGATCCTCGACTGATTCATGTGGTGATGGACAACACTTCTCCAAGCGAGGTAGTCCAGCAGTTCAGGTCTTGTATGTACAGTGTGAAACTTCATAAAAATTTAGATGTGAAACATCTAAACATGGAAACAACTAAAAAAATGATGCAGTCTTCACTGTGGATTTTTGATCATTTTAATAATTTTCCGCTTAAAAGTTGGAATGGGAAAATCTTGTTTGCTACTTTGAGGATGGTCATAGCTTTCTTTAAACAAACTTCTCGTTTTGTTAGGCCTGTTTTACTAAGTTTAGTATGGGTTTTGGAAGGGGGTTAAGTAACCATGGTGGGTGTGCTCCATTTTAAGGTGTATAAAGATTGTCTGTGCTTGCTGCCTTTTTCTAATGGGCTCACTGTGCTGCTTCACAGACCTTTTTGGGCATTGCTAGAAGTTGCCATCTGGCTTGTATGCCTTGTAAGCATTACACTGCTTCAGTTGAGAGATTTCACGATAACATTTGAACCTGTAGTTTTACCCTAGGCTAAAGGGCAAGCTGTCTCCTGTAGTTAAATATTGTAGGCTTTGTGTAGTGCCCAGAAAGTGTGCCCTTCAGAAGAACTGTGGGGATTACACTCGGAGCAAAAATGAGTGTGCAAACAGTATTCATGCATTGTGAAGAGCTATGTTGTAGTATTGGATGTTTCTCAAAATTTGCCATGATTTGGTACATGCTACAGCAAAGTAGTTCAGCTAAAAGTTTTCTTGTGCAGATCCTATTCTAGTACAAAAAAGACAAGACTGCACTTATGCTTGTGTTCTGTGCTCACGTGGCATCTCTCTTTAGATGCCTCAATTTGTGGTAAAATGTTCCTAAGCTTCAGAGCAGTGTAATGTGTTGTGTTCTAACAGAAAAATGGTTTTTGAATGGGTATCCTGATTGTTCTGTTTAGTGATTGCATGGCTTTGTCTGTTACAGGGAGGGGGCCTAAAAGCAGCTAAATCATCATCTAAAGGGAAAAAGAAGAAAGAAAGCCTGGAGGGAAAGGATGGAAGGAGGAGGAAAAATGCATCAGATTCTGGATGTGATCCTGCAACAAAGAAGCTAAAGGAGAGGGGTGAGGTGGATAGCAATGGTAGTGATGGAGGTGAGGCAAGCAGAGGTCCTTGGAAAGGAGTCTCCAGTAGCGAAACAGGACTGGATCCCAGGGCCAAGCAGTTGCCTTCGTTCATTCCTCAGATTAATCGCAATATTCGCTTTGCTACTTACACCAAAGAGAACGGCCGAACACTGGTAGTGCAGGATGAGCCGGTTGGTGGTGACACACCATTGCCCTTCACTCCGTTTTCCTCTGTGGCTGGACAAACGTTGCTCGTTGGATCTGGATGTAAAGAGGCAGGAAAATCACTGGAGCAGGGTGGCCAAGGCACGGTGACTTCTGCAGCCACCGTTACTACAACTGCTTTGACGCCGACAACGGTGAGAATCTCTGACACCAGTTTGCCGGCTGTTACTGGGCAGGAGAAACTGAAAACAGTCCGATCACAAGCCCAGGGAGAGGTGAGTAACTCCTGATCCAGCATGTCCAAGAAGGATTTGCATATTTGCAACAGATGTTCTGCAGCATACTCCTGTTACAACGGGTGGCCATGGAATTGAGAAAACTACTTTTTCCCTAATTAGTCCCTCTCCTCACAAAGAAAACCTGTTATCTGATCTAAGAGATGGCTCAGAAGAAAATTATTTGGTGAAGGAGAGTAGTAAGAGACAACTCTGTATATGTGTGTTTATTCAGCCTTAACCTGAGAAATGCAGTTTTAAAGTCACATTAAGCACTGCACTTAATTTTGTTGTGTCATATGGAAGATAACCTACTTAAAACCTCTTGCCTTTATGTTAACAAGTCTGCATGAGAATGTGCACTGAGTTGAACATTCGAGTTACTTTTAAAAAAAAGCCTCAGAACCAGAAAAATTATGAGGATACATTTAGAGGACCTTTTATAGATGCCCAGCTTTTTTGTTACAGCTGTGTTATCTATATAGGAGAAAAATGAGCCAGTTGTATTATATGCTATCTAGGACTAAACCCAAACAAATAATTAGAATATTTGAGATTAGTACCTTTAGAATAAATTATAATGAAGAGCTTAGTCTGGAAGCAGCTTGAAGACCTTTTAGTTGTGTCTTTGTTTTCAAGGGAAGGAGTGGAAGAATAGAAGGGAAACCCTGTTAGAAACAAAACAGAAGGCTTTTTAAGAATCAAAGGAAGGGTTATAAAACCAGAACCAAACCAAAACCCTACTCAGTAAGTACAACAAAAATTAAGAATCTTGCAGTCTACTGTATTAAAAAAAAGTGAAGAAAATGGGAAATACGTTAAAGAGTCCAACATGATTGCCAAGAGATTAAATGGATTATTGTCATCTCTGTCTTGTATATTGGCTAATGGAATGAGTGTAAAGGTTAGATGCTTACACTGGGATTCCTAAATGGTAAGGTGTAAAGGAGAAACAGAATTGCTGAAGACAGGGGTGTAACACAATGAGCATAATATAACATAACCTCCTGTCTCTTCTATCCCCCACCACCCACAAAAAAAAAGAAAAAAATTTAGAGTTGGGAGCAACTACACATTGTGTAGGTTAATGATAAAAAATTGTTCTATTGTCAGTGGTATTAAGGAACAACTTTAATTGTACTGAGAAATTTTGGTACCACCTCTCTTTCTTTCCCTCTCTCCAACCCCAAATCACTTGTTTTAAAACACTAATAACCTGGCTTCAGAGGTTGCAGGCAGACCACTAGTCCATTTTAAACTGTGTTTTTCTTGAGGGAGGGAACATGACATAAACCAGCAAGAATGTTGTAGATAGTTCACATGTTATTGCTTCAGAGTGTCCACTTTATCGTAGTGTCATTTGATCCTTGAGATTACTCAACAAGCTTGGTTTGCACTCATACTCTTTTTAAAACTCTTAGAACTCAGGTTTTTTCAAATTACTTTTGTCTCTAAAAAGAAATAGCTGAAATTCTAATACCTGGATGAACTGTTAATATGTTATTGAAATTACTACAGCTGGAGGTTGGTATCGAGGAACAAGCTAAACCAGAGTGTGCAGTATGGTAGGTGTCCATTGACCAGTAGGATGTGTTGCATAGAGTCTGTGGTTGTATTTAACATGACCTTGAAATAAAAGTGCGTTAATCATGAGCAGATTTCTAAGTGAAAACTCAAAGAAAAGAAGTAGAACTGATTGAAGTGATTGTATGAGGAGTTAGTCACAGCATGTAATCAGTTACAGTAAGACTGTCAGAACTGGAAAATCTGCACAAGTATCAGTTGAGAAGAGAGGAAGTGAATATTCCATATCACAGTTACAGTTTTAGTAGAAATCTACCAGTCAGGAAACTTTCCAGTATTTAGTGATGACAGAAATAAAGCCCTTTGTGGTTAACCTCTGCGGAGTAATCCTCTGAAAGCATCATGTCAAAGGCCTTTATCTACCTGTCAGCAGATGTGGCTTGCTGGGACCAGGAATAGTTTGTTCTAACTGCTAGAGGGCTTGCTTTGTTTAATTACCTTGCAAACTTAGTTACTTATTTCAAGAGTGCTACTTAAGTAGGAGAAGCTTATCAGGATGATCTTGGGGGAGGGTGAAAGATGGGAGGTTATTCAAAAGCAGTTTCAGCTGGGATTGCCCTCTTGTTGATTTGAATTTAAATGAGCGGCCGCTTTAATAATTTGCTTTTTGGTGAATTAGCTCACCTTGTCTTGTGTCTCACCCTTGTTCTAAAGCATGATAAGATATAAAGTGTTAGTTTTTTTCCCTGTGTCTTTTAGTTTCAGTAGTGGGTAGGAATCTTTAAAGAAGTTTCTTCATTGTAAATAAGTCTACTGGAAGTTTCTATTCCATATAAGTAGAATGTTAATTGTACAAATAGATGAGTTGAAGTATTCTGGAATCAACAATCCTTTAATAGGCTAATGCTTATTAATTTTGTTTCAGAGTTCCCGAAATTCACTTTTGGCTTCTGGATTTGGAGTGTCTCTTCCAAGTTCTTCCCAGTCCTTGGTATTTGGGGCTGGAAGGAGCCAATCAAATGGAGTGATGACTCCAGAAAGCAAGTCTTCTGGATTTCCTTTTGGTTGTAGTACTGGACAAGAGGCTCAGAAAGATTCTGATCCATCCAAGAACTTGTTTTTTCAGTGCATGTCCCAAAATCTTCCTTCCAGTAACTATTTCACGGTCATTTCGGAGAGCTTGACTGAAGATGTCTCTAGTCGGGACTCCTTCAAGCAGTGTACAGACAGTGTGGGTTCTGGGATCTGTAAAGGTAAAATTCTCTCAGTGGACACTAAACCAGGAGCCCAGTCTGGTGGTTCTGCGGAGCGGAAGCTGCCTATGGAATCCATGCCTACCCTTACTCCAGCCTTTTCACGAAGTCTGTTGAATACTCGTCCCCCAGATAGTCACGAGAACCTGTTTTTACAGCCCCCAAAGCTATCACGAGAGGAACCCTCAAACCCTTTCCTGGCATTTGCTGAGAAAGCAGAACTTAGTCCTTTCAGTGGCTTTGCATCTTCATCTCAGACGGGGGTTTCTACTCCCTCGACACCCGTGGGTCACAAGGCCACTTCTGGCTGGCCGGAATCGCTCACCTGTACAGACTCTTTAGCTAAGAAGAAAAACTTGTTTATAACAACTGACTCCTCAAAGATGATCTCCAGTGCTCCTGGTTCAACAGTAGCTGCTGGTGTTCAGAGCCCTTCCACTGTAGGGAATGGCCGTTCCAGCTCACCGACCAGCAACCTGACACAGCCGATCGAGATGCCCACACTTTCCTCCAGCCCAACAGAAGAAAAACCAGCCATTGGGCCTGGGCAGCAGGACAATCCTCTTCTGAAAACTTTTTCTAATGTGTTTGGCAGACATCCATCTAGCTTTTTCTCTTCACAGGCAGAGTTTCCACAGGAGAACAAAGCTCCTTTTGAAGCTGTGAAAAGGTTCTCGCTAGATGAGCGGAGCTTAACATCCAAACAGGACTCTGACTCCAGTACAAATAGCGACCTGTCAGATTTGAGTGACTCTGAAGACCAGTTGCAGGTCAAAGCTTGTATGAAGGGTATCCCAGACCACTTGATGGCAAAGCTGGGCCCCAATGCGGAGCGCAATGCAGAACTGCTGCTGTGTAAAGGAAAGGGGAAGCAAGCCCCAAAGGGCCGGCCCCGCACAGCTCCCCTAAAAGGTGATGACTTGAATGCAGGTGATGTCTTGGAAGCACAAGGAGGTGGGATACTGGGTTATCTCCTGTGTGAACTCCGTGAACTAACCACAATTGTAAACCTCATTTATGCTCAGTAGGCAGCAAATGGGATGCTTGCAAGGTTAAGGCTTAATGCTTCTTGTATGTGAATTAGATGTTCACTTTGAGAAATGTTTAAACATGTATTTGTCAGGACAGAGGTGTGGTGTGCTGCAGTTTTTTAAAGAGACTGGTTTTACGTGGGTATGAACATACAGATCTGAAAAGATGATTACTGGAGCCAGTGTCCTTTTGCTGTTGCAGTTAACTAATAGATTTTTACTTTTACTTTGCCTCACCCAGTTGGCCAGTCTGTGCTGAAAGATATGAGTAAGGTGAGGAAGCTGAAGCAGTCAGGGGAGCCTTTTCTCCAGGATGGCTCTTGCATCAATGTAGCTCCACATCTGCACAAGTGTCGGGAGTGCCGTCTGGAGCGGTACCGCAAATTTAAGGAGCAAGAGCAGGATGACTCAACTGTGGCCTGTCGCTTCTTCCACTTCCGGAGGTGCCCAAATTCTTCCTTCCTTCATGTGTAGTCTGTGTGCAGAGCTTGGACCATGTCCAAGCACAAAGTAATTATGTTTTACTT
Source organism: Myiozetetes cayanensis (assembly GCF_022539395.1). Taxonomy (NCBI): domain Eukaryota; kingdom Metazoa; phylum Chordata; class Aves; order Passeriformes; family Tyrannidae; genus Myiozetetes; species Myiozetetes cayanensis. Next base: position 3,946,931 of record NW_026087378.1, on the reverse strand, counting down.
ATTTAATATGTTTGAGTACAATGATGAAGGTTTTGGGTGTCTTGCGTTTCTCTGCATCACTTGACTGGAATTCCCTCACTAGGGTGGGAAGAGCTGCTGTTCAAAGATAAAGCTGTATGATACTAAGTGAGTCTCAAGGTCCAGCTCAGGAGATTTAATTTGCTTTATTGGGTAGAATTTTAGTTCTGGGTAGCAATTTATATACAATAACTGTTCTCTCCCTCCTTCATAAGGCATTCAGAACACAGATAAAATTTTAATCTGCTCAACAGGTAAGTAAACACTGCCAGTGTGGGGCTAATGTTTGACTAGGTTCTGTTGAGTGCAGGACTGATTTTTAGGAGAACACTGCATCTGTGTTCTCTCTGTACATGCTCTTAACAGTTCTTACAGACCTGTCATGCTTCTCTTCATCTTCCTTAACTGCCTGTTCTAGCAAGTGCTATGCATCTTCTTCCAAAAATGTTTGTTGACTTTCTAGCATATAAAGGATGAAATGAATTTTTAGTATGTGTCACCCACCCAGTAATCATGCTGCTTCTCTTCCTAAGCTTGTTAAAAATTAATCTAGCTTTGAGGTTAAAGACAAGATGGTTTCTGCTCAAAAATGCAGTTAGCTGGCAGGAGACGTTTAGGGTTCTGTAATATGTTGCTACACCTTTAACCCACACAAAGACGAGGAGGGTCAAAGGTATTGGTAAAAACAGTTGTGATTCATCTCTGTGGAGAGCAGGACGAGGAGGATTTTTGCATGTCTTGTAATGTGAGCCATTAGAACAAGTGCTGGCAGCCCTAGCCAGAACTGAAAAGTTGGGAAAAGCTTTCTCAGGAGTTAAAACTGAAAACGAGAACCATTCAGAATTTTGCAAGCAGCATCATGCAGCAACCCAAATAAATTGAATGTTGACGTCTCTTTTTATTAGTAGTATAGAGATGTGAAACTTAGCAAGCTGTAGAAATTTCTTGTATGTGGAATTTCCCAACAATACTTACTGGGATCTGTGGATTCATTCCAGTGGGTTTTGCAGCCATAGCTTTGTATACTTTACTCTCTTGTTACTGGGATTTGCAAAGTAAATGTGCTGTCTGTAGAATATAGCACTCTAGCTGAAGCCTTTTTTTCCCCCTTTTTGTGGGTTTATGTTCTGACATAGATGGCATTATAAGTTTATTAAAGGTGGTCGATCAGTTTCTCAGTTACTCCATCCTGTTTCCTGCAGGCTGGTATTTACCCGGAAAGGTATCCTACGAGTAGAGGGTTTCTTGAACCCACAGCAAAGTGACCCTGATGCCATGAGCCTATGGATTCCTTCCTCCTCCCCTGCGGAAGGCATCGATCTGGAAACTTCCAAATATATCCTGGCCAATGTTGGGGACCAGTTCTGCCAACTTGTTATGTCAGAGAAGGAGGCAATGATGATGGTGGAGCCACATCGTAAGCTGGGCTTTTGACATGTTTGTTGTCCATCCTCTCTGTGTGATGTGTGTACAATGCAGTAGAATAGAGTTGACAATGTCATGTAATTTCTTGTTAAAATGCTTCTCCTGTATTCCCTGAAGGCTATATTCACTTCTTTGGGGTGTGTGTAATTGTGGGACCAGCATTTGGGCCTTTTCTTTTGGATCAGTGCAACATTACTGCCAAGGAAGCTAATGGTAACTTTCCCAGATGTGAAATAAATGCAGAAATCAGCTGACTCATGACCTAAGAAAACAGAAATAAGTCGAGAACACTTACACACTGACCAGCTATGCTTTAATCAGCTTTCCTCATATATTCCTATCCCTTTATGCTCCAGGGACATCATGTAAAAGCTCAGGGGTTTCTAGGAAAGGAGCAGTACGTGCATTCAGCCTGCAAGGACTCAATTGAGCAAGTAGTTGCCAGCTTTCCACTTCAAAAGGAATAGTTTTAATAAAAAATAAGAAGGTAACCAGCTTAGCCTATCACATGGGTAACTGACTATCTGATTTTTTCCCTTTAGTTTCTGGAATGTACAAGGACATCCTTTTCAAGAGGGCTTCCCCTTCCTCAGCAAATATGTATAGAATCTGAATTGTTGACTGGCATCTGATTAGTAAAACTAAATATGCATTTTTTATGGTTTTAGAAAGTGACATTATTGTTCATAAAACTAGCAGAATTTTTATAATTTTGCTATAAATTCCATAAGTGCTCATAGAAATTCAGTTATTGCAGAACACTATAAGGTACTGCGTTACCTTGTAATGCCCGTTTTGGGACCTAACCCTACCCACTCTTAACGAATGGGAATTTTAATAGTGTCACAAGACTAGCAAGTCAAACAATGTATCTCTGAATGTAAAAAGTATGTGTTTCTGTGCTCTGCCTTCAGGTCGTGTTTCTGTGAACTGTTTGTTTATCAGTGTTACTGTGATACCCTCAGATTAGGCGGGAGAAATGCAAAATGTCAAGGCAATAATTTGCAGTGTTCCTTCTCTTTATAGAGAAGGTGGCATGGAAGCGAGCAGTGCGAGGTGTGAGGGAGATGTGTGACGTGTGTGAGACAACGCTCTTCAATATCCACTGGGTGTGTCGCAAGTGTGGGTTCGGGGTCTGTCTCGACTGTTACCGGCTGAGGAAGAACCGTCCACGCAGCGGTGAGTACTGGGCTGTTCTACCCCGCTCTAACCTTTGAGCTGACTGCCTTTCAGTGGGGATAGTTTCTGGGAAGTTGCTGAAGGTTCTGTGCGAGACTTAGCGAGTATCAGCTTGGAAGGCTGCACGTTTGGAACTTGGGCAGCACTGTCTTTATGCTGAAGACATGTATTTTATATGTTTGCTTAGGATGTGATTACTAAAATTACAGCATCAGCAGGCATAGACTGTGTACTGAGACAGACGACTGGATAGCTCTATCTTTTCCTCAGAAATTATAAAAGAGAAATATAAGTAATATCTTAACAGTTCAGAACTGTCGCAAGGTGAACTAGTAAGCAGACACTGCAGAGAGCTGCTGTCTCTAACAGGAGGGAGATTGGAAAGTTTTCTCCTTTTTTTGATTCCTTGACACACCAGGGTTCTAGGCTAGAAGCCTAGAGTTTTAGATGACTGAAAACAGCAAGCTGCTAGAGATGAAGGGAAAATGACTGGTAGTTTTATGATCTGAAGAGGCAAAAGTTGCTGTATATCCTGTTCTAATGGTCTGTATTTATAGCTGATTTTTGAGATCACCAGGTTAGTCTCCTGCACTGTAAAGAATCTAAAGAAACAATATTAATGCAGAAGTATTCTGTATTTAAAGTTTTAGTACAAAATCTAATTTTTCTTCTTTATTCCAGAGACAGAGGAGATTGGTGATGAGGAAGTTTTCTCATGGCTGAAGTGTGCAAAGGGTCAGTCTCATGAACCAGAGAATCTTATGCCAACACAGATCATCCCTGGTACAGGTAATGATTGAAACATGAAAAGAAAAATAGCAAATTTTGTCTCAGTTCTGAGCAAGGAAGTGGAAAAAATATGAATGAATGGTGTTCTAGCTGGTACCTCTTCTAACATGGATTTAGAAGAGATTTCCACTTGCTGATCTCCTCTCTGCACTGACCAGCAATAGGACACAAGGAAATGGAATAAAGCTGCATCAGGGGAGGTTCACATTGGACAGCAGGGAAAGCTGCTTCTCTGAGAGGGTGGTTGAGCACTGGAACCACTCTCCAGGGAAGTGGTCAGGGCACTAAACCTGTCAGAGTTCAAAGAGTGTTGGGATGATGCTCTTAGTAATGTAGGGGATGCTAGGAGCAGATGATGATCTGTAGCATTTGCCAGGTTTGGCAGCCTCTCAGTGCCACTGTGAAGGTAGTGTCAGCACCGTTGCCACACCGTTCAGAGACGAGTGTCTTGTGATAACGTGTGATCTTAAAGATACTTGGCAGTAATGCTAAAAACCCCACCCCTCTGAAGACACATTATAATTAAGGCCTTTCTTTTAGATTTCTTTACATGTGTTGTTAAAGACTCGACTTTATTTACAGCGCTTTACAACATTGGAGACATGGTTCACGCAGCACGAGGCAAGTGGGGCATTAAAGCCAACTGTCCGTGTATTAACCGGCAGAACAAATCGGTGCTGAGACCAGCTGTCACCAATGGAATATCACAGGTACGTCGTTTGAGGCTGAAACTACCTTCTTTGGCATTTACATCTTCAAGATCTATTGAGATGTTACATCCTTTAGGCTAATCTGTTGTGAAACAGAAGCTTTATTTTCTCCATATGTACTCCTGAGTGTTTTAGCTTAGCAGAAGTCTTTTGGGACACTTTTTGGGGATGTGAACTGCATCTGTTACTTACCAAGCGGGTATTTGAGCTAATACTCTTATGTAGAAGTTGGGTAGGAAGCCATTCATACTGATGCTGTATTTTAAAACAAGCCTATTTAAAACAAGCCTTTAAAACTATTAGTAGCTTGCAGCATGTGCTTTTATTTCATTATGGTTCCTGAAGGAATCAAGACCAGTTCTGTTACTGTTGATACAAAAAAATCCTCCTATAATTGGGGAATAAAAGAAAGAAAAAATAAAGAAAAGAAAAGAAATCAAAAATCCTGTGCTTGGTTAAAAGATGACGTGGGAAGAATTCACACCACAATGTAAGGTCTAACACAAACAGATAGCAAGCTCCAGTACTCTGCTGCTAAGCATAAATGAGCTTCACTGTGCACTTAAAGCAGATGGAAAAAGAAAAACAACAGAAACTGTGTCTCAAGTTGAACTCTTCCCTTTATTCAACATTTAGCAAGTGTTTATTGTTTTTGTTTTAGCTTCCGACTGTAAATCCTAGTGCATCAGCCTCCGGAAATGAAAGCACCTTTTCCACTGGAGCAGGGACAGCAGGAGTGGGGCAGCTAGAAATGGACACTGTACCAAAATCTGAAGCAACTGATAGTAGGATAGAAGAATCTACAAAAACAGAGACATTACCAGCCAATAACACTGGTGAAATAAAGACTAACAGACCACTTTGTCCAGAAACAGCTCCATCGTCAGCTTTACACTGGCTTGCAGATTTAGCAACACAAAAAGCAAAAGAGGAAACAAAAGGTGAGCAGAAGACATGCCTTGTGGGGTTGAAATTAAAAGAAATATGATGATGTACTGCTTGGTTACTGTACTTTGTGACAGTGCCTAGCCCTAAACTGGAAAGAACAAGGTCATTTTTCTTCCTTTGCCTCTTAGAACCAGTTTTGGTTTAGAGACTTAGGGATATGCAAAGCTGGAAAGATGATACAGCTGAAGATAATACTGTCTTGTCACTCATACTTTATTTCAGTGCCAGTTTGTGTATTTGTTTTCTCAGAAGGTGGTATGCTGATGTAAAATGATAGTAATTAATTTCAGATGCAGCTTTGTCACTTTGTAACTGTTGAAGCAAATAAAGCTCTTCTGTGTGCTATGGGAAGAGTGCATTTCCAGAGAACTGAGAGAGTAGAGTCCAGTTGGAGGATCAGATGAAAGTTTACAGCATCTTGAATACTTGATAGTTTGAGTGACTACGCTTCCTGGATGTCAGAGGTAGCATGACTAGCACAGGATTTATTCCTATCCATATGTCTGGCAGAAAGTAATTTAAATGTTGATGTTAAATGCTCATGAATCATTCGCTGGTTTTGCTGGGCTCAGTCACTGTAATATTTTGACTACCATTGAAATTTGAAATATTTAATATCAAAACATCAATTCAAAATTCAGGGAAATACTTTTTAATTGAATCTATTACAGAGTTGTGGGTTTGTGTGTGTCAGACCCTTGCAGATCAGATCTATTGTGCTGTTCAAAACCTTAACAGCATATGAAGGGTGAAATCTATCTGAAGGATCTGATGTCTTTGATTCTCGCTGAGGTGCCTCATGCACTATCGCAGTGATAATTTACCTTTTCCACAAGATTCTGTCAATGTCCTATTTAATGCAAGAGCAAATAATTTCAGAAAACTTTGTGATCGTTTGGACTTTGCCTCTTGTTTTTCTTTCCCCCCAACCAGCGTTTATATTTATCTTGCAGAATCAGGATCGCTGAGATCAGTGCTTAGTAAAGAATCCCATTCACCCTTTGGATTGGATTCCTTCAACTCCAGTACAAAGGTTTCCCCTCTAACCCCAAAGCTGTTTAATAGCCTCTTGTTGGGCCCAGTGACATCTAGCAACAAAACTGAAGGCTCCAGCCTCAGAGATCTGCTCCACACAGGGCCAGGAAAGCTTCCTCAGGTCCCATCAGATACAGGAATCCCCTTTCCTCCAGTCTTTTCTGCAGCTTCTACGGTAAATAATTTTGTATTCCTTCAGTGATAACTGTTCTAGGGAAGAATTTCATGGTAATCTAACAATTTTCCTCCAAATGTTTTTGTAGTATTTTACTCTTGAATGTTGAAACAAATGTAATATCTCACCAAAAACTCACCACGTTACAAAGTTGTAGAGAATTTTCATGCCAATTTTTAGTTTTAGTTTACTGCTGCCATGGAGAGGCTATTGTTTTCAAGAGACCAAGAAAGTGAGTTAAGTACAGCCTTTAAATTGTTGAACTGATAATCAGCATCCCTGTACAGGCTCACTTTAAATTTCAGTGCAAAAGCATGCCACAGAAAAGAGACAAAAACATGAGTAAACCTCACAAGTTCCTTAAACTTGTGTAAACTTGAAAGACATTTGAGCTAGAATATACTTGGCTGACTGCTGATGGTTCTGTTGACATACAGGAAGCACTTTCTCCTGTCTGTGTTTCCTTAGAGTTCACACATCCATCAGCTTACCTGTCCCAGGGCTGAATTCACTTCCTTAGTATTGGGATGAGAAAAATAGGGAAATAGCGTTGAGATATTAACGAAGTTGAAAAAAACACGAACCAATTTTACTATTAAAGTAGCTAAGTTTAGATTATTAAAGTTTTCTGTGTCATGTTTGTTTGCATAATATTTTTCTAGGTAGCCTGTAGTTGATTATTTTACTGTTTCTGTTCCTGGATACCTGTCTGTCTCTGAGCCAGTTTGTTCACTGATGCATGTTTTTCTGGTAACAAGGTGTCTGTGACTAAAATCTGAAGGAGAGCAGATATTCATTAATACTTTTGGTGTTGTAAGACTAAACTTACCTCTGGATTCACATCTTCTAGGGGGCCAAAGGTAAAGCCAGCCTGCCTAACTTCTTAGACCATATCATTGCTTCTGTGGTGGAAAATAAGAAGACATCTGATGCTGCAAAGCGAGCCAGTAATCTCGTTGACACCCAGAGAGAGGTGAAGGAAATGGTAATGGGATTAAATGTGCTGGATCCACACACTTCCCACTCCTGGCTGTGTGATGGTAGACTCCTTTGCCTTCATGACCCCAGCAACAAAAACAACTGGAAGATCTTCAGGGAATGCTGGAAACAAGGCCAGGTGGGTGATGACAGGTATCCAACCCTTGCGGTGATTTTAGTCTGTACCGTGGTCATTGACAGGTCCATTCAGACTTCAGCAGTGCTGTGGTGTCCATCATCTGCCTAACTTTGTAAAGAGCTCCTTAGTTCCTGATTAGTATACTCTGATAATTTTGTCAGCACTTTCTGTCAGCAAATACTGCTGTCTCTCTTAGGAGGATCCTGAATGTTTTGGGAATGCTTACAAAAAATGTGCTTGTCAGTTTGTCTGCCAGTGAGACTTGTTTATCACCAGGTGCAAGATGCTGGTTGTGACCCTGGGGTTCTTGGCTGTTAAGGAATCCTGATGGACTCCTTATGGAGTCTCAAGATGTGGTGACCAATCTTCTGTCCCATGTGTAGCTTGCAGGGTGTATCACCTTCCCAGGCAGTGCACACTCTGAGGCTCTGGCTACAAGTGTCTTGCTCATGGACTCTGTGTCCCACTATTTTAGGCTTTGCCCCAAGGTGTGCTATTGATTCTTTTGGATGACTTTTTATCATTCAGAGAACCCCTTGAATGAGAAGAGACGGGCTCATTGAGGGATCCTCCAGTGGTGTTGCACTCACTTGAGTTTCCTGTTGAAATGTGGAAAGGAACCTAAGTGAACCTCCCTCGTTCCTGCACAAGAGAGAGATGTGACCCAGGCAGGCATCAGTCTCAAAAAGGCTACTTTAAACAGAATTTCTTCAAGCAGAGACTCTCTCAAGAAACTCTGCTCAGTCACAGTTCTCCCTTGGCTTACATACTTCTATACATCCCAGCTGTACCTTTAAAAGTGAAGTGAAAGAACATTAATTCTATCACCATTCCCAAATCATCTTCCTATTTTGTTATTTTGAAAAAAAAAACCTTCTTAGCTACCCTCCCCAGCACAATAAGTGCACTGGGCACTAGATCTGAGCCATATGAAGGTCTTGGTTATGATGACATCCCAAATTGTTAAAAGAGAAAATTTCTTTTCCCTTAATGTTTGGATAATAAGTGGTAGTCTTTCAGTGTTGTGCAGAAAAAGCAACACTTTTTAACTCCTTTTTCTCAGAAATTGTCAGAAATAAGTATGTCTTATCCCAGAATTCACTGAGAGACCATAAGACTAATTTTTTTTGAACCTGTTCTTCAAGAGCATTTTACTCTCCCGAAAATGGTTGTTGCTTATCTGGGGAAAATGTCAAGATTCTCATCCCGTAGCAACCTGTTCTTTTCTGAATTTTCATGCTAGGCTTTCTCTTTTCCGAGACACTGAAAATCTGGGATGATACTGGAGCTTTCTTTTCGTTTGTTCTCTCCCTGTAGTCTGAGAGCAGATTTGGCAGGAATTGTCTACCAGGCAAGCCTGCTATCATTTTACCTTACAACCCTAGCTCTGTTCTTCACTAGAGAGAATATTTTCTTTCTTCCATGAGAAATTCACTGCTTAATAGCTGGAAGGGTTCTACTAAGTTAGTAGTTTGGTTGTTATTTTTTTTAATTGCTATTTACAAATGGTCAAGTGAATACAGCAGGGATCAAAATCTATCGTCATTTTCCTGTGCTGAAGACAATTGACTTATCCATCAGCCTAAAGACTCCCTGGCAATGTTTTCCACCCATCCTGTGAAAGGTACTTTTATTTTACTCCTTGTACATGATTCCTAGGTTTATTTGTAGAATATGCTTAAAACCTTTTCATTGCCTTAATGTTGCAGTTTCTGCTGGGATCAGGGAGTACATTTAAACTTGAGATCAGTGTATTTGCTCTGTCATTTTAGGGAGGTTTGCTGCTTGTCAGGACCTCACATTTGGGACACAGTGAAAAGACTGCCCAAGCTTGTCTGCCCCTCAGACATTTGCCCTCTGCTGCTCTTCCATATTGGAACACACAATATCGAGACAGTATCAAGAATGACTCTGTGGCTTTGGGAGTAGTGGGCAAGGCCATGGAGCCCTGGTGGTTTTCTTAATCCTGGCAGTGAGGGGCAGAGCGGTGGACAGCTGACCGAGGAGCCAGCTAGGGAAGGGCACTGTGCTGGACCACTGTGCAGGATGAAAGTAGGTTTGTGGTGTCTTGAATGGTGGTAGCCAGGAGTCTCTGCTGTTAGGAAAGTTTGGCTGCATGTGTAAGAAATTTGGTGATGGTGGAGTAAGCATTCATCTTTGTATTCTCAGCCCGTGCTGGTATCTGGTGTCCATAAGAAGTTGAAGTCAGAGCTTTGGAAACCAGAAGCTTTCAGCCTGGAATTTGGAGATCAAGATGTAGATTTGGTGAACTGCAGGAACTGTGCCATAATTTCAGACGTGAAAGTGCGTGACTTCTGGGATGGCTTTGAGATAATATCTAGTAAGTAATATTTATGGCTGACTAGTTTAACTGAGCAGTCTGTCTTGCCATTTCAACTCCTCCTTTTCCACTTACTTTCTTTAAAAATAAAAAAATAATAACTAAAACAAATCCAAATACCTATCAGTCTCATCCAAAGAAGCCATTGTTCCTTAGATGTAGCACACTCTAGAAAATACTTCTGGTGAAGACAGGACAGGACTGCCCGAGAGGACTGTCTGTACTATGGTTTTATTGCCGTGTGTTACTTTGATGTGTCAAAAAATGATCCATTTCACAGGAAACTACTTTTTAAAAAACTTGTCTGAGTGAAATTAATCATCAGTTACCGTTATTAAGACAGTAAGTAATTTGTCTGCTCTTACTGTCCTTCCAACCTCAACTTTTATTGTCAAACCAGAGGGAACCTGCAGAGCCAAAACAGACTGAGGCTTTTGGTACTAAAACTTGGACTTGGGGGAATACATCAGCTAAGTAAACTTGACATTGCCAATTATTTATATAGTAGATCATCTGTGAGTACAAATACAAGTTTCTCTTTGTTAAGAATAGCAATGCTGTATGAATGTCTCACGTGATAACACTTTACTTAATTGTTGAGTTCTTTAAGAAAACCTGTCAAGTTTAGATGGGGAAACTAACCACTTAAAATTTCTGGGGATATAACTGGGCAGATTAAAGAGCAGAGTGCTCCATTTTAGGTTGTATATACCTAGATCAGAGTAATCTTACAGATGCTGAAGTTGTAACAGTACATTGCAATGTGGCTTATTTAATGTTGTGTATAAAATGTTTTCTGTATGTATTGCTATGTGCAGAGAGCAGAAATGGTTAACTGTTGGATGACTTAATGGAATGTTTGTTCAACAGTCAATGAAATGAGAGATTTGCAGACTAAAAATATTCCTTCCCTAGCCATTTTCCATTCAAAAAACTTCCAGCTTTTGACTTGTTTTTTATATGGCTCCAAGTACAGAGTATTGTATTTTGTACCATTAAATTTCGTACCATTTCTGTTCTTAATCAGAAATAAATGGTCTAGAAGGATAAAATGGTGTGGTCTTTTGTGTACTGGTGGTAATTGAGAAATTTCACAACTCTTCACTTTTGTGATGGGGTCATTCATGAAAATAGTAAATTTGTATGGATTGAGTTTTTGAGAAATGTTATTTATAGTTTGTCTCCAGACAGATACACTCCTTCCAGCAAAATCAGCTTCTGCCTTTCTTTTAGACCTTTACTACACTTTATGTGAGAAATATCAGTGATCTAAGTTGGAAAACCTTACCACTCTTGCTGGTTTCTTTTACATGCATTTTATTCAGTGTTTTTCAGACATGGGATCCCTAATATGGAGGAGTATTATTTGCTATGAGACCTGAGATTTCACACAGTAGCTCATATGAAAATTGTTTGCAAATCATACAATGACTCTGACTTCTCTGCATTACATGAATTTTAGATTTGCAAAATATGTGGCTGCCCCACCCTCGCTTTAAGTTACTGAAGAGATGTAGAACAGCCACTGACTTTGGAGGTGTTACTGAGATTGTTCTATATGACACTTTATTCTTAATTTTAATCTTGTGCTGTTTCTTTTAATACTTTTGAGTTCAAAGTGGACTTTTGGAAGATCTGACTTTTTTGTTTTGATCCTTCTTAGACCTGCTTTTCTTTGCTGATCAGATGTTTTCTGGGCTTTGTCCAGTTTAATGTAATTTGTCAGATCTGTATGTTTTCATCCAGGTATGTCCTTTCTGAATAGCCTTTCTACAAACTGCTTCTGGTTTTGAACAAATATCCTTGATGAGTTCAAAATCTTGAATATGAGAAGTTGTAAAACATTAAAATCAGGTCCTTGATCTTTTCAGTTTGCTTGCCTCTCTGTAACTCATCAAAAGTTATCTTTAAATCAGTTACTTTGGTTTACATATCTACAATTCTTAATTCCTTTTAATTTCAATAAAATTATTTTTTATATTGCAAACTAAAGCTGTCTTCTGTAGGCTGTTGATATGTAACACAGATGTGATTCACGGGTCTCCAAGTCCTAATCTCTTAGGTGTGCTTTCTCTGCTGTCAGCTCTGCTAGGTCTGGGTAAGATCAGTTGCTTTTTGTTTGGCTGGCAGTCCTTGGGAAGGTAGGAAGCACTGAAGGATGTTAACTTTCCGAGGAAAGGGGGATGTGAAGGTGTTACACTGCTGCACACCCTGTTTCCCAACTGATGGCTTCGTGTGGCGTTGTGACAAATCCAGTAGAAGAGTGACCTTTGTTTCTCTCTGAATGTTGCACTAATTCTGGCTGCTCCTTTACCACTTCCAGACAGACTCTCTTAGCCCTTGCAGGATCTGAGGCAAAGCAGCAGTTGATACGGTCAGTGCTGTCCTAGCACACATCACTTGCACGTGTAAGGCCATCTGTCTGTGCTGCCAGCTTTCTCTTTTGCCAGGCAGGGTAAAACTCTCAAAGCGAAGAACAAATGTTTGGTTTTGGCACCCTGCTAATTTGAGTGCCTCCAGCAAAGAAGAATTAAAAAGAACTAAAGTCCGCCTTCCTCCGTGACCACTTGCCCTTTAGCTTTCTTGAGTGTGCTGTATCATTGTTTCTTGCCTTACACTGAGGTTAGGGATAATTTCAGAGCGTGAACCAAGAACTTTAATTTTATAGAAGTACTACTCCTCTTGAAATTAAAGATAACACTCCCTTAGACTTTGGTAAAAGAAGTAAGGAAGAATGCTTTGGAAAGGCTTGTTTTTGAAGTTGAATAAAAAGTATTTTAGAATTTAGCAGTGGTGCCAGATCTGTCAAACTTCTGTTGTAGGTAATGAGATATATAAATATATACATAATTGTTAAACTGTTGTTTGGTCATCCTATGATAATGCTTGGAAGCCCAAAATAAAACCAGGATCCATTTTGCTGTGCATTGTAAGGGGTACAAAAAGCCTGACAGCTTAAACAAGGTAATGGGCTGTGGTAAAAAGATATTACATGAAGAAATCTTGATTTGTTTCTTGCAGAACGACTCAGGTCAGAGGATGGGCAGCCAATGGTACTAAAGTTAAAGGATTGGCCTCCAGGGGAGGACTTCAGAGATATGATGCCTACGAGGTAAGTTGCCCTTAGGATCATTGACAGGACTCTGCTGTAGGTGCTACAGGGGAAAACCTGCCGTTGTCTCTCTTTGCTCTCCAGGTTTGAGGACTTGATGGAAAATCTTCCTCTTCCTGAATATACCAAGAGAGATGGCAGACTGAATTTGGCTTCTAGGCTGCCAAGCTACTTTGTCCGTCCCGACTTGGGTCCCAAAATGTACAATGCCTACGGTATGTGAGTACAGTTCTGCAGATGTTGGGGTTTGTGATGCTTTATTTTACTTAGGGCTAATCCAAGGCTGTGGCATTAGTCAAAACTCAGTGCTTATCCTAGAGCCTGCTGTCATTTTCTTTTCATGTAGTCCTGCAGTCTGTTCTTATGTTAGTCCTCTGTCTGTCAGATGTGCCCCATTCTGCCTTGTACATCCAAGAGATGTACATATGGTAAGTTAAGTTTGCAAACAAATATGAATACATATAACAAGCATAATACCAACAGAGGCTTCAAGGAATAGTTAGTATCTTTTTGAGACCAGCTGATTCATTTAAGAGGAAAATTACCCATCTCATGGGCACTTTGACCTGTGCATTCATGTCTCCAACCAGGGTTGTAATGTTCTTAATCCACGTCTCATAGCACAGACCACAGACAACATGCCAAGCAAAACTGTCCCCACGTTCAGCCACCTGAATTGGATAGTTTTGTCCTCTTAAGATTAATTCTATAGCAGATAAATAGCATACAAATAGAGGAAACTTTTATATGAATATCCCTGCATGGACTGTGAAGCGTTAAACTTTTAAATGATTGTAATATAGCACTGTGGAGGATACATGAACAATTAATGCGTATCATAGGAACTTGGATTATTTTAGTTCCTGAATGTACTGACTTTGAGGTCAAAAGTAGGCTTTGTGGACTCTTAATTTAAAACAAATGTAACTGATTGGTTTGAAAATACATACTTTTGCAGGTTTTGGCGTAAGATAAATGACATTTAAAGTAGCTGGGTTTTTTATATACTGAAAAATGTCAAGCAATGCTGATAAGTAAAAAGTTGCAGTCATCTTTCAAAGCAAGTGTGTGGAAGCAAATCTGCCTAATGTAGTTTCTGGAGTTACCTTTGGATATTGGTGAGACAGGGGTGCAGTTTTTTGTTAGGTTGTGCATTCCAAATATTGATACACCTACAGTAACAACTCACCCAAGGATGTGGAAGATTTGTCATTTTTTCACCATTTAAAAAATGTTTTAACTCAGTAACCAAATGTGGATTAGACTTAAGCTGTAAACCAACATATTGCAGTTCTGAGAAAGAGATATGGGGGGTTTTTTAGGATTTTTTTTAGCAGTATGACATCAGAAATAAAAGTTTAAAAAGGGGGTTGCAGCTTAGACAAATTGAGCTTATTCAGTATTTAATGGTGTTCAGTGCTTTCGTTTATGTATTACTAGACATGCTAGACATGCAAGTTGAGTTCAGGAGTCTGTACACCAAAGGTTATTTCTATAAGAGGTTAATCATAGAATTTGATTTTATTTTACACTCTATTACAGGTTTAATTACTGCAGAAGACAGACGAGTTGGTACCACAAACCTGCACTTGGATGTGTCTGATGCTGTTAACGTCATGGTGTATGTTGGGATTCCCATTGGGGAAGGAACCCATGATGATGGTAATGCTTAAGGAGAGCTGTTTTCTGTACATTAAAAATCAAATGTGTGTGTGAGAAAGACTCTCTTTTGTTGTTTAAGCTTGTCATGATATATAATCCAAGTATACAAGGCAGTTCTCTACATTTGCAGCACAAATTTAAAAGGGCAGTAATGCTTCATTAGTTTCCAACTGTGGAAGCAGCAGAGTTTTGCTAGAAATTAGGTGCATTCCTGAAGAAAGGAAGAGAAAGGATAATAAGTTACTCTTTCTTCTTGTATTTGAATAGTTGTAGGTCAGTTTGAATTCATGACTGAGCTTTTGTGATTCGCTGTCAGTTGACACATTCTGAGTTTTTATAAGATGAAGCTTGATGTGCTCAGAAGGGGCTCTGTGTGATGGAGCAGTTGCAGTGTGACTGGATGACTGGATTTAGGAGCTCAAAACACTCCTTCATCTTCTGTGTGTCAAAAATGAGCAGCTTTGTAACCATATTGCTTTCACCTGGATTCCCCTTCCAGAGGTTCTGAAAACAATCGACGAGGGAGACGCTGACGATGTAACAAAGCAGCGAATCCATGAAGGAAGAGAGAAACCCGGAGCATTGTGGCACATCTACGCTGCCAAGGATGCTGAAAAGATACGGGAACTTCTCCGGAAGGTATGTTGGTTACAGAGAAGGCTTTGGAGCCTGCAGGGTGACTTGACAAGGCCTTGCTTATAGCAGCTGAGTGATACAAATTGCTATCAACATCAAATGCATAGGCATTCCAGTGCTGTCTTTGAGGGCATCAGTATTTGCTATGTTCCCAGGTTTTCAGCCTGGTCTGGAATCTTCATACTAATGCACATGTCACTATTTAAGACCTAAATGACCTTAACGAAAATAATGTTCTACCTTGAAATAGTTTGTCTGTTATGTTTTTTGGTACAGACCATTTTGTGAGCCAGCAATGTCAAGGTGCTGTGTCATGGTTTCCCCCCACCCCATATCTTGGCCCTAGGTTGGAGAAGAACAAGGCCAAGAAAATCCTCCAGATCATGACCCCATTCATGACCAAAGTTGGTACTTGGACCAGACCTTACGGAAGCGACTGTACGATGAGTACGGAGTGCAAGGCTGGGCGATTGTGCAGTTCCTTGGTGATGCCGTGTTCATTCCTGCAGGTGCTCCCCACCAGGTAAGGATGGCACCTCTGGGCCGTAGTGACCAACAGGATGGAATTAGCGGCACAACAGAACTGCAGCTTCAAAATAACTGTTAATTAAAATTGCTCACTCAGGTTCCTTTTTCTAAATACACAGCTCTTACAGGAACTATTTGGATTGGATCTTTATAATTTTATTAGTAAAAATAATGTGAATATCTGAATGAGGTGCATGTTACTGTGATGAAATTAAGGAGGGTAGGGGGAAGCTGGGGTGAATGGTGGGAAAACATTTCTGTGTAGTGAAACTCATCCAGGGAAACAAAATTCAATAAAAGCCTGGAGAAAGATAAGAAAACTTGCTTTAGGGAACACTAATATGTGTGGGAGAACAGAGAACCTGTTAGAGGTCATGTATTTTGTTATGGGTTTACTGTTTAGACACCATTCTGTCAGTTCCTGTTTCTGGTAAGTAAATGTGAAAGAACCTAAATATATGGAGGGTTGTTGGGGGTTTTGTGGTTTTGTGTGGTTCATTCAGTCTTGATGTGTCAGTCATTTCATATGGGTTTTTAGGTCCATAATTTGTACAGCTGTATTAAAGTGGCAGAAGATTTTGTATCTCCGGAACACGTGAAGCACTGCTTCCGTCTGACCCAGGAGTTCAGGCACCTGTCTAATACTCATACAAACCATGAGGATAAACTGCAGGTAACCATTTTATGTCAGTGGTCACTAAATATATCCTGCATTTTGCCAGCTTTGTTCAGCTTGTGATTTAAGGAAAGAGTAATAACTTTCCACAGATGTGGAGGTTCTTAATTTGATAGCTACATCAATTAATTTTTAAATACTTATATACCTACAGTACTATGCAAATAAAAATTAGTATTAGACATCTGGATTTCCAGAGAACTTCCCCCATTGGACTAATGAATGTGTGGTATTAATAAGTTTTTAAATTACTGAGTCCTAATGACAGCAAAGCATAGCAGAAGAAAAAACCCCACTATTACAAAGGAAAGAGCAGTGTTTTGTTTTGAAGAGAAATGTTTATTTGCCCAGGTATTTGTTTCTTTATTGCCTAAAGAAAAATTGCTCTGAAAGTGAAGGCTTGCTTATTTAAATCAGGGATAGGTTCAGTGGTAGAGCTGGCAGTGTTAAATTTGTGGTTGGATTCAATGATCTTAAAGGTCTTATCCAGCCTAAGGTAGTCCTAAAATTAAATGTGTTTTGGTTTGAAGAAGTGTGACTGCTTAAACTAATAACTATGCACAGAACATTGTGTATAAGACAGTAAGTTCTGCACAGAGAAGACTGTAGGAGGCCTTTTTGGATTTTTCCTGCTGCTTCTGAAGCATTAGTGTCTGCTCAGTTGGCAAATTTTGTTGTCAGCATTTTCTGTGTATCAGTAATCACACTCTTTAATGTAAAATGAAGCAGGGTGGAGATCTGCAGGATGGCTGTCCTTGAAAAAGTGAGCACTCCAGGGATGTCAGAACTTACCATGTTAATTCTCTCCAACCAGTTCAGTGAAACATTGCTGTAAATTTGCAAGTGCAGCTGAGCTGCTCACTTAGAGGTGAAACTTCTGTTCAATACCTAGAAGCAAAATTCAAATATAAAAAATCAGAAATAAGACTGAGCTTTGATTGTTAAATAGCTACCTGTGAAATGGATTGCTGTGAGTACTGGTGGATTTCTCATCTGATCTCACTTGGCTTTCTGGAAGATTCACAGATTAGAAGAATTTTTAACCTCCATACAAAGACAACAGGGTGATTTGTTGCATCATCTTAATTTTCATAGGATTAAACCAAATTATTTTCTTTCACCTTTTAGGTTTGATTCATGAGAATCTGTGACTTGGATCACACGGACTTTTTCAAAATAAACTCATGTACATCACTTCATAGTGCACTTCCTCCTAGCTCTCACAAAAGAGAGAATTTATCTTAAAATAACATGAGTTATTATAAACATATGTTGCTGGGTGACCAGAAAATGAGTTAATAAATCAGAAAATACTTGTCATCTGTGACAGTTAAAATTTGTGCTGCTGATATCCTGAAGCAGGAAGAGCATATACTTTGTGTATAGTTGCCAACTATTACAAATTCAGCTGTCAAAGTTGATTGCATAGGTATGTAAGCCTCTCCTTGTTAAGTCTGGAGAAGCTGATTTGTTTTCTTTTTTCCTGTTGCAGGTGAAGAACATTATCTACCATGCAGTGAAAGATGCTGTTGGCACACTGAAAGCTCATGAATCCAAACTAGCTAGATCGTAGGAATTGCTAATTCCAAATGCCCTGTCAAAGTAAGCCTTTTGCTCACGGTATCTACAGGGACTGCACACGACTGCCTCTGCAGGAGCAGGGGCTTCTCACCGAGAGCTGGAGTGGTCAGTATTACACACACTCTTCAGCCACTGTTTCCTACGCTGCCTCAACACTGAAGGTCTATGGAAGGTCGCACTGTTAACATGCAGAATTCCGGATTCTAAAAGGTGCCATGTCCCTTTCCTGTGGCCTTTTGCAAATTGGAAGAACGTGGAAACCACTTGGGTGTTCCTGCATATTATGATTAGAAATGGTATAAAGAGTGTGGATGTTTTTTTCCCTCATGCCTAGTTAGTCTCCACAAAGTTAGACGGACCGTGCTGGAGGTGGGTTGTCCTGCTGCAGGCTTAGTTTAGCTGCTGAAAGAGTGTGACCAACAGCAGCCCAACTGCAGAAATTCAAGCAAGCTTCCCATGTGAGATACAGGCCAAGGAAAAGGATAAAGCTATTCTCTGCACTCCCCTTCTTGTAGCCGTTTCTCTATACACTGTAGAGTTGCAGAACTAAAGGGAGAACCCACTTTTTTTTCCCCTGGGAGACTCCAGAGATAAGAGAATTGTGTATTTAGTGAAAAAATAGGTTTGTAGTGAAACAGTTAATATTTCATGAAAGTAGCTATTTTTAGTATTTTTGAAGTACCACAATTGTTCCTGGATTTTCAAGGAAAGGCGCATTACATTTAGTCTTCCTTTCAATAAAATCAAGAAGTGATTTTTAGAAAGCAGTCCAAAATAGCACAAAAACAGCCAAAGGAGAATCGAATAGAAATTGACATCCCACCTCCCTTGCCCATATTACCTCACCTATCTTCCCCCCTCTCTCTATGCCACCCTGCTTCCTCAGAATGAGAAGTAAAAAGGAGTATAAACTCTGTTCTCATGTGGAGATGTTGTACATCTCTCCCTGCACTGGTGACTGCAGGCAATAGTTCACCCTATACCAGTGCTAGCTGAAAACATCTATCCTTTCCAAAGTGAAGGAGAAGTTAACTTTCAGTGTCAACTTTGTCCAGAACTATTTTAAGTAAAATGTTCCTGCTTGATAGAACTGTATTCAGAATTTACTAATGTCAGCATTGATGCAATGAATTTCATTGTCTGGGTACATGGGGAAATGTATCGACCTTATCTCCAGCTGTACTGTAGTGCCACTTGCAGGCCTGTTAATATGTTCACGGTTATTTCATTTTTTAAAAAATAAAAGTCATTTACTGTAACAGCCTGGGCAGTTTCTTTCATATTTGTGCACTGATCTTCCTGCTTTGAGGTTTTCTCAGCCTCAGCCCCTGGCAGTGTGGGCTGCCTGCTAATTCCGTGCCCTGTGTCTGACCAGAAGGCTCGGGTGGTTTAGCCTGACATCCCAAGTACCTGCTGGGAGCACACCCAGCTGCCTTGCAGATCCTTGGTTCTCTGGACATGGTTTGGATAGAGGATCTGTCTGGTCATAAAAACATCTCTCATGCTGTGCTCCCCACCTCTCAGTACCTTCCTAACAGGTTGGGGTCCAGGGCTGCCCTCTCCACTGGAGATGTGGATGGGGTGGTAAAGGTTCCCTGATTTCTGACCTAGGAGGTTGTGATGGCAGCAGCAGCTCTGGTCACTGACATGTGGCATTGCTGGCAGCTTCTCAGGTTGGTTACTGGCTGAAAAGTCCAGTCACAGGCTTTTGCTGCCTCATACCCTTGCAGCTATCCTGTGACTGTGGGCTAATTCAGTCTCCTAGAGATAAAATGGCTTATTCCAGACCCATGAACCACTCAACCTCACCATATTCTGTTGTGTAGAATTTCTTGTGAAATTCTCTTGTACTCTGTGCGTGCAGAGTAATTATAGCTGTTTCCCTCATTTGTGTGTGTGTGTGTGTGTATCAGCATTAAAATTGGATAAAGACCAAAAAGGCAGAGCCTTGGCAATGTGTAATGCAGAAGGATCAGCAATTTTCAATACAGTTGCTGCATTTGTTAATAATGCTAAGCATTAAGATTTCCAGTAGTCATGACTGTCCTGTCTTCCCTGAGTAGTGACAGCTAATCTGGGGCCTCTCACACACACATTCATGGGCATGTGTTACGATTTTCTCTTACCAGGGCTTGCATGAAGGGTCAGTATGAGCACTCTCCCTCCAGTACCCACCACAAACTACTTCTGACATATTTCATAGACAGCTTATACCACAAGTCCCCAGCCAAAGTGATTATAAGATTGACTTAAGATGTATAATCAGTAGGGGGTTTTGGCCTTATTGTTTAGTCATAACAGATTGATAGATATTTGGTCACCTGTTTGGATCATGTGTAGGACACAAATTCATCATGAGTTATTCTGGCAGTAGCATATCTGCTAAAAAAACACATAGCCTTGATTTGAAAACAACTGATAAATTGCTTTCCTGGGTAGGTCTTAAGAGCTTAATTACACAGCATTATACAATATTACTAATAAATTATTAAAAATACTACTAATAAATAATTCTATTTTCACTGGACTAGCAGCTGACTTTTGTTCCAGAAATAGCCCTTAAAAACCAGTAGTTTCTCCTTGTGAAAAGGTAAGTTGATGAATTCAATTTTTCATTCTTCTCTGTGATGTGGAAATTGAGCTACTTTTCGCTAAATGTAAATTGCTAGCTTAAAATACTTTTGCTGAACTCGTTCTAAAGCTACTTAACAGTGGGCTGCCACCTACGACATTCGCAAGGCCACCTGCTCTGCTGATGTTGAGATGCTTGTTCTTATCACTATTTATGTCTAATGCACTGTAAATTTTCATATGGCTCCTCGGCACATTAAACACTAAGGCACATTTTATTTAGGTGCCACTTACCCGTGCTGCAGTTATTTAGTGCTCCCACACTGTTCACACGTTGTACTCACCAGATCTCTGCATTTTCTCTCTTCTGTTTGCATCTTTCACTCACCCAGTGTACATGTTATTCAAGTACCAGAGCTGTTGCCATGCTGGTCACTGAGATGAAACTGCTGCAGTTAAAAACATAATTATTTTGTTGAAGGTTTTGCGTGTTGGTGTTACTTGGATGTCTGAAAGCAGATTCCTTTTATCCTATTAGTAGGTCAGTTATCCCATGAGTGGTGTGAATTGTGCAGTCACTTATGCAATCATTTTGTGGCCCATTCATATCCAAAATCAGGAACTGACAAAATGTTCTTTGTCACTGCCTGTAAAGACATTTGTGTTCACAACACTTGCATGTAATGGAAAGTTGCTGCTGTTTTGTGTTTGTCATCATTGCTCATTATACTAAAGTTCATGCATTCGTGAGAAGATTCCTCCCTGGGAGCTCTTTGTTTTTGCTCTCTTTGGTCTCATTCCTTTTCATAAAGGCTATTTGGGCAAGTAATGAGACTTTGCCATAGTGCCTTGCTTCAGGGTTGGTTTTTTTTTTTTTTTTTTTTTTTGTTAGCTGAGGAAACACAGTGGATTTCTAGCATATTTTTTCCTTTTTAAATTAAAACACCGCTTATGTAATGGTCATTTCAGTGTAATTCACAGATCTATGAACTGAGCCTAATCAATCCTTGATTGTAATGTTCATACAGGCTCCCGGGGGGCCCAGTAATGAACTCTGGCACTGACTGAGGAGGAGGATTCTCCTAACAGTATTCCTTGGTGAGCTGTTAAAATGCAACAATTTCTGGGATTCCAGTATGCTTAACCATACACATTCCCACTCTGCACCAAGGACACACACACACACACTGTTCAGCCTTGTTTGTGTAGTCAGCTAAGTAATCCTCGGCATCTCAATTGAAATTTCGAGGAAGAGCATCTGACAATACTGAATTACCCTGGAAACTACAAGTAACAGCCTTCATCCTTCTGGTTTGATAACGCAAACCTCAGTATCGGCCAGTCAGGTTTTGGTTTGCATCCGGTTCTGGGTGACACGGGGAGCCGTGGGGCTCTAAAAACGCTTTTACCCTTAAGTGTTCGCAGCATTTAAGAGCTGCTGCCTCGACCTCCCCGGGGAAGCCACTGCATGGAAAATGGCTCCTTCTGCCTCTTACTCCTCTGCCTTCCCAAGTGCCCGTGATCTCACGTCAGCGATTTTCCTCTGTAATTCTCGCCTGCCACCACCGTTCCAGGAGCGCCCCGTCCCTGCCGGGGGCTGCGGGTGTGCCCGGCCCGGGGCCCGCCCTGCCCCGCTCCGCGGCCCCGCAGCCGCGGATGCTCGGGGCGCTGCGGCCTCTCCCTGCGCCGCCCGGCTCCTCCCTCCGAGCACCCGGGGCGGGGCTGCGCTTGCTGCAGGAACCTGCCCTGGAAGAGCCGCCTCCTCCTCCTCCTCCTCCTCCTGCCGCCGCCGTTCCCGAGCCGCGCCCGGCGCCGCCGCCATGGTCTCCTGGATCATCTCCCGCCTCGTGGTGTGAGTGCGGCCGGGAAGGGCCCGGCCCGGAGCGGGGCCGCCGGTGCCCCCCGCGGGGCCGGGGCTGGGTGGGGCGGCGGGGCGGCAGCGGCGGGAAGGGGCTGAGCCTGGCCCCGGCCCCGCTCCGGGAGCGGCTCATCCCGCCGGGAGCGGCTCATCCCGCGGGCAGCGCCGGCCCGGGGCGCTGAGCGGTGTGTTCTGCCCGCAGGCTCATCTTCGGCACCCTCTACCCCGCGTACTCGTCCTACAAGGCCGTGAAGACGAAAAACGTGAAGGAATATGTGAGTACGGGCTGGCCGTGCCGGCGCAGCGCCCGCCCCGTCCCCCGCGGCCGCCCCGCAAAGCCCCCCCGGGCTGACCCCGCTGGGCTCGGCTCGGCCCCGGCCCCGGCCCCGGCCGGCTCTGGAGATGCTGCCGAGGAAAGGGCGCTCACTAAAATGGGAGGTTCTAAACCGCATACCTGGGATGCTTTTTCTCAGGAGATGCTGAGTGAGGAAGGGAAAGCCGGGCAAACACTGCAGTCTGGAAGCATATGAAAGTCCAGGACGAGTTCTTTCCTGTAACTTTATCCTTACTCTGTGTCCTTTTCAGCTTTTTCAGTGCTACTTTAGTTTTCTTCCCAAGGGCTGAGTAATCTTGCTTGGTTTGTGTCTTCCTATCAACTTCGGTTGTGATCAGTGTTTTCTGTTGGTCAAGATTTCATCCTCTTTCCCTCCTGGAATTGTTTCCCTCTCTCTAGCATCATTACAGTTACCAGATTTTAAACACTAAGAGTTTTTTGTGATGTGGTATGTCATCCTCTTACAGAAGGGGGGTTTTAAGTTGATCACCAGAGACGAGCTATTTGTCTTATGGGTGGGATGAGCTTCTGTTCATCTAGACCAAGGAATAATGTGAAGAAGAAGTAACATGAGTGAATAGGATATAATTTGTCAGTATTGCTTTGTGGTACAGTCTGAGACTTCATCCAGCAGTCTCTGCTCCTTACAGAATGAGATGTCAGCAAATAAATATTGCAGGATATAGTCCTGTTTTGGCTCACGCTGCTCCAGCCCTCTGGAATTGACTAGACCTTTCCTGGGCATTGGCTTAAAATTCAGCCCAGAGGTTTTTAAGTTGATACCGATTGAGCTGAGAATCTCGCTCACAGTGGGCAGCTTTACAAACTACAGCGTCTGGCTGAGGTGTTTGGCTTTGGTTTTTTGTTTTAATACTGATCTCAGCAGAGAAGTTGAAATGTGAATGTTCGGGAGGCACTGATAACTGATAAATTGTGTTTAGAGTATTAGAGACACAGTATTAGAGATACAGTCAGTATATGATGAGCTTACTAAACTTTGAAGTTTAGTAGTAGTAGCATTAGAAATGGGAAACAAAGAAACTCAATGAATGATCGTGTGATCCTGTGACTTCATAGTTACCTTTGAGATTACATATTAAGTAGTATCATATTACTATTGTCTTCTCTGGCACTCCTCACCTCCTTCCTTCCAGTTGCCAGTGACCTTCATTTGTTGCATGAAATGTGTATTTTTTACCTGGAGTTTTATTCTGACTCATGAATGTCTGTAACGGGATGATTGTATTCCATTTACAGAATCTGAACTTGAACACACAGATTTCAGAGTTTTAAATCATTTTATTGAGAACTTGATGGGAAAAAACCCTCAAGCCCTCATTTTTTTTGAAGCAACTGGCATCCTTTACAGTAAAACCCTGATTATTTTCTGTGGGTAGGTGCTGTTGAGGTGCATAAATGCTTTGATTCTTTGCAGAATGTGACTGTTGTATTGATCCCATTTTCTTTTGGTAAGTGTTACCTGAGCAAGACTGCCTTAATCTGATAGTGAAAAGTCATGGCATGACAGAATGATTTGGGTTGGAAGGGACCTTAAAGCTCATCTATTCCAACCCCCTGCCATGGGCAGGGACACCTTCCATTAGACCAATTGCTCCAAAGCCTGTCCAACCTGGCCTTGAGCACTTTGAGGGGTGAAGCATCCACAAACAGAAATGAGAGGAAGTACTCGAGCATCATGAGGTTGTCTTAACAATAATATCAACTGATCACTTGGTTGTAAGCCCCACTAGGGCGGATGTGGAAGAACATGGCATTCATTTTTGGGTTTTGTTTAGTGATTCATTGGTATAGCTTTCCTGAAGTAGATAGTTCCGGATTCCTGCAGCAGAAAATTTTCTTCTTTTTCTAGTTTCAGTGGAGATACTGGAGCTGGTTCAAGAACATGTATTTGAACTGCTGAAACTTATTTATGTTAAACGTGGCAAAAGGGGTCACTGTCTATTCAAACTGTTCTTCATGTGAAAAGTCAGCCAAAAACTTGAATGCTGTGCAGCCCATTTTCAAAGCCGGCTGTTCCCATGTACAGCTGCTCGCTCTTAGTGCTTGAGAACCAACACTGGCCAGGGGTTTGGTGGTGGAGAAAGGTCTCACAGGGGCATCTGTGCTCTAGTGGGGTACTGAAACTTGAGTTGGCACAGACCAAGATACCCCCAGCAGTCCTTCAGTGGCATCAGAATGCAGTGCGAACTTGGTGTTCTCCACCACCATGACATAAATTTATGCTAAGCCCTTGAGCAGCTGTGGCAAACTGCTTCTCGTAGCTCAGATTTCTGTCATGTCGTCTTCAGCTTTGGTCAGATCTACATTGGGATTGTGCTTTTGCATTTGCTGAATTTATTTAGGTTCTTGGTGCAAGCTGGGGAGACAGTGTATGTGCAGTTAGCTGAAGTTAGTGACCATCAGCTTGAGCAGCAGAGATCTGACTCTTTTTAGTGACTTAAAAAAAAAAAAAAATAGCCTGGTTTAAGCTTCAGTTTTGGAAGGTGTTTGTCATAAGAAAAAATAACTGATTCTTTCCCTCTGCTTTCTGCTCTTCTAGTTTCTGGTCATCTGCACTTCAGGGACTTCTAGAACTAGAAGTTATATCCTAGTTTATTGAAGGGCTGTATTTCTTTTTGTCTTTGGCTGTAGAGCATAGTGTGAAGAGGAGGGGACAGAAGGCAAGAGACCTGTGTCCAGTACCAAAGATGCAAACATGCAGTTTATTTAAGCAGTACAAAGCAATGTTTTCTGTTCTCAGTTCATCATCTAATACTCCAGAGTATTCTGTTAGCAGAGTGAAAAAGTCTCATGAGCACTGAGCTTTTGGTTTCATCTGGCTGCCTACAGTGACCCTTCCTGAGTGACATCAGCTAATTTATGTAACTGCAGGAGTTTTCACTAAGAAAAAGCAGATGCTATAAGTTCACTACTTTGTATTTAATCACATTTAGAGACAAAATATCAACTGGAGATCAGTCAAGATCCTTATCTGAATTCTTTAATCAACTGATACCTAATCTCTTGGGTAGAAAAGTATCTCCTGCTCAGTTTGTCATCTTATTATTCGCAACCTTTTCCAGATCTTTCATGAAGATGAGCACCACAGATCTCAACACTGATTCCTGTGGGATTCCACTGGTAACTTTCCTCATTGTGAAAAGTGGCCATTTATTTTTATCCTTTGTTTCCTCTCTTTTAACCAACTGTTAATCCTCAAGAGTCCCTTCCTTTTTATCCTTGACAGTTTTGTTTCTTTAAGTGTTTGTTTAGACCTGTTAGAAACTAATTGGAAACTCCATACACCCTGCCTGTAAGGGAAGCACTACAGCAAGAGTTTATAGAAACCTAAGAATTCTGCTACACAGTTGTGAATTTATTTAAAAACCCCAAACATATTCCTTATTTTGTTATGTGTATATATATTATATCTGCTAACTGCTTTTATTATTATTAATATTGCCTTCATTTTGCCTAATGCTGAAGTAAAATTTACTTGAATGTAGCTTCACTGAAATCTCTCACCCTTTGGGATCCCTTTTTGCAAACTTTGGTTTATCATTATTCACACACTTTTTCATACAAGAGCTGATTTATGTTGCTGTGCTGAAAAATTAACCATTCGTTTCATAGAGTTGCTTTAGATCAACTGAATGACACCTGGTCCTGTCCAAACTGATGATACAAGGGAAAAAAAGGCAGGAGAGAACCATACAATACAAGTTTTGTTACCTTCTGTTGTGAAAAAAAGATCACAATAAAGTGGAAATAATGTGGATTACTAACCACTATCTTCTAACTTGTCCACTGTGTTAGAGGGGCTGGAGGCAGATTGATTTTATTTGAGAAAGTTTTGGGGGGGGGTCTTTCAAGATCAAATCACCGAATTTTCCAACACTTGCAAGTTTGGGGAAATAGCTGCTTTTATGTCATTTGCTGTAACAAAGATTCTCAATGTGTCATTATTACATGAATGTGATTGTTCATGTAATTTTAATATATGGATTAATGTGGGGATTTAATATGAGGAATTTCCCTGATTCAGTTTAGTTCTTCTTTCCCATTCTTGATGACATTAAGAGTGTTAAATTGCTTTTAGTAAAAGTACCCTTTACATTTATCCCCTACTTACATTTATTTCTAGTTCTCAACAGCATGGAAAACTGGCAATTTCTCTTACAAGAGAGCAGTTTTTATAATTCAGCTGATTCTTCCTTAGGAATAATTGACCTGTAACAGAGAGGGGAAATTATTTTATGCTTTGAAAGAAATACTGCTCCAGATAAAGGTGTGAGGAAGGAGGGAGACAGACAATAGGAATGTGCAGATGTGCCATAATAGCACACAGTACTTTTTATTATGTATAGATACTCAAAACTTTAAACAAGAAGATGAGGTTGATGGGGCATGTTCTTTGTCCTTTTGCCTGTCTCAGTGAGCCTTTATTTACAAAGAAAGGATTGCTTGTATAATTTCTGGGAGTAATGATTAAGGCAAAGAATTGCTCTAATGGATTAGAGCAAATAATATATTTGTTTGGTTTGTTGTTTTTCTTCTTTTTCCCAAGGAAAAACTTTACATCAGGAAAATATAGGGCTACAGTTGAAACTTAAACTTTTGCATATGTGTGTATATATATATTTATTACAATATTCATGATATATAAAAGAGTGTAACTTCTTAAAGTGAACTGATTAGTCTTTCTGGCTCATTTGGGACCTTGACACTGTTGCATCATAATGTTGATCATCAGTGTATCTGTATGCATTTATCTTTTTAAAGCACATTAATCCTACATGTTTTCCCAGACTATAAAGTACCATTTAGGATATGACCCTCTCCATTACAGATTGTATATCCTCCTTCTTATTGAATTCGTCTTAATGTGTGGAGTTGATGATTCATTTATGCTGAGAAGGCATGTCACTTTTTTTCTGGGTCTGATGGATGTCTATTGAGTGACTGCTCTTTTGCAGGTGAAGTGGATGATGTACTGGATTGTGTTTGCCTTTTTCACCACTGCAGAAACACTCACAGACATTGTTCTTTCTTGGTGAGTTCCTTGTTGGGATCTTTTTCTGTTGTTGTGGTGGTTTTGTTTTGTTTTGTTTTGCTGGCTTTTTTTAGGGAGAGAGAAGTGTTAGGATGCTAGGCATAAGCTGTCTCTCCTTTAGGAGTTTTCAATCCCTGTGAAGAGTCAGCAGGTGTGTAGATATTGTGGACAGTAGCTGCTGCCTTAGCTGTTTCATCTCCTATCCTTGCAAAGTTGGGGGAAATGCACAGTATCTGTAAGAGGATCTTTATGCATTCGTGACAAGAAATATTTCTGAGAAGCTGTTAATGTGAACTGGTAAAGTTTGAAAAATGGTGGTCTGAAAGACACTTTAAAAAAAAAAAACAAACAAGATGTTAGAAGGAAGGGACCTATTTTGCTGTGGCAGCCTGTTGTGTGGAGGAGCAGATCACATGCATGAGTGGATTGCATGAAGCAGGTTCCTGCTTCTTCCAGTGCCTCAGTGTCATGCTGGGCAGTATGGAGGCCTCCAGAAATGACAAATAATTGTTACAGGGCTTCAGCTGAACCTTTGGAACAGGATGCCTTCAGTTTCTTCGTTGCTTGGGCTTTGCATACATCTCTGAAACAATATTAGTCAAGAGTTTCATCTTTTAAAGAATCATGAAATGGCTACACTTGCCTTTCAGAAGTGCTCAGCAGTTTTGCTTCTTCCTGCATAAACTTTGAAAAGCAGACAAAGATCTAAAAAGTACAAGAACTTTATCTTGTACACATACTCAAAATGAACCTCTGAAAACAGAAGTTTCTTACACTAGTAGAGTCAGTAGAGGGTTTGCATTCACTTGTTTCAATCTCTGCTATTGTATCTTCCCAGAGTAGTTTTTGGGTAAGGGTTAGAGATAAAAGACTTACAACCTGCCTGCTCTTTTTCATTTACTCTGTCCCTCGTGTCTTATCTGAGGAGTACCTACAGGAATTTTCAGAAACAGCCATCAGCCTTAGCAGGAACGTGACATTATTAAGATATGTAGTTGAAAATTTTGGAAAATGAGAAGGGAAACTAATGTGATATTAACATCCACTGGATGTTCTCTGAACAAACTTCAGAATGATGAGAGTAGCTATCAGATTGTAATTTGGTGTGTTTGCAGGGCTGAGAGATGCCCTGTTTATGGAGTTTTCATGGCTATGGATGAAAGACTAAATGAGACTCGAAGAAGGTATGTCCTAGGATTCTAAAGAGGGCTCTGCTTTTCTGACCTGATTAATCAGTTCTCTTGTTTCTGAGCCTTTATCTTGCCTGCACTCTTTCTGCCTGTGCTGCTCTCTACCGGTTATCTCCATCTGTCTCTGTGCTGATCTTGATTCCAGTTCTCCATCTTTCTCTCTCTCCTTCTTTTTTTTTTTTTTTCTTTCCTCTCTCTCTCAGGTTTCCCTTTTATTTCGAGCTGAAAATCGCATTTGTGATTTGGCTGCTCTCCCCTTACACCAAGGGCTCCAGTGTCCTCTACAGGAAGTTTGTGCACCCAACGCTCTCCAATAAGGA
Organism: Myiozetetes cayanensis; assembly: GCF_022539395.1. Taxonomy (NCBI): domain Eukaryota; kingdom Metazoa; phylum Chordata; class Aves; order Passeriformes; family Tyrannidae; genus Myiozetetes; species Myiozetetes cayanensis. Next base: position 3,917,673 of record NW_026087378.1, on the reverse strand, counting down.
GAAGGTACTTGCTTGTTGTTAGAAGATGCTGACCTGTCTGGGAGCTGAGTGGCTTCTGATTCAGTTGTGCCACAATAAGAACTGAAATGTGTGAATCATGCTTGTGCTGACACTAGTGGATGTAGAACGATTCTGTCTCTGGCAACAATGTCACACTGTAGCTTACTGGAGATTGTAATGTAGCCAGTAGTTTGCCTAAAGCTTAGCAAGCATGTTTGGCTAACCCAGAGTCATGAGCTCTCACAGTCACTGTCAGTAGTTAAGCTTTTTGAATCGTGGTAGGAGCAGCATGTTCTGTAGCCCATCTGTTTTTTCATTGTCACTGTAAAGCGACTGCTTAGTTTCAGTTGTGACAATTTGGAAATAACACACGTAATTAAAAGTTGCATTTACAAGCTTTCTGTAAGTAGCAGAGAAACTCCTGTTATGTGATCAATGACAGCTGATGGTGGTAGCCTGGGAAAAAAGTGTCCAGCTGAGCTTTGCATTTTTTAAGGGTGTTGATGGGGAGACTTTGATCACGTTTATAATGAGGAGCTAAATGCCATGTTCCACATTGCCTTCCTAGGAAATCGATGAATACATTACTCAGGCTTGTGACAAGAGCTATGAAACCATGATGCGAGTTGGCAAGAGAGGGTTAAACCTTGCTGCCAATGCAGCAGTTACAGCAGCTGCAAAGGTAATCCAGCACCTTCTGTAGCATTCTGGAATTCCTGAACAGTTTAGTTTCTGCTGTGTTAGGGATACTCCTACTTGTTTGGCACCGGTCTACTTTTCCTTTCCTCCAGTTTGCCTTGCAGTTAATCCCACCCTTTGACTTACGAAAAGAGGAGGGGGAGTGGAATGGGTTTTGCTTTAACCTCTTCATTGTTGGGGTTGGGAGGATACTTTTCCCTTCTCTGTTTTTTTCAGAATACCCTAGTGGGGAATAGGGCGCCTTTCCTTCTCTTCTGAAAGAATGATCCCATGTGAGATGACCCTGGGGAAGAGCCCTTCACCCTGATTTTTGTGTCCCCTTAGGGCCAGGGAGTTTTGTCTGAGAAGCTTCGAAGTTTCAGCATGCAGGACCTCACTCTGATCCGGGATGAGGACACCGTGCACATGCGGAGCCGCGATCCACAGCTGCATTCCTCTGGTGGGAGCCTGCTGGAAACCATCGAGGACTCAGGTACAGAGCCCTGCTGGGCTCATATGGTGAGCCAGGAGGGGTTCCCTGCACTTGCCATGCCTTGGGTCTCAGAAGGAGTACAAGATAGCTGCTGTCTGGGAGAAGATGCATTGTCTTCCCTAGAGCCTTCTCTTTACTGTTCATCTCCGTACATTTGGATTATCCTTTAAGATTGTTTGCACTTCCCTTTCATTTGGTCCTTCAGGATGGGCCATTTTAGGCTTTGCTAAAACTGTCTCTCTTGTTCCTTAGCTTCCTGTTACTCCTCAGGAGAGGAGAGCAGTGTGGCACATAGGTCTAATGGAACCCCATCAGATCCCAGAACAGACCCATCAGATGAGGATGCAGGAGACAAACTTCCTAAACGTACCCAGAGTCTCAAAGCTCCTAAAAAGGTGACAAAAACTGAGGTGAGCTGATGTATAGATTATTTCCAGCACAGACAATGATTTGTGAGCTTTGTTGGAGGACTCTAGCTTGATAGTCTCAGCACATTTAAAAGCTGTACATATGAATTTTGTTTGACTGTCTTTGCTAGTTGAATCAGAGGACTCGTTGTCTGCTTGCCATACTGTCTTTAGCTTTTGCATTTTTATCATGCCTGGAGGCCTCTGTCATAAGCCAGGACCCAGCTTCTCTTTCACTGGGGTTTTGTGTTGAAGGGTGGAGCATTAAATATTTTTAACATGTTTTGTTGACTGTATCCTCACTGCTGTCTCTTACAGTCTGATGGTGTAATGGTACTGTGGCATTTATCCCTGGGGCAGCCACTTTCCCTTAACCTGAAATGCAGCAGTTCTGTGCCCTCTAAGGCCTCCTTCGATTTCACATATTAGATCTGGGGAAATCACACCACACCCCACCTGCCCCACTCCTCCTGTCCCCCCCCAAGTTGTGTCCAAGAGTCATTTAAACTTAGCAATCTTTTTTTCCAAGCTCTTGGTGTGTTTTGTAGAATATGCTTTTTGAGGTGCTGCTTTCCAGGCTTTGACTCAAACATTTCTTACGGTTTGATTTGCACTTGATAAAAATGCCTCTCCGTTTTTGTGGAGTTGCTTGATTCAGCTTAGTCTTCTACTTTTATTATTTTTATCTAAGATAAAGAGTGCTATATAACTGCCTCGCATTGTTGAGCTATTCGGGCTAAATATTAAATAATTTGGAGGAAGGTAATTGCTTAGAGCATCATTTTAGGTCATGCTGTTAACCTGATTTTGCAGTGTACAGGACACCTTTGCATGTGCTTAAGTACTCCTTGTAACAGAATCACAGCATAATTGAGGCTGGAGGGGATCTCTGAATTCGTCTGGTCCAACCCCACTGCTCAGGCAAGGCTAGGACCAGGTCCAGTTGGCTTTTGATTATCTCCCAGGATGGACATCTTTGTCTAAAGATGCATTTTAAATTAGCCTGGATCTTTTTCAGGTTCCTATGGCTTATTTCTGAGGTGACCTCTCTGGTTTCTTCTCCAGCATATTAGACAGGAGCAGGGAAACAAGAGAATCAGAATTCGATTCCAAGCTTCCTAGTGAGGAATTTTTGAAGTGATACTATGAGAAGACAAAACCAAATCTTTTATGCTGTTTATTGTGAATACAGAAATACTGATAAAGCCCTTTGCAGGCATATGGGTTTTTATGCTCAGACTGTTGGATCTTTGGTTCAGATGCAGCATTTGTAGGAGGCCTTTGACTGAGACCTCTGATCTTGTCTGTCAGGGCTGAATGCATCACAGATGCATCGTGCTCTCCTAGCCAATATCCAGAATGACAGACACAGGAGTAAAGCGTGCAAAGTAGCTTGAGATGTTTCTGCAGCTTTCAGAGAACTGCATTGGTGATGGAAGTCAAGAAGCAGAAAAGTTGTAGCAGTGAAGTGTTAGGTGAATGTTGCCAGTTAGAAATATCGCTGTGTCCAACCTTCTGTTGAGACAACTTTGATTTAATTCCTGTACTTGTCCTGTTTTAGAATGTTTTCTCCTGGTTGCTGTTTGATGGATGTGTTGAGTGATTGGTTTAATAACCAAGAAAAAAAAAAAAGAATGTTTAAGTAGCCTTCTGAGACAACAGAAGACACGAACAGGGTCATCTTGTTGTAGTTGTTTTGTCCTATTTTCACTCCTCATTCTTTCATCTTTCTGTCAGACATTTAGATGTTAAAGTAAACTAGTCTAAGATGCCTCTTCTTCTTTCTCCCCAGCTTCCAGTAAGGAGTGTAAAAGCCCGGCCCAAGAAGAAAGCTGCTGGCTCTCTTGCCTCTGGCGAGTCATCCTAAGGCGACCTCCCCCTCCCCAGCACCTGTCTCTGTCCCGGGATTTTCGCTTTTGAGGGGAAACTCTCCAAAGGAAGGGAGCTGAGATTCTTGTACATAACAGATACTGCTTTGTAGAGCTCATTCCAAGGCAGGGGGGAGGCTGGGATTCAGAAAACGGAGTAGAGGATACACATCCTCAGAAATTTTCTCCTTTTCATCCCTCTGTTGGAGGGAATGCTGATATGTCTGTACATAGCCAGTTGCTTTGGAATTCCCACTGTATAACCCTAGTTGAGAATCTTTGCTGGAAGAACTGACTAGGGTTAGAGACATCCATTGCACAGAAACTGGAAAAATACTAGACACTGGAGTTCCACAGGGGTGGGTGGCTCCCAAAAATGTCTTATCTTGCTCTGGGTATCCTTCTGCAGCTGTGTGTTGTTAAGAAGTGCCCACCATGAGTCATATTCCTTAAGAATGGACTGTACCTGACATGTCCATCCCCTCTGAGAAGCTGACTGAAATGATGTATTCTGGGTGCTTTTGGACACAAAGGACTAGCTCATGGGAGGAATATGCTAGATTCCCATTACTCGTACTGGAAGATGAAGAGATTGGGTTTTATTTCATTTTTTTCTGGAAGGTGAAGGGAGATAATTGAAAAACTGAGTAATGAAGAAAATGTGCTGTTACCATGCACATTGTATGATGGAGTAGATGCAGGTATCTGTAAGGGTTAACTGTTGAGAAGGGAAGTTTGGCATCTGTAAGATTTTTGGCTCTTTTTGAAGCTGCTTGAATTTTATTTCAGGTTCTGGTGCCCACTTTGACTCCTGTGGGAGCATCAGAATGAGGCAAGTCCCATGCAGTTCTGTGGCAAGGGTACTTGCTTTGCCATTTAGAGGTTGAACTCCATGGCATCCTGATTTTGTTACTGCAGACAAATTCTTTTATTCTAGCAGATGACTGGGGAAAGTCTGTCTCAAAATAGTCTGTGGGCATACTTGAGAATTCCAGAAGCCCTTACCTCTCTCAGCTGTAGGAGATTCAATCCTCAGGGCATGAAAACTGATCAACAGTTGATGGATGAATTTTGCTAACTCCAGGATTTCATTTATGGGGGATAAAAAGCAGGGAGTAGGGCACAATGCTGTGATTAATCAGTCCTCTTGCTTGATCCTTCTGCAGCCCTTGCACACATTTTCTGTCAGACCACGTGCCATGTTTATCAGTGTCCTGAGACTTGAGCAATATGTAACACTTGGGACAGAAAACTACACTGAATGTAGAATATGTATTGTGGGAGTGAAACTGCAGTGCTGCAGAGAAAATTCACATCATGCCAAGCCATACTAATCCCTCGAACATTGTTAAGGGGAGATCCCCTGCACACTTGCCAGCTGAGTCAGTCAGATTTTATGAGATGAGTCGGGTTTCTGTTGTTGAGATCTGTAATTACAGATATGGTTGTCTGAATGAATACTTGATGGTCTGAATTTTTACTGAAACTAGTTATGCAAGGAACCTGTCTCCTAATTCCCCACTGAAGACCATTCCCAGCTCTAGGTGCAGGTGTTTGTCTGCCCACATCTCTTGCTGTCCCTTTTCTGAAATTACAGTGAATTCACAGAGCCCAATGTTTTGCTGTTGACAAGGTATAGAAGCACTTCTGCAAGTGAAGTTCCACAAGTATTTCTGTCCTAGAGAATAGCCCTTCAAAAGTTTACAAAGTTGAAGATTAGGACTGAATTTTTTTCTTGTTTCCCATTGTCTTGGTGGCAAATTGTTTGCTGTTGAATTGGCCAGTTATTTTAGGAAACCAATGAAGTCATTATTATTTTTATTTATAGCTTTTAAAAGTTGAGATTTTGACAGACCACGTCAGAAACTTGCATCTTGTCACAAATATTTGTCCCAAGTTATCCACAAGGCCTTATCCAGAAGCCAGTAGAAAATCCTTGATTTGGCTTTGCGTTTTGAGTTTCACAAAAAAAAATCCCCAACAATTATTTTATTCTTTTTAGTTTATTAGCAAACTTTGTATTCATGTCTCACTAGCATGTGCAAATGCATGTCCTGAAGCAGGAATACTTTCTGTTTCCAAAGGAAATTCCTCTCTGCAGCCAAGGGATAAAAATCTTCCATGATTACGTGGAAGATTCAGTTGTGAGGAAATGCTGTCCTACACTTTACTATACTGAGCAAGAGAGAACCATTATTCTCTATATACCAAGTATCTCTATGACCTTGTTTCTTGATTTATTTCTTTTCCTTTAGCTAAAATTTTCCATAGCGAAGTATTTATGTAAGCCCTTGTGAGGGACTTGATTTGGAAGCCAAGTCTCCCCTTATGTTGATCTTCATGCCCTTTCCTTGTGCCTGTGTTGTGACAGTCTACGATTACCAGGTTTCCATGGAGTGACTTTCCAGAATGTTCTCCAGAATCAGTTCATTGGTAGTGGCTCTTCTGCTTTGAAGCACAGGAAGAATTTTCTGAAGATTGTTTTGGCATTTGGATTTATTTTTGTCTTCCTGAGCTGGGTCCTGTGCTAAGTAGCTTTTGCTTAGCGTTGGTGCTTGATGTCATTAGCTCGTGGGTAAGTATGGGTTAGTTTTACTCTGACTTTTGTTTATACAGGGGATTTAAATGACTTTTGGTTGCAGGAGTGAGTCAGGAGTAGAGTCAGGGACTGTTATCTAGTGTGTGATACGAAGCTGATGATGCCAAGCAGCAGAACTTACCCAGAGCAAGAACAATGTCTTAGCATGGATACTATTTTCTTCTAGTACAAATGTGACTGCTAGACTGTGCTTTGCTTGATCAAAGCCTCTGCAGATCTACCACCACCCACGTGACCTCTTAGTGAGTTTCTAGATCTAGTCCTGCATTGGATGGCACTGTCTTGCATAGAAATTCTCTTGTTAATGAGAACGCTGAATGTGCTGCTTTGATAAAATGCTTTTATCAGCTGCTGTTCAGTGTTTTCAGCAGGAAATGCTGGAATGTAGTTTCTCTTCAGTATCATCTGTGGGCTTCATTGTGCAATTAAGCAAATGGTTAAATCTTCACCTAGCAGTAGAACCTGTTGTGTTCACTAAGTGTTTATAACCTTTTCCCAATATGCCTGGGCACGGAGAGAAATGCAGTGAGAGAAAATGATACCTGGAGGGAGGGGGTGGGGAGGGGGTGGTATGTGTGTGTCAAACTTTGTGTGCCTAAAAATTATCCTAAAATACCTGTACCATGAGATTCAAAGTCGAAGCCATGACTGCCTTTTGAAAAGAAATGTTTTTACCTTCTTGCTTTATAGTACTACGAGTCAGTGTTCCGATGTTGGTAAAGGAAATAGTGAAATGTGGTTTCTCATGTGAGAAACTTTAATGATTTGTGGCATAAAAGGGAAAAATGTTTTCTTGCTTGGCAGTACCCTCCATGGTGGGTAAGAGATATGAAAATATAGGGGAGACTACTGTCAGGTTTTAAACCTTTACACTTCAGCTAAACATCTTTATTACTTGCTTTTCTTTCTTGAGTTTCTGATTCTCCAGTTTCATGTCTCTGAGACTGATTTCTTTTAGACAAGATTAACTTCCTTGGTAGTTAGAGGGTGTAATAGAGAGAGGGATGCTGGTGTTCTTAAAATTGCAAAGTTTGTTCTGGGGAAGCTTCACCTTCCCTCATCTTAGTGAACTGAGTTCCATTCGTTGTGTTTTTGCAGTGCTGGGCTTGCCCTTATACATCCCTCTTGGAAGTATTGCTCCCTCACAATATACAGCCTTGAAAAGCAAGATTTCTGGAGAACCACAACACTCCAGAAATTGTTATTTATTCTGTGCCATCTTAATCAGCAGGAAACACAGTGCCTTAGGAGGAAAGTAGGATAGCTGTGGAGAATTCTGCTGGTTCTCTGATCTACACAGAGCATTGTATTAAGGAGGCTCACAGGTTAACTGTGAAGTGTCATTGTGTGCTTGGGAACAGCTGTTGGATTGAGCTGAGTTTTCCTATCCGTCTTCCAAAGTTGCATATAATGCTGGAAAGTGTGACTTATTCGCTAAGGGAGAAACGTAGAGGAAAAAAATTGTATTCTTATCCTTCATTCTAACTGGGACACTGTACTGTCACGTTACTGCTTGCTGGGGAGATGCCAAATCCCATCTCTGTGGAACTGCTCTGTACCACAGCTTTTCCTGCTTTACCCACTAGGAATTTGTAGTGTGCCACCTGGCTGAGGCACCTCGTGGTGCTGCTTTCTGAGTTTTGTCCTGCAAAGTCAGATACGTGAAAAACCCGCAGAGTATTCTGAAGCTGCACGAGCTCATAGAATCAGAGAGTTGTCCCACTTGGAGGGCACCTCTGGAGGTCATCTGGTTCAACCTCCCTGCTCAGTCAAAGCCACCTAGAGCCAGTTGCCCAGGAGTTCCTGTGTCCTGTCTGTGGTCTGGAGCCTACTGAATTTAATGTTTAAGAGCTGACAAGTGCAGAAATGCTTATGCTGGATGGGAATGTGCTTGAGTGTTACTGAAGAGAAAGGTTTCCTGATCACCTTTTGTCTGTAATTTGGTGCTACTGCAAGACACTGTAAATGAAAGTCAGTGCTATGTTCTTTATAAGTGTTGTTAAAAAGCCTGGAGGCTCCAGGAGAGGCCTTCAGAGGTGTGAACAGTTGGTTTCAGCAGTAAGTGGAGACAATGTCCTGAGAGGTAGAATTAGAGTGGGAGATGGGCTGTGTGCAGTACAGTTGTCCTGTAAATACTGCTGACTTTCTGAGCCCCAGGCAACACTTAAAACTCTGCATTCTACAGATTAGAGGCTGATTTCTCTCTTAGAACACCTCTCTCTCTCTGTGTTGTACCTTTCTAAACTGGGCTTGAGCTACATGGATTGAGATTCTTGAGCCCTTCATCACTTCAGAACAATAAAGTTTGACTTTTACCTCAGCAGGCAGCTGATCTGCAGGGAGGACCAGATGAGTATCAAGTATCTCTCATCGCTTTGTGATAGATGTGTTGTGCTGGAGAAGCACCAGCAGGGAGCTCCAGAGGATACATTCATCTGGGAAATTATACCCAGCCTCTGCCAAAGGCTGTGGTTTTGGGTGAACCAAATGCTGGACTTTGCTATGCTCATGCTCACAGCTGTATGTAGAATCCCAAAATTCAGTGTCTGAATTTCCAGTGCTCTATTTGTGATGAGAGCTGGAATGAAAATAATATGGAGCGAAAAGAAACAGTGAGGGGTTTTTTTCTGCAACTTTGCAGGTAAATTGAGGTCACTGCTGTTTGGATGCCTAAATTCTTTGCCTAAATCCCTTGCAAGAAAACTGTTACTTTCTTGCTCTGTTTCTGAGCTCCAATTGTTCTGTGAACCGGTTGTATTTCTTATCTTTACTCTTATTAGGCAAAGGGCTGCTTCCACTCTGCTGGCTGTGGAGACATGAAATATAGTGTATTAGAGCTGAAATTTAGCCTTTTTCCATTGTTTAATCCTGTGACCTAGATTCATACATGTCCAGGAAGGCCTAAGGCTGGATTTCCAGGTGGAATCAGGGTGATTGCCAGTAGCAGAGTTTGATGTATTTCCCTTTTCTTGCAGTGCATTCTGGCTGAAACGAATTTGATGCAGACCCTTTGACAAGACCATTCTGTCTGCATATTTAGGCAAATAATGTTAGAAATAACATTTGTGGGAATGCTGTAGAAATCAGTGAACACCAAAGGAGCAAAAACTGAAGTCTTTTGTAATATATAACTTCCCTATCTTTGTAAGTCAGTATAGCAATGCATTTCCTCTGCTGCCATAAATTTTTCAGTGGCTTGCATAGATGGGGAATTCAGTCATGTTCTTTGCAGCAAGTTTGGGAGGAAAGTCTGGATGGCAAGCATATAAAATTTTACATATGAGGGAACTATGTTTTTATCACAAGTAATGCTTAGTAACTTACCAAAAAGAAAGGAAGTTGAAAAATTTTGGTGACTGAAAAATGTAGAGAAATTATCCCAGTTGTCAAACCTGATATTGAATACAAACCTTCTGTGTTCATTCCTCACTTTTGACTCCCCTGTTAGATCATTTCTCAAGTATTGTGACTGTCATGTAGAGATAAATGAGTTTTTTATTTTGACATTGAATTCACGTCTAAATTCGGGCATGGTGAGCTTTGTATGGGCCAGTGCTGGCTGAGTGACAGCCCAGTAAGAAAATGGGGGAGCCAAGGCAGATGTAGCCAGGTAAAGGTGACTCAAGGATGTTCCTGGAAGTGCAGAAATTAGAGAGTTGTTTTGATTCAGCGTTTTCATGTCAGAGCTCCTGTTAGCACAGTGCTGATCTAAAGGCACTTTGGCACAAGGAGGGTTGTGAATTTCCTTTTGTCCACTAGAGGGTATAAGCATAACATAAAATCACTGAAAATGGGAGAGCAAAGACTCGTCTGATAACAGTTCAGTTATGACAGGTTGAACAGCAATATTTCCCCTCTGTGAGACTGAAGGTCCTCCTTGGGGGTGGGTGGGGAGAACAAACTGGGGCTCTAACAGAGAAATTTGAAATAATACTGCAGTTAACCTCTGACTAAAAAGGCTCTTTAAGCTTTCTGGGCTTTCTAATTGAGCCCTTATCTGGTGAGTCTTGCTGAGACAATAGCACTAGAGAATAACTGTCCTCAGATTCTTTTTTTGGACTTTCAAACCATTTTCTAGCTGCAGGAAGCAGCTCTGTAAATGGCAATGTTTGTGATTTATTCCCCCCTTTTTGCAATCAACCAATTGCTGTGTGTTGCCCTAATTTATACTCTGAATTTTAGTAGTATTTCCTGGTAAGGATGGATGAGTAGTTTCTTTCAGTTGGATTTATTTTCTGTGAAAATAGAAGCAATTTTAATCTAGAAATACAGATGTATCTAATGTCACTATGGCAATTTGTGGCCATGGCAACGGTGTGTTAGCATCCTGAAAAACAGACAGGTTTGATTGGTTGGGTGGTTGGTGGGGTTGTTTCATCTTGTTTTGTTTTGGGGATTTGTTTGTTTTTTGGGGGGCTTTGTGGTTTGTTTGTTTGGGGGGTTGTGTGGTTTTGTTGTTGTTTTGTGGGTTTTTTTGTTTTCCAGTTGACGACCTAGTTAATGGTGCAAGCATTTCAGGAAGAGAACCTGGCTTTTTTTGTTAACAGTACAAGATCATGTGGGTCCAACAAACTTTGACATTGTCTTACATAGAGAAGTTGATGAAGAATGGGCTGAATGAGCAGACAATGTGGTGGAGAAAAAAAACCTTGGCTGAATGGGCAGGCTCAGGGGGGCCAGATCAGTCCCAGGAAGTCTGACTGGGGACCAGGAGCACATCCCAGGCCATTTATTCTTCATTAATGACCTGGGGGATGGGGCAGAGCGTGCCCTCAGCGAGTTCCCAGGCAATGCAAAAGTGGGAGGAGTGGCTGATAGGCCAGAAGGTGGTGCAGGAAGCAGCAGGAGGTATGTGGGTTATCTTACCTGTGCTCTCAAAATATGTGGAACTCGATGAGACAGCGTGAGATCCTTCCCAGTGCTGAGAAAGAGGAGATCTTATGTTTGCAACATCAGAGATGGGGACTTGCAGACTGAAGAAGGATCCAGGATGTGTCAGGGGGTTACTGTAGGGAAGAGAAACAGAATTTGAAATAGGGCTGGAGATTCTTCAGTGTCAGACTTCAGGGGGGAGTGGGTAGGAAATCAATATTTTTCTGTTTTTCATCATGTGATTGGAGTTAGATAAACTGACATGGTGCTTTCAGGCAGGTGCTAAATTTCAGCTTCAAGCTGTGGAATTGTCCTGCCATGCTCCATCTCCAAACCATGTATTGCATTATACAAAACACTTAGAAACGATTTAAAGAGTTGTAAGGAATTAATATTGTATTGAGGGAGGTAGGAATGGGCTCTCATGACTAAGCCTTGTATTTAGTGAATGGCTGTCTGTGCCAGCATAGAGCTGTGATGTAAAGGCTCTCTTCTCCCAGCACTCAACGTCTGTTTGATAAGGAAATGTGCAGATATAAGTTTAGCCAAAGCCAAACCACAGAATTTTCCAAGCTTTCTCTTTTTCCAAGTCTCCACTGGGGGAATCTGGGAACTGAATAGAAATTACAACATTGCTGCTATCACTTGCTTATGCTGGGGCAACAAATATATCGAATTAAATAGAATCTAAACTGCATTTAATAGCTTCATTTTTGTAAAAGCCAGCTGTTGTGCCCATTCTGTATTTACCACAGGAACACCTGCTGCATGGAGCCGTTGTAGCACTCAAATACCCCAGAAAAGGGAAAGTAGAGAAGAGGCCAGCCCAGACTGAATTGTTCAGCCAGTCCAGGCTCCTGCCTCTGATACTGCTCAGTCCCTTTGATGGCAGTCTGGAATTAAACACAACTGCAAAATGCCTCCTTATGACACAGTCAGCTCTTCACCCTGCACTGAACCGTGGTGGTGCTGAATGCCTGGGTTAGTGCAGTTTTCCTGGCAGGGGGAGTCATTTAAGTTCTATCACTGGGGTTTTTTGTAGAGTCATTAAAAGTTTGGTCACTTGCTGCTATGAATTAAATGTAGAAAACCTAAATCTCATGTTGTGCTTGCTTTGATACCTGGACTCTTTCTAGGTATCTTTTTACATTCTCTTTTGTGGAGAACATTAAAGAAACTCGTGTATTTCTCCCTTTGATATCTTGCTCTTCTACCCTCGTTTATTTTCTCCTGTTTTGAAGGGCCCGTTGTTTATCTTCCATTTCTACCCAGAGTGTAATACACAAGGTTTTGCACATCAGTGCAGATGTGCTTTCATTCCACAAGGTGGCAGCTGATCCTTATTTCCCTTCTCGATTATTTTGACATTTCTGCTGGAAGCAGCTTTCCTGGCCAAGTTCCCTTCTGAGGCATAAGGGTCATAAACCTGTAAATACAACCCTTCTGTTGGGGTTAAAGAGTATTTGGAGAAGCTCATTACACTGTGTCTATTCAGGCTGTATCAGCTTGCTGAAGACTGCTGACAAGACAAAAAAAGCATCATCTAAGGACTAAATTTTAAATATTACTTCTTCCTATTGTTTCACGTGGGTCTTTCTGGTAAGTGGTGCTCCAAGCATAGCTGAACACAAGTATATGATGGCACCTCTAAACAAAACGTTGCTGTGATAAGGTCTAGTTCTTGATGTGGGTGGGGGAGAGAGGTTCTGGAGGTTATTTATTCACTTTTTATTTCCAGTTTATTTTGACAGATAAACGTCTTGGATAATTTGAATTGAAACCTCCATGTGTCATTAGGATAGGCCTACAGGTTTATGAGTTGCAGGTATGGTTTTTGTTCTTTGCAATTGAGTTTACATGGTTTTCTCCCACCTCATGCCCGTGTCTTACTACTGATGCCTGTGAATATTTTTCTTTTAAAAACTGCTGTTCTGTTAACTTCTCAAACTGTGCTTCTAAATTGTTTCAGTTTATCTTCATGTCTTATGTGTTTAATCTTCTGCCTTTCCCCCTCTCCATTGTTGAATGAATAAAGATATGAAAATTAATACAGAGTCCTGCTATTTCTGCTGTGTAGAAATAAGGCCAGTCTTGAGAATCTGGTGTGTCCTGGCTTTGCTTCTTCACTTAAATGTTGCTTCTCTATTAGGCTGTGTGCACTTGCCAGCTGTTGGCTGAGGACTTGGATTCATATCACGAGTGTATTTGTTCGGTGGCCTTTTTGCTCCCGCAGAATTAAATATTGTTATTGTTAAGCATCAAGGAGATCTACCTAAATTGTAACTGCAAATGACTTCTGGGGAGGACAGAAAGCATTTGCATGTGCACAGTTAGAGAGTGGTGAATGATTACAGGAGCAATTAACGAGCTGCACTGGGTTTGGACTTTGAGTTTGTCTGTTTATTAGAATCACTGGCAACTCCTGAAGCTGAGCCTCTTCTCCTGCTGGGCCAGCAGTGTAAATGACCACTGAATTTGGGAGTTGTTAAGTAATAGGTTAGAGATGATTGGCAAACTGCTTAGTCTGTTAGCACAGTGATGGAGATAATCCTTTTCAATCCCAGAGATTTATCTGGTGAGGAATATTCGTGCTGATTGATGATGTTGCCTCACTAGAGCTGTCGTTACTTAATAATGTGGATAACCCTGAGGCTTTGGAACTGTTCTTTGCATCCAGTGGAAGATCTCATCAGCCTCATTTCCCATGGAATGAGAGTACAAGTGCCTGTCCTTACCTGGTGTGCTTTTTCTACCAGTTAGAGGGGGATGATTTGAGTTCTTCCTCACCATAAGAATAGTTTCTAAATCATAAGTGTCATCTGGCTACATAGGACAGGATCAAAATGAAAACAAGGATACAGAGCAGTGAATATCTTGAATATTATGTGATTGCCAGTAAAACATTTTAATTTTAGAGCCTCTTAGTTTACTGGCTACAAGTGGTAGTATCTGGAGTACAGTGGTATATGGGTGGTATTCTGGTTTTAGACTTAAAAATGTGTACTGTTCTATTTCATATAATTGTGCCCAATGAAGGATTATTTCAGGGAATGTCTGTTCAAACCCTCCAAACAGCTTTTACATGTTTGAGTAAAGGCGAAGGAAGACAAAACTTCCACTTCTTCAGCACCAAAGCAACACTGTCACTCTACATGGAAGCTGGAGCAGTGAAACCCTGTGCTAACTATGGACAGATAAACACAACTTTTTAGTTAAATCTTTGTTAATCAGAATAAGTTCTTCAGCACACAAGCTAAATAACTGTGACTGCACGTGTCAAAAGGGTTTTCCTGATAGTACAGGAGCAATGTGGTTCCTGTAGGAATGCAAACATGCTGTTGCTATGGAGCTTCTGCCATCAGCACAGTGACAGACACTGCAAATGCTGCCACACTCAGCCTGCAGAAAAAGCAGTCAGGACCTTAATTGATTTTTACAGGATGCATTAATTACATGTTACAGCAGTGAAAGAGGAGAAATAGTCCCACCAAAGTAATTTGGGTCCTTTTCAGAGAGTGACCTACCTCACGTGCCAGGATTTACGGTAGGTTTCTGTGGAACAAGGAAGCAAAAGGCAGAAGCAGGAGGAGAAGAATCAATCAGCATCACGTACGACACAGCAGTGACCAAGGGCAACGTCTTGTCAGGTGGATAATCACTGTACACAGGTGTGCACACCTGTGATGGAAGGAAACACCTACCCTGAAGAAGTGACTCGAATGGGGATGTTAAACAGTTGGAATTATCAAGTCTGGAAAATTCTGGCCTGCCTAGAATTACTTAAAATAGAAGAAGAAAAAAGTAATTGAATACATAGTTATTAATTTAATCCTGGTTCGACATTATCATTCCTATAGAGTATTCATCTGAACTCTGCACGTCAGATGGGTTTGTGGACATAGAAGGTGGTATTTTACTAAACTTTACACACCTAAACCTTCAAATGTTGTATAAAATATACTCTGATTAGAATATTGTGCATTTTGCCTTTTGAATCCTTTTTTTTGTGCAGAAGTGTTCAGTAATGAACTCCCTGCATGGGAGTCTATGCAGATGGAAATTACATACAGAGATCTTTTCTTGCTGCCATAATATATATTTAGTACTGATCCAGTGATTTCTTACTGCTCAGTACATCTTGTTTTCTAGAGTTCTTTCCAGGTGATTAAAGACATGATTTCTTGGAAGACTGTCCTTCAAGTTGCTTTTCTCTTTTCCTTTCTTTTTTGAAAGATTAATTTATTGCCATGATTTTCCTTTACCCTTCTGGTGATGTCATCCAGTGCCCCCAAAATCAGAGGGAATTTAGCTGTTAGATACTGTAGATTCCCTAAATGCAGGAAAAAATTAAAGAATTAGACATGGGAGATATATTTCATACTGCTCTTGAAAATGCAGCTTCTGCTTTCTAATGAGTTGCCTAATAAATTGTGCAGTGAAATTTCCATCTTTTCCCTTGTAACTGCGCACAAAACAATTATTTTTAGTTTTGCTTGACAGCCTGGTAAAATGAAGCCATTTGAAAAGTGAGGAGGGCTGAAGTTTTGTAGAAATTCCACACAGCTCTACCCTGAATCATCAGTCCCAAGAGCCCAGACATTCCATAGAAATGTCACAGTCCTTCTGGCATATTAACGAGGAGGCAGCAATGAGTTTTCAGGCAGGTTGATTTTAGAGTTCTTGCTCAGCTTGCAATAAAAACTCCCAGCATTCAGTAAGAGAACAGTTTAAGCAATCCCAAAATCAGGATAAGGATACAGTCCAGACTTGGGCTATTTCCATCATGAAGTAGAAGGGGACTTTGCCTCTACTGATGTGTGTTTGTACCATGTGTTATTGCAATCACACTTCTTCCCTCACCTTTTATAAACCAGACAAAGAAAAGCGTGTAAGTCTGCCACTATTCTGACTACTATGGGACTTTTCCTCTCAGGAGGCTGTGATTTTTAACTTAATTCATACTTAAGCATCTTTGAATACTCAAGTAATTTTTGTCTTGAAGCAAGAGTTGTGCTTTATTTTGGAATCTTTGTCAGAGACCAACCTTGAGAAAAAGGTAAATGATACGTGTTCAGGACCAGTAACCTACTGAGAGATTAAAATGTTCCCATCCGAAGAGACAAGAAAGTTTATGTGCTAATCCCTTGGAATTACCTTCATGCAGCCATACTGAATGAAAAGTGAAACATCCCTGATCGACAAGAAACAGCTTCTGGGATTATTTAGTAAGTCAATATGTTATAAAGTAAAATATCTGAAGAATTTAGAATATGCTAGAATCAGGGATAATGATTGCCTCTGGAAACCAGCAGTAACATTGAGGACAGCTGCAGGTTCAAATCTAACTCAAAGCAGTTGTACTTAAAAGGAGTTATTACCTGATATTTGGATCTGATAAGGGGGGTAGAGCTTACTGACCAAGTGTTTACATTGCCAAGTGCAAATATGCACAGACAGATATATTTTAAAGATGTGCAAGAAAAAATGAAAAATAAATGTCAGTTAAATGTCACACATAATTAAATATATGGTCACATATATAATTAAATACATGAAAACACTGCTGAAAGTATTTTAAAATCTTTCTAAAAGACAGGAAAACTTTTCTGTTGGCCATGATTCTGGGGCATTGTTTTTGTTAATTGTATTACTGGTATTATCCCTAACAAAACTATTATAAGAAGCCAGAGTTGACCTGTTCTGGAATTGCTTCTCTAAAGGGCTATGCCATTCCCTGGATTAGTGAAAGTTTCCATTCCCCAAAAATAGTTCTCCATGAAAATGTTCTCCCCTCCTTCCCTGTCTCCAATGCATTAAACTTTGACTATGTTGTCTTTCAGGAACTTGGAAGAAAAAAAAAAAGGCAGAAACAGAAATATTGTGCTCCACAGGCTGGAAAAATGTGTGTTTCTCACTTCAGTGACTTTTGTGGAATTGTGTAGTGGAGAGAACATGTTTACAAACTGAATAAAATTGGTAGCACTCTTCTTGCTGTTCTTGGGAGATTCCGGATTACCTTGGCTGCTTTCTCCACTGTAGCTCTCAAAGATTCTTTTTGAAACCCTGCAAAATACTGAATAGACTAGATGTTTAATTCTGCAGAAAAGGAGGATGAATATGAGACTAATAAATGCCTGTGAAAATGACATTTCATTTGCTAAAGTGAGAGGGGGGAAAAGAGAGAATTAATAACATTGAGACTTGGGGTTTAGCTTTTAGATTAGTGGCTGAGGAATCGTTAGTTCTCCTGTCCCTTTTCAGATATTGCTCCCTTTGGTATAGCAAATGGCATTTCCACCCACAACATTGCAAATATAGAGATAAACAAGCTGGGGTGGGGGGCAGGGAGCTGTCTGGTGATATGGAGAAAATCTTAAATAGCTTTGGTAGAACTATTTCATCACACCTTGCTACTTCAAAACATTCCCCAGCAAAAAGCCAACTACTGACCAGATTATCTGGCCAGTGTTAGAAGCTGTTGCAGAGAAGCAAAACTGAAAGCCTAAAGAGGCAAAACAGGAGGAGGAGGGAAGTTGAACCATGAGGATTGTAAAGGCCAGCAGGAACTTCACTGCTAACATTATCCAACCCACTAGATAAACCCTGGTAAATAGAGCATCTGAATAGCACCTAAATTTGAACTGGTTTTGAGAAACACCAAAGTTTATTTTCTTAAGGACAGCAAAGAAAAGCAGATCAACATAGAAAAGAGGAGAATTTGCCTAATTTATGTACAAGCACTGCAATTGCTTGTGGGAAACAAGCCAAACAGAATGCTGTGTGTGGTATGTAGTAGCAATAAGAGTTTCATATTAACATTTCAGATTTTAAGGTATTGGTTTGAAATTTCTTTCATTATGGAGCAGGATTGTCTTTTTTTTGCTTCTTAAGGCCCTCATATAAAAATGATTTATTAAATGGCCCTTTGATCTGAAATATACAGAATTTCCATTTCCTGTCGTTCCTACTGCAAACTTTAAACCCTTCCCAATAAAACTCAGGATACAACAGCTGAATCACCTCAGTTATGTGGTCTGGTCTACCCGGATTTGTGTCTCTGATGGTACCAAGTTATTCACAGGTAGATGACTGTAAGGAATTTTAACTGTCCTGACCTGGTTGATGGTGCTTCTGTTTAGTACTTACCAATATTTAATTTAGATTGTGCTATGAAAGAGCAGTGATGGGAGAGGAGAATAGTCTCTTTAAATTAAATTCAGGTTGAAACATGTTAACCAGATGTAGTGCTCAGTGTTTGCTGCATCTGCTGGCTGTATGTCTCCGTGGTATTTCATGACAGTTCCATGGGTTGGGTATTGTGCAAAAAACATATTTCCTTTTCATTTCATGGTGTTCCTTCTCGTATATTCTGAGAGATTATATATTGAGTTTTGGTTTGGGTTTGGGGTTTTTTAATAGTTAAGTTGCATCTTACTTATTCCTTCCGTAAAAGCAAGAGTTTTGAACTTTTTGAGAATTTTTCTGTACTTTATTGAGCTTTGCCTTTGTAAAAACCCTCAGATTAAGTCTCCTCAACCCATCTAATTCTTAGCTGTGAGCTTCCAATAGTGAGTGATGATAACATATATCAAACAAACCAAGCACAGTGTGATTTTTCCTTCTCCTGCTCCCACTGTCCAATATATACTATTGGGTGATTCCTGAGCCAGAGGCTGCTTCTCAACATTATGTTTAACAGCCACTGGTGGATTTGTTTATGTAGCCCATTTTTGTAGCTGTTCATACTTATGGCCCATAGAGCATCACTCAGCATTGGGTTCCACTGGGTGTTACTGGAGAAAAGTACTTTTCCTTTTTTGTTCAACACTTGCTGCCTCACTGTTTCATCCTAAGCTCCCATCAAATTGCATTTCCTAGCTTTGTCTTTTTTTAAGTTCTTTTTCAAGTTTAAGTAGCCTGAACTGAGTGAAGACAGACAGAAGAGGATGTGTAATGAATTTGCATTGTTTTTGTTATGGTTTCTGTCAGCAATTTCTTAGTGTAAATCAACTGGTATTCTCACTGCAGCTGAACATAGGGCAGGTGCTTTCACTGAGATGTTACTTCACCCAGTACTTGAGATTTGCAGCTCCTGATGGTCTTTATTGATGTGAGGAGAAAGAGGCAGAAAGTACAAGTGAGTTGGTGTTTTTAGAGTGGGTGAAGAGAAACACAGAGACAGTCCAGCTTTGCTAGGGGTGGGATGTAGGTTCTTGCCTACTAATTTCTCTTCTCCTTGGACTTCTCTATGAAAGTCTACATGTGGCTAACTCATCTCTGACAGCATCTGAGTCTGCAGATGCCTGAAGAGTCTGATGCTGGGAAATTGCAGCCTGAGACTGAGGAATGATTAACCACAGACAGAGTCCTCACTCTTGGTGGTGAGTAACAATATAACACATGTTCATTTGTAAATCCAGCTAGGAGGGAAAATTATTTCCTTTAAGAATACTGGTGTCCTTGTAATCCAGTAGCCTTGCACTGCTCTATGGTATTCCTTCATCTTCCTGTTTGGCATGCCTTGAGTTACCACCAAGCCTGTTCAAAATGTTATTTTCACTTTTCCCTTGCCTGCACTTACCAGTTAGAGAAGAGAGTGGTGTTTAGCTTTGTCCATAAATGCAAAACCATTCTGTAGCAAGTATGTGCAGCTTTTGCAGCACCTGGATTTTCAGTTTGAGAGCAATCAGTTTCTTATAAACTGTCAGTGTTTGAGATGTAACAGATCCCATCCAGGGACTGTATGATCGGTCTATAACACCCCTGCCATCTTTCCTGTGATAATATTCTTCAATAGTCCACTTTTGTGGGAGGCACTATGTCTTGATAGTGCAAATGAAAGATGGAGGGGGACAATTGTCTGAAGAATACCAGCTAACATCAGAAATTGCCTTTTCCTGGCTCACAGATAAAATATAGAGAACTCCAAACAAAGCTCCTCCCCTGGGTACAGGACACTAAACATCAGCTCAAGCAAACATCCCTGGCATTTAATGAGATCTGGTTCCTCAGATAATAGTGAGATCCTTTCCTGATATGATGTAGTTGTCATGGTTACAAAAGGACCGGCTGCTAAAAACAAAGTATCAGAAAGATAAAAATGGAGAAAAATCAATGTCCGAGCAGAAGAGATGCAGAGCAGAGAAGATGATTCGGAGATCAGGGAGAAATAAAGGGAATGGGGACAGCAGCTAGGGAATTCAACAGGAAATAAGAGCAAAAGGAAAGAAAGTTCAAAGGTAGATAACCAGAGATGTATGATCCAGAAGCAGACCTTGAGGGAACTTGGCATGCTTATGTTTGTAATTAATGAAAAGCCTTCAAAGAGAAGTCTGGAAACAATATTCCTTAGCAAAAGTCCCTTTTGGTTTATTCTCTTTGAAGCTTTGCACGTTATATCTTAGGCAAGAACGAACTGTGGAAGACAAAGTTATGCTCTGGTACTGAAGGGTGGACAGTGACTTTTCCCCCCCAAGATGATACAGCATAGGTGAAAAACAGAGTAGAGGATGTTGCAAAGATTTGCATAGAGCACCTTCTCCTGTGGTTGACATTTTGGCCAAGTTCCTTCTGAAAGATGTAGATCTCCAAGATGTAGCCTCTGTGTGCTGTGCCCTAGTTTTGAGGAGGTAAAGATTTAGATGGTCTTTTTTTGTTAAGTTGATGAAAGCTAATTGAACCTTCTGTTCTGATAAAAAGTAATGAAAAGAGTATCTGAGATAATAAAGTGAGCCTGATAGCTTGATGTGAGTTAATATCATAGTGATTCCCTAAGCAAGTGGGTTGGGATCTTCAATTAATTCCTGCAGCAAAATGGGAAATCAGGTTTCCATGGATACTGAGCCAGCAGCAGCACTGACACTCACAGCAATTCCAAGCTTAGTTTCCCTAAGGCTTGCTTCCTAAGGAGGGTTCTCCCCCTGCCTCCCATGAGCTGTATTCTGTATTTTTAAAGAAAAAGAGGCAGGTAGACATTTGAGGAACAGGTAGAGACAAAAAAATATTATCCCCTGACCTAGTAAAACTGTGTACAAGAAATGCAAGTCATTTGCATAATTTTATTCTACAGTTAGGAATAAAATACATTAAAACTAGGGGACAAAAAAGACTGTAGCCTTTACAGGTTTTGACAGTCACTGAGGATGACAGCAAGGCCTCTGTAAGGACAGATTTATAACCAAGGACATATTAAGAACAGAGTACCTATTCCAGTGCAGGCTGTAGGTGGTTTCAACTTAGCTGTTCAGCCAGGTGATTGCAGCACTGTGTGTATCAGCACTCATGAAAGAAAACTGGAAGAAGAAGAAGAAAAAAAAAAGATGTGTTATATCTGCCAATTGAAAATACAATATAGAACACCATATAGAAAAGCCAAATTATAGTTCTTACTCAGAAGCTCACTGCCAGACATAGTGATAGGTGGTGTACTCACATTAAAAACATGTAAGACAAGTGAGAGGAAGAAAGATATTTGGCAATTATGTGCATTTTTAAATGCCCTCTGATTCATAGTAGTATCAAGCGCTGTATTTTTATTTGCCATGGGATAGAAATTTGAGGAAACTCACCACCTTATTCACACCATGTACCAGTGCATCAAACACAGGATGAACACTGGTAACATCCATGAAAAAAGGCAGTAACACTAGAAATGTCTTCAACACTTGATCTGTGACCTGTTGCTCCTACTCAAGAATTTATAGCAACAAGTTGGTTATAATCAGAAATTAAACCTGCTGTGCCCAGCCCCTCTGACCTCTGAGGACTAACTGGAATGCAAGGGGGGGTATTTTCTTCTAAATTTCACATTCTAATGGAACACACAGTTTATTTGCAAAGTGACTGTGGTAGTCATTGCATGGTGCCCTGCAGTTTGCTGCTGCCCTTTGCTGCCACAGCCTGAGAGGGTTAAAGATCTGCCTTTGAATTGCTCAGGTGCTTGGGATATGGTTAGTCAATTAAATATATATATATATATAGTGATGTACTGTGGTGTATGGATGTGTGTGCATGATTACGCCCACAACACTTGAGCATGTGCTAGCATGGGATAGGAAGCTGACTGATGTAAGAGAGGGAGGGTGCTGTGCTGGGGGCATTGCTGTTGTGAGCTGGAAGCCAGTTAGAATAGAATCTCCCTTCCATACTCTGATTGGGTTATCAGCCAATGTCATTCAAGAGGAAACTCCCATCTTCTGAATTCTTGTTACAGGCTGGAGAGAATATGAGATATATGGCTGTAATAACACCTTTTTTTTTTTTTTTTTCATGTTACTCTCTATCAAGCACTGCAGTGAGAGCGGAAAAAAAAGAGTCACGGGGAATGAAAACTGCAAGACAAATCTTCAGAACAATAAGCCTCCATCCTTGCTATAACATCCTGAGTATGCAGCAGTGGTTTGGTTTTGTTTATTAGTGAACTATCATAGCATGAGGGAGAATATTCTGCATAGATGTTTCAGGTTAAGCAGAAAGGCATTGTAGTTAAGAGCTCATAGGTATTTCTGTGATGAATTTCCTAGTGTTTTGCTATCTAACTCCCAAGCCTTTTGTTGTCAGGGTGGTTTGGCTCTGTGGTCGTGTGAAATCTTGTAAACAAACACTACCTGTGTTGGCCAGAAGCTGATGGTTACTGCTGGGCTGCAGGTGGTGAGCAAGGTTGTTGTGCATCTTGGGTTTTATTTCTCTCTCTCTTTTTCGTTACTATTATTGTTATTATCATTATTATTAGCAGTATTTTACTTTGTTTCAATTATTAAACTTTTCTTATCTGAGCCCAGGAGTTTTCACTTTCTTCCTGATTATCCTTCTCATCCCATCGTGGGGAGGAGACTGAGGCGTTGGGTGGTGCTTAGTTGCTGGCTGAGTTTAAACCACAACAGTCCTGTTTGGTGCCCTGTTGTGGAGCACAAAGGGGTGAGGTAATGACAGATCTGACCAGAGTGTGTTAAACCAAATTTGTTACGAGCATTCATTGTATTGGTTTAATAGTCACTGGTCCCAGTGTTGATTTATTTGCTCTCAGAGTTCTTGTGCTTGTTCCAAGGCTGTGTTATGTAACACTTCACTTGCAGTGTGTGTTCCTTGTACTGGGCTAGGAACACACAATTAAATTGCTCTTTCACAACGTTTTTCCTTCTGTCACTAGCACCAGCCCCACTTCCCCTACAGAATACAAGGCCCACATCAGGGACTACAGTTTCATCTGGGCAGTAGATGAGAATGATGAAGCTCTTTCTGCCTATAATTTGTATTTCCTTTTTTTAAATCTTACCCCAAATGAAGTGTTAACCTAATGTGAGAAGGCTTCCCTAGCTTCAGTACATGGAGTCTGCCTTGCATCTTAAATAACCCTTCATGTCTAAAGATACACACACATACGGTAGATGGCATCAGTGATTTCTGTTCTGAAGAAGAAAGTGAACTACCAGAGGAGGAAAATGAGTGCTTGTGTAACAGCAGCAGTGAGATCCCAGCACTGGCAGAGGCATCTGTTGTCTTTGTTCATTGGTAACACTTGTTGAATGCTCATAATTGTTACCTGCTTTGCTTTTCTTCCACTACCTTCTTACCTTTTTACCTTGCTGATATTTCTCATATATTAATTCTGCAGGGACAAAGAGGACACCAGTATATGGTGAATCGTCTTACTCATCCTGATACCATAGGAGACCTAATACCATTTGTCACAGGGCTAACAGCAAACTGAGGTAAGCATTGTCTCTTGGCAACCACAGCCAAATTACCTCAACTGGAGGATTAAGGTTCACCAGAACAGAGGTGCTCTTCAGCACCAGGGAAATGTTTGGATACTTCAAGGACTGTAGTGGCTTTTGAAGTCTATTAATCCATGCATCCCAAATGAACTATTTTTAAAGGGTTTTCTTTAAATCAGAGCAGGAAAGCCTGAGGGGAAAGCCCTCAGCTGCCTTAGATTTCCGAGAAAAATCGATGATGTCATCTTGCCTCTCATCTATAATGTCTGAGATCGGGAAAAAAACCAAGCAAGCAACCCAATTCTTACACAATCCCTGCTCTATTTAATTTTTGTAGAGCACACCGTGCTCTAGAGTAATCCCAGGGAAGAGCTCCCTCTCCTAGGTGATGGACAGCTCTGCCACAGCCAGTGGGAGCAGTGCAGTTCAGGGGCCTGTGCACAGAGCAAAGAGAACCACATACCACAGTGGGGGCAGAATTCTGCAGCAAACACTGTCTCAGTCACTACAGCAAAGCCATGCATTCAAAGAAACCTGTTTTTCACTCCTCGTAGAACTAAAAAGGCTGCTGAGATTTAAGTGTTTCCTCATTTATGAGTTCATTTGTTCCCGTTCCCTCTGTGCCCCATCCAAAAGCAACAGACTTTTATTGTAATGAATGCAACTGCAAAGAAAGAAAAATTAATTATAAATAAGTTTAATATATCTGTAGAATATCCTGCAGTACAATGCATAAAAATGTCACAGTTTTTAAAGTCAGGTGGCTTGGTTCTGGAGTGCAGGGTAAGAGGATTAGAAACAATTCTACAACAGTTCTTTAAAAAGCTGAAATACCCCCTCTTTTCTAATTATTCAGGCAGAGAATGATAAAATTAGAGAATAATAAAACTTTTTAAAGGGATATCTAATAACTTGTTTTACAGTCTGGAATATTAAAAACAGTATCCAGGGGAAACAGAGGAGAGAACAGAATGAGGTAGTTGAAGATTCAGGATAAAGACAATTGAAGGCACGTATATTTGAACAATTAGTGTGAGACCTAGAGAAATTATGACTGATGCTGTTATTATTACATATCCAGGCAAAACCAACATTTCTGAAAGAAAATTACTGAATTTTGCCAAAAGTGAGTGGGCATTCCAGACACAAGGAAGCTGTTTGTGCATGAAGTGAAAAGTGCATGTAATTGAATGAAAATTTGTATTAGAACACTGGGCAAGTTACAAGATAAAGTTGATTAACTTTTCTTGCACTTGGAGTTGAACGTAGTTGATTCAGTGCCACCAGTAGCAGTGACCACTTTACTTTTATTCACAGTACAGGTGGGCAAGACCAGAAGTAAGATGGTCATGAAAACAGCCGTTAACAAAAAAATATCTGAGGTTATTGAAAAGTAAGAAAGCAGTAGATTTATTTTCATCTCTTTGTGATTTCAGATTTGGAAAAACAAAACAAAATTTGTCTGAATTACGTAGTTCAATACCAGTAAAGGAATATTGGGCCTAACATATGCAGAGTGTATGAATGAAATTCTTTGGGAATCAGGCAGTTCTTTCTGATCTTGAAAAAGAATAGAATAAAGAAAAAAGGGAAAGAAAGATGCAATGGCTTCTGCAGTGTCAGTAAACGTGTTCAGAAGCCAAAACAAACTATGGTGTTTGTAAAAAAAGTCAAGTTCTGCTACTCATCCCTTTCTAACAGGGCTCCACTCTGTGACAGGCTGGTGAAAAACAGACTAGTTTTAATCGTTATGTATGGCACGTCACAAACCCTGCAGCAGGTATTTGTTAAAAAAGGAAAAGCACTAAATCCCCTTTTCAAGATAGAGGTCTGGCCTGGTGCACTGACATTTGAAAACCAGTACGATTTCTCTCCATAAAGAGCAAGTACCGAAGAACAGATGTGCATTAGCTGCCATTCAGTAACACCAGCTGCAGATAAGCGGGAGCCTTCCACATTTCTCCCGGAGGCATCGTGCGGCTACAACCCATGGCTGGGTTTTAAGCTGGAAATGCCTCCGTGTGGGAGGCACCGCACAGCGACACCGACAAGGCACGGCCCTAAATATAGCAACTCGGTTAAACCCGTGCACGCGGCGGAGGTTTAAATATTCCATGAAAGCGGGCGGGCAGAGCCCTGCGACTCGGGTATAGCCCGCAAAGGCGGCGGAGCGCGGGGAGTTACACAACAGCCCGCCCGCCCGCAGCGTGGGGGGGATGCCCGGCACCGGGCGGGCGGCAGGCGCGGCCGGGACTGCTGCGGGGGCTGTGGGCCCCTGCGCTGCCGGCCCTCCCCGCGCCGCCGGTGTCCCCTGGTGTCCCGTGGTGTCCCCCGGTGTCCCCTGGTGTCCCCCCGGCCCCGCCGCCCCTCCCGCGGTCCCCGCGCACTGCGGGGAAGCCCCGGCGGCGGCGGCGGCCCCGCGCACGCGCACTGCGGCCGCACTGCGTCGCCGGTGCCGCCGCCGCCGCCGGCCGGGCGCGCGCCGGGGGAGCCCCGCCGGCGGGGCCGCGCGGGCGGGGCCGGGCGGGCGAGGCTCCGCCGGGGCCGCTATTTATGGCGCCCGGGGCTCCCCCGACCCCGCCGGCGCTCCCGCGGCGGGGCGCGCTGTGCCGGGCTTCCGTGCGGCGCCGGTGCGTGCGGGGAGGGAGCCGCGGCCGCGCCAAGGGACAGCCCTAACGAGGGGCGCGAGAGCGGAGTGCCGAGCGCTGTCGCTCGCTGTCGGTGGCGGCCGCGGACGTGTGGTACCCGCGGCTCTGTTTGTGTCCGTGACCCGCTCTCCGCCCCGCGGAGCCCGGGTCTGCCCCGGTGCGGGCTCCGCCGCTCTCGCTGGGAGCGGGCGGAGGCAGCAGGGCTCTCCCGGCAGGCCCGCTGGAATCCCGGAGATTCCCCTTTCCGGGAGCGGGCAGCTCCCGCCCTGGGCGCGCTGCCAGCGCCCAGAAAACTCCTCCGCATCGGGGCTGCCGAGCTGACCGTGCGCCGCCGGCGCCCGGCTCCTCCGCGGGGGCTGAGGTGTGTGCGTGCGGGGGGGCGAGCGGTGCGGGCTGAGCAGACACGGGCTGAGGGCGAAGGGCCGCGGACACAACCCCGGGGCCCGCCGGGCGCCCCCCGCTCCGCCCGCCCGGGCAGTGCCCGCGCGCTCCCGCGGCCTCGGGGGCGGGCGCGCGCCCGGCTGCGGCCTTGGCTCGGCGCCCCCCCCACCCGGAGCCGGAACCGCCAAATAAGGAGCGGGAGCCTCCGCCGGAACCGGGACTTATAAGGCCGTTCCCTTATATGGAAAGTGTGGCGGGGGTTTCCGGCGGCGCCGCCGCGGCCGGCGGGGGCCGGGGGACCCCGCGCCCCGGGGCCGGCGGCGCTGCCGGGGCGCTGCGGCGGTGCTGTCCGCGGCCGGGGACGGCCCCGTACAGGGCGCGGGGCTCCCGGCGCGGGGCAGGCGGGGCCCCCCGGCCCGGCTTTCCCCGGTGCCAGGCGCTGACGCCAGGCGGGGTCCTCCAGGCCGCATCCATATAAGGGCTTCCTGCTTCCCATATATGGCCATGTACGTCATGGCCGGGGCGGTGCGCGGCCGGTGAGACCCGATATATAGGGGCGGCGTTGGGGCGGGCGGGGAGCCGAGCGCTTCCAGCGGGCACAGCCGGGGAGCCCCGGGCGGGCGGGCGGGGAGCCGAGCGCTTCCAGCGGGCAGCGCCGGGGCCACCGCGGCGCGGGGCGCACAGCAGGCGACGGCCGCCTCGCCGCAGCCGGCCCGTCCGCCGGCCCCGCAGCGGCAGCGCCATCACCCGTCAGAGCCCGAGCCCCGCGCCCTCATGGCCGCGGCCAAGGCGGAGATGCAGCTCCTGCCCCCGCTGCAGATCTCCGACCCCTTTGGCGCCTTCCCGCACTCGCCCCCCGCCATGGACACTCACTACCCCAAGCTGGAGGAGATGATGCTGCTCGGCGGCGGGGGCCCACAGTTCCTCGCCCCGCCCGGGGCGCCCGAGAGCGGGGGCTTCGGCGCCGCCGGGGAGCCCGGGGAGCAGCACTTCGAGCACCTGGCGGCAGGTAAGCGCGCTGACCCGGCCCGGCCCGGGCGGGCGGGGAGTCCCGGTCCGCCGCGGGGGCAGCGGCGCCTGCGGGAGCTCCGCGCTGCAGCGGCGCCCCCGGTCCCGGCGGCCGCGCGGGGGGATCCTCCTGTTTGCGTCAGAGCTCCGGACTGGCTGCGGCTGGAGCGCTGCCAGCGGCGCTGCAATATGTTACGCTCAATTAGTGATTAACCAGAATCTGGGGCTGCGCTGCGCTGGGGATGGCTCGCGAAGCTCCGGCAGCGGCTGCAGCGGCTGCTGGAAGTAATCGCTGTTCCTCTCTTTTCAGACACTTTTCCCGAAATCTCCCTGAACAACGAGAAAAGCCTGCCAGAAACCAGCTATCCCAACCAAACGACGCGGCTGCCGCCGATAACCTACACGGGGCGCTTCTCCTTAGAGCCGGCCCCCAACAGCGGCAACACCTTATGGCCAGAGCCTCTCTTCAGCCTCGTCAGTGGGCTGGTGGGCATGGCTAATGCACCTCCCACCTCGACACCTACTTCATCATCGCCATCCTCCTCCTCTCAGAGCTCCCCACTGAGCTGCTCAGTCCAAGCCAGCGAGAACAGTCCAATTTATTCAGCTGCACCAACGTTTCCCAATTCCAGCTCTGACATTTTCCCTGAATCGCAGACCCAGTCCTTCCCCAACCCCACTGGAGCCCCCATCCAATACCCACCTCCAGCTTATCCGACTGCTAAAACCAACTTTCAGGTGCCAATGATCCCGGATTACCTGTTCCCTCAGCAACAGGGAGAGCTCAGTCTTGTTCCAGCTGAGCAGAAGCCCTTCCCAGCCCTCGAGACCAGAGCACAGCAGCCTTCCCTCACGCCACTGTCCACGATTAAGGCATTTGCTACTCAGACTGGCTCCCAGGAGTTGAAGACCCTCAACACTAACTATCAGTCCCAGCTGATCAAGCCCAGCAGGATGAGGAAATACCCAAACCGTCCCAGCAAGACCCCCCCTCACGAGCGACCCTACGCCTGCCCCGTGGAGTCCTGTGACCGGAGGTTTTCCCGATCCGATGAGCTGACGCGGCACATCCGCATCCACACGGGACAGAAACCTTTCCAGTGCCGCATCTGCATGCGGAACTTCAGCAGGAGTGACCACTTGACCACGCACATCCGCACACACACAGGGGAGAAGCCATTTGCCTGTGACATTTGTGGCAGAAAGTTTGCCAGGAGTGATGAGAGGAAGAGGCACACTAAAATCCACCTTAGGCAGAAGGACAAGAAAGTGGAAAAGGCAGCTCCAGTCTCAACTGCTTCCCCAATTCCTGCCTATTCATCCTCTGTGACTACATCCTACCCTTCCTCCATCACCACCACTTATCCCTCGCCAGTGCGCACAGTGTATTCCTCTCCTGCTCCCTCTTCCTATCCCTCCCCTGCACACACCACATTCCCATCCCCGTCTATAGCAACCACTTATCCCTCTGGCACTGCCACTTTTCAGTCCCAAGTGGCCACCTCCTTCTCATCTCCAGGGGTCACCAACAATTTCAGCTCTCAGGTGACCTCAGCACTTTCAGACATGAACTCAGCCTTTTCTCCAAGGACAATTGAGATCTGCTGAGATGACCTTCTGGAACAGGAGAATTCACCTTTTCCATTGGTGTTATCAATCAGACATGGAGTCTCCAGTTACTCCCCCAACACCATACGTTGCAAGGCTATTTAACTTTAGTTTAAACTTCAGCTGCCTGAAACAACTGCTGCTTAAGTTTTCCACCTCTGTTGAATGACTTAATTTGCATGGACTGTGGATATAAGTTCAATATAATTTTCCCCGTAAACAATAGTCTTTTATTAGGAAGAAAGGACTTTTGATTAAGTATCTAGCTGATGTAAATTGTACATGTGCCATGGTTTTGCTTTCCTTTAGGTACTATTGATGTGGAAAAAAAAAAATCTTTGCATATTCATATTGTATTATTTGGAGTTTGCAGGGCCATATTTTGTAAATGTTAATTCTATTTCAGTGACAATGCTATAACGCGTTTCAAACTTCTTTGGGAACAGCACTTACTGTATTTGAGCATGTTAGAGTGATGCTGTGTAAATATCATCTGATGAGACACTCACATGTGGCAGAAGTTTTGTTTTAAAAGTTAAAAGTCTTGGTGCCTTTTTGTGAAGCCTTGCTGACGTCATGCATTTGTGTGAATGGATGCTTTGCATCTTGCCTTAAAGTGAAAGGGATGTTACTCAAAGAATGTAAAGGAGAGCAGGGACTGAGTGGGGAGAGGAGCAGGAGAAAGGCCTGGGGGATGGAATGTAAGCAAAAAAAAAAAATCCCACACCTCTCAAAGTCTATTTTTGTTACAAAAATGTAAATTTATATATATATTCAGGAGTTGGAATGTTGTAGTTACCTACTGAGTAGGCAGCAATTTTTGTATGTTATGAACATGCAGTTCATTATTTTGTGGTTTATTTTTACTTTATAATTGTGTTTGTTAAAATGAAAGTGACTGTTTGGCTTCTAAACACATTGAATGCGCTTTCCTGCCAATGGGATATTTGGTGTACAATACCCTTCAGAAAAAAATAAATAAAATATCAAGTCGTGCAGACTTCCACGTTTTCCTTTAAGTTACTACACAGGAAGACTGTGCCACAGCAATCCCGATTCCTTCAGTGGCTGCAAAGCCATAAGTGCTGCTGGTTTCTTGGAAAAATACCTGCTTAAAGAAAGGAGACAAATCTCACGTCCAGTTGTTGGCAAAGGCTGGGATGGAGCACACGCATCCTTGCATTAGGAGCATCGCCTGCTCTTTTGAAGTAGCCATGATTACTGTTTTCTGGCTTCTCCAGAAGCATGTGAGCTAACCTTGGGAAGAAAACCGATTCTTCTAGTGCTGAAAGTTAAGTTAGAAAATTAGAATCTCAGCTGTGTTTGTAGGTAGTCAAAAATCTTACAGGGTGGGAAGATAATAGAGCGGTTTTAAAGCTGGCAATACAATAAGCTCAGTCCTAATGGCTGGTTGACTGAAGGTGGCCCTGCTCAGCTGAGGGCTGTCTGAGTTCCTCTTTGACACGACATAGGTCATGCAAGTGTGTGGCCCTGACAGACTTTATTACAGGTCTGTCAGTATTTATAGCAGAAAACCCTTCCTTAGGGGATGGTTTGAAATACATTTCAGGGGTTATGTGGCCACTGCAGACTGAGATCAGAGGAGTTTCATCCCCGAGAACTGGTGGTGCAGGTACAGAACAGGGTTCTGGTGTCTGTCCTTTTGGGTGGGCTCTCTACAAATCACCAGTGTTTAGGGTTGTGAGTGGCTGGGATACATGCTATTTCCATGGCCTTCATCCCATAAAAAGCAGGCAGACTCCCGGGCTGGGAAAGCACCGACCGCGCGTTTTCTGCGGGATCTCCCGTTTGCCACTGGCCCGAGGACTTCCGATTCTTAAAAAGTTCGCTTCTAGTCCAGCTGGGAGGACGAGCCGGTTCCAAGAAGACTGTTCCCAGGGAACCAGCAGGTGCTGCCACCGACCGGGGGAAGCCCTTTCCCTGCGGGAAGCGCCGCGCGGGGGGAGGGAGGGAAGAACCTTCGCCCCCCCCTCTCCCACTCACGGGCAGGAACCGCGCTCGCCCGAGTCAAAGCCCGGTTACCGGCGATGTAAAGCTACCGGCGATGTAAAGCTGTCGGCGATGTAAAGCTGTCGGCGATTCATGCCCGGCTCGGACCCGAGCGGGAGCCCCGCGCGCTCCCGCGGCTCTCGGGGGCGCGCCCGGGCCCCGTGACGCGGCCCCGGGCGGGCGGAAGCGCCGCGGCCGCCGGAACCGCGCGGACCATATTTGGCTCTTCCTGAGCCGCCTTTTATGGCACTTCCGAGGCCCAAAAAAGGCGTTTCCTGCCCCGGCCGTTCCGGGGCCGCCCAGCGCAGCCGCCGCCAACCCCGCGGAGACACCGCCCCCCTCCCCATCACGGGCAGGGATCGGGAACAGCCCCGCTCCAGCCCCGCTCCGGCCCCGCGCTCCTGCTGTTCGGTGTCGGCAGCAGGGGCCGAGTCGCTTCCCCCTCCCCAAGCCTCCGAAATAGGTAGGATGCCCGTCTGATCCCCCTGATCAAGGGGCCGTGTCCATAAGGAGCTTCACCACCCCGGCTTTTCCACGAGCGACTCTTCACCTGGATATTCCGAGCCCGGGCGCCTGCTCTGTGCTTTGTATGCACCGGATAAAAAAAAAATGATTATTCGGTTTCCCTTCCCTTTAGAAAGAAGGAGTTAAAAATCGCTTAAGGCGTGCTTAAGAGCTCGGTGTCTCCCGTGGTGTACTGTTGCGTTGTGTCCTGTTGTTTTCTGGAAATGCCACTGGAGGCTCTCTGCAAAAACTGGTGAAGTGCAGCTGTTCAAGGTATTTCTGTTGAGACTGAGAATCGCTCTGACCAAGTAGGTCACGGGCCCTGACTGAAGAGACGAGACTTAGCGAGGAGCGGAGAGAGTTCTCTGCAGGCAGACACTTTGCGGTGAAGGGATGCGTGATCGCGGGTCCTCCTTTCCTCCAGGGCTCCCACTGGTGCAGGTCCAGACCACAGGCGGTGATTTTGTGCATCTGAGCAAGACCTCAGGTGACGCCAGGAAAAGTAACTGTGTAGACCCCGAACTGGTATCGGGGTGAGAGAAGGTGCTCTGAGCTGCAGGAGATGCCCTTGAAGGGCTGCCCCCAAGCCCAGGTTTCAGGACTGTCAGGTTTGACTAAAGCTGGATGCAGTGGCTGAAGGCTGGCTCATGAAGAGTGTCTTTGACCCCTTCTAAACCAAACTGTTTAAAAAAACCAAAGGCTGACCTTTTCTAAATCAAACTCCTAACTAGGGCTAGGGTATTTCTTGACTTTTGGGTATAAGTGGCTGTTTATTTTAAAATTTTTTTCTGTTTGTGGCCCAGTAGTCTCAGGAATCCTCCAGTTATGTGTATTTATGAAGAGGGCTTGGCTGTGGGATTTTTGAACTAAACACTCCCATGTTTTTACCTGTGTACATCATCTTAATGTAGCCCTAACAAGTACTAGTAAGACCTGGAAAAGAGATTACATGCTTTAAGGTGCACTAAGACTCTAGGATGAAATATGAGCTAAAGAACCAGAACTCTTATAATAGTTAAGTTTTTCTACTACAATCAAAGTGATTTTGTTTTTAAAAATCAGCCTTGACTGATAGACTGTAATGACTTATGGTCTTGTCTTGATGAATGAAACTCTCTCTTCCAAATGGCTGAGGCTGGTGCTTACACATATTCTCTGGCACTTTGCAGGGTTCAATTTGTGATCATCGTTTGGCGCTGTCATAATGAAAATGATGGATGGTTACGAAGGAGTATTTCCAACGTGTATATTTCAAAACCATCACTTAAAGTATTCTTCTTGGACTTTTTTTTTTAAATAAGCATATCAGCTCATCTTTTTCTTTTGTGAGCTTTCCTACTACTTTGTTGTATCTCCAAACGCCAGTGATATTACACAATGGTGCTACCAGTAGATGTTGATAGTTGGAACTTCTGCTCTCCAGTGTCCTCTGTTAGGTTGACCTGAGTAATATGACCTGACTTCTGCTATCCCAAGTGCTGTGATAGTGGCCTTCCCCTCTAGCAGTAAAACTGTTGATCACAAATAGACTTGTGAACATCAGAGCTGGAAGTTTGATTTGCTGGTTAAAAGGCAGGGAATGCCTTCAGCCTTTTGCTAAGACGCAGTTAAAAGTTTTAAGCAGACTGAGCATTACTTTTTGTCTGTCAGTGGCTGTTCTCCAATCTGACAAGGTTAGTTGGGGATGGCTTTAGAAGCTCTTGAAATCATGTTACATAATGAATATCTGAAATGTGTTTGTCCTAATTGCTGCACTCATTTGACTGCACAGGTGTCAGGTGTGTGTCTCTCAGGTTATCTACCTGACTGTGCCCAGCTATGGAGCAAGTCACTGAACTGCCTGGTGCATTCCAACACGTGACATTCTGCGAGCTGAGTGCATGAACTGAAACTATGCTTCCGGATTTGCCTGCATTTACAGGAATTCTGGTCACAGCAGCCTTGGGGAACCCTCAAAATACTGTAAACACACCTTAGTAAAGCCTAAACATTAGTCAAAGAAGTGTCATTAGATTGAATGAGTTTAGTTTTACCATTTGTAATGGTTTTGACTCTGTTTGTCATTGGAATACCTGAAAAAAACAGTGGAACATGAGGAAATGAAGGGCCAGACTCAATAAGGAAAGATTATTACAAATTTCCTAGAACAAAATGTCAACAGTGGTTTTTAGAATACTGTCTGGAACGTTTCTTCCTAACTAGCCAGGGAACTGGAGCTGGAAACATGACAAAGTTGAAGGAAATGTACGGCAGTAGCATTTTGCTCTGAAGATAATTGTGATTAAAGGTCTTGGCCATGATTCTTAACTTCTGTACTCTCAGGCACGCACAGCCAAATGGTAGTAAGTGAAAAAAAGAGTTATGCTCAGAGTTCTTTTGTGCAGGCTTTAGAGATTTCTGATCATTTCTCAACGTTAGGAAGAGCAGCTTGTGTCATACCCCGATCCGAGCTGTTTGGCTCCCTCAGAGATGGCGCCAGCAGGCTTTAGATATCCTATGCTGCCACCTGATGTCTGGAAACAAAACTGACTCGGATGTTCTTACCAGGAAATACTTATGCTAATCCTCAAGTGCCCTTGTGACTGTAGCTCTGATCTTGAGTATGAAAACAGTCACATCAAGTTATGCAGTTTGGGTTCCTTTGATTTTCTTTAGGAATCTGGGACTGAGTTTCTTGGTTGATTTTTGGGGTTTTGGCTTTTGGTTTGTTTGTTTGTTTGTTTGGGGATTTTTTATTGCTAGGAGAGTGGTGGTGGTGGTGTCCTCTCCCCATTTGCTTGTGGTTTTAATTCCTCCTTCCCAGTTCCTCCCTGAACTCACAAGGAGTAGAAAGCTGTTTTGTTTTCTAGCTCAGGGTGCCTGAAGACAAATCCTGGAATGCGTATCTTTGGAGCATAACATAAAGAGCATGACTTACATCTAGAAGTTTGTAACTTCTATTTCCTGATGCTGCTTTTCATTGTTCATTCCTGCTGTCAGTTGGCAACAGCCAGAATGCTATGAGAGGCCCTGCAAACTCCACACTTGTAGATTCTTGGCAAAGGATGGAATAACTCACAAGTGGGGTCTGGAGTGAAAATGGTTCTGTCAAAATAAGACAAAGAATACAATAAATAAAAATGGGCATCCTTTTTATGTATGAAAAAAATAGAAACAAAAATGCTAATAAATAGGAATTTTAAAAAGGCACTTTTATTCAGTGTCACCTCTCATTTTTTATGCAAGAAAGCCCCTATAGTGAGTAATCAGAACAGAAGTGTGGAAGCGAGGAGCCTTTGACTTCCACAGTTCACTTAATTTTCCTTTTCTCCTCTCTTCCAGGACAGGAAAAAATAATTTAATTCAGCCCAGCAATGTCAGATGCTTTGGTGTTTGAGCAGCCAAACCCAAGAGCTTCCAGACCCATCAGCCTGCGCTGGAGGAAAATCCACTGGAGCAGCCAACATTGCCTCACCTCCATGGACAACCCTCTGGGTCTGGGCAAATGCAGCCCCTGAGGGAGGGCAAAGAGAGCAGGACCTTGGTCTGTGAGTGTCTGAGAAATAAGGAGAAACAAATGTATGGATCATCCTCTGCCTCAGGGGTCAAGGAAAAGCCACTGACTAAAAAACTAAAATTCTGCTCCACAGGGAGCCCCTGCACAGGAATGAACTTTATTCTGCACATGCTGTCAGTGCCCACATGGGCCCAAGTCTCCAGTCTGGGTCATGCAGGACTTGAGGTACCAAGTACAAACTCTGAGGATGTTTGTGAATTAAGGTGGGAGAACTTAGTGTTTTATTTACTTTTTCATTCCTCAGAATTTCCATGATATTTGATATTAAATACCTCAGAGGGGTCTATCATCCTTGGGAACGGGAGAATTGCAGCTGCAGTTCCCATCTCCCTGCAGGCACAGACAGGTCAAAGCAGGCCAAAGCTTCGTGTTGCCTGTGCTCCAAAGATGGGGGATGGAAAAGTTGGAAATGCTGTTGGCACAGGTCCTACTCAGCCAGGACCATGAATTTCCACCTTCCTAGCTTTTCTAACCCTTCCCTTGGATTTTCGTGGGAGCTGTGGTGTGCCAGGGGCAGCACAGATGGCCCGTGCCTCCCTTAGTCCCAGAATCCCCAGGATGGAACACAGAGAAAATAGCAGGAATGTGGAAATTCCATGCACTGAGAGTTTGTGGTGCTCTGGATTATATCTTGGATTTATAATGTTAAAGGAGTGGGCGGGGCTCAGGCAGAGCGTGGGGAAGGCGGGTCGGGCTGTTTTGGGGCTTCTCTCTCTCCTTGTCATTATTATTATCACTACTATTGTTCCTATTGTTAGTATTATGTATTATCATGAATATTAAATTATTATATTTTTCTTGGTTTCCATCATTAAACTATTCTGATCTCACCCCACGAGCTATATTTTTATCTTTGATCTCTTCCCCATCCCACTGCTGGAGGCTGCTGGTGCCCAATTGCCGGCTGGGATTCAGCCATGACCCCGGGGCAATTCTGGGGGCTCAGAACCAGGCTCACTTGGTCGGTTTTGGGGCTCCCAAAGAGAGATCCAGTGCTGCGTTTGGGTGGCTCGGAACTGAGCCCGAGTCCCGCGATTCCGGGCTCCCAAGCAGAGAGCCGGTGCTGCGCTGTGGGGGGCTCGGAACCAGGCTCGCTTGGCCAACTTTTGGGCTCACAAGGAGAGACCGAGCGCTGTGTTTTGGAGGCTCAGAATCAGGCTTAGAGCTTAAAACCAGGGACCGAGTCCCGCCTCCCGCCTGCGGGACGAGGGAGGGACGGGCGGGCGGTGCTGGCGCGGCGCCGCCGCCGGAGGGCGCTGCTGTGGCGGGCGGGGCGGGGCCGCAGCGCTGTCCCGGTGCCCGCGGGACCGGCCAGGGCCCGGCGGCGACCCCGGCACCGGCACCGAGCCCCGTCCCGCTCCGGCCGCGGCCGCCCCGCCAGGCCAGGGAGCGGGCGGCACGGACACGGTAAGGGCGAGGGGCCGCGTCCCGCCGGCGGCGCGTTTGGCTCGCCCGTCCCGCGCGGTGCGGGCGCTGGGTCGGGGCTTGTCCCCTTGTCCCCCCGTCCCGCCGGGGCAGCGGGGCAGGGAGGGGTCTCGTCTGCCGGCGGAATCCCCGCGGTTCAGGAGCGAGGGACAGGCCCGGGCATGCCCGGGAGGCGGCGCCTGCGCGGCCCCGCCGTGCCCCGCACATCCCCCGCGCATCCCGGGAATCACCCGCGGCTGGGGATAACCCGGGAGTCACCGGCTGACCCCGCGTGTGCCCGGCCGGGTGCCTTTGCTTTAGGGGCGGCTGTGACTCGGTGAGTTTTCCCCCGCTGGGCTGTTTGACGCGCTCGCGGTTGTTTCGTGTTGCAGATGATCGACACCCTGGTGAGCACCGAGGCCGAGGAGCTCCTGTTCCAGCTCTCGGCGCTGCTGGAGCAGGAGCTGCGGGCTCAGCCCAAGCCCGCCGGGCTCAGGCTGGTCGAGGCTGCTCACGACAATGGCCTCCGGATGACCGCACGGCTGCGGGACTTCGAAGTGAAAGACCTGCTCAGCCTAACTCAGTTCTTTGGCTTCCACACGGAGACGTTTTCCCTGGCTGTGAATTACTTGGATAGATTCTTGTCGAAAATGAAGGTAAGGCTTTTTAAAGTATAAGCTCTCAGTCATTAGCACCTGCTCGTTGCGTTAGAACGTACTGGGCTTAGATGCCTAAAGGTTTAGCTGCTTCCTTAGATTCTGATTGCACCAGGTGTTCCCTGTTCAGATTTTAGGATTGTTAATAAACCTGTTTCCTTTGGAGAAGACAAGGAATAGGGCATCAGTTTCAATTTGAGGATGCCCATAGCCTGGGAAATGCAGGGCAGATAGTGGGATAGACCAAGACAGACTATCTTTCCTGTGACACAGATAAAATTACTTCATATTTAACTGCCTTTTCAACCATCTTGTGTATATCAAGATGCTGTTCAACACTCAGAGTCTAGTGAAACATCAGTTAGCACTCCATTCTCCCGTGCAGAAGTGACATGCTGACCTGGGTTGTTTTTAATTGTCTGACAAGACAGGATTATCACTGTACAATCTGGACAAGAACAAAAGCTTGTTTTACTTGTGTGTTAAAACAAACATGAGAAAGCTAGATGGAGTGCATGGGAAAATGATGATTTGAAAGACTTCTGAATCCAAAATAAGCAGTAAAAATGGGGACTGCAATGTCTGTGGAATAAAATAAATCAACTTATATATATATATGTACATATATATATGTGTGAATATATATTTTTTAAAAGAGTTAGAAAACCCCCATTTTTTTGTATCAGCCAATATGTACAACACCTAAAGTTCTAAAGCTTCTGATTAGTTCTATAATATATAGAACCTCATTAAGAAACCACTTCTACCTTAATCAAAATATACTGTTCTGCAGTCATGCTTTTTAGATGAATGAGGTAGAATGTGTAGTGTGTAACTGTCTTCTCCTTTGGTTAAATAAAAAGAATGTAAGATAAAAGACTTAGTTCTCAATCTCCAAAAAACAGAACAGCCTCTCCTGCCCCCCATAATATTTTCCTACAGTACATTGGTGTCTGCAGTTTGGTATTTACATGTTGTAATGGCTGATCAAAGGCCTTCCTCTCTGAAGGTAACAACAATTTACTTTTCTTTAGGTGCAGCCTAAACACTTGGGCTGTGTGGGACTCAGCTGCTTCTACTTGGCTGTGAAGGCATCAGAAGAAGAAAGAAATGTGCCCTTGGCCACTGACTTAATTCGGATAAGCCAGTACAGGTTCACTGTTTCTGATATGATGAGAATGGAGAAAATCATATTGGAGAAGCTGTGTTGGAAAGTGAAAGCTACAACAGCCTTCCAGTTTCTACAGCTGTATCATTCACTCATTCACGAGAATTTAAGCTGTGAAAGGTGAAATAGCTAATACTAATTTTGCTCGTAACTGCATATGATCAGGAAGCCTATGTAGAAAAATAAGCAGGGAAATTTTTGGCCTTTCTATATTTTAAAAATCCCACAGACTTTCCCCTTTATTGGTAAATATAATAAACGTGAGTATCTGTGGTTTAATATTATTTTAAATATTGTTTGCATAAATTGATCTAAAGAGTATTGCTCTCTGAGCTGAAAACCAGACTTGCTCAGTAATGATGGTATAATGAATCTCTGCTTATGCTGCACTAAAGTATTGCCTCATTGCAAAGATTGCAAAATCTGGCTTAAAAAAGATTCCTTTTGCTAGTAATCACTAAAATTCCCTGTTGTTTAGCCTGTTTTGACAATACAACTCTCCCCAGCATAACACAAGATTTATTTTTGGCACTAGGACTGCCAAAGCTGAACACCTGTTTGACTGTAACCCTAGAACTTTTGGGACAAACAAGGCCTTTGTTTAGCTAATGAATATTGTTGCTGCCTCTCTGAGTTCCCAGGGTGATGCTGCCATGATCAAGCTTGCATTCTCTCCATTCACTCATCTGTTTTTATTCTAGGAGAAAGTGCCTTAATTTTGAGAGACTTGAGACTCAACTTAAGGCCTGTCACTGCAGAATCATGTTTTCTAAAGCCAAGGTAAACATCTTGAAAGTTCAAAGACAATGAAACTACTGAAACTTAACAAAGCAGTGTTCAAAAACATTTTCTCTCTCTCTCTCTCAGCCTTCTGTCTTGGCACTGTCTATTCTGGCACTAGAGATAGAAGAACAAAAGCTGCTGGAGTTGACAGAGGCATTGGAATTTCTGCAGTTGCATTCCAAGGTATGTAAACACAAAGTTTCAGGGGAGGACAGAATTAAAATGCATGCAAGGGTCTACACAGTGGGGAAGGGGCAGGTGCCTTGCCATACTGGTTTCTTTTGAGGCTTTCTTGTGGTCTTTTGTTGGGTTTTTCCCCATTTGGCCTGGGATATTGGGCTGCCTATTTTAGGTGAAAAAGCTGGAAGTACATGTATGAAATAATGATTTAACTAGTTATTAATGACAGAATATTTTCTGTCTTGCTGTTTAGATAAACAACAGAGATTTGACCTTATGGAAGGAACTGGTATTAAAGTGCCTTACAGAGTATTCCTCGAGCAAGTGTTCCAAACCAAATGTCCAGAAATTAAAGTGGATTGTGTCTGGACGTACAGCACGGCAGCTCAAACACAGCTACTACAGAATAACACACCTTCCCACCATTCCAGAGACCAGCTCATAACAGGTAACTCCTTGCAAATCAACTTCTGATAATGTGGAAGTAATTAGCTGTTAACTACCTCAAAGTTTCTAATTCCATGTAGGTTACCTCATGGAAAATATGTAACTTAAACACAGTAGGCCTGTCTTAGAGGCAGGTCTGTTCTGGTGTTCGTGCTTGAGCCATTGCTGTACCTAAAGAAGTGACAACCTAATACATGAACACTGGAGAACTGATCCTCTGGTGTGCTGTGGGAGCAGAAATGTTCTGTGGACACTGGGATCTCATTCAAACTAAAATTTGGAGTAAAGCTGGTAAAAAGGCAGAGAAAAAACTCACGCCTGTTCTTAAAAAAAGAAAAGTAAAATCAGCCTGTTAGAATGAGTTTCTTGTAATTGTTCACTTAAACCACTTACAAGGAAGAGAGTTTTATACCATGTTACTGGAATAACTGTTCAGTAAAGTCTAAAATCTGTAATTCAGTCATTCATGTTACTGCTGTTTTACTCTGTAGAAACTGTGAACTACTTCCTTATCTAGACTTTAATTCCAGAGGCTACACCTTTCCTGCTATCTTGCTGTTGTCTCATGTTTTGTTTGGCTCTCCTAGAAAGCCCTTCAGTTGACTGGTTTGTTTGTTTGTTTGTTTGTTTGTTTGTTTTTACAGGAGTACAATAAAATGAGGAAAAAAACATCCTGTGACCTTGTCAACAGGCACATGAATACTTGAGAAACAAAATCTGAACCATGATCTCAAAAATGAAGAACCCAACTCATGGAAAGAACACGTAACATTTCAGATTAAAGATCCTCCCAGCAAATACGTTCTTTTCATTATGATTACAACAGAATGTGGTGTCACTTTTCAGTCTTATTTGGCAGACTGTTCACTACTCAGTGAAACACCACAATACAAGGAATTTTAACACCTTATAGTTTGTAGAGCAGCTCATGTAATCTAATCTTGGTTTACTGTAACTGCAGGTGCTGAATTACGTATTTAATTTTAAAAATCTGGTTCGCTTTCTGAGGATTATGTAACACTAGAAAGATATGATGTGCAGTGCTGCAGTGTGTTAATCAAACAGCAGACTAATCCCACTCACTGCTGCTGACAATAGCAAATTCCTGTCAGCCCACCAGATGTGCTGTTTGGGCAGTGTCACATGTCCACGTGTCCCTGCTGAGCAGGGCACTACTGGCCTTCCACCACAGACACATTAAAAATTAGCCTTTGTGATACCCACTGAACGTGCTGAGTAGCTAGAGCAGGAGGAAAGAGAAAGTTTAATGCCTTTCCTTATAAAAGGCAGTCACTAACACAGCATCAGGAACTGCAGTGTTTTGTGAGAGCTGTAGTTTACCGAGATTACAAATAGGAATTAGTTCACAGAGTGTAAAAACTTTGTGATACCTAATGGAGGGCAAGGCTCACAAGCCCTAGATCTGGCATTAGTTTTGCTGTACTAGAGGTAAATGCTGATGCTGAACTGGCACATTGTCACAGGCACAGTAGGAGCAGGGCTAATTCCCCATCTTGGCCTGTGTGTGTATGAGCAATCTGGTTGAGGAACACTGAAGATTGCTTCAACTCCGATTTCTAATGGTAACCTTTGTAAAATGTTTTTTTCTGCAGACCAGATCAGTACCTGAAGCATATCGTGATTCTAGTGCTAACAAGGAAGTGAATAATAAGAATGTATTATTGTATGTTAGATGACTAGAGGTGCTGGGGGAATGTTGCTAATGTCCTCTTGAATTCTGCATCACTGTGGGATGGGGGATGTTAGCAACAGGTTGTGAAAACTGATTGTTATATGGACCAGTGTAGTGGAGAAGGAGAGATCAGAGTGTGGGCTTAGGTGTTAGCCAGCCAAGCCTTCCCCACCCATTATGGGAACAGCTGAGGGGGAAACCATTCAAACCAGTTAAACCTTTCACAGAAGACTCCATACCAAAGCTCTGCCCTGGACAAATCAAGTCTCACAAGCTTGTGGGAGTGACTGCTCATGTACCATGTAATTGGGTATTGCACCTGCCAGAGCTCCTTGGGCATTGTCCTGGCCTGTGCAAAGCACACCAGGGATTTGGACAAAGGTGTGCTCAGCCTACTGGGAGAGGATACAATTCTCATTGTCCTGTCTCAACATTAAGATATGTACCTTTCAATTAAACATTGAAATGTGCTTAACCAAGCAGCTTTTTTCTTTCTTGTTATAAAACATCTTAGTAGGAAGCCTATAAAGTGACTTGCACCTGAACAGTACCTGAAGGAAAAATTCCAGGCAGGAGGTAAGACATTCTGGAGAAGTTTTTTCAGTTTGGTTGTTTTTTTTAAGAGGTTGTGGCT
Source organism: Myiozetetes cayanensis (assembly GCF_022539395.1). Taxonomy (NCBI): domain Eukaryota; kingdom Metazoa; phylum Chordata; class Aves; order Passeriformes; family Tyrannidae; genus Myiozetetes; species Myiozetetes cayanensis. The sequence continues at coordinate 3,875,360 of NW_026087378.1, read as the reverse complement.
GAATGGGAAGGGCTGGACAACCACAGGAGAAACTCAAGTTGCTTGACTACAATTTTTTCAACTTGGCCCACAATTACTCTAAATCCCTGGAGAAGTGAATGGGTCAAGACTGAAAAGACTGAGTTAAGTAGCTTAGACTGTTCAAATTTGACTTCAGCTCTTCCATCATTTATCTAATAGTACAAAGCATTCCAAGTGGTTGAAACGCTTCAGGGCTGTGTTCTTAAAGGTAAGTACAAAATTTCTGATTGGCACATGCAAAATGTTGTATAAAATAATAGCTGAGTTTACAATGTGGCTATTAAACTTGAAACTATATACAAAAATGTACGGCTTTCTAGATACACTGTCAACAATTTACACTCTATGTTGGCAGTGAATAGATGCAAGATACCATTTCCTACTTAGGAACTTCTTCTCATTGCTTTGAAAAGTCTTTATATTCTCTTACTTTTAAAATCTTGAATATTTGTATGGGGGAGACTATATTACATTAACACATAAAATTATCTATATTCAGATTTTCTCCTGGCCTTTCAGTTTTCTAGCACTGCTTACCTGGTAGCAAGCATTAATAATTAGTGCTATATTTGACAGCACATTGTATCTTGCCTCAAGTAAGGTTTTACAGTAGTTGATTTAAATCGCTTTTTAGAATGACATTGCAAGTTCTCAGAGGGCTGCTACAAAGGGAAAGTGTAATTGTAGCCATCCTAATATCCTTCCTGTTACAAGCTAAGAGAAAATATTAACTATAACAGCTGTTCTTCAACAGTGAATCACAGAATGGGTAAGGCTAGACCACGGGTGGGACCATCTGGTCCCACCTCCCTGCTCAGGCAGAGTCATCCCAGAGCACATGGCACAGGATTGTGTCCAGATGGTTCTGGAATGTCTCCAGTGAGGGAGACTCCACAACCAATCTGGGCAATCTGTTCCGGTGCTTGGTCACTGCACAGGCAAGAAGTTCTTCCTCATGTTCAGGTGGAGCTTCCTGGGCATCAGTTCCTGCTTGTTCCTCTTGTCCCATTGCTGGGCACCCCCGAGCAGAGCCTGGTCCATCCTGTGACAAACATGGATGAGGTCCCTTCTCAATGTCTTCTCCTGAGGCTGAACAGCCCCAGCTCCCTCAGCCTTTCCTCATTAGGGAGATGCTCCAGTCCCTTCATCATCACTGCAGCCTCTGCTGGACCCGCTCCAGGAGCTTTCTCTTGTCCTGAGGAGCCCAGAACTGGACACAGCACTGCAGATGTGCCTCACCAGGGCTGAGCAGAGGGGCAGGATCACCCCCTGACCTGCTGGCAGTGCTCTTCCCAATGCATCCCTTCTTGTCCCCCAGGACAGTGCTGGTTCAGGGACAGCTTGTCCACCTCCTGGTGGCCCCCAGGGCCTTCTCTGCAGAGCTGCTCTCCAGCAGATCAGCCCCAGCCTGTGGTGGTGCCTGGGGCTGTTCCTCCTCAGGTGTAGATAAGCAAGAAAAAGATGTATAAAGACAAGTGGTAGATTTATAAATGACTAGTTTACTATGGTGTTTCTAATAAGAAAAAAATACCCAAACCAAACATTCTGCTCAAAGATGTTAGTTTTTTATGTACACCTTTCTCTATAATTTGTCCCTTAGTATTATAAGGTTATTGCAGCTTATAAATCAGCTGGTAACATTTTATCTTCGTTCTGATGGAAGAGACCTTTCTCTTCACTGAAGTAATTACTTTTGACAACAATCCATTGAAGAGATCACTGAAGTCTTCACCAGTTACATGATTCCAGTCCTTAACTGTACCACGTAATTCCTCTAAAAGAATGCAGATAAAAAGTTTACTTTTCAAGACTAGAAAAGTCTGGTCCTCCTTTGCTGTAGTTCCCAGAAATTTCTGCCCCACTGAAGTCAAATCCAGGGTTCTGATGGAGGTAAAAGAAAAAAAATTGTTCAATTAATAGATTATTTGTAATAAAAATGCTTAAAAAAACCCAAACCCAACCAACCAACCAACAAAAAGCCTAAACCACTTTGGTAATATTCTACCACTGTAACAAAGACATATAATAATCAACTTGTCATCCGTCTGTCATGGCACTGCAGAATAACCTTTTGAAAGTACAGTGATAAAGCATTAAACATTTTATATATATTGAACTAAAGCATATGTTTCCATGGCACTGGGCAGCAGAACCATTGTGCTCAGCTTTCCTGGCTGTGACCTCTGTGTGCAAACACAAACTGTAAGGAGTTTATGGTCCTTTAACTTGCCTCTCTCTGGAATCGCTCCAGTGTGAGCTTCCTCTGCATCTGGTCCTGTACCCAGGGATCAGCAGCGTATTCATTTTCTAACAGAGATGTCCAACAATTTCCAGCATCTCTATTTGTCTTCATTAGAACAATCCTTATCAGCTGCCTGTCTTCTGTTGAATGAAAACACAGAGAACAACCTTTAGACTCAGCCCTGTGTGCCAGTCTTTTTGTTTTGGTGAATTCACCATTAACAAGCACAGGGCGTGTGAAGTCATTTAAATTCTTAATGTCAATGCCAACTGGGTTATTGATAAAAAAATAAACATTAACAAAAAGCAAAAAGGCTGAAGCAAAGCTGGCCTGCACTGTCATCTCTCCCCTTTCTGGCCTGAAGTTGTTTTAAGGCATTAGAACACAGTGTGTAAAAGATTTCATCTATTAATACAGACACTTGTGCTAAGGCAATAATGAAGGATTTGAGGTCAGGCTTTACAGAGAGTTATTACCAACAAAAGTCAGAACTAAGTTTTAGGGTTAGGGTTATGAAGGGATTAATTAATTTTAGACACAGTGTGCATGCCGCCCATTGACAACATATTGGAAGCACATTTCAAAGTTAACATTTAGGGTGCTTAGTTCTACTTAAGTGAGTAAATACAGCATTTTAAGTGTATTTTGAAGATTATTCACATACTGACAAAGATGGGCTTAACAGTGTTTGTTAACACTTCTAGTTTTCATGCTTAAATGACTAAATTATTAATCTGTATTTAGAACAAATCTTGAATGGAAAACAAAATTTTTCGTAGGAAACAGTAAGTGAGAGGCACAGTCCATAAATATGATTGCCAAACCCCAAAATATGCTGAATATTTTACAGTATTTATAATATAAAAATGAGATACACTTTTTTTGCTAATTATATATAGCTACCTTAATGGGATTTTAAAATTTCTTTTTGATTCTCTGGGACCACAGATTTGATCACTCATTCCAAAAATATAATGCATAAGAGAAGGAGAAAAAAAAAAAAAAACAGAGAAAGTAACAATTATGGAGAGGCACAGATCACACAACTGTACCATTATTATTTACCTTTAAATGATGGTTTGCAAAAAACTTCTCACCTATATGCAAGTGTTTGTAATCCACTGACTATGGCCTTCCAGGATATGGCATTTCCCCATCAACCTTAATCTCTAGGGCTTTTATAGTACCTCTCAGTTCCTTAATCCAGCAATAATGAAGTCGCTTTTTACAAAGCTATTTACAGGGAACAATCTTTCCCATTAAAAAGGGGGGTGTGTAAACTCTTCTGCAGCATATATTGAGAAGTTCTACTGCCTTTATGTCATTTCAGATGCAGGTTATTACCTAATGTCCATGTGCCTTCATCAGTTACTGTAGAGTCAAAAAGTTTACCCTGCAAAAGACAGCACAGTATTACAAACCAGGAAAACCTCAGCAGCATCCAGTTATATTGAATCATGAAGTTTTACTCACAACTTACCATCTTGTTTTCTGCTGAAAACAAATAGAGTGATCTGGCCCTACAAGTCTAGTCTTGCATGCAGACTGTCACAGAATTATTGTTTGTTAAGCAATTTTTTTAAATGAAGCATTTAATACCCATCACTGTTTCAGTATCTGGATTTATTGAACAGGCTTGTTTCTCAGCAGGTAATGCCATTTTTAGTAATCTTGCCATGAAAATGTCAGGGTTTGTGCCAAGGTCTGGTGCAGGGTACGTACAGTAAATACAAACAGGATGAACTGTTTCTTACCAATGTGAAAGTAAATCTGCCTCTGTTTTTTTTTTTTTTTTTTTTTTTTTTGGCTTCCTGAAGCAATCAGAACTGAAACACTGCCCACATCTCTACTGCAGGTTCTCTGGGAAACGTGTGCCAGGGCCTCACCACCCTCACAGGAAAGAATTTCTTCCTAATATCCAATCTAACCCTGTCCTCTCTCAGTTTGAAGCCATTGCCCCTTGACCTGTCACTACATGGCCCTGTAAAAAGTCTCTCTCCAGTTCTCTTTTTGGCTCCCTTCAGCTACTGGAGCACAGGTACCATCTGGAAAAAACTGCAGCTAGACAAAACTGTTTCTAATAAACTTATAACTGACTAGTTTACTATACTATTTCTAACAACAACAACAAAAAACCACTGAAACCAAACATTCTGCTTAAGGATGTTAGCTCTTACATGCACCTTTCTCTATAGTTTGTCCCTTAGTATTATAAGGTTAATGCAGCTCATAAATCAGCTGGTAACACTATATCTTCATTCTGCTGGAAGAAACCTTTCTCTTCACTGATATAATTACTTTTGACAACAAGCCATTGAAGAGATCACTGAAATCTTCACCAGTTACATGGTTCCTTTTAATGTATCAAATCCTAGACCTCTAAGGACCAACAGGGAGGAGCCACAGGGCACAGGTGTGGAAACCTCCCAGGCAGCGAGGGACAGGACATGAGGACGTAGTTGGACTTCAGGAGGAATTTCTTCACAGAAAGGATGATAAGACATTGGAACGGGCTGCCCGGGCCGGAGGTGGAGTCACCGTGCCTGGAGGTGCCCAGGGAAGGACTGGACGTGGCTCTCGGCGCCACGAGGTGCTGCTGGGTCACGGGCTGCACTCCATGATGATGCTGTCACTCTGTGAGACCCCCAGCGCCCCGCGGCCCCCGCCCCGGCCCTGCCACCGCCCCTCCCGGCGGTACCTGCAGCAGCTCCTGCCCGCACACGGCCAGCGCGATGTCGCGGCTGCCCAGGCTGCACCGCACGTCCTTGGCGCGGGTGCCCGGCGGGACGCGCACCTCGATGAACACCTCCTCCAGCGTCTGGTACCAGCGGCCCCACGGCGTCCCGCAGGGCACCACCCCGCTGCGCTCCTCGAACGGGGCCGACATGGGGCACGGCGGCTCCGGCGGGCTCGGCCCAGCCCGACCCAGCCCAGCCCGGCCCCGCAGCGACCGCCGCCCTCAGCCCCGCACGGCCCCCGCCCCGCCCCGCGCACGCGCCCCGCCACCTGGAGCCGATTGGCTGAGACGCGCGGGGCGGCGGGCGGTGATTGGCCGGAGCGCGCGCGCTGCGGCCGTTGGGCCCCTTTGAAAGGCCGGGGCCGGGGGAGCTGTGCCCTAGAGCAGCCATGGCGTCCGCGCCGCCCGGGCAGCGCCGGCACCGGAGCGCCGGTACGGGGAGAGCGGGACCCGGGGAGAGCGGGGAACGGGGCCCTTCAGCCGTGCCTGGGGGGGACGGGGACCGAGCGCTTCAGCCTCGCCCGAGGGAGCGGGAGCCGAGCCCTAGCGTGTCACTCGCTGCCGGAGCCGCCCGTAGCGTGGCGCGTCAGGACCCCCTGAGCCCTCGCAGGTGTCTCCTGAGGGGAAAAGATCCCGACTTCGTGTCCAGCCTCGGCTGTTGCTAGATAAATACAGCAGTGAACGTGCGTAATGTGCGCGCTGATTAAAGCCGTGCCGGGCCTTGGTGTCCTCTGGTTCCGTGGTAGAGCACGGCAAGGGACGCGTAACAGGGCTTGTCACGGCTGAAGTGCTGCCCTTGAGGGTGCTTTTGTGATGTACGACTTTCTCAGTGAGTTTTTGGCTTTACCTGGTGCCTCTCTGCTCCTGTCACCCGTTCTCGTGTTAAACGAAGGTGCTTTTATTTGCAGAAAATTGAAGCGAGTAGATAAGCATTTACTGGGCTTGAGACTAATAATCGAATAAAAGACTTGTAGCCATGATGTTTCTAACGGCTGTTTCCCTTAAAATTGTTTAATTTCTAAAAAAACCCCTCAAACACTTAGGTTTTTTTATAAAAGTTTAACTGACTTAGTTATTTGAAGGAAAAGTCATTCACTAATATTTAAGTACTATCTTCTAAATTGGAAAATGAAGATTAAAAAAGCAAGTGAAGTGTACTTTCTATTTAACCCTTCAGGCTGGCTTTTTACCCAATTAACATTAAGATGCTTTGGGTTTTTTTGTTGTGCAAGTTAATGTGCTGCTGTCACCAATAAAATGCCTTGCAATGTTGTGTGTAAAAAAGTTTGTAATTTTATCAGCAGTGTGATAAACAAACCCTTTCCCCCACCATATGACCATTTATTTTCTTTGTGTTTATTGGGAGGATGAGAACTAAGACTGTTGGGGTGTGGTTTTTTTGTTTTGTTTTTGTTTTTTTTTTTTTTTTTTCTTAAGTGTGTTTAACTTAAATGTGTTACCAGCCTCAACTCGTTGAAGTTGTCATTTACCTTTGTGGTTCTTTGCATATCCGAAAATCTCATTTCTAGCATGCATCCCCTCTGCAAGGATCCTGTGATGTCAAACCATCAGGTGGAGTGAGAAGCTTGCTGTCCTCTGAAGCATGCCAAGGGGCTGGGAGACACAAGAGTGAGTGGCTGTAAAACTTGCCCAGAACGCTGTGGTGTGGTATCTTTGAATGCTTCAGTTGTCAGTGCTTATGTGCTGTTACTGCTCTGCTGTTAAGAAGTTGGTCTCTGCTGCAGAGACTCACTGCCTGCCTTCCAGCTCAAGGGAACAGCAGCTGTAAAAACATGTCTAGCTGCATCTGCTAAAAATAGCTTTATATTTTTACTCCATTAACCTTGATTTTAGCGATGTTTGCATGGGGTTTTTAATATATAAAGCATCCCTCAGTTGAAAACGGACACCATGGATCTGGATTGTGGTGGGGAGAGCTTGGCAGAAGCTGAATTCTCAGATCTGGCTGTCATCTGGTCATCTCTCTAGCTTTGTCAAGGGCCCAGATGACTAACATTGAACTGCCTGATTGCAGTAAAAAAGCAGCTGGTGTTGGGTTTGAAGTGGGTAGTCTAATAACCAGGTGGTGTCTTCTGTACACAGAGTCAATTAACCTTGTCTAGTTTGCTTAAGTTTCCCTCCCTGTGTGATTTGTGCAACCTCTTCCCTCACCATTCTTTTCTGCAGGTGACTCAAATCTGAGCAGTGAGAAAAGTGCACCCACCCCTGTAAGGGAAAGGAGATTCACGTCCCTTGGATCAACAGTAAGACTCTTCTGTGGTGTCTGTAGCACACTCCCAGCTAAACCTCTGAGTGGATAAACCATGTAGCCTCTTCATACAGTTACTGTTAACCTGCCTGAGAGAACCATGGAACGCATTGTTGTGCCTGTATTCTGCAGTAACTAAGCAGGATCTTTGGGAGTCATGTGATGGTTACTTGGGGTTACAGAGTGGCTTATCTTTAGTGTTACAGTGTTTGGATTTCTTTTCCTTTGCTCACCATGTAATTATGGTGTGGCTGCTCCTTTTTAAGAATGTGTTTCTTTTCCTGCTTTCATGGGGTGGACAGGGCAGAGTAGAATCCTGGTGGTGCAAGAAACAAGAAGAGGATGGTACTGCATGAACAGGTTCTCAATGCCATGACCAAGGACATGGATTTGAAGATACATGGCTGAACAAGCTGAAAAAATGATAGTCCTGACTTACTAATTTAGTGCACTACTAATGATTTAGGATGAAATTCTGCAAACAAACCTGTGGTTAAAAGACTAAAGTGAGTTTTATTATCAGGTTTAGGCAGTGCTAATGTCTCCAACTTCTTGTTGCGATTGTTGTGAGCTGTTCCTTCAGAGTGATGCTTATGAGAAAGTACAGTGGTAAACCCCATCCTACCCTGATACTTGTCTGTGCTGTGTGGGGGAGAGAAAGGCTTGCTTTTTATTTTATGTTTATCTTTATATGAAGGCACTCAATCTTACATTTAGCTGTGTTGTTCAACTGGTGTGCAGCTAGAGATCAACTGAACTATATCTAACACAAGTGGTTTCCAAAGCCAGGTAATGGGACTGTGAAGACTAAAAAAGATCTTATGCTTATGAGGGAGAAGAAGAAACAGAAGGCACTGGAGAAGGAGGTATGAACGTGTTGAGGAGTGCATTCCTGTCATATCTGCCACTAACCAAAATAAAAGATACAAGCTGGTAGAACTGGCCTCTTGCATAGGAGAGCATACAAGTAGCTTGCAAACAGCTCTGTGCAGAGCAGAGATTATCAGATGTTATGGGATGTACAAAGCATTGGGTTTGCTAAGAACAGCTGTGCTGGCAGTCTTCTCAGGAGAACTAATCCTATGTTCAGCATCCCTGGAAGGTTCTATTTAACAACTGCTAGCTGAGATTTTTGCTTACTAATTGTTATAATTTTAATGTTTAAGAGGCAGCTTGCACTGTATCAGTACATTTCTGCGTACTAATTGATGCCTTGTGCCTCAGATGTCACATTGTCTTCTTGTCTGTCACAGCTGCTGCCTAAAGATTTTTAGCTTTTTGCAGATTTCAGTGGAGCTGTGTAGTTTTCTCTCACTTTAGACTGTTACTTTCTCACAGTCTGAATCTCATTGCTGAAGCTTTGCTTTAACTGTCTTTTCAAGGTAATAGATTTTAGCAAGGACATTCCACTGGGATGTGCATCTGGACTGGAATAACAAGAGATGTGGTAGACAACAAGATATAAGGCCCTTGGAGGGGCTCCAGTGGGGCAGTTCTGAGGGTGGTTCCAGGGTGAAAGAGGTTTTTGGTTGGTTATCCCCACTAGATATGTTAATCAGTTAAAGATAAAAGTGTAAGAATTCTGTATGCAAGTGTGTGCCTGTGTATTGGGTGCACCTGGAGGCCTTCATTCAAGAGCTGCTTTCTATCTTATCTATACTAATATTGTTTGGAGAATTTTTCTTCCATTGTAGGCATCACAGCCAAAGAGGAGAGTTGGCTTCTATTGCAAATTAAAGCTAAGACTATTTTAACTAACACACTGTACTGGTACTGTAAATATGGTGTGCAATAACAGAATCACCACTATTCTCTATTACCTCTTTCCTGTGGATGACAGAGTTAAAGATATATAAAGTTAATGCAGTTTGGATACTTATGCCTGTGGTTTTCTTGGAGAGACTAAATTAATGATGTTTAAGAGAAATTATAGTAGGAAATAAAGAAAATAACTCTTTTTTTGTTTTAGATTCGGGCGTTAGTGAGGGAGCGTGGAGAGCAGGATAAAAAACTTCAGGCTCTGGAGGAGGATTTTGTGAAGATTGAAGCAAAGCTGAGTAGTGCAGTTCAGGAGAAAACATCTCTTTCAGCAACTGTTGCATGCCTAAAGAGGCAACTTCTGGAATTAAAAAGAAGCAATGAACTACTGAAGTCAAAGGTATTCAGACAAATAAGTGCATATTTGCTTTTCCTTTGCTGTTATTGAGCTCCCTGTGCAAGAGGAAGCTTTAGCTGCTGATCAGCACCTGTTTTATCATTCTCTGTGCCCCCTTCACTGGCACAGGGATGGAGTATGTCTGGTTTGGGATCTTGTGCACTTTGAGTGGGAGGGGAGGACTTTGAAAGGATTTCGTGAAGAGCAATTCATATGGAGGAGTTATGCTTAGTAATTTTATATTCTTCTCTAACAAGCTGTCTGAAGATGGTGTGCCAAAGAAAATGAGCAGCCTGTGCATGGAGTTAATGAAGCTCAGAAACATGAGGGATGCTAAGGAGAAGGTAGGACCATTTGTGCTGCACAGGGCAGCAATCCTGAGCTGTTCAGGAACAAAGAATGAAAGGCTTAGCACAGAACTGCAGATCATTTGTTGTGTCTGTCCTCAACTTGGAAGTCTGTCCTCAACTTCCTCCACTTTCTGTAGAGTGAAAATAGGGAATGAAAGATCAGCTGATGAATGTTCTTCATTTTGCTGATCTGCAGAGTAAATCTGAGTTCAAATTAGGAAGCATAGAAATACCTCTGATATTATTATTTATGGTATTATTAATACCAGTCTGGTCACGCTATGAATCTCTTTGAAAACCAGTGACTGTAAGTATATTTTGAAACTCTTATATGTTAGTATTTTTCTGGTGATAGTGGTTGTTCTAATAAATGGCTGATATCTTTACAGAGGCATACTTGGAATCACATTTAGCATAATATCAGGTGCTATTATTAAACTGTAGTGAGAAATTGGTTTCAATTTACCACTGTCTCTTACCCAATGGATTTGGTGTCTTGTACTAAATCTCATTTTAATGTTAATGTGTGCCTTTTTTTTTTAAGACTGCACTTGCAAAGCAGGAAAACATGGAAATGAAGCTGCAGGAAGTGCAAAGGAATCTAGAGCATTCAAAAGGAAAAGTAGCACAGTTAGAAGAAAAACTGTAAGTAGCAGGAAGGGAATTGACTTAGGTGACACCATCTAACTGCTTACTTGCTTATCCCTTAGAGTAAGCAAAATAGAGGCTCTCTCTGCTGAGAAGGAACAGACACTATCAGTGTTGGTAACCTGGAAAAAATGTGGTGGAATGAAGTTCTAAGAACTGCTGTGTTCTTATAAAATGACTATACAGAACATTGTTCCTTTAGTGTATTTCCAAAAGACAGACTGTATCATCTCAACCTTTTGTCTTCCAGGGTGGTATGGGTGGGATTTTCTTGGGTATGGGATGGGGAGGGAAGACATGAGTCTTAAGAATTGTTGTTAACCTTGGAGCAAGACATTAATGAAGATTGGATTCTTCTGGCTCTTTAGACTACTAAGTTAGGAATAAGCAAGAATGAAAAAGCATTAGAGCAGGAGCTGAAATCCTAACTGAGCAGCCAGGCATTTCACACAGATTCCCAGGACGTGTGCATGTTCTCCAGAGAGGGGCACTGAAGAGCCGTTGTGGTGCCTTCACAGTTGCTTTGTCGTAGACACATTCTCTGAACAAAGGCAACTGCAGAGTGGCTTGGCTTCAGCAGCTCTGTGTTGACGTTATTTGGGCAGAAGAGGAAGTGTTGATTCAGAATTCAGTCATTGGCTGCACAGGAACACTGTGTGTAGGTTTTTGCTGAGGATGGTGACTTATGAAGTCAGTTTTGCATGATTGGCACCGCAGCACAACTTGAGTGTTAAAATACACAAAGCTGATAATGCAGGGTGCAGGTCACAAAGGGAGGAAATTCTAATTTGCTACAACAGCTGCGTTATGTTTATGCATTATGGTGTTTGTGGCAGAATATGGCTTAGCATCTTTAGTGCAAATGGGAAGACCATATGGAACAAGTATTAAAAGAGGGTAGAATCCTCTCTTAGAGCCGATACCACTTTGTCAGCTAAACTGGCCTATGAAAAGTATGTGTTACTGTGTAGCTCTGAATTTGCTTAAATGTATCCATCATAAAAACTTCCTGGTTTTAGGTCTGCTACTGAGAGAGAGAAAGTTGAAGAAAAGTCTGACACTGAAAAACTCCTGGAATACATCACAGAGCTCAGGTACCAACAAATTGTTCTCAAGTTGGCTGGGGTAAGGTAAAAGGTGGTAAAACTAAGCCTTACTTATGACTGGTGAAGTAGAACCTTGGCAATAATTACAGAGGAGGGGAAAGCAGGTATTTTTCCACATGATGGAAAGAAATTGTAAGATACTATTTTAATTGTCTTTCTAAATGCCCCTGTGCTTTCCTGGGCTGAGCAATACTGTGAAAGACTTCTATGTCCATGTAAACCAGTCTTACAGTACAAAAACTTGTGTATCAAAAAGTAGGTGAAAGCATTTTTCCTGTTGGAAACCAATAGTCCTAAGCATTTTTCCTTTATGTTGAAGTGTAAGTTGGCAAATAAAATTTAGTAGTAACAAGTGCCTGAATTTTCTCCTACAGTAGTGTTGCAGAAGCAGCTGAGAAATACAAACTAGATATTGCTCAGATGAAGGAGACACTGATTGAGAAAGACCAAGAAATTGAGAACCTGAGGGATATCCTCAAAACAAAAGAGGAATCATGTAAAGTGATGAAAGAACTTAATGAAAAGTGTCAGTTGCTTCAACAAGAAAAAGGTAATTTTTAGCTCTTCCATATGTAAGATGATTGACATATCTTAAATCATCTCAAATAGGTTTGTTCCAAGTTAAAAGTTGAGTCTCTGAGCTCCAGCTGAAAACAGCTGGACATGTTTTTAACAGTGGGGAAATTACTTCACATCTGACATCTATTAAGTCTGATTTGGTGTTTCCATAGAGGTTTACTCAGGTAGACAGTATGGAATGAAAATAGTTTGTATAGCAGGAGTGGCTTTAATCTGAAAGGTAACCTCTAAATTCCTGTTCCTTACTCTTCACTGAGAAGCAGGATAATGTTGTGTGAATTCACAGCTAGCAGCTTGTGCACAGGTTCACTGAGGTACTGGCAATGTGCCAAAGATCCTTCACTTCCTTACCCCTTCTCTTCCAACACCACCAACTCAGCAATGTGAGACAAGTCCTCATTTCTCTGTACCAGTTGGCTTCTGTGTGCTAGTACTATGTGGAAGAAGCTTTGGGGAAATCATGGAATTGTTTTTCTCCAGCCATACCGCTGTTCTGATAAAGGCTAATTGCTTGATCCAAACATTCCTGATGTTAAAATTATTTTCCAGTGATGTACTTCGAACCAATTTCTAGGAGTTTCCACATGGGTTTAAGATGTGGGTTTGTTTTGCATGGGGTGTTTTTGTTTGTTTGTTTTCCCTTGCCAAATTAACTTTAAAGCTGGAATGGAAGTACTATGAAGAATAGGTACTGTAGTTCTTTGAAAATGGAGAAGAGAAATTGTGTTATATTGACAATTTCTCTGTGCAGAGAAAGAGTTGTCTGAGACCAGAGGAAAGTTCCTGAGTATGAATGCTGAAATAGAAGACCTGAAAAAAAAAATTGCTTTGAAGGAAGAAGAACACCAAAAACTGCTTCAGAAACATGAGGAGGTTGTCTCTCAGCTGCAGCAAGAGAAGGTAAATACAGACTATAAATGAATCTAAAGATAAACTCTAATCCCAAGGACTGGCACTAAAGGTTCTGGTTTAGGTTCTGCATGAGATGTTTTATTAATAATGGTTTCATCAGTGGAATGTACATGTGGGGGCTGGCCAGCAGAAACTATGTGTGGTCCAATAGGTCTAAGAATCAGTGCTGGTATGATGGGTGTTTTGGTTCTTCCTGTAGATTTGACCTAATTCTTGTGCTATGAAGTTTAAACGCAGCAAATTAGGCTTTACTATCTAGAAAAGTACTAAAGGTTTTGAAATCTGTGGTATTCTGGCATGCAGGAGTCATCTGCATCAACACAGCAGAAGCTATTGGATTTGCAGGGTGAGGTAACAAGTGAGAGACTTCTTATTGAAGAAGAGCTGAATGATACCATGAATGAGCTGAATAAGTTACATGCAAAGGAGAAGGAAGCTGAAAAGTTGGTGAAGCAATTGGAACAAGAAAACAAATCTCAAGGTCTTGAACTTGCACAGATGGAAAAAAAGTTGAAAAGGTTTGCAAAAAACTTCCTGGTTCTAAAACTTTGAAAGGAAAAAATGTTAAATCAGTAGTACAAACAAAGCTTCTGAGCCCAGTTCAGGTTTTAGAGACCTGGACAGGTCTAGGGTTATTTCTTACTGGTTGTTGATTACTGATAGTGATTAGATCTTGCCACTATGAATAACAACTTGAATCAGTTCTACCTTGTCTTTATTTAAAACTATTAGCTTGTGGAGATTTGCTTGAAAGGCTGGTATTGCAGTGCTATGTCCTTGCTGTGCAGGGTAAAACTAAGTGCTTGTTTTATTGGGTGTTTCTGCCCTGCCCTGGAGAGGGCAATGACTAGAAAAGATTTTCAAACCAGTTGTTTCTTCCTTCCATGTATTAGGAATTTACTGTTAAGTGTTTAGTCTATCTTATAGCTGTCTTGGAAAATATGGGGAGGGGGAAATGCTTAGTTAGATCTGCTGTGAAGATTGTGCTTTAGTACATGGGGAGCTACTGGTTTGTCACAACTAACTGATTGCTGCCACTGCAAGCCTTGTGTAACTGATAAGAGCATTTGGTAATGTGTTCAGATGCTTCTCTCCAGTGTGGAATGCTGAATTTTTATTTCAGGAAGAATGCTGAGTTAGAGCAAATCAATGCAACTCATAGGAGTGCTATATTGCAAATCCAAGAAGAGCACAGGAATGCACTGCAGAAACTTGGAGAGACTGTTGCTGACTTTGAAAGGTATTTAAGATACAGGATAGGGGTTATCTCTAGGATGACACTGTCCATTCACATGCCTTGGTACTTCACACTGTATGTGAGTGTTGGCATTAGAGCAGAGGATTTTGATGAAGTATTTGATGGCATTAAGAATTTATTCCTTGAGTACTAGGTGAGTGTAATGACATACTGAGTATGTAATTCGGCAAACTGGATGTTTCTTCTTCCAAAATGTAACCAGCTGGAGGAGCTAAGCGCTCTTGAATCAGAATCAGAGTTGTAACTAGTGATGGTATTCTCTTTGCACTGAAATGTCTTGCAAAAAGACTACTTGTTTAGGCTTCAAACTTGGACTGAATTAAAGACTAGTTTCCTACGTTTCTTGCAAATATGTTATCTCAAAATATCCAGATTATGGAAGTATGTAAAAAGTGGTACTGTAATTCCTAGGTATGCATGGCACCCGTGAAGGATCCAGTGGAATATTTGCCCATGTAAACTGTAGACAGCAGATTTTTCGGTGTTTAAAATAAGCTTCAGATACAGCAGAGTTTTTTGTATTTTAAAATGTCTACAAAAAGATAAAAATACCTGTATCACGGAATTGGTTAGTGTTTATGGCTTTATGGAATTGTGTTGTGGCTTGCTTTTTACCTTTGGATTTATCAGTGCCAGAACACTGCCATATCTTCAGATTATAAAATCTTTGGCACTTGTCAGAATGAGCTTGTATTGTTCTTGTGAGGCCTGAATGTGTCATCTGTATTTTGTTTGAAGTAACAAGATTTTTTTTATTTGCCTTGTAATATCAGCTACAAGAAGACAACAGCTGAAGAAATATACTGTCTTAAACTGGAGAATACCTCTCTGCAAGAAGCAGTTGCCAACCTAAAAAAAGTAGGCCAAGAAAATCTGCAGTTGCTTCAGGAAGCAGAATACACTAAAAACAAAGCAAAGGAAGAATGTGCAAGGTACTACAGTCAGTCTTCCTTAAGCTAAATAATGCAAACTAAGGCTTGCCCTTCTAACTAGAACTTAGTGTGGTGCTCTGCTAGATAAAATAAGCATTTGGTGTAAACTGGAGTTTCTGGTTTTCCCAGTGCAAAAGGTTGAATCAGTTCTTTCGAGTTTTGCCTACATGTAGAACATAGAGGAAAAGGAAAATACTTGAACGAAATATGCTGGAATATTATCATTTTCAGAAATATCAGTTACAGTGACTCTTCCACAGATAAGATCCACAGGGGAGACAAACAAATACTTAATGCAGAGCTCACTCTTTGTCAGTTTACTCTGAATGATCTGTCACCTTAAATTCTGCTCACAAGCAGATGCCAATTAACTATCCATGAATTGCCACACTGGTGATGTACACCCTAGGTCCTCTCTGCCTAATATGAGGCACCACAGTTACAAGAACTTACACCCAGAAGTTGTGTTAGGCCACTAGCTGAGGACATGCTTCTCTGACTATCCAACAGCAGTTTAGTGGTCCATGTCCTCTGTTTTATCTGCTGGTTAAGATGTTGCCCTCCCTTTCCTCTCCACCTGCTTATTATTGCCTCCAGTTTTCCATGAGAGCTCGTGAAAGACAAACTGAAGAGTTATTTTCTGTTTGATTTGCTGGTTGGGTGTGGTGGGGAAGGGGTTCTTAGTCCCCATCTGGTTGATGGGACAAACAGCTGAGGCTGAAGAGGGGAGACAGTGCTTTTAGGTTTAGGGCTTTTAAAATCTTGAGGTGCATCCACACTGAAGAGTTTGATTGGTTTCTGCCTGAGCCAGTCTCTGCATGTAAAGCCTAATAAGCTATCTCTGCAAAAAGCTGTTGGCATTGAACAGCCGTAAATGAGAAACATTATCTTTCCTTTCTTCAGAAACAGTGCTTGCTTCCTCATAGGAGAAGTTAATTATTATACATATTGAACTTGGTTGCTTTCTGTAGTGTTGTTCTCTCTGTGGCACTGTTTGTGCAATTCTCTATTTCAGTTCTACTGACAGCTTTTCAGTCATGGTTACTTGTGTTTTCAGATTCAGAGTTGTATAAAAAATATACATATTTAAGGGTTCATTAAGGAATGATATCTTCCTCAGGATGCTTTTAGAAGCCCAGACCAAGCTTGCATTAAAAGAAGCAGAAACAGAGAGAACAAAAGAGTCTTGCCTTGCACAAATGACTAAACTTGAGGAAAAACTGGAAGAGCAAACTGAAGAACTGAAAAGGGAACTTGAAGCAGAAAGGTCAAGGTAACTTTCTCAAACTAAACCTGCATGTTATGGCACATCCAAGTTATATTGGGAAGAAGTGCTGAGAGTTAACCATGAACATAATGAGACTTCACTTCTTGCTTTTTAGGAACTCCGTAAATGAAGATACGACCTCAAGCTTAAAAAAAGAGATCGAGACCTGGCGTAATCTATATGAAGACTTGTATAACAAAACGAAGCCTTTTCAGGTGTGTTGGGAAGTAGGTGTGTGTTAGTATCTGTTCACTGAAGACTTGCAGTTGGCTCAAGTTCTGCTTTTGAGAAGTAAATGTGCTGCTTCTCATTGCAATGCATTTATCCTGCAGTGGTTTCCTAAGTTACCATGCACTGAGCCAGCTAGTCCCCTTCCCAAACCAATCTTCCTGTGTAGATCTCAGTTCAGTAAAAAGCTGTGTTTAGTTGAAAGATTTCTAAGAGATTCAATTTGTACTTCAGCAACAACTCGATGCATTTGAAGCAGAGAAGAATGCAATCCTACAGGAGCATGGAGCAACCCAGGAGGAACTGAATAAACTAAGTGATGCCTATGCTAAACTACTTGGCCACCAGAACCAGAAGCAAAAAATCAAACATGTTATGAAGCTGAAGGAAGAGAATAACCACCTGAAGAAGGTTTGTGAAATTAAAAATTAAAAACCTGCAAGGTATTATTGTGCCCAATGTCTTTTATTGCTCTAAATATTTATAGACTAATCTTGAAAGTTTTTTACTTTGTGATTCTTAAATTGCCTGCATGAACCAGATTAGAACAAACCACCAGCCTCCAGAATGACCAAGAGAACCTGTTTTATTTTTGACTGAGTGTATGGCATAACAGAGGGATCAGCAGTGCAAATAACTACTCCCACTCTTAGTTTAGTTGGCTTTTCTTACCTCCTTTGGAGGTTCTAAACTTAGTAAACTAGCTGTTGAAAGTTTCAGACTAATATACTGCTTAGTGTTGTTGCACAGCCACTATACAGTGCTGCTGGCTTCTCTGCACCTCTGTCTTTGTGTTGGGGTTTTAATGGCACCAGCAATTGTGTATTATGTTTGTTATTAGGCAAAATGGCTCTTCAGTAAATGATGAAGCAGGCTCTTCTGTTCTTAATCTAACTTCCAAGTATGATGTTTTCTGTAGGATGTCTCCAAGCTGCGTGCGCTGCTATCCAAGGAAAAGCAGACCAACAGACACCTTCAGGAGCAGCTGTGCAGAGTCCAGGGCATCAAGCACTTGGATCCTTCCAAAGCTTTCCAGTATGATAGCAAGGAGAATATTCCTCCAAAAACTCCTCTTAAAGAAGGTAGGTTTAGATATTGATGTAGCCAAGTCTTTGTACTTAAACTTACCCAAAGAAGGTATGAAAGCCTTGCACAGTCTGCTACGTTTGGGGAAGGAAGGAGAATGGCATCTCCCGTGTTTCACAGCAGATGTTGGAAGCTGCATCAATGGGACACTCCCAGTGTGCAGTGTGCTGTTGTGCTTTCCAGGCCAGGTCCTTGCTGACCTGAGCAGGTGCTGTGCTGGGTCAGACAGCAGAGCCATTTTCCTCCTGTCACCCAGCTCCTGGTACAGCTGAGGGGGGGTCAGGCTGTGTCCCCTGCGTGGGGGTGTGGGTTACAAGTGGCTCAGGCAGAGTTCTGTGCCTTGGTTCTTTAGCTGCTACTTGTCAGGACCTTAGACTACTGTAGATGTCAAGGAAAGATGCAAAAGGCCTGCAGATAAATGTGGAGTGGAGGAAAAGATGTAGAGAGCATAGAGGTGCACTAAGGGAAGCAGTGTGGGAGAGAGTGTGGGAACCAGACCTGCACTAGAGAGTCTGTTCTGGGGTCTGAAATCCTGGTTGTTCTGTTAGATGGAGTGTAGTGCCTTCTACCCCCCAGCAGATAAGTAACTACTTGATGTGGTGGGAGCAATAGTGAAAAACACCAACTTAGTAACATTTTTCCCTTGCAGGTAATAAAAACCAAATTTAATGCCTTCTTGGTATTAAGAAAAATAAAGTACCAATAAATTTGTATGCTACAGAAGACTACAACAGCCTGCTTCAACCAACTCTTGGAATTGATCACTGTTAGTGACAGGGAATAACAACAGAACTTGTCTCAGTTGGGTGGGAGGGTACCCACTGCACATGCAGGCATTGTATAGACTTGAATCTTGGCAAGGGGGAAAGAATCTGTTTAACTGCATCTAAAATTAAGCATGTTTTAGCACAATAAAATTTTTGAAATAAAGAATATGTCTACTTCCTTCCCAAGCCAAGGCTAAAAGCCAAAGCAGTGTGACTCACCTACTGTTCTTTGTTCTAGTCTTGTCTTCATAACACAGCCCAATGTCATTCTTGCCTCAAAAGCAACATGTTCTCTGGTCTTAGGGAAATTATTTAGTTGAACTGTACAATACCTACAACCTGCAGTTCTCTTATCTTCTCATTTCCTATGAGTTTCTCTTAATACAAAAGGAAATACTGAACTTAACTGAAAGGTGGAACTCGGTGTTCTTGTTATTGTATCTGCTGATACCCTGCACCAAGGAGCTGCAGAGAGGCCATACCCAAAACTTAGCATGTAGCATATGTTGCCATTTATTCTGACACTGTGAGTTTACAGTGCATCAAGTTAGAAAGAGTTTGACAGAGGGTATGATATTCTAAGTGAAGCCAAATAGGGCAGGTGTCATAGGACTGGGCTTTTATGGTTGCTACATCTAGAGCTGCCAGGAGCTGCTTATATTGGCAGAAGAACAAGGAAACTCCAGCAAATAATTCTGCCACCTTACAGCAGTGATGATCCTCGAGCTTTAAAATACTGATAAATCATGTAGAACAGACTGGGGAGAGAAGCAAAGGTGTGGAAATAAAGGGGAAATCAAGTGCTTTATGTCAACTTCAATGGAGGAGGTTTTGCCAGGTTTGTGCACATATCAAATAAAGTCTTAAATAAAAGTGGAACCTTGACACTGGTAGCTCAACTGACTTAAGTATTCACTGCACGAATCTCTTACTTTCATGTTGGGAAACTTTTTGATTTTAATTGAAAAATCTATAATTTAACAAGAATTTATTTCTCTGATCATTCATCATGCTGTATTGGAGCAAGGGCTGGGCTGTGCTTGGTTGAAATGTCAAATGAAGAGCTGTTAGAATCCTCAACCTGCCTGACCTAATTAAAGCCCTCCTCCTGTTTCCTATAAAAGAAAAACTGTGTAAGACTCAGTGCCAGTGCTTTGAATGAATTTTATACACACAATGGCTGTGCCTGCTCCTGCTGCCTCTTATGAAGTAAAAGTTTAGGCTCCCACTGAGCTGCTTAAATGGTACCACTGGGACCAGACCAAAAGCTTAACAGGATTCTGAGCCACATGTGATGTAGGGCTTGGAGCAGTGTTTGGGTTCCAAAGGTCAGCAGAGCCATTGCTGCTTGCAGGGCGTGTGCTCTGTGCAGGCACAGCTCACAAAGGGACAAAAGCACAGGTGAACTGCAATAATTCCCTAGGCTGGTGATTCCCTCTGCAGTTTGAGGCGATGCCTGAACTGCTGATGGGAATGGAGCAGGTAAGGCTCTGGATATTTGCATTAATATGATGCTGCCACACTTTTATTACAGAATCTAAGGGAGCAGAAACAGGAGGGGAGAAAGAGAGATTTAATTACTCTTTAGTCTCTATGAATTACAGTCTGAAAGGTTAATTTAAGGAATGGTCCATTGGGTCGCCCAGGGGTGCATTGTGCTTGAGTGACTGTGATACAGACAACAATATAATTTTTGTTTAGCTGTTCTATGAAATCAAGAGTGTTTCGTGAAGTGAATGTAATGACAATAAAGAAATTGGAAGTATAGGTAAAACACTACTGAATCCAGGTAAATATTTGATGAAAAAATAGATTATATTATACAATGAAGATAACAAATTATACATAGTTTTTATAATTTATACTGGCGAGAAAAAAGTGAAGATATTTTACAGGCTGACTTTTGGTTCTAGCTTGAGGCTTCAGTGTTCATGCTTTCCCTATTTTTCTCTTGCTCTAAGCCTGGAAGGCAAAATTTTCATTTCCATGTCATGGTTTTTGTTAAGATGCACAGGAGGCTCTTCCAGTCCATGTTGGGAGGAAGTGATGTGGTATTGATGTGCTGGGAGTTGTTACCTCAGAGCTGCTGAGCAGTTTGGTATTTCTTTGTAGATTTTTCTTCTGGATTTGAAGTTATGGATTACTGTTATTTTGAAATAGAATTCTAAGTTGAATGAAAGATAATTAAATGTCAGTAGCTTGTTACAAGGAAAAAAAGGGCATCTGCTTTAGAAGAAGGTAGAAACTCCCTAAAGTAGTTATATATATATATCACTTCTTTGTCCTGCGAATATTAGCTGTTTGTCATAAGTAAAGGTCATTTACAATATAATTCTATTAAATTTTAGCATGATTCTATTAAATTCTGATAGATTTTTCTGATTTCTCTTCAACTGTGTATTAGTTCCTATAGTATCAGCTGTTTTCCCTCCTTGACTACTACCAATTAAATACTGCTTTAATCAAGTCAAGTTGAAATAAATTCACCAGGGGCAGATGTCAGTGTGAATGTAGCTAAAGTGAGTCTTGGCCACTAATTCTTATGCATCCATTTTACTTTAGTTCTATTGTTTAAAAGAATGCCAGGAATGGTCTCTGCCTTTGGGGATCAGAAATGGCACAGCAACACTTTGTATGCAGGTTCCTGTTACGTGCAAAACTTGCATCAAAGAAAACCAAATCTGTCATGATGTAAGCATAAAGTTACATCCATGGGATGTGTACCAGAAGCAGTCATTGCTTTCTCAAAGGCAGTTTCACCTTCTCTGTGGGGTTTACCAGTTGGCTTTAGGTTAAACTCTGCATAAAGGCAGATTGAAAATGCTTATTATTTTCTATCATTCTAAAAGGAGAAATGAATTAACTTCTAGTGATTGTGACAGAGCTATATTAAGGGGAATGTTCTAGCAGCCAAATAAGATGTTTTGGTCCAATTATAAAGTTCCCCAAGTGAAAGATCGCAATGGGAAGATCACAGTTTCAGTAGGTAAACTTGGTAATGCTGAAAGTCAGACAGGTAATTACTGCAATAACTTTATTTACTGTTCGAAGCACCGTAAACATGATGAAAATAGGAGCTAGCCTGCAGCTGAGGCAGCCCGCGTACACTCCGGCTCACTCGCTCTTCCTTCAGGCACAGGAAATCAACACCAGTAATGGGGGATCGGGGCCGGTTTCCTAAAATCCAAGAGCTGTTGCCAGTATGCTTTTAAGGTTTTATGGAGAGGAGGTGGGACTGCCGCTGTGTCCCTGCTAAAGCGCGTGCCGTGGGCCGCGTATTTTATAAAAAAAGCCGCTTTTTTTGGTGTTTGGGACGGTCCACGTCCCACCGCTCTGCGCGGGTTCACAAAGCCCCGCCCCCTCCACCTCCGCTCCGCCCCCTCCGCGCCCCTCAGCCAATGAGCAGGCGGCGGCGGGGGGCGCGTGCGTGGCTCGCGGCGCGGCTGGGCTCGGGCGCCCCCTGGCGCCCTGGCCGTGTCGCAGCGCGGGGCGGGAGCGGCAGCAGGGCCGGCCATGGTCGGCCGGGAGAAGGAGCTGCGGATCCGCTTCGCGCCGGGCCGCTGCGAGCTCGTCGAGGTGAGTCCCTGCGGGGAGCTCCGGGGGGCAGCTCCCGGGGCGGGTCTCTGCGGGAGCGCGGCGCGGGGCCGGGCGGGCAGGCCCCGAGCGCTGAGGGAGGCCCGGGGCGGGGGGGCGCGGCCGCGGGGGCTGCGCCTGAGGGGGAGTGGGGAGCGCGGCCGGGAGCTCCGGGAGCTCCGGGGCTCCGGGGGCCGAGCGGCGCCGTGTCCGCTCGCCGTGTCGGACCGGGATGGCCGCAGCGCCGTCTCACGGCACTGGGAGGGTCTCTCTGCCATGGGGAGCCTGTGCAGGGATTCCACGCAGGATTCCCCACGGGATTCCTTTGGGAGGCTCGCCCCTGCCCGCAGGTGCCCGTGGTCCCCACAGGTGTCCGTGAGCGGCCGCAGCAGTGGGGCTTTGACGGGCCAGGGGAACGCGGAACAGCCTCTGGCAGCGCGGTGAGGGTTCGGCTCTCAGGCGGAATTTTGCAGAGCCCGAGGGTTTGCCTTTTGCTTTCTGCCACTGCCGGGGCTGTCAGAGCTCAGCCGCAGCTCGGTCTCCCCGTGCCTTCCCTGCTGGGACTTGTGTATCCCGGTATTATGTTGCAAATGAGTGTTACACCAGGAGCTTCCGCTTTGTCGTGGCCGTTCCCTAAAGTTGGCGTTTTGAGTTCGTCGTGATTTTCTAAATAAAAATATAAAGCTTAAAAAGTACTTGTTTCTGTTTTTCACCTCGAAACGCATCACGTTTTGCTCTCTTTGTAAATTACACTCCTATTTTGTGTTTTGTTGGTGTCTGCAAAGTAATCTGGTGTCTCGTGTTATTTTTTAATCTTACCATGTTGTCACTTGTTTATTTTTATGTCAGTGAGACAGCCAAGCACAATTCTTTTATTATTGTGTTAATTCTTAGTTAATGTTGACATCAGATAAAAGAGAATTAAATTGGATGCTTCATTATGAAGCTCAAAATTCTGCAAATCAGTGGTGTTGTTCAGAATGGTTTGTGAAGACAAGTTTTTGTGGGCTTGATGATTGGAATGTGGTTGTGGCTTAGCTGAGAAACACATGTGAAGGGTTTGTTAGCACAAGGCTCATCTGAACATAGGGTAATTTATAGGTAATTTGTACCTATAAAACTTGCAGGCAGAAGGATAATATCTGAGTTCTAGAATGTCTTTTATTCTTTACATATAGTAACTGTATATAAAATTACTTCGAAGTCAAAGTGTGCTTTGTAGCTCTCTTTTCTATGTGTGGACAACAGCAGCACCTTCTGCACATCTGTGAGAGCACCTGCAAACAGCAGTGGTGGGAACATGGAACTTCAAGGGCCTTTGGGCTCAGAAGTTCTGTGGTTCTGAGGCAGAAGTGCTGCTGCAGCTGGGGGATGTCCTGTGAAGGAGCTTATAGGGAAAGAATTCATCTGTGCAGGTTTTGTTACCACCAGAATGTGTAGCTTCTGGCAAGGTGAAGTAGATTCAAACTGGTAGTTAGTTTGTGTTGGATTTATGGGAAGAATCTATGAGTTATCTTGCTTTTTCAGAAACAAGTGATGAAAATCAATCAGTCTTGCAGGCAAGAGCAACAGGATGTGCTTGGTGAAAGCTGTGTTTGTGTCCAGTTCAAGCTGTGCTGCTGATGTAACATCCTCTTTACGCTGTGCAGAATAAACAAACTTAGATGAATCATGCTTAGAAATGTCAGATTTTAGGAATGACACTTGGTTTTGTGTTGGTCACCTCCTACTTATTAAAGATGTTCGGTGACATTTTCAGAGAACCTTTTGACTGTTCTGCAGCAAGTCTGGGATGTTTGTAAGAAACACTGATCAAATGTCCTGTGACACTCTGGGCAGACTTTGCAAAGGGAAAAAGTACAGGAGAAAACAGTAGTTGCACATTCTCACTCATGCTGTTTAGAGAAACATGGATAGCCTTAAAAATTGTAAATAAACTTGTTGTGAGGTAAAATTTAAGGACACGAACAAACAAAATTTTTGAAACATCACTTGCTATAGTCTGACATTTTCAGCCTATTGCCCAGATATAAATTATTAATTTTCATCCAGTACTGATGGGAATAAGTCATGCTTCACCTGGAGTTTTAGAGATGAGACAAAAGCAAGCACTGTACTGGGAACTGGAAGCAGTTGTTTTGGGATGGGCTGCTTCTGTCATGCCCAGAGCTCTGCATATACCCTTGTGGAACAAGAGCTTTGTAATTTCAAGGGTGAAAACCAGTAATTTAGAAGCAATTGCTGTGTTTTCCTGAGCTGCAATCAAAAAGTAGCAGTCTGGTACAATGCTCAGAAATTCCTGGGCTGTTGGGATTGCACAGCAGAAGTATTCTGTGATGTACAAAATTATAGTCAGTTATCACAAATTGTCCTTTTCTGTAAAATGGTCAGGAAATCCAAGGTTTGTGGGTTCTGCATACCCAAAGTTTTTTTCTGTGCTGGCATGGTAAGCATATGCATTCATTTTTGTGTCCAGCAGGCTCTTGTTCATGGCAGATGCAGAGGCAAAGCATGAAAGGAAAATAAAGACTACACAGGCAGACACAGATCTTGTGTTTGCTGCCTTTAAAACTTGATGTTCTAGTGAGAGGTGGATAAAGTTTGTGTGTGCCAATGCACAAAGTTGTCCCAGTACCAAAACAGGGGGAGCTGAAGTACAGTTCTAATCTGTTGTGTAGATTGAGAGTTGAAATTGTCAAATCATTTTCAGACGCATTTTGTAAAACTGACAAGAGATCTGTGTCTTGGTTTTACTTATTATACTGTTTGGCTGAGCAACAATCAATTAGTGTTCAATTTAATAATAAAATTCAAGTCTTCTTACAGTGATTTGTGTTGTATTGCTGCAGCTCCTACAGCCACAATCTATCCAAACTTATTTTTTGTACCATTTGGACCCTAAATCTTACATCTTTTGGGTCCGTTTTCTAAAGAAGTTGTTTCCTCCTTTCAGATTGCACAAGGCTATCAGCTTTTGAATGAACTTAAAGTTCTGTCTTCACTAGTGGTTTGGTTTGTTGTAGAAGTAAATGAGTTTCCCACTAAAGTTTTGTTTTCATTATCTTCAAGTGTATGTTTAAATATTAGTCTGGCTGCAGTATCGGTGCTCCCAGATGTTTGTGTTCCGTGAGACACTCCAAAAGAATCAGGAAAAGCTTATTTAATACAGTAGCTCTGACTGTGGCCTCACATACTTTTAAAGAAAAAACATTAGAAAATTGCAGTAGAAACAAAACTTTTCCTGTTGTCATTTCCCTAGGAAGATGTTGACATTCCCAGTAGGCGAGTTTTGATCACTGGTGCTACGGGACTTCTTGGCAGAGCTGTGTTTAAGGAATTCCGTGAAAATAACTGGAATGCAGTTGGCTGCGGGTACAGGAGAGCTCAGCCCAGATTTGAACAGATTAATCTTCTGGACTCTATTGCAGTTCATGACATTATCCATGATTTTCAGGTAAGTCTGGAGCATGAAGTGGGTGGATGGTTCAGTAGTCAGTGGATGGTGCTGCTGAGCTCTGGGGCTGCAGTGGGGCCGATGCTCGGGCAGAGCTCTGACAAATGTGTGTGTTGTGCCCCACCCAGAGTGTAGGTTTGCTGTGTAGGGACAGACAGCTCTGAGCTGTGCTGTCCTCACCTCCACAGGCACAGCTGTACATGGCAGCCCACTGGCACTGCCAGGTGAAAGGACAAGATCAGTGTGAGTTATTGACACAGTAATGGGTCAATACACAGTTTTGGTGAAGTGGAAGAACACCTGAACACAACAGCAGGAACTGTATGTAGCCTGCAGTGTAGTGAGGAGTGTATGTGAGAAATACATCTTTGTATTAATATATTTTATTATACAGAGTTAAAAAGACAAACCCAACAACTTCAATCTCACTGTAAAATTGAAGCTACTGAAGATCACAGTTGCAAAACTATTGAAAATTTTTTTTTGATATCTTGAGGCAGCAAGGTTGTATTGTACTCCCTCGGGAACACATGCTCCTCAGAACACCATGATTAAAAGTAACACTGCTACTTTTATTGCTTCTCTTTTGCCTGAAGGGCATCATCACTACAGTTAGGGTGCAACTGCAATCTCTTGACCACGTTGGTTGTTTAAAATTAGTCTTTAATTTCCAGCCTCATGTTATAGTGCATTGTGCTGCTGAAAGAAGGCCAGATGTTGTAGAAAGTCAACCAGATGCTGCTTCTCAGCTCAATGTGGCTGCTTCAGCAAACTTGGCAAAAGAGGCAGGTAAGGAGAGCATCTCATGGATTGGGTTTCTTTTTAAAATACTGCATTTATTTATACAGAGACATCGATACAAATAAGTTCCTCTAAGTGCTGAATGTCACTTCTGCCATCAGTGTGCCATCCATACATTTTCTGTAAGGGTGCTGTGCACAGATACGTGAAGGATCAGCAAACAGAGCAGTAGGAATGAGTGGGGAGAAAACATGAGGTCCTTGGGAGATTTGTTTAGAGGGTTGTTGGGATTTCAAACAAGGCATGAGTTAAAATAAACTGTGTATAAACATTTTCTTCCTAGCTGGAGTAGGAGCGTTTCTGATCTACATTAGTACAGACTATGTGTTTGATGGAACAAGCCCTCCTTATAAAGAGACTGATGCACCAAATCCCCTGAATTTATACGGTAAAACCAAGCTGGAGGGTGAAAAGGCAGTCCTGGAAAACAATGAAGGTAAGAATATACTCAGCTGTTTTTAATAGAGGCTTTCTATTTTTGCTTAGTTGTAGACTGGCTTAATAGACTCCTAAGTCAGTGGTGAAGTTGCAAAACCATGGCAACAAGATCCAGAGAAGAATGTGATTAACACTCAGTCCTTGCTTGTGAATGGTTGCTCTTGCTTATAGGTTGACTAAAACTTTATTTCTTACCTGTGCTCATCATCATTTGTGTTACTTGTTTCTGCTGATGGACATTCATGAGCCTTTGTCTCCTGTGAATCTGCTGTTCCTAAGGAAAGATAAAATAACTCACTCAATATACAGCTGCTGTTATTCAGGGGGATGCATTGCAAGGGTTAATAACACATTTGTGATTTTAAACAACTTTTTTTTTTTTAATTTATTGTTTAAATATTTTCTTAATGAAAATTTGGCATTCAAAATGTGCACACATAATTTCAAAAAAATGTATTTAATAAGGAAAAAAAGCTTTGGACTGAATATGTTCCCTTTCATTTAAGACTTATTTCTTGTATAAAAGAGAGGTTTGGCTGTTTCTAGTTAGTATGCCATCAGTTTCCAGTCACAGATTATAAGGAAAGAAGCACTTGTATTTTCTCAAAGAACTTGAAGAAAATAATCTCAGTACACTTGCAGAAAAGTCTTCTGATATACCAGTATGATACTTGCACTGTGACACTGCCCAAATAGAACTGAGCAATACATAAATTAGTATGATGGTCTTTCTGTAAGTCAATATAAACTATATAAGATAGGTTTGGCATTACTAGTAAGAAAAAGACTTTCTAAAAAATACTTGGATAGGAAAAGCCCTATTTAAGTAAAAAACAAATCTAAATGGTAAGTTATTCACTCCACCTCTTGATTAAATATCATCTCTGAATTTGACTGTGATGCTGTTTGCTCCCTCTTCTAGATTGGGCATGAAGGTAAGACTTCACCAAATTCAAGTACGTGTGGGTATCTTGCTTAGACCCTTCTCCCAGCTCAGCACTCAGTTTGGTTTTATAACCTTTTTGAGCAGGATGTGTCAGGCAGCAGTGGAGTACAGAGTGGGGTTATTAGCAGAAGGAGTTTTGAGGTGGTGCTGAGTAAGGTGCTTGAAAATACCAGTTCTGTTGTTTCATACGAATATAAATATTTTACATGCATTTGTTTTTCAACCCTTAATTTGTAGGTTGAATTCAGTCTGTCAAACGTGTAGCTGGGTGAAGAGCTGCCCTGTCTAATTCTGTTGTACAGTGCAAGAATCTCTAAAAATAATTTGGGTGTTTTGACATTTTAAAAAAAGCTACTTTGGTTAGGAGGGAATACAGGTTATATTTAGTTCTCATGCATAGAAAGCTGCGAAGTTTCAGTAGGTCTTCAGAGCAGTTGGTCATGAGGTTAATGCTCTCCTTGTCCCAGATAGCTGAGAACAAAAGGAAGGCAGTTGTCTTCTCAAACAATGAATACTTTAAAGATATTAAAAAAGAGGTGTTTCAACCAGTATTTAAAGAGAAGAACATATTTGCAGAGTGACCAAATAACTGTTTCTAGAGCAGCAGGAAATCAGTGTCATGTTGGGTTTTCTATTTGTTTTTCTTGTCTAAGTACTTATTCTGGTTTACTTTTCTGTGAGAGTAATTTCTGTGTTAGCTTTTTCTGTTTGTCTCTCTAATAGCCATAGCATTTTCCTCCTCCAAATCTTTTAAGAATTGCAATGACTGGTGACTTCAGCTTCAAATTTCAGGACTGATTTTTTTTTTTTTTCTTTCAGCAAAGCTATTCCTTTTAGTGAATTTGTCATAGCCGTCTTGGAATTCCCCTGAGAGCCTTTCTGAGTTTTCATGACTGAGATAGACTAGTATGATATATTCTATCATGAAATATCCTTCTCTTTCCACTTGTTCACTGTTAATTTAATTTCTCAAATCACTGTCTTGAAATCTAATACTGTTTACTACTGTTCTGTGAACTTGTTCCTTATTTGTCAAGCTTTTTATGCATTCCAAAATATTGTTTTCCAGTCCAAAATTCATGTCATTTTTTCTGGTAAATGGTATCCTTGATACAGGCATGCTGGATGAAAAATCTTTGGAATTGATGCCTGAATATGGTGACTTGTGATTGGCAGGAATTTTTCTTCTTGCTCTTATCCAGGGAGGATGGGGAGTGCTGGAGTAATTCCACAGTACAGTCAGGTTTTTTAATTTTTAAATGTTTTAATTTTTGTTCTAACCCAAACAGGCCATGTTGTGCTGTTAATGAAAGCTTGTTAACTTTCTGTTAAATCAATGACGTAAATGAAAATAAATTTATACAATCTTAGTGTTTATAAACTGCTTTGATATAAATTAAAATTACTCTCTGAGAGCAAACATATTAACTAATTGCCTTTTATTTGTGATTTGTAGATGCTTAATATCATCAACATATTTCTTAACACTTCCAAACTACTTCTCAGGGTATGCTGCAGCATTTGTACCTCTCTATACCAATGGTAATGCTTTTAAAATATTCTTTCTTTTAGGAGCTGCAGTGCTTAGGATTCCTGTCTTGTATGGAGAGGTAGAAAGACTGGAGGAAAGTGCTGTGACTGTTATGTTTGATAAAGTGCAGTTCAGTAATAAATCTGCCAACATGGACCACTGGCAGCAGAGATTTCCTACCAATGTCAAGGATGTAGCAGCTGTTTGCAGACAACTGGCAGAGAAGAGAATGATGGTAAGAGTGTCAAGAAATGAGCCTTTGCAAGGGGAAAACAGTTTGAGTTCTCAGCTTTGTTTCTGAACAACTGAGAACTGCACATAACCTGAATTATTCTTTGCATTTCTGGAATGCTGGGAGGGAGGAAAGAAGTGGCTGTAATACTACAGTACCTTTACATGACTGTGGGGGAATTGTGGTCTTTGAAACAAAAGTGAATGAAGTGATGGGACAAAACCTGAAGGTTGTCCTGTGTCTTGTAGTGTAGAGGAGAGAAATGGAAATGCCTGACTTATTCTGATGTGCCTTTTACAAATTGCTGTTTTGGTGGGAAAAAAACCTATGATGGCTGAATGTAATTCTCAAAGATGCCCTTGATTATTATCTTAAGAACACTGAAGTGGCAAAACAAAGCCACTGAACTGAAATACTTTATCGTGTTTGTTCACCACAGCACCTTCAGATTACCATCTTTGCAAAGTAACTGAACCAAACAACAGCCAACCACCTTTATTTTTTGATACACGTACCAAGGAAAACATGGACTGTGCACAGATAAGGTGGATAAGGTGCAGTTTGGTTGGACTCCTACAGGATTTGCAGTTTATCATTCAGAATGTGGGTGGTGCCTTTTGCCTTTGTTTTCAAGGAAGCAAAGAGCACAGAGCAGCTGAGTTGCTCCTCCCCAGCTCTGTGACCTTGGTTGTTTGCTGGGCTGCTCCATTTGCCTCCTGTTCATTCTCCAGAACACAGAGTGTTTGTGAAGAGCCAGGTCAGATCCATGTAACACCAGTTTCCAGTCTCAATCCCCAGATGGGTGTTCTCTGGAAATGTGCAGTGAGGTGCTGTGAGGTGCCTTTCAGGATGGGGTCTTGCTGGGTGATTATTCTGCACAGCTCTTGCCCAGGAATTAGTCTGAGGGCCAGCTGGCTGCTGCTTTTCATCTGTGCTTCCTGTTCTTTCTCTAGGACCCATCAGTAAAAGGAACATTTCACTGGTCTGGCAATGAGCAGATGACTAAATATGAGATGGCCTGTGCAATCGCAGATGCTTTCAACCTCCCCAGCAGCCACTTGAGACCAGTAAGTGACGTGTTGTTCGACCTGTGGAAAGGTGGATGTGCTTGGTCATTCCAAGTAGTTGGTCTCACACTGGCTGTGCCAGGGAACTTCCTCTTCAGGCGGGTTGTGCCTGTCTAGCCCAGCAGCTGCATTGCTGAGGGGGCTGTCTGGGATCCAGCTCAGGAAAACAACAGCTGCTGTGACCTGGTGAATTAGGAAAATTACCCAGTTTCACAATCTGCAGTGTAATGGTATTTCTGCAGAACAGTTCCCCTGAGTCACGAGTAAATCCATATCTTTGTTGGATCTTTGAGCTTAAGAAAAGCTTACAGATTGACAGAACATTAACTTGAAGGTAGGAATCTGTAAAAACTCTGCAATGTCCAGATTTATTTCTGAATACATGCATTTAAGAACTCCAAATAATTTTTGCTTTGCTTAACACTCCTGTCCTGCAGCTTTATTGACACTTAAGACTGCTCTTAAAAACATACTGGTAATGTGGTGAGAATATAATATGAAAATAGTATTTTATTTATATACAAAATAAATTCCAAGGATCCAGAATTGGTAAACACTGGAACTGAAATGTGGCTTGGAAGATGGCAAGAAAAACAGTGGAGAACACTGAGTCTGAATTTTTTCTGCCCAAATCTACTCTTCAAGTAGATTGATCAAGACATGGTTCTGTGAACATTCTGGAGCATTTCTCACCTTGTGATTATAATCACAGAGTGAAAATAGGAATAAAAGGTAGAAAAACACAAATAGCAGCAGTAATTGAGTGAGAAAAATTTAGCTCCACACCGCCCTGCCTGACATCTGTTGAAATCAAGTTAACCATGAAACAAGCAAACAAACAAAAAATACCAAACAGAAAAACCGCACAGAAAACAGTTGGAAGGAAGGAGGGGAACACACCTACACAGAAAGCTATGAAGGAAAAGTTTTAATGTACATATGTAAGTATTTCTCTGTCACTTCTGATTACTTGTTGGTGTGTTGGCTTTCTGTCTTCTGTTTCTGTTTTAGATTACTGACAGTCCAGTTGTGGGTGCTCTTCGCCCGAGGAATGCTCAGCTGGACTGCTCCAAGCTGGAGATGCTGGGGATAGGCCAGAGGACACCGTTTCGAGCTGGGATCAAAGAATCACTTTGGCCTTTCCTTGTTGACAAGAGATGGAGGCAGACAGTCTTCCATTAGTTTGTAACTTTTTTTTAGTAAAAGTATGCTATGTGGCACTTTTTTAAAAGAAAAAAAAATAGTTTTGTATGAGTGTTCTTAAATTGTGACATTTATGAGCTTTCATTTAATCGGGTAAACCAATGGTCTTGCACTAGTGAAACTGTAAGCCTAAAAATCATTCAGTGACAAAAACTGAGCCTGTTTGATGTCATGCATCTTTCCTTCCATTTGTACTGGTCTAATTTCATGTCTGTTCCTGGCAGATTGAGGTTCTTAGTAATCAGTGCCATGTGACGCTAAGAATCACTTCACTTGCTGACTTACTTTTGGCTGAACTATGTTGTTGATGCTTAAGGTCTGTGTCATTGTTGTATATACCATTTCTCCTCATTAAAAGACATGGTTGGTTACTTTATCACCCCAAAATCCCGAGTTTTTTGTTTTTAACTTCTGCAGGTGGTGTTCTTAGGGAGTTAAGCTGAAGTAGGAATAGTTAAATACTTGTTTTGCTTGAGCTCTGATCAAAATGTTTTTTAAAAAAGTGAAACCTTATTTTTGCAATTATCAAGTGTACTTTTTAGGCTTGAAATATTTTCAGAATGTTCTGTAACTTGAATGCCTGCAGCTTTGTATTTGTACAGGAAGTTGTATGCATTTGTTTAAAAGGTGACTTGTAAAATCTAGAAGGGGGTTGGGAGGGTGGGGAAAAACCAAGTTTTGACCTGGGTTTTATTTGGGTGGGGGACTGGAGTTGGAGGATTCCTTTTTTTTTTTTGACTGGGTGATTGTTTTTTGTTTTTTTTATTTTTTACAAAAGCATAGAATATCTTCATCTTTCTCTTTTTGAGGGGCAGTATTTGGGATTGGTTAAACTGATGGGAGGAAGTTGTTTGTTAGTTGATACAGTGAGGTGGAGAGGAAAGGTGTTTAAGAATTTGTAGCACTGCAGCTTCTTTTGCACAGATTGGCAGACCTTGCACTGATGCAGCTTGTTGTGGAACAGCAAAGTGCTTGTGTTGGAGGTTTGCAGCATAATAATGTAACCACAATAGTCCAGTAGAAGCCTTTAGTCTGCTTAAGTCTAGTCTTTAAAGCTGGACTAAATAGCCAGGTGAAGTGGAGGAAGAACACGTTTTAAAGGTTTGCTTCCTTCTGAAGTTGTAGAATCAACAATATAAATGTTCTCCTATTGGCAGCAGCTTATTAGGAAAGCCAGTAAAAGGTGCAGTTGGATGATCATTTATTTTTCTGAGGCTTAAACCAAGGAGGAGGGAAAGATGTTCAGATTTAATTTGAAAAAAAAAAAAAAAGAAGGGAGTTGAGGGGAGACACACACAAAAATAGACCAACTGAAGGTCTTGTAAAGTCAGCTTTATGTTCAGTCATTTAATTTCAACTGGCATATGCTAAGCAATCATAATCCCAATTTGTT
The DNA here is from genome assembly GCF_022539395.1 of Myiozetetes cayanensis. Taxonomy (NCBI): domain Eukaryota; kingdom Metazoa; phylum Chordata; class Aves; order Passeriformes; family Tyrannidae; genus Myiozetetes; species Myiozetetes cayanensis. The sequence goes on along the minus strand of NW_026087378.1, from coordinate 3,842,165 downwards.
TTCAGTCTGAAATCCTGTTATACACATGGTAATTTATCTCCAAAATGACAATAAATGTATATTGTTAGCATGAGAAACGGTAGTTGATTCTTTCTTTACCATCAGGATTTGTTTATCTGGATCATGAATATTTGCAATTCTCCTTGAAATCTCTGTGCCCTTTCAGTGTTGGTTTTTTTCCTCTCTTTATTTCAGTAACTATTTCCAGAGTCAGATTAGGTTGGATCAGTTTCTCTGTCAATGTGTCACTGCCTTGGGGATGTGATAAATGTACAAAAGGTACAGAAGGTTTTGAAAATATGAGCCTGAAACATCCTGGGCCTCAGTGCTGGATCAGGACGATTCTGAGTACACGTCCTCCCCTCGCAGGGAGCAGTTTGACTGGGAGGGAAGAAGGGGGATTTCTTTCCCAAACATAAAGCACCTGATTGGGATGAGCTGGGCATTTTACTGGGAGGAGGGAATTGCAATTTTTGAACTTTTTTTTTCACATTGAGCAAGTAAATCAGTCCCAGTCCTAGTGCTCTAAACACTGAACTGTGACAGTGCACAGTTTGGACAATTCAAAATTTATTTTGAAGTGCAAAAAGGAAAAACAACCTGAAGGGTTTTGGAGTAAGTCACACTGACTATAACTGGATTAAATGGGTAGCTCCTTTCATTCCTTAACTTTTATAGTATGGCTCAGAAGTATAACCTAGGGTGAATGTTCATATGTTAATCCTTTTACCAGGCATTTTGGAGTAATTGTGGCAAAAGTAGTGATGAACTTCAAGCTGTCATAATTAAATATGTGGGATGTCCCAAGCTGAGATATCCAATCCCTTTATATAAATGTGTGGATTCTGTTCAGATAAATAGACACTTAAACTTCAGTATGCTAGTGATAAAATGTAGCAATCTATATTTATTTATTAATGTATTTTCCATTTTGCTCCCTATGTGGGCTACATAAAATAAATACCAAACTCCATTTGGATATCACTTCTTTGTTTTACAACCACAAGCTGCTCTGTGTCCTCAGCATCCCCCTTGGAGGCTCCAGTCTCAAGGCACTTCACTACTAGAGAGACAGCTGAAATAATTCACTCAGTTTTGCCTGACATCACCCCCCTGTAACAACACATTTATCTCAGCTCGTGGCATTGGAGTCTGTTCTGCTGCAGAGGTGAATATGGGTGTCTGAATTAGGACAGTTGGCTGAAACCATTTTTTCAGTGATTAATATAAGGAGAAATAAGTCTGTTAAAGAGGACTCCTCCCTTCCTCTGCAGTGTGTGTTCAGAGGGACTGCACAGCTGTGCAGGAGGCTCAGGAAATGCCCTGACTGCGGAGAGTGTGGCAGCAGCAGATGAACCAGCTCCTGCTCCAGAGCACTCCAAGGCACCTTCAGGAGGTACCTGCAGGAGCTCCCTGTGACCTGTGCCTGTGTGTCACCAGGCAGAGGAGATAACTTGATTTCAAATTCTATCAGTGATTTCTGCCCTACTTTACACGAGGCTGTTTAACTCACTAATGACATAAATTACCCATGTTTTTTAACCATTTTGTTCCCACATGCTCTCTAATTAAATCAAATCTGGATGCTCTTTTTAAGTGGTGCATCTTTATTTCCCCAACTGGCCTGATGTGTTTACAGCCAGTCACTCACATATGAAACTGCTTGTACATCTAGGAATTGCAGCATAACAGGAACTTAGGTGAGCTGTATAATAAGACAAATACATAACCTCCTACAATATACACTGGTTTTGATGAGATTTTGCAGTTCAGAGATAAATTGAATTGGTAAGATTAGCACTGTCACGAGGGTCCCTGAGTTGCAGCTTTAAGCTCAGGGAACTGGTGGCTTGGCAGTGTTGTTTGTTTACTTTATAACTCTTACTTGCCTGAATTTGTATTTAATTAAAAACCTTAGAGAAGTGAGGCTTCTGTCTGAAATGGCTCCTTTATAACCTGAGAAAGGGCTCTTGAGGAGGATTGGCTGTTCTGTGACACCAACTTCCAAAATAATGACTGCTGTGTAATGTCACAGGGCATTTGCCAGCATGAAAAAATGGCATTAATAGGTATGGAAAAAGAAAAAGTGTGTAGACAGCAGGGATTAGGAATTACATTAAGAAAACTATTACAGAAAAGATTTCTGTCTGTGCTTAATGTTCCACTGATTTCAGTAGGGTTCCTTACTGTGCTTACATTTAAGTACAGGTATAAAACTTGGAAGCCTTGATGCTTGGGAATACCTTGATGAGAGGTGAACAAGGATACAGATTATTGCCTCACACTTATTTTTAAGTTTTGATAGTACTCTGCTGGGGTTACTGTAATTCACATTGGTATCAAAGAGTGCAGCAGTTGAGTTCTGAACCTTTTCACTGCAGCCTGGGAACTGGTAGTGATGGCAGTGAGTGCAATCACAGGGGATGGAGCTGGTCAGATCCCCAAAGCCACTGCTCCCACCCCAGCCCCAGAGACAGTGCTGTGCAAGTCAGAATGTGTTCACACAGGGCTTGCTCTGCCTTCTGTGGGATTGTTGTGTTGGTAAAAGGCAAAGGAGGGGATAAACAGCTTGTAGGTTTTACTTGAAAGAAATCTGGGAAGGCTAATTGCTCACAGTTAGTTACCAGTAGTCAAGCAGAGAAATTAGGGAAACATTGAATAGGGAAAGGGTCTCTTGGACCAACGCACGTGGTTCTGCTGTTTGAGCTGAGGGAACCACAGCTGTGGGAACAGGCTCTTAATCCTCCAGCTTGGCCATCTGCCAGGAGACAGGAAAGACACTTTTGGCCGATATGTCCGGGAAAAACATCCGTGGAACCTTTGGGGCTGATGTACTTTTAACCTCTGGTTGTACATAAAAATATTTTCTGACCTCCTGCTATCCTCTTCCTCCCTCCACCAGCACTCCAGCACACAAATCTTTTTAGTCATCAGCAGGAATTTTAATTGCTTGGAGTTTCTGATCCTCCTTTTATAGATATTTGCCTGATATGTTTGGTGCACAGACTTGTGCTTGTTGCCACTGTCTGGGTGGGAAGTTTCCAAAACAACCCAGTGCTTTACAATTTCAAATACCAGGTTCTGTTCTTGCCTTTTGATTCAACTGGTATATTTTTATTTTTAACCATTTTAACGAATGTTCTAATTTTCAGAATTACTGATCATGATCTAATAGTGAGTTACTTGCAATTTCTGAGTCATGAGAATATAAAAAAATCAGGACAGTAGTTTTAAATGATGGATGGGCAAATAAGGGATGGAAAAAAGGCTTAAAGGGAGTCAAGGTTAAAGAATCCATAAAAAAGAAACTTGGATTTGTATATCAGTCCTAGCCACGTCCTCTGTTGCCTCAGGAGACCAAAGGAGGTAGCACAAATATCCAATATAAGTTCAATTAGTTCAACAAGAAGCCTGAAGAACTCATCTCTGGGGCAAACACTTGGGACAAGGACCGGGAGGACAACGCCAACTGCCCCTTTTCTACTGTGAAGAAAATTGTGTCCTTTTCTTTAACAGCTGGAAGAAACAAATGGGATGAACCTCTGACCTGGGGGAGGTGATGGGATGCATGCTCAGCAAGTCTGCAGATGGCACCAAATTGTGAAGGAGCAAGTGTGCTCAGGGGCAAGGCAACGTTCAGACAGATCTAAACAGGGGAACAGACAACTGGCAGGAGTCTCGGTGAATTTATTTGGGCCTGAGAAAGGCTGGAGAAGGTCAAATTCTGGAAACTGGAGTAAGATGTTGAAAGGTTTTATGATTATGCTGGAGCAGACAGGTAATTAGAAGTATTAAAAGCTGACAAGGCACAAGGTCAAGATGAATTATATACTTCAGTATTCTAGCAGGAGTGGGAAGACAAATATTTTGAGCAGCAGATGCTTTGCAACAGTGGAGGTTCAAAAGATGGGTGTAGGTCTGAAGAAGTGAAAATTAACTAACATGCCCTTGTAAGTAAAGAGGCTTCATTTTGCCCAAATTCAGTTTCCAAAGGAAGACAGCAGAGAGGGAAGAGTTTGTGAATTAGGAGAAGGGTCTGGACGAAAGCAAAACACATTCCTCTGTGTGATGCTCTATATATTTTCTCAAAATAATTAATCTAAACTGCAAATCAACAATCTTGCAATAGTTTTACTGTTCCTTGGAAGAACAGGCAATACAGGCACAAATAGCCCAGTAGGTGACAGCAGCAGGTGTTTTTTATCCCCTCCCAGGTGTGTGAATATCAGGAGGCATTATGAAGAGCTGCTTGGATCACGAAGCAGTAGCTTTGGATTTTCTCCCTGAGGACTTGCACCAAACTCCCTGGGCTATGGGGAACAATCCTTTCTCTGGTTAGCTAAAGGAAAAAGAAACAGGAACCAAGTCTCTGCATGACTGTTTCAAGCCTTTAGTGGATAGTTAGCTCCCAACAAAACTGCAACTGTGTACGCTGATGACAGTGATGCAGAAAGGCAAGAGATATTAGAAGACAAAAAAAGCATAAAGAGACACAGTGAAAGTACAAGATAACCAGTATCCATAAACAAAAGTCCTTTGGTATGAAGACAAATTAAATACATCAGTGTAAATGAAGATATATCTAGTAACTAAAGTATTAACATGCATAATATTCATCTTTTCATGCAAACAAGATGTAAATAATGACTGTAAGAGCAAACCTCCATCACACTGTCTCTGTCCACTCTTCTGCTTGTCTCAACGTTCACATAACCTGCATACTTTTTAAGAGTACTGTTCTTTTCAACCTAACCAGTCCATGTGAACTGGATGCATGATACTGCCTTGAACTTTTACTTGTACTTTTGATATCCCTTCTCTTCAGTATCTACTATGCAATCAAGGAGGGAACTTTGCACAATGCCCTCCTCCCTCCTGCTGAGAACTGTTTAGTTTGTTCTGTTGGGAGAAAAGCACAGCTGCTTCAGCTTCTGGAATCCTGATTCATCCAACTGTGACACGGGGGCATCCCTGGTAAGTGCCTGCATATCCCACAGATCTCGAGGCTTTGCTTCTGCAGGTTAATGTTAAATTAATGCAGAAGAAATGAGGAGAGTGATTTGGAAACAAGAAGTCCAGACAAAAAGAGCGGAACCATGAAGTGTCCCTATCTCTTCTGCACATCAAACCCTATAATTATAGATAATAATTGAAACCCAGGGCAGCAAGTTCTCTGCTTTTCATTAGGTTCCTCAACCCAGCCAGACCCATGGACAATTAAACAACAGGAGGAGTTCTGTGTTTGTAAATTCCTTTGTGGCAAAGAGCTCTATGCTACAGAGACACAATGTCCTAGATACTCTACACGTCGTATTTTGATTAAAGAAAATAAAGTTGTCATGTTGATAAGTACATCTTATCTATGTGTCTCTTACAGGACAGAGCAAAGTACTCTTATTTCCTCCTCTCTATGGGGCAGTACAGGTGGAGTTAGATGGCAGTTCAGCAAAATATTACCCTCCGTTTTCAGTCTTTCTTTTGTTTCTATTTTAGTTATAGATTTCAGGTCTCTTTTTTGTTTGATTTTTGATGAGGACTTCAAGTAGGAAGAGATACAACATAGAAAGCTGAGTATGGCAATAACTATGAGGGACAACACAGGAAACAACAAATCCTGAACAGATATGAAAAATGCAAGGTAATATATTTAACAGTGGAGAGAGGCTCAGAGATACAATTTAGACCATCAGGGTATACTGCAGACAGATGTCAGCAGGCCTATAGTCAGGCCTATAGGAAAGGAAAAGCCTCTAGGCTGGGTGAGATTAGAGAAACATAACTTAAAAAGTTTCCCTTCTTGAGTCTTAGTGGTGGTCATTTTGACTTTTTCTTTATAAAGTATGTACTTTACTGATAATTTATTAAAGGACAAAGCACAGCATTAGGCACCAGTGAGCATCTAATAGAAGCAGAACGACTAGAAGAAGATTGAGAACACTGCAGGCTTGTAAATCTGATCTCAGCGGCAGAAAATACATGGAGAGCAATTATGCACACAGAACATTTAGATATATGTAATTGCTTGAGGGGAGTCAGCATGGATCCTGGAAAAGAAGATTAGGCAAGATAAATGCGCTTGGCAGCTCTGAGTAGGCAGGACAGCTAGAGTGGATATCATTTATCTGGATTATGGGGAGGGAGGGGAAAATTTCTTAATCCTACATAAACCAAAAGATGACTCATTTTCAAAGTCCATAAACATAGCTTGAGAAAAGAAAGCTGGTGGACTGGATTATGGCAGGTAGAGACAACAGGCATAAATATCATGTAACACTTATATTAAAAAAATTCTCCATCTGATTTTCAGAGACTGCTTAGTGAACCCCTGAGGCTTTGTGTTTCTGTTGCATGTAAGCAACCCCCACTGACTTTAGTGCTGTCCTAATATAACCTGAGTCCTGGTAGCAGTTCCTGTAGCAGGAGGCTTGAGCCTGTACTCACCTGTGAATATCCACTGTCATAGAAGTTAGGAACAGAGGAAGGGCTCCAACTTGGCATCAGAGACCCTGGTAGTGATTAAGTCACCCATTTTAGGATGTGGTGGAACATGGGTTAAGGCCATGTGTTGCATTAACTCAGGGATGGAAACCACCAGATTCAGGACAACACTCTGGGCCTCCATCTTCATTTCTGTCTCCATCAACCATTCTTATGATTTCACTTTTATTCTCCATGAAACATTTCAGAACTTAGAGCAGAGCAGGGACATTTTCACCTTAGAGCATATGGCTGGGCTGGAAAACTCCTCACAGATTGGACCCTGGTGTATTTTTTGTATCTCCAGTTACAGGTTTCATAGATGCCCATCCAAGGCACATCCTGCCCTTTTGTTTATGGCCTTATTGCTGCAGTGCCACCACTTCAGAGCAGGCATCCAGCGTTCCTTGGGGATCAAAAACAGCTGGAGCATTAAAACTGAAATCACTTCAAAAGCTCTTTTTCACTCTGCACTGAAGGCCTCATCCAGCTTACACAGAGGAATTACGTTGGTCAGAGTACCTTTCACAGTTGACAGCCCCATTTTCTAGTTCTCAAGCACTAAGGGAGCTGTTTCGTGGGGGCCTCTGGCATTCAGATAAAACACTTAAATGCACTCACTACCTGCTTTGTGCTGCCCAGACTGTAATGCAGTGAGCACTTCTGTTTGAGTTGTGCCTTACAATCATTTCCCTACGTTTTCTGTACAAACCAAACCTTGGGGGGTCTGAAGCCAGAGGCACCTTCACCCCTGAAACGTGGTGATTAAAACTGAACTGTGCCAGGCTGTTTTTTCCATTTTTCTCTTCTGGAAATAAACCCCAAAAGAAGTATAGTGGTTTAAACTGATCACTTCAAAGGGGTCCTGAGGTTTTTTTTTTTCTCCCTGATCTTTAAATACTTCTGTGTTCCCCAAATTGTAAGCTAAGCTGACGGTGGAGGTGTGAAGCTCCATGGCTGTGCAGGGCTGTGGGAAGGGACAGCTCTGCCTCCAGTGCTTCATTGCCTTCTTTGCTGTAAACACATAGCTCTGGCAAATATTCCAGGCAATGCATCTGGTCTGAGTTCATGTGTTTTATGGCTACAAATGTGTCTTTATCCTGGTTTCTATTCGACCACCTGTTTTTGTGGACAGTGGGCTCTCTAATGCTTCTCACAGGTGTTTTGCATCAGCTTGTCAGCACACTCCCTGCATTTACCCTTCTTTAGATCAGGTGAATAAACTGGTAACACTCCTAAAGGCTTCAGGTGAGGGTCAGGGTGATTATGATGTCAGTACTCAACCACACCTGTGAGAGGAGTGAAGGTTCTCAGTTCTACAGGTGGTGTGCATTTAGGTGGATGAGGTTTCTGGGTGGTAGTTACACTCCTTTCATAGTTTTTATAAGGGCGAGCGTTGAGAGCACACTTTTACTTAGGTTTTGTGCTGAGAAGAGGTTACAGAACGGAGAGTTATGATCATCTTCATCTCTTCCTTCAGGAGGAGAAAACTCCACATCTTTCCTTGGCCTTGTTCCTAAGGTAAGTGCAGCTAGCAGTCAATTCAGTGCCTAGAAAAAGAGTAGCTGTTCTCTGAGGTGGCTTTTTTCCCACTACAAAAGGAAGAAGTGACGCAGGACAGTTATTAATGTCTTCTAGTAATGCATTAAGTAGTGCAGCTTTATGTGTGACAATGATGTGACCAGCCTGTGAATTCCAGTAGGGTAGAGTTTGTGTAAAGTAGATGTTTGTCAGGAAAACTGATCACCAAATGCTGGCTTGGGAAGAAACCTGCTCCAGTGCCTGGCCCTGGTGTTGAGAGCAAGCACGGCTAATCCTGGAGGAGTTCACCAAGCCTGTTCTTGAGACCAGCCTGTCCTGGAAAGTGTACCTTCTCTTTAAATATGCTTAACCCTTCTCTTGCGAGAGAGGTGTATATTTTGTGTATGTTGCGTGTGGCAGGTTGTTTGGTTTGGGTGTTTCCTGTTTTTGTTACTGTGTGTGGGGTTTTTTTGTTTGTTTCTGTTTTGTTGTGGAAGGCTTTTTTAAAAATTTGTTTACTTGAAGCTCTGTGAAAGACATGGAATAGACTGAAACTGAAGCAAAGCAGCAAAGATGATTTGCAACAGCCTTTTCCCTTTGAGCGTTGCTAACTTGCTCAGAAATCTGTCTCTGGGAGCTGCGGTGTTGGCTTTGCCTTCCAAGCCCGTGTCTGAGAGGCGCTGTGACCAAGGCTTGCCCGCGTTGCTGCAACAGCAGTGGTCGGTCAGCGATGAGGAGAGTATGTAGGAAAATTCCTGCGTTTTCAGCAGTTAGCCGGCCACCCCGGTGTGGTCAGTGACGGGGATGGGCTATCCTAAAATGGCAGAGTTTGCTGCAAACAACAAACACGCCGGGGTTGGACACGGCGCAATTCCCGCAGCACCCCCCGCGGCCGGGTGTAATTGCGCGGCGCGGCCGCAGGAGGGCGGTGCTGCCCGCGCGGTGGCGGCGCGGGGGGAACATCCCATGGAGTCTCTTCCCATGGAAGCGAGGGGGAATTTCACGTGTGCAGGCGGGGGAGGATGGGCAGTTAAAAACTTAGAGCGTTTATTACTTCTTTGTGTGTTTATATTGATGCGAGCGGCCGATTTATCCTCCCCTCTCAGCTTGGTGGACGCGCGGTGGTTGTGGAATAGAGGATATTTAGCAGGCACACCACTTGCTGGGTGCTATCTGCCAAACCTGTCGTTAAGATTTCAGGGGTGCTGGATGGCTGAGGAGTAATAACAATGGCCCAAAGTCTGAAAATCTGTGTGTTTTCAAGCATGTTGTTGCATTGTGCTTTTCTCAAACCCAATGAAAACAATTGGTTTTGGATTTTTCAAACATACTGAGATCTTGGGGTGGAAAACACTCTACAGGATTTAGTTTTGTTTATCTAGCTAAAGTATAAACAATCTCACTTTCCCAATGTGTGAAATTTCTCTATTTTAAATAAACTGTTCATCTGCTTCATTTGGAAGTGTCAGTTACTCGTACATGATGGCAGAAGTGCATTAATAAAAAAGTCAGGAACAAAATGCCAGAACCTTTTGTTCTGTCTCTTGACACCCTAGAAATCCTAGTGTTTAATTTTCACTTACTACAGCAGATTGTATAAGTATTGAAAGGAAATGCACCTAATCCTGAAATGCACTTTTGACCCCTTGTCTTCGACCCTGACACACTTGTTGGCATTGGAAATAAAATTCTGGCAGTTTTGCTTGGTTCAGTAAAGGCAAGTTTGCAGAGACAGACAGGAAATCCATTCCTACTCTGTAGATTTATCACAAAAACGCCTAAAGCAAACAACAAAGTAAGTTTGCTTTACTGGAAACAAACTCACACCTTTGCTCTTTCAAAGATCCTGTTTACAAGTTAAAGCCATGGCTCAGACTGTCTTTCTTCTTAAACTACCAATCTATAGGTGCTGCCTGAAGGCACTTGCAAAGAAAAAAATCAGGAGATCTCCTGCTGCTATCATGGTCTAACAGAAGCACTTGATGTTGTGAATATGGGATGATTGTGTGGTCTGAAAGCCTGGAGAGCTGAAGCTGAAACGGTGACACGTGGTGCTGTCACCAGCACAGTGATGGCACTGCATAGGAAAAGCCCAGCTGAAGTTACCCAGACCCACACAAATCTTTCTGGAGCAAAATGCATTCACTATTAAGCCTATTAATGGGCTATATCATAAAAAGATTTCAAAAATCAGTTGAAATGACTCTTGATGTTATCTTCCTCAAAGGGTCTGCCTACACTTGGAGTAAAATCGTGTTTGAAACAGAGGCACAGTTTGAGTTTAGCTCTTGCTGTTCCATTATGACAATGATTTGGCAGCCTAGCAAGAGCTTGGATGAGATGTTAGAAGCTCTGTTTTCTTCTTGGAGGAGGAGGAGGGGAAGGCTTTGGATTCTGTAAGATTTTAACAAAGTGCTATGTGGCACAGGTAGTTTGAATTTTTGTGTGTGTGTGTTGTTTGTTTTTTGTTTCCTTAATATGGCTGGTTTTGTGCTAAACATTTCTCTGTGTTTGAGGTCATGGATGACACAAAATTCATCTTGGATTATTTTGAGGACTGTTGTCAGCATGGCTTTCCTTCTCAGAATAGACCTAATCTGTATTTGCAAGGGACAGAATTAAATACAATTGTTACAGACTATCAGACAGACCTGGCAATGAAAGGGTGCTACAAGCACATGACAAGAAATTGCTGCTGTCACATGGTGGTTGTGAAAGTTAACAAAGAGAAGGAAAAAGGTGATGAAGGAGTGAAGGTGTGGATTTGTTATGCTGGCTAGAAAGTGAATGCAACAAGTTTGTCCTGTAAGTGGGAAGAAAACACAGGTGTTTTGATGCCCAATTCCATGCTCTGTTTGCTGGCAATGATTGTTTTGCATTTGAGCTTTCTAAGGAGCAGGGACATGGAGGTGACTTGTTAGGATTACTGATGACTTGTAAGTTTTCCACTGGGCACTGTTGTTGGTACAGTTTCTGGTGTGAAACTGAACTTCAAATACAGAAACAGATACATTAAAAAGAAATAAAACCTCCTCATTTTCTTTTCTGTCTAGGAAAAGGCTGTTAATGCTTTTCACAAACTGTTTCCTCCTTCCAGGTGATCTTCTTACAGTTAATGATGAACTGCCCATGGTGTGGTCAGGACTGCCAAAAGGAAAAGCTCCAAAGTTTTTACCCATGGAAGCTGCTGATGGATGCTTCTTTCTATGTATTAGCTCTTTTATGGCTGATTCTGCATCATCACTCACTTGTGTGTGTGCTTGTTACATTCTCAGTTACGAATTTTTTCTTTGCATTCAGAGATCACCTAGATATATAATGGAAATGAAAGGGTATTGTTACAATGCCTCATCTAAAAACTTGCTCAAGAACAGGTGCCTTATCTTCAAAATCCTCTTGATGGCACTGGAGCCTTAGATATACGTGCTCAGAAGCCCTTTCTTTCGGGTACCAAATCCTATTATCTAGGTTAGCTCATCTGTATTCAAAAGATCAATGTTGCATTATTACAAAGATCCTTTCAAGTGTAAAAAGGATGGCACTTCATTACAGAAAGTAAAAGAAACTAATCAAACTTTCTTGGTGAAATCATTGACTTTTTAAAGTAAAGGGCAAATTTAAGAATTTGAAAGTCCGAAATGTAAGAGCCTTACAGTGGGGGCTCTGTGCTGCTCTAACTTAAATCTCCTGTAACACAGTTCTTGGATTTTCTTGTAATCTGGAGAAGAAAGTGGTGTGATGTAGCTCTCCTGATGGCTTCCCATTAAGCTGAGCTGCCATTTGCCCTCCTGAAATCTGATGTTCTCTATAGCTCAGAGAACTGTCCAGTGTGCAAAGAGGGTCTTTATATGAGAGAACAGATGAGATAATCTCTTCCTTGGGGACAATTAGGTTTTGCCTTAGCACTGTGCAGATATTCAGTAAACCTGAAATCATAGTGGGCTTAACTTGAGTCCTTGTCTAGGTTGTCATGTAGGGTCGTGCAATTTGTCATCACAAACAATCAGCTCTTTTTTCCCTTTTATTTTGTAATTGTTTTTGTTTCATTTGTGATAGGACAGCACCCAGTTGTACAGTTTCCTAATTTATTTCTGATAGTCATCTCTCCTTTCTCATGCCTCTGCCTGCAACTTCCCAAATGCTTTATTACAGAAATGGTTATTGCTGCTTTAAATTGCCTGAGAATAAAGACAGGACAGAACCCAGACCACTGAGCTCCCACTCCTCAGTGAATTGGTACTGATTAGCAGCTTATCTGTGAATATTGGTATTTTTTTTATCTTTTTGCTTGTCTCCCTTGTCTGATTAGGTGACTTGTGTAGCTCACCAGCACTGGTAAACCTTGGTATTGAAAGTGCTACTCAGAATTCCCTTTTGGTGACTGAGTGCTCAGTTGATTTTCATTAATAAATCTCTAGCATCTGAACATCCACAGAAATGAACATAAATGGGTTATGAATGCAGCCAAATCAAAATTCATCTTTAGTTTTCATGCATATTCATGAATGTTTCTTCTCACCACTTCCATTCTCACTGACAACAGGTGTGAGTGAAACTGAGCTGCCAAAGTTCAGGGCGATACCAGACCTTGCAGGCACTTCAAGCAGATCAATGCAGCCAACTTGTACCAGTCTTCACTTTAAACTTGAAGGAAAATGGTTTGAATTTAGGATGTAATTGTCTTAAGTTATTTGGAAAAGATAGAAATTTAAAAAAAATCTGAATAGAGATAGCAAAATAACTTTGCCTCAATGATCTACTGAATTGAATTAGGACTGGATTGAAGCACTGCTGATGTACTGGCTGAGTTTGGATTGGGTTGAACTGGATTGAATCAGATTAGTTTTGTTGGCTTCCAGCTCCCTGGTTGTCATTAATGGTGAACAGTGTCAGAGTACCCTCTCTATCCTTCATGGATTTTTTTTATTCTGAGTTTCCAATTCTCAAAAATGCTTGTGCTGCACATGCTAGGGAAAAGCTCAATGGAGTTGTTTTAAAATAGGAATATTAAAATTGTGACATATTTAGGAAGCACTTTCAGGAAGGTGTGGCTGTAAAGCCTAGTCTTGGCTGCTGACATATCTAAAATAATTCTTCCACTTTGTTCTCATCTGCTATTTAGTGTTGAAATTAGTTGTTGTGGCTACTGTGTGCAGGATGCATTGTGTTTAATTCTGAGTCTGCATTTCCTCAAAATACAAGTCTAGAGTCCCATTCTTGACTCGGGTGACACAGGAAAGCCACCTGCTGTATTTAAACCTCATTTGGTCTTAGGCCAGGGCTTCTTTCTCTGTTTATGAGCTGGTTTATAAGTGTTGTGGATTGCCTTCTGACATTGGAACATGAGTGGATTCTCTTATTTCACTGTTTTGTGGATTGGTTTTTTTCATTTGTTACTGAGAAAGCTGCAAATACTCCTTGCATGCAAAGGAAGCTGAGACTTGTTTGTATGAGGAGAGGAAAATTCTTTCTATAATATTGACTTCTATAACTGTGGTTAGTTCCAGTTGAATTTCTCAAAATTAGCTTCTATAAAGGAAGTAAATATTCCTTCCCAGCCAATTTAGTTTACAGGTAACTATGTAAAAGGCTTTTCCAGGTAATCGGATTAAGAGGAAATGAAAAGCCAAGGTAGGTCAGAGTAAGAAAAAACACATTTGACAATAAACTGGCATTCAGTGACTGCTAACTTGCTCCATGTACAAGGTGTATGTATCACTCCAAACAATAAATGCTCCAATTGGTTTTCTGCACAGTGGTGTGTTCACCCTAAATGAAGGGTAAAATTGTTCAAGTGATATTTATTTTTTTTTTACACTATGCAAAACTCAGCACTAAGTGGTTTTCAGCAGTGTGGGCATCTTAAGCTGGTGTCGAACAACTTAGTTTTCAGTTTGATGTCACTGAATTCTCCAAGGTTTTAAACAGTTTTCTAGAGCTCCAGAGTACAATACTCATTTTATCTGGTGTTGGGAAGAGATTCCCATGATACACTTTATTTACTTAGTTTATGCTGATTAAGAGATTACACTTACAAAACAACCTTGGCTTTCAGATTGTTCAATGGCTGTTTAAAACTGGGTAAAAGTTTAGAGTATGTGAGTAACTGTAGGGTGAGGAAATAATTCCCCCTTGTCCTATCAGTCCATGCCCTTGTAGAAAGTCCCTCCTCATCTCTCTGGGAGCCCCTTTAGCTTCTGGAAGGGGCTCTAAGGTCTTCCTGGAGCCTCTTCTGTGCCAGGCTGTCTCAGCCTGTCTTCCTTGCTGAGGTGTTCCAGCCCTCAGGTCATCTTCGTGGCCCTCCTCTCTTCCCACTCCAACAGCAAATATTACAATATAATGGAAGACAGAACTAGAAAAGAAAAGATAGCTCAAATGAGGCTCTAATCAGATTCATTGAAAGAATCTACTGTGTAATTTATGATGTGACTGTGCCCTGCTCACAGGTGGCTCCAGTTGAGAGAAAACATCTCCCTTTAACATGAGCATGGATTTTACTGTGGATTTTACTGCTACAACTGGGAAAAAAAAATTAGAAAAAAGAGATTTTTATTCCTTAGCCCTTACTCCTTGAACTGCCACAAATGCAGCTGACTTGCAGTGTTGGTTGGGTGACATGAAGCTTTCCAGCCCTCATTTCTGCTTCCCCATCACATCTCGAATAGTCTTACCTTTCCTTTGCACAGGGAGTGCTGAACTGGCTGCTTTGTGGTCCAGGTGAGGTGTTGGAGGCTGCAACCCTGCAGTGAATTGCTATGAACATTGTATTTGATACTCCAACTACGCTATCCACAGTTCATCACTTCAGGTTAATGGTGGTTATTGGACAAAACTGAGCATAAAGTAATATTTACCTCAAGGATAAAAAGAAGCATCTTTCCTCTATGTTCTGATGGGTTTACTTTGGGATTTCATTTTATTCCCTGAAACATCTGCTATTGGCTCTGTCAGAGTTGAGATGCTGGATTAGCTGAGCATTGGATAGTTGTGGAGTTTGTATTTCCCCCCCCCGCCCCTTCTGGAAATATTAGCAGCAAATGTACTACATAAACTGTGCAAGTATATCAAAAAGTAGAAATGTGTCTTGGGCTGAGGTTTCCCGTTGTTAACTGTGCCATTAGAGAAGATTTACAAGAACACGTACAGATATAGTTACTAATTATTAGGTTCTTTTTGGGCAATAATGGAAGGATAGTAAAAACTGCTTGCTTTCATGTAGCCGTGATTGTATCTACAGTTTGTAACATGATTTCTAAGTTATGTGTTAGATGTGCTTTTTTCCCCCCTACTTTTATTGATATTTTTGGTGGATGTTTACATTTTATCTTGTTTACTGAGGTCATGTGACAGTTCTGTTACAAGTGTCCTTGGCACTGCTGCCCCAGAACAGAATGTGCCAAAAGAAATAAATGGAAGTATCCTATTTCTTTCCCCCCCATGGCTTCTGTTTGCCATTTCTGTCACATTTATTGCAGCCTCAGAGGATGCAGGACTGAAATCCTCTGCCATTTTACTGTGACTTATGAGGGCTAAAGTAGAGTGCACAAAGCTGTTGAGCCAGATTGCAAGTTCTTTTATAGGGGTGTTTTCTTTATATATCAGCATTTCATTTGCTCACCAACTGTTTTGACTGATTGATCATCTTCAGGTGTTGATTTCAAGGGGAACAATGTGCTTGATCTAAAGGCACAAATAAATGTGGATTGTATCCATAGCTTGATTTTTCTTGGTTTTAAGGCTCAAAGTAGCCTTGCTGTTCTTCTGCAAAAGTAGCAAGAATTTAGGGGAAAAAGTTTTTTACACTGCAAATGTAATACTGTTGTTATCCATCCTTTGTAGAATACGACTCTGCTTAAAAAAGTCTATTAAAAACATTTTTCTGTATTTTAAGACCTTTTTTTCTGACTTATGTAAATGACTTGTATAAAACCTAATGATGACCAAGACAGACACAACTGGCAAGTGGATTATTCAGTTTCATTGTAAATTAGGCAATGATTTTGGATTATTCATATTTTAATAAAAGGAAATGAATCCTCTAACTTTTTACTTCTTAGACTTCCTGTCCACAACTTAAAATTTGTCCTGGAACTGCACAAGTCCTCTTCTTCTGCCTTGATTTTTCTGGTGCTGTGAATTAGACCAGCTCACTTATGCCAGTGGCACATGGAACTAGGGCAACTCTGTTGTCAGAGGATTTTGTTTGACAGCAGCAGGATGTCTCTGTATCTCAAAACATTAATGCCTTAATATTAGCTTTGCTGTTGGGAAGCACTGTATTTCAATAATAAAGTTCAAAAGGTTCACTCTGTGGGTTCAAAAGGCACTCCTTGCAATGTCTGTGGTGTTATAAAAACTCTGTGTCTGATGGGCTTGAAGAACATTAAGAGCATGAGTGTAGTTCATTTATCTCAGATCTTCATTTTGCTCAGCCATGCCCTTTCCTTGCAGTATTAGCCCTGTGTCAGGGACCAGCTATCTTAGCATGCAAAGCCAGCACAGGCCAAATCCCTAATAGCTCCATTTTCTATTTTGTATGCATTGGTGAGGGGGTTTAGAGTACGCTCCCAAAATAGCTTTAATTCTGGTAAAGACCTGTGTCTGACTACAGTTAATTTTCTTCCTTATGATTTTGACTCATGTGGCCCTGAGTATATCTGGGTTTCCTGTTAATCCTTATAAAAAAACCCCCCAAACCACGAGATGCATCCACATATTCTGTTAAGCCTGTCTTCCCATCACTTTATCTCATTAACTGCTTGATCACTGTCAAAAAAAAAAAAAAATCTTCCATTAGCTCTCATCTTCAAAACACATTTCCAGATCAAACAGTTCTTTAACAGCTGTATAAAGGTCTTTAAATGCAAGAGGTTAACTTCAAAGAACACCTTGTGGGTGTTCTGAACCCAGCTGACAGGTAAACAGTAATTTATGACCAAAGATATGCAATAATGAAATGCCTTTAAACCACGGGCAATCTCTTCCTCTTTCCCTTTTGACTCTAGTGGGAGGTTCCTGGACTGACAGCCATTCAGGTGGATGGCTTAATTAGCCACGGAGCAATCAGTGGCATTCCAGGCTTCTTATTGTACCACTCTACCAACATGCTTAAAATGTGCTTCATTAGGAGTGCAGGCTACTTCCAGCAATAAAGAAGCAGCTAGAAATTAATTTTCACTTGTTTGTAGGCCTTTCTGTTGAGGCTGGTTAAATTGAATTTCGAGGCCAGTTGGCTGATGTGTCGTGCAGCAAAACTCATCAACAGCTGGTGTTCCAGGGGACAGTGGGAAGTGGCAGGAAAATCCAGTGATTTTGTGCTCTTCCATACCCATCTTAAAGGGTATAAAGACTATTATTTATCCCATGACTCTGGAGGTCTAGCTGTTCCATATGTGATGCTGCAGAAACTGAGGAGGTGATTTGAGGGAGAACACACAGAACAAGTGGCAGTTGGGAAGAGAATGTGGAATCTTATAGCACATTTGCCCCATGTGCAAGTCCTGCCTGTTTCCAAATGCTTTGCTGAGAGTATTGAAGGGAAACAAGTGCTATGGAACATGGTCTGATTAAATGAACTTATTCTTTTCCTCTGAGAGTTGAAACCCGTGACTTCGTACAATGCTGGGAATTCTGGATGTTTTAAAGAAATTCAGATTCAGTATTTGACTGTTAAACTTTTTTTTTTCTTTTTTTCTGTTAAGGGGTAGAATAATAACTGCCAAAATGTCACGTGGCTGATTGCAGACTGCTAGGCTACCTTGGCAGCTTCATCATACCACGTTTCCTGCCATTGCCTGCCCTCTGGGGTTTAACCAGCTCTTGCAACAGTTGAAGTTCTGTGATAAGACAGTCCCCTGATGACTTCTTTATAGTCACAGAGCTGTTTTGAAGGTTGTTAAACTGTGAATAGTAATTAGTTAGAGAACTCTAGAGATTAAGATCTCAAATTGCCACCGAGTAGGTGGGCTCTGCAGTTTGGTGGGTTTGTTACCTGTCTCTGTTTTGATAATACCAAACTGTCGAACCAAGAATTTAGACTTTTCTTTCTAAGTCATTAATGCTTTGGAATGAGCCCAAGTGATCAGCTTTGATTTTGCTCATCCTTCACCTCCCCTAGCAAATGGCTGGGTGCCATCAGATCTCTTGTCCTGGCAGCGTGGCTGTCCCTGCAGCTTAACTGGTAGGCAAGAAGAGAAAACAGGGCTCTGTCATTAGGTTATTAATAAACTATGAAAGAAGTAAATTAGGGTCACTCTTCTGCTCCAGAAGAGGCTTGAGAGGGAGTTCTGCTGAGGTGACTTTGCAGTCTTGCCAAAGCCTGCTCAGTGCCACCCCTACTGGCATGAAAGGGGAGACATTGGGTGGGAGAGGGGCATTTTCTGAATTCAAAATTAGAACTGATGTGCAAAAAGCAACAGGAAACAAATCAAGAACGTTGTAAGAAACACTGTTCAGTGCTCAGCTGGATAGTTTGTGTCAGGATTTAGCTTCCATCGTGCAATTATCATTATCCAGTCATTATGATAATAAAATGGGCTACCAAAATAGTACCCTGTCAGTTAAGATATCACTAGGTAGTCTCCCAGATGAGAGGTAAAAATACCTTTATTTATGATACCTAAGGTATTCAGTAGAACATAATCCACTAGGAATCCAGACCTAAGGAAAGAAAAATAGTAAAGGCCATAGCAGGTCATTGCTTCTGACATTTGTGATTGTATGATCCTGAATGGAAATGTCTGAAGACAGATTCTTCTAGAAAACAGATGTCTTCTCTCATATCATCCTCCGTGGGGATGGGGGAGAGGAACACTGCTTTTATTTAGGAGAAAACATTAATATCACAGTTTTAGAGCTCTCTTGTTAGACGTTTTTGCAAACATTTATTCTGTTGCACAAGTAGTTTTCTCCCCACTTTATTTTTATTTTATAGATATTAATGTTTATATATTAATGTGTAATATATATGATTATATTTATTATTACTTTAATTCTTTGGAATTTGCCTTTTATATAACAGCTCAATCTTGTGTAACAGTGGAGGGGGGAAAAAAATCCCTTCTGTGATTACAACCCATTTGGACATGCAGTTAAGTGAGACACCAACTGTGCTTTGGTTTGGGCTGGTTTGGCTGGGTATGGGCTGTGTTTTGGATTTGTGCTGGGAAAGATGCTGATAGCAGAGGGATGCTTTAGTTCTTGCTGAGCAGTGCTCACACAGTCAAGGTCCTCCCATCATCCCCCCAGCAAGGGAGGCTGGAGGGGCTCAAGGAGTTGGGAGAGGCACAGCCAGGACAGCTGACCCTGACTGACTGTGTGGTGTCGTGCTCAGCACATGAAGCTGGGGGAAGGAGGAAGAAGGGGGGAGGTGTTTGGAACAATGACATTTGTCTTCCCAAGTCACTGTTCCATGTGGTGGAGCCCTGCTTTCCCAGGAGTGGCTGGACACCTCTCTGCCCACAGAAGGCACTGAATTAATTCCATGTTTTGCTTTGCTTGTGGCTTTTGCTTTGGCTGTTAAACTGTCTTCATTTCAATCCAGAAGTTTCCTCACATTTACTCTTTCCATTCTCTCCCCATCCCACTGGTGAGGGGAGTCTGTGAGGGGCTGTGTGGGGCTGACTTGCCAGCTGAGGTTGAATCACAACATGTCTAACACCAGCTTATCAGAACCATAACGATGCTGTTGCTGGAACAGAGTGAACAGAGAAAAGATTTAATCTAAAACAGTTCTGTTGAAGAAAACCTTGGGCAGTTTCACCCACAGGAATACTTTTGAGTTGAAAATCATGAGAAAAACACAGCAAAATCTTTCTTCCTTTCCCCCTTAGTCTTTCAGGCCTGTAATATTTTAGATACTAGACCTAGCAGAAGTAACCCACTGTGATCCATAGTTTTACAATATAAATGACTTCAGGCAGTGGTCAGATATCCCAGTATGTGGAATGAAGATTTCCATGCAGGTGGCTGCCCATGCTAAGCAGAGAAGGGTGGTCCTGCACAAGGGGTCCTGTAACCTACAGCTGCATGTTGAAGTAGAGGGTTTATAACTAAATAAGTAAATGCTTAAACCCATTTCTAATAAAAACCAAATCCAAAGGCCTCTTAGCTGAGCAGTACATCAGAGCTCATGCCTTCCTCAGAATTCAGCCCCAGAGTTACATAGTCCAAACTATGTAAAATAAAGTTCCTGGTCTGTGGTATGTGCCAGTAGAACAAACACCTGGTTTTATTTTCTTCATAATCTTGTTTGAGTGGAATTGATAGCGTGTGAATTGTCAGTGAATAATTATAATCCAATGTGCATGTTTCCTGTTTTTCAAGGGCTGGGCTTTGCCAACTTAAAGTATTTTAGTCACTCACTCTGAACAAAGAAACAAATACATATTGAATAACAGACAAACCAAAAGCACAACTAACTCAGTGGAACAATATTTTCATAAAAATATGAGATTGTAGATTATTGAATATTTTTAGCAGTTCATGTCTGTGTGTGAGTGTTTTTTTCTTATTCTTTCCCTGAATTATAGTGAGACTTAAGAATTTTCACATGGAAGTCTGTCATCTGCAGAGTTACTGGTATTGCTTTCAGAGGTATTTATACATGAAGTTTCTTTTCAATAATAATAATACAAATATTTGTTAAGCCTTCTAAAATTCCTGCTGATATCAAAGAATACCTGGCCTTTCAAAGATTTCCAGATCACTTTTCTATCCTTGCAGATGGCTACTTCTTTATCTGAAGTACATGTATTGTAAGGGAAAAAGAATGAAACTCCTACCCACTTGCATTACTCTTGAAGAAGCATCTCTCTGGCTGTTGAAGAGTTGTTGTCAGACTGTGGATGGAAAGTAAAAGCTTAATGACCTGATTATAACAAAACTTTCCTATCTGAGTTTGTTCTGCCCCTGCATACTGATCAGCTCAGAGTGGTGTTTGTAGCAATTTCAAGGCTATTAAGCCATTTGCAAAAGAGAATTGAGGGGCTTTAGCTGAAAACTGAATGTCCTAAATAGTGCTCTGACCTGTGTGTTCCTACACCCTTGCTATCAGCAGAACTACAGATGTGTTTCTTGACTATTGCACTTTCTACAATGGATGCCTCTGTGCTGTTAAAAAGTTGAGGCAGAACTTCAGTTGGAGATTGGATGTGGTGTCTCTGTCTCACTCACTGCAGATACCACGAGGTGCCCTTTGTGTGCTGAAGCCTCTTTTTCCCCCAGGTCCCCTTTTGTAACTGGCAGTTTGTGTGTCCTTGAATGACAAGTCAAATCCACACCAAGTGTTTGGTGATGTAACACCGTTATTTCCATGTTATGTAAAGGGGTCAGAGGGCAGGGAAACAACACTAACACTTCCAGCTCCTTGGTCTGTGGGCCATTAAAGCCTCCAGATTGTCTTTAGTTAGCAATGTTAGACAATGTAAATGATGCCACTACTGCGCAGGGGAGGTGTGGGAGACAGATAAGGTGTCTGAAGTGATTAATTGTTGTTCTAGTGACAATACTAATTCTATGTGATGTTGGACTCCTGTGTATGTTTCCTTGTCTGATGGAAACAAGCATGGACGTGTCCTCCTCCGTCTCCCTTTCACTTAATTATGGTCTGTAACAACTAATGCCTTTCCGTAGCCTGAGAGCAAAGTTCTCTGTGCAAGTTTTGTTACTCTTTTTCTCACTCACGTACTTTGTGAAACTGGGAGACACTTCAGGCTAAAGGCAGGAAGGCCACACATGCAGAATTGTGTGCTCAGAAAAATCACTGAACCCTGGAGCAGATGACTGAAAGTTCTGATCAAGTTCTTTCAATATGGGTGTCAGTATTATTAAGACCAGATAAAATTGTGTGTCCTACTGCACTTCAGCTGCACAAGAGAAGGGGCCCATCTGTCCTCTGGAAGGGCCCATCCCTCTGGCCATCCAGGCATGCTGATGGGGCACTATTGGAAGGCTCACACCATCCTTGCCTAAGCTGCATCTGTCTTTTGGATTGCTGGAGAACTTTTAGTTTCTCCTGCTGTCTGCTGCCTTTTTCTAACACTTAAAACCCAAAAAGCTTTTAGGGTGTTTTTATGTCATCTCACAGTGATTAATCAGCTTAAAATACTGTACTGCTGTTTAATGTAGGTGTGATGACTCGGTAGGACAGAGTTCAAATGAAAGACTAGATCATGTCAGTAAATATGAAGGGAACTTGCAGTAAACATAAAGGGAAGTTGGTACCCAGGGATGAGATGAATGTTAAGGGCAACCCTGGGCTAAGCATTAATAGGGCACACATTAAATTGCAAAAGTAGAGTACTCAAAAGCAGTTCAGAGCAGAGTGAATCAACAGATGGATCAGCAAAAGTTATTTAGAGGTTAATTCAACAAATGGATTTGTATGGAAGCTTGATAATATTTCCTCATTTTCATGAGGCGTTTTGCCTGAATAAGCAAGATTGATTGAGCCTGCAGATGTTGCATTACTATCAAAATTGTTATTTGCTCTATGTGAACTGGACACTCAGATCCCTCAGGCAGCTTGGAAAATGTCAGCCCTACCCACATAACAAATATCACCCATATTAACCTGCTGCAGGACTTTGCTTCCCTCGTTCCTGGACTACTGAAAGAGACTGTTACTGCCTTCCAAGATAACTGTCCTGATCTCTTAATTCAGCCCGGGAAACATCTGTATTTGTGTACAGAAGTCATAGATTTAATATGACCAGATATCCTTTGTGTAAGAATGCCCAGAAGTAGGTTAAGCCAATCAAGTTTACTAATGACAAAGCCCCACAGACAATACCCAGTTAAAGGAAGGAATCTATTTCTGCTGCACTGAATTTATTATATCATCAATTTACATCAATTTAAATGGCACAAAAACATCACTGAAATTAAAAAGTAATAATAAAAAAAAGGTAATTTGGGAAGTTTCAGTATTTGGACTGAGCTCAGGAAAACAGGAAGCCTGAAACAATATCCAGAGTTTGTTCAGCATACCTGCATTTTGTGAAAAGGCTGAGAGGTATCCTGTTGTTGCCTGAATTTGCTTTTCAGGAGTTGAGAACTTGACATTTCAGGTGTTTGGCTCTGTGTGTGCATGTCTTCCTGTCTTTGAAAAGATGAGTATGGTTTTTCATGTCTGTAACAGGGAAAAGAAGAACACAGGCCACAGCTTGAGAACCACCTGTGAGCAACTTGCTCTTTTATTTTTAGCTCATTTTGTTTTGTGATGTGTTGGCATGTATTGATTACATGGGTAGATTTTCAAGATGATGAGCTAAAGAGATTGAGCAGTGCAAGCAGTGAGAATAAAACAGTTTGATGAAGATGCTATTTTTGTTTTCAACTTGGATGCTACTTACATTCTGCCACACTCTTTCTTTACCTCTTCACTGTTTCATTGCTCTGTTGTAATTTTAGGTATAGACAAATCTGAATTTAGCATCATAAAACTACTTTTTTTTCTTGATTTTTTTTTAAAATTTTACTTTCTATTTACTTTGCTATTATTTTAGATTTAAGCTGACTCCTGCACGTATTTCATGGTTTATAATTGTGAAGCTTTATCTATAGTAATTCCAACTTAATGACGTGGAATGGAAGTGGTAGGATAGTCAAAGCTCTTAGGCTGGGGCAGGGTGTGAGTGTAAATTACAGGAATGCTTCATGCTGCAGTATAATGCAGTCATAAATGATTGATGGAAAAATAGTGGTTTTTTCTCACTGCATTTTCTCATGTCACTGGAAATCTAATTGAAGATGAGAATAAGAGCACTAAAATATGTTAATAGGATAATTTGCAAAATATAGAACATGACTTTTCACAGGGGCATAGTGAACTTCAAGAAAGATAGGCACCAAACTGAAGATTGCTGCCTCATTAGTTTGTTTAGTAATATGTTTGAAATCTTGTTTTTTGTTTTTCTCACTTATTGATTATTTTTGTTATTGTTCCAAAATTAATTAACTAAAGCAATTCAAACTCTCATAGGTTGTATTTAAAAAGGTTGTAAAGGGTGATAATGTTGAGTATAATAGTGTCCACTCTGATTTGGACACTTAGGCTTGCTCTTTAAACAGTTTGATATCTGGTGTCATGAATCACAAATAATAAATCAGATTTTATTTTTCCTACCATTTTTCTTTCATAGTTAAAGTCTGTGTCTCATGGGGTGGGGAATGCAATCTTTGTGGCTCCATTTGCTCCAGTGGAGATGGAATGATTTCTTTCTTATATAGAAGTGATTGGAAGTAAAATGAGCACAAGTTGGAGGAAGCCAAGGGGAAAAATACATTAAGTGCTGTTTGTTACACCCTGTATGAGAGGGGAAGGGGTTACAATAACTTCCTCTGCCATGAGAGTTTTAGAATCCACATCTATGAGAGAACGTCCTGGGTCGACCAAGTGCGTGCATTTGGGAAATGACTTTCAGTCTCTGGTGTTGACTTTGATCAGCTTTTCATAAACTACTGAAGTCATCATCCCAGGTAGATCTTCTAATTGCCAGGGGATAGCGTTGGGTTTATGCACTCTGTTTAATACTTTGTATACCATCCATTAGCACTTCTCTGAGCGACTGAGGAGATGCACCTGAAAACCCATTTGAGGCTGGGGAGTGGGGAAATTCTTCATCTCCCTTTGCTGTATTGAAAATAGAGTAGAAGTGAAATAGTCTCTCATTTCTTGGATTATTTTTTTCTTTCTCTAGATTGTGGCATTTAAGAGAATATTCCTCAAATAATTTTAGCGCACTAAAGAATACACTGGATAGAGAAGTATTTTTTTCACTTGGCTGCCTCTAAGATGAGGACTTGTAGTTTTTAATGGAACTTCTACCAGAGTGAAAGTCATTACCTTGCAGTGGAGCAAACAGGAGCCCTGTGTCCCAAGGCAACTTGTCTTACCTTGTCTGCAGGTGCTCAGCAGAAGGAGCTACAGTTGGCCTGTGAACGAGGCAAAGGCTCTTGCTGAGTCCTTCAAACCCACTTCAGTGCAGCAGTTTGTGTTTGTGGTCCTTTCTGTGTGCAGCAGTGGCTGTTGGTGAACTTGGAAATCTCCACCACCATCCTCTGATCTGCCTTCCATCAACTGCTCTGTCTGTACCAGGAAATGAGTACAGTAAAACTAAACCAGAGGCTGGGACCATGTAGTGAGTTGGAATGCTTGAGTGGTGCTTTGAAGAAAATGTTGGTAAGCCTGAAGATGAATTCTGCGCAGGAGAACTAATGTAGTATAAGCTAGCTGGTGGAATTAGAATTTAAGGGAGCTGTAGTACTGTGTCTCTGGAATCTCTGCCACCACAGGTGCTCCAGCAAAGCCCTGTGCTGTGAGTATGGCACATGCTCACAAACTCTCTTTCCCCAGGTAGCTGTACTGCATTTCAGACTACCCAAGCCAGAGAAGAGCTCTTCTCTTGTCAGCTTAGGTATATTTTCTCCACTAGTCTTGCCACAGTGGAGATTTTAATGAGGTGACAGAATTTCTGAGATCCTGATTTGAAATGGGAAAGGAGCAATGCCAAATCTTGTTTGGTCTTAAAAGTAGCCTGAGTTGCTTTTTATGAAACTACTTTTAGTGCTCTGTAGTTCAGTGTAGTAGTGTGGTTCTGCTAGCTTTGCTTCAGCTCAGTGCCATGAAGACAGACCTAAAAATAATGCAGAGAATGACTATAGGCAGAGTGCTGCTTTACTGCAGCTCTGCAAGGTGGTATTTGTGTCTGCAGCAGGAATTCTACACCTTTTTACAGTTACAACCAGAGGCAGACAAGACCACACTGAGTTCCCTCTCTTCTTGTCTGCCTCGTGATTCCCCCCCCTTCTGTACTTAGAATTCGTTAAAATAACTTAGAAGACTTGTATTTTGTTTTTTACAAGTTACTTTAAGCATGAGATGAAGTTATCCTCGTGGCAGCCCATCCCTCCCTATGCAGCACTGTCACACGGGGACCACATAGGCATAAGCACCCCCCAAATATCCCTGCCTTGCTGATTGCTGCAGCACTCTATAATCAAGTGCTCAACTATTGTGAGCATACTTCAGCTTGCTGTAATTGCCCTTTGTTTCAGTCAAGAGACTGGTAATTACTCTTGTGGGCCTTGCCTTTTGCTTGAGCAGCCTTTGATTGAAACCAGTCATTTATTGTGGTAAAATCGCAAGGCTTTCTGCAGTGTTTACAGATAAGCTTTCTGTGTGACAGTCATTTAGTCTACCCAACCATCCATATATTAAAGATATTGCACATTTTCCCTTTCTATGTTCAGACAAATCAGCTGCTGATTTCAGTCTGATTACACTTGGGTTTATAGAGATCATCCTATGAGTCTCTTCCCTAATGTCTGCTTGGAGCAAGGCTGCCTTTTGCTGAGCCTGTGCTAGTTTGGGGTGTTTTGGACTGTTGGAAAGTACTGATGTAAAACTCATTAATAAAGTGAACTAAATGCCTTTATGTATGCTTGGTTATTAGTCCCTTTTTCTTAGTACTTCATACAAGTATATACCACTGCTCCATGAGGCCTTTTAAACATTAATGGTTTGGAGCCTACTGCTGCTTGCTTTATCAGTTACTCACAAATTACTAACTAGAGTTCATTTACAGCAATATAAATAATTTGCTTATTGCCAAGTTTTCCTAGTAACTCAATATGTCAAGTCAGAGAGTGCTTTAGTGTTTATGAAAGAAGCCAGAAAACCTTTAGAAGAAAAGTGGGATGGAATTCCTTTGAGCGCTCTCATATAGTGGTTGTCGCGTGTCAGAGGGTTAATTGAGTTGTTTCTGGGGTGGGCAGTCTGGGTAATGAGGGTGTTTGGGTGATTTTATGTCCTAAGAAATTGAAATGAGTGTATTTGACACTGTTTATTTAAAATTGGATTAAAACTAACTATTGATAACCTGAATCTCACTATAACCTAGAAGTAAAGAAATGTGCAAGCTGAATTCAGTGACTAGAGGTCTTTTGGAATTCTTTTACTCATCTTGGTGAGCTTTGTGCTTACCTGTTATCACTCCCTCTGTCTTTTAGAGTTCTTGCTCCCTTTAAAGAGGGTGCATTTAAAAAACTTTTATACCTTTTCTAACTTTCTTCTATAAATGAAAGAGGCAATAGTTCAGATTTTGACTCTTGAGAACTCTATCTGCTCTGCCATGAGGCACAAAGACTGAGACTCTAATTCCTAATAATCATTTGGAATTATTTGAATAATAAAAGATAATGTGTGGCCCTGAGGGTTATGGGTCCAGCTATTTTGCTTGAGCAATCCTGACTTCTGCTTTCAGACCATGTGTAGCCATCTTCCAGACTTACTCAGATTAGGATCACTCAAATCCACAGTGTAAATTCTGTAAGTTATGGCTCTATACAGACTTTTTAAAGCTGTGTGATCTATGACACTGAGACACTGAAGCCCCAGGGTGTTAATGGTACCTTATGAGCAAGTTGTCTTTTCAGTTCAGTTGGTTTGACCTTTGGGTAGCATTTTCTTTAGCAGCATGTCTGGTAGATACCTGTGACTTGGTGACTCTATTGACAGGGCTGATCTTAAAGGTCTTAAGTTTGTAGAATACTTCACAAATCAAGATGTTACACTGATAAGTGGTAATTCAAATTGGCAGTAATCATTTTTTACATACCTCACCAAGAATCAACACTAACACCCCTCACCTCCAAACCAGCCCTTTCTCTAGTAAGGACTTGGCCTCTCAAACTGTTGATTCAATAGAATTTTGCATAATGTATCACAACATCAGGTTCTAAAATCTACAGCAACATTTAAAAAGCCAACCAACCAAGCCCCCCAACCGAAAAAACCGCATCAAACCACCTATTTAGCTTGGACTTTTAGGGTTGTCTTTGTTAAAGCTGATAGGTTTGTGTGTTGTGTGCACTGACCTTGCTTGGAGTGAAATTTGGATTAGTAGCATAATTCTGCATCACAGAGTAGAACTGGAGCAGAAATGAGTAGAAAAAGGTGTTTGGAACAAAAACCCATATGTAGTCTATATACATTTAGATGGAAGAGAATGCTAGCTCAATATGTGGAAATTAAGGGTGTTAAAATGAGCAGCATCTGGTCTTGAGGAAAAAAATGAAATAAAATGAATCAGAGACATGGTGAACCTTAAATTATTTAAGCTCCTCCAGTGGTAGTGCTCTGTAATTGCTTTCCCTTTCTGTAAATGTTTCACAGCTGCGAAGTTTCCAAGTGAAGAGCTAAAGTGCTGGCTATTGTACAAAAATTAGGGCCAATTTTTGCTTGCCTTGCTCTCTTGTAAAATCTCATCAGGCCTCTGCCTCCCCATCTTGTGCTCTCTGCAGCCAATTACACCTGTGCAAAGTGGTTGTAAATTGTTCTTATTTATGAGCTGATAGAGTTTTATCCCAAGTTGTGCCCAGTCTACAAGACCTCAAAAAGTAGCCTGGAGTGCAGAATCAGGCCTGCTTTTCTTACAGTCAGAGGAATTGCACTTGCTAACAAAGATCACAGAAAAATATATGGAAACACGAAGAACTTTAGGCAGGCATCTAAAAGACTCCACTCCAAAAAACCCTGAGAGAAGTGAAGACAGCAGCAGGTCACTTTGCTTTCACTGGACACTCCTGAGGTGCAGATCAGGCTGTTGATGAGCTGCCTGGTCTGTCAGGCTCTGCAGGGAGCTGAGCTCCTTAACTTACAGGACTTTTGAACATAACCAAGCACCTTTCATGTGTCTGTGGAGCATTAAGCATAGCAAGTCTTAGTTTTTGTTTCGCTTCGTTCTCACTGACTGGTCTTGAGTATTGTCAGCAGTAGATTCCTTCTGCACTGTTTGAGTGGGATTTTTTTCAGGAAGCATTCAACAGCTTAACAATGCAGGTAACTAAAAAAGCAGTTAAT
The DNA here is from genome assembly GCF_022539395.1 of Myiozetetes cayanensis. Classification (NCBI taxonomy): domain Eukaryota; kingdom Metazoa; phylum Chordata; class Aves; order Passeriformes; family Tyrannidae; genus Myiozetetes; species Myiozetetes cayanensis. Next base: position 3,813,304 of record NW_026087378.1, on the reverse strand, counting down.
TTTATTCTGACTGTGTGTGGACAGCCGTGATTTTGAGAAATAAAAGGTAATTTGGAGTTTTAAGATTAGGAGAAATGTATTATTTGTTTGATTTGCCTTGTGCTTCTCTGTGTCTTTCAGCATTGGTGTACAGTTCATATAAGCATGGAAAAGTTCCAGGAATTGTACTTCCTCCTCCCCTGCAAAACATGCAAAACCTTTTAAACCAGTCTGATCTTGAGCAGTGTCCAGTGTCATCTGTGGGGTGATAGCAGTGCTTACAATGGTTGCATCAGATGTGGTCTGGAGTTTGCCAGAGGTGATTCATATGGAGAGAAGTCCCAAATATCATGAGAAGAACAGAAGTAAAAGGGGAGGAAGAGGCTGACTCTTGGATACTATCTCTGAGCTCAAAACCACATAACTGTGTCTGCTTTTGGGACAGGCACCTTGTAGTATTTGCATGAGGATTTTTTTAGTTTTTCAGCTAATAGAGATTTATGTTTTTCTGAGGGGTTGACTCTAGAGGATGTGTGTCACTAGGGGGGACTGGTTACACTTCAGTATGCAGCATGGATTTTGTTGGAATGACTCAAATGTGCATGTAAATATATGTAAAACTGTACTGATCAAAGCAGGATCTGCCACAAAATGTAATGACGTAAAGATTGGCTTTGCATAACTCATTTACTACCACTATAGAGGTAATGTGGCTTTTGGTTACTTGTCCCTTGTGCTCTTTCTACCTGTCCTCAGAATTAGTTTTTTAAAAGGTGAACAGGTGCTGTTGTGCATGATTTTGAATGTTTTCAACTGTTTGTCACTTTGTTTTTTAAAGTACTGCTTTTGCTCTGGTGCCAGGTTAGACTGAATAAGCTGTAGAAAAATCCAATCTAGCAACTGTACAGAGAACCTAAAGTGCTATTGAATTGTTTAAGTGTCTTAAAACAGTTCTGGGTTGTTTTTGTTATTTCTTTTAGACGTGCACCTCATTGGTGTGACAAATAAAATTTAATTGTTACTTACCACCCTTGCCCTATGGTAGAATGAGCTAAAAAGCTTTACATAATCAAGTAATCTGGAATTTAACTAACTTGTTTATTTAAACAGAGTGTATTTTTTTAGAGAAATCCATAGTCTACTTTGTAAATTCTTCTTAGAGCTTTTTATTTTTATTGACTCTGATTAGCCAGCTAATTTGTACTAAATCAATGTGTGATTCTGATAGCTCATTTTGAACCCTTAGCATAGAAGGCTGAAGCAAAGAAGGGATTAGTGAAGTGTTTTGCTGACATTCCAATCTATTTTAAGTGAATGCAAGCTTTCTAATAAATATTTAATGGATAGTTGTTTGTGGTTTAATAGAATTAGATAATTCTATTAGAACCCTGTTTGGAGATTTACGTGTACCATACATCACTGCTGAGGACACGGTTAATAATTCAGGCTAAGTGACTAGTAATTAGAAACACAGCTAGATTAAGCAGGGATGGTTTTTTCAGTCATCCAGGGATTTAAGGGGCTATGTGTTTCTTATGCAACTCCAACTCAATTCTAAGGTTCTCTCTTGCACAGAAGAACTCATTTGGTGAGCTTGGGACAAGCCTTAAATGTGATAACAAAGCATGAGGCCCCTGGGGTTTATTTAATATCTTCTCCTCTGAGTTAATGAGTTGGAAAATAGTTCACTGTTTATCTACAGTAGATTGAGCAGATGTTGCCAATTCAATTTTATGGAACATAATCTCTGAGAGATTGTCTTCTGCCCATTACTTTTTCATGGGTTGAATCTCTGCTGTCCTCGGCTTCAAGAGAACATTTCCCACACTGGTCATGGAGTTGACAAAAATTAGTGCAGCAGAACTTGGTAAAGCTGGTTAGAATAGGGAGGCTTTGCAAAGATTGTGTGAGAATACACAGAATGTAGTGTTGTAAACTGAATGGCAAGGAAAAAGAAAAGAATTTGAGAAAACACTGAGGAAAATGAAAATTAAATACTCAATACTTCCACTTATATCACCTTTGGCTTTCAGGTGAAGCTTCAGAAGTGGTGATAGTGTGTGCACAGAAATCTCTATGGACTGGGCAGGTTTTGAGGCGTCGCTGTCAAGGTTGTGTTCTCCCCGTGCAGAGAGGTTAATAGGCACTGCACTGGCACAAAAGATAGGATTAAACCTCTTCTTCTGGGAGATTCTTTCTTAATCTTCTCTTTTAATTTTTCTACTTGTGGCATGGATAAAAGAATAGCATCACCCTGGTTCCTGGGCTCATTTTGAGCTTACTTTGTTCCAGTTGTATTTCTTATGAGGTAGTGATGTGTATTGTGCTCTCTGGAGAACAGTTCCATTACTGTGAGCTGTTAGTTCCACTCAATATTCACTCCTTGGAAACAATGGTTTGATGGGCTGGGACATGGTTTGTTATATTAAGCAAGAAAATAACTTGAACTGCTCCTGTAATTACTTCACATGCAGTCAGTCTCAGAATTTCAGGCAAGCTCACCTTCATTTCTACACATATAACATTATGGTGCTTAGCATTTCTGTAACATGGCTTTACACCTTCAAATTGTTTTCTAGTTATTAACTAATTAATCTCATAACGCCCCTGTAAGGTATATCTGTTTGTTTCTGCTTGGGTGACTGTGTGGAGGATAGTAATATGTGGCTTGAATATTAATAAACACTAGATTAGTGCACTGCATTTTTAGTTGGTGGTTTGTTTGGGGGATTTGTGTTGGTTTAACCCTGGCTGGCAGCCACTCACTCGCTTTCATCCAGCAGGATGGAGGAGAGAATCTGAAGGGTAAAAGTGAGAAAACTTTTGGGTGGGATAAAGGCAGTTTAATGGATACAGCAACACTGAACAGACCCCAAAGCAAAATAAGGAATTAATTCATTACTTCCCATGGGCAGGCAGGTATTGGGTCATCTCCAGGAAAGCTGAGCTCCAGCACATGTAAAGGTGATGTGAAAAAGACAAATGCCACAAAATTGAACATCATCCCCCTTCCGTCTCCTTCCCTTTAGTTTTAATTGCTGAGCACATTGTCATATTGTCTGGAATATCCCTGTGGTCAGTTGGGGTCAGCGTGACCCCCTCTCAGGTTGTTGTGCACCCCCACCCTGCTCACTGGTGGGGTGATGAGGGAAATGGAGGAGGCCTTGAGGCTGAGTGAGAGCCTTTCAACAAGAGCTAAAATATCTTTGTGTAAACTCTGATTACTGCTCAAATCCAAAACTCAGCACTACAGGAGCTACTACAAAGAAAATTAACTCTATCACAACCAAAACTAGTACAGGCTTTGAATTCAGGTGTTTTTTAACCCACCAGCATCTTTGATTCCAGTGTGGAATATTGACTTGTCTGTCCCTAACAGCTGAACACAAATGTGCTTTTACACAAGTGGGTAGTCCTGCAGGAGTCAGAGCTGTGCCACAGCTGTGCAAGGAAATATTCTTCAAGAATCCCAAAACCTCACAAAATCTCCCACCTCTTCAAAGGAAAACAAACCAACCAATTAAAACGAACCAATAAGGCCACCTTCCCAAACAACATACCCAGACCTGGAGTGTAGAAAACACTTTATTTTGGGACTGGGTAAAGTTCTTCTCTATGTGTCTCAGAAATCTTATCCTGATGCTTCCCTGACCTCACTCCTAAAAACTGTCAGTAATTCTCTGGCTTTATGTCCAATTTGGGTATCTTCAAAATCTGATTCATTGCTGCCTCTACTTTTGTACAGTGCCATATGCAGTGAAAATTTAATTTGAGATAGGCACTTGGGTCATTGTTATAAGGGCTTGACTGAAACAAGTGTGTGAGTGTGTGGTTTTTTGTGTTGGTGGTTTTTTGTTGTGTTTTTTTGGTTTTTTGTGTTGGTGGCTTTTTGTTGGGGTTTTTTTTGTGTTTTTGTTTTGTTTTGTTTTGTTTTTTAGAGTTTTTATGAAGTAGCACCATTTTTCCTCCTGCCATCAAAAAAAGAAAACTTTGAGGCTATTGGTGGAACTAAAAAGAATTATGTATTAACCATGGAGGGCAGAGAGGGCAGAGTAAGAATAAGTACTTACTTTCATGAGGTGCACTGGCACCTGTGCTGATTTTTGAAGAATATCTGTTTTGGCAGATGAGATGCAAGTAGAGTTGCCAAAGAATAGTTTGAGTAGCAATAAGCATCATTAGACATTGTCCTCTCAAAGGTTTTGGCTAAGTCATTGACTAACTGTGAAACTGGGTCAAGGACCTCCATGGGTATGGTAGCTTCATTTATCATCTGCCAAGGCTGAGATATTAGTCATCAGTCCATTTGACTAGCTGAGAAGTGAAGAGCTTATTTTGGTTTAGTAATGATTTAAGAGACTCATCAATAAAATCACCAATACTCCTCAGTGCTGTAATCTGTCCATGTCTCAGTGGCCAGCGTGGTTTCTTGGCAGCAAAGACAAAGGAGAGGGGGGCAAGCTGGTTGTGTTTCCTCTCATTTTCTCTGCATGGAGTCATCTTGGAATCTCAGGACAAATGCACGAAGGTCATCTAGGATGGGATTCTCTTATTCTACAAAGCAGTCCTATCTTGCTGCATTGAAATAGTTGAAACCTATGTTAGGCACAAATGTTCTCTGGTTTAATGCAGAAATTTCTCCTAGAATATTGGTGTTGATTGTGCTATTCCTCCTTATTTTAATTATGAACAACATATCTTAGAAATATTCCCAGTTCATATTGACACAGGGCAGGATTTATCTGACCAGGTCAGAGAAACACAGTGTTTTGCTAACTGAGCTGTGGAACTTTCAAACCAGGTCATGTCTGGCCATCTTGGAGGGTAGGCAGAGCAAATCTACATTTCTTTGCATGTTGTTTGCCACTATAGCCTGCCTGCATCCATGTTGGGCTGTAACTGCAGACAGAGAAACACTTGGGTTGATTTGAGCTAATTGAGTTGATCAAGTGTTGACGATTAGTTCAATTTGCATGAAGTCCCACTTGTCTTGTCTTCACTTGGAACAGCAGCAGTGCCAGCAAGTGAATTGCCTCATCACAGCTCTTGTTACCTACAGACAGTAGAGGGATGCATTGTTTCTGTGGTGGGAGACTGACTGACAGGCTTTGAGTTACTTTCAAAATCTGACTGACCCTGGAAAGTTTTTTTTGTATTTGTTTGGGTTTTGTGTTCCTGTGCTCGTTGCAGAGGGTTTTCCCTTCTGTAGGTTATTAATGCCCCAGTTGTGGAATCTAAATAGTGGTAGCTGTGTACTAGCTACTTGTCTGTTTGGCAGGTGTTTGTATTGCACTCTAAGTTAATTTTATATTTTCATCTGTGTTAATTCTACCTTGATGCTTTTTTTCTTTTCTTTTCATTCATGCACCACTTGCCACTCTCCAAAGAAACAACTGAAATACCTTCACATTTGCAGTTCAAGTTTTGCTCTTCTCAGCTGATGCACCATAAAGAAGTGAAAAGCACTGCAGAGATGTTAATGAGACAAGCTGTACAGCACCTCAAAGCAGAGGTGTTGGGGGAGCTGAGACAAAGAAGGGTTCATTGTCTTGCTTTAAGTTATGCAGGAAGGTGAAGTTCGAGATGGAAATAGGAAGAAGGTACATATTACACAGAGATGACCTTCAAGCTCATCCTTGCCTCACTGAGGCTGCTGTTGTTTCTGTCTCCATACTTACAGAATTCTTTACAGGGTCCACCTTCCTGACATTGTTCCAGGTAACTAATGGGCAAAAATGTTATTTGGTTGTTTAGCATTGGAGAAAGGGAAGCCTTCTAAATTCTAGAAGGCCAAACCCACAAATAACTCTAAATGCCAGAGAAACTTTCTTCCAAAACTCCTCCTTGTTGACTGGGTTGCATTCACCTGAAAGGAATGCTGCCAAGGTGTTTGCCTGTACCAACTGAAGGGCCTTGGGCTGCCTTGGAGCAATCAGGTGTCACTGTAACCTCTTCTCCCTTGGATAACTTGATATTAAAAGAGTTTGAGATGCATCTGTATGTGTGCAGAAACACCTATTCTCAAGTGATTGTGGTTTTATCTGGGTCTTTTTCATGTGGATTATTGTTGTTGATGTCAAAACAGGCTTTATTGCAATATTTGGAACTTGGGAGTTGTCTTGCAGTCAGCACTGAAGGAACAAGGATTCTGCTCCCAGAGCACCTTTGAATCTTCCTCCTTGGGGATTCATAACATTTTTGCAGTGGAAGAGTTTCATGTCATCATCGTTCAATAGACCCTCATACTTTGTCTATATAAAACTAAAGTGATTTTTTAGCTTATAGCTTTAAATGAAACAGATAGCAAAATAGTTTTAAAAAATCTCAGTACAATTACTTGGTAAGTTTGTGATAATGTGCACAAGGCTCCACTTTGTGATCTGTACTTTTGATGGAAAGCACTTAGATGCCTTGATTTATATTTTTCTGTTTAGTGGAATTTCTGGGTGGAACAGAGCTTGTATGTACATGGGAGTAAATGTTGCCTTTATGCAGGTCAGCCTCTTTTCCTGGTACAAGCTAAAATTTTTAAGGAAGAGCTCTGGAACTCAGCTTAAAATCAATGAGCTGAAGTTGAAAATTTGGAATGGAAAAACTATTTTCATAAAAAACTGTTGGAAAAGCAAACCTAATTGCTAAGTGACCTGTTTCACATGTTCTTGACAAAGAAAAAAAGAAAAAAAGAAAAAGCTTCATCTCCCTTGCCTCTAAATGCTTCTACTGAAAATAAAAATATTTTGAAGTCTCATGAGAGCTGACATTTTGTTGTTTCAAGTCTCCCTTCTGGTAACTGCTTTTCCCATGCTGCAAAGTATTTAAATGCCTTGTGCATTGTGGGAGAGATAGTCTGGTACATCTTAATTTTTCAGCTAAAAACATTTTGGTTCTTTTCCACTTACCTCCAAAAAGGGTGAAATTGCCCAGAATGTTAATTCTCCTTTGTCTATTGCTACTTTTCCCTCTTCTGCCTCCCATCTCAGAACAGCTCTACTTGTACATGTATAGATCGTGCACTTCCTTAATCTATTCAAGTTCATTGCATTGGGAAAACATTTTTCTTATTTAGTTCACTTTTTCCATTGGTCAGCTTTCAGTGCAAAGGCAGCCCTGCCATTTACTGCTCCTTTATGTCAGTGAGTCCTCTGGGGTTTTTTTGTGTGTCTTTCATGTGTTGTCTTGGGAGACAGAAATATTTAGGAAAAAAATAGAAAACAGCGTTTGTGAAAATGAAGAACTCTGTCAGGAGCACTTGAGAGTGAACGTAGTACAGAAAAAACCAAACAAATAAAAAATGCCCAACCAACCAAACTCTGACAAAATTACAAATAGTCGCTGTCCTTTTAAAGTAAATGTAAACTCCCTGTGAAAGCAGCAGATGGCTTTAAAGGCTTTACATGGAGATCGTTGTTGTTTCTCACTGGTATGTACAGCTGTACAAAAGCATGTATAAAAAGATGGGCTTTCTTTTAATGAAGCAGAACTTTACAGACAGAGTGGGATGTGGTGCCTGTGAAAGCTTAGGGGAATTATTTATTTTATTTATGTGTCTGTTGGATATTTACAGCCAGATACATTGGTATAAGGAGAGTTGACCCCAAGCTGAATGACAGCTTGGCAGTAACTCTATTGTGCTCTTCCACATAAAGAGATGGGATGGATAGTCACGTTTGCCTTGGAAGATGAGGGAAGCCTCAAGGATTAGCCTTGCCAGGTCTACTGCTCCAGGAGAGTGGGAGGAGTGGAGGTGTCACAGTGGTCCCCAAAGTGGCAGCACTGATAGGAGTCTTGTGGGATGCCAGTTGAGGAGGCAGCATGACTTGGGGTGTTATTTCTGATGGTCTTTGGCCCTGGGCAGGTGCTTATTGTGCCCACTTGACCAGTCAGGTGCTGCCAGTGTCGTGTTGGAAGTGCAATAAATGTGCTGACAAGTTAGGAAAGAGCTAAGGTTCACTTAAGGAAGTTAAGAGTGCATTTCCCTGTGGATTGAGCACTGATTGCAGTGCTTTGTGCCTGCAGGATCACATCAACCAAACAGAGCCTCCTGTGCTCCTGTGAGGTGTGGCTGGTCACATCTGCTCAGGACTAACTGAAGAACGACTTCAAAAACATAGGCAGTAAACATTGCAGAAACCCTGTGACAGATGTGTATTTTTGGGTGTCCTCTGGGGGAAATGCTGTGTTGCCTTTTTGGGGTGCACATGCAGCACTCCAGAGAACCCCAGTACAGAGCCTTTACTGACAAAAGGCGAGAAGTATTATGTTTTGTTTATTAAATAAACAACTGTTCATTATGAACAGTTGTTTATTATGACATAACCACAAAATATTCCGCTTAAATTTGATCTTTTTTTTTTTTTTTTTGAAAGTTTATTGTTAAGGTGGAACAAACACATTTGTACCAAGGCTCCAACAGCGTGGGATGTGTCTGATCTGGTGGGAGCTCTGTCTTGCATTATCCCTGTGCCAGTCAATACTCTATTATTGCATGTTAAGTGGTTTGCTACAGTATCCTGTGAGCAGGGTATTAGAAGGGATCTTATCTAATTTCCTAAGCTATAATAGTATAAACAGTATGCTTTTTTTACTATTAAAAACCAAACTATTCCCTCCACTGAGTTAATGTTTCCTTTATATACAGCAGGTACCCAGGAGACTGACTCATAAATCATAGCAAAATTAAATAGAAGGTGTGAAAAGTTCTGGAAAACTAGAATTTATTTTAGACTCAGAGTACTTGAGTCTACCTGCAAATAAATTTTGACTTGCTTATATAGTATTTTTTATTTGACTGTTCTGTTCTTTAATGATTTTGGTCAATTGGAAAGAAGTTCAAACCTTACCAAACTGCAACAAATAAGAACATTAGAAAGACATGAGAGGAAAATAAAACACAAATTTTTACATTGGAAGTTTTCTGCTACTTTGGGCATTGTATCAATTTCTAATCAGATGGTCCATAAATGTACCATTTTGCTACATTCCTTATACTACATAGCAGGATCTTTGTTTATGGGAGAAGTGTGTGAATTTATTTGAAATTCATATTTGTGAAGGTGTTTTATCACTCCTCGCCAACATAAGGACATACAAATGAAATAAATTATATTCTTGAGGTTTGTTTATCGATTCAGCTGAAGCCTGTGGGGTTTTTTTTTCTGTACAGCTACTATTTCACATCATGGGAATCACGAGATGTCAAAGTTAAAAAAATTATGTCAACACAGATTTTTTTGAATTTTCTAAAACTTTAGCTTTTAGCTTTACTGAGGTTAAATGTTTTGGGGTTTTCCCGTCTCTCCCCTCTGTCCTGCCCACATTCATTCAATATTGCTGTTAAAATGGGGAGGCACTTGGAGCACTCTGCAGTTTTCTGTTTTGTTACAAATCAGTTTTGTGTGAATCTGAGCGAAATCGTGGATTTGTGGTGAAAAATCACTCGTGTTTGCAGTATGGAAATAATATGTGCTGGTAACTTGAGGGTAAAATAACAAAAACTGGGTTTGAAGTACAGTTTTTGGAACTAAGCAATTATCACGTGGAAAATGCCCTTAGTGAGCTGGGGTAAATTGCAGCTTCACTTTCCAGAGCAGTAATTTGACTTGAAAGGGTGTGTGAGCCTGCAAGACAAGTGCTGGTAAGCTGCTGAGCTTTATGAGACTTTGTTCCTCTTGGTTTACAAGAGGGATGAACGGTTCAATCCAGCCTTTATGCTTTAATAGTAAAAGCAAATAGGAAAAAGGCTATATATATATGTAGGAATCAAGGGCTTTTTGGACCTCAAAGAAATGCCAGGAGTGGCTGCAGAAATGTCATAACTCAAACCTCCAAAACAAAGGGTGACCTTCGCTCAAGATATCTGAAGTTGGCATTCTTTTCCTGGAAGAATACAGGGAAGCTGCTATTTAAAGAAGAACTTTTGTCATATCTACCTTTATGGCAAAAAAGCCTTAGTCCATTGAAAACCTGGACTCATTTTCTAATGAGTTCCTAGAGGCTAATCCTAAAGCTGCTGCAGATGAAAATGTGTCATCTTGAAAGGGTTCCAGGGAAGGGCTGTCTGTGTGCAGCATCAGAATGTACAAAACCTTTTTGTTGGTGGCTTCTGGGACTCCAGAGGCATTACTGTAGCATGCAGGACTGCAGGAAGATGTGTTCTTGTTTTGAATTATCTCTTTCCGATGCAACCTCTTCATCTTAAACCAAACAAAAACCCCAAACCCAAACTAAACCAAACACACCTCCTCAGAAAACTCTGCAAATCGATGGGTCAACGTGTTGTTTTAAAGCTGCACCAATTCAAAGGTCTTAAATAACCTTTAAAAGAGCAGTCCTGTGTCCTATAGAAAGGAAGGAGCTGTAGCCAGACGTGCAGATCAGCTGAGATGTTTCTGGTTACTGTGGCCCACAGGAGAGTGTATAATTCTTGTGTTGTTCGGTTAATCACTGTACAAAATTCCTTAATACTTGCCCAGCTTGCAGGCACAGAGGAGGAGAACAAACAGGGGCTTCAGGCAAACAGAGGCTTCAGGGCAACATGGTTGGGACTGTGAAGGTGGGGAGCCAGAAGGAAAGTCATGTGCTGTAAGGACATTGCTCACTTGAGTGCACAATATGTTAACTGCATCTGGATTTAGCATAATCATCCTTGACTAATATGAAGAGAGGGGAGAGGGTTTAAGTGCTGAATAAATAAATTACTTAATTTCATGTTATCAGAGAGGAACAGATGGTCAGTTTAGTGTGTTTTCTGACTGCTTATGCTTTCAGGAGATCCACGCTGGTTCTTGTACAGGCGGCTTCCCAGTGTCAGTAATTCACGTGTGGGTGCACTGAACAACTTTTTACTCTCATCTTTGAGGTGTGCCTTGCCAATACCTATTTCAGGCAACTGAAGGGTCTCAGTGTCATCAGGAACTAACATTTTATACCACTTTCTCCTTTTCTTGAATAGTGACTATATATTTATTGTAGTGCTGGTTATACCTAGAGGAGAGAAATGGCCAAAGAAACCAGAGGAATTGGATGGCTGCGTGTCCTGTCTTAAGGATGCTGTAGTGTTTAACATTTTTCCCTATCTGTGGTCAAATCATAATTTCCTATCCAGCTTCCAGTGGAAGAAAATTAATTTTTACTCTTTGGAATGGTCCTGTAATCTTCTGCCAGCTTCTGAGAAATGCTTTGCTTGAGAATTGTCTCAGATCCAGAGTTCAGTGCCTGCAGGACCTGGTAGTTGGCTTGGTCTGCTGTTGCTACAGCTCATCATACACTTTTTGCTCTTCCCATCCCACATTTTTTCCTTTCATGAGGAATTGTGTGTGGAAATTCAGTGAAGGGGTGTTTTAGCTTACTTTAATTATTGTTGCCTAAATGAAGGAAAGTGGAACAAACCAGGGTTTACCTTTTTGTATTCTTGGATTTATTAAGAGAAATTAAACAGCAAAAGGGAAATTCTCCATTCTGAAACAGCACTAATAGAAAGCAGGTTTGTCACTGTCTTCTCAGATAATGATAAATACTTCTATATTATCTATGATTTCATAAAGGTAGCATGTTTAGTACTTCTTTCTCCCTGTGTGTACATCAAACTAAAATGCAGTAACAAATTATTTAGCCTTATTAATAAGGCATTTTCAAACTCTGAACTTTAATCCAGAGTCCACTCTTACAATAAGATTGACTTCTAAATTTGTTTTCTTCTGTTAACCCTTTATTTCTCTGCCTAATCTTTGTCAAAACATAAATGAAATCCTCTTTGTATGTGTTTTTTTTTTTTTTCCTGAACATTAGGCAGTAATCAGGGCCAATACCACATGGTCAGCTACTTGTCAGCACCCTTAGTTCCTCCATTCCTGCACTGTGACTTTGCAATCGTGGCACTGAAGGTCAGGGATTTGGGGCTGTTGTTTTCTGTGTGCAGGTGACTGTTAGAGGAGATTCCTGTTATGTGCCTGGTGTTTGGAGACAATAGCAGGAGCAACAGAGTATCAATTTCTGTCATGTAATTGGATTAATGATTAGTTTACATGACAGGGCAGGCTCTTCATTGAATTAACTTAAAATGGGATTACATCAATGACTGGCAGGAAGAGAAAGGCCATGTTAGCTACTGTTTGCTACAAATACTGCTTCAAATGTCTTGTTCAGTATCTTTATTCTTTATGGAAGTTCAGACAATTACTCTCCACAATTAAGTGGAATTTGCTGAAGGTTTTTTTGTGAGATGTAGTAGACTTCTGGTTTGTATTCAAATGGAAGGAGAAGGGAATGCTGCAGTGGCATTTGTTTCCTTTTTCCCCCCTCCTAAATCTTCAGTGTAACTGGCAGCTTTGAGTCTTCTCACTTGCAAAACACCAAAACACAAAAACCCCAAAACACGTAAGCTGCAACTTCGAGTCACATGATGATTTTGAAAGGTGAAAGACAGATGAGTTGGCCATGTTTTGATGGGAATGTGTCGGAAGGAACCACACTGAATAACAGCTAAAGCTCCAGTGAATCCACAAGGACCGAACGTGTCACTGGAAAATGTCACTCCCATGAAAAAGACAGACCTCTGTGGGATTTACATCTCTCCTTGCTTTGGCTTTCATGGAGGCAGGAGAGTCACAGATGCCAAAAAATACAGTTATAAAGTGTCTGCAGCACTCTGAACTCTTTCAGGAGTCTCCAAAACTTTTTTTTTAATAAATTCAGTTTTGCCTGAAAATCTGCATGCAATTTGAATGAAATTGAATATGTTTCAGGGCTCAAGCAGCGTGTCTTCCATCTGAGGCAAAATGGAGATGAATTTCAATTAGATATACCCATTATAATCTGTCTCCACCTGTAGTTTTCATCAAAATTGTTAGCAAGTGCAATATAATGTATGATCAGGACTTGCCCACCAGCAGCAGTGTGCCCATTATCTTAGTTTAAAAAACCGTGTGTGTGTGTGCTTGTGTGTGTGTATATCAGCTTCTCCCAGTGAATGACTTAATTGTGACAGGTAATTTGTAAGGGATTTGAAATTAGATCCATGCATTTTATGCGTGCAGTACATATAATGGTTTATATTCTTTTCATTGTCATGATGGCACAGATTACTAATTAGGTTGATAAAGCCAGTGTTTGACGAGATGTATTATGATGTTGGTAGAGCAGCCAGTAGTTACTTTAAAATGTCATTTTCATAGTGGTGTTTTTGTTCTGAACTTGATTTCTATGGAATTTTTTTTTTATGCACCAGCCCACCAGGTGAATCTGGGAGTGTCAGTATGAACGTGAGGCTTTGTGGTCCACCCAGGATGTGTCAGCAGATGCCCCTGAAGCGTTTCTGCCTCGCTGTAGCTGTTGCAGTGCAGGGATGTTGGGATGCCCTGAAATGGAGCCTCCCCACTGCCCCTTAATACACACCATTTCTGCAGCTGGAGGGTATCAGCTCCACACAGGTGATAAATGGGTGGGTCTTTTTCTCAAACAAGCAGCAAGTCAGACTCGTGTTTCAGGCAATACCAATTTCAAACACATGTTAAAATTACTTGGTGTCTTGGGTTCCTAGGATGGCAGTTTTGTTCATTTTTTTGGTGACAGTAGGTATGACATTTAAAAACTTTCCATAGTACTTTGAGTGCTTGCTTGTGTGCATGGGTTTTTTTTTTCCCTAAGAAGAATATTAGAGGTGTCACTTACTGCCCTTACCCTGTCAGGCTGATCTAGGACTGTATAGTGCTCTAATATTGTTCACCTACTGCACTGTTTTGTTTGGATGGTTTTAGGTGCATGATTTCTTTTTATTACATGTGACAGGGTAATTGTGGAAGGGAGAAGTGAATTGCTGAGCACCATGGTGCTCTTGACTGGGCTGGTGCATTCAGATCAGCTGTACTGCTAAGAAGCAAAGGTGAACATAGCTGTGGTTTAGTGCTGGGAAGAGTAAAATGTAGTGTTGAATGGTAAGTGTTGGAAGGGAGATGTTTTGATTAGGTTAATAAAGTGTTCACTGTTCAGAAAGACTTGACAGAGCTCTTCAGCTTGGTGATTTCTGATTTCTGTTTAGAGAGATGGGGAGAATTAAGTGGAAGATGTAAATGGTAGTACTTAAAAGAGGCTATGGGTGCCTTTGGAGTGCCATATGAAATCTGTGTGTGACTGAATCAAATCACTAACATGTAAGTGCTTGGCTGTTGGTGTAATTTGTTTTTGATGTGCCTTAAATGTGTGAAGATGGAATTGGCCCTCTGCTGATGAACATCTTTGGAATCTGCTAATTTAAATAATCTGCAGCATTCCACTGTGGGTCTCAAGGAAGCTGTGCATCCTTGTATTTGATACTGCAGTGTGGACACTGATCTGTTTGTTCTGTGCTGGTGCTGTTAGGACACCAACCTTTCCTTCTGCCCTCCCTTCCTCTGATAAACGCAGCAGCCCCACTGAGGGGTCACTTCACTGGAAGTCAGTCTTACCTAGTGGGGGTGCCTGTTGCAGGCAGGAGCTGACTCTGGAGTCCTTGTGTATCAGAGCTTTGCCAGCTGCCAACACAGGCTGATAATGGACTTGTTAAGCATCAACTTCGATGGAAAAATCAGCTGAGCTTAGGTTGTGTCTGGCTTATGCTGCACTGATTCAAATTCACCTGTGGGCTTGTGGGTGAAATAAGGAGAATTCACACTGCAGTATATGCAGGATGAACTCCAAGGGATGGCAGAAGCCTCAGTATCAGTAAGTAAGAAGATGGGAGCAGATGAGGCTGGCATTCCCCTAACTCTGCCATCTGGAATATGAACGTTGGGATTATCAAACCTGTTCCTGTCTTCAGGACGTTGCAAAGGAAACCCAGCCTGAAACAAAGAATCCAAATCAATAACAGGGAAACCAGTGTGAAGTCAAAGGCCCTGAGGCAGCACTGGTGGAATAGCACGATAGTTTTGAGCCTCAAAAGGGGAATGTTGTGTGAGGACAAGTGAGGAGCACAATGACCTGAGGAAAACATAGCATTGCTTTGGAAGGAATGAGCAGCAAGATTGACTGGGGCCAAACAGTTATCAGGATACCAAGGAATGCTGGCTGGGCAGGATCATCTAGAGTTAGCAGGGTATATGTCTGAAGAGTTAAATGGAATTTTAGAAAGGATAGGAATTGTCTTTTTGAATCAAACTTCACCAGGATTTTTGAGGAACCTTCATATCTTAATTGCCTCCTTCAAGAATTCTTCAACTTCACAGCAGTAATACTGGCCTGGGATCAAATAAAAATATAGGAATAATACAACTGTGCATAGAAACTGGATATATAAACTTTTATTCTTACCACTACATTAACATTTTAGGCTTTTGTGTATCATACCAATCAATGCATATTTTCTTTTCCCTTGGCAAGTCAGGACAACAAATAAGACATCCAGGGAATAATATTTGTTCCTTCACTTTATCTGTGAACAAATGTTACATGTAAACACCCTGAAGCAGATGCCCTTAAACCAGTAGAGGAGATGTGAACCCAATGGGGAAAAATTCAGAAAGTATTGGCAACAGAATGTAAACTGAGGTCTTTGACTCATAAACACTAAAAATAGTCAAGTAAACATGGGCTTAGACCAAAGTGCTCAAGGTAAAAAGACAGGTCTTGAATTATTTCAAATGACCTAGTAACCCTTAACATGAATTATTTGTTGAACAGATTCATCCTCTCACAGAGATGAAAGCAAACTCCCCTTAGGTGTTAATCACCTGCTCTGAAATGTGAGGGAGAGCAGGGAATGCCCTGGGCTCTTGGTGGCTGCCAGGATTCCAGCATTGTGGTGGTCTTGCTTTTCTGTTTTGTAAGCAGTTGGATCTCGTTTAGGTAGAAATAGTTGTTCCAACATTTCCTAAAGATCTTACTCTGCCTCATGTTCACAGAATGGAAACTGTTCTGTCTGAGGGAAATGCAAAGCTCTTAAAAATAAGGTGTAAAGAGTAGACTCAGATGAATACTTATAAGTATTAATATCAAATGATAACTTTGAGTTGGCACATCAGCTGTCTTTCCAGAATTGCTGAAATGTTCTTAATGGAAAACTTCACAGCTGCTGATGCAGGAGGAGTAGTGGACAAGTGTCTTGGCAGTTTCTTTCTTTTTCCAAAGCTTCCACTAGAGATGCTCATGTTGCTTTCAAGTCTTCAGAAAGAGCTTTACTGAGATAATAAACTACCCTCAGTAAATGAGCAGTCTTAAGGTTCTGTTGTAATAAATATCACTCTTAAGTGTTTTAGTTTTTAGTGTTAAGTTTTTAGCAGCCAAGGAATTTTGGTTTTTAGCATCAGTTACCAGTTCTAAGCTTAAACATAATTTCTGATTAAAAAATAAAAGGATTGGAAATAAGTATACTGCTATTTAAATGTTGGTACCAAGATTTTGTTTTACTTTCTCCCTTTTTATTTTGTTGCTGATAAGAAGAAAGTATATGATATACAGCAGAAAGTCAAACCAGTAAACCTACAAAGTAATTTTTTTTTCCTTCCCCCTCCCCATCACTATTTAAAGATAAAAACTGCATGGGAGTAATTTCTGACAAAAATGATTGTGAGTTTTGATTAACCACAGGCTCTGGAATGAAACAGAGGCTTTTATAAAAACAAATTTCTTAATCTACATCTTCCTCAGCTGTATTTCAGTCCCCCTGCTACTACTCAGCGTGTTGCACGCAGAGAGAAAAACCAAGATTTAATCCCCCCCCCCCAAGTTGTTCAAAAAGGCTATTCCTTGGTGCCTTCTGTCCTGTGTATCAAATACAGGTCTATTTAGAAATTCATTATGGGCCCTGGCTCTGTATTGCCTATTCAGGTCCCTCAGTTGTTTTCAAATCCTTTAACCTGAGCTGCTCTGAAGAGCTGATTCTGGTTTGTGGCTGTTCTAAGTAAGGAGTTTATTTAACTGTTGGAGGGGGCCAGTTTAATGCAGCATCTCTGAAACTGCCAGTGAGCCTAAATTAGGTTGTCAGAGTCAACACACCGATCTAGTGAGCCTATTAAAATCTTAATAACTTTTAAAATTGGACTCTGGGTAACAAAACGTTGTCCCTGTGCATTAGATTTTCAGTAGATAAATCCATTAAACTATGTCTTATCACCTTCCTTCTCTCTCTGTTAGAGACTGCCCAAAGAGGAATTTTTAGAAATCCGGTGAGTACCTTTAATACTGGAACATCATAAATCAGTTATCATTGGAACTGCATTTGGCTCATCCAAATAAATTCTGCTGTGTTATGAAAATTTTCTGCTTTTCTCTGGGTCTTACTGATGGTGGTTGGAGAAAGATGGTTTGGTTTTAATGAGGCAAAAGTAGAGGGAAGATTGCTACGGTGCTTGTTTGTTGCCTATTATTTCTTAGCCCACAGTCTGTCCTGATCTTAGTAAAGCAGCTGTCAATTACCTTTAAAATCAGACTTCTGTTGTCTCAGCTTCAGTTCTAGGCACGAGAACATGTTTTGAGTCCAGTAAAGTTTTATTGCTTTCTTCTCCTCCCTCCTTGTCTCCCCTCGATGAAGTGACAGATAACTGACAGGTGGCAATATCTATAACGCATTGCCGTAAATTGGAATTTCCTCCTTTACTTTACTCTGAGATGGGAGGGAAAATTTCTTCTTCTGCCATGATTCTCACGTATCACTCAAGTTCTCCTTCATTAATAGATGTGAGTGGGAGGTCAAAATTGAACTTGTTAATGTGAACAGAGTTGCAGCCTTAATTATGGAGGAAATTGTAGATTACTCATAATAATCAACTGAAGTTTGAATTTTAAGTTTGACTGGCAGAAAAACATCTGTCACTATTATTATTATGTATGAGACCAAATCCATTTACAGACAAGTAGCAAGTGATTAGACAGAACTAGGAGAAGTAGATGGACTTTTATGAGAAACTCCTTATAATTCTTTTCTTTCAAGAAGGATAATTAGTAGCCTTTTAGATATTTCAGCTAGTTGTAATGCTCACTGAAAGCAAATTAAATAAAACCAAGCATGGTCATATATGACAGCAGTAACTGAAATGACCCCTTCTGCTCTGCTCTCCTTTAGTTTTTGCATTGTGTATCTCTGTGCAAAGTGGTTATTAACAAAAACTCTAGTTTGGTGGTTTTTTTTTTTTTGGCACAGCAATTAGCTAAAGGAAATGCAAAAGGCAGGCTTTATGTGTAGCACATAAAACCTAGATGTATAATCTTTGATAGTAAACAATATCTTGGAATGCAGTTTTCAGTTCCTCTGTGGTGTCAGAACGTGTAGTGTACACTTGGAAGAGAACCAGAAAATGGGAATTGAGGAAGGTAGACAAAAATACAGCAAAATAAACATGCCTGACCCGAGAGAGAGTCCTCATCAAAGGCTGGGAGGTCACTGTTCCAACTGCAGTCAGAAATGCTGCTAAACCCACTGAGCAGTTTTGAGATTTTTCTGCCTTAGTGCAAAAGGGTGAACTTGGCTTGAGGTCTCTTGAGCAAACAGAAGTTTTATCTGCTAAGCAATCCAAATGCCAGCCCTTTGTTATCGTTAAAGCCTAATGATCAAGAAATCTGCATCAGAAGATATTAATGACACTTTATTTTGTTATTTAGACAAAACACTCCATTAGAAGCCTGAGAGAGCAAGTGATAAAGACAATTAGCTATGCTAACTGTAGTCTGGGGTAGTTTATCTATGGATTTACTCCTTACATAGTTAAATATTCCCTCTGCAATTTAGGTTTCATCCAACAGAGGAGATCTGATTTCAGATAATTCTTCTTTTAAGAAAGCAGTTGGTACTTTAGTCTGCTATTCATCCATATCCACTTATCCCAGGATAAACACTCATTCATGAAAGAATTAAAAATAAAGCACAACATGCAACTTCTCATTTACAATAAATTGGTAGGTAGTATTTTTTATTCTCAAACACTTGCCTACCAGTGGCCATATCTCCAAGGAGATGAGTGCTATTGTAAAATACTTTTGAGTTTCCACTTCTGCAAGGAAGCAGAGCTGTCCTTGTACAGTTTATAAAAGCACTGCACACTGACTTCAGTGAACGCTGGGATATTTTTTCCATGGGTTTTCCCCTCATTGTTTATAATGATGAAAATGAAGCAACTAGGGCAGCTGTATCTTTGCAGACAACACAGTCTTATCACCTTGTTCATTTCAGTGCTCTCCTAATAAACAGCAATTAGTGGGAACTGTGGCTCCTTCGACTGGGACCCTGCTGTGCTTGGTACAAATACACAACGTGAAGCTCGTAATTTGCTCCTAAGTCGTTTATAATCCAAGCGTAAAACTCTTGTCAGTAGTGAAATTGGACAATGGAGTTGGTGGAGACAGGGAAGTGATGAAGGAATGGCCACCAGCACACCTGCCACAGTCTACGTTCTCCAGCTTTTAGAGGGTTTTGAGATTGGGTAGAGGAAGGTGTTTGGTCTGGGACAGAGAGTGAAGGTGGTGGTGCCTCAGATGGAATTAATTTAAGCATGAGAAAATGAAATGAGGTGTGAGGAATCTCACAAAAGTAAACTGTGTAACACTTTGAGAAATACAGGCTGTAAATACTGCACGGTATTTAGGAAAAAAAAAGAAAAGGCACAAAAAAACCCCCAAAGCAAACAAATAAAAAAAGCCTTACTGGAGGATCTCCAAGCAGCTTGCAAATATCCATTAATTACCTCTCAGTGGGAAATGATACAAAGATCATTTCTCTTGTTTTGGAATTTGAAATCAGTTGCTGTTAATGTGTAGATCAACATTCCTACCATCTGTTAAAAGTAGGAAAGAAAGTCGAGCTTATGGACAAAGCATTAATTTACAGTCGGGATGTTCATACACAGAATGTAACCACCTGACCTTGAATTTAAATTTTAAAATAACAATGAGACATTTAGTGGGTTTGTGTAGTAGAAATCCTTTTACTAGCTCAGATTTTGTATCATCTGCCTTTTGAAGTAAAGATTGAGCATTGTTACCTGGAAGTAAAAAAACCCCCAAAGTAACCTGATTACGATATTAATGTGATCGTGTTACTGACAGCTTGTGCAGCTCCAAGGGGTCAGAAGCTTCAGGGACTTTTCTGGCTGTTGAAACCTCTGATCCTCTGTCGAATTACTTGAGTGAAGTCTCCCTCCAGCTGCAGTCTTGGGCTGTCATCTTTACGTCTGGTATATTATAAACCTGCCCATGGTTAGTAAGATGCTTTGTGTGCAACAAAGACCTGCTTGAATAAGGCTCCATTTGGCAATTCCTCAACTTCTCTTTTTGTTTGGTTTTTTGTTTGTTTGTTTTCCAGATTTATGTGGTTGTTCAGTCGGGTTTGGGTTTAGTTACTGCTCCTATGACAGTGACTTTTCTATCCTCAGTATATCTGATATCTGTGATATCAGGCAAAAGGTGAAACTACTTTCCACTACTTGAAAAACTGCGCCAAAGTAGCCAACAAATATTTAACATCAAATAGTTTGTTCCATGTGAATGAGCACTTTTGTCAGTTGCCTGGGTAAATAATGGCTCCTATTAGGTGTTAGCCAGTACAAATGCGTGATGAAAACAATCTCTCATTTTCTATAGAAATAATGCACTGGTGCCCTTGAAATAGCTGTAGGGGATTTTTTAATTGAGAACAGTAGAATGGGAATGGGAGGTGGGGTGGTGTCTGTTCCTGCGTTTTACTAGTTTTTTGTTTTGGTTTGTTTTTTAAATATTATTTACAGAAATACTCATCTGTCTTCCTCTTCTGTTCCACGGGTTTGATGAGAAATCTAGTGTATTGTGGGGAGGAGTGGGATGAAGTGTATGGTAATCATGGCTAAGGAGAGGGGAATATCCTTCTCCTGACATGGTCTCTGAAGGTACAGGGTATCCTTGGTATAGAGTGTTCTGTGGGGTTTTTGGGTGGTTTTGTTTGTTTGTTTCATTGTTTTTGAGCTACTGTGAAAAGTGACAGCGTGCAAGATGTTTTAAGAATGGGGGTGGTGGGGCATGTCACAAATGCTGGAAAGGAGGCAAATAAACACAAAGGTGTTCCTTTTAGAACATAATAAGAGATGTAATGGCTCCAGTGTGGACAATTGGATAGCCTTGAGTGGGAAAAGTCATATGGTCAGATAAAGACTAATTGTGGCTGTATCTGACTATAAAAATGAGGATACCTTTGTTCACTTCCTGCTCATTACTCACATTCATACGCTTTTTGTCAATTTAGTAATTCTGAACCTTACTCACTTAAAAAGTTCTACCCCTTGTTATTTTGTGAATGTGTGTGTCTGGATTAAGTAGGATTTCTAAAAAAAAAAACCAAAACAAAAGACATATTCCCCAGTAAAAGTGAGCTGCCAAACCATTTTATTTTAACTCATAATGTGTCAAGTATAGCTTCTAGTGTGATGGAAAAAACACACAAAATAAGACCCAAATTCATCTGCTCACCACTTGGTGCCACTCTAGCTTTGTGAACTGCAGTCTCACCAAAATAACAGATTTTTTTCTTCCTTTAGGTTTGCTAAGTGTTGTCTGAAACATAACACCCTGAACACCCATTTCTGAGCTGTGCTGGTCTGAGGCAGAGTAGATGGGGGCTGATGGACAGCTTTCTGATGTTGCTCAGAAGGGGAAGGAGATGGTGGTGTCTGTGATAGGGATTTTAAACTGAATATGAGGCTATGAAAGGACTGCAGGTTTTTGTTTTGTAATGCTACTGTTAAGTTCAAACCTGAAACTGGACTAAATCATTTCAGAGACTTTTCTTTTCCTAAAGAGGGGCAACCATTGAATGTTCTTGCAGGTATTTGCATAAAAATTACAGACAACTGCAGCATGTGTGTTACTTATTCAATTTATTGAAGTATTTCTTGTGTAGCATATCTGTCTGCTTAGACTGTAGGGTCTTGATCTGACAAGTGTTGTGCAGCCTGTGTTCTTCCTTGACAGGCAACCCCATCGCTGTTGTTTTGTTTCCCAAAATGGGCAACTGAACCCAAGGAGACACATGGCCATTTTCAAAGGGTAGTGAGGATTTGGAAGCTGTGTTGATACTGAGACCATATCCTCTCCCTACAGAGTTCTATAAATGATGATGGCAAAAAAAGCAACGATTTTTCTCAAGGTAAATGTTCTTACTTAAGAGTTGAAGGCAGGATTGCACCATCTGAAAGGATGAGGAGCCAAACTGTGGGACAGCTGATGATGAGCATCGACCGGCTGGACAAAAAGGGTTGTGCCAGTTGTTTGATACAAGTTGGCAGTTGTTGTTGTTACACTACTTTAAACTAATGTGGATTTCTTTACACTAAATTCAAGTTAGATGTATAGACATACCAGAAAATCTGTTCCTTCCCTTCTCTTTGGTCTTGTCTGGGACTTTTAGTACAAGGCAAGGATGTTGTGGATGGGTTGACATATGTGCAGATGAGTTTTCAAGCAAGATGAGCAGAAGGCTCAGATTCTGAATTACCTTAATTTATCAATGTAACTCTTTTGCATTCATCCCACCTGTATGCTCTGTGAAATACTTGCTGTAAATAAGACTGTGGTAGTATTTTTCAAGCCACTTGTGAAATGGCAGTGCTGACAATTGCAAACTTTCAGGGGGAAAAATGAAAAATTTTATGCATAGATATATAAAACAGCATGTGCTTTTGATGATGAAAGACAAGCAACGTTCCAAAGGAGCTCGTGAAGTCTGTCTGACTTTTTAAGGCTGTGGTGATGAGACACATGAAACAGTAGATCTTAACAATTGAAAAATAACCTTAAAATGTTCTCGCAGGTGTAAACAAGAAGACAGAAATATACTGTTTGAAACAACTTCTACTACTAAACAGTTATAATAACTTGTCAGCAACGGTGGATTTGAGAAAATGTGCCAAGATGCAAGAGAAAACTGAGTGATGATCTGTGAAAAAGTAGATTAACACCTAAAGACTCAATTGTTTCATTTATTAGTAAGTTGTATAAATCACAGAAAGTACCAGCTTTTTATATTCCTGGTAACTTTGCTTTGGAAAGCAGAGTGAGATCAACAAGCACTTTAAATGCAGGGCATCTGATGGTGCAGTCTGAGGTCCCTTCCAGGCTCCCTCTGCTCCAGCAGCCCTGTTGGCAGTGGTCAGATCCAGGTTCTGAACTGCTGCAGCACCACACTAACTGAGAACACACCGAGTGCCTTTGGAGCAGGCTGGGGGGAAGGCAGAAAGCTCCAGACACTCTTCCTGCACTCGTGTTCTTTGTGAGCCTCTCTCTCTGGTGCTGACTGCCTGGGCTTCAGCACTTATGGGCAGGCTCTTAAACAAATAACCAAGCGTTTGGTTTCGTTGTAATAGAGGTATTTATGTTTGCCCACCATGAAAAATGTATTAGTGATCCACTGACTTACTGATTAATGGGAAATGTGTGATTTGGAATGTTGAAACATGATGCTGCCACGTTGACTTCAAGTGTCCCACCCTAAAAGTCAGAATGGGGTATTATTTCAGTACCTTATATGGAATAATTCCTCGGGGTTCAACTGAGTATGTTCTAGGGGAAGAAAATTGATTTGATAAATGGGAACTAATCAGCCAGCATTCCATTTATACCAGGTGCTTTTTCAAGCAACATTGCCTGTAGCTGTCTTAGTGTTGAAAAAGACTTGTTGGACCAATACATGTTTTCCTGGACAGGCTGAGTGCTTAGGAGTTTACACTGGGGATTAACAAGGAACTGTGATTGCAGTTCTAAACCAAGATTCATACTGTTTAGCTCAAGTGCTTAAGGATATGTGTGGATTTGAGGAAGACTGAAACTGCATTTCTGTACCAGAAAGTAATTATGTAGGGCTACATTGAAAGATCTGTTCTGTAATATGACTTTAAAGCATATTAAACTTGTCCAAAGGGAAAGTTAAAATGGTACATGTGGACTCGAATAGAGCCACTGGGAGAGCAGTATTTTGATGTCTAACAAAGAAAATGAAACAAAGCAGTAATAAATAGTGTGAGTTATTAGTTTCATAGGCCAGAGCAACTCAGAAAAGCTGTAGAGTGAATAGACAGGAATAGCCAGTGAAGGAAGGGACTGGAATGGGAGCTGTCGTGTATGAGGACAGCTGACCCCTCAGTCAGAATCAGTAAACTTGTAACCTTCACTGAATTGTACCTTGAATAGGTAATGAGTGTAATCAGCTGTACAGTCCAAGAACTGTGTGGGAAGGAGACAGAAATCCAGGGACAATCTAATGGTGGTTGTTGTGCAAGTGCTTAAGGGAAACTTTTCTTACCCCTTCAGTGTTGTTTCCCTCCTTTAGATTTTCTGTGGCCCTTGCTGCTGCATTTGCCTTTCCGAGTTCAGTTGGGTGGGGAGCTCCAATGTAACGAGCTGGATCTCAATCAGCAGGAAGCCTATGGAAATCTGCTCCCATAGAGAATAGTTTCCACCTGCAAACCCCAAGTTGTTTCTTACCAGATGCCCTTTGCTTACTCTTGTAAATTTAAGAAAAGTTTTGATGTAATTTTTTTTTCTTTAGATATACTGCTTTTATTTAGTCAGTATGACCCTCTGGTTCTGGTAATCCGGAGTGAGAATTCACCTTAAGTTTTTCTATTCACTCAGGTTTTTCTGTTTTATTTGAGGGGGTGTTTCTAGGACAGTCCTATGGACTGATCACGTCACTGCTGCAAGTTTCTTCGAGTCTGTTGTTGTGAGGATATTGTTTGTCGGTCTAAACAAGTGCAGATTTTTCGATTGTTTTGGGAACCAATTCCACAGTTAGTTTTCAAGATTCCTCTGGAACCTTGAGCTGTAATATTGAACATGTTTAGCAGCATACATATGAACATAGTTGAGTAGAAATCTCATTTAGCTACAATTACCTATTACCTCAAATCGACCAACCTTTGTTTGCAGACTTACACCATGTTTCTTTAAGTGGTTGTAATTAAACTTATAGGTAGTAAATAATTACCAGCAAATTAGTAGAGAAAGACTGTAAACCCAGAACTTGAATACAATGGCTCAATAGTTTTTACCTATTGTTTAGTCCTGCCTGCAGAAGTAGGAGGAATGTGTATCAGTGAGAAACAAGCTCCAGTCAAGTACCATGTTACAGTTCACTTTGAGGACAAAATTCTCTGTATTTTTATCACTCTTTTATGTCTTTGATGTGAAAGACATATGCAGTAGGCAAGCTATTTATTACTCTGTTTATTGATTTGCTCTGCTTTCTTTATTGTAAGCCTCGCCATCCTTAGTCTGTCACTGTTGAGTAACACAAAGCAGTGTTTCAGATCTCACAACATCTGTAGTCTTTGGGTTGAGATTTGTTACAGTCAGCAGCAGTTCTTGTTGTTTACTTCCTCTTGAAGATATGTTTTTAAATAGCATGCAGATACTTAGGCAAGGATTTATCACATGCAACATAAGTAGCACTGCAGATTTTTTGGTAGGAGAAAATGGATGAAAACAGCCCGCAGTAGGTTTGCTACTCTGCCAATGGTCCATAGACTAGGCTGCATTCAACTGGAATATTTTGAACTAGTAGTGACAAAAGATAGTTCAGGAATGAAAGACTGATTGAAATGCCAGTTCTGTCAAGCTTGTGATATTCCATTTCTCAGGAGAAAGTCATAATGGTGGGCATTCTGCAGAATTTCTGGGTGGGGCAATGCTGGTCTCTCCAGAGAACTATTCTTCTTGAAAGAAAAATGCATCTGTCTGCTGAAGTGGGAGAGTCAAGTGAGGAGAATGTGAGGGCTGAAACAACTAGTTCTACATCTTGCAACAGAAAATACAGTGTTATGCTGTTTATGCAATCTGTAATAACCTCAATAAATATTAAGAATCCAAGTTGGAAAGTGTCTCTCCGTGAGTTGTAGAGAGGAGGGTGTGGGAGTTGGATCCTGTGATAAGGGCTGAATGCCCTTTGGGAAAAGAAAATTACAAAAAAATGAGCTTGTGTCTTTCCTTTTACTGGTTAGTTTAAGGCTTGTGTTGTTTTCCTTGGAGTTTCTTTCAAAATATCAAATAAATTCTGGGTTGGAGGGATCCACTTGAAGATCAAGGGGAGTTTTTCATGTTGGACAGATGGGATATTCTGAGGAGGAGACATTGCCCCCTTGAAAATGGAATTGATGCTTTCTTTTTCGGTGATGTGTTTTTTGTTTTACCTGTTAAAAAAACCACGGTCTTTGACTGTAAGTCTTCCTAAAGAAGTTGTTATATAGCAGGTACATAAACAAAAAAGGCAATGTTCTTTTCTGATTCCTGCTTACACAGCATTCTGCTGGGGAGAGTGATCCTGCCTCAGGTCGCTGGCACTTCCCCCTGCTGCTGGCTCAGGCAGTTGAGTGCAGTTAATTGTAATGCCTGTATTTGTCTTGTGTGGCTTAGAGTTTACTCTCTGATATCATGATGTCCTTAATGCAATGCTTCAGGATTGTTTCCATTAGGATCAACTGAATGTAATTGTTTAAGCACTTTTAAGATGACCTAAGCTGGAAATTGATATTCCACCCCTACAGTAACTTTGGCAAAAAAAAAAAAAAAAGACTTGGGGTAATGATTTGGTAATCAATCAACAATCATTGTGCAGGGGCTGAGTCGTTTGCTCTGGCATTTGTAGGACTGCTGTGAACAATAATATGGGAAGAACAAATGGAGAGGTTAAATAGGGTGTAACTCCCACAAGAAAACATCTTCATCTCTGAATATTTGGAAGCAGGGACTTGTCAGGAATTATTTCTTTATCGTAGTGACCACGTGTAATCCAGTAAGGAGTAACTGCTGGAGTTGGAGAAGGCATTAGTCTGTCAGAAACTTGCTTTGTTGTTCTAGTGAGGCTTGTTCCTTCTAGAGCAGAGGTGTTTTTACAAGGGAAAAGAGGAGGAGCGTGGGAGGTTTATACCTTACCTTAGATGTGAAACTAGGCCCTATCTCCTAAGTGGGCTCTCATTGTAAGGTTAAAAATTATGCCCAACCGTAGCAAGATATGCTGATGTCATTGGTCACTGAAAAGTAAAGATGAGCATTGGAATTGCTGCCATCAAAGTGGGACCAGAACCTGGTTTAAATTCTTGCCTTGATACCATAATGGACTGTATGGTCAAAATCAATTCCTTCTTGTGCAAACCTCCCTTAAATACACATCTCAAGAACTGATTTTTTTTCCCACCACATCTCAACTATTTGTTTGGTTAAAAGCACAGAAGACAGAAGTTTTCATGAGTTACAGGCACAGTTCTGGGACTAAACCCAAGTTTCTCTGAACTCCATCTTAATTGTTTTGGCTCCTAGAAAGAGAATTTTCAAGGTGGTAAAGCAGAAGCTTTACTATTATGATCTGGTTTCCAAAAGTGGAACAACTAAAGCTCAAATAAGTGGTGGGAGGGAGAGCTAGGAATGCACTTCTAAAATATCTTGAGACTCAAGTGCAACTACGTTCTCAATTGCTCCAATATCATAAATTATTTTTATTGGTACTAATCACTGTTTCTCTTGACCTCAATGCCTGTTGAATGGGCAGAAAATTTTCTTAAGCCAGATGACTGCCACTTTGTGTTTTCTTTTAGGATTTATGTATTTTGAAAACTCATTTTTAGCTGCTTAAAGGGACTCTTCTGTACTGAGGGACTTATGTCAATGAAGAAAGAGGTGCAGAAGATTCCTAACTTTAATGTAGTTCTTAAATGTTTTCAAGGAAACTGGGCCTGATGTGATTAATCCTAGGGCATTGAAAGAATTGGCTGTGTAGGGAAGAAAGTGGTATCTGGGGAAAAGCAAATATAGTACTTCAGGAGGGGATAGGGAAGGGATGAGCTGGGTAATTAAAGACCAGTCTGTTTGGCTTAAATATAGCAAGGAATAATTGGATAGACATCTTATAAGCCCCTGCCAGTTAGCAAGATCACTTAGCAAGTAAACAGATTTCTCGAGGGCAAATCGTGACAAACCCATTTAATTTCTTTGTACAGATCAGGTGGTGAGGACAGAAGCATTAGACATTACAATGCTTGACTTGACTAAACTTTCTTGCACTGTATTCATGTAGTGTTTTCTTGAGTCAGATGAGGAAAAGTGGTCTAGAGGAGTCTTCTACTGCCTGGGGATATAGAATTGCTCAGAAAAAAATGTTAAAGGATATATATAATTGTCCAAATGTCAGAACATGGTAATTTATCAAGGAGGGCTCATCAATATTCTGTGTCTCATATTAATCAGTATTTTTATTAATGACTTGGACAGTAGAAAACAGAGTGTTTTCTGAGTCTGTCAACCATGTCAGAATGAGAAGGAAAACAAGATGTGGGGAAACAGGTACAGAACTCAAAATGATCTTTGGGACAAGGCCACTTCAGTGGTAGTCCACTTCAGAAGGATGAATTAGCTGCATAAATACAGCAGGGGAATATTTGGTTAAATGATGCTCCTGTGTAAAGTGATTTAGGATTTATAGAGAATTACAACTAACAGTTAAGGGTTGAGACAGCCAATGGTGGATTTATGCTGGAAGGAGAATTTTCTTTGTAGAATTGAATGAAGAAGTTTTCAATTACATTTAAACATTCTCATATACTTCCTGGCTCGAGAGATGACTGGTTTTGATTCATCCAGATTGAATCATAAAATTGTGCAGTAAATATTATCTGTTTCCTCCTGCTCTCTCTTCTCCCTTAAAACCAGCTCCAAAAAACTAAATGTACACTTGTCTGGTTAATATTGTAAGCCAGCCAAGGTTAAGTTAAAAAACCAGCTGATGAGAACTGTAATGAGTAAAGGAAGAGAATAACAATTTCTTCCTATTTTTTGTTACAAAAATTCTTTCCCTTTAGAAACTGAAGAGTGATCACTGGATTTGATAAAAAAGAAAGGCTTTTTTACTTAATTTTAAGTGCTTATATCTTTTGCAAGTAGCAAAACTTGGAATTTAGTCCAGTTTCTGCACACAGACATGTTTTTCTCCATTTGTTTGGAATAAAAAGCAGGGAATAGGGGTACAAATGTACATTTTGTGAGGAAACAGAATGGCAAGACTTAAAGTCTACCTGGTATATCCTTAGTAAGACTGCAGTGACACATTCACAGTCAGAAGGTTTAAATTAGTGTTACCTGCCTGCCAGTTCAGTCTGTCTTGACACTCTTAGAGAGGGAAAGATTTGTGAGGTAATGTGGATTGGGAAAAATCTGTGTGGTTAAAGGTAACTTTTACTTTCCTCCTCAGCTCTCCATCACCCGCAGTTCTGTTTCAGCCAGTTATGTCCCACTGCATTGGGCCAACGCTTGTGCCAGGACAAGTGATGGAGTGAGACAGGAATGGGAACAAGATGTATGGAAAAGGGTCAGAATTACCTCTTTCAGTGACACTGCTGGCTCAGAGTGTCCTGAAGTGTACTTGAAACTCGGCTTTCAATTAAATGCCCAGACTCTCAACTTCTGGCAGTTTTGGCTCAGCTCCTCAGACTCTTTGCCTGCTTTTTGCAGTCCCCACATGTTTTTTTTAACAGTATCCTGTAACTTGCAGAATTAATACATTTTTCTTTTTGCTTCCTTCTGCTAAAAGGTTAGTTCACTGAAGAACTGAGTTAGGTAGTATTAGATATTTTGCAAGTGTATCCTCATGCTTGCACTGTTGTAGGGTGTGTCAGAATCCAGTCCCTCTGTGCGTGTTCAACTTGCACAGCACACACTCCTTGGATGTCACTGGGCTTCTCACATTCAGTGCTGCTCAGTGCAAAGGTTGTAGAAGCAACAACTTAGGATAGGGCTGGAGGCTTAAGTCAATAAAAAGGTCTCGTCACTTTTGGTTTGACATTGTGACAGGCTCTCAACTTCTTGTATTCTCGTCAAGCTTATTTCTAAAGGTTAGCTCAGAACACAGACTTGGGATTCTGAGCCTTATACTGATACTCTGTCCTACTATTGGAATGTTGAATTGTAAGTTTCCTCTGGAATATGGACTATTGTTATTGCTTTTTGTCTCCTAAAGATGCTTAACTAGACAACCACAGGTGTTGCATAATGACTAAAGGTTCAGAGTTCATTTCAAAAACTGTTTTAATCTCTCTAAATCGGTCGCTTGGTGTGCAGTGTCCATTCTGTAAAGCTGTGGTGAAGAGGGTTCACCTAAATATCAACTGTATTTGAAAAATATATCTACAGAGAAGAGTGTTTATGCAGAAATGGTCAATGTCTTTTGATGTAATTTGCTTCTTAAGCACAGGAGGAGTGAGAAACATCAGGTGATGCAAACTGAAGAGAGACAATTCTATACTGCTCTGGGCACAGCAGTCAACAGGTAAAAACAAATGCTGAGTGGATTGTCATGCATTCAGTGCTTTGTCTTCTGTTTCTGGTCAGCACCTCTTCTGTTCCAGTGGTGTTCCATATGTTTCAGATAGTTTTTCATTCCTAGACCTGTCTTACACATGCTTAAAGAAAATCATTTTATTCCCTGGAATATCTTCCTTCAGTGTTTTTTTTTTTTTTTTGGTTGGATTTGTTGATTTGTTTGGTTATTTTAAAATCCTAATAACAGACTTCTCTTTTGTTAGTGTTTTTATAGGCTACATGGAAGATAGAAAGGTAGATATTTAGTAACTGTATGGATACAAACAACCTCAGAGTAACAAGGAGGGGGGATAAAGTGGCTTAAATGTTAACTTTTCCCTTTCATGAACTTTTACCATAAGCAGATTGGACAGCTAGGGAGATTGGGGTCAGGATGGTACACTGTGATTTGAAAGAAATGCCTGTTCCAGTGTTTGATGAAACAGTGGCCCTTTCAGCCTTGTATTGTCTGTATAATAATAGCTCTTACCACTCAGAGATCAGGCAGAAAAATTTATTCCTCTTTTCCCCTGTCCCCCAAAGTTTAGGTCAAACTAATTAGGATAAAATGCTCATTTCTTGTTGTTTAAATCCTCAGTTTAACTATCTCATCTTTTGACAAATAGGTATAATTAGTTCTCTTGTATAATTTATTAACTTCCCTATTAAGTTGTGTACAGATTAGTGAGGCATCAGGCACGCTGGCAAAAAATTAGAAGGTGATAGATGGGTTTGTTGTATTTGATAAACAGGCTTTGTCATATTTTCAAATGAAACTGGAAGGAGCTGTTTTTGTTTAAATCCTGTCATATCATGAGTCTGACTGGTATTGAACTGGATTCTGTTTTGTGTATTGCAACAATAGGAGAAGATTTCGTGATATTAATAACATATCAAAAGAGAATTTTGAGATTTCATAAGAAAGATATAAAAAAGGCTTAGAACAGAAGCAAAAAGTGAAAAAATGATCCTTGCCTTGTATAGTTTCCTGACAGGAGAACTGTTGTCTTACTGTGCACTTGATAAATGCCCAGAAAGTGTTTTCTGAGGGCACAAACATTCCAACCTGTGGCAGGACTTCTGCTGAGGTCACCTCTTATGCTTTGGTTGTGTTGGGTGAAGGGAGACATGACTGTGTGTGTTGAAACAGAGCTGCAGTGGAATTGCCATCAGTCCATTGCCATTTCCAGTGAAAACCTCCTAGCAGATGGTGTGGCTCTTGCCAGGAAGAGGAACTGAGTAAATACTCAAAGGATGTCCATAGGGCAGGAAATGCCTAAGGGTATGTCCAGAGGGATGGGCTGGTTATGGTCAAATACGTGGAAATGGAGATTAAATCAGCATGGGCTTGTGACAGAGCGAGGAAAGCAGATCTCCTGATCCTGTGCCCTGGCCATGTTGCCTTTGGAGTACTTTTTTCTTGGTACAGCTTTACACACAAAATAATATTGCAGGGTATTATGATAGAATGGGACTCATGTGAATATATACTGTTATTAAATAATCTTCTTAACCATTTGTGTTTATAACTGTCAATATTGTGTATCTCCACAGACACAGGAAAAATTCTGATGTTTATATTCCTCAGCATCAGCAAACTCCTGTGCTAACTACTGTTTCTTAAATCAGCTATTTCCTTTCAAATTGATGTTAACTGGTCCAAATACTCCATTCAGCAAAGCTCTGTAAATCCAGATCACTCCCATTAAAAGAAATACATTTTGATTTTAGAGAATTGGGCTTAGTGGCCATCCCTCCATCAGTGCTTGTGCTGAACTTTCTTATTCTGTTCCTTTTTGGACAATTTTTTTATTTTTCAGGTGAGATCTCTATCTGCTTTGCCAGTCTAAAATGAGCACCTCTAACACTCTGTCCCAAGCACCATAATCTGAAATGGTTAGAGAAGTTATTGGGTTTTAATTTCCAATGTTGCAGTTTTCTCTAAAGTTGTTTTGACTTGTTTTGTGTGTTGTTGTTGTTTTGTGTTACTTTGCTTGTTTCTGAGGGAGAAGGCACAGTTGTTGGGTCAGACTTTACTACTTTTTTTTTTTTTTTTTTTAATCTATTAAAACCTGCCATGATTTTCAACCCTTTTTTTGTTCTGCCACTGACATATTGCACAGGAGTGAATCTGGCTTCCTGAGATAATTTATCTTTCTGCTATTTCCCTTGACTCTGTAACTTTGTCATTTTCCTTTAAGGGTTTTATTTACTTTAGAGGTGTTTATACAGGAGGCAACTTTTTTTCCTCTTTCCTTCGTATCCATCAGGTCATTTTTCGTTGAGCTTACAAGAAGAGTTTCTCCTTTGACCCTAAAGATGAAGGGTTACTATTTCAACCAGTATTTCTGGTAGAGCTTCTTCCCCTAGGAATTTTCTAAAGGAATGAGCTTACAGTATGACTGCCAACATTAAATATCCAACCTGGAAGGACTGCTTGAAAGTAAAAGACCCTTGGCTGCTGTTTCTCCTTCTCTCTCCCTTTCTTCAAAGAGAAAAGTAATAAAAGTTCTGTCTGTTTGACTACCTGCAGAAAGCTAAAATATCTGGGTGATCTGAGGTGAAAAATACTGGAGAGACTAATGAGCTGGGCGTGGAAGTGTCTTGAGGTGATGTAGGTTGTGCTGTCTTAGATCACCAGTGCCTTTTCTCCTTGCTGACACTTCACAGAAGCATCAAATGCTGCCTGTAGAACTTGTCAAACTTCTTAGAGAGAAGTAAAAATGTAGTAATTAGACCTTAATCTTCCATGTGACACTTACTAGACAGTAAATAAAGATTTTACGAGACATACCTGGATTTTCAGCTGGGGGTTAGTGTGGCACTAAGATACAAATAGATAAAATTGGTTTGCTAATCCAAGGAGAGATTTTTGTCAAAGGGGATATAGCAGTGTCTTTGAACAGTCTGCTTTAATTGATAGTTCAGACTTCCTTTTACCATCTTCATTCATGATATGACATTACTGCTTAACTTGAACACAACTTCCCTGTGCCATGGATGCTCCTGAAGAACCTACCCAGCAGGTAATGTAGCATGGTCTCCATGTCATCACCTTACTCACAGATAAGCATTAGGACTACTTTTTAGGTCTAGTGTAGCCAAACCCCTGTTTGGGTTGCAGTTTCTCTCATTTCTGCTTGTAATTTCTCAGAGGCCCTTGCTAGCATAAATGCTTTCTAGCATATGCTGTTTGGTTGCCATAGGAACAAATATCTAGCTACTTGATTGTTCTGTTGCTGGTTTGACTTCTATTTTCTTATACCTTGCCCATCACTATCATGTTCATTGCCCTTAACAGCATAGAACTGATTTATTTTAGCATCAGACCTTCTCTTGAAGGATCTGAAGGCTCAGTCCCGGCTTTATTGTTTGCCACAGGATTGAGCTTGGGCTGCTGCTCACAAAGAAAGAGGAGTCAGTAAGTCCTGTGCTTTATCAACAGGGTTTTGCTTTTTACTACCAGTTCTCTGATAGGCATTTA
Organism: Myiozetetes cayanensis; assembly: GCF_022539395.1. Lineage (NCBI taxonomy): Eukaryota > Metazoa > Chordata > Aves > Passeriformes > Tyrannidae > Myiozetetes > Myiozetetes cayanensis. The sequence goes on along the minus strand of NW_026087378.1, from coordinate 3,779,571 downwards.
TTCTCCAAATACATTTTGTGAAATATTGTCTTTTTTTTTCACTTTAAAGAGATCATGAGTTCAGGGCCTTGATCTTATGCTTGGAAGCTCCTTTGAACCCTCCCTGTGTCCCAGCCTGTAGTGGAGCACCAGGATGCTGAGATAATCCACACTACATAAGTAGCATAAATAACTATCTTGCCAAAAATTATAGCATGGGGAGTTCCTACAACAAGGCTTTTGTGTAGATCTGTTTACAAGGACGTAGATGCTTTTTTGACAGAGTAAAGATATCCAATATTTTTGTGAAAGGATGACAGAACTAATTTGGCAAAATGGCCAGATATTTTTCAGTCCTGAACATAAACCTGCCCAACTCTTTAAGAGTTTTCATTTTGATGACTTTAGCAAAGTCTACTAATGCTCCTGGAAACTAACTCCAGTCACTTAATTAACTCATTGGATGCAGTTTCTGGAGGGGAAGGGAATTCAGCCAGAATGATGCTAATAAGGAACATGATTGTCATGTTTGTTATAATATTATTATGGTTTTCTAAATCTTCTTAGACAAATGTATTTAAAAGTTACAATGCATATAAAGAAATGATATGTTGCACATATATAATCATCAAAGGCAGCTGCTGAAGGAAAGAGCCAGTGGCATTTTTTGTCTTCCAAAGAAGTAGTGGCTGTTGGTGTTCTTGCAATAGGCATGAAGTACGTGTTTGGTGTGTTCTTCCTGCTGCTTGAGGACAATAGTTCAACATATTCTCTCAGAGCTTTTGATGGTTCTTGTTCCAGTGGGTAAATTGTCCTTGCTATAACATCTTATTGAGTAGTGCATATGAAATAGGTAAGGGGGACTGTGTTCTGGTTTTGAGGTAATTTGGTTGTTGGTAATTTAGCAGCTGATCTGTGAACAAATGGAAAAGGGGCAGGTGTGAATTTTTCTGGAAGAAAATTTGAACTTTTGCATTCTGGGTGACAAGCCCTTGTTCTGTCTGGGAAGAATTCTTTAATTATGAATAAATGGAAAACAAAGCAAAACTATTTCTTGTTTGATCAACAATGATGTATACTCATGTATATTGTCAAGATGGTCAAGGGAGGGGTTTTTAAATTATTTTATTTTAAATTCTTTATTACTTTTCCTTTATTAAAAGGAAAGCATGACCAGTGGGAGAAGGTACAAGACCCATTGCCTAGTATGTTAGCACCTGATGCTTTAATAAGAGGGAGAATCATTATCTCTTAAGAAGAGGAGAGAGGTCAGGATGAGTCTTCCATATCCTGAGGATGTGGTTTAAGCACTGAGTTGATGGTTAAAGATGCTTCTTGCTTTAGCAGCAGTTCTGTGTTTCTCCTCCAGAGAACTGATGTTCCAAAATCCTCTCTGGGGGATGTAGATTCCATTATTCCTCGCAAAAAATATCTTGACACTACCTTTTAATCACTTTTTTAGATAGAGAACTGGAGCACTGGGAAGTGTTAATGGTGAGATCTTGTCCAGAACATAAATCATGATAGAATCTTAACCTGCCTCTTCAAATGTGTGCTGAATGTTAATGATTCTCATACAGGTTCCTTCTCTGCTGCTCTGTGTCTGAACAAGGCTTTTTCTAGGTATAGCTCAGCTGTGGCTCAGAAGGAGCTATCCAAGACAGGGTTCATTTATATCTTAGATGTGTTTGCAAAGTGTAAACCTTTTTGCTTCTAATTGTAACCCTTCTAGACAGAGAGAAAAGTTGGCTTAAAAGTAATCTCAGAAGCAGCATAATCTACAGATGCTGTCATTTATTTGCTTTCATATAAGAAAAGCTTTGTTAATTTTTGCATACCGAATTAACTGCAGTTGAAAAAACCCGATTCTTGTGTGACACTTGCAGTGAGATAAACACAAAAACGATTCATTAAAAACAAAGAAACATACTTGTACTTTAGTGTAGCTAATTGGACCTGTTGGGTCTGGAATATTAAGTTTAGAAAAGCTTATTCTTCATATCACCAGATACCTCTGCTTCACTGTGATCTCACAGATAAATACTTCAGAGACTATAAGGGTTCTTGTATTTTAATGCTGGTTACTATGTGTATATGTAAGGATGAATTACAAGCTGTAAAGAAGACATCCAACCTTCAGTCTCCATTTTGAATGTGAAAACATTTTTCACCTGCTCCTAGCAGGAACTGAAGTAGCTTTCAGAAATGACTGACTCATGCTTGAGTTTTTTTGTAGGTATTAACAGACTCTTTGGTGGTTTATGTTTCAGTGATCTCGGGAAATAAAATATTCAGGCATTAAGGTGAGATTTCAGGAACATTTGAATATCCCATAAATAGGGTGCCAATTACAGCAGTATGTCTGCCTGGTAATTTTTAAATTACTACAGGTATTTAGTTTGTTTGCTTCCCTATGTATTTATTTATTAATTTAGGTGTGGCTTCCTTTCCACTGCTCCGCGCCAGCCTGACATGCTCTAAATCATTAACCCTGTGCTCCAGGGAACTTAGCCTTTTGGCAGCCTTTTTGATATTAGATTGGATCCCTTCCGGGCAAAATTTAATTGACTGGATTTCCAGGGGGAGAGTTGGTTCCCTCAGTGTCTCCCTGCTGCAGCATCATTGTTTCAGCAGTTGATTTAGAAGCCAAGTTTTGAGCTGTTATATGAGAGCAGAGGGAGAGCAGGCAGTGAATCAGAGGGCACAGGCTGTGGTTTGAAGCATAAGCTGATATATTTCTTCGTTTGGGGATGTCTTTGCTCTAAGTGTGCTGGCACTCTGTAAGTATTCATATCAATAAAAACAGTTGGAGATAGATGAATACAATTTTCTAGCACTTGATTGTAGATTAAAGGAAACTTGGAATCCTGTCTATGGTAAGTCATGGAGACAACCATTGTAGCAATAAGGTAAAAAGGTGATGTATTTTACCTTAAGCTTAGTTTGTATAACTGGGGTTGTGATTGTCAGCAGGTTCCACCTCTGTGACAGAAACAGAGGGTATTGATGTGTTTTTAATATTACTCGTGGCTGTGGAATCACTTTCTACACGAGCAGCCCCTCTGAAGCCAATAGGGCTGTTCACAGCTATTTGCTTTTTCAGGCACTGCATTGTCAGTGAGCTCTTCCAGAATCCCAAAGCGTCCATTGTTAACATACAGAGTAGTGATGAGGGCAGTGGTTGTGGGTATGCACACACAACTTCCATGAAAACGTGGATATCTTACCTCCCCCTCGTTTGGCATTCTTAGTAACCAAACCCAAGTGCTCCCTCTTCTATAAGTGTTCCAACATAAAGCAAGACTTAAAGGAGAACCCAAAAGAGTCAGAAAGTTCAGTCAGGTTAGCTAAATCAGCTGTAACAAGGAAGGGAACCTCAGATTTTGGCTTTGTATACCAGGATATATGTTCCTATTTGCCTGTGTTCAGCGGTGTCGTTGCCATCCTGTACAGCTCAGGAAGTCTCTGGGATCTGCCATAGTCAGTATTAGTTTTGTAGTTATTCCTTCTTTTGACTGTGTGTATATGTACAGAACTGCTTCTGGTAGGAGTATGAATCCAGTATTGGAAAGGCTGATAGAGAAACAGCATATTGTCTGTACTGGCCCTTTGAGGAAGCTGTGATTTTTATTTTTTTATTTTTTTCTTTTGGATATAAATGGTTCTAACAGTGTTCTTAAAGAGAATATTAAGAAGGACAGCATAACCCAGCAAACCCTTTTCCCTGTGTTTAGATGGATTAGACTCCTTCCTTTCTTATCTACATCTGGGGTAGTTCTGCTGTTATCTAAAAGCAGTTTTCATTAGAGGAAAAAATGTACGTCCAAGTAAAATGTGAAGTTGAAAGTCAGAGCTGAGATAAAGCTGGTTGCGTCACTTGATCTCTATCTGAATGCTACTGGTGTGATTATCACAGTGCACTGGCTCAGTGGGGAGGGACGATGTGCAGGCAGCAGGCAGGAATTTCATTTATTGGGGGAAAAGTGAAAAATTTCTCAGCAATTACTGTGGGGTCTTTATTAGATTTTGCTGAATGGTGCAGATGTAATACTACAAAGCTTTGTTTGGTAGTTTGATTTCAGGGACAAGAGAGCGTGTGGAGGAGAGAATGTGTGGGCATAAAAATGAGGCAGTCATCTTCAAATTCCTCTGTCAAAGGAGTCTGAGGTGTGGGGAAGCACAGGAATACAAGACTGGGTTTCTTGTTATCCCCCTGCCCCAGGGGTCTTGGGAAAGGTGAGAGCAGAATCTGGATCCTGGGGTCTTCAGCTTCTTTCCATGTTCTGTCACTGGAGTGAGGGAGTGGCATATAATGAGGTGAACTGGAGCAGTCAGGAGCCTTTGTTCTGCCAAGATAAATTCAAGATAATGAAAGAGCAAACAACAGCAATCAGAGCGATTGTGGGGGATTAAAAGAACAGTAAAAATTGCTGGAGGTCCAGTAGAAAACCCAAAACAACCACTAAAAACAAACAAACAAAGCCCAAACAACCAAATACCCCCTGCAAAAGAGTCCATCTGCTTGGGGACTGCTGCTGTGTGACCCAGACTCCAGCTCTGTGCAGGTTTTGCTTTCCTCTGCTTTTTCTCTTTGTTTCCACCTCCTACATCTTTGTTTCCCCTCCTATATCTGTTTACTCACTGTTTGACTACAAACCTGCTCTTTGCAGTTCTTATTCTGTCTAGATGTGCCTTGTCCTGGGGAAGTCAAATGGGCAGGATGTCATTAGGAACTTGCCTCAAGTGCACTTGCAAGTACTGAGGTACAAATAACACTCTCACCAGCTTGAAGGTGAGAGGGATAAAACCTGTATCTTACTTACAAAACCCTTCAGAGAAGTCTCTTGGGACAGATGAATTTCTTCAGCTAGCAAAGGTCTTGAATGTTTTCTGAAGAGCCTTCAGATATTTTTTCCAAATAACTCCCATGTCAAGACTTAAATGCTGTTCTGCTTCCCTTCCTGTATAACCCAACCACAGAAAGGTCTTTGAGGCTATCACCTTAAGCTCTGCAACCTCAAATTTTCTGAAAGCTTCCAAATTAGAGCTTTTAGGGTCTCTCCTCCCTGTTATAACTTGTGTCAAAGCCCCATCATTTTACACTAATGCCCATTCCTTTCCTTCCTTTCTTTTACCACAGCAGCTGTGAGTTTTGCAGCAAGAAAGGGTGTCACATGCTATATCAACTGAGGTATTTAATATTTTATGAATTTAGGTCCTCAGTGTTCATTTCTCTTTCTTTTTTTTATTTTTATTTAGGAAAGCAAATGGTGTCATTCATGTTGCCTAATGTTTTACAGCAGCAACATCTGTTATACTTTCCCTTTTCTGTTTTTGAGGATATAGGCATATCACATGTGGCACTTACAGCTGCATTTAACATAAATTACAGCTGATACACAATTTGTATTTCTCTCCCTGACTTCTAAAATAATTGTTAGAGATTAATCCATGTTCACCAGGATTATTTTTTTCCTCAGTGTAGTTTTCTTTTTTTGCTCCCTATGCTTATGCTTTGCCTCAGATCTGAAGGAAACTCAGCAGCATTTGAATCAAATGAGAAATGTGCCACAATCAAAATTGGGCAGTATAAGTTTGTTTACCCTTTTCTGTTTTCTGACATTAGGACTTTTAAACAGGCTCTCTTAATTTACCATCTGGATTACTGCAGCATCCTTGCAAGCTGCTATCAAAGCTGTATCACCCTCTTCCAATGTATATTAAAATGCAACAGCTCTGAACATCCTGCCGATGATGCCTTCCCCTAAATGAGCTCCATCTTTATGCCTCATCAGATTCTTATTTTGTTTCAGCCCTTTTACATCTTCTGCTACTCGGTTTCGTTTCTTATATAATCTTTTATTGCATTGTTCACATCCTTTATACTTTATTAATGGTCATAACCCCTTTCTGTTTTTTCCTGCCAGTTAACTGATGTTTTCTGCCATTCTACTCTGTTTGGAGATTTTCTGAGCAGAATCACAGTGTTGCTCATCTCATCATTCAGAATCCATACTGAGACCCAGTTCTTCAAGGAAATTCTTCAATAGTGTTGTTTTTAACAAAGATAATGCAACATTTCAAAAAACTTAACTTCCCTGGGTAATCATTTAGTCTTGCTGTATTCGTGAGAATCTTCCCCTCTGATCCTCTCAAATTACCCTTTGTAAGGTGACACTTTGAATCACTGCTAAGGTCCTGTTGTGGCTCTGAGCACGCCGCAGGTTTGAGCTCTGTGTTCATTTGGAGTCAAACTGATACTAATGGTCATAGTCATGGTTTGCAGGTGCTTGTCTTAATGGGCTCTTCATTGTATGAATTATGCATCTTTGTCTGCATTATGCTCTTCAGCACTGAAACTAATAGTAGAACTCATGCTAACAGAGAATACTTATGTTTTAGTAAAAATGAAGTTAAACTCCTGAGATGGTAATACTTCAGGGTCTGAAATGCTTTAATGTAGAAATGCTATTTGCAATTACCTCTGTTTCCAGGACTCTGATTCTACATTTTGTAGTATACTGTTGAAATATACAGTTGAACTTTTTGGTAAGCGATGAGTGAAATCTAAATTTTCTGTGATGCTGAGAAATGGATTATTATTTGCAAGTCAAGGATTATTATTTGCAAAATGGATAGTCTGATTTTTGTACCCTCTTGAAGAGAGTGTCTGTGAAACTTTCCCTGCTGTTGTACAGGATTGGCCTCAGCTAACACTCATCAGTGAACTCTACAGCTCCACAGTGCTCCTCTGGTGCTGCGGCTGCTGCCAGGACTGTAGAGCTGGCATTCATTGTGATACGAAGTGAGCAGGAGAATTTCTTGCTTATGACATCCCTTAAATTCAATTAGTGCCCCTTATACCACAGGAGGCCATTGCAATATCTGAAGCGAAGAAAAAGAAGTAAATTCTTCCAGCCCTCTCTTGTTTGCACTGCTCACTGTTTTCCTAGAGCCCTGCACTGAATTTAAATTCTGTTCACTGCACGAGTCACAAATGAGCAGTTGTTAGAATGCATTATTGTCGTGGTGTAACCCCAGCTGGCAACAAAGCACCACACAGCCCCTCGCTCCTTCCCCCTCCCACCATGGAAACCATCGCTCACCACCAACCAACCCGTGCCCAGGCAGCTCTGGAGCAGCAGCTCCTGGACAACCTTCCTCCTAGTTCACTGCTGAGCCTTAATGCCATGCTTGGGAATATCCCTTTGGCCTTTTGGGGTCAGCTGTCCCAATTGTGTCCCCTCCCAGCTTCTTGTCCCAGTTCTGCTCATGGTGGGGTGGGGTGAGGAGCAGCAAAGTCCCTGACTCTGTGCCAGCACTGCTCAGTAATAACTATTTTGTCAGCAGTGTTCCCAGCCCAAATCTGAAACACAGCCCAACACCAGCTACTGTGAAGGAAATTAACTCTCCCCCAGCCCTAACCAGCACACTTGAGAAGAAATAAACATTTATCAAGTGTCCTTCTGAGAAGGTGAATAATTTAGCCGGAAAAATTCCAGCAATAACAAAAGCATGCTGCTGACTGACGATTTATTTCATCCCTTTGAGATGCAAGGAGTTGTTGCGGACTGAGTGAATATTGATCTGCCCTATACAGATAAATGAAATTCTGCTTACAATTCTTTGGTTGCTCACTTGTCACCAATTAAAACTGAAGAGCATGGACATGCACCAAAAATATAAATTAATTAGCTCTCTTCAGTTGCTGGTTGTCTCCTGACCCAGGAGATTGTGGGCTGGCTTGTTTGATCTGGCCTTCACTCTCTGCAGGAGCTCTTCTCTGGCTCATGTCACGCTCTCTCCATTGCACTTCATGATGATGATGAGACTAGTGGGGTGTAGCCAGGTGGGAGAAAAAAACAACTACTTGTTCCTTCCTTCCCCTACTTCCTTTATCTGATCATTAATCATTATCTTTGTGGATATATTATAGTTGCTGTTCCCCACTACAACCCTCCCAGTCAGCAGTCATATTTAAAAGTTGTGTCTTTCCTGTGTGTGCGATTGTGCAACAATGTATGAACTGACAAAAAAAAAATCTGTGACAGAGTAAAAAATGAACTTCTAAGTAAAGGATTTGTTGTTTGGATTATCAGCTTTCAGGAAGTCACAGGAGTCCTATCAGGAATATAACTGATTGCCAGAAACTTGGCTAATATTACAGGAAGAGGAGAAAATAAATGACAGAAGGAAAGCTAGGGAATAAAATCAAAAGGAGCACTGAGTTTGCTGGGAAGAGTGTCTGGTCAGCAGACCAGCTGAGGCATCTGCTCTTTTGATGATGTTCCTGCTGCAGCAAAACTGTAACAGCCTGCAAGGAGCTTGGTCAGTGGAGCATTAAGAAGCAATAATGGCTGTCCTAATAGGAGTCAGGCCTCTGGCTTCTTACCTTCCCTCAAGATCAGGGGTTCTAAAAATAATACCTTCAGAGACAAGGCAGAAAATAAATAAGGTGATGAGGCTGTATTTTGAGCAGATCCATCTGCAAATTCTGAGTGATTCTGCTGACATGCAATTATACAGGTGTAATGGTGATCATCATCTAGACCTTGATTGGAAAATGACATTTCAGTGCTTTGGCAGCTCTAAAAATACTGGCATTTCTAGTAGCTGGAGGCCATGAAAATATTGATTCAGCAACAGAATTGTTTTGTAAAGCAGTGATAGTTGGCTGGTTTCTGAACTGAAGCATCTTGCTCCAGGCTCCACAGTCTATTGCTAACAAGGAAGGAGTAAGGCCATTGAAAACCAAACATATGTTGGTGGGAAACATTCCTTGAGGAATAAAATAAGCTGCAGCTTCCTGACTATATATTCCATTGTTAGATGGAAAAAAAAAGTGTGCTGATAGAACCAGATTTGTCCTGTAGCTTAAGCTACTGCCAGGCAGAGAAAGGGTCTCCAGATTACTCATCCTCAGGTGACCTATTAAATGAACCTACTGGATGGTAAACATATAATAAAATCTACAATATTTGGAGAAACTAAAATAATGAAATACCACTGGATAGAGCAAGCTTGCTTGACAGTGGCAAAATTTGCATGAACCTGAGCCATACAAAACAGAGCAGAAGTACTTACTAGTGTTTACAGTATGTTAGCAATGTAGTTATCTTTTCATTAGGAGAGCAGTAGGGAGAAGAAAAACCAACAAACCTTGAGGAAAGATACCACTTTTTTCAGAAAGAGCTTATTCAACAATCCCTGCCATGCTGCAGGAGATACTGAAGTAAATCAGTCCAATAGAGGAAGACAATTTTGGGAGCTGGCATGACTTGGGTATGTCAGAGTAACAGAGGCAGCCCAGCTCAGCCTCTGAGACAGGCCAGTTTATTTCTCTGGTGCTGGTAGTCAAAGAAAGGAGAAATGAGAGTGAGGAAAGAATCCCTTTACTGTGCTGTCATCATGCTGCTGTAATAAGAATTTATATAGACTTGATATTAAACATGTTCTCTTTTATGCCATGGATTTCATTGCATTTTACTATTCAAACAGAAACATGTCCTAAGCATCTATTTACTCTCTGCACAACTCTGTCCATTCTGCTCCTACCTGTCCTCTGGTTAATGATTGTTTCATCACTGAAGGAAAAAATAGACTTTTGGGGCTGGGTTTTTTTATTTGCATGTCTAGAAGGACTGCAAACCTTCTTTTAATCCAAAGGAACCAAGAAGTGTCTTCGTTTGTTGCTTCTGAGAAGTCAAATCTTTCTGAGAGTCTTCTTTCCTCATCTGTTTTCAGTCCTGTCCTGCCTGGAGCTGGTGATTTCTGAGGAGAGACAAAGCTCAGAATCATGGCAGTGCAGTTCTGATAGACAAGTCTCTTTAAAACCCTCTGAACAGGAAATTTAAGACTAGGTTTAACACCAGCTAATGCCATGGTGTTGGACCCATATCAGTAGAGCAATTGTCTGAATCTCTTACTTGAAGATCAGTATAAACAAGACTCTGCAGGCTGTTCATCCAAACCTGAGCACTGGTATCACCTGTGGTGTGAGGGTGTTGGAGATGAGGGAGGGGGAAGAGAGACAGGAGAGTGAGATTCAGATCCTGTTCCCGTGGGAATAGCTAATCCTTCCGGTATCTGCACAACATGATTGCTCCCATACCAGTAATTTCAAACTTGATGAGCCATCAATGAAACTGCCTTGCAAATAGCACACAAATCAGAAGCCAAGCCAATGATTCCAGTGATCATTTCTCTCCCTCCTAAAAGTTACTTGTTTTTTGGGGACAAGATACTTCTGCTACTGTGTGCCTCTGCTGCTGCCACTTTAGTTGCACAGAAAAAACTTACCAGTTTTGAATCATCCCCTATTTTACATAAAATTGAAAGCAAAAATGTGTAATTCCCTTTCCTCTAAACTAAGTGTAACATTACAGCTTCAGTGAGAGAGGTGGTCTAAGCTGAATTTAAGGGAAAACATCTGGATGGCATCTAAACCTGAAAAAATGACTATATTTTACCAGTAGCACAATTATGTACTACAAATAATGGTAGTGGCCAGGTTGTGTAAGGAAAGCTGCAGAGCTCCTTGAGTGTTTCTTCCAATCCTATATATCAATGGACTTGTCCTTCTTCAGCCCAAACCTGCTAATGTTCCCAACAGCACATTCCCAACTTGGGTTTTGGTTGTTCATCGAAGAATACATTGCCAACATCAGGCCTTTCCAAGTTTTAGACCTTGGAAAAAGAAATTCCTAGAAAATTGAAGAAAAGGGACATCCCAAAGGCTGATGGGACTGCTTGCTGGTTACTCTCACACAGCTGGGGTTAGTCTTTGTACTGTCTTAGCCTCTGTTGCAGTTGGAATTAGAAACCCAGCATTTTTTTTTTTTCTTCAGAGAAATTTGGATACTGAGGTTCCAGTTGAGACTTTATATGAAAAGGCAGTAAGAAAATCTCTTTCACAAAAAATTAATGCATTCCCCCCCCCAGATGCCAAGGAAGTGGGTTCAAAAACCTACCATGAAATTGAAATTTCTCAAAGTGCCTCTTAAATCTTTGCTGCAATTACTGTAATTCACAATAATAGATTCGGTACTATTTTTTAAAGCTTTTGAAGGTTGCAAGTAGCATCCATAAATTGTGGGTTGTGGGCAAGCTATGAAACCATAGGTTTCCAGGGCTTTTATTTAAATGGGAGAATGAGAAAGATGTAATAAAAGTAGTTATGAAAAAACATGAAAGTTTGCCTTGTGCTGAGCAATAACTAAAGAAAGGCTTGAAATGCCTGTGCCTTTGTTAAAAGTGGTCTTCAGGTTGGAGAAGATTGAGCCTCTTTTAATGTAATAGTTGTGTGTTTTTTTTTTTTTTTTTTTTAAGAGACTGGTTAAAATGGTAGCTCAGTGGGGAAGAAACTGTAATAGTCTGAGACAATAAGCAGACAGATCTACAACAGCAAGAGGAACCTGCTCAGGCTGCTCTATATTGGCACAGACTTTAGTATTAGGGTGAGGTAAGTGAATGGATCATGGGGGTGAGAGGAAGGTTAGACTGGAATATTGGAAAGAAGAGAGGGAATGAAGGGAAATGGCCAGCAAAAGAGAGTATTAGCACTGGTGATATTCACGAAGGGCCCAGCGATTGTAAAATGAAATGTAACAGCAAAAATTGCTGATCAGAGAGCTATTTTTCTTTTTTGCTTGAAAAGCAGAGTATGAGACAATATCAGAAAACTTCTTAACCTGTTTAACAACCTGTGCATTCCTATAACAGACTTGAGGAATGAAACTGTATTATATTACATATTGTATTGAGACTGGAAAGAAGACAGGGCAAAAGACCATGCAGGCAATAGGAAAATCAGGACTACAATATGAAGCCCCTAATAATAGCATGCTTTCTGTTTGCATTTGGAAATTCCAAATTAAAAGCTGAGAAGGATCAGTAGTTGGTGTACAGTCCTATGGTACTGTCTGCAGTTTTACTTCAAGCAGTTATGGGCCACGTGGCTTCCTATTAGCAAGTAACAGTAGGATGTATGGGGTCAGTGTGGGGCCTGCCAAGGTATATTTAAAGGACCTGTGCAGCCTTCAGCAAGCACAACCTACAGAATAAAAAATAAAGAAATGCTGTCATGACAGCAGGCTTCTGAAAGCAGCATCTCTCTATTCACTGGGGCTGATGCATTGTGTTAGGGTTTGTCTTGACAAGATGTTGCACTCACATAGCAAGGCATGAAAGGATGTGACATAACTCAGTTGTTAATGAAGCAGCTCCTCAGTGAATGCTACAACTCATCATATGTCTTTTCTGACATGGCATGAAAGAAGGGGCTTTATTTGAGAAGGAAAAAGTGCCAACGAGAAATGAAAAGGAATGAAAGTGTTGAGTAAAATGCATATTCCTCAGTGTTGCTGGTTTTGCTGCACCAGTGTACTGCAGATAATTAGGTGACTCATTTAAAGCAGACCCCCCACCTCCTCAAATGTTTTGGTGGGCGGGTGATTGCTCCCAGGCTTGTAGGTGAATGAATTTCTCATCAGTGGTTTGGCATCCCAGGCAGTGATGTAGATCTTCTGACAAGAAAATCAATTCCATTGCTAAGTTTCACAATTTGATTACTTTATAAAAAGTCTCTAGAGCAGCTCTCTGTGTGATTATATAGACTTGTGAACTGCAAACTTAGTCCCACCATGCTTCACAGCTCTAAACAATTTGTAGTAATTATTTTGATTAGACATGTACTGAAGTGCTATTTCAATAATGAACAAGGCGAAGTGCAAATTATAGACGAGAATACACACAGAAGCCTTAAAGATAAATAAAATAAGGCTAAATTCAGCTCTGAAATTATTGGATGAAGCTTCCTGAAGCTTATGTTATATTTTTGAGTTCAAATCCCTTGTCAGCTTGGATGTCTTTGCGATAAGATTAGTTTTGCAGATGAGATCTCCTTCCATTTCTCTCTTGTTTCTGATCTATTTTGAGTGATCAAGTATTAAAAATAATGTACATGCATATAAAAAATGGTAAATTGGGTTACTGTTAGTGATGAGCCCATTATAGCAAAAAAGCTGTAGGCATTTAAACTCATTAAAAAAAAGAAAATATTGACTGTATCTCAGGCAAGTCATCCAGCCATCTGGATCTGTTAGACTGTTTAATACTGTGCTGAATATAAAAGTATGGTTAAAATAACAGAAATTAGCCAGCTACTTCAGGGCTTTGTGTGAGTAGGAACATCTTTTGTGGGCTGTAGATCAGACTCTGTGTAAAAGCATCATTTGTTAGTAAGAGCAAGAATTTATTTTTGCTGAGTGTGAGTGCAGGAAGTGTGAGTTTAACAGAAAGGATTAATTCTGAGTTTCTGTGGCAAATGTTCAACCCTCTGAAATCTTCAAAAAGAGTTTAACTTGCAGGAGTATCAGTGGAGTGGGTTTCTGTGGGCATGGCAGCGTGGTCAGCCCTCGTGAACTTCGTTACCTCTTAAAGGTTCTGTAGTTCTTGGACTGAGATCCGCAGAAGAATTAAGAGGGACATAAAGCACAAGACTGAGATTTTCAGTCTGGTTGTTTTGGCATCTGTCCTTCAGTACACAGTTTTCAGCCCTAAGGCTCTCCAGGTGATGCTTCAGAAGGAGGCTCAGCCCAGCTCTGGACTGTTTCAGGTTTGCTGTCAAAACTGAAGGTGAGATTACTTTTTACCACATGACCTTAGGAACAGAGGGAAATGGTTATAATCCTCTTTCCACTGAACAGCTCAGGACTTCAGTCCTTGCACTGAGCGTTTCCATTCTTTGTTAAGCAGGTATTGAGTGACATCCATCAACTGTAACTGCAACAGGAGCTGGACCCCTCGTCTTTGCTGCCTTAGTTCTCCTTGCAACGTGCTTTGCTCCTCTTTCTCTCTTGACTGAGTGATTTGATCAATAGGAACCCAAAAAGATTTTTGAATGTAATTCTCAAACTTAAAACCTGTCTAGGTAAGACACTAAGGAAGCTGAAGTAATTGGACCTGTTTTGGGCAGGGGAAAGGAATAGAGACCTCCAAACTTCCCTTCCAACCTAAACTATATCATCTTTGTGCGACAAGAAAAATCAAGAGGACTTACCTGCAAGAAAATCAGTTTATTTCAATAGATGACAAAAGACAAATACATGTGAATTAATAGTTTGAACAGAGCCTTTTTTCTTCTTCTTTCTTAGAACCCCTAAATAATCTGTTCTCTCACGTGAGATATACAGATCTTACCTTCATGAAAAGAATCTGCAAACTGCTTTTAAATAGCATCTCACTCTTTTATTGAAAAATGTCAGTAGAAATGGCAGGAGTTGAAGGGAGGAGAATGTTCCTTTTGAAGGCCCACTTTGCTTGAGAAATGGGTTTTAATGAATGCTTTTTGTCCAATTCTATTTATTTCCCAGCAAAGACATGAAATTCATGCTACCAAAAAAATGCAAGCCTTGAAAGTCGGATGAGAAGTTAGACTGTGCAGTGTGGGCTTGATACTGAATTGAAGGTGGAATGGATTTTCAAAAACCAGTGGGGGAGCATTAGTTCTTATTTTAGGTGACAACAGTGTTGGATAATTAAGGTCCTATTTTCTCAGCACCGTGGGAGAGTGTGGATATTACAATGCCTGCACATTTTCCGTCTCCTTTGCTTGAAGGTTGCACTCAACCTTTATTTTATGTGTAAGAGAATGAGCCTGAGTTTGAATTTATGACAAGTTCTTTCTTCATAATAGTCTGGCATAAGGCATAATTTTTGCCTTCTCTGCATAAAATTCCATGTGTGTAAAACTATGTGTGTAGAGCTTCTATTTTACTTTTTCTTTCTGCTTCTTTGTAAGAAAGAGAGTGACCATTGTTCTTTGTACAGAGAGAAGTTCAAATACATTTCATTTTTAAAGGTGACATCAGTGGCAATGGGAAGTGATTTGGAAGAGAATTAGAGTGATACAGATTGACTGTCATGGAACAGATTCTTGAACCATTTTTAAAAACTTTCCTGGAGAGTGGAGTGTTTTAAACTTTTTTTATTTTATTTTTTAAATTTATTTCTAATTTTAGTTCTCACTTCAGATGGAGCCAAACTTGCCATTGGCAATTGCCTCTGAAGGTGAAGTCATCTTTGCTATCTTTGTCCTGAACTAGCAAAGACTGTGCCTGTTATTCACAGTTAGATTGTTTTCACTGAGTGTCTTTAGGATTCATTTTCCTCCCTTAAGAAGGATCTAAGGGAGGTAAAGTTTAGTCTAGTCCAGGGCATGAATGCTCTCTAGCTCCATAGATGTTGGTAGGTGGCACTTAAGTCTGTCTGGATATAATTTTGCAGTAGCCCTTTACCACGTGGCACATTTCTTTTGGCATTGAGATATATTAAAGCTGGCTTTAATTAAAAAAGAAAACAAAACAAACTTTCATGTGGCAACGTGAACATTATCATGATAGGTCTGGGAAGAGGTCCATTGGGTCTGGAATAGTATCCTGTAACAGTGCAGTATTGTATAAAAGCCAAGAAGAGAAATACAGAAAAGGAGTCTGATCTGATTAATAGTAATAAAAAAAAATTGGCAAAAATATGCATTCAAAATGCTTAGACCTAATAAGGTTAGCATTTTCCAATGTTTCCCCTTTCTGTTGCTGCTCTTCCAGGTAACTTAACTCCTAAAATAACAGTCTGACTTCTGTAGGACTGATAGTTTGACAGCTTGGCACTGCGTAGCGGCCCCCTTGCCCTAAAGTCTCATGGGACAAACAGGAACATCCAGACACCAGGATGCAGACATGGAGGAGTGTAAAGCCAATACAATTTTTTCATTTCCTTTCTCCCAGTTAAGAGGCCTTTTCACCTTTCTTCTACTTCCCCACAGTTCTGCCAGGCAAGGAGAGAGTTAAAAAGCTTGGCAGGTGCCCCAGGGTATGGAATGGACTGGCCCTTGCAGCACTGTGTGCCTGTGCAGCATGTTGTACACCCACTAACAAGCCTGCCATTCATTTTTTTCAATAAATCCTGCACAGAGGTATTAGGGTCTGTGAACTGACAATTGATTTACTGCCTGGAAAATTATTCTTTATTGATTTATATTACACAGAGGCAACCACAAATCTATAGCAGCCTTAATCAGAGAGAAAATGCTCAAGTTAGTGTCATTCTTACTTAGTCAGGCAATTACAAGTAGGAGAATTGGTTTAGTAGCTCTAGGTGACATCTACATATTATTCAATTATGAATCTCAGTAATCCATGAATTACAATACATAAAAGCATGTGAGATCTGGTTAATTAATTTTTTGTAATATGAACAGTGCCCTTTGTGCAAAAAGGTGTTTTAAATGTCAACCTAGCATTTAATGTGAAATTTGGCACTAGAAACTAAGTTTGATTTTTAATGAAGATTCTTAGGATCTTTACTCTGCCTGGTATTATTCTCATATTTTGTGTGAACTGGGCAAAATCAAGAATCTGGGACTATTTACAGGATTTGTATATTGATATTTTTAAAATCAGTAGACATTCCACATTTTTGGTTTCAGAGCTCATAATGGATGATGTGTGACAGGATAGAGCCATCTTGTAGACACAAGGACCATGCCCTGGGGCTGGACATTCTCGGAGTGTCTTGACAACTGAATTCAACTGAATTGAAACAGCAGAAGCCCAGAGCTCTTTGTGGACTGAATTTTACACCCTTAGATTTCATGACCTGTAGGCTGTCTCAGATCTAGCTGTATATGCAGGGCTATGAAGATGTTTCTGAAGTCCCTTTTTGTCTATGAAAACTGGGAAATCAATTGCAAAAACCGTTTCCTAACCCGGTGTGATTTTGTTGTGTTTGACCAGGGTGTTTGATAAGCATTATTTCCTGCTGAGAGCAAAGAGTAGAATTTTATTTCAAGCTTTGCTTTCCTGTGTTTGGAAAAGGGAAATACCAGGAGGACAGTTACATGTGGGTGTCATCACTGTTCAGGGATGGGTGGCTCTGCAGTCGGCCCTTAGCTGGCAACCTGGAAGTAGCTGATGTAAATAAAGCCACAGAAAGACCTCTCCAAAGGTATTTGGGCAGGAATGCCTCAGAGATTTGTTTAAAAATATTACTTGAGGTTTTTACCCAGGTTTGTGTGGTTTTTTTTTTTTTTTTTTCTGTGAAATTCAGGGAGCTCATAAGTATTCTGCTAGAGTTCACTGAAGGAAAAACTCCTTCTAGCTGAAAAAAGTATATCCTGTAAGTTATGCTTCTCCCACCCCCTTGTAGCATCTTTTTGCATTAAAGTGTTGAAAAGAACAGACACTGCAGATGAGCCATTTATAGTTACACTCTATTGTAAGAGATGCAGGTGATTTCCAAGTCAGGCAAGGACAGAAACAGCACACACCTGCTCTGATTTACTGTAAGGGCTGTAAGAGAAGTGCTGTAGGGATATGTAAGATGGCTGGTTTTTTCTGGAGGCGTGCACTGAGAAGTCACTGAGGTAGTGAATACTCATCCCTGTTGGACTGCAGGGTGACAAGTTTGGGTACCTGTGGTCCACCTCCTGTTCATGATATCAGAACCAGAAAGGTCAGCAGTGCTGCTGGGTCCTGCTCTGTTATCACCTCCATCCTCTCTTAGCTGCCTTCATCCCTAACCCTGTCCTACTCTCCCACTCAGCACGGGCTGATATCCCAACCCTACTGCTGTTCCTGTGAGGAAAGAGTGGACAGACACATTTCAGCTGAGTGTCTCTGGGGCCCCTGTGCCACTTGTTCTGGTGGTGAGTTCCTGGGACAGTGACAGGCTGTTTCCCTGATGCTGCTGTCCTTGTCTCGAGGCAGCTCTGAGTGAACAGGTAAATATGCCCTTCATTCTTAGGGAGTAAAACCATGAAAACATGAGCAAATCCAATTATGGGAGGTGTTGCATATTTTAAAAATGGTATTAATTGATTTCCATTTTTAATGTATTTTCTTTAATGACTTGTAAAAAAACAATAGTTCAGAATGATTAATTACTGTGTGACAAGAGGGAAGTCCCCAGGAACCAAATTTTGAGACATAGAGAATCCCAGTAGATGACCTTATTTGCTAAAAACCAAAACAGGTTTAAAACCAACCATTTAAGTCTCTGGACTAGAGCTCTGGTTTGTTTGCTTGTTGTTTCTGTGCGAGTTTTGTTTGTTTTGCTTTTGTTGTGTGGTTTTGGTGTGGGTTGTTTTTTGCCTTTGGGTTTTCAGTTTTGTTTTCTTTTTTTAAAGGCAATAATTACACTTCTCTGGCTTTGGGGGATGATTTCTATGATCAAGTTGTTTAATATCGTGTGTCACAAGATAAGATGATAGTGGTTCTCCATAAATACGGGTAGGAAAACACTTTTCTTCCTCTATACCCTTCTTTCCATCTAGATTTTACTGTAGGAGCCTTAGGCAAATACTTCTTAGGAAAATCCTCTTATCCACTTCTTCCTGTAAAGCTAATCATTAATTTACTGGACTGTGGATTCAATGAAGGAATAAATATTGGAGACTTTTCGTGGAATTAAAAAGCAGGTGAGTAATGGCTTTGTCTCGTGCTATCTAGGTTTGTATTCTCCAAACACGGAGCTATTATTGCTTGCTCAGTGTAGGAATTAAATGTTCACAAGCGCTGCTATTAAAATTTTAACTGATTGATCATGAAGATGGTCCCTCCTGTGCCCTTTTTATTCAAGATTGTGGGGAAATCAGGGTTTTGGAATGTAGTTGCTCTTTTGCCGATGCAGAGGGATGGGGTGGCACGGCATCCCTGCTCCATGTCAGGCACTCAGGAATCTGCACTGTGAGCTTCACCTCAGTGAGACTCACGTTTTTCAGGAGCTAGTTCATTTGTGTAAACTGTTTCAAGTCCCAGCACTGCAGCAGTCTAGAGTAGCTCGGCTCAATTTTTAAATTTAAAGCTATCAAGTCAAGCTATTCCTATGGATAGGCTTTTTTTTTTTTATCTCCTTCAGCTCCAAGGCTTTTTCTTGTTGCCCTTTCCTAAGTACAGGCTATTAATTGGCACAGTAATACCTGCTAGTTGTCCTTTAATTGTGAACCATCCTCTGCATTTAAGGTATTATCTCTTCTTCTCAGTGAACCTGAGCATGGCTGATGACGACCCCACTGTCCACTCTCCTGTGAGGAGCCTTTCCACCAGGAGCCCCTCAGGTGGGCACTGTGTGATGGAGAAGAGCAAGTGGTGACTGGAATTCAGTGACCTTGGATGTGTTGCTCCCAGATCCCAGTGCCCCATAAATGAACACCCAATTACACAGTAAAAAGAGCGATGGCCTTTTCCGTGAGTCATCACTTCACTGCCACTCATCGCCTTTCCAGCAGCAGCACTGCTCTGGGTATTAATATAAAATTAATTTATGGTGATTAATATTAAAATACTACCAGATATTTTATTCTGGCAGTTGTTTTACTGTTCTGAAAAGCTTTGGGGAGAGCACTGTGTGAATGTCTAATTCAATCACATGTGGATGATGGCATGATTAGTTTCTCACAGTCAGTAATGCTTCCTTCAGTTGTCTGGATTACTTTGGAGAAGAATTTCTATTACAATTTTTAAAAAAATCTTATTTTTGTTCTAGATAACAACATTTTGATCTCATTAGCACAGATCATTTTTCTCTAAACTAAGCCAGACTCGAAAGTAGCAGGAAAAGCTCCATTTTATATCCATTAAAATATTTTGTCTTTTTGACCTGCCATATAATTAAGATCCTGTTTACTAAACTTACTAGCATATTAGAACACTAATTGCATTACAAGCTTACTTTCTTATTTCTGAACTGTTTATGATTTAATTGACTTGATTAAACTAATTTTCATGTCTCTGTGCAATTAACTCATTAATTGAGTTTATTTACACATGCAAATACTAATACATCACCCCACTGTACTAGTAATGATTTAAAAAGAAATCATTAATGCCCTAATTGAACAAATTCTTTGGAATGTATGTGCAATCTGATAACAGTGCAAGTTGATTTAGGAGTAATACCACCTTTATGGATATGCCTTAATGCAAGGAACTGAGGTTTAAAGAGGGCAGTATGCAGCATGCCTGTTGTCTAAATATTATTCTTGTGTGCAATGAAATACTGACCTTGAGCAAGGGAAACATCTGATGATTTTTCTGTTTTAGCAAGGAGATACCTGATTGTATTTGAATATTTTTGTTTTTATTATAGAGACTGGATAGTAATAAAGTATAAAAGCAAGAAGAATGTGAAAAATATCAGGGAATAAAAATTAGCATCATGTGATATCTAAATGAAGCTTCTTCTAAGGTGTAATCCAAAGTCCAGTAGTTTTGTTCCACTGATTTCTCGTGATTTTAATACCTTAAGAAGAGTGAAGTCAGAAATGCACTATTTCAGACTGTTTTCAAAAAATGAAGGATTTTAGATCCTACTGTTGCTTTCTAATTTGACAAACACAAATCCTGGCCTGTAAAGAAAAATGGAACACTGCTTTTCAGTCCACAGAACCCATAAAATGGAGAAATACGTTCTGTTTAATCTCTTATCTCTTTTAAAAGCCTCGAAAATGCCTTCTCTTTTATGCTCCCACTCTCTATTTATGTGCAAAGACTTGCTCGAGTGGCTAAATTCCCTAAATAGCTACAAAGCTTTTGTGATAAGAACAGGAAGTGCTTTTGTTATGTATCAAATATAACCCACCAAACACTTCAGGGTGCTCAGGATGCAGTTTCAATATATGATTTCACGCTTCTAGTGGTTTGTACTTTTATTTCGCTTTCAGCTATGAGTTATAAAAAGAAGGAAAAATTGAAGAATTGCTAAACAGCTTATTTTGATTTAAAATTTTATGTTTATTTTTAACATAAATACTGTTTATGCATATAAGATCTGTTTCTTAAAATAGTATTGTTAGTGGTTGTGTATTGATAAACATGCTTATTTTTAAACGTAGTTTAGTAATAACCTGTTTTTGAAAAGTCAGGCAATGTTTTCTTTCATCTATGAACAATAATGTTCTCATGAAAGTATTCCACTAAACATTTTCAGGATAAAATTTCACTTTAGCAGTTGCCAGTGGTGCCAATGTATAACTGCAGAACCAACAGTCCTGTGTAAAGTGCAGGTCCATTTAAAACTGCTCAAAAAGTAATAAACACTTCTAACACTTTAAAAAGTTTTCTCAAAAAAAAAGAAAATCTTATTCAGGCACAGATTTATAAAAATAAAAATACCACTAACATATAGTGGAAAAAAAGCAGACCTGCTTCACACCAATTCAAGGTGATGTGTCACAGTTAGTTAGTTTGATGTTTGATTTCTTTAGCAGCTTCCTGGCATTTTATCTCCTGATCAGTCTTTTGAGTGTCAATGTGGTCCACAAAGGTTGCTGTGTCCTTTCTGCAGTGAGTGCTTGTTATAAAGCTGTATCTCTGCATGTGACCGTTCGCTTCTCTTGACTTAAATTGGATTTTTTGGGTGTGAAAGTCTGGGGGAAAGAAAAGCTTCTAGTTTGCTTTAGCAGTCTTGTCCTGGAGATGAATTCTAATACAGATTACTTAAGCTAATGCTGATAGCAGAGTGCACTGTGCTTGCTGATCACTATGGCAGTGGCTCTATTAGGCTGTACCAGGAGTGTTTTGGCTGGGGATTTATTTCAGTTTGCCTTCTCCAGTAGTGGAAAGTAGCCTTTTGCAAAAGGAAGGTTATTCTTGAGCTCGTACTGACAAGTATCAGATCTTGACAGTGGTTCAGGCTGCATGAGGGAACCCTGTTGAATTTTCAGTTGAATGTAGACCTGTTCTCACCCACTTTCAAACTCTCTCTTCTCTTAGGAGATGGAATTTGTAGGGATGCTGCAGCAGGGAGTCCACAGGGATGGACACAGCAAATCTGTGTATGGATGGTTAGCAGAGATCTACTTTTCTATAGAGATACCTGATGCACACTTGTGCTGGCTCAGAGAATGTGAAATGCTGCACAGATTCATTGGATAGCCCCTACCAAATGTGGGTGGCAGGGCACTGCAGTGTGGTTGAGTACAGTTGCAAGATGAATCCCAAATATGTGCTATCTTAGAGGTTCTGTGGTGCAGGCAGCCCTGAACCAGTGGCAGGTGAAACCATGCTGACATGGGAGCTGGAATTCCTTCCAAAAACCTTGGGTTTTTTCCAGCTTTGTCACTATAGAGAATTTTCTGTTTAGGTAGCCAGTCTAACTGTGCACCATACCAAAGCCCTGCTCCCAGCAGTGTCTTCTGGGAATGGGTTTTTCAGGACTATTATTTGTTGCATGGATGAGATGAAAGATCCATGCACCAAAAGATTTGGTGATGGCTAATTACAGCTTTCTCATTCAGGGGAAATGTAAACCTCAACCCAACTCTGAGGGTGTGCTTCCATCCCCAGATACCAGACCAACAAGTACTGCAGGGGAGCCTTTTCTAGCTTCTTAATTCAACTTACAGAGGGAAAAGCGCCAAATAAGAGCAAATGTTTTAATTATAAAGAAACAGTTTTCTTAGGTAAGACAACTGCTAGGTTTGCTAAATGGATTTAATGTGCTACACAGTCTAGCAGAGTTTTTAATGAATGCTAAGTCAGAAAAAACCTGCATGAAGCAGCTATGGTTGTATTTGCATATTTGCTCAGGATAATTGATAGAATTGTTTAATTAAATATTGTAAAAGGCAGTAGTCTAATACACTCTGTGCAAGAAAAGTAAAACCATGAGATTCAGTAATTTATCTGATTGAACCTTCTGTATATTTAAGCAGTGAGTCTCAGCAGATGATGCATTTCTGGGTAATTTTGACTCAGCTTGGGTGGTAACGGGAAACTTGGTGATGCAGAACTCTGAGAAGGTTTTACTAGACCTGAGCTTCAACCAACACTCTCATTCAATACAAGCTTAATCTTAGCTTTAATTACAAACTGAGTCTGGGCTTCTTCCTCTCTAGAACTAAATCCCAAATGTGTTATTCAGCATAAAATCTATCATGTACATATTGATGATACAGTCACATATGTTAGTGTGGGCTGTATATGATATACATATGAATATCCTGGCAACCAAAAAGGGGTACCTAGAAAACAACATTTCTGAAGCCTTACAATAGTGTATTTCAGGTCTAAGTGTTTTTCCAAGGAGGAAAAATAAGAACATGTGCTTTGGAATATCCTTTGCAATTGCTTCGTGTCCCTGAAATAACTCTAAAAGAAGTGACTGATTCACAGACCTTTAGTGAAGCTGGTATGTGAAAAGAGAGATGGACTTACTGAACTAGTCAGACAAAATTGGCTGCCCAAAGTCTCTGTGCTGCATAATAGATCAGCTGGCACAGTCTGTCCTGCTTATCACTACTTAAAGCTTAGGAACAAACAATGTGTAAGGCATGAAATATCTGTAGGATACAAGAGCAAGGAGTTTGAAACACTGATTCCTATCAGTTATTTAAGTGGGGACAAAAGAACTTACTGTAATTGAAATGCAAACCAGAGTGTTTGAAATCCTGTTCTCAGTGTTTTCCCTGGATGGCTTCGTGTTACATACCTTAAAATAAATACAGTTATTTACAAGACTTAATTTAAACACAATGTTAATGCAAGAATTATAAATAATATGGTGTAATAATAATTTATAATGTAATCTAGTCACTTCAATCCTCAAAGCTAGTTACTAACAATAAAGAGTTAATTAGATCTTGTAAAGTTCTGTTTAATATAAGCCTTTTCCCCAAGATTTTGTGTTAATTTCAATAATAATTTCTTTGATATGCAACACTTTTAGCCACAGTTGTGAAATGCTTTGCTTATTAAGGACCACAAACTCTCTGATCCAAGTGACTTTTTGAACTGCACTTTTTGGTCAATTCAGAAAAAAAAATCACCTGATTTTGTGACCATAGTGGTTTGAGGTCAGGCATTATAAATATGCCTGTGTCCTTTCCCACTTGATGTTTTGGGGTTTGTTTTTTATGTTTGTTTGGGGTTTTTTTTATGTAATTGGCAGCAAGGATTGCTTTAATCCTTCATCCTCTTCTCTTTTTGACCACTTAAAGAACATCTTTGAGACAGTCAGTGGCTGTGCAGGTGGTTTCAGTGATGTATGTGCTTGTTTTCTTGTCACTGGTGAGTCCTGGTCCTGCATTGCAGAGGTTAACGCAGGTTGCTAAATAGTGGATGTCAGTCTTGGAGAAACACATAAACTGGAGTCAGTGAGATGGTGTTTCAGTTCAAATGAAGTCAATAACTTAAATCAGACACTTTAAGGTTGAAACAGGTGTTGAAATATTTCCAATTTAGGACCCAGTTAGGCACATGGAATCAGCATTAGGGATGGAGCTAGTGTTTTACAGGACAAAGAAAACAACTCTGTTTAATCTTTAAGAAAGAGGGATGCAGGATTGAGGTTGTTCTTTAATTCCCTTATTTCAGTCAAAGATCTTGCAACATTCATTTCAGCTTTTGTAACTAGCAGTTTCTGACACTGTTGACTAATACAAAACAAGAAATTCTTTTTCCAAGGATGTTATCTGTAATCCTTACTTCCTAAACTTCATCACCTCATTATTTTTTGTGAGGTATTCTAGACTATGTTCAAACAGGAGTTGCATCTCTGAAAGAGCTTTCTGGCCCCACTGTGGTACCAGTGCACAACTGTTGGTGTCTTTCCACCTTAGTTAGTTTGTGCTTGTGAAGCCCTAAGATTTTCTAACTGGTCTAAAGCAAATGCACGAAAATGGAGAAGAACTTGACATCCTATTCCATACTATTGAAAATTCCCTAACCTAGGATTCCATGGGTCTGTGGTATTGCAAATCCAATGATTTGACTCTAAAACACAACACAAACTAGTTCAGGGACACATGTGCCTTGTTGGTAATGTGATTACTGAAAGTCCAAGGTCAACAACTCAGGTTATACCTTCTAGAACTTTTTTTTTTGATAGTTAATACTTTATATCTTGGATGTTTTTGAAAAAGAAATCGCTTAGATAACTTAATTGGGAGTTTATCATACTGTATCAGGTTTCTTTTGGGATTCAAGCTACTGTTCAGTTATAAAATGGGAGGTTTTTTCTGCATTAAATACTTTTTGGAGGCTTTTCTATCTAAGATTTATGGACTATTTAATAACAGGTATAGGATTTTATATTTAAAAGAAGAAATGAGTGACACAAACATTTTTTCCCAAGGAGATGAATTGCCCAATCTGGTGTGCCTATCAGGTTACAGACGTAAATTTTATTTGAAACAGAATTTTTTTTATTAGTAACTCTATCTTGTGACTGTTTTTCTAATGCATATGTAGTTTGGAAGAAGGAATAGAATGCATACAATCTCTGAGTGATTTGACAACTCCTTGGCATTATAAAGATTGTATTATTAAATTTCCTTTCCAAGAAGAGTTACTTCACATTCCAGTGGCTTCTTAATAGTCCATGGTGAGAGAGACTTGCTTCACTCTTTGCTAGGTCATCTCTCATTAGCACATGGAAATTTTACGGTTTTATAACATCACTAAGATGCCCCTAAATATATATGGTTATTTATCCTTTAAATTATGACTTGGGAGTGTAATTGGATGTGATGCTGTTTTAATTTATAATCATTGCAGTCAGTAAGTGAAAGGAATACAAAGAATACAAAAATGGAACTAAGCTGATTTAAGCATTCTGAGCTGAAGGATGCACTTTCAGTATCCTTCCATCTCTTCAAAATAGAAACCACATCTTTTAGTATCTGGGCCAAAGGAAGGACCAGTGTAGTCCTAGGTGATTATGAATTGTTTTGTCCATGACACTGTGAAATATGTGTCTGGTGAGGAAACCATTTCTTCTTTTTTAGTGACCCACAGTAGTAATGGAAAAATTGAAAAGGCTATCAAGCAGTTCCTGTTTGGTTTACTGCAGAGAAAATAAATAGATCTAAGGAAGTATCTCTGGGAATACAATCTGCTCAGGCTCTGAGGAGTTGGAATTAATTCTGAAACTGTAGGGCAAGACTTGAGAAAGGACCTCGATGGCTGCCAGTGGATTCTTAACTAGGCAGGGTCCTGTCAGAGCTCTGGAACTTTGGCTGCCCGAGGCCTCAGGGAGCTGGAGAGTGAAGGGCAGAAAGACCAAAGCCCAGAGACTGCTGCTGCTGATCTGGGGGGACAGGAAGTTCTGAGGAAAATCTCTCTTTAGCCTTTGTGAACAAAAGACTGTGTGAAATGTATGATATTCCAGTGGAACAAACACTGGTATAAATTCCCCCTTAGTGCAGCAGTGACTTAGCTGCTTTGATAGTCACTCCACAGTGCAGTTCCTTCTGCATTTCCCAGCCTCTGGTTCACCTGACTTACCCTGCAAAACTCTGTTGTGTAGCTCATTGGACCAATAATTTTCCACAGCTTCATATGTGTCAGTGATGCTTAGATGACCCCTTGAGTGATGAAATGGGAGGGGCTGATTCAGAAATTCTGGTAGTACTCATTTTACAGTCAATCTGTGTGCTGACTCAGTATATTCAATACAGGGAACTCATCAAATCCTCTGTTCTCTTAAGTCTAATACTTGGTGAATCTCTTTCATGTGTGTAGTTTGTTTTGGTTTTTTTGTTTGTTTGGTTTTTTGTTTGGATTATGGTGGCTGCAGTCATTCACTTGCAAGTGCATCACGTTTCAGGGAGCTAAAATACAAAGAGTGAAAGAAAGGGACCAATATACATTGTCAGTACTTGAACAGAATGGGAAGGACAAACCTGTGTGACCATTATGGTTTTCTGCCAAATCCACATGAATCAAAGAGCAATCATGCACAAACATACTTTGGAAAGCAAGCTTAGTGGGCTAAATGTACTGACTATGATATGCAGCCTGGGCTTCTTATTTATTATTGGAAAAGGGTTTTTTGATCAAAAGAAAAAAATTTATGTTCTTGAGCTTAAGGTGACACTTGCCTAATAGAGGAGGGCTTGATGAAAGAAAATTAGAGATGGAAATGCAAACAGTACTGGGAAACTTTTCTTTGGGGTACCCTCTTGGAATGATGAGTTGCAAAAATTCTACCTTTATAATATGCCCAACCTCAGATTTTCCAATAGACTTTGCCCTTTAAATTTCCCTATTTCCATTCTGCTTACTTAGATTTAAGTCTAAAGCTGCAAGCTACAAGTGTTAACTCTGCTCTTTTCACCTTTACAGACCATGCCTACAAATACCCAGATAATATGGAATGAAAAGCAATACCATGCACTTAGGGGGCTTAGAAGCCTCTTCAATATTCACACTTAATGTGAAGCTCTGTGGTCCATTTTTTGGGAGTGCTGAATAATGCCTATTTATTTTTAAAGGCTGAGGTTTTTCTCCAACAGTGTCTTGGCAGTCTTTCACACGAACTTCTTTCACAAGAAACAACTTTTGGAAGAAAATGTAAGAGATGCAATTAGTTTGCAAATTCAAACATAATGATTGAAGCCAGGTTATCCTTTGATTTAGAACAATGCTGAAAGACATTTTAATGCATAGTTTTGTCCACTTGTGAACAGTTAAGGTTGTCAGTATAAGTGGTCAATTGAACATTTAAGTTAAACTACACTTTTTTTTTCTTTTTTTTTTAAATGTTCTGTGACATTGCATTTGGAAATCTTCCTTTGGAATTAGAATCACGGCCATTGACCGGATAGCTGAAGTGGCAGAATCTAATTATTGCTGAAATACCCTTGGCTATACCTTTTTAAAATACATCACAAGCAAACAGCTGAATAAAGGACAGATAGTGGATGGATTGGTACAAGAAAATGCTGGTAATGGAGGCAATCTTTCAGTGAACAAGTGGATCAAGCAATTAGAGCCAGGGTTTTGCCTCAGCAAGTGGTGCCTCTGGAAGAGACAGGACAAGATGTAGCAAATAAGTGTGTTTGGATTTCTACCTCTAAAAAGATTGTTCAGTAGTGAAATGGAATAAAATTATACATGGTCCAGTGCTGCCATTGGTCAAGTACAGAAGCTTTGCTAACTTTATTCACTGTGAGTTCTGACACATGCACATGGATGTGTATATATATATATATAAATGAGATATATTTTGGTGCTTACATATCCTTTCCTCCACATGTTGCATATTGGGAAGTCAGGGTTTAAACTAATGAGAAACTTCAACTATTCTTATAATTTAACCTCAGTATAAAACAAATGACTTAATGTGGTGACTGATAAGCTGAAATCCTGCCCTGACACATGTCCAGTGTAACCTATTGATTGCTATGGTGGCTCACAGGACGTGTGCCAAGTCTGCATGATTTCTGTGTCTGTAATCCAGATTTCAATTAACAGGTTTGAGCCTTATTTTAACCTTTTCTGACTTTGTGGCTTTTTTTTTTCTGTACTCATTGACTTTTTTAGTATCATTATAACACTTTTTCTAATGACAGTAAAATATCTGCTGGAGATGGGCCTAATGACCTGGAAGTAATTAGAAGAGTCTGCAAACAAAGATAACTGCCACATCACAAACAGAACTGATATTTTATTCACACAAGCTTCTAGCTACTGCAATAAATCTAGATCAGCTACTGTACTCATTAAGTGAAGAGATAATTAAAACTTGAGGGAGTCTGGATAAACCACCTGGCAGGATAACACCTTTTATGAAGGGAGACAGTGAACAGCTCTGTAAGTCTTGAGAAGGCTTTATTAAAATAAGCAAATGCTACTTGAAAGAAGCCCATACAACACCATTATTTTTCTGTCTGAAAGGACTGAATATTATGGCGTGCTCCAAGAAAAACTAGAGTAAAATAATCCTCTTCTGTGAAGTACATCATCTCTAGGCTTTACTTTGTTTCCTACCTTTAGCTGTGTGAAACTTGGTCTGTCTTCTGGATTGTCTGCTGTTCTGTGGTGGCTTTACCTTTTGTTGACAAGTAAGTGAGATAAGGAACAGTAAATTCTTAAGTGACATTTTGGGTTGGAATGGTTCCACTGTCACGTTAATATACTCTCTATATTAATTCCTTTCTTCCTAGTTCCTTATGGAAGGAAAGTTCTTTTGAATTTCTTACTTTCTCTTTCTTTTTTCCCTCTGTTTGTCATGAACCTCCTAAACTGACAAGGTGGGGAATGTTTGCTGTCCTGCAATACCATTTTTTCCCCCACAAGACCACTCAGTATCTTGGTGTGGCTGTATGAATAACTATAAGAACACTTAGTCAACACAAAAGTTAATTGCTGATTTAACCACTGGAAGAACTGACTCCTTTGGTAGCTGAAATTGTTGTGTTCAAGGGTAATTCAAAGTGTGGCTCATGTTGCTTGCTGTGAAAATGTTGGGATGTAATTACTGTGGAAGTATTTAAAATTACTGTAAAGGACTTTCACTGACTTCAAATTACCTTCAAATCCCAAGAAATCAGACACTTAAAAATAGAGAATGTAATGTCAGGATTCACGAGATGGTGTGGTCAGAGAAACTTCCTTGGGTTTTTTCTGTGAATCAGAGACTGGTTCTACTCACGTTCCAAGCAGATATTGGGGAAAATCAGGCTAGACAAAAATTTTTTGCCTGTTCTTCCTATTTATTGATTTATTGGTGTTTGGATCTTAGTAGAACATTCATCTAATGATTAGTGCAAAAATGCAATTGCATAATTCTATTTTTGTTGAAGTATCTCATTGTTTTCCTTTTTTCAACCTCCTCAAGTAGTCAGGCAGATCTTGGATATGAACTGAGTTCTGTTCACATCATCAGTAAAATCTGTTTTACTGCAAACAATTTTTCTCAATGCCAAGCTTCTGTTTTCAGTCTATGTCCAGGCAGACAATCTGAAAAGGTAAATGGTGTCAGAAGATGAAAAGAGCTAAACAACCTGATTGATATTATGTCACATAGTAGAAAGTCTTAAAACTCTGTGTCAAGGGCTGATTAAATACAGCAGATTAAAGAATAGGAAGATAAAATGTTTCCTGTTAGACAGAAGTTTTAACTTTTTCCAAAGGTATATCAAGTTTGAATCTAGTACATGTCAACTCCCTGGTGCATTTATTCCACTTCTCTAATAGCTTGTAGTTAGAATTTAGCCATCTGTCAGCAATTAAGGGGTAGGCACTGATTTTCATGTACTAGGACACCTTACAAAGAGAGCCCTTTGCTGGGACTTTCTCTCTTTAATGGCAAAGCCAAGTAGGAAATCAATCATGCTTTTCACTGGATCAATAACCAGTGTAATGTGGGTTTTAGTATAAAAAACAGCATCAAACCCAAACATTGTGGATGTGCAGTACATCACTGTGACATGTGGCACAGGTGTAAAGGTGAGAGTGATTTAAGTTCCATTTAAACAGATAAGTCACGTTGCAAATAGTTGAGTAGGACTCTGTTCTTGGGAAATATTTCTGATTTCTTAGCTCTGATTTTCTAAAGGTAGCATGCTTTAGAAATGGGGAATACAAATGTTTCTCAAAAAATAAATTTCATCTGAACAGCCTGCATGGGATTTTGATCAGTAGGAGGCAAGATTTCTTTTGTTTGTTTGATTCTGTTGTTGGAGTGAGCTTAACACAAACGAAAGGAAGGAGATTGATAGCAATTAGGACTGTAATCTCCTTCTAAAGAAATCCACCAACCCAACCTCCCCCCTCCCCATGCAGTGTCAGTGCAGATTTCCCTCAGAGAACTGTGTGTGTTGGCACTTCACTCTTTGTCAGACACTCCTTTCCTCCTGGTATTCCTTCCAGCTCTGTTTAGGGCTGTGCAGATGATGGAACACGAACCCATAAATGATGATCATCGGTACAGAACTGATTTGATTATTTGACTTGGTGGAAAAGTTCTTTAATCCTCAGCTGCCTTTGTAATTCTTTGGGTAGGAACAGCTCTGTCTCCGCTGTATTCTCCCTATCTTAGTGTAGCTCAGTTGATCTTCAGGGAGGAAGGAGGCACAGCTGTTTAGTGCAAACAGAGAGGAAAACCATTCCTAAGATCACATTTCTGCTTGCCCTGATGTGGCTTCTCCAGATGTTCTGGTGTCCCAAGGGGTCTGTCTGGTTCAACACTGTCCACTGGTAACAAGTGTCTCTTCTGTGGGAATATCCTCAAGTGCTGTGCTCTGTCTTTCCCTTCACTGCACAGGCATTATAGGGAAAACAAGGGGCCACATTGAAAGGAGGGGGTGTGGGGGTGTGTGTGATAATTGCTGCTTAGCAATTTGGTGCAGCTTAGTGTCTTACACCTGCTTCAGGTCAGATTTTTGCTGTTGGTGTGTAGTTGATGGTGAAGATGTACTGGATACAGGAAAAGATGACATACATACGTGTTTCCTCAGCAGTGCAGTTTGGATGAAGCCCAAGTTTGGGAATCAGAATTCGCAAATACAGGCGGAATTATGTGGTAAATGAATACGTTTGTTTGTTTGTTTTCATTGGGTTTTTTTTTGTTTTGTTTTGGGTACAGTGTTGATGTAACAGTCTAGTTGTTTGAACAAAAGGGTCCCTTGCTTTTTCTAGCCATAGATACTATCAAGTTAAGCCATTACTTCCAAAAAAAGTATTTCAAAATGTAAACAGAGATAAACAGCAAGGTTTAATAACGTCTTCCAGTCATGCCACAAGCATTCCTGAAAATGATTCCCTTGCTGTTACTTAGAAAACATTATTTCATTCTTTTATAATTTGATCTTTTAAGCCCTCATATCATCCAGTATGAAGCAATTTGTTTTAAGGTCAATTACAAAACGAAATTGTTTTGAGAACATACTGTTTGAAATTACTTTTTTTCCATACTTTTCATTGCAAGACCTCACTAATAGTAGTTGCTGTTGTACCATCTATTGTGCCAGTTCAGGGCACAGCAAGGCTGCTGCAGAAGGGACCAGCTGGAGCTGTGAGAACTTGGGCAAGTTGAAGATATTCTCAGTGTATTTTCTGGCATTTTAATTCTGGCATTAAATTCTGGCATTAAAAACAACAAACAAAACCAAACCCAACAACAGAACCGAAAGTACTGCAGTGTATTTCTGAACTTCCTGTGTGGCTGGTTAGTTGTGAATCTTCGTTTAGAGCTGTGAATTGGTCCTGTGTGTTCACTTACAGAATTGCTTTAGTGTAATCAATCCAAACTCTTGTAAGTCAATGCAAACTAATTTTGCTGCATGTGATCTTCGGATTGATGCATTTACCTGTTTTTTGCTTTGTGACTAACTTAAAAGAAGTTACAAAAGCAACAGAAAGTCTTCTCTCTTTCAGTGAGACAGTCTATGAAATACAGGCAAATTTGCAAACTCAGAGCCCTCCATTTTAAGATAAGGATGTGATGTCAGTGTTTTAATCTATATTTACAGGCACATTTGTGCATCCATTTTCTTTGCAACCTGCTGAGAAAGCTAGAATCTGTACAGAATTAACTCTTTAGAAAAACAGCCCACTTAGCTACAGGCTTAAGCACTTTTCCCTAAAGTAGCTGGAGTTGATAGCAGAAAAGAACTGTTGTATGCAAAACTGAAGAGAAAAAAACCTGTCTTACACAAATTAGTTATTCAATATTAGCTTTTAATCTCCAACATGAGTACATGAAAGTGGGAAGATGTAGTAAACTAGAAGAGAATTTTGCAGCAAATGTCTGCCAATAGTTCAGAAGATTCAGAGCATGGTGTCAATGAGAAGGGCTCTCTGCATTAACTCTACTTGTGAAGTAGGGGGATCCATTGATCTAAGCTTTCTTTGATAAAGGGATTTACTTTTGCAGAGGATTACACAAAGAGCAGTCATTATATCTCTCTATATGTATATATTATACCTTGTGTGTATATATATATATATATCTCCAAAGTACACCAGGTGTGAGGATGGAGAGGGTACAGTTGTGTGCTGTTTTTTGTTCTCTGGGTGCTGCATTGTGTTGCATGGGCTACAGCTACCTTTCATTTACATTTGTATTGCATGGAGCTGTGACTCGTGCCCCTGGGAGGGGAGCAGCCTCTCTCTTGGCCCGAGTGGCTCTGTGCTGGGACAGGAGCCCAGGGCAGCAGGCTCTGAGTGTGCCTCCTGCTGCTTGGTATCACTGAGTGTACCCCTCTGGCTTGGCAGCTGCACAGCTGGGGAATAAAAGGTGGATAGAGAGGACAGGACTGCTCAGGATGCTCTTGCACAGCCTGATGTGTGCGATGGGATTATTTGGGTTTAAGCAGCTGCTGTGATGGTGGTGTGTTCTGCCTCCCCAGTGTCAGACAGGTTTCTCGTGTGCACTGAATTTGGATCCTTAGACTTTCCCCCACTGTTAAAACCAATACGCAGAGAGAGAGCATTTCTAACACCTGCTGGGTCTCAGGATCCTTTCTCATTGTGGATCTAGGCAAGATTTCTCTTAGTAAGAGAATTCATTAGAATGAAAGTGACTCCTGAAGAGTTATCACAATGAGGCAGTCTGTGG